>NC_067399.1:530814991-532043741 GCF_016432865.1 Antechinus flavipes
TTTAAAAAGATTTTCCCTATGCCATTCCCCAATTAATAAATGAGCAAAGGATATGAACAGAAAATTTTCAGATAGAGAAATTAAAGCCATTTCTTGTCATATGAAGAAATGCTTTAAATAACTGTTGATTAAAGAAATGCAAATTAAGATAATTATGAAGTACCACTTCATGCTTCTCAGATTGACTACAATGACAGAAAAAGATAATGATAAATGTTGGAGGGGATGTGGGAAAACTGGGACACTAATACATTGTTGGTGGAGTTGTGAATTTATCCTGTTGTAAACTATACCCAAAGGATTATAAAACTCTGTGTAGTGTACCATTTGATCTAGCATGTCTCTACTGACTATCTCAAAGAGATCATAAAAAAGGGAAAAGGACCCACATGTGCAAAAATATTTGTAGCAGCCTATATGTAGTGACAAGGAACTGGAAATCAAGGGAATAGCTATCATTTGGGGAATGGCTGAATAAGTATATAAACGTTATGAAATATTATTGTTTTTAAGTAATGATGAGCAGGCTGATTTCAGAAAAGCCTGGAAAGATTGACATGAACTGATGCTTAGAATCAGAAAAACATTGTACGTAACAACAACAAGATTACCTGGTGAATTGTGATGGAATTGGCTCTCTGTTCAACAGTGAGGTGATTGAAAGCAATTCCAATAGACTTGAAATGGAAAGAAACATCTGCATACAAGAGAAAACTATGGAAACTGAATGTGAATCACCTTTTTGTCACTGCTAATAGTTTGCTTGGGTTTTTTTTCCCCATTTTTTTTTTCTTTTGGTCTGATTTTTCTGCCCAACATGACAGATATGAAAATATGTTTAAAAGAATTGTACATATTTAACCTGTATCAGATTGCTTGCTGTCTTGGAGAGAAGAGAGGTAAGAAAGGGAGGGAGAAAATTTTGGAATACAAAATTTTACAAAAATGAATATTGAAAGCTATCTTTACATGAATTTGGAAAAATTCTATTAAAAAAAAAAAAAAGATTTTCTCAGTTCATAGCTTCATTTCCATGCCCCTTGCAACTAAAGGATCAAGAGCAGAACCATCCAGACATCAGTTTCTCAAGCAAGGCCAGGAAGGATCTCCAGAGTCCTCTAATCTTTCATTCCCTGCCTTAAGATAAGGGGAAAAAACTACATGTTCTTTCTTTCTCTCTCTTTCACCACCACTGCGCCCCCCCTTCATCCAGCACAGTTTCCTCCTCCAGGCTCTCTTTAATCTCTACTAATTAGCAGTGTCACCCATCACCAAATAATATCCCTTGGGAGAGACATATATTCTTTCCCCTAGTTATTCATATGGAAGGATGTGAATGGGGTGGGAGAAGAGGTGAGAGAAAAGGTTGGCAGATAATAACAAAGAGTCTAAATATCCTTTTAAAATTCCTACTATTCCTCAAATTGATGCTTTCTCTCAGCATCTGGTTCATACAAATCCTAGAATGACTGGGTTGCTCTGTCAAGCTATGCAAATAATCTGGCACCTGGGAGCCCAATGTGGTAGGGAACCCAAGGGTACCAAATATCCTTAGTCAAATTGACAATGGCTTAGATAAGAATTATCACAACTCCCTCATAGCAGGAACAAGTGACACTAAAGATGTCACATGTGGTACAGACAGCTGTGGGATTTTGAAAACCTAGATTACAGACAAACTAAATGTAGTGGGGAGTGCAATTGAATTTTGAAGTGCTGAGGCCATGGAGTTCACCCAGGTGTCGAAAAATAATAGCAGTGAGTGCAATTTCCCAAACTGAAATACCATTAGGGCCTCAATAGACCTGTAAAATTCATAACCCAACCACCCAGCAGCAACCAGGTAAGGGATTTTAAAACAGGGACTGAGTTTGACTGCAAAGAAATAGGTCAGGATCATAGCACTGTGCTAACCCATGGATCTGGAGGAATTAAGTTCCAATCCACCTTTAGGTACTTGCTAGCCATATGACTTAAACTCTATTTGCTAGTGTTAGACTAAAAAGGAGCCACTAAGATTTTGGGATGTTCCCTAGATGTTTGGGAGAACATAGTTTTGGGAAACAGATGGTGAGTGAGAGTATTTCAAATTTTATTCCTTGTTATTTACCTTGCACTCTATTTTTCAAGTCACTGTCCTTTTCCTTACTTTGCTGTCTTATGATTAATTCTGCCTTGGTCAGAGATCCAGTGAAAAAAAAGGGATTTCCCAGCTTTGGTTTTGAATGGCTAAACGACTCAAACCTGTGATAGATGTCCACTACCTAAATCTCAAGGAATCTCATTTGAGATCCAGTTGGCCAAAAATATATACCAATAATTCTGATGAATATGGTATTCCCTATAAAGTATTGAGGTCCTCTATTTTAAAAAGATTCAAGTTAGGCTCTGAACACTTTAAAGAGAGGCTTTAAAACTTTACAGACTCAAGCTAAAGAATCAATAGCTCAATTTAGAAAAACAGTTAATGGAACCATTTAAATCATGGAAGGAAAAGGACCAAAGCAGAGAATAAAGGGAAGAGTTATTGAATTAAATGGTCTTGGTCAATTCTTTTACACAATCCCTGATAGAATTTCAAGCCCTGATTAAAGAAATGAAATTGAGCCCAGGCTCAGGTATCTGAGGTAACTGATAGCATCTCATTTACAAAGAGAGGGAGGAGTTCCATTTTTAAATTTCCTTAGTTTTTAGGAGAGATAAAAGGGAACTTGAAAAAAAGGAAAGAAATCTTTAAAGAGAAAGCCCTCATGTGATAAAGCAATCAAAGAAGAGCACAAAGATAGCCTGGCTAGCTCAGTTTAAGGAGAAAATTTATTTTCTTCATGGACAAATAAAGATATTTTACATTTTAGGGTACTAAAACAAAGAGCATCTTAGGTGCTCAGACTAATTGCTTTATCTATGGCACTGCAGAACAACCGAAAGGACTCTTATAAAAGAGAACCAATATCACGTATATGTAATTAGCCATTTTCCCCTCCTCTTCAACTCTCTAGAGTTATTTTCTTCTTCAACTTCCCTTTGGGAATTTGTGGACCACACATCTCTGTGGCTATGTGTAAGCTTAGGTGGAGTGGACCATCACATTTCAGCTATTCCCAAGGAACTTGACTCCAAAAAGCCCCTGTTTGGAAATGCCAGGAACTGATTCAGGAGTTGTTGCTTTATTAGTCAGTCATTAAGCACATATTAAATGCTCACTAGGTACTAGGCTATGTGCTGCTCACTGGAGATGGAAAGAAAGGGAAAAGGCAGTCCCTGCCTATCCTCAAGGCACTATTTTATAGAAGAGACAATATGAAATCATAGACAGACTCTTTATCTATATAGGATAAACTGTATCAATAGACAGAGCAAGCCCTCTATCCGCTCAAGTGGCTGAGGCAGAGAGGATCAGGGGAGGGAAGAAGGGAAAACTAGGTTTCAATGCTAGCCTTATCCTTGTTTACTTGCCCCAATTGAAGAAATTCTGACTAGTTTATTTTAAGTAATATTCTTAAATTCAGTGGATTCCCATGTGAACTTGAGTTTCTATGAGAAGCTGTAGGGAGGAATGCATAGAGAAATGACTAAAGTTGAAATCAGAAAAATTGGGGTTGGATCCTAACTTTAGTACATGATAGCTATCCCTGGGAAAATCAGCGAGTGTTTTGGTGTCCAAGCAATTCTCTAAAACCATGAATGGCAGAGATGTTGCTAATCTGCTTTGGTGAAGACAGTTCTTCATCATGAGTTCCCCAAATCCCAAAAATTAGCATTAGGGCAATTAGATTCAATTCATTCTACTCCTCTTTTTCCATTCTCTCAGTCAAATAGTTAAGTAATGTTCCTGTTTGATACTACCTCACACCTCTCAGATTAGCTAACATGACAGAAAAGGAAAATGGCAAATGTTTGAGGGGAGGTGGAAAAATTGGGACACTTTAATGGAGTTGTGTACTGGCCCAACCATTCTGGAGAACAGGGCTCTCTCTAAGGGCTATAAAACTATATACTTTTGACACAACAATACTATTATAAGATCTGTATACCAAAGCAATAAAAAAAAAAAAAAAAAAAAAGGAGAAAGGATCTATTTGTTTAAAAAAAAAAAAAGCCTTTATAATAGCTCTTTTTGTGGGAACAAAGAATCAAAAATTGAAGAGATACCTATCAGTTGGGGAATGACTAAGTTGTGGAATGGTTATAACATAATACCATTGTGCTATAAGAAATAACAAGGGTAATAGTTTCAAAAAAAAATATATGGCAACACATATGAACTGATGCAAAGTGAAGTGAAAAGTACCAATAGAACCTCATACACAGTAACAGCAATTATAAAGTCTTAGCTACTCTGATCAATAACAAAAATCAAGACAATTTCAAAGGAGCCATGATGAAAAATGTCTGTCTCCAGAGAGAGAACTAATGAATTCTAAGAGCAAACTGAAGCAATATTTTTCTTTATTTTTCTTATGTCTCTGTGTGTTTGTTGTTTTGTCTTTTGCAAAATGTCTTATATTTGCTTTCCTTTTCAATGAGTAGGAAGGGAAAAGGAGGAGAGAATTTGAAACTCAACGTTTAAAAAAAAATGTTAAAAACTTTTGCATGTAATTGGGAAGTAGTTAGCAAAATAAAAATGTATTTTAAAGAAGGAATGACCCTCCCTCCCTATAATTTGTTTTATTATTTAAATGTTTTCATTTTTGTGCTTTTTTTTCCTTAAAAAGGATTTCTCCCCTCCTCCTCTTCATTATTTATCTCCCTTTTTCATTTATTCTAAACAATTACTCTTTGATTCATTGTCTACTTGTTTATTGCATAGTCTTTCCTTCCTCATGGAATTATTGTTCCTAAGGGACTTTTTGAGGTTTCTTCTTCTAAAGTTTCTGTGTATTTGCCTTGCAAATACTGCCATCTTTTCCACCTTATCTGATTTTTTTCTACTACTTCTCACTCTTGGAAATGACCATTCTTGCATGTGAGAGAGGATATTGTTCCCATGGCAGGAATTTTCCTATTTTATTTCTAATTATGCAGTTCATTCTTGATCTTTGCCTTCCCCATGTTCATTTCTCCCTCATTTTCTTTAATGTCTCCATTGCTCTGTCCTCTCCCACTTCCAGATATCAAGTAACCCCAGGAAGCCGTTTTAAGTTAAGTTTAAGTTTAACCTACAGACTGTACCCATTGTACAGGCAGACTTCAAACAATGTCATCTTGATCCCTATGATGCTGAGGCAGAAAAGTGGAAGCAGCAGCACAAAGCTGGGCAGGTCTGAGGGGTCCAGGGGACTCAGGAAGATTAGCCATTCTTCTCCAAGTTTCTGTCATCAAGCGTGCCTTTTTGTTCACAAAGTGGGGAGGGCATTTTGCCACAAAAGGAATGATAGACGTAATTCATTGAGGATGGGTTGCTCCATGTACCACCCCAGTGACAGCTTGTGTAACAACCACTTGTCCAGCTCTTCTTGCTTTCAATCAACATGCTTTTCAAGCCCCAGCCTGGGGTGCTCACCCTTTAGCTCTTGAACTCTTAGAGATTCTTTGGACGTTTGTTAACATGCTCAAAGCCGGTCAGTTTATAAGCACTGCCTTATCATCGTTGAACAACCTGTACAATGGGTTGCAGTTCCCCAGTTCCAAAGCCATGGCAGCCTTCGTTGCCAAGATTCTCATCAAAGAAATCGTGTCTGGATACAGTCTACTTGTCGGCATAGATTCTGATCAAGGGTCTCACTTCATCTGATTCTCTCACAGGTGTATTCTAATCTTGGTATTACTATAATTCCACGCCCCATAATGTCCTCAGTTCTGGCTAGAGTGAACATACGAACAAGAAACAGAAGACCCTGCTTGCTTTGAAATCCACTTAAAATAACCCAAGGTTTTCCTTTTGGCTTTGTTCTGTCTGCAGCAGACTAAGGCCGGAATTACATATTTCTCCTTATGAAATGCTTTTTTGGTCATTCTCCTGTGAATGCAACAGCTTTCCTCCTAGTGTACCCACTGTTGCTTGGGGAGGGAGCTCCTGTTGTTGCCTCTTACGTATATGATTTGTAAAACAGATTGAGTTTCATGGTGCAGGACAAACGGGACCTTGGGATCCCTCTCTCCTTGTGACAACCTCCACCCCGAGAGCTTTCCCTGAGCCAGTGGAGCTCAGCGCCTTTGGGAAGTTCCACTGCAGATTCTGCTGTCGGCTCCCATTGCACTGAGTGGGGACAAGGACTCCTGCATCCGTAGCGCACATGTAAAACCCGTGCCATCGTCTGGTTCATGACTCGTGGTAGGCTCTGCTGCCTTTCTTTCTACACCTAATAAGACGCTTGAGTTTCCGCTACCTGGGGGTTGTGACTTATCTTTCTTTTGATGGTTTGATTGGCTTTTGCTTCTTTGGGTTATGATGCTTATGAAGACAATATCTGGATCCAGTCAACATTTGCTATGGGAACACTCCCCCTCCAGGTTACATTTGTTCCTTTGTTTGAATACCTTATGTTGAAACAACCTCCTCACTTCCTCCCAGATGGCTGGAGACAGTCATTTAGTGATTCCAACTTTTCTGCTGCTGTGATGTAGAGAACAAGAACTTGCACACAGAGATCCAGGCTCTTCCCTCCCCTCTTCCCTCACCCCCATATATCATTGTCTTGATTTTGGCAGCAGCACCTGTCTTTCATTTTGGCATTCAACCTACTATTGCAAGCCAAGGCAAGGGGAGGGAGGGCAGGGCTTATTTAAGAAACTAATAAAATATGTTGGAAAGTGAGGATGGGGATTTGGGAAAGTTTCCCCTCCCCAGAATGCTAATAACAATGAAAAGGCTTTCACTTCTTCTTCTAAGACTTTCCTTTGGACATGCCATGATTTCTCAGAAAGAGAAGATCTTTATAGGACAGGGAAAAGGCCCTCTCCATCCAGCAGACCACATTTCCTGAGCCTACATCTTTTAAAATTACATCTTTTTGCTTATTTGAATTCTCTTCTCCTTTAAATACTCCCATGAATCAGTCCCTTTAATAGGAGCAAGTATCCTCAGATAAACCAACAACACTCTTAAATAAACCAACAATGCCCTGAGACAATTCAACTATACTCTTAAATAATCCAACAATGATTTTAGCTCCTGTCAATATAATCTCCAGTAGTAACCCCTTCAATTTAACTCCTAGTAGGAGCATCCTCAATATAACTTCCAGCTTTCCTTCTGCAATATATTATCCCCCTTCAGTCTCCCATGGGAATATTTCTAGCCCAGTTCAGAACCTGCAATATACAGACTTTACTGTGTCCCCCTGGATGAGCAGGTGGGCTACAATCATGTGTGGATCTTAGTATTATTGGCAAAATCATTAGTGATCATTATGCTTATGTCATTAGGAGTTTATTATTATCATAGCTGGTGTATCGGGGGGGATCATGATATACCTGACCCAAGTAGGAGTCATATTCCAAGCATAGTCTCAATCCAACTTAGTCTTTACTAATTTAACCAAATGAATGAGTGCTGTTCTATGACAGAAGAAACTTATTGAAAATGAGACAGATGAATATGAGAAGACAGATAAAAGTGATACTGAAATGGAAAAATCAGAATATGAGAATCTTGATGAATTTTGGAACAGGGGTTATTTACTCATAGTCAGGGAATATGAAAATGGTAGGAACTTGGGCCCTGTCTACCTGGGTTGTCTACCCTCAGGCAAAAAAGAGGTGGCAAAGATGTTTGATATTATAATCCCTGTTGTGTTTGCTTGTTTCTTTTATTATTGCCTCTTGTCCTTGAAAATGATAGCTATATACCTGACTCTAAAGATAACATACACACATGAGATTTAGATACTATTGGCCTGAGTCACAAAAAAGCTAGCTCTGTATTTAGGAGAAGAAAGAAATTGATGATCATAGTAGTGATGAAGCCATTGAACAGAATCTTTTCAATTCTATCATACATATTTATGTTTCAAAGAAGCCTGGAAGCTTTATCTGTGCAGTTATAAGAGAAAGATTTAAAACTCTCAACCACTTTAACACCACTAAGAGAACAGGAATTGTTTGGTGGCTAAACTTTAGCTCTTTGAAAGGAATGTTTTCTTGGATTAATTACACTAAGATGGGAAACTCTTTGGGGCCATTATAGGAAGTTGTTTCTTTATTTAAGAATGACTGAGTTGTAAAAAATACTATTGGGAAGTGTAAATAGATGGGTTATAAAGTACATCATGCTAAGGCCATAGGACAACGTGGATATTGGATTTGTTACTATATTTATAAGCATGAGCCTTGAATAACTGTTGTTGGTGGTGCAAGTGAGATCATGCCAGAGGTACAAAAAGATAATCTTTCTTTTGTTAGACCATTTGCCTCTTTTGTTTTTGCTAGATAGCAAATCCTGGGGACTGGTAGGATCCTTTATTCTACTTTTCTTGGATTACTTCTCTGTCCCAAGGCAGTGAGATGCTGTCCTTCATTCTTACAGGGGCTCTCACTACTGTGTGTATAATCATTCTTTTCTGCCTGCATGCTAATTGTTGTAGTACGTGTATTTTTTAATTGACTACAAGAATCATATAAAAGATCAGCTATAAATACTGATTATTTTCTTTTCAAGAACCCTATCTGTAACTTGATATGGATTTACTTGCAATGACCCTTCTTTGTGGAAAACTTCAGCTATCTGAATTCTAAAATAGTATGGTAAAAATCATTACTTTCTTGGTTAGGACTTACCTCTCCAAAGCTGGAATCAATAGGAGGGTACAATGCTATTTCTATCCTACGAGTAATTGGATTATCTCACTTAACTGTTGTTCTTTTTAAATCCATGCATGAGGACTCTGAATTGCTCTTATAGGACTGTTGTTTGGTTTGTGGCTACAAAGCTACTAAAGGTAGCAAAACTAATAAAGGTTTCACTTGGAATCCTACCTATTCTGACTGCAGACTTCTTTTTTTGGTAGCTTAAAACTCTCAAAGATTCAGAAAAAGTCAGTTGTGCAGAATATCCACCAGAGATCACAAAATTACTAAATCCACCAGACAAGATTGATCCAGGCTTAAACAATATTATCAAGCTAATATGACTCCCCCAAATGAAAAACCATCTAGTGCTTCTTCAGAAGATGAATCAGAATTATCAGAACAGTGAAACAAATTAATTAGCTGACTCACTTCCTTAACTCTTTGGAGTCTGAGTAATCTATATAACCTCTTTTGTATCAAATATTATTGTTTGTGTTTCATATTTTATTTTGTTCTTAATAGTGGAGGCCTTCTCAAGCAGAACCAAGAGAACATTGTACACAGTAACAAAATTATGTGATGATCATCTGTGATGAATTTGGCTCTTTTCAACAATGCAGTAATCCAAGATAATTCCAGTAGAGTGAGCATGGATAATGCTATCTGCTTTCAGACAACTGTGGAAACTGAATGTGGATCAAAGCATAGCATTTTCACTTTTTGCTCATTTTTTTTTTTCTTTCTTATAGCTTTTTTCCTTTTAGTCTGATTTATCTTATACAACATGACAAATATGGAAATATGATTAAAAGAATTGCACATATTTAACCTATATCAGATTATTTGCTGTCTTGGAGAGGAGGGGAAGTAAGAGAAAGAGAAAAATTTGGAACATAAAGTATTACAAAAATGGATGTTAAAAACTGTCTTTACATATATTTGAAAAATAAGATACTATCAATTTTTTTTTTTTTAAGTAGAGAAAGCCTTCTTCCAATCTATCAAGAAATAACCTTGCCTCTGAACTACCTCAAGCTGTGGATGTCTCAGTCTAAAAAGGACAATGAGGGTCTTGTCCACCTTTCCTGTGTTTGACTTTAAGGGGTTTCCCATTCCAGTCTTCTCTGAAGATTACCCTAAAGCTTTTCTATCTACTCTTTCTATTCTTTTGTGGTGTGTGTGGAGATTTTGCTCTTGGGTATTATTAAGGAGCTTTTACTTGTGACTGCTGTAAAAAAAAAAAAAAATTGTCAGACATGTAGAAAAGAAACATCTTCTTAAATGTGCTATTTTAACTGACAGTGGTATTAATTAATAATAAGGTGTGTGTTTTATGTCATTTACAAAAGTTTTATCTATTGGGTATGAAAAAAGGAAGACTAGGAAGCTTATTTTTCATCTGATCTTCTAAAGCAGTTAATATAGGAACTTCTATGTTAGCCAAGGCTTTCCAATCTATCACTAGAAATAGGAAAATTAACTGTGGCACTAAAGGAATCCCAGAATTCACAAGTTAAGTTGATGACTTTGCCCAGCTTATTCACAAGTCTACTAGCTTCCTCTATGAAGACATAAATGTACTGGCTTACATAGTTGTGCAAACTTTGGAACATTGAAAGGATTTCTAAGATTCTTTACTGATTCTTAGGCCACCTTCATCACTTTAATCACTTTATAGAAGCTGGCATTTTTCTTATCAGTTTTAATCTCTGATTATTCTAGACTAATGACTACTTTATTCTTTTTTTTTTCCAACCTAATTTTTTTTATTATTGCTTTTTATTTACAAAACATATGCATGGGTAATTTTTCTATATTGATCCTTGCAAAACTTTCTGTTCCAAATTTTCCCCTCTTTACCCCCTACCCCCTCCCTGAGATGGCAGGTAGTCCAATACATGTTAAATATGTTAAATTATATGTTAACTCCAATATATGTATACTTATTTATACAGTTATCTTGCTGCACAAGAAAAATCGGATCAAGAAGGAAAAATACTGAGAAAGAAAACAACATGCAAGCAAACAACAGAGTGAAAATGCTATGCTGTGGTCCACACTCGGTGCCCACGGTCCTCTCTCTGGGGGGATTACTTCATTCTTCAAAGACATTCCGCTTGCTGAAGACAGTCTGCGAATCCAAGACAACCAGGACAATGGATGTGCTCCTGCTATACCCGCCTCCTGGGGGCTTCGTGGCCCCCTGCCCCACGGACTGTTTGGCTGTGACATGGAACGTCAGCATATTGAAACATCTGGCAGGTTTCAGAGGAAAACCTCTGAAAGGAGGAGGAGGAAAGCATTCCTGAAGATTCCTCAAGCCCCACCCTCCGCCTGACTCGGGATGGCAGCTGCCATTGTGGAACTTGGACCTGTCGGGCCTGCTCCCCTTCTCTGGTCGCCATTTGGTTATTGTTGTTGTTCAGTTACTTCAGTCACACCCAGCTCTTCACGACCCCATTTGGGGTTTTCTTGGCAGAGACACTGGGATGCTTTGCATTTCCTTTTCCAGTTCAATTCACATATAAGGAAACTGAGGCAACCAGGGTTAAGTGACTTACCCAGAGTCGCACAGCTGTCAGCACCTGAGGCCAGATTTGAACTCGGGTCTTCCAGACTCTTGGCCTGGCATTGTGCCATCCAATGAGGAACAACATATTCCTGGGGCGCAAAGCAATAACTGCCCATTATCTCTTCGCTAGGAAGAGTTTGTCAGGCATGTTGAACAGAAAGTGCTTTTGAATGTGTATGACCCATTCCCCTTATAAGCTTAGCTGCTCACAGATGCTGCAGTGAGAGATTGTCTATTGGAAGTATTCTTAAGATGGACTTTGCTGTCTCAGGCTTCCCTTTTAACTATGGCCCATCTATAATTAATGAAGAGAATAGACTTCATTGTCCTGTCTATTGGATTGCCCTCTTTGGTATTTTGCTTCCCTTTGTGGGTTTTTATATATTAGCAATTCATAAAAGCCCTAGTTTTTTGTTTTTTGGTTTTTTTTATCAAAGAGAGGAATTATCAGAAAAAATTTTATTACCCTCCCACCGCTACTTAATTCAATCATTATTTACTCAGTTCATTGTGATTTAGAGGAATCAGTGAAGGTCTGTTAGTAAGATAAATAGAATAGAATTAAGTTTGATTTCATCAATAATTTTAGAAGAGTTAATATTAGTTTACTATATAATTGATTGTATTAGATACATTTTAAAATATATCAACTAGAACTATTATAAGAATTTTCTTGGGCAGCTAGGTGGCATAGTAGATAGAGCACCAGCCCTGAATCAGGAGGATCTGAGTTCAAATCTGACTCAGACACTTAATACTTCCTGGCTGTGTGACCCTGGACTGGTCACTTAACCCCAATTGCCTCAGCTAAAAAAAGAAAAAAAATGTTAAGTTGTGTTAGCCTCATTCTATTCTCCTGTCCCAGAGATGTACTCTGAAAGCTATATTCCAAAAACTCAGTTTCCCTATTTCCTATGTTTTTTGCACACCTACTGTTCTTAACTGCTTGTGGAAAGTCTTAGAGCTCTAATGACTAAATAATAACAAAACATTAATGATTGATATACATGTCCCTTAGCCAATCATAAGGTCCTTACTGTTTCTAGAACTGACCAATCATGGAATTGTACCATTTCATTCTATTTTTGGCATTCTCTTGATGACTTTAAAAGCAATTTCTTCTCAAGCAGAGGGATCCATGATTGCAGAGAAGAGTCTGGATCCAATTGCTTAAGAATCACTAGTGTTCCGAATATATTGAACACATGCTGGGGCTCTGCCTATTTTTGTTGTACATTGGATTTGGGAGGCCACATGTTTCTCTTGTGAGATTTATAGATTCAAGTTTTCTATTCTGTCATAATTCTGCTTTTACAATTCTCATTTCTTTTTTTAAAACCATTGAGGAACATTCTGCTGGCCTTCCATGCTCTCTTGAAATTCCACAGGCTCCTCTGCTCCATATTCTTTTATGTTGAAATATTTACTCAAAACAGCCTGGACTCTTTTCCCTGATCTGGAGACAATATTCACTTTTGTTGTTTATATCTTCCATGTTGGTTTATCTTCTTTAATTGAATTTTCTACCTCCAGAGATCTTTGCTATTTTTAGTTCTCCCCCCTCCCCCCCCCCCTTATTTTCCACCAGTCTCATTTTTTGATTTTCCACCTTTTGATAATGGTGACTTTGGGAGCTAGGTCTCAAAGCATTCTCCTACACTGAGCAATTCACAGTCCACTGTCCTCAGTATTTACTTGAGGCAACTGGGGGGAGGGAAGGGAGGCCAAACTGGATGTTGGGTGCTTTCCTGTAAGTTTAGTGAAATGGGACAAAGCCGCTTACATGTGTCTGGTCCCAGTTTTCTCTGTTCCTCATTTCTGTGGCAGTACTCTGTCCCAGCAACCAAACTGTTGTCCTAGCCTGAGCAAGGTTCTGCCTGTAGTTCCACCGCACTGCAAAGGGAGGATGGGAATATAGAGGGAAATCTGTTCCAAGACCAGGGCAGTGATTTGCACTGCCTTCCTGCAGTGCCCTCTGGACAGTTAGGGAGAGATGCTGAATTAGAGAATTGGAGGTTAGAGAATTTTGTCCATTGTTGGTTCATTGGGGATTCTCAGCATCCTAGGCCATGGAGATAGGTGGTATTGCTTTACATCTGATAAATAATTCCTGTTTGTAAAAGGTTTGAAAGTCTTGAGGATGAAAGAAAATATTTAGTCCTTAATCTTATTGGTCACATGAACCAAAGCAAATTAAATCCAATTTATCAACCATTAGCAATCACCCATTATGTTTAAAGCACATATAATGTAAGTTGGCAGCAGGCAGAACCTCCTATACATGCTTTGAGAACTAAACTTTCATTGATCAGACATAAGGCATATTGTATAGGAAGAAAGCACTCACTACTATTTCCCATTAACTTCCCCTTAATTTGAGTCTTGATGGAAGACAAGTTTTCTTAAAGGAGGAGAGAGTGCTTTCTATGGCACAGTGAATGGCTTGTGAGAGCCTATAGAGGTAGAAGATTGAATATCAAATTTGGGGAATATGTGGTAATCCAAGTTGACAGGAGTGTGGATTTCATGAAAAGGACTCTTCAATGGACTCAGTTACTTCATCAATAAACTAGGAACAATGAAATCCAACTATACATTTTAGTGCTATATGTTAGTAAAACAAAATTAGCAAGTTATCAGTCATTTAGCTAATAATATATATTATGTCAGACACTATGCAAAGTGACTAGGATAAAAAGAAAGGTGAAAATTTGAGACACTTACATTTTAATGGAAAGACAATATGTAAATAAATTGGCACGTATTATCTAGAATTATAGAGTATATGGAAGAAGGATGTAGAGTAGGTGGAAAGTAACTTTCCTGGGGAAGGCTCTAGCATGGAGTTGTTAACCTTTTTTAATGTCAAGGACCCTTTTGACAATTCAGCAACTATTTTTAAGTGCATAAAATAAGATTATATTGAAATATTGTTATTGTAATTTTTTAGAAGTTTATATCACTTAATTATGAACCCATAGAGTGCTTAGGAAAAATAAAAATCAGCTATTATGTAAATTTAAAAAGAATAATCTGAACTAAGAGCAAGTGGCAAATTCAACATCTTGGAGACTTTATAGAAATTTGTCATTCAGGAGACTCTGAACTGCCCCCATCAATGCCATTAGGCCTATGCCTGTTTATTAACAGACCTGTAGGTCAGAAATTTTCCTGCAAGTAAGTTACCTAAACCATTGGGCCCCTGCTGAACACGGAATACTCCTAATACACTCGCTGAGACTCCAGCTAATTTTGTCCCCTGAGGTTGGTGATGTTCTTTATATTACCTACTTAAATTGTTATCTTCAAGTTACTTCTTTATGACTAACTTGATCACTGTTTGGTTTTGATGGATCAGAGAAAATGTAAATAACAATTATTTCTGTTCTGGCCAATCCTTTAATTGGATTTTTTTTAATGCATAAAAGAGACAAGTTTAGTAGTTTTCTTACTTTCAATTTTATTAATCTCCCCTTTTATTTTCAGATTTCCAAATTTGGTATTTAATTGTTTTTTTTTTTTAATTATGGCTTTTTATTTACAAGATACATGCATGGGTAATTTTTCAGCATTGACAATTCTAAACCTTTTGTTGTAACTTTTCCCCTCCTTCCCCCCACCCCCTCCCCCAGATGGCAGGTTGACCAATACATGTTAAATATGTTAAAGTATAAGTTAAATACAATATCTGTATACATGTCCAAACCATTATTTTGCTGTACAAAAAGAATTGGACTTTGAAATAGTGTACAATTAACCTGTGAAGGAAATCAAAAATGCAGGCGGACAAAAATAGAGGGATTGAGAATTCTATGTAGTGGTTCATAGTCATCTCCCAGAGTTCTTTCACTGGGTGTAGCTGGTTCAATTCATTCCTGCTCGATTGGTACTGATTTGGTTTATCTCATTGCTGAAGATGGCCACGTCCATCAGAATTGATCATCATACAGTATTGTTGTTGAAGTATATAATGATTTCCTAGTCCTGCTCATTTCATTCAGCATCAGTTCATGTAAGTCTCTCCAGGCCTTTCTGAAATCATCCTGCTGGTCATTTCTTACAGAACAACAATATTCCATAACATTCATATACCACAATTTATTCAGCCATTTTCCAATTGATGGGCATCCACTCAGTTTCCAGTTTCTGGCCACTACAAACAGGGCTGCCACAAACATTTTGGCACATACAGGTCCCTTTCCTTTCTTTAAGATTTCTTTGGGGTATAAGCCCAGTAGAAACACTGCTGGATCAAAAAGTATGCACGGTTTGATAACTTTTTGAGCATAGTTCCAAATTGCTCTCCAGAATGGCTGGATATGTTCACAATTCCACCAACAATGTATCAGTGTTCCAGTTTTCCCACATCCCCTCCAACATTCCGCATTATCTTTCCCTGTCACTCTAGCCAATCTGACAGGTGTGTAGTGGTATCTCAGAGTTGTCTTAATTTGCATTTCTCTGATTAATAATGACTTGGAACATCTTTTCATGTGGCTAGAAATAGTTTCAATTTCTTCGTCTGAAAATTGTTTGTTCATATCTTTGACCATTTATCAATTGGAGAATGGCTTGATTTCTTATAAATTAGAGTCAATTATCTACATATTTTGGAAATGAAGCCTTTATCAGAACCTTTGTCTGTCAAAGAGACCTAATTGAGTTTCAATGGATAAATGATGGACAGAAAGAGCTACACCCAAAGAAGGAACACTGGGAAACGAATGTGAACTATTTGCATTTTTGATTTTCTTCCCAAGTTATTTTTACCTTCTGAATCCAATTCTCCCTGTGCAACAGGAGAACTGTTTGGTTCTGCAAATATGTATTATATCTAGGATAAACTGCAACATATTTAACATATATAGGATTGCTTGCCATCTTGGGGGGGGGGTGGAGAGAGGGAGGGGAAAAAAACGAAACATAAGCGAGTGCAAGGGATAATGTTGTAAAAAATTACCCTGGCATGGATTCTGTCAATACAAAGTTATTATTAAATAAAATAAAATTAAAAAAAAAAAAGAACCTTTGTCTGTAAAAATGTTTTCCCAGTTTATCGCTTCCCTTCTAATCTTGTCTGCATTAATTTTGTTTGTACAAAAAAATTTTCAATTTTTCTATAATCAAAATTTTCTATTTTGTGATCAATAGTGATCTCTAGTTCCTCTTTGGTCATAAATTCCTTCCTCTTCCATAGGTCTGAGAGGTAAATTATCCTATGCTCTTCCAATTTATTTATAATCTCATTCTTTATGCCTAGGACATGAACCCATTTTGACCTTATCTTGGTATATGGTGTTAAGTGTGGGTCAATGCCTAGTTTCTGCCATATTAATTACCTAATTGGGGTTTTTTTAATTTGTTCTTTTTCTTGCTTTTTTAGTTGCATGCCCAATTCATTGATCTTCTCTTTATTTTGTGCTATATGAAAAGGTGCTCTAAATCATTACTGATCAGAGAAATGCAAATTCAGAACTCTGAGGTACCACTACACACCTCTCAGATTGGCTAAAATGACAAGAAAAGACAATAATGTTGGAGGGGATGTGAGAAAACTGGGACACTGATACATTGTTGGTGGAGTTGTTAACTGATCCAACCATTCTGGAGAGCAATCTGGAACTATGCCAAAGCACTGTTAAACTGTGCATACCCTTTGGCCCAGCAGTGTTTCTACTGGGCTTATATCCCAAAGAGATACTAAAGAAGGGAAAGGGACCTGTATGTGCCAAAATGTTTGTGGCAGCCCTGTTTGTAGTGGCCAGAAACTGGAATCTGAGTGGATGCCCATCAATTAGGAGAATGGCTGAATAAGTTATGGAATATGAATGCTATGGAAATTATTGTTCTGTAAGAAATGACCAGCAGGATGATTTCAGAGAGGGCTGGAGAGACTGACATGAACTGATGCTAAGTGAAATGACAGAACCAGAAAGTCATTATATATAGCAACAGCAAGATTATACTATGATCAATTCTAATGGACATGGCCATCTTCAACAATGAGGTGATTCAGACCAGTTCCAATGATCTTGTGATGGAGAGAGCCATCTGCACCCAGAGAGAGGACTGTGAAGACTGAGTGTGGATCACAACATAGCATTTTCACTCTTTTTGCTGTTACTAGCATTTTGTTTTCTTTCTTATTTTTCTTTCCTTTCTATTTGTGGAAATATGTATAGAGGAATTGTACATGTTTAACATATATTGGATCACTTGCAGACTGGAGGAGGGAAAACGGGAGGGGGAAAAATTAGAACACAGGGTTTTGTAGGGGTGAATGTCAAATATTATCCATGTATATATTTTTAAAATGAAAAACTATAATTAAAAAATAAATAAAATAAAATATTTTATGCAAATGAGCATCTAGAGATATAAAACTTCCCCTAAGAACTGCTTTGGTTGTATCCCATAAATTTTGATCTGTTGTCTCATTATTGTCATTCTCTTGGATAAAATTAGCAATTGTGTCTATGATTTGTTGTTTCACTCACTCATTCTTTAGGATTAGATTATTTAGTTTCCAATTAATTTTTGCTCTATTTTTCCCTGGCCAAAAGAGGCCATTTTGTTTTGTGTCTCATCTAGCATTAATCGCTGAAAGGGTGTTGCCTCAGACAACTGAGACCTGGGAAAGACCTTAGCTTTAAAAGGCCAAGGCCCACTGCCCCCAGGACCGTTGTCAGTCATCCTGATCTATGTCCCGCCACTGGACTGAGATGGCTCCAGAAGAGAGAGTAAGACTAGTGACTTGGCACAGCCCTCCCTCAGCTAAATCCAATTCACTTGCAAGTCATGACATTACCTTCCTAATGTCGTTGGTCTTCTTTGAGAATGAAGGACAATCATAATCTTGGATTAAAAGCTGTCACTCTTTCCCTATTATCTGTGGAAGTAAAAACACGTTTCTTAATTAGCATCAAAGAGCTCTGTAAGCCCAACCTAACTTTCCCACCTTACCTGTCTATAACTACTTCCCAAAACACCTGTTGCTAGCCCCACGTTCCTAGATTTCCCTCAAATGAGTGGGTTTAAGTGAACAGGGGCAAGATTGGTGCAAGGCAGCAAGCTTCACACAGTATACCCAAGCTTCCCACACACACACAATCCACATTTAAAATTAATTCAGTGTGGGGTTTGTAGTACAATGTAAAGAGCATCAGACCTGAGTTAGAGGGCCTGAATTCTGAATCTTTTATGTTCCGTTACCACAACCCTCCAGACGTCGTTTTCCTCATCCACCCTCACAAGGCCTTCAGACTAGCTGGACTTTAAGGTCTTTTCCAGCTCTTAATTTATTTGGGACAAGTAGGAAGAAAAGCCCCATGGAGGCTGCTACTAGGTAAGGTGCTGTGGGGGGAGAGAAGGACAAGGCTGGGACAGAGAGGAGGTCACCTCCTACTGTCAGCTGGAAGCTCCTTATTTTAACTAAATGTTCATGTTAATTAGGTGCTAAGCTCAATTGTTCTATGCTGTTGGTGGAGAATAAGGCCTGTCACAGGCCTAAATGTCAGTGATAAGAGAGAAGGCCCAAGTCACCCCATCCTAGGTACCGTTTTGTCCCTGAGGGCTCCTTCTGCTATTTATAGGAAAGAAGGCCCTCTTAGAGTTACTTCTGGAATATCAGTGTGTAATAGGTCTGTCTGTCTCTCCTGTCAGGCCCATTAGGCACTGCCTAAGTGACATGAGCCACAGGTTTTGCTCAGGTTCGACTGACATTTCAAGATAGGAGCCAGCCATGCTCACCCGAGAAATCATTCAGAACAGAACAGACCCCAAAACATGGAAGGGCAAATCCAGCAAGAATAGAATTAATCACCTGGGGAAAATGGAAACTCAACTCAGGAGACAAAGCATCTGACAAGAAAAGAATTCTACATGGAAAACTATTAGACATGGGTGTTACACATCCCCACGGTCTGCAGTAAGGAGAATAAATCATGTTGCCAAAAGCAATTTGCAGGCAAAGGAAGGTTAAAGAGAATAGATTATGAGACTGGAAAATACAGGAGAGTCTTTCAGGCAGGGTGGGGGCCCAGGCATAGCTCCCACACCTGACCCCTTGACTAGTTGAGAAAAACAGTGTCACTGTGAAATCCTGCTGGGCCCTGATGACATATCCAGTGACCAGCGTGACACAGCTGTTGGACTGAGATGGTTATTACCGAATCACCAAAAGGCTTTACAGAGGATCTCCAATGATTCTCACTCCTCAAAATGCTGTAGAGTTGTCTGAGGACTGAAAATTGCAAAAGGACATTGCGGATCACTGGGAATGGCAAGCAAACCAGGTCATGCATTTGCATAGGGTACAATTGGACACTATATGTAGCTTTTTAGCCAAAGATTCAGTTGAGGAAAGATGCTTTGTAGAAAGTGGGTGCTGTGTTTAGGTTTCAGTGTATTTTGAATATATTGAATGTAATGAGAAAACAACCAACCCCCCAAAAAAATCTCTCTCAGTGCTTAAGACATTATTGTTAGCAGGTTCCTATGAAAATATCAGTGTTATCCTGGGAGGGGATGAACATTCAAAGATAGCTTTTCATTAGTATATTAGCTGTTAAATAGAAAAAAAGAAACAAACAAACAAGGAAGGAAGGGGAAAAAAGGAAAGAAGAAAAAGAAAGGAAGGAAGATAGTGAAAAGGAGGGAGAAAAAATATTTTTAAGTAGAAAAGTGAAGAATTTTTTTGTAAGGGATAAACCAAAGAAATTTGGCCCATCCAAAGGAAAGATTGCCACAATTTTGTTTTTTTTTTTTTTATTATAGCTTTTTATTTACACGATATATGCATGGGTAATTTTCAACATTGACAATTGAAAAACCTTTTGTTCCAATTTTTCCCCTCTTTCCCCCCACTCTCTCCCCCAGATGGCAGGTAGACCAATACATGTTAAATATGTTAAAGTATAACTTAAATACAATATATGTATACATGTCCATACAATTATTTTGCTGCACAAGAAGAATCGGACTTTGAAATAGTATACAATTAGCCTGTGAAGGAAATCAAAAATGCAGGTGGACAAAAATAGAGGGATTGGGAATTCTATGTAATGGTTCACACTCATTTCCCAGAGGTCTTTAACTGGGTGTAGCTGGTTCAATTCATTACTGCTCTATTAGAATAAACTGATTTGGTTCATCTCATTATTGAAGAGGATTGCCCCAGTTTTAAAATGTATTTGCAATATAATGTGTGAATAATTTATATCTTTTAAGGTTTGCAAAATGCTTTATGTGTTATTTCATTTGACCCTCACAATAATCTGTGAATTATTATTTCCATTTTACAGCTGAGGAAACTGAGATAGAGGGAGGTTTAGTAACTTGTCCAGGGTCACATAGCTAGTAAACATCTAGAGCTGGATTTCAGCTCAGTCTTCTTGACTCAAGGTTTGGTACATAGATAAGAAGGGTTTATAGTCCAATTAGTCTTATTTTTTCGTTTTGGTTAATTGGCAGGTTGAATACTATGTTTACTTGTCTCTGTATTCTTTTGAATAAGTCCTTGTAATTCTTTTCTCTTCATAAATTATCTAGTTGGGTTTTTTGTTTGTTTTTAATGTTTGGGGTCTTATTTGCAGGATGTTGTTTTGTGAGGGAGTAATTCTTCTTTGGTCTTCAGAATAATACATTTCAATTTTTGCTTTGTTTTCTTGTAACCACAAAATAATTCTATATTATTCTGATTGGTTTTCATAGAATTTGAAAGGTTTTCTTCTGTTGATCTTCCATGGCTCTTTCAATCTGAACCTTGCTATCTATTTTCAATACTTTTGAGATTTTTTTTTTTTTTTTTTTGAATCTTGAAGTATGATATTCAGGTCTGCTTTTCATGGGTATTTTTCTGGAATATCTAGAACCCTTAGATTATCTCTCTACATTCTGTCTTCAAGTTCAGCATCCTTTTTTGATAGAATACTCATGTTTTACCATTCTTTTAAAAATATGCTCCATAATTTTCTTTTGTCTCTGCATTTTTAAGTTTCAGTTCTATCATTTTCTTTTCCAGAGAATCTTTTGTTAAGCAGTACGATGCTGTCTTTGATTCTAAATTCACTAGTCACTGATAAAACTTGTTCATTTCTTTCTTAAGACATATAATTTCTGTTCTTATTTCTTTAACATTTTTTGCTTACTTCTTTGATTGTTTTCTTGAAGCATTCTGAAAATTCTCCATTATGGTATCATGGAGATTTGAAGGGGTGTGTGTGTGTGTGTGTGTGTGTGTGTGTGTGTGTGTGTGTGTGCGTGAAGAGATAGTCACCTTCAGAGAATTTCAATTCTATTTCCTTTGCTGTAAAATGTTTTTCCATTTAAGTGGATCTTTTGTTCAAATGATTGGTCGTTTCTCCTCCTCAGTCACCTCTTGTCTATTTTATTCAATCATTCTCCTGATTTTTCCCATGCTATCCTTGCTGAAAATGTGCTTGCTATCAATCCTTCCTCTACAAAAAGCTATGTACAGTCTGTTTTTTTTTCTTTTCTTAGCCTCCTAGGGTTGGAAAAGGCCTTCTCTCTCAGAAGGTGAGAGTGGCTAGTTAGGTCATTGGCCTCTATAATGGGCCTATTTTCCACCTTTATTAATCCAGCTTAGATGGGCTTTACTGGTTCATTTTCTTTATTACTTGGCTGCTCCCTATGGACTGGCAGTGAAAAAGTTATTGGAAGAGTCCCTCTGGACACTGCTTAGAAAAGTGCTCTAAGGAACACTTCACCTTTTCCTCAACCCTACCATTTCTTCCTGTGATTAATTTGTGTTAATCAATGCTGCATATTAGATCCTTTCCTTCTGCCACTTATTGGTTCCCCAGATCTCCACACTCCACTACTATCTGTTCTTTTCTACCACTTCAAATCTTTGAGCTAGTCTGATTCATGAGCTTCCAGTTGCCTAGGTAGTAGTTTCCCCTGAAAAATTCTAACAGGGATAACTCCAAAATTCACACAGCTCTGAGAACCTTAGGACTGTACTGGACCCAAGGAAGGATGGGAAGGATAAAGTGATAGAACTACCTCGAGCAACAGGCTGGTTAGTTGTTCTAAAGTTATATTTCCTCTAAAACTTACCTTTTGGCAGTTTCTTTCATTTAACTTCTTGTCATTGTTGAGATATTTGTGGGATTTTTACTTGAATGATTTGCTATGGTAGGGGAAAAACTGCCCCTAGGAAACCTTCCACTCTGCCATATTCCCAGGATGTCCCCCTCAACCCACCCTCCTCCCTCCCTCCCCCCGCCCCAGTGAGTAGTAGAGTGAAAGGAATAAGATATAAGGAGCTACAGTGGAGAGCAGAAATTGGAAGTGGAGATGCAGAAATGACATTGCAAAATAAATTGGTTATGGGAGTGTGTATAGAGAATGGAAGATGCTACAGATTTTATCAACTAAAATAGAATGTACATAGCCAAATGCTTACTGAAAGTGATGTTGGAAGTCACTCATAAAATATAAGCTCAATAATTCAGAACACTACATTTCTATCCAACCTGTATCAGGTAACCCAGTTTAAGGCACTTTAGAATTCAGCCCATTCATTCTCTATCCCTCCCCCATCTCTCTCTGAGTCATCTTTCCCTTATTTCTTTCTATTCCCCTGAAGTGGTTAAGGCTCCCCAAAGAGCCCACTCACTGTATTTCCCCATTACTGATTGACTTGTCAATTCAAACAACCACTTAGACTGATTTCCCCCCCAACTAGTCCACTGGCTTGACTGAATGGATGGGTGTGTTGTTCCGGAGCTGTGTAGCTTTAAAAGCTCTTTATGATAGCCCTGCGGTGGAGAGTGAAAGGAGCTAATTTCCTTTCAACTGTTCATTTTTTTAAAAACCATTTCTTAAATTTCCTCCACTGCATTCCACCAAACAATAAGAAAAACATGACCATTAACTAGCTGGGACATCTTGTAACAAGTGCTGCCTATTTGTCCTCTGAATTACTGGTACATATTCACAGCTTCAAACATTCTCTGAACCTCAAATTTTGTTCCTTACAAAATATAACTGGTGATCGCCACCAACAAGAGCTTTTTGTGATGTTCTTATCATCATCTGTGATTGACTAATTTCTCAGCAACTGAGTCTAATAGAGGATAAATGAGCTTTTCTTTCTCCTGACCTCTCCTTTCCCACTAACTGTGGGCTCTGATAACCAGCCTAAGGCCTTGGAACATCTGTTTGTTGCCCTCCTATGAACAAGGAGCTAATAATGGTTAGTTATTGGCAAATGTATGCTCTTGGGATGTCTGAAAAACCCACTTAAAAGTGGCAGATGTCAGGGGAGAAGATTATGGAATTATAAAATTTTAGATCAGTCTGATCCCTTTAATTAACCCATGAGAAAACAGACCTAGAGAAAGGACAATTACCCAAAATCACATTACTAATAAATGCTAGTGCTCAATCTCTATCAAGCCAGTCTCCAAGCCTGGTGCTCTTCCCATTATACTACACTGCCTCTGAATTGAATTTAGGTTTCCCCAGGATAGCAAAGCCACCATGGTGCAAAGATCCTATAACCAAATGCTAGAAAGGAAGAAAGAAGAAAAGAGCAAGAGAAAAGGGAGAAAGGAAGGAATGAAAGAAGGAAAGGAAAGGAGGAATGGAGAGAGGGAAGGAAGGAGGAAGGAAGGAAGGAAGGAGGAAGGAAGGAAGAAAAGGAAGAAGGAAAGAAAGAAGGAAGGAAAAGAAAGAAGTCTTAAAGTGCTTACTATATGTTAAACCTGGAATAACAAAAAGAAAAAGAAGATAAGTCCATGCTTCTCAAGTTTACATTCTAATGGGAAAGAGCACATGTGGGAGGTTTCAGCTGAAAATCAGATGGAAAAGTCCCAAAACAGATATTAATGCTTCTTCTTTCATGTTATTTTCACTGATAGAATCATATCTGTTTTTCATGTTGAACCACTTGACAGTGCTACAGAAAAAATGCCAAAGAAAAAGTTGGAACTTTATGGGTCCAAGTCTTTCCATGCTTTTATTGCTCCACTAGCTCAACATTTCCTGTACTAGAGTTATGTTCTAACCTTTTGCTGTCCAGTTGTTTTTAGTGACCTGGAATAGTGTGTTGATTGGTGTGGCTGATGGTATGGTTTCCCTGTTTTTCTCATTTGAGTGAGTATACTTTGGCTTTGGCTTTGTCTGGATCCTAGTTGCTACCCTTGCTTGTTTTGCATGATAGATTCTAGTCCTGATCTTTAAAAATAATAGTAATTTTTAAAAGAGAGTTGGGAAAATAAATCTCAGAAGCCAAAATGAGAAGAGGGGATACCTTAGTATAACAGAAAGACTGAGCTAATATAGAATAAATATTCATGATTTCACATATAATCCTCATTTTTCTATTGTACTTTTTATGTGGAAAGTTCTCTGTCATTTTCATTCTTTGTCTCCTTTTCTATCTATATTTTTAAATTTTGGAATAAATAATTTAAAAAAATCAAAGACACAACAGCTTTGTGAATAACATCAGGAAAAAACTAGTTCCAATCAGCCTCTGACATTTGTTATTTCACTCTGAGCAAATCCCTGAAATTTTATGTGTCTCAAGGATTACCTTAGGATTCAGCTACTATCTCAAGGATTGATAGCCCTTGGAAGGAATCTCTGATTTTATAAAATAACATATCCTTTGTGTATTCATATATATACAAACTGAAAGTAACCAGACATCATGAAATTGAATTATTTGGCTTGAATCTAATTAGAAAATTCAACTGAGTAAATGAGTGAATCTAGGGCTAGACCAAACACTCTGTATAGAAAAAGTTAATATTAAAGATCTTGATTTATGTATAGAGAATCGATTATCTTATAGGAGATGCTGACTTTGCAGGATATCAAATTATTTTTCCCTCTTTGGGTAAAGTCCATGCATTTAAATGCACATATATTTGGAATGTTGAAGATAATGTTGTTATTGTGCAGAGAACAAGTGTGTAAAGCCGAAGTTAATTACACATGGGCCAATTCCTCACTATTTGCTTTTACTCATCCCTTAGCCAGACCTCTTTTCAGGTGAGGAGCATTGAGGAAGGCTCATTGTGGCGGGTGGATTTCCTTGTTAGGCTTAGGAGAGGACGTGAGCAAGTCCTACACAGGATGCGCAGGTATGGGCAGTTAGGATGTGGATGATTACAGGGAAGACCTCTTACCAGTGGTACCACAGACACATTGAATTATTGAGGCAGATTCCTGTTTATAGCCTTGGTTCATAACATGCCTGAGGAAGTTACTCTACATTAGCCATAGAGTGCAGGGGCTCTTTCCACCTTGGTGGCCTTTCTCCCCTCCTCTGACCCTGCCATCATTTAGCTCAGGGCCTTATCTCTTCCTGTCTGGACTGCTGGTAGATGGCCTGCCTCAAGTCTCCCCACACTCCAGGCCACCCTCCAGCCAACTCTCAGAGTGACCTTCCTACAGAGCAGGTCACCCCCCCCACTCCCACCACCCCCGTCCTATAAAGTGGCCCCCCATCGCCACAGCAGCAAACACCAAGCCCCTGCTGGCGGCCCAAGCCCTTCCTAACCCAGCTGCCTCTTCCCTCTCCAGCTTTTACTCTTACTTCTCATGATGTACTCTCTCTGATCCAGTGACCCTGGGCTCATCGTTCCATGAACGAGACAATCCATCTCCAGACTGAGTTTTCACTGGCTATCCACTATGCCTGGAAGACTTCTCATTTCCATCTCCAGCCCTTCTATAAGAAGCCTTTCCTGGTTCCTCTTACTGCGATTGCCATCTCTCTGACATTATCTCCAATTTGTCCTGTATACAGCCTATTTACAAAGAGTTGTTTACATGTTGATTCTCCCATTAGATTTTGAATTCTTTGAAAGCAAGGATTGGGCTTTTTGTCTTTTTATTTAAATCCCTAGCATTTAGCATAGAGCCTGGCATATAGCATTCACTTAATTTTTTTTTACTTGATCTAGCGTGGTAATATACCAAGGACACCATAGATAACCCAATAAGCATTTACATCAGTCTCTGTGATTCACCGTTGTAGCAGAATAAATAGATCAATAAAAAGGAAAAAAGGAAAGAATGGCTGAACATACAAAAAATGTGTTCATAGGTTTCTGTATGACTCTTCAGAGAGCTATTGCATGCTGAATTCCAGTTAGCTACTGCATTCCATCCCAAAAGGAGTTGCCCTGCAAAGACCTCCAAGGCTCCCTGAGTGGGTCGGGAGGTTCTCTGTGACCTGACTCCAGGGCCCCTTTGAAAAAAATGTGAAAGATTTAACCATTCTACAGAGAAGTAACCGTAGGCTCCACTTGTATTTGCTTTCTCTCCCACATAATAAAGAAGTTTATTCCTTATTTTTTAGTGCTGTGCGATGATGACATTTATGATGTATGGCAAAGCAAGAATTATCTTTAGGAGCAGAGAAAAGACAAAATAGCATTGGTCTGATAAGATAAAAGCCGCAAAAGATAAAAACCATTTATTAAGGGGGAAAGATGATTTTGCCAAACGGTAACAATAGTATTCATCCAGTGCAAAGAAGGGAGAGATGCAAAGAAAGGAAACAGAATTCCATATGTGTGCTTATCTGCATCTTTTCCTGCATGGAAACTTAGGTTGAGGGAATAATAAAAAGCAGTGGCAAGTACTGAGTTTCCTTCATCTGTAACATATGAAAGCATTCTCAGAGAAGAAGAGTAAGCTGATCTTAAAATTTGGAGCCCTGGATTCCAGTCCTGCCACTGAGCAAATGTATTAGCTTTGAAAAAGCCCCTAACCTCTCTCAAATTCAGCTTCCTCCCCTGAAAAAATGGAAACACAGACATCTTCACTACTCACCTTGAAGTGGGTGTGAGACTTAAAAAACTGTGTAGTATGGGAAAGTGGTTTGCCACCTGACCAAGTCAAATGTGTTTGGTTATTTTTTCCCCTGATATGAAGGATCTGGGACTTTATCACTAATCTGGGGAGAAACCCCACTAACATAAGTTACATTGAATACAATTTAGTAGATTGAGGCTAGAGAATTACCCAGATTCACACAATTTTTGTCAAGATTTGAATCCAGCTCTTTCCAACTTCAAGTCCAGCATTCTATGTATTATGTCAAGCTACCTTTTCCTGATGAATAGCCCAAAGAATCGTGGAGTTACTTTTAACCTTTAAGGAACCATATATATGATAAATAATGACAATCAATGTCATTCAATGACCTTCTTAGTAATCGAAGGAAGAGTGTACCAAAGGTGATTGGCCACTGAGCCAGGAAGAGCAACCCACTCAGTTGGATTTAATAGGAGTGAATCTGCCCTCTCGTGTTTTCTTCCCATCTGTCAAGCATTTGTACCCTTTTAGATCTCCCTTGGCTTTCTATAAAGAAAGGAAGAAGGATAATAATTCTTTCTTTTTTCTCCAATAGCCATGACAGCTACTTAGAGTCATTCTTTCATGTATTTCCACATATATCTCATTATTTCCATTCTCACTGATATTATCCCATTTCTGGCTCTTACCATGTCATGCTTAGATTATTGTAGTATTTCCCAAATCTCATTTTCCAGTAGAGACATATCTTGTATAATGTCACCACAGCTGAAGTCATTTCAAAATGTAACACCTTAGAGGAAAAAGAGCCCACATGTGCAAAATTAGAGCAGCTCTTTTTGCAATGGCAAGGAACTAGCAATTGAGTGGATGCCCCTCATTTGGGAAATGGCTAAATAAGTTACAGTATATGAATGTAATGGAATATTATTGTTCTACAAGAAATGATGAGCAGGCTGATTTCAGAAAAGCCTGGAAAGGCTTAAATGAATTGATGCTAAGTGAAGTGAGCAGAATCAAGAGAACACAGTAACAGCAAACTTTTGTGATGATCAATTGTGATGCGTGGCCATTCTCAACAAAGGTAACTCAAGGCAATTCTAATAGACTTGGTATAGAAAATGACATCTGCATCCACAGAGAGAACCATGGAGACTGAATGTGGATCAAAGCACAGTATTTTCATGTTCTTTGTTAATTTGTTTTCTTTTTCATGGTTTTTTCTTTTGGTCTGATTTTTCATAACAAATGTGGAAATATGTTCAAAAGAAATGTACACATTTACCATATCATATTTCTTGTTATCTTGGGGAGGGAAGGAGAAAAATTTGGAACACAAAATCTTATGAAAATGAATGCTGAAAACTATATTTACATGTATTTAGAAAAATAAATTGAGGCTTTCCTTTAAAATTGATACACACTTTAGTTGGCAATTCTCGCTACCTTCGTGATATCTTGGGAGGCCTACAGTAGTACAATTATCCTTTCCATATTGTGACTTTTCCCATCATGATTCAATATACTGCAGGTCGGCATAAGATATTACAAGGGAATTTTATGGAAGCCACAGATGACACACAAAAGTCAAATGACAGATAGAAAATTTAGAAACTCAGAAACTCATTATATATACATAAATACATATACATACATGTGTGTATCAAAATAATTCGGACCTTCTCTGGTACAAAGGAAAAAGCAAAGTATTTCATGTGGATTTTCCAGATCCCCTCACTACTAACCTTTGTATTGTGGAAGGGATAAATGTGATACCTTTAAATACCTAATCACCAAAAATCCAAGCAAAATTGGTACTGTCTACATTTTACCAGATCTTAGTTCCCTATATCAGTGAAACTACAGGTCTGATTTAAAATCAAAACAAAACAAGCCCCATTGTAATTCTGTTATTACTTCTATGAAACTGTCAGATTCCACTCTGAATAACTCTGGCTTGACTCCATTCTATAACTTTGGAATAAAGCATCCCTTATACATATTATTTTCATGGATATTAGGCATATAACACACCTTCCTGTCTCATTCATTTCCCATCCATCTAGTATATGACGGCCAAATTCCTCTTCCCCAGATAGAAGTGTGTATATCCCAAGTATGTGACCTCCAGGAAAAGGAACTTCTCCCAAAGGGGGCCACTTTTTCCTCCAGAGCAGTTTCCCTGTCATTCTTCCCCCTGCCTTTCCTAGGGAAGGCTTGGAATAACGGCTCTCTTTTACCCTGGATGTAGTTCCGAACTGCAGTGGTGGGTAAGCTGCTCAGACTTTGCCATCGCGTGGGTTATCTTGCCTCTCTCTTGTTGGGATGACTCCTCCTTACCTCTGATCTCCTGAGCTGCCCTGGTGGGCACTTGCTTCTGTGGGCAGAATACTGTTTGAAACACCGTAGTTACTGACAAAGCCATTGAAGCGTATGGGAATCCGTGCCCTTGTTCTGAAAGTGTCTCCCAGGAATACAGATGTTCCCGATGTTCTCCGTCTCCTCCTCTTCCTTTCTTTATTCTGTCTTTCCTACTGCCCTATCCAAACCCCCTTCCTTTTCTCGCCTCCTTTTCTCTCTATGGGCTCTTGGTGGCTTCCATGCTCTGTGGGGCAGCCATGGGATTGGGCTTATTCCAGCTCATGAAACCCTATCTTTACCAACATTGTGTTGTATATAATCATTATGCCTTTAGTTCTTCTAGTTATTGTTTGAAAGGAGCTAAAAAAGTTTTACTTTAGATAGTTGGGCATTGAAGCATATGTGCTTGATGGTATATTTTTGTAATAGACTGTTTTTCTTACTTTTTCATTGAGTGGGGGAAGCAAGATGAGAGGAAGAGAATTTGGAAATGAAAATAAAGTAAAATTGAAATTTAAAAAAGGAAATAATACATCTATACCACATATGGATCTTTAGTAAGGGCTGGCTTTATGAATGAATTTTAATAATTCAAGAAGAGTTGAATTTGGAGCCACAAAACTGAGTTTGAATCCTAACTCTGCCCTAAAGTCTGTGTGAACTTGGGTAGATCACTTAACCTTTAAAAGTCTGACTGTCTTTATTTGTGAAATAATGGATTGGGATGACATGTAAGTGTCCTCTTGGCTCTAGTTTCATGATCCTATGAAAATCAATGCAGTATTATTTATGCTTACCAAAAAAAAAAAAAAAAAAAAACAAACAAGCAATCTAATTACAATTCTACTTCCTACTAATAAGATTCATAAGATCTATGATTTGGACCAGAAATGCTATTAAAATAGATTGACTAATATATATATTTAATGTGTTTAACATATTTTAGATTACTTGCCATCTAGGGGAGGGGACGAAGAAAAAGGAGGAAAATTGTTACATAAGGTTTTGCAAGGGTCAATGTTGAAAAATTATCCATGCATATGTTTTTAAAATAAAAAACTTTAATAGAAAAAATTGAATTCAATGAACACTTATGGAGAATTTTGTATGCATGGAAGACTGTAGTAGCCACCAAGGAAGATGCAAAGATGAATAGATCAAATCTTAGAATTTATAGTAAAATGGACTTTAAAGGTCACATGCTCTAATCCTCTCATCTTATCATTAAAGAAAATGAGGCCCAATGAGGGTTCATGATTTGTTCAAAGTCATTAAGGTCATAAATGGCAGACTTGTATTCTGATTTCAAATCCCCTGCTCTTTCCATTGCACCACAATCTTCATGTGACATTTTATTTTAATTTATGGCTTTTACTTTGTAAGCTTCTTGAGGTCATGACCTATTCCTCATTTTTTTAATATAAATCCTTAGTACTGGCTGAATATTGCCATTTCATTTTCTATGGATTGTAAGATAAGTCCTATTTTTTTCCATTAGACTCACATTTTAAGCCTTGTGAACTTGTATGCTTGTAAGGAAAGCTGATGACTACACACCCAGTGTTGAAGACATGTGTGTGTGTGTGTGCTTGTGTGAATAATATAAAAATTCCTTAAATATCTGCATGGGGGCAGTGAGTAAAAAAAGTTAAAAATCTTGCAAAGTATGCTGAAGTCCATCATGTCAGAAGAAAGACTCAAACATAAAGTTTAAATAATAATAAAATATCAGAACTAGATACTACAGTTTTGCTGCTGCTTAATCTTTTCATGTGAATACATAATTCTAGTTTGTCATGCCCTCAGTGTGATGGATTTTGTGTTGTTTTCAATGATCAAAAACATTAAATACTTACTATGTGCCAGACATTGTGCAACTCCCTGGGGTGTATAAGATAGTACTTTTTCTCAATGAACTCACAGTCTAATGGAAATGTGTATTTGAAAAATAGCCTATAAAAAATATGGCAAAAGATATTTCAGTAAATGTTTCTCATACTAATATAGTAGCCAACCTCTCCCCAAAACTGCCATTTTCTTTCCCCCTCCCCCAATAAAACCTCTTGTCATCTCCATTTGTTTAGTAGAGCTGAAATAGATGGAGAAATCAAATATTTTCATGGTGTATATACTCATTATATTGATAATTCCTTGGAGATTTCTTAAAAGTCCCTTTTCTAAATGTAATGAATTCACTAAGCCTTTGTTATGCTTATTTATGCTATCTTTTACAATATTTAATAATAGCATGACTGCTGGAAAAGTTACCATTTTCTGCATCTATCTATATCCATAAGGCCCCAGCCTCAATTTCAAGGGTTCTTTCTTTAGTTCTTACTGATCCGATTTTTTTTTTAGTGATTTCTCTAAAGAAAGAGGTGTAGTGAACATATTTTGCACATTTTGAGATAAAAATTGAATAAACTTAATTGTCAAACTTTTCAGTCATTTTTCCAAAAATTCCCAAATGAATGTCTAGTAATACCATCTATTTCAATATACATAAGCCAAGGGGAGTAGAGATTTGAACAGTCATTTTAAATAGGCAATCTAGGATAGTCAGGCCCAAAAATGGAGAGCAACATGGTGCTATTGAAAAAGTTCTCCTGCATTTTGGATTTCCTTCACAGGCTAATTGTGCAATATTTCAGAGTCCAATTCTTTTTGTACAGCAAAATAACAGTCATGTATACTTATTGTGTATCTAATTTATACTTTAATATATTTAACATCTACTGGTCATCCTGCCATCTAGGGGAGGGGGTAGGGGGAAGGAGGGAAAAATTGGAACAAAAGGTTTGGCAATTGTCAGTGTTGTAAAATTATCTATATAGATATAACTTGTAAATAAAAAGCTATGAAATAAAAAAAAGAAAGAAAGAAAAACTTCTAGATTTGGAGTTAAAGAATTTAGATTTGAATAACATCTCTGCCTTATATGAATATTATATTGAATAACATCTCTGCTTATATGGCCTGAAGTAAGTCACCTTCCTTCTCTGGGCCTTTTTTTTCCCACTTATAAAATGGAGAGGTATGGGTGGGATACAGATTTATAGCTAGGAGAGACCTTAGAAGTCATCTAGTACAACTCCCTCACCTTTCAGATAAGGAACGGAATCCAGCCAAGACTGTAATTTGCCCAAGGTCACCCAAAAAATAATAAGTGCAGCAAGAATTTGAACCCAACTTCACTGACACTAATTTCAGTACTAGATTAAATAAATGACCTCAGAGGTACTTTCCAGCTTTAAACACTGTGGTCTTCTTATTCCTTTGTAACAGGATTTGGGCTTTTTTATCTGTATTATTCTTCAGATCTCTACTTCACTTTGCCTTTGTACATGCCCCTGTTATATAAAAGGGAACGACTAACTTCAGTTAGCAAATAGTTAACATTTCAACAAAAATCCAGCTAAGAAACATGAAGAAAATTGGAACTGCATGTGCTTGTTTACACTCAATGTTGAACTTGAGCTCTTCAAATAGACTCTCATCCTCCTCCCCTGCCCTCTCTGCTGAACTATCTTTAGTATGAATTACTTATTATTCATTTTGCAAACATATGTGGAAACAATGACCTCAGCAATATGGGCAAAATCAGACGTTGAAAGTCTTTGGAGTGGGAAGGGGGACAAGGAGGGTCGAGTCAGTTTGATTCTTTAGAGAAAATGACAGATGGACTCATTTAGTTAACTTGAAAAACCTCACTTGTCCAGAAATAAACTTGCATCTCAACTGCATCCATTCATCCTTAAAACTTAGGAGGTGATACTGCTTGCTGGGAAGTTAAAGGGGGTAATTGAATATGATAGGATAATTGTAAGTTATTTCCCAATAACTGTTTTAGCATAAAAGAATACTATAGCTTCAGATACAATTTTCAGTTTTGAAAACACTTTCTCATATGTTATTTCGTTTGATTCACACACACACACATACATACACAAAACCTGTGAGATAGATAAGAATTATTATCCTTATTTTATCCATGAGAAAAACAAAAATCAAAGAGTAAACTTTAAATCAGGGCTTCTTACACTTTTTCCATTCATGAACCCCTTTTGCCCAAGAAATTTTTATGTGATACTGGATATCTAAGTATATACAATAGGTATACATATCAAACATTTACTGATAATAAAATCATAATTTTGCAACACCCACATTCAATTCTGGGACCCCATATGGTATCATGATCCACAGTTTAAAAAGCTGGGGTTTAGATGACTTGTTCCAGATCACTTAGCTAATATATATGATAAAGCTTGGATAATAACCAGCAATATGTATAATTATCACAGAGTCAATGGGACTTTTATCCCAGAATGCCATCATCCAGTTTTCTGCAGCAAAAGGATGGTAGAGGGGCTCTCCCTTCATGTGTCTGTGGGAGGCTTCCATGCTTCTACTCTTGGGTTATAAATCCCTCTTTCTTCCCGTCACCACGCAATTATCTGAGAGGAGGAGGTGACAAGAACCACTCCCCAGTGAAAAATCCCTTGTTAAACCTCTGGGCCAGCTCTTCTGAATTTTTTAGTCTGATGTTCTTTTCATCTGTCATATTGAGTCTTTGTTTATAGCATGCATTACAGCATTACAGACACTTGGATATGTTATTCTGAAAAATGAGGATTTGGAGTTCATTATACCATTGTAGAAATAAAATTTATGCTCAGACTATACACATAACAAGATCCCCTAAACAGAAGGGAAACTGATATAGCACATCGTCTTCCCATTTGAAAAGTTCCAGAATCTGCTTCTCTAAATTTATATTCCGAGTAACCTTTGGAAAGCTTCTAATCATAATTTCATTCTTTGTTTCATGGTCAGTATAAATCACTGGATGGCTTGCTAGCTATTCTCCAGGGTTTCAAAGTCCGTATAAAATGCTATAGACATTCTAATGACTGTAATTTGTGAGTGATAAAAACGTGCTCCTGATAGATTTCCCCCAAAACCCTCTAAAGCCACCTATTAGTGTCTGAGCCATTATTTGACTCTCGTTTGTCTTACTTTGCATTTGAAGATGTCACTGTTAACAGTAAAAATCTCTATTGGTCATCCCCCCATGAATAACGCTAAGACTGCAGTTGCTAATTGGTGGCAATAATTTATACGCCGCAGCCATCCACTTCCTGTCTTAATCACCGTATACATAACTCACTCCCCCCCCCAAAAAAAAAAAAAAACCTAATGAGAATTGTAGAAGTAACCATATAACAGCAGAAGCTGTGGAAATATAGCTAATAAAGTCCTCAATGAGCACTTGCTAAGCACCTAATATGGGCAGTGGTGGCCCAGAGGTAGAATGTTGGACCTGGAGTCAGAAAAACTCATCTTCCTGTGTTTTAATCCAGCCTCAGATACTTACTAACTGTGAGCTGGGCAAGTCACTTTGCCCCATTTGCCTCCATTTCCTCATCTGTAAAATGACCTGAAGAAGGAAATGGCAAATTACTTCTTTGCCAAGAAAACCCCCAAATGGATGACAAAAAATCAGACACAAATAACTGGACAACATATGTGCCAGGCTCAATGCTAAATGTTTAAGATTTGCAAAGGATAGGATCATAGCTTTGTAGCTGGAAGAGACTTTGGAGGTCATTCGGCCCTTCTGTTTGGGGCACGGAGACAAGAGGGCCAGACCCAGAGTCAATTTAAATTTGGCCTCAGATGTGAGCTGTATGACCCCCCGCAAGTCATTTAACCCTGTTTGCCTCAGTTCCCTTATTTGTAAAATGGCAAAAAAGAAAATCACCAAGCCCTCCAGCGTCTTTGCCTAGAACACTCCACATGGGGTCATGAGGCACTGTACGTGGTGGAAAGAACCAAAGATGGGGGAGGTTTGGCTTTCGCTCAAGATACACAAAAGGGCCTCTGTCAATAACCATAGATTCAGGATCACAGGTTTGACAGCTAGAGGGGCCTAATCCAAACCCCTCATAGTGAGGGAAGCCCACCGAGCTAAAGTAACTTGCCCAAAATCACACAGGTTTTAGGGAGCAGAGCCAAGATTCAGAGCCGGGTGCCATGACTAAGCCCTGTAATCTTTTGTTTGATACTGAGGCCACTATGAAAGGTATTATTATTCTTATTTTACAGATGAGGAAACTGAGGCTAAGAGACATTAACCTTCATCACTATGGATAATGACTGTCAAAGGGAGAGTAAGGAAATGGTTCTTGGCTCTGTCACTGAACTGTACGATATCAATTGAGTCAACTAGGGCAAGAGAGCATGATGTAGTGGAAAGAATGACGGCAATGGCTTTGAATCCCGACTCTTCTGCTTATTACTGGCATGATCTTTGGCAATCCCCTTCTACTTCTGCAGGACTCAATTTCCCATCTGTGAAATGAGGAAGTTGGATTAGAGTAGGGCCCTTAAACCAGAGTCCATAAAACTGCTTTAAAATATTTTAATAATTGCATTTCATATCATTGTTATGTTATAATTGGTTTCTTTTTAATCAATTCTATGGATTTTGTATTATGAATTTAAAAACCTGATGATGAGTCCCATAGGTTTCACCAGAGCCTGCCAAAAGGCTCTGTGACACAAAGAAAATTAAGAATCCTTGGACTAGCTGATCTTTTAGATTCTTTCTTGCTCTAGGGCCTATAGTCCCAAGTTTAAGGTCATTGACCGAAATACTGTGTATTTTGAACTAAAGCCAAATCTTCTCCCACTCTTGAACAAATGCTGACATTACCATGTGCCAAAGAAAGATAGCGAATGAAAGAAACAAAACATCTAGCGAGACTTTTCCTATTTACACTAAACCAATCAGTCAGGAATCATAGATCCCTTTCTTTTTGAAACTGTTCTGAAATCAAATAAAAGATATTGCAGCTTCAAGAGACTGCACATTGGCCCAGCCCTCCTCCCAGATGCAAAGCCATTCTGGTTAGCACTAAAAACAAGATGTGTTGCCTTGTGCGCACAGAAAGGATGCCCCTAACTTTCAGTCAGTAGGCCACGCACTTACAATTTATTTTCTGCTTATGGTAATGAGTCATCTATCCCCTTTTCTTAGACCCTCTTATAGCATTCAAGCTGAGTCACATAAATGGAATGATATAATTTCTTTCCAGCTAAATAAAATTTGAATTTGTTCTCTCTCTAACATTCTCCCAGGTCCTGATTCCAAATCCAGATTTTTAAACCCAAAATGAAATTTTAGCTGTAGTTTTAATATTAAAATAGCAGAAGAAAGAACTCTGATTCCGATCTCCATTTTTGTTCAGTTTTTTTTTTTTCCAATTGTATCCAATTCTTTGTGATCCCAGTTGGGATTTTTTGGACAAAGATATTAGAGTGGTTTGCCATTTTCTTCTCCAGCTCACTTTACAGATGAGGGAATTGAGGCAAGTAGGGTTAAGTGGTTTTCCCAGGGTCACACAGCTAGTATGCATCTGAGATTGGATTTGAACTCAGAAAGACAAGTCTTCCTGACTCCAGGTCAGGCATTCTATCTCCCCTCAACTCTACTGCAGAGATTCTAGAAAAATTACTTTAACCTGATGACTATGTCAGTGATATCTGAATTTAAATCTTATTGATGAATCAGGAGCGAACAGAGCAAGCCCAGGTCAGGACCATAGATACACATCAACTTAAGAAAGTGGGAAAGTCAAGAAAGCATTAGGAAAAAGATTAGGAAACTTGAGGGGAAAAAGTTGAGTCAGATGGTCACTTTCCTCAGCATTCTTAAGAATCTTTCCTTCTGATGCAGATCTGATTTTATAATCTGAATCTCAGTTCATGCAAACAAGATTTTCTACTTGTTTTACTAATTAATATTTGAAATACTGATATGAGACTAGTCAGACTTCTGTTTTATATTTGGTTCCCAGTTTAGACCTTTTCTTCTCTGTCTTTACATGATATAAGTTTTCTCAATCACCAAAATATGTCATTCCTGAACTTGACAGGATATGACAAATGGGAGCAACACCCTAAAAAAGGGCTTAAAGGCTTGGTCAAATAAAGTTTGGAAAGGAAGGAAATACATGAAAAAATGAAGGAATTAATTCTCAATTTATATATAACAATTTGATATTGAAATTACTAAAAGAAAGACCATAAGTAATGGGGGGGGAAAGGGGGAGAGGAGAGAAAGTAATAACAGATCTCAACATACCATTATCAGAATGTGATAAATAAGAAAAGTTTAATAATTTAAAAATCATAGATATAAAGAGCTAACTTAAGAAGTTGGAATTAATAGAAATATGGAGAAAATTAAGTGAAAGAAGCAGGGCATAAATATTCTATTCAAGTATGCATGGTATACTCATAAAAATTTATATGCTAAATTTTAAGAGAAGCCTTATATAAATTCAAAATTGTAAAAACTTTTCAGAATGTAATGCAGTAAATAAATGTAGGATGAAACTAGAAACCATGGAAATGGTTGAGAAAGTGTAGAGAATCAAGAAAAAAGAGCAAATACAGAGTCTTTGGAGGTGATAATTAGACATCTATATTTAAAGAATAAGGGAAAATGAGGTTCTAGCAGAGAAGATAGAAATGCTGTGACCAGAAAACTAATGTAGGAACAGTGACTGTGAACTAAGGATCCTAGGATCATAGAGCACATATAGGGCTGAGAGAGACCATAAACATCATCCAAAGAATTCATTTGGTTCAAATCCTTCATTTTATGGATGAGCAAATTAAAGCCCAAGGTCATACAGATAATAAGTGACAGAAGCAGGATTCAAGCTTAGATTCTCTGACTCCAAATTTAGTTCTCTTACTATCAGACCACATTTGCCTCCATGAAAGGAAAATGTATCAAGGCAAAGGAAGGTAACTAGGCCATGGTCAAATAATATAGGGATGTCGAGAAGGATTAGAACAGGGGGCAAAAAAAAAAAAAACTGATGACTACCAAATCTGGCAATTTAGAGGAAATGGTTTCAAAAGAGAGATAGTCTTGAAGACAGGAAGATCTGGGTTGAAGTCTTGCATCTGACATATATTGGCTTTCTGAACTCTCAAATTATTTAACTTCATACTTTCCCCAAGAAACCTAATTTCTCTCAAACTCTAGTTCCACATTTCTAAATACCTGCCATCTTCCTGAATGTCCTAACAGTAGCTTAAATTCAATATACCTATAATAGAATTCATTTCCCCACCTAAACCCACATTTCCTCTAAACTCCCCTATTTCTGTTAAACATACTGCCATTCTCTCAGTCATCCAGGTTAGAACCTTGGAATTATCCTTGACTTTTCCAATTCCTCTATCCCTTATATCTAGTCAGTTATTCCAACATATCCATAGCCACCAAGCTAATCAAGCTCTTATTATCTGTTGATTCAGCTATTATAAAATTCTTCTCTAATTCATATTTCATTCAGCTACTAAAAACAATTTTCCCAAGACATAAATCTGGTCCTGTCCCTCCCTTACGACCTTCAGTGGCTCCCTATTTCTTAAGATAAAAATCAGAGTTGTTCTTCTAGAGCTCTTGTCTCTCCAAAATCTAACTCCAAACTTCCTTTCTAGCTTTATTTCACATTACTCTCTATCACAAACTCCAAGTTCCAACCAAACTGGACTCAACCTTCTGCCATCTCCGTGTTACACAAACCATTCCCCAAGTTGGAAAATGCTACCTTCTCATTGCCACCTTGCAGTGCTTACCTTCTTTTCAAGGCTCACCTCAAATGTCACCTCCTACATGAAGCCTTCCCTGATCTTCCTCAGTTGTTAATACTTTCTCACTATTCAAATTACCATGCCATATATTTTTCTATAGACATGTATTGCATAATAAAATGAAAGTTCTGTGTGTGTGTGGATATGTGTAGGTGGATATTTGCAGAGTGGTAAGGAAGAAAGGGCATTGGTTTTTGGACTTAAAGAAGCTGATGCTCCTGATTCTACCGTGTGATTTAAAAGTGCCATTTAATCTCCTCAGTTTTCCTTATGACTTTGAACAAGTCACTTAACTATGTTTGTCTCAGTTTTTTCATTTGTAAAATGAACCAAAGAAGGAAATAGAAAGCCACTTTGCCAAAAAAAAAAAAAAAAAAAAAAAAAACAACTCAAATGAGATCACGAACACTCAAATACAATTGAAAATGATTCAACAACAAACGTTAAAATGAGATAACATGGAAGGTGCTTTACAAACCTTGAAGTCCTGAATGTTAATTATTATTGGTAGTAGCAGTAATAATAGTAGCTGCAGCAGCAGTGGTGCTGGTGGCAGTAAAGTGAGAAGGGTGGCCTAAATGACCTCTGAAGTCCCCCTATCTCTAAACAAATGATCTTATATTTTTGTCTTTATATCACCTGGACTAGCACAATGTCTTCCACTTAGTAGGAAATTAATGAACGTTTGTTAAATTGAATTGAAGGATGATTACTATACAGCAGTGGAGGTCTAGTTGCAGTTAAATAGCATCGAGCTGTAACAGATCTAGTTAATGTGGGGTCCTAGGGCTGTAATTAAAATCCTAGAATTTCAAGGTCTTAGTATCTACCCACCAACCTGCACACTTCCTAATTTCCATTACCTTAGCAGCTGTCATTCATGAATAGGGATTCCACCCTTCCTCTGAGCGAGCCCCAGGGAAGCAAGGGCCCTAAAAACCCCAGAACCAATGAAAGCTGTCTTCCTTGACAAATTGGTCTCAAAATGAACCGACGCTTTCTCTCCAGAGCCCTCCCTAAAACCCATTCAACCAACAAATGTTCCCAGCCTGACCTTGCTTTCAAAGTGTTAATGTTCACATATGAGTGACACATGGTATGCTCAGGACATTGACCTGTCAGAAAGCAATGAAAAGGATGGAAGGGTTGGGAAATAGCCCCCAAGAGAAAAAGGAACTGAACTTATTTAGCTCAAAGAAAAGAAAGCTGAAAGGATAGACTTAATAACTGGCTTCAGGTGCCATGAAGGATGGGGAGCAGCAGCTGGTTTTCATTACTCTTGATGACAAAGAGAACATGGGTCTGAATTTAAAGGGGGATTTGGATTAGACACTCAGAAGGGCTTTCTAATTCTCAGGATTGTGATCTTATAAGCATCATGGCTTTAAGGGAAGGGGACCTCAGAGGTCATGTAGTTCTGACCCCTTAATTTATGAATGAGGAAGCTCAGGCCTAGAGGGATAGATAACTTATCCAGTATCAGGATGGGAGCAGGTCCAAACTCTGCTTCTCTGGCTCCAAGTCTAACACTAAAATGCTCTTTCCACTATACCACACTGTCTCAGCCCACTTAATAGGACCTGCAAGGATTTGACTTGAATTAATTATACCCTAGCTAGCTGTGTCTTCCTAGGAAAAAATGGCAGCCAGCTAGGTGCAGAAAAGAGAGGCAATGAACTAACAACTCTCAGCTGTCCTGGTTAATCAGCTGAGGTAGCCACTGAATACCCCCACTCTTCCCCTCTCCCTCCATTCATTGGAGTTTCCTCTCTGTTGTCCCCCAACCTGGAGCCATGACCATGATTTTTTATGCCTGTGTCCAGAACCACAAACTAATCCAGCAGCTGAGGCATCCTGTCATTTGATGGGGTAGGAGGGATTTGAGATAATCAGTGCTCAGGAGAGGAAACAAGAAGGTGGCTCTGAAGAGATTGCCCCCCAAACCCCATCCCCAGAGAGAGGGCCAGGGTGTAGCTTCCTATTTTAATAAATTATATTTCATAACCAGGCGCTAAAGTCAATTGTTTCTCTGTACTTGAAAACCAAGATGTCTAATTACTTGGGGGAGCTACTTCAAGATACTTAGGTGGGACGGGGGATAGAGCACTGGGCCAAGAATAGACCTGCGTTTGAGTTCAGTATCAGACATAGTCTAGTAGGGACTAGTTTCATGATCCTGGGCAAGTCAGTTCAGTTTCCTCTTCTGTTTTATAACAGGAAAAAATTGAAAACATCAACCTTTCAGGGTTTTTGTGAGAATCAAATGAGATAATATTTGTAAAGCTCCTGGCCTGACATATAACAGGCACTTCATAAATACTTGATCCCTTTCTTCCCACCTTGGGAAGTGAGTACTCCTGACCAGATTCAACCTTGCCTGTCCTGGGGACCTGTGGCACAAAGGACACCTGGGCTCATCACTGAAAAACTGAACCCACTGGCCTTCCCAACTGAATTTGTCTGAAGTACCAAAATTCCCAATTGTGGATCTAGTTACCCTCATTCTTCCTCTTCTCCACATTCATTTCCCCAAAAGACTCTAAAATCCAAATACATACGTTAGCATGTATGAGTCTCAATGTATGACCTTTCCCAGGAGTCTTTGCAGTTATGGTTCTATCTCTAAATGTGGAATGAAGACTTTGCCTTCTCTAACAGGAATTTCCATTGGCAGGAGGTAAAAAGTCATTTAGGAGAGAGTGAGGATTGAGCCAGCAGACATGAAGATGGAGAGTTGGCTGGGTAGAAAATCCCTATGTGATGTCTCTGAATTCAGAACCTGGAACCCCTTGCTTGTGTTCTTTCTCCATTTTTTGAACAAGCCCTTTTCTCCAGTTAGGTTTCTTTTATCTTTACTAGTTGGACACAAAGGGTAGCTGTGCTTTGCCAAGTGTCTGTTTTTCATCTCCTCAGTACCTACTTGTCCTAAGCTTTCAATGACATCTCCAAAGCTCCTCGGGGCAGGTCACTGTTTTTTAACTCTTCCTTTCAGGTTTTGCAATAATTCCCTGAAGTTTGCAGCAATTCCTTTGTAAAGTATAATAAGGTTTTTCAGTTTCCCCCATTCTCCAATCCACCCTTTATTCAGTCACCAAAGAGATTTTCCTAAAGTACAAATCTGACTATATCAGATATATCTCCTATCTCTACCCCCTCAACACACACTTAATAAACTCCCATGATTCCCTATCACCTCTAATATCAAGTACAAAATGCTGTTTGGTGTTCAAAGTCCTTCATACCCTTGCCCTCTCCTACCTCTCCAGTCTTAAATTATATTCTCTAATATGTACTCTTTGATGGAGTGACACTGGCCTCCTGGCTGTTCCACAAATAGTACTCTCCATCTTTCAGTTGTGAGCATTTTCTCTGGCCAGTCCCCATCCCTGGAACACTCCCTCCTCATCTTCACTTATTGACTTCCCTAGTTTCCTTTAATTCCCAACTAAAATTCTATCTTTTATAAGTCTTTCCCAACCACTCTAAAATCTAGAGTCTTTCTTCTTTTGTTTATTTCCCATTTATGCTGTATGGAGTTTGTACATGTTTGATTTTTCTCTCCATTAGATTGTGAGCTTCTAGAAGCAAGGGTTATTTTGTGCCTTTTTTTATCCCTAGTATTTAGCACAGTGCTGGCATATAGTAGGCATTTAATAAATGCTTATTGACTGACCTACAGGAGGGTGGATTTGTTTTTTCAGATAAAAAGAGAGAGGGAGGAAGGGAAGGAGAGAGAGAGAAAAAAAATTGAATTTATTAAATACTTGCTAGCTTATTATGAGATAAATATTGTGCTAACCAGCTAAACACTGGGAATAAAAATGCAAGTTAGCAAAACAGTCCTCATATTCAACAATCTTGTTTTCCAATGAGACAAACAACATATAAAAGGGGAAAGAGGACCTGAAAGAGGGATAAAGACAAAGAGTACCCTATGCTTGGGCAATGTATCAGGCTAGAGGAAGGTAGTAAGTTCAGAGAAATTCTGGGTGTAATTATAAATAAGATGCTCAAATCAGGAAGGACCTGGGTTTGGATTCTATCATAGAAGCTTACCAATTATCTGATCCTGGGCAAATTATTCAGTTTTCTGCATCTTTATTTTCCTCACCTATAAATCTAGGCTAGTAATCCTTAGAGCACCTAACAGAGTTGTGAGCAAAGTAGTTGGTAAACACTTTTATGCTATATGAATGTGAGCTCTGAACATGGTAATCAGTAGGAAGAGTGCTGGTTCTTGAGTCAGAAAACTTGGTTTTGAATCCTATCTCTTTTAAGGTGGGATTATCTATAATCCTGAGCAAATCACTTATCTGTAATCACTTACCTGTGACCTTCCTTCTAACTCTGAATCTGTGATCTGTGATCCCAGGAAGCTAAGTTACTTATCCAAAGGGTTACACAGAGAGTTGTGGGATCTCTTGGCTCTTATGTCCTATCACCTTTCAACAATCTTTATAACCACAACAATAATAGCTAGCATTATATAGCATCTTAAAGTTTGTGAAGTACTTTACATATGTTATTTCAACAGATCCTTCTACCAACCCTGAGAGGCAGGTATTATTATTATCATCCTCATTTTATAATTTAGGAAACTGAGGCAGACAAAGGTCAAATGACTTGGCCAAGATCACATGGCTAGTATGTATCGGAGTCAGGAATTGAACTCAGAGCTTCCCGATTCCAAGTCTAATCACTTTATCACTGACCCTACCTGTGTCTTTATTTGGCATTAATAACTAATGAAATGTCATTCCATTATTCAGCTTTACAAATTTGGGGAAACCTGAAAGATCCATAGAACCACCAGGAAACTGGCTGAGCTTTCTCCAGTTCTTAAGAAATCGTTCCTCTTTTACAAATCACAAATTTACAAATCCTATAAATCTATTTACAAATCTATAAACAGAATGAAAAATTAACCAATTGGCAGTACTTAATACTGAAAGAGAAATCTGTTTTAAAAAATGGTCATTTGTACTCTTAAAGAGTTGATATAAACTCATAAAACACTTTTGGTTCACTTTTGTCATTGTCTCTTCTTCTCTCCCACCTTAGTATAATTTAGTACAACACAATTTCCTAGTCTTTCTACTCCTAACCTGACTCCCTCAGCTAGCTTATTCTTTCTTTCCTGTAGGTAGGATCTGAAATCTCAAAAGAACTAGAAGTGATTGTCTCATCTGAGGCTTAATTTTAAAGCCAGTTTCTGGTCCATGCTCTATCATTAACTAGCTTTAGACTTGAAGCTAATCGTTTGGCCTCTCTAGCCCATACCTGCTTCTTCAAAATCTGACTGTAGCTAGGATCACAAGATCATATATTTGGAGCTGGAAGGGACATTAAATCCATCCCTTTCATTATACAGAGACCGAGGCAATGACAGGTTCAATAACTTCCTAGGATCACACAGATACTTCAAGTCAGAGACCCTATTTGTTATCCCATGTTTCCTATGTTCCTATATTCCTTTGTTTTTAGGAAAGACTTTACTAAGTTATTATTTGAACTTCTTTTTTCTTTCTTTTCTTTTTTTTATGGTAAGGCAGTTGGGGTTAATTGACTTGCCCAAAGTCACACAACAAGTGAGTATAGTCCTCCTAAATTAGGGCCAGTGCTCCATCCACTGTACCATCTAGTTCCCCCTTACTAAGTCATTTTGAACTGAATTTCAAGATTTAAGAAAATATACCTCTCTCCCTTTGCAGAGGTGAGGGGAAGGGGCAGAACTATGCATGTGGAGAATTTCTATTAGACTCACTTAACATATTGCTTCCCCCACCTTTTGCTTTTAAAAAAAATTTTTGAGTGACAAGAAATGGCTTGTTCAACATGGATAACAACATATTTGAAAATAAAGGCGATAGTGATGTAAAAATGAAAACAAGTAACAAACATCTTTTAAAAGAAAAAAATAATATGCCCCATCTTTTAACTCTTTGGAGAAGAAATCTGATTTTTTTGTCATCACATGCTTGAACCCCTCCAGTTGGGAAGACCTTTTTTAATTCTAGCATAAAATCTTCCTGCTGCTACAATTGACACATTCTGCCTTATTCTTTCTTTAAAGGAATAGAAAAGCTGTTTTCTATCCCACATTTCCTAAGAACATGAGAATTCTCAGAACTATAATAGTCCATCCAGCACCCTTCTTCAGTCTTTGACACAAAACCAAGGGATGTATTGTTTAAGGGAATAGTTACCTTCTATGATACCAAACTCAGAGGTTAATGATGTCCCTTCAAAGATCCCTAGCTTCCCATAATAACCTATTATAGATCTGTCATCCATGCGTTTATATAAATCTTCCTTGAATTTCTATATAATTTCAGCCTGTACCACTTTTTGGAGAAATGAATATTTTATATTATCTTCCTAGTGCACAGGTCTGCTTATGCTCAAAACTTTTTCCATTTAAGACCCTCCACAATATGACTTTAATTGACTTTTGCAAACTTGTCTCCCCCTGCCTCTTTAAAGTACTCTCCTCTATGCCAAAGCCAGGGAGCCTCTGTTCCTAAAAGCATCACAAGTTTTTTCTGCTATTCTGCCTTTGCTTATACCACTAATTTATGCCTGAAATGTCCATGTCTCCACACACACACACACACACACACACACACACACACCCCTCTATCTCTTGAAATCCTTCCTATTAAATGGTTTTACATGATTGCACATATACAACCTACATCAAATTGCTTACCATCTTAGAGGAGAAGGCAAGGGAGGGAGGGAAAATTTGGAACTCAAAAATTTTTTCAATTAATGTCAAAAATTGTTTTTACACGTAACTAGAAAAAAAACTATAAAAAGAAAATAAAAATTCTTCTTCAAATCCTATCTCATATACCAGCTCCTTTCTGTAATCTACCCTCATTCCTCCTTCTCACCTATGAACTTAAAACATTTTTTTCATGCCTCTGTAATTTATTTTCATACTCTGGTCTGTGTTATAATTATTTGTGAAATTTTTTTTTTATTTCAACTATATGGTAATTTCCTGAAGACTAGAATCCATGTTTTATTCATCTTTCTATTTCTCTTAGCACCTAGGACAGTACTTTGGCTTTGTATGCTTAATAGATATCAGTATGAATTAAGTAAAGTTGCTTTTTCTTTCTTTCTTTCTTTTTTTTTTTTTTTTTTTGCCTTGAATTTCCCCTTAAAAGGCACCTTAGAATTCCAGTTTTCTCATTTTACAAATATAGGCACTGAAATCCAGAACCTAGAGGGGTTAAATAATTTCACCCCCACCATATAAACTGGGGGCAGAGGAAGACCAATACCCAAGTCTTAATGGCTTGGTTTTTAAGGGAGACAATCCCCTTGTTGGAATGCAAGAACTTGCCTGGTCTTATCAGCAACATATTTACTAAAGTTTCTTATGATGGGCTGTTTACAGAGCTACCTAATTTGATCTTTTTCACAAGGATTTTTATTAGAGTCAATATCAAATATATATAATTATGTATTCAATTCAATATCATTCAAATGTATGTATATTATATATGTATGAATTCTGAACTTGTCCAAATTTCTCAAGTGCACCATTTCTGAAGCCTACAGTCCCTTTGTATTTCCACCAGGTTCTTTCCCCAGAACTTTTCAAATCTTAACCCACAAGCAACTATCTTTTTAAATAATGGGTAAAGTCAATTTTGATTTTGTGTCTTAAAATAAGCAGTTTTTTTTTTTTTTTTAAGTGATGAAAGATGCACTCCTCTAACTCTAAAAAATAGCCAGGGATGTCCTAGTAAATGTTTAACAACCAGCTCCCCATAGGGGAAGAAATGTATCCACAATACACTTTTAAGTTTAGCTTGGATTATTAACATCATGTCCATTGCAACAGAACAATACATCTTCCATTGATGTTACAGCATCTGCTGATTTTCAAGGTATAAATGTTCACATTGAAAATTTAAGAATCTATTTAGCCTGTATAAACCAGCACCATCACATCACTGACTGTGGCTGTATCTCTAATAAAAAAAATATTTAATGTAAAAGAGAACCCGACCTTGAGAGTCTGGAGACTTGAATTTGAATCATGGCCCCATAACTAAGTAGTTGTATGATCTAAGGCCTTTCTGGATCTCATCATATTCATCTGTGAAATGCAGATCATAGACTGGGTGATCTCTGAGGTCCCTTACAAATTTAAGATTCTATGACTGATATCAAAATTTTCTAAGGAATCTGGCCCATCCCCATGTAAGTAGTATCCAAGTTATGGACAACGTCAGGAGCCTAATGGAAAGGTCTATTAGAGAACATGGCAAGTTTTCTAATCAGGTTATTTATGATACACAGGAATGCTTGCTGTTTGTTTGGTAATTCTAAGATAAGACACAATGTGTGAGAACATCTGATATCTATAATAAGCTTAAAGTCAAGTACTTGAGAAGATAGTCCACACTGTAGCAGATGTTTTTAGATCAGATAATATCTCCCTGAAAAATGTGTGGGCTGTTCAACTGCTGGAATAATTGAAAATGAAGGACCATTCAGGGAATATCCATCCTAGTTACAAAATGAACCCAAATTTATAGGATAAAAGGATTTAGAATTGGAAAGTAGCTTGTTCATTTGTTTGAGTTTTGTCTGCATCTTCATGGTCCCACTTGAAGTTTTCTCAGCAAGAATACTGGAGTGGTTAATCATTTCCTTCTTCAGCTCATTTCATAGATGAGCAAACTGAGGCAGACTGAGGGTTAAGTGACTTGCTCAGGGTCATATAGCTAGTGAGTGTCTGATTCACAAAGGTCTGTCTTCCTGACTCTAGGCCTGGCCCTCTATCCCCTGTGCCATCTAGTTGTCTAGAAAAATAGCTGTTCCAACCTTTTTATTTTATAGATGGGGAAATGAATAGGTAATCTGATTGTAAAAAAAGTGTCACAGATTATCACAGGTGACTTTGTTATATTCATTTTAAAAAATCTTAGAGATTTTAAAGAATCATCAAAGAACAAACAATATAAAGACCCCCACACATTCTTATATTGGCAAAATAAGGTAAGGCAGAGTCAATAACAACTCTATGTTCTCACCTCTAAATGCCCAAGTCTGGAATGCGCTCCCTCCTCACTGCCATCAGTTGGGGATCTTTGGCTTCCTTGAAGACAGTTCAAGTGGTATTTTCTACATGAAACCTTTGCTGATCCTCCCAGCTACTAGTATTTTCCCTCCCTAAACTACTTTATATTCATTTTGAATATATTCTGCATCTACTTATATCTGTGCCTCTGGGATAAAGCAAAAACCCTTCTTTTTGGCATTTGAAAGCCCTCACAGTCTGGCTCCCGCTACTAATTGTAGACTTCACAATAATTATATAGACCACACATGACATTCTAGCTCCTACATCCATAGCTTTGCACTAATTATCTCTCATACCTGGAATGTATTCTGTCATCATCTCAGCCTCTTAGAATCTTAAAGTCCATTTGAGACTCAGCTTTATGTTTCATCTCCTACATAACACCTTTGCTTTACTTGATCTGTGTATATGCTGTTTCTCCCGGTAGAATATATGTTTTCTGAGAGCAGGGACTATTTCATTTTGGTATTCCAGTATTGTGCCTGTACATAGTGAGCACTTAATAAATGTCTTTTAAATTGAATAGACTGTGCTTATCACAAAACATTGTTGCCTATTAAAGTAAGATGCCAAAAGCTTTAAATCACCAGTTAATATTTTGTTGCTCTAGTTAGGGAAGGAGAAAGGAATATTTCAGTAGGTACTCAGAAGTAATAAAATTATATTTCTAAAATACTATAACTGAACATTTTGACTAATTCAGGCTGATTCTGTCCCTAATTATTCTAAGTTTATAAGGTTTTACATATGCTATTAAGAGATAGCTTTGAGAAAAATCCTTGGGTGCTTTACAGAGCCATCTCCTTCATTATTTATGACAATGATGGAAATATTGGATAGACTGTGTTTCCACTTAGTTTAGGCTCCAAGGCCATAAACAAAATGAGAACCTCAGAAAATAGTCACAGTGCAAGTTTAAAACCATGCTTCATTCTTCTTTCTTTCAGATTTTCAGATCAACAAAGCTCTTTGAAAATATCTTCAGACAAATGGTGTGGATATATTACAGGCTTGGAGAATGGTTTCAGGAGCCATCAAAGCATTATGGGCAGAGTCAAGAAATTTGAAGATGTCCCCAAGGCAGCAAAATAAATTGTTTCATGGCCAAACAAAGCACTGACAGCATAGGGAATGTGTCAGGAAGTTCCTGTTTCAAGTTATCTACAAAACCTAGGAAAAAAATGAAAAAAAAAAATACCTGCTACCTTGCAACATCAAATGAAAAATCTGAAACAAATACACATCATTTTCCCCTATCCCTTAAAAAGCAGATTCTTATCTTATTGAAAATATTAGCTCTGTAGAGCCAAGAAATTTCAGTTCATCAATCTGAATTTGCTTTTTAAAAAAATCTCTAAGGGATGCATGCTGTAGTGGAAATAATCCTGGAATCAAAAGACCTGTATTCAAATCTTACTTTAGCAATATAACTGTCTATGTGATGTTGAGCAAGTCACTTTATTCTCTAGTGTCAGTTTCATCAACTATATGATGAGGGATTTGAACTTGAATTTGGAAGTTCCTTCCATCTCTATCTCTAAGTCCCTTCTAGCTCTATATCCTATGAGTCTAAATGGAACCTTCAGTTTTTCTTTATTATCTGTTCTCTCATGAAAAGTAGGGGGAAAATAGGTCACTTGGGGTCCTGTTAAATCAGTTAACATTTATTTAACACCTTCTGTGAGCCAGGTACTGTGCTTACAAACCAATGGGGAAGACAACATTCGAACAACTATGTACAAAAATGCTATATCCAGGATGAATGGAAAATAATCAACAGCAAAAAGGCACTAAGGATGGAGAAAAACTTCCTGTAAAAGGTGAACATTCAAATAATTATGTACAAAAATGCTATATCCAGGATGAATGGGAAGTAATCAACAGAAAAAAAAAAAAAAACACTAAGGATTTAGAAAAGCTTTCTGTAGAAGGTAAGATTTTAGCTGGGACTTGAGAGAAGCCAGAGGAAGCCAGGAAGCAGAGATGAAAAGGGGAGCATTCCAGGAATGGGAGACAAACATTTAGAGTTGGGAGAAGGTTAAATGTGTCAAGTCCTGTGGTAGTGTCCTTCTGATGTCACACTCCTGATTCTCTGACCCAGAAACCTTTGCCATTTGGCCCCTATATATAGGTTTGGTCCTATTACTAAGCAGGAAGACCCAGGGAATTGGAATGGAAAGGTTGGTCTCTGGCATCAAGTCAGTCTTCCTCTTGCTCCCATTCTGACTTTGGATCCCAGTTCCAATTACTAGGCTTTTGGCTTGTTTTTCATCAGGCCTCAGCCTTGTCTTAATTCAGTAGCTGAGTCTTGATCCAATTTTCTCCCTACTTCCACAGCTAAATGTCTGGCTTGTTTCCCTTTCAAATATCTCAATCCTTTAGGACTGAAATCCTTCCCTTACTTTCCCAAAGCCTCATGGAGCCAGTTTATTTTCCCTGTACCTCAGCACTCCTGGGTCTTGGTCCAAGTCTCAGACTGAATATATCATGTTCTATTGGGAGGAAAATATGTATAGATAGAGATATGTACAAAATAAAAAAAGTAATTGAATGGGGGTAGAAGGGTAGACTAGGAAGGCAATAGCAGCTAGGAAGAAAGTTATCCTAGAAAGGTTTCAGTTAAGAAATAGAGCACAGTAGTGAAAAAATCTAAGGATTCTAAGAGGCAGAAGGGGAAAAAGGGTGGATCTCAAATATGATAGCCACCCAACCCATCCAAAGACTTGGAAAAAGAAGATTGGATTATCATAGATAAAGAAAAGCAAGAAGACATTTAGCTGGACTGCATGAAAGACTTCCTGCTTAGTAATAAGACCAAACCTATATATAGGGCCAAGAAGGGACTGCATAATGAAAAATAAGACATATCTTTATCATAAAAAAGTTTAAATACCAATCAGAGAAATTTATGTTTGGTTCTAGAGGCTCTTTAATGGCTCTAATTAAAAGGACCTCCTGTAATTAGTTGAAAAGGCAAGTGACACAGTCAGACCTCGGTTTTAAGAATCTAAATTTGATACCTGTTCAGGATAGCTAAAGAACAGAGTGGATTGAAGCAGAGTCCAATTAGGAAACTATTACTGTTGTCCAACCGAGACATGAAGGCCTTTAAATATACTGCTGAAGGGGCAGATGTGAAAGAGGTAGATTAGAAAAGAAAAGACAAAATCTATTCATGGAGGGGCATTTTGCCTGGATTTTATTTTATTAGCCAGGCGTATAACTGTGATTAAAGAGATGTCATCCTGCTATTACAGGGAGAGAGTCTAGCCACTCCAACCTAGGGCACAGGCGTTCAGATGGTCACCCAGAGGAGAGAAAGCCCAAAAGCAAGGAGCAAAGATCACATTAATTCCCAGCAAAGATCATCTACCTACCTGGTGGTGGGGATGTGTTCACTTATGATGTTCCCCATTGGCATCTAATCTCCTCCTGTAGCTACAATCCTTGTGGACAATGTCACTCGTGAGGAACAGAACCCAATTCTTTTGTCTTAGTCACTATGTCACTAGTCACTATGTGATCATCAGGGAACTTCAGAGGGGTAACCTCCAGCACTAAGAGCAGTACAAGCACCTCAACAAATAACACTGGTTGTCCTACATCAAAAACGTGAATTACCCCAGAAATATGTTTTCTTTGACGGATGTCCATCATCTTCATGCCTCTCCCTGACCATTCTCATTAATGATACAAATTTTATAAGATAGTATGCCCCAAGATTATAGAAAGAATGTTCTATTGTGATTTTTCTTACTATGCTATTTTGCTAAATGCATTTGCTTTGAACAAATTGTATCCTCTGACTGAGTAGGGAGAAAGTAAACACATCAGTGGGGGCTCAAGAGTGATGGTTATAAGTGCATGTGAACCCACATTGCAGCTTAAGTCTGGAGTAGCTGTTCTTGGTGTCCCACATGTGAGACAGATTGCCTCGGGTGCTTTAGACAGATAAAACAAGGACTTTTATTAATTAGATAATAAATAGCTGCCCCCTATCCCAGTCACGAGCATGTAGCTAGCTCCCTAGATATCATCTTTCCCGCCTGCAGGATCTCTGTGACCCCCTCAGCTTGTAGTTCTACCAGAAAAGGACATACCTGACCTTTTTCTGCCACATCCTTGATAAAGCTAGCCTGAAGTCAAGGGTGTTACAATGTGAGGCTAATTATTGCCTTTTAATATTCTCTACTATAGTGGCCCTCCAGGGAAGAATAAAATAAAATGATGCTTTCTAATAGATGGAGCAAATACTGGTCTGGGAACCACGTGTCCCTGTCCTATCCCTGTCTGGTTTCATGACCTTGGGCAAGATGGTTGACCCAGACTTGTAATCTCTTCCAAAATGAATGTATTAACTTGCTTCAATATTTCAAATGAGCTGTAACTTTTATGCTTCAAATATGGGTAGCCTTCTATCAGTGCAGCAAATGATTTAGTGAGTGCCTATGGCCAAAGCGATTCATCACCTGGTGGCCAGTCAGTCATCTGGGGATGAGCTCCTGGAGAAAGCTGTCTAGGACCTGCGACATTCCTTATTCGCCCTCATTCCCTGCCTAACTCTGCAGTCTGAAACTGGTGGCTCCAAAGTTACTCGTTGTCTTCTGACTCCACATCCCACGACCTTTTCTCATCCTTATTCTTCTGACTTTTCTGCTGCCTTTGACACTGTTATTATTACCCTCTTCGCTTTAGGTTTGCGTGCCTTTGTTCCCCTTTTTTTTCCTCCTATGCATCTGATTTCACCTTTTTAAGCCTCCTTTACTGCATCTTCAACCAGGACATACCAGCTATGGGTGTTCCTGCAGGCTTTGACCTTTGTCCTCTTTTGTCCTTTTTCTATCCTATTTTGCTTGGTGAGCTCATCAGCTCTTATGGATTCTATTATTATGTCTATGCTGATGATTCCCAGATCTACTTATCCTGCACTAATCTCTCCTAACCTCCATTTTTACATTTTCAATTACTTCTGAGACATCTTAAACTGGATGTCCTGTAGACATCTCAAATTCAACATGTCCAATACTGACCTCATTATCTTTCCCTCAAACCTTTCCCTTTTTCTCATTTATATTTCAGTTTGAGACACTGCCATCTGAGATCTTGGGAAGAGGTTGGAGTAGGGATGGAAGCACAGAAGCAGTATTCATTCCAGACCCTGTCAATATCACTACAATCCTAATTCATATTCCAATCTATATTCTAAAGGATGATTTTGTATCCATACTGCATGTCCTTTACCCACCCCTGACTAATAAAATCCTTCCCTGCCCCACCCTCCACGCCATCTTCCCAGGTTATATAACTATAACTAAACCAGTGCTGCTAGGGTTGGGCCATTTGGAAAATTCAAAAATTTAACACCTCTCCTTCTTCAGCAGAGTAGAAATTGGCCAGGACAAGTTAAATTCAGATACTATGCAAGAAGTTGGGAGCAGCAAATGGCTTATTTTCTCTCTTTCTTCATTCCTTATAAGGAATCTTAAGATTCCTTCTCTCACCTCTCCATCTGAGTCCTTCCCCAGGTTTCTCTTCCCACCATCCTTTTAGGCAGACCAATCTCTCTCATTCTCTTTCTCACAGACAGGATGTATATTAATCTTGGAATTAACTTTCTTCCTAGATAGTGGATGGGAAGAAACTCTGGGCAGACATAAATTGGACCAACTGGCCTCCAAGGTCTCTTGCAACTCTGAGATTCTGCCCTGAAGCCACTCTAGTAACAAATTCTCTTTTCCATTCAACTAATTTGCCTTCATTAATTCTTATATTATTTTCAAAGTCTGAAACATAAGGTTGATTTAAGGGCACATTTCATTTTGCTTGCCCCATGCACCCTGCCCTAGGTGCTGAAATTGTAGTTATTAGCTCTGCCTGATCCTTCCAACTCGAATTGATTTCTCCTTACTCAAATTTCACAGAATACTTTGTTTGAACCACTGCTTTAAACATCTCATATTCTGTCTCGTGTCACATTTATACATGTTCAGATCTGATTTGCCTTCTTATAGGAGAATTGTGTTATTGCTAGAAAACCACCTTTCTCACTTAATGAGAAATTTGTCCAAGGTCACTTGGATAGTGTCTGATCCATAATTCAATTCCAGGTATTCTTATTACAGACCCAGCCATCTTTCTACTGAATTGTACTAATCCCCATTCACCCTCTTTTTAAGTGAGATTAACTCCTATGGGTTCAGTTATTTTTTATTTAAATAACTCTAAAATTATGTCTACCAAACTTATCCTTTCTTCCGAGCTCCAGACTCACACAGATAGTAAACTCTTTGAAGGCAGGGACTGCTTTATTATTGAATATCACAATCCTAAATTCTTCATACATATTTGTTTCCATAAATTAAAAAATAAGTTATTTCTTAAAAGATAAATAAAGACAAATAAATATTTGTCAAACTTAATTTAATAAGTGAAAATTTTGCCTTTGGGAGAAATCTATCTATAATTATGCATATGACTTCCTGATTTATCTGTCTGGTCCCTAACACATGCTTGAATCAACTACTACTTATGACTAGGATCCCTTCACAAAGAAATTCTTGATTGAGAAGACCCTTATAAAAGACCCTTTTCTTTCCTTGAAACCAAAACATAGAGAAGGGTAAGTGAGGTTTTGATCTGACCTGGAGGGACAAGTTTCGTGCAGAGACGCAATCTCTAAAAGCAGTAAGAAATTGAGCTGCCTATTTCAAACCCTCCCCCTTCTTCTCCCTCTCCTTCCCTCTCTCTTTTTGCTTCTTTTTCAACTTTCCCCCTCTCCATTTCCTTATTCTCCTTCTTCTAACCTTCACTATATCCTTTTTCTTCTCTCTATTCTACTTCTTCTTATCCTTCTCCAACATTACCTGTTCTACCTCTTCAGTCAAGACTGCTGAAACCATCTGGACAGAGGGAAGCTGCTTTTTAAGAAACTTGGCTTTATTAAGTCTCCAAATACAATTCTAACACAGATGTTCCTGGCAATGAAATGTCTGATTGTTCTCCCAACGACATAGGGTAATACTAGAGGAGAAGGATATTTTAAAAGGAATCATCTGCAATATACTCCTTTCAACTAATGTAATTTGTTCTCTGCACCTGGCTAGCCCCTGGATCCAGCCAATGTAGCACAAGATATTTCAGACTAACAAGGTGCCCCTAATGCCAGAGTTTATACACCTAGATCATAAACTAGGACCTGTTTTTTCTCCCTTCTCTGCTTTTTTTTTTTTTTTTTTTTTTTTTTTTTTTTTTTTAAGGTTTGGTATGGAGCCAAAGACCAAAGAATCAAAAATACAGATAGAGTTGTAGAGCTTGGCAGCCAAGATTTGTCCAAAACACCTGAATTTAAAGAGTACCACATTTAGAAAATTCACACAGAAGATCAAGCCTCTCCCAAACTCTGCATGAATGGGGGAAGCAAACATAAGTCTGAGAAGAATAACAGTAGAAAGTAGAGAACCAAAAGTGGTCCTAGAGCCTTCACACACAAGACTAACATTATCGCATGCTGCAACCCTCCCTTCTCCAGAGTTTGGGGTGGCTGGAGCCAGACATCTATTCTTCCCTTGATTCTTCTGATATCCTTCTAATACCCTGAGGGCACTTCCCACCCCATCTGAGGCTGAAAAGGGAACATAGGGGGATGAGAACTTCTTGAGTTCCAAATGTGCTGGATATTTGACCAGCCAGGGCATGAGAAAAGTAAAAGTGTGAGGTTACTCCACTACCAATTGGTAGAAGACTTTCTTTTGCTTCACTTTTATCTCTCAAGCACTTTGCAGAGAAATGAGGACATAGTAGAGTTTCAATAAATTCTTCATGAGTAGATGAATGAACCGATGAGCAAATTAGTATCTCTGGAACCACTTCCTAATTTGACCTGAGGCCAGCCCAAGGGTCTTCTGTAGTCTGTAAGAAAGATCCTTTCCCAGAGATCTGGGACTTAAATCTACCTCTATAACCAATTCACCCTCAGGCGTGTCCTTTAATTTTTCTCTGCTTCATTTTCTCCATTTGTAAAATGAGGATAGTATTTTCTTCTCCTCATCCCTAGGGAATGATGAGAAAAATGAATCAAGGAAGGGCTTCAGCTTAGAAGAGAAAATATAAATATAAAAGAACAAGAAGATGGAATGGCCAGGAGGATTTCTTCAGAATTCTTTTGTTCTCACATTTCACCTAGGCGCCAGCATTTTCATCAGCCCTGTCTGCCCATCACAGTGTCATTTGGGGCCAGTTGATGGCAGTGGGCACTAGTAATGCAAGGACCAGAGCCACCAAAGTTGTGGAATCCAAGCTTGCCTCCTGCATCCCCAGTATCTTCATTAAATGTGGCCTGGGGCGTGTGTGTGTGTGTGTGTGTGTGTGTGTGTGTGTGTGTGTATGTGCAGATTTATACACACATACACATATGTGTACATCTCCATATAGAGAGATAATACCTTATGTATATACACATGCAATAGATGCTCATTATTTGCAAATTCCCTAACATTTCTTTATGACTCCAAAATCCATATTTGTGGTGCTTTTAGTCATCTACAGACATGTACAGAATTACACCCATTGCACATTTTCAGCTGAGGTCAAACAAGGAGAACTCAGTTTTCTTGTTTCAGCTCTCATACTGTAAACAAGTATCCTTTTCACAGCCTTTGGAGTACTCCTGCTTTTTGCATTTTCGTGCTTTTTTTGTTGATGATTTCACTGTTTAAAATGGCCCCCAAGTGTAGTGTTGAAGTACTGTGTAGTGTTCCTATGGGCAAGAAGTCTGTGATGTACCTTCTGGAGAAAATATGTGTGTTGGATAAGCTTCATTCAGGCATCAGTTATGATGCTATTGGCCGTGAGTTCAATGTTCATAAATCAACAATATGATATGTCCCGAAGAGGGAAGAGGAAATTCGCCAATCTGGATGTGAGGCTCCTTCAGAAAGTGCTAAAGTAAATTTGTGACCAGTTTACAGTCCTCTAACCCTGTGTTTCTCCTACTAACCATGATTCAATATTCATTAATTCAGTATTGATGGTAACTTTATAGAACACAACCACTGCAAATAGAATCAACTACATGTGTGTATGTATGTTTGTGTGTGTACATACATGTATGTGTATGTATGTCACACGGCTATACACACATTTCTCCTGAGTACAAATATTGTGTTCTCTTATTTGAATTTTTTATTTAAATTTTAGCTGTTTCTTTTCTTTTCTTTTTTTTTTTTATGTCACAATTATAGTGAGGTTTTGTGACTGCTCATCCTATCTTAGGTCAACATCAGCTGACCCACAACATCAAGAAACTGTGGTTTCACAGGGGTAGAAACATTTTCCTTCAGTGCCGGAGGCCTAACCATCTCTAATCTCCCTCATCTTCCTTCAGACCCTCATTGCTTCTTCTCCAGCAGAAAATTGAATTCCAGCCCTAGAAACTCCCTAGGTTCTGGCCATTTGGGCCAGCTCTTGCCAGTTCTGGCCTGACAGCACTTGATCATTTCCACCCTGTATGGTCTATCTTCCTTTTCACTAGGGCCATGATTTTCATCTCCTTCCTGCCAGAAAATGCTTCTACACCTTTGGATTTCGATGGGCCAGCTGGTCTCAGTGTCCACAATCAAGTTTCTACTCTATGCTTCTAGCCTTCAGTCTCCACTCAAGTTATATGACCTCTCCTTCCTGCTGACCTGAAAACTGGATGTTGCCTCTATTCTCCCTCCCCCTTTCAGCTCTTCTTCATGTTTTGTTTTCCCCCATTACAATATAAACTCCCAGAGGACAGGGTCTGCCCTGTTGGCTTATATTATATTCCCAGCAGTTAGAACAGTGCCTGTCCCACAATTAAGGCCTAATAAATGCTCTATCCATCTTTCCTTTTCTTGCAGCTGCCTAAGGGAGTTTAAGAGACTGCCCATGTTCTTACAGCTGTTGTCAGAGCTGGGGTTTGAATTTGCACCTTTCTGACTTTAAGTCCAACACCCCCTCTCTGCAATATTATCATCCTCAGTGGTATCCCTGCTTCCAGCATTTCCCCTTCTCAGATCCATCCTTCACTCAGCTACCAAAATCATCCCTCTAAGGCACCCATCTGTCACTACATTGATCAAAGCCTTTTAGTGGATCCTATTGCTGATAGGATAAAATATAAATGCCTCTAGCAATCATTTAAGGCCCTCCAAAATCATTGCCATCTTTACCTTTCCAATCTTATTTCATATTAATACCCTTCAGGTACTCTATGTTCCAGTCAAACTATAGTAGCTAAACTATTCCTCAAACTCAACATTACTCTCCTTAAAAATATGTCCCTCTTTTCCACTCACACAGACACCACTCCTGTTTAGACCCCTCATCCATCACCCCTTAGCTGAAGTACTGCGATAGCCTCTCTCCACTCTAATCATCCACCACTCAGCTGCCTAAGTGATTTTCCTAAAGCACAGGTTTAATCATGTGACACATCAGCCTCTTCTCCCCCATTCTCATCCAATAGACACTATGACTCTCTTTGCCTCAAAGGCTAACTATAAATTTCTCAAAGGAAGGAAGGAAAGAAGGAAGAAAAAGGAAAGAAGGGAGGAGGGAATGAACGAACAAACGAAGGAAGGAAGGAAGAAAAAGGAGGGAAGGGAGGAAGGAGAAAAAGAAGGGAGGGAGGAAGGAAGGAAAGAAGAAGAGATAGAAAGGAGGAAAGAAGGAAGGAAGAGAGGAAAGAAAAAAGAAAGGTAAGAAAGAAAGAGGGAAGAAGAGAAGAAAAGAGGGAAGAAAAAATCATCTATATAGGATAATTATGTACCTGTAAGGACTGAGTTAAATGATAAAAATACAAACATTTTAAAGTGAGATAACCCTAACTCTTCAGAAACTCATAGTTAAATTGGGAAAGACAATGCATTAAAAAAAACTTCTGCAGCAAAATGTATTGGAAAGGTTCAAAAGGGGTCCACAGATTAACTGAAAGTTCAGGCATCTGCAGGGCTTAAGGCAGGACAGCCCGGAAGTCCTGGAGAACTTTGAGAGGCAGCGGTGAGCAGGTGATAAGGGCAAGGGGTTCTCCAGCTCACCAGTTCTCCAAGCTCGGCCATGGGAGTAATCCAGCAGCTCACATGGGTTCTGGACATCCTAGGCAGGGAGAGGGACAAGGTGAAGGTGAGAGGCCAGCTGCGCTTGATAGGTGATAGCCCTTCCCACTGCCTGCCATCCCAGATAGGGTCTGGGGTAGACTGGGACCATGAGAGAGGGAAGTAAGTGGACAAAGGCTCTTCACAAAACAGCCCTCCTACCTTTCTAATCTTTTCCCACTTTGGTCCTCCCCTTCTCACTGTGTCATCAAACCACATAGGCTACTCACTTCCACACACAGAACATTACCTCTCCTTTCTCTGTGCCTCTAAACTGGCCGTTCCTCATGACTAGAATGCCCCCTCTCCTCCCCTCCATCTCTCTGAATTCCTTGTTTCCTAAGACGTACTGACCCCATCCACCTTTTTCATGAAGACTTTCTGGTCTCTCCAGCTTACAGTGAACCGCTTCCAAAACTACCTTGTATTCATCTTGTATGGCTTTGCATATACTATGCATATATATATGTGTGTGTGTGTGAGTATAATATACTATATATAATATAATGTAACTTGCGTGTCATATATAATATATATATTAATATATCATATTACATAATATATATTATACATAACACATGCATACATTATATATAATAATATTCTATATGTACAGGTTATCTTTCCAATTAAGACATGTGCTCCTTGAGGGCAAGGATTATTTCACTTTTGTTTTTTATGTAGTTGTTCTAAAAAATGTTGATTGAAATTAATCTGATTCTTCCATTCTCAGATTTGTCATAGCCCTTGGAACTTCTCTGCATTTCTCACATTCTGCCTACTAATCTAAGTATCTGTTTAAATATCTGATCCTTTTATAAGCTGCCTGAAGGCAAAGGTTAGTATGTCCTTCACATGGTTGGATCTTAATATTCATTGAATTAAAAATTGGAAATACTATGATAGATGATGGATTAGAAGCAGCCACAGAGCTGAACTCTCCCAGCATTTCCCAAAATCAGACTTTGGGTAGGAGAGCCAACAAAGAGTCAGGGTGAGACATCTTCCTCAGACAGAGTGAGGCAATTAGGAGGTGGATAGGAGAGGTCTATAACACCAGGTAGGATTCAGCCCAGAGCAAGGCAGCAGCACTAGCCATGAGCCTTGGAAGTGGCCGTAGCCGTGCCAGCAGCTCCTGCAGCTCTCAACCCCCATTTGTCAGGTTAGAAAACATGTCAGAAACTTTACAAGGGGCCCTTTTCTGGCACCAAGTACAGCCTGGTGCTGACTGGCAACTCCTTGCTCATACCCAGTTCTGGGTGCAGTCCCATGACAGAGGGAAACACTGGTAGTAGACACAAGAGAGCAGAGGCCCTGATCCCAATTCTAAAGTAAAGAGGAGCATGAGTCCTTGTGGCTGCAGGAGGGCAAGGGTCCTGGTCACAGTTCTAGGGCCAAGAGAAGCACTAGAGCTTTCATCTGCAGAGAACAGGGTAAAGATCAGAGCACAGATCAGAACAGTGGTCACAGCTCACCTCCAATCACAACACCTTGAAAACACCCCAAACTTGAAAATTCCCAGAACTAACTGAAAACAGTAGCATGAAAAAGCTTGGGACAGTGTATCCCCACCCCTATGTGAGTAGAGCAGAAATTCAATTTAATGTTCAGAGTCAAGAAATGGATTAGAAAAAATGAGCAAATATACAAAAAAGAATGTAATCATAATAAACTACTATGATGACAAGGAAGACCAATACATAAACTCAGAAAAAGACAATAATGTAAAAGAGATAAGAGTGGTACAGAAAAACTGAGAAAAGAAGAGAGTGATGCAAGAAAACTGTGAAAATTAGCAACTTCATAAAAGAGGCACAGAAAATACTTAAGAAGATAACATTAAAAAATGGAATTGTCCCAGTGATTAAAGAGGCACAAAACTTCATTGAAGAAAAGAATTCCTGAAAAAGCAGAATAAATCAAATAGAAAAAAGAGATACAAAAGCTCACCAAAGAAAATAATTCCTTAAAATTTAGATTGGACAATTGGAAGCTGATGACTCCATGATCAAGAAACAATAAAAGAAAGTAAAATGAATGAAAAAAAAAATAGAAGAAAATGTGAAATACCTCATAGGAAAAACAACTGACCTTGAAAACATGTTGAGGAGAGATAATTTAAGAATTATTACAATACCTGATAAATTACAATGCTATGATAAAAAAAACAAATCTAGACATTATGTTTCAAGAAATGATAAAGAAAAACTGCTCCAATATCTTAGGTCTAGAAGACAAAATAAAAATTGAGAGAGTTTACCAATCACCTCCTGAAAGAGATCCCAAAATGGAAATTCTCAGGAATGTTCCAGAGTGAAGAAGAAAATAATTCAAGCAGCCAGAAAAAACAATTCAAATATTGTGGAGCCACAGTCAGGATCACACAAGATTTAGCAGTTTCCATGTTTAAGGAGAAAGTTTGGAGTATGATATTCTAGAGGCCAAAGAAGGTAGGATTGTAACCAAGAATTACCCACCTAGCAAAACTAATTATGACCCTTCAAGCAAGAGGAGAGAATGAATATTTAATGAATTAGAGGACTTTCAAACATTCCTGATGAAAAAGCTGAATTGAAAATTTGACATTCAAACACAAGATATAAAAGAAGCATGAAAATGTTAACTTGAAAGAGTAATCATAATGTATTCAATAAAGTTGAACTGCTTAGAGGGAAGATGATATATGTAACAACTATGAATTTTGTCATTAGTAGAGTAGTTAGGAGGAGTCTACATAAATAGAAGGCATGAATGTGAGTTATGTTGGTATAATTTCAAAAAAGGGTGGAGAGACAAGAAACAGATGGAGAGGGGAAAGGGAGAAGAAGAGTTAAAATGGAGAAATTTTTCTCGCATCAAGAGGTGTGCAAAAAATACTTTTATGGTGGAAGAGAAAATAAAATGGGGGTAGGCAATGCTTGAACATCATTCTCATATGAATTTAGTTCAAAGAGAGATGAATATGTCTGTAATATGTGTTTGTGTACACACACACACATTCAGCTGGGTAGAGAAACATAATTTAGAGGCTAGCATCAATATGACAGAGAGAAGCCAGAAAGTTGCCTGAGTTCTCTCCAGTTTTCCTTCAAAACAACATGAAACCAAACCTTTAAACAGATTCTAGAGTGACCAAACCTACAAAGAGACAGAATGAAACAATTTCACAGCTTAAAATAGCTTGGAAGGACTTTAGGAAAGGTCAGGTTCACTTGAATGAAAGGGGAGCAGAGTCCAGCACAGATGAAATCCAAGCAAGTCAGCAGGAGGGTCTTAGTCACAGCACAGAACAGCAACTGAAAAGCCTAAGCTTATCTTAGTTCAGCAGAACAGTAGCACAGCAGACCAGTAGTGGAGCATTCAATCCCCGCACAAAAGGCAAATATCCAGCCCTGGAAACCAGGCAACAAAAGACAGAACTGGACCAGGCTATTACCAGTGTTTGGAACAAATCTCCAAACACCAGAGATTCCAGTGCTCAAAGTCAAAACTCGAAATGCCCCAAAGCTCAAAACTGCACAGGAAGCCTAGGATACTGCTCCCTGTGTCCCAAGAGAAGAAATCAACTTAAAAAACCATGAAATAGAAGGAGAAGGAAGAGGAGAAGGAGAAGGAGAGAGAAGAAGGAAAAGGAGGAGGAGAAGGAGAGAAGAAGGAGGAGGAGGAAGAGGATTTAGGAGGAGGAGGAAGAAAGAAAGAAAGAAGGAAGGAAGGAATGGAAAATGGAAAACAAGAAACAAAAAAGAACTTGGACTATAGTAAGCTACTATGTGACAGAGAAGATCAAAACATCAATTCAGAAGAGGACAAAATGTCTACATGCAAATCTCAAAGTGGCATATGAGTCAATTTCAAGCTCAAAGAGCTTGCTTAGAAAAACTCAAAAAGTCAAATAAGAGAGGTAGAAGAAAATTTGTGAAAAGAACTGAGGGGTATATGAGAGAGTCAACAACTTGAAAAAGAAAAAAGAAAAATTGAAGAAAACAATTCCTGAAAAAATACAGTTGGGCAAGTGAAAAACTTTTACTGAAGAAAACAGTAACTTCACAAGTAGAATTAGTCATATGGAAAAGGAGGCACAAAAGCTAACTGAAGAAAATCATATGGTAAAAACTAGAATTGGGCAAATCAAACCTAATGACTCTGTGAAACACAAAAATCAGTCACACAAAATAAAAAGAATGAAGAAGTAGAAGAATATATAAAATACTTTACTGGAAAAAGAACTGACTTGAAAAACAGATTTAGGAAAGATAACTTAAGAATTATTGGGCTACCTGAAAAGCTATGATTAAGAAAAGAACCTGGACAGCATCTTTCAGAAATCATCAAAGAAAACTGCCCTCCAATCCTAGAACCAGAAGGTAAAATAATCATTGAAAGAATCCATCAATCACCTCCTGAAAGAAATCCAACAAGAAAAACTTCAAGAAATATTGTGACTAAATTCCAGAATTATAAGACAAGGAAAAAATACTATAAGACACCATAAAGAAACAATTCAAATATCAAGGAATCACAGCCAGTATTACCGAAGATTTAGCAGCTTCAACATTAAAGGATCAGAGGGCCTGGAATATGATATTCCAGAGGATAAAGGAGCTTGGATTACAATCCAGAATCAACTACCCAGCAAAATTGAGTATAATGCTTCAAGGAAAGAGATGGACCTTTCAATCATTTCTGAAGAACAGAACTAAATAGAAAATTTGATCTCCAAAACAAGATTTAAGTGAAGCATTCAGAAAAGTGTGGAAAGACATATGAATTGCTATAAAGTGAGCAGAATCAGGAGTAACATTGTACACAGAAACTGCAAGATTGTGTGATGATCATCTATGAGAAACTTAGCTCTTTTCAGCAAAACAGTGATTCCAATAAATTTTCCAAAACAATTCCAACTGCTTTAAGTTGGAAAATGCCATCTCTATCCAGAGAAAGAACTATGGAAATTGAATATGAATCAAAGCATTCTATTTTCACCTTTTGTTTTGTTTTATTTTTTCTTCCTCATGTTTTCCCTTTTTTGTTCTGATTTTTTTCCAACGTGATTAATATCAAAATATGTTGAAAAATGATTGTAAATAATGAGATGACCAAGGCCAGTTCCAATGGTCTTATGGCGAAGAGAGCCATCTACACTCAGAGAGAGGACTGTGAGAACTGAGTGTGGATCACACCATAGCTTTTTCACTCTTTTTATTGTTGTTTGCTTGCATTTTGTTTTCTTTCTCATTTTTTTTTTCTTTTTGATCTGATTTTTCTTGTACAGCAAAATAATTATATAAATATGTATACATATATTGGGATTACTTGCCATCTAGGGGATGAGGGGAAGGAGGGGGAAATTTGGAACACAAGGTTTTACAAGGTCAATGTTGAAAAATTGTTCATGTATATGTTTTGAAATAAAAAATTTAAGGAAAAAAATGCACATGTATAATTTATTTCAGATTGCTTGCTATATTGGGAAGAGGGGAGGGAGTGAAAAAATTGGAACTCAAAATCTTACAGAAATGCATATTAAAATTAGCTTAAACATATATTTGGAAAAATAAATAATATTAAAATGGGGGAAAATTAAAATTTTTTAAAAGGAGGAGAAGGGGATAAAAAGGGGGCAAAATGACAAAAGGAAGGACAGATTAAGGGAGGCAGTGGTCAGAAGCAAAACAGACTTTTGAGGAGGGACATGATAAAAAAAGAGAGAAAAATAAACAAAAGAAAATACCATAAAGGGGTATATGCAGGAATCAGAACTGTGAATAGGATGAACTTACCCATAAAATGAAAGTACATAGCAAAATGAATTAGAAAACAAAATTCAGCAATATGTTGTTGACAAGAGACATACTTGAAACAGAAAGATATACAAGGAGTTAAAATAAAGGACTATTGTGTTTCTATCATCTAAAATTTATTATGCTTCAGTTGAAGTAAAAAAAAGTCAAGGATAGTGATCATAATCTCAGACAAAGCAAAAGCAAAAATAGATCTAATTTAAAAAGAGAAGCAGAGAAACTATATTTTAATTTAAAGGATCATAGATTTATTAGCAAACATCATGATATCAAAAATAATTTCCCCCAAATTAAAAAAAATTAAGTCAAAGGCTCATTTCATCAAATTTATAAAAATAAGAGCCATTCCCAAATTCATAAATGGTCAAAAGATATGAACATTCAGTTTTCAGAAGAAATCAAAGCTATATAAAGTCATGTGAAAAAATGCTCCATATTACTGTTGATTAGAGAAATGCAAATTGAAAGAACTCTTAAATACTACCTTACAGCTATCAAAAACAACAGACCTTGGAAGAGAGAAAGGGAAAATAACTAGATTAATAAACTGCTGGTGAAAATGGTGACCATTCTGTAGAACAATATGAAACTGTGTCCAAAGGATTTTAAAACTGTGCATACTCTTTGACCCCAAAGAAATCAAAGACAAAGACCTATATCTGTAAAAAAAAAAAAAATTTATAGAAAACTGTGCATACTCTTTGACCCCAAAGAAATCAAAGACAAAGACCTATATCTGTAAAAAAAAAAAAAAATTATAGAAGCTCTTTTTGTGCTAGCAAAGAATTGGAAATTGGGAGAATGCTCATCAATTTGAGAATAAGTTGATTTGTTTTGACATATGAATATGATGGAGCATCATTGTACTATAAGAAATTATTTCAGAAAAAATAGGACAATGCTTATATAAACTAATGCAAAATGAAGTGAAAAGAATCAAGAGATTGTCATGCATAATGACAGCAATGCTGTAATGATGATCAAATGTGAAAGACTCTGATCTACACAATAATCTAAGACAATTACAAAGAAGTCATGATGAAGCATACTATCCACCTCTAGAGAGAGCACTGATCAACTCTGAATGCATATTGAAAGTTTAATTTTCTCATTTTTTAAATATTTAGGGTTTTTTATTTTTTATGATATGACTAATATGGAAAAATGTTTTGCATGATTTCACAAGTATTATTGATATCATTTTCCTTAACCTTCTTAGTGCACGGGGAAAATTGGAGTGAGGAATGAAGGAAAGAAATTTGAGATCAAAATTTTAAAACAAGATTGCTAAAAAAAATTTTTTCATATGTGAAAAAGGAAAAGCTTAAAAACTAGGAAATACTATCATAATATCTTTATATCAAGTTCAAATGATTTTTTGATAGTGTTTGAAGGTGAACCCAACTAACAGCAAAGTCACAGGAAGATACTGGGAAGTTATTTTCCTTTCTGCAAAAAAAGAAATAAGAATCTGTTGGTTAACTTGGGACCTATAAACATCACAGCCATACTGATGAAAGGCAACAAGGAGCAGTAGTGAAAATGATGCAGTTAGTGGCAGTGCAGAGAGTTGTGGGAATCCCCTCTGGTCGGAGATGGGCAGGTCCATCGTGAAGGAATTCACAAACCTGAAAAGTCTGACTGGCGAAAGGGAAGTTTATTGGCACTGAGAAGCCAGATTTGCTAGGAAGAGAAATAACATGAGGTTATCATGAAGAAGAGGGTCTCTTCACAATGGGAAGGAGTTCTGGCAGGCAGCTGTGCCAAGAGGAGAGGTCCCTTGGCAAAGCATAATTCCTGCTTCAGATTTCTGCAAAGATTTGGGGTTCAAAATGGTCGTTTTATAAGAAGTCTGAGATTGAGGCTTCTATTGTCACTGCCCCCAGGCTTAGATTTCCAGTTGAAAAGAAAGTGCTTATCTTGGGAGTTTCAAACCACTCAATAACTAGGAGTTTGAGCTACTGGGAATGGTTCTGGGTTAATCTTTTTTTTTTTTTTTTTTAATTATTATAGTTTTTTATTTACAAGATATATGCATGGGTAATTTTACAGCATTGACAATTGCAAATCCTTTGTTCCAACTTTTCCCCTCCTTCTCCTCACCCCCTCCCCCAGATGGCAGGTTGACCAAAACATATTAAACATATTAAAGTGTAAATTAAATATAATATATGCATACATGTCCTAACAGTTATTTTGCTGTACAAAAAGATTCGGACTTCGAAATATTATACTATTAGCCTGTGAAGGAAATGAAAACAATGCAGGCAGACAAAAATAGAGGGATTGGGAATTCTATGTAGTGGTTCATAGTCATCTCCCAGAGTTCTTTTGCTGGGTGTAGCTGGTTTAATTCATTATTGCTCTATTGGAACTGATTTGGTTCATCTCATTGAAGAGGGCCATGTCCATCAGAATTGGTCATTATATAGTGTTGTTGTTGAAGTATATAATGATCTCCTGGTCCTGCTCATTTCACTCAGCATCAGTTCATGTAAGTCTCTCCAGGCCTTTCTAAAATCATCCTACTGGTCATTTCTTACTGAACAATAATATTCCATAATATTCATATACCACAATTTATTCAGCCATTCTCCAACTGATGGGTATCCATTCAGTTTCCAGTTTCTGGCCACTACAAAGAGAGCTGCTGCAAACATTTTGGCACATACAGGTCCTCTTCCCTCTCTTTGGGGTATAAGCCCAGAAGTAACACTGCTGGATCAAAGGGTATGCACAGTTTGATAACTTTTTGACCACAGTTCCAAATCGCTCTCCAGAATGGCTGGATGTGTTCACAATTCCACCAACAATGTATCAGTGTCCCTGTTTTCCCACATCCCCTCCAACATTCCGCATTATCTTTCCCTGTCACTCTAGCCAATCTGACAGGTGTGTAGTGGTATCTCAGAGTTGTCTTAATTTGTATTTCTCTGATTAATAATGACTTGGAGCAGCTTTTCATATGGCTAGAAATAGTTTCAATTTCTTCATCTGAGAATTATCTGTTCATATCCTGTGACCATTTATCAACTGGAGAATGGCTTGATTACTTATAAATTAGAGTCAATTCTCTATATATTTTGGAAATGAGGTCTTTATCAGAATCTTTGACTGTAAAAATGTTTTCCCAATTTATTGCTTCCTTCTAATCTTGTCTGCATTAGTTTTGTTTGTACAAAAACTTTTCAATTTGATATAATCAAAATTTTCTATTTTGTGATCAATAATGATCTCTAGTTCTTCTTTGGTCATAAATTCCTTCCTCTTCCACAGGTCTGAGAGGTAAACTATCCTATACTCTTTCAATTTATTTACAATTTATGCCTAGGTCATGAACCCATTTTGACCTTATCTTGGTGTACGGTGTTAAGTGTGGGTCAATGTCTAGTTTCTGCTATAATAATTTCCAATTTTCCCAGGAGTTTTTGTCAAATAGTGAGTTCTTATTCCAAAAGCTGGGGTCTTTAGGTTTGTCAAACACTAGATTATTAAAGTTATTGGCTGTTTTGTACTTTGAAGCTAACCTATTGCATTGATCAACTAGTCTATTTCTTAGCCAATACCAAAGGTTTTTGGTAACTGCTGCTTTATAATATAATTTAGATCTGGTACAACTAGGCCACCTTCATTTGATTTTTTTTCATTAATTCTGGGCTAATCTTAATGAAACCACTTAACTGCCCTGAAGGGTGGGTCTCTGTCAGAGGAGAGCTTCAGAGATTACCCCCATCATTTGGACAGTTTCAGGGTTCACCCCCATCAAGAAGACTAACCTGAAAGTCAGAACACTTAGATCTTATCCTGCTCTGCCACTAACTGACTTTATGATTTGGGCAAATCACCACATCTTTCTGGGCCTGTGCTTCCACATTTACAAAATAAGGAAATTTCACTGGTTTCCATGAACTCTTTTAGCTCTAAAATTCAGGGATTCCATTGTTCCAGCCTTGAAGAAACAAAGTAGAGGGACTCTTGTTCCTTTAACCAAGAATTCAACATTGCATTGTCACAAATGACCCCTATAAGTGAAATCCTTTTTCCAGTAGTGCAAAAAAATTTTTTTAAATAAACTATCATTTTGTGGAAAAGAATAGTGAATCATATATAATGATTTTCACGTTCATCCAACATTTATTAAACACCTGCTTAAATATACAAGGTATTATTTTCTGTTTTATCCACCCAATTGGTTTTAAATATTGTCCTAAGTTGTTGCAGATTTAACATTGACATCCAGACATCAATGCAGCAACAAGGACCAATGATTGGAGAACAGTCATCCATTATTATACCAGAGGCACAAATTAGCCCTATCTATCTGCCTCCATAAATGTTAACACCTGACTAATGGCTGATTCATTCCACTGGCTCTTCTAGCTTCCCTCTCTCCTTGAATTCTTTTGGGAAAAGGTAGGCCTTCCTATCCTGGAGCTGTGTTCTTCTGTAAGAAGCCAAGACTTTTCCTTGTATTTTTGATTTATCATAATAGCAGTAGTGGCAAATGGGATATCTACTAGTACCCAGTCTGACTTAGTAAGAAGCTTTATAGATTAGACTTCTGCTTTCTCTACCAGGCTGACCATCCCTTAAATGATCCTGAGATGAGGAGAGTAGGGGTGGACCAAGAGTGAGACAGCAACCCTGTGAAGAGGGCTGTTCACCATCCATTTCTGCCCAAGGGACCAGAATGAGGTCACCCTACAAACAAGGCCTGGCTCTGTTTGGAAAGTCAAAGGTCCATTGTGTTTATACTGCCTGTTTGCTTTGCAGAGCACATGAAAGAGAGAGGTCAAGAGGATGCTTTGTTAAAGGGTGAAGCCTTTAATTGGTTTGAAATATAACTGTTAAGGCTTTGTTTTTGCTGTTAGAAAAAAACAAAAAACAAAAACCCTCACTGAATAAGCCCAATTGTCAACAAGGGAGGAAATATTTGAGGATTAGTTGCATTTCCTGGCCTTTTATAATTCCTATCTGTTTTTCTCCTAAACAGTACCTCCAATTGATCATTTTTTACTGCTAAGATTTGATTTGACTGCTGTAACTTCAGATAACAGATCATTTCTGAACCTAGAAATTAATTAGAGAGAAAGAGAGAAAAGGGGAACAGATGTAGGACACAGATCATTTCCTCAGCAGGTTCTCTTTGCCACAGAGATGGGGGGAAGGGAATGGTGATGAAGGGGAGAGAGGACATGGGAAGACAGAAGATGTCTTCAGAATAATTACGCTTTTTTATTTTTCCTCTCCATTGTTTGCTTATATCTGTCATGTTCCTCTTGATTTGAGAGGTAGAAAGTGTGCTCTAGATTTCAGACTCCAAACTTCTTGCAAGAAAGGGTTTTTGAAAAGTAACACCAAAAAAAGAACAAAAAAAAATCCAGAATTTTGCTTGCCGGAGCCTGTCTCATCACTGGACAGGAATGCACCAAAGGACAGGCTTGTTGTCACTTTCTGGGGAGGAAGATAAATGGACAGTGAACCAAAGAGAAAAAAAGGAAGATGTCGCTTGACCCAGTGGTCAAAGTAAAATCACAACATGACAGAAATGTCAGGCAATCTGAAACAGTAGGGCTGTTTCTGAGCATATCCCAGTACCTATTGGGTGGCTAAACACAGAGAGAAAGCCAGACATACAGTCTTTTGGCTGAAAGCCAATTTCATCTACAGTAACCCTATGGAAGAATTTCTAAATAGATGTCCTTTTCACAGGGTAGAAAGATATGGTATGACTAGCCTTAGGCAGGACCAGACTTTCAAGGAGAGCAGGCATTGGGGGGGGGGGGGGGGGGGGGAGAAGATCATCTATATCTGATAATAGAAAGGCTCCTTTTCTCTTGCCCTCCAAAATTAAGTACCTTTATTATAACTATTCCTGAATGTCCAATTATAGATTCATTCATCCAACTTAAAATTTATCCAGCAAAAATGTAAATTGTTCTGGGACAGAGATTCCATTATTCCCTTATCTGGCACTAATAGCTCATTGTGAATGAGTTTATCAGATCTTTTCCTGAAAACAGTTTTGTTTTGTTTTTAGGAGGGGGAATAAAGAAGAAAAAAAGAAAAAAAAATAGGAAAGAACTGAGCACATAAATGCAGAGAGTCACTAGAATGGAAAAGGAAGTAAAAAGGGAAGACTGAAGGCTGACATTTAAGAGAGTAGTTTTTCTTTCCTTTTCTTTGTTATATCCATCTTCTTTTTTCTCAGCTCCTCTTATACTTTCTGGATACCTTCTTGTAACCCTTAAGTTTTCAAAGCTTCCACTACAGCATTACCCTATCAGCATACAGAACTATAACAAGTTCTCTTTCCAGCTCCCACCCCTAATCAAAATTCCTATTTTCTCAGTTCACTAATCTTAGGTAGCTGTTCACAAAGAAGGCATTCAAATTTGTTCTTATATTATAAACATGCTTATGTCTCTATTCTCTCCTTAAAAAAAAAAAAAAGAACAAAAACCTGAACCATGCAACTTCTTTAAATTATCATTCTATCTCTCTCTTCCTTTTTTTGCTAAACAAATCATGGAAAGAATAGTTTATATTCATTGCCTCCACCTCCTTACAGCCAACTCATTCCAAAGCTTACAATTTCACTGAAAGGGCCGTTCCAAAAATCACTAATAACCCCATCATTGCCAAATGTATTAGCTTTTGTTATGTATCCATCTCTTTTTGATTTCTTTAAAATAACAGACACCATGATACTCCTCCCTTTTGACACCCACATTTCCCTTGGTTTTTATGACTGCAACTGGCAGAAACAATGGTGATTCCTCTATTTGTTTGCCATAATAAGCTTTCTTTAAATTGTTTTAGGAGAGGCAGTGGGCAGTGTTTATTTTAAACATGTTTTGTTTTATCATCCACTGTTTCTCAGTATAGTATGAGATGATAATGCTCTGAGTTTTCTACCATCCTTATTACACATCAACCAACAAATAGGTTTTAGGTTCTAAACTAATATTGCCCTCCTTTGAATAGTAAGAAAGTCAAATGCTTGCAGACTAAGACAAGTTTTCATTTTTTAGTTTTACTAACATGGCAGTTAATACATCATTTACATATTTGTATGAAATTGTAAGACTTAGTTTCTATACCTTCTCCTTTATCCATTTTCCTCTTTTTTTTTTTTTTCTTTAGTGGCAACAGCTTTTCTAAACCAGATCAGCCAAAGGCCTTTGAATTAGACAATCTTTTTTCTTGTTTTTATTCTTCAAGTTTGTGTGAATTTTTATCTTTGTTCTGTTTGGGACAAAAAGACCTACCTGATTTGACTACTCAGAGATCACTCATAGAAAGCAGAATTATTTATTAGAATCTCAAGAAGCAGACCCCATCCTGTCTGTGAGCCAAATTTCCCATAAGGATAGGCCAGAGCCTTGAAAATGCTTATAGCTTTTATACATTTCAGACAAAGAACCTCCAAAATCCCCCCCTCTACATGTTGTGATTGGTCACATAAGTCTACTGTTCCCCTAGTTGGTCAGTGGAATGTAGTAGCCAAGGTGAGAAACAGCTTCTTCGGCCACTCCCTTCCTTGGACAATGGAATGTAGTCCAGGCCTTATCTAAAATCACGTGACTCTGGAGAAGCCGAAACTGAGGCCTATAGGCTTGATCTACTTTCACTAACAGTCTCTGATCAATATGTGCTTAATCTGTAAGTTCTTCACCTTTTCCCACACAGTTCTAGTCAGTATTTTGCTTCTACTTAGAGAACTGACTCAGGAATGACTTCCATATTGCTTCCTTTCTGATAAAATATAATGTTTCATTTATTTTAGGCTCACCATGTCCTGTGCCTTCCAATTTTTTTTTTCTTGAAAAAGAGATTCCCTAATATATAGGTAGGAAGTTTGGTTGAAGCCTAAAAATTTTGAACCATATTTTCACATATTATTTTCCTTCATCCCCACCTTTATCCAACTTGATATTAAAGTATAAAAATATATACTCATTTAATTTGGACTGCCTATTAAGTTTTTGGTTTCCATCATAGATGTTAGCACATTGCCTATAATTATTTTCATGGTGCTCTTTTTGCAGATATTTGTCATGACCTGAAGTATCAGTGTCAAAAATGGAAGCCACTAATTTATACATAAGGACCCCAGTAAACCACATTTTGACTTAGCTTTAAAAAGTAATTATAGCTATGTTGTATTGTATTTTTGTTTTATTAAATATTTCTCAGCTACATTTTAATTTGGTTCAGGGCCCATTTGGAATTATTTTGAGCCACATGTGGTATGCAGAGCATGTATTTGATGCCTAAGTAGAGAACTGTTCCCAAAGGCAGGAAGATTTGGGTTCAGATTCCACCTAAACATACTGACTATAGAAAGCTGGGCAAATCAAATAACCTCTTAATGCTCTGGGCACATCTCTAATCATATAAATTGAAGAGAAAGTGCTTCCTTACAATGACAGAAGAAGTTTATTGACTTAAGATTTCTCTCTAATAAAAAAAATCACAGGTCCATTCCCTATTTCCATTATCATACATAATGGTGTTTCTTGTTGCTTTTGGATAAATGATAAAACAAATTCCACCAACTCTTTTATGTGTCATTTCTAGGAGAAACTGTGAGTCAACTCTCCATTTAGTTTCTAATTCCTTTTGTGTTTGGATTCTGTTTAGAGCAAGAATGTTAAGATTGATGTAATTCATTCCCTTCTAAATTATGTCCTTTCCTTAGGGCAAGTTTCTCACATTTACAACAACTGCTAAATTAATATGTATAAATGATCTATAACTTATGTTATGCTTAGCAACCTATGTTCTTTCCTATCATTCTACTACTGTCATTGTATGAGGGAAAGGCCACTGCAGAGGACTGAGGGCCATCCTGCATTTTTCTTTGTTTCATGTGTTTTCACAGTCAAAGAATTCATCACCAAGTGGCTAGCTTACTGCTACTGAATCTCTCTGTATTTAGTTTGAATGGTCATCACTAGGATTCTAATAGTCATTGGAAAGGAAAAGTTGGCTGTTGCAGAGACTGTATTCAAACCTTTTTCAGCATAATAAATCCTCACAGAACTATACTTTGCTGGCATAATCTTTGAGAACATAGGATTGCCTCCATACCTCAATGAAGAATTAAAAATAGGACTCTGTAGATTTAGCAAAAAAATTATTAGTTAAAAAAGGAAACTTCCAGATGGTCATGGCAGTACTCCAGGTGTGCACCTCCTCAGAACTGTTTCACTTTATGCCTTTTCCTCATGGTCTTATGATGTCCTCTACTCCCAGCCTCCCCTCTGTGGAGCAAAATCCCAAGATTTCCCCTCTCAGCAGTCCTTGCTATCTCAAGGTCTAAGATTTCTTTCCAATGATGTTTTTTCTTCCTTAGTGATCTCTTCTACTAACCCCAGCCTCAGTTATCACCCTTATACCTGTGACTCTCAGATCTTTACTCCCCCCCCAATTTCCCCCAAGAGCTCTACTTTTGCTCTTGCAACTCCTTGCTAGACATTATATTTGTTTCAGTAAGTAAGTATTGAACATCCCCTATGTACAATGCACAATTTTCAGCACTAGTAGTCAAAGACCACCCTTCAGGAAACCTTCTTGGCAAATGGGATAAACCAGGTTGAGGGTAACAGTGAGGTTGGCTGATGTCTACTCCAAGCATGTAAAAACTTCCTCCAGGGGAATGAGCAGATGAAAGCAATTTTTTCTAATAGCCATGAAGGCAGCTGAAGCAGGGATTGTGGAGTGCTTAAAGCTCAGGCAGACATCAAAGCCACCAAGGTCAGCCGCTGCATCCCGACCATTGCCAGTCATCCTGACTTTTGTCTTGGTACTGTTCTTCAATGAGTCTGGAAGAGAGAGAGCTTTGGTGACTTTGTTTAACGCTGCCTCACTTAAATCTAATTCATGTGCAAGTCAAGATATCACCTCATGATGTTACTGGTTCTTTTCGAAAATAAAGAATGAGCAGCAGAAATACCAAGATTAAGTGACAGTCCTGGATCCTCAAAATCAACATGTCTAGAATTAAAATCATAATATTCTCCCTATACCTGCTTCTCCTCCTAACTCTTCAATTTTGTTAAAGGTATCAGCAACCAAAATCCCATGTGCATATTCTTGAAATCATCTTTGGTTCTTCTCTACATCTTACACATCTAATCATTTGCCAGACCTGTCATCTCTCTCTTCATATATGATCCTTTCTGTCTGCTTCTGAGAGATTCAACAACTATAGTTCAGATTTATATTTCTTCTCACTGAGTAAATTGTCGTAGCCTCCTATTTTCTCTCCTCTCCACCTAATCTGAGGTCCAAGAATTTATTCTGTTTTGTTTTAATAGATTTGTAACTGTATAATTTCCTTCCTTTATAATATTAGGTATTCTATTTTATGCATTTAAATATATTAATCCAAGAAAGGGTCCATGGACTTCCCTTGACTGCTAAAGGGGTTCATGACAAAAGAAAGTTTACGGAGCTCTTCTCTGGTCCTTCCCTCTCTAATCCACTTTCCATTGCCCACTGCTGTGGTCATGTCAACCCACCCAAAAATCCTTGGTGCTTCTCCATTTCCCATGAAATATGTAAAGCATAAACTCCTAAAATATAGTTCCATCCCCTTCCCTCCACCCCACAGCCACTACCCAGGTTCAGGACCTCATCACTTTTCATCTGGACTCTTGCAACACTCTCTTAATTGATCTCCCTTCCTCAAGTATCCTTGTTTTCTAGTCCATTCCCTACACTGCTTATTGTTACTATTCAGTCATTTCAGTCCTGTCTAATTTTTTGTGACCACTTGAGTTTTCTTGGCAAAGACACTAGAATGATGTGCCATTTCCTTCTCTAGCTCATTTTACAGATGAGAAAACTGAGGCAGACAGAGTTAATTGACTTGCTCAAGGTCATACAACTAGTAAGTGTCAAAGGTCAGATTATTCTTCCTTATTCCAAGCCCTGAACTCTATTCAGTGAGCCCCCATCCCCACCCCTGCCTTATCACACACAGCTGCCAAAGTGATTTTCCTAAATGTTGGAACATATCATGTTATTATCCTGTTCAATAAACTTCAGGGGCTCCCTATTGTTGTTGTTCAGTCTTTGTTCTTGAAAAGGACCAATGACATCACAAGCATCTTGACTTGTTTTGATCTGTATGTTAACTGAATCTAAGTGAAGCAGAGTTGCACAGAGGAATCAGACTCACTCTATTCTCCAAAGTCATCAGAGTCCAGGGACAAGACAAAAATCTCGTGATGGCCCAGGATGCAGTAGATAACCTTAGCCTTTCCAAATTAAATTTCCAAATTTTCTCAGGTCTCAGTTTGTCTGTGGCAACACTCATTCAGTGACAGAGGACTAGATAAGAATTAAGACAAAAAGATGGCCTAATTTACTATCACAAAAATATCAATCTGGGAGGGGAAGTCAAAGTTTCTGGCCAAAACAGAAAACAATTGCATATTTCTCTACTATTATTAAAAGCAAATACAAATTAATATTAATAATAAATTAATAAATATCAATATTTATATCCTGGCCCTAATCCATCTTAGCAGGCTTATCACACATGATTTCCCTTCATTTACTCTGTGATCTAGTCAAATTGACCTTTCTCTTTTTTCCTATACATGCCATTCTATTTACCATTTCCTGACTTTGCATTGGCTGCTCACCATATCTGAAACATACTCCCTCCTTACTTCTACCTTTTTAGAATCTCCAGTTTTCTTTTTTTTTTTTTTAATAACTTTTTCTTGATAGAACCCATGCCAGGGTAATTTTTTACAGCATCATCCCTTGTATTCACTTCTGTTCCGATTTTTCCCCTCTCTCCCTCCACTCCCTCCCCCAGATGTCAAGCAGTCCTTTACATGTTGAATAGGTTACAGTATATCCTAGATACAATATATGTGTGCAGAACCAAACAGTTCTCTTGCTGCACAGGGAAAATTGAATTCAGAAGGTATAAATAACCCAGGAAGAAAAACAAAAATGCAAGCTGTTTATATTCATTTCCCAGTGTGCTTTCTTTGGGTGTAGCTGCTTCTGTCCATTTTTGATCAATTGAAACTGAATTAGCTCTCTTTATCGAAGAGAACCACTTCCATCAGAATACATCCTCATACAGTATCGTTGTGGAGGTATATAATGATCTCCTGGTTCTGCTCATTTCACTCAGCATCAGTTCATGTAGGTCTCACCAGTCCTCTCTGTATTCATCCGGCTGGTCATTCCTTATAGAACAATAATATTCCATAACGTTCTTCTACCACGATTTACTCAACCATTCTCCAATTGATGGACATCCTTTCATTTTCCAGCTTCTAGCCACTACAAAAGAGCTGCCACAAACATTTTTGCACATACAGGTCCCTTTCCCTTCTTTAGTATCTCTTTGGGGTATAAGCCCAGTAGAAACACTGCTGGATCAAAGGGTATGCACAGTTTGATAACTTTTTGAGCATAGTTCCAAATTGTTCTCCAGAATGGCTGGATGTGTTCACTATTCCACCAACAATGTATCAGTGTCCCTGTTTTCCCACATCCCCTCCAACATTCTGCATTATCTTTCCGTGTCACTCTAGCCAATCTGACAGGTGTGTAGTGGTATCTCAGAGTTGTCTTAATTCGCATTTCTCTGATTAATAATGATTTGGAGCATATTTTCATATGTCTATAAATAGTTTCAATTTCTTCATCTGAGAATTGTCTGTTCATATCCTTTGACCATTTATCAATTGGAGAATGGTTTGATTTCTTATAAATTAGAGTCAATTCTCTATATATTTTAGAAATGAGGCCTTTATCAGAACCTTTGATTGTAAAAATGTTTTCCCAGTTTATTGTTTCCCTTCTAATTTTGTCTGCATTTGTTTTGTTTGTACAAAAACTTTTCAATTTGATATAATCAAAATTTTCTATTTTGTGGTCAATAGTGATCTCTAGTTCTTCTTTGGTCATAAATTCCTCCCTCTTCCACAAGTCTGAGAGGTGAATCTCCAGTTTTCTTTAAAATTCAGCTCAAATGTCACCATCTACATGAAACCTTTCCTGACTTCACCCATTCTCAACCTGATAGTCCCTTTTTCCCATAAATCATATTTAATATATTTCCTATCTATTTACATATACCTATACATGTACGTATTGTCCTCCCTCACAGAATGTAAGCTCATTGAGCTTTGTATTTTTGTCTTTGTATCCTTAACTCCTAGCACAATGTCTGATGAAGATGATGTCTAAATCTCTTTGAGTGAAGAGAGAAGATAAATCTCTGCAGCTCAAGCCCACTCTAATCTTGGATAGCTCTAATTGTTTGGAAGTTTTTCCTATCTCTTATGTCAGAAATAAATTCCAAAAAGTTTTCCCCTTGGAAAAATAGAATATTTTAACCTTTGTCTCAGAGAAGAGATTTTGTTTTTGACTGGACAAAAGAAAATTGTGATTGAATAAGGAAGTACCACACTTGTAGAATCCTACTGGGTACAACTGGAGTTAGTGTAGGGAAAGGGGGAATAGAGCAGAGAGATTCCAGAAGGAACAACAAGCAGTACCCAAAGCTACTACTGGAAACTATAGCATAGGAGAACTGGAAAGTTCCTCTTCCTTGAGAGTCTTCAAAGATTCAACCACTTGTTGAGAATCAGTGGAAAGCCCTTTCATATATTAAATATGATTTAAATGATTAAATAGATCAAATGACTCCAGCTATAACAGCGTCAAGTTTGTGACTCTATGATTCATATTCAGAATTGTACATAATCTGTACGACTAATGGCTGCTCATTCACTGGTTTCTGTTTTACTTTCTACTCTTAAAATTTTGTTATATAGCAATGAGAATTCTGTTCACAAGTAGAGGAGACAATCCCAGTGTTCCATGGAAACCATACCAGGATTTCCCCAGATTCCCTGACGGAGAGTATAGGAACCAAGAAAAATGAGAAAATCTCCCAAAGTGTACTTAGACTGTTTGTCCAAAGGAGTTTCTGACAGGAAAAATAATACAGTTCATTAGAACTGTATTGGGATGGGCAACTCACTTCTTTAAAATGATCAAATAATAGTAACCATCACAAAGAGTTGTAAAGATTGAATAAGGTATGGATTCAATAAATATGGGCTCAAAGTGCTTTGCAAAACTAGAATAAATGTGAGCCATATTATTCACTTCAGTTTCCAAGGCTTCATTGATCAAGCATCAGCTATGTATAGGTATCATATATATTGGGGGGCTAGAGATATAAAAAGAGATATTATTTAGGTCTATATTTCAAGGACTTTACAATCTAATGGTGAACAGGAAAGCTAAGTACATACATATTCAATTGTTTTTCAGTCATGTCTGACTCTTCATGACCTCATTTGGGGTTTTCTTGGCAAAGATCCTGTAGTAATTTGTCATTATCCTTTTCTAAAGTCATTTTACAGATGTGAAAACTGAGGCAAACGAGGTTAAGTTACTGGGCTGAGTCACATAGCTAGTATGTGTCTGAGGACAGATTTGAACTCAGGAACATGAACACACTCCAGACCCAGCATTTAGCTGCCCCAGTTATGATGCAATGATCTAAGAGAATATGACAGGCATATGTGTAAATATGACAACAGATAGATATAGATTATAAGAGGGTAAAACAGGTGCACAGAAAGTTACTATATAAAAAATCTGAAAAAAAGAGAGATTGCTTTAGACTTCCTATGTTAGGGAAGGTTTTTTAAAAGAAATATGATTTGAGATGGGTCTTGAAAGAAGGGAGAGGTTTAAACAGATAAAGACACGAGGAATGCCATAAACAAGTTTAGAGATACGAGAAGGCAAAATGAGACCAGGCGACAGAGTAATCCAGTTGAGCTGAAGGTAGAAGTGAAGAGATAGAAGTAAAATGAAAGAGATTTGGCCTAGGAGAGACAACTCACTCTGTGAGATTCTAAAATTACATTTATAGGTAGCAAAAGGCATGGAAATGAGAGCAAAAAGAAAAGAGCATCATCATTCAGTCCCTTACCAATGACATATCTAAAGAGAGAGATGGCCCAGAATAGGCCAGTTCTCTAAAAAAATCTTCCCAAAGGACAGAGCATCAGAAGCCCATAGCCAACACCTAAGGTTCCCAAAAAGAGTAGGTCTGTTAAATACTTTGCTATTTCACTAAAAAGGCATCCACTTGAAACAGTTGGCAACCCCATGGACAGACGAGCTTGTTACATCATTACATCTTTGAATCCCATATGGTGGATCTTTTCCATGAGAGCTATACACTATACAGAAACCTCTGGTTTCCTGTATTTTGTGTTAGAGATTATAGCTATTCTAACTATCAAATGCCACGTTTTTTATTGATATGTGCTTTGAGTCTTTCCGGTAAGGAAGTCTGGACTAGATTTCTCACAATTAAAGATTCTGATCCAATTTCCTCTCTTTTTTCCTCTCTCCTCTGGTTTTATATAAGAGCTAGTTTTTGGTGGTTACTTAACAACAACAACAAAAAAAAAGGCAGGAAACACCTGTTTTCCCTGTTCTGAGGCTTTAGAATAAAGGGACAGCTGCATTGGGGTTTAAATGAAGTCACAGGCATTCTTCTCTATGTGGAGATTGCCTATCCAAGACACATAAAACCATAAACTGGGGCATGGAAAGGGAGAAGGAAGATTGTTTCAATATAAAATCTACTAAAAATTTAGGGGAGAAAGGAAAGAAAAAGATATTTCTGATGCTAAGTATATATTGAGTGTCCAGCAGTTTTCTTCTTTACATACAATTCAGAAGTTCTTAACCTGCCTTTTATGAACTTGTTTTGTTGTTGTTTTGATCACTGTATTTCAATATAATTGGTTTTCTTTATGATCATTTTTTTATATATTTCAAAACATTATTCAGAGAAGGAGTAGGGTTTTTCCAGACTATTCAAACAAGGGGTCTGTGCCTCAAAAAAAAAAAAAAAAAAAAAGTTAAAAACACCTGATCTAGATTCTAGAAAGAGATTATCTAGGATTCCATACTCCTCTTTGATAAAAATGATCTTGGTCATACTGACTGCTAGAAAGGCAAGCACAGGAATAAGAAGGAATCTTTTATTTCCCTTTTTTTTTTTTTTTTTTTTTGGAAGTTATCAGGGTTAAGTGACTTGCTTAGGATCCCACAGTGTTTGAATACAGATTTGAACTCAGGAAGATGGGTCTTTCTGGCTTCAGGACTGGCACTCTGTGTCCCAAAATAAATAGGTATGTACATATAAAATACATACAGAGTAAGAGCATAGGAACATAGATTTAAAACTGAAAGTGCCTTAGGAATAATGTGGGGCTGAGACATCTCTGTGTGTGCATGGTAGAGTCTATACTGGCCGAGTTGACAGTATTAGTTGGGTACAGTGGCCAAACTGCTTACTCACCTACATGGCAGAAGATACGGGAGAAAAAAAAAGGAAAAAAAAAAGTCTTCATTATTGGCTAATAACTCCAATTCCAGAATCTCAGTTTAACCTAAAAGTGCCATTTGAATGGGACTCTTCTCCTTGGTGAAGATCAGTTATTCAATGATCCATCCCAATGTGAGAGTGAAATTGGTGAGCAGTAGAGAGAAATGAGCATGACTGCTCTCTCTTCAGGTCCCTAAATGGAGAGAAAAACTGAAAAAAAAAAAAAAAAAAACCTATGCTAGACTACTTATTACATTAGAGAATTTTGGAAATTTCTCTCAGGTGAGATCTCCTTCCCTGCCCCTCTTCCTCTCCTCTTTCTCTCTTTGAGACAATCTTACTCCCAATGAGAATTCATTCACACTGCATTGCTTAATGTATATTCTTCTATGTATATTTTCTCAATTTTTATTTGCTATAAGTTAGAATAAATGAGTTTATTTTTAATTTCCTACAGTGAAATATTTCCTACACGTCGAATTGACTTAAATCTTGTCACTGAACTTCAATGACTCAAGAGGAAAAAGTGAGAATACCTGACTTAAATCCAATTCTTACACAAGACATTATAATTGTGATGTCATTGGTTCTCTTTCCTGATTGGAAAGGAAGGGAAGCCATCGATTTATAGCTTGGGACATTCCTTGCCATTAAAAAATAGTCATCAAGTTAGATTTGAACCTAAAATTTATTTCCCATTAACTAATAATATTTTAAAAAGTAGATAAATAACACTTGGAGAGTAGTGGCCAATCTCTGACTCCAACCTCCTGCTTCCCTTCCTGTCAGGAATCAGTATCCCTTGGAGAATGGTTAGAGAAGGACACTCTAGAGATAAATATTCTTGCCTCCCTTTGAACCACATTTACTCAAACTCACATTCAAATAATCTCCATAAAAAAGCACAATATATCTGCCCCTTGCCTCAGTTTTTGTTATGTATAAACACTAACTTTTAGATTATATTCCAACAACTTATGGTTCAACATATAACCTTTATTTAAGGCTCCCTCTTGGTACAGAAGATCTGTATATAGTATGAAAAATGTCTCTAATTCATTTTTCCCATCCTAATAATCTGGAAATTTTTGTATCTGTAACAGTTCCCTGGGATATAGTCACCAACCTCTTTCCTCAACAAGCACACAGACTCATAAGGCTCTAAATATAATTAGATGTATTTTCAAGCTAAAGAAAACAAGCAGGATTCATATTGGAACCCATAGAAAATAACAATATCTACCAATAAGCAGCCCTACTCCAGAGACCTATAGTTTCAGTCACCTACATTATAGTATTGGTTTAAGTAGAATTCAAACAGGTGGTGTCTAGATGTTGTCCCTACTATCCTCATCTTATAGTTCAAAACTCCTTTTTCATCCACCCAAAAGTGATTTTGTGGTCCTTTTTATTCTATCCAGTTCCTCTATTGCACATACTTCCTGCAATTGTCCTCAGCTCCCAGCAGATGTCAGTCATTCCTTTTCCCAGGGAACCAGCACTCCTTCAGGATTATAATTCACAAACAGTTCTAGATGGAGTCACCTTTATTTAGAAAGATATCTGTGTCTTAGACTGTTTCCTGAAGTCCAAAGCCTCACACACAAAAAGTCTTTTAGGATGCATAGAAACTAATATTTTTTCTTCCTTTCAAGGTTAAAATCCATGTTGACTCACAATAATTTCTTGAAAAGAGAAAGCAAGAGATTTTTGTGGGGGGTTTTAATGAAATAATCACTCTGGAGGAAAGAATTGGCAAAATAATACATAATTTAAAGTACAAAGTTGTAAATCTTACCTTAAATAACCGACTCATTCGAGAATTAGAATAGGCAAAATATAGAAATTAGTGATTCCACAAGAAAGATCAGATCAAAGTCAAAAGATTGAAAAACAGCACAAAATGTGTTATATATTTCTTTTTTTTTTTTTTTTAGTTTAATAGTATTTTTTTTCAAATACATGCAAAAATAGTTTTTAGCATTCACTGATGAGAGGAGCCCCGAAACTCTTTCTCTTTCTTTCTCTCTGACTTTGGGAGGAACACTAAACTCTCCCCTGAGAGACCTGCCCCAGGGAATCAATATAAAGAGGTTTCATTCTGTTATCTGGGTGGGACTAGTTGAGTCCAGGACCACTCCTACTTAGCCCCAGCTGGATTCCAACTTGATTGAGCTGGAGATTAGCCCAGAGACACTCATTCAATCCCAAGATTCTCTATTCTGATTCCAGCTCAAATTGCTCCCAGCCCCCACCAAGAGCTGCTGATAAAACAAGTTTTCTTCAACCCATCTCCTTGCAGAGGACCTAAAGCAGGAATTATGGCAAGGAACCTTTCTCTCTCTCCTTGGCATAGAAGCAACTCTCTGCCTGCTGAAATGATATTCTCTTTCAGCGTTACTCCCTCTTTAGCTCTCTCACCTATTTCCCTAACAAGACTATGTCCTCTTTACCTTCCTGCCAGGATTTCTCTTCTAGGAGGGGATTTTTCTGCTCACAATTTTATATCCTCTGTCAGGACCTTGCCACCAAGGAATTCAGTCTTTCTAGCAAAGGCTGACTTCCAAATGCCAATAATAAACTCCTTTTGCCGGTTTAACTTTTCGGGTTCATAAATTCATTTGTAAAGGACCTGAACCATCAGAAAGGGGTTCCCGCAATTCCCTACCCTGCGCCAAACCTCATCATTTGGCTCCCTGACCAAGAATCGAGGGGAGCCAAACCTCATCATTTACCTTTGCAAAATATTTGTGTTCCAAATTTTTCTCTCCCTCTCCTCTCCTCCCCTTTCCCCAAGATAGCAAGCAATCCAATATAGGTTAAACATGTGCCATTCTTCTAAACATATTTCCATAATCGTCATGATACACACACACACACACCAAAAAAAAAATCATATCAAAAAGGAAAAAAATTTGAGGAAAAAAAAAAAAAACAAGCAGACAAGGTGAAAATACTATGCTCTGATCCACATGCAGTCTCCATAGTTCTCCCTCTGGATGCAGATAGCTCTCTCCATCCCAAGTCTATTGGGCCTTGAATCACCTCATTATTGAAAAGAGCCAAGTCTATACAGTTGATCATCACATAATCTTCTTGTGTCTCTGTACAATATTCTTTTGATTCTGTTCACTTCACTTAGCATCAGTTCATGTAAGTCTTTCCAGGCTTTTCTGAAATTAGTCTGCTCATCATTTTAATAAAATAATAATATTCCATTACATTCATATTCTGTAACTTATTCAGCCATTCCTCAACTGATGGGCATCCACTCAATTTCCAGTTCCTTGCCACTACAAAAAAGGGCTGCCACAAACATTTTTGCACATGTATGTAATGGGCTGAGGCTTGAGTTGATGCACTGAGGTCCCAAGCACATGAGGCTAAATAGTAATTGGACCATACTCTATTAATATTTAAGCTTGGAGAAAGAATGGCCCCGCCCACTCTTTGTGCAAGTCCTGATGCGTTGTATAGGAAATGACGATTTTGATAGGTGGAGGCAGGGGAGTGGAAAGGGAAGCGGAAAGAAAGACTGCTGGCTGGCATCTTGACACAGCTGCTCGCATTGCTATCGCAACTGTCCTTCACCTCCAATCCCCCTCTGCTAGCTGGCTTCCTGTCGCAGCTGCCCATATTGCTTTCTTCACCTCTTCACTTCAATAAAGATTGAAGATTTTTCCCTTAACCTGAATTCCTGACTAGGGATGATTTTAAATACATGGTCATCACACATGTGGATCCTTTTTTTCCTCTTCCATGATTTCTTTGGGATATAGACCCAGTAGGGACACTACTAAATCAAAGGGTATGCACAGTTCTTTAGGTCATATCTACTTTTAAAAACACATTAAGAATATATTGGATTATTTGCTGTCTGAGGGAGGGAGATTGGAGAAGGGAAGGAGAAATCTTGGAACACAAGTTTTTATAGGAGTGGAGGCTGAGAACTACCTTTGCATGTTTTGTTTTGTTTTTTTTTTTTTAATAAAAAACTATTGTAAAAAATAAATAGGGAAAAACAGGTTTGAGAAAACAATTTAAGAACATCTGAAAAGTATGTGTGTAGGAACACACACATATACACAGTCCAGACGTGGTAATTGAAGAATTCATAACTTAAAACTTCCCAAATCTATTAGAACCAAATGTAAAATGAGAATAGGATCTACTGATCACCTCCTACATGAAAATCCAAAAGGAAAAATCTTTCAAGTCAAAGAAAAAATTCTTTGAGTAGCCTGAAAGAAAGATTTCAAGTACCAAGGAACCACAGTCAGTATCATAAAAGAGCATCTTCTATTATAAATGCAAGTGTTTCTTGAGTACAATATTCCAACAATCAAAAGAACAATTTACCCAGTAAAACTGAATATAACTGGTAAGGGGAGAGATATTCTCAGGGAGAAAATGGATTGTTAATAGAATAGCAGACTTTAAAATATTCTTGAAGAAGAGATGTTACCTTAGCAAAACTGAAATGCAAATATAAAAATCAAGCAAAAAAAAAGAAAGCTAAATTTATTTGTATAGCTGAAAGGAACTATATTCAAATAAAGTGATAACATGCTTGGAAGGAAAAAAGAGAAACAAGTGTGACTTTAAAAAAATTTAATATCTGACTTCGGCATGGAGCAAGATGGCCGAGTAAAGCCAGAAAGCTGGTCAAGCTCTCCCAGTTTGCCTTGAAAACCACATGAAACCAAGCCTCTGAACAGAGTCTGAAGGAATTAAATCAATCTCCAGATCAAGATAAATTAGAAAAACTTCAAGAAAGGTCATTCTCAGCTCAAACAGAGACTGGGAAAACTGGTGAGAGGGTTTTAATCACAGCAAATCAGCAATTAAAGCCCTCAGTCCTGGCTCAGTAGCAAAGAAAATTAATAGCACAGTCCCCAGTCCCAGCTGAAAAGGCAAACTCTAGAGAACCAGGCTGTTTCCTGGAAAGCGCAGACAAAGCTACCCCTTGCAAACACAAGGAGCTCCTGTGCTCAAAGCCAAGAGTCAGAGCTGCGCAGGAAGCTTGGGACAGTACCTCCCTTTCTCCCAAGAGCAGATTTCAACCATAAAAGTAAAAAAAGAGGAAACACCAAAAGAAAAGCAAGAAACAGAAAAGAACCTTGACTGTAGAAAGATACTATGGTGACAATGAAGACCAAAACACCACTTCAGACGAGGACAAAATGGTCACAGAAGAAATCTCAAAGAGTGATATAAATTGGTCTCAAGAGAGGTTTCTTGGAAATGCTCATAAAAGACTTCAAAAGGCAAATTTGAGAAGAAAAAATGAGAAAAGAAATGAGAAGTATGCCTGAGAAAATCAACAGTTTGGAAAAGGAAGGCAATTCCTTAAAAAAAATACAATTGGCCAAATGCATAAAATAAATAAATAAATAAATAATCCACTGACAAAAACACCACCTTCAAAAGCAGAATTAACCAAATAGAAAAAGATACAAAAGCTAACTGAAGAAAATCATACATTAAAAATTAGGGTAAATGGAAACTAATGACTATGAGACATCAAGATTCAATCAAACAAGCCAAAAAGAATGAAAAAATGGAAGAAAATATAAAATACCTCATTGGAAAAATATGTGACTTGGAATGTGGATCTAGAAGAGACAATTTAAAAATTATTGATCTACCTCAAACTCATAACTGCTGTCCACTCTCCTCCCCCCCCCCCCAAAAAAAAAAAAAGAGCCTGGATAGTATTCTTCAAGAGACCATCGAGGAAAACTGCCCCAATATTCTAGAAACAGAAGGGGAAATAATCATTGAAATCACCTTTGGAAAGAAATCCCACAAGTATAACCCCAGGACTATTGTTGCAAAACTCCAGAATTACAATCTCAAGGAAAAAATACTGCAAGTTGCCTGACAAAAACAATTCAAATATTAAGGAGCAACAGTCAGGATTACTCAGGATCTGGCAGCTCCTACAATAAGATTGGAGGACCTGGAATGCCATATTCCATAAGGCAAAGGACCTGGGGTTACAACTAAGAATTAACTATCCATCGAGACTGAGCATTATCTTTCAGGGAATGAAATAAGAGACTTTCAATCACTTTTATTGAAAAAATATGAATATAATATTCAAACACAGGACTAAAGAAAAGCATAGAAAAGTAAACTGGAGAAAAATATATATATATTATTTAAAGATTAAACTGTTTACATCCCTAGATGGAAAAATGATATCTATAACTCTTAAAATCTCTTCTGGATCTATTTTCCAGGGCAGTTGTTTTTCCTTTTTTTTCCCCTGAGGCAATTGGGGTTAAGTTCCTTGCCCGGGGTTACATTGCTAGGAACAGTTAAGTGTCTGAGAACAAACTTGAACTCAGGTTCTCCTGACTTCAGGGCTGGTCCTCTATCCACTGTGCCACCTGGCTGTCCCTCAGCTGTTTTTCCAGTAAGGTATTTTAGATTTTCCTCCATTTTTTCATTATTTTTAGCTTGTTTGACTAACATTAGTTCCCATTTGCCCTAATTTTTAATGTATAATTTTCTTCAGTTAGCTTTTGTATCTCTTTTTCCATTTAGTTAATTCTGATATCTGTTATTGAGGCAGACAGAGGGAGAATCACATGGATGGAGAGTATATAAATTGACTGTGATGTGATGATATCAAAGAAAAAGACATTAAGGGGTGGGAAAAGAACTACACAGAGAGAAAAGGAAAGAGAAGGTATAATATATGACAAATTAGATCATATAAAGAGGCATAAAAGACCTATTATAATCCAGGAAAAGAAGGAAGGGGGATGAGCCTTGATGAGACTCATCAATTTTGGTTCAAAATGGGAATAACTTAATCATTCAGTTGGGTACATAAATTTATTTAATTCTATAAAGAAGGACAGGCAAGAGGAAAGAAAAAAGAGGGGCTGAATAGAAGGGAGGACAGAAACACCAGGGAAGAGAGGTAAGAAAATGGGGGAAAGTGATAGAGGATAAGTTAGTGGGTGGGATGGGTTAAAAAATTCTACTAAGAGAAGGGGTAGAGGTGATAGAAGATAAGGTAGTGAATGGGATGGGTCAAAAAAAACCCAAACACTACTAAGGACAAGGTGGAAAAAGAGAGCAAAAGTATATATTGGGGAGAAAATAAGTAACAATGAATGTGAATGGGATGAACCCTCCCATAAAATGGAACTACATAGCAGAGTGGATTAAAAATACAATCTTACAATATGTTGTTTACAAGAAACACATCTGACATCAAGAAACATATACAGAGTAAAAACAAAAAGCTAGAACAGAATTTATTATGCTTCAACTGAAGTTAAAAAAAAAAAGCAGGAGTAGCAATTCTGATCTCAGATAAAGCAAAAAGTAAAAATAGGCCTAATTAAAAGAGATAAGCAAAGAAAGTACACCTTAATAAAAGATACCATAAACAATGAAGATACTAAATGTATATGCAATAAGTAATAGAACATACACTTCCCTAGAGAAGATATTAAGCCAATTAGAGGAAGAAATAGACATCAAAAGCATTTTAGTGGAGGACTTCAACCTTCATTTCTCAGAATCAGACAAATCTAATCACAAAAATAAGAAAAAAGAAATTAAGGAGGTTAATGAGACCCCAGAAAACCTAGATATGGTAGACCTCTGGAGAAAACTGAATAGTGACAGAAAGGAATATACCTTTTTCTCAGCAATACAAGAAACCCACACAAAAATTGACTGTATTAGGGCATAAAAATCTCACAATCAAATGCAGAAAGGCAAAAATATAGTAAGTGCTTCCTTTTCAGACCATGTTGCAATAAAAATTATATTCAATAAAAGGCCAGGGAAAGATAGACTAAAAACCAATCCAAAATTAAAAATTCTAATTCTGAAGAATGAATAGGTCAAACAACAAATCACAGAAACAATAATGAGACAACATACAAAATGCTCTAAATCACTATTATTCACAAAAATGCAAATTAAAACAAATTCTCAAGTACCACCTCACACCTCTCAACTTGGGTAAGATGACAGGAAAAGACAATGATGTGGGAAAACTGGGACCTTCGTTGTGGTGGAATTGTGAACTGATCCAACCATTGTGGAGAGCAATCTGGAACTATGCCCAAAGGGTCATAAAACTATTCGTGCACCTTCACTTAGCAGTACCACTACTGGGTCTGTATCCCAAGGTAATCATAAAGGAGGAAAAAGGACCTACATGTGCAAAAATGTTAATAGCAGCTCTTTTTTTGTGTTAGTAAAGAATTGGAAAATGAGTAGATGCCCATCAATTGGGGCATAATTGAAGAAGTTGTGGTATATAAAAATAATAGAATATTATTATTCTATAAAAATGATGAACAAGTTGATTTTAGAAAGACCTGGAAAGATTTACATGAACTGATACTGAGCCAGGAATACATTGAACATAGTAACAGTAAGAACGTGTGATGACAATTATAAAATGCTTAGTTCTTCTCAGTGGTTCAGTGATCCAAGGCAATCCCAATAGACTTTGGATAGAAAATGCCATCTGCATCCAGAAAAAAAAATATATATATGGGAGATTGCATGTAAATCTACACATGCTATGTTCATTTATTTATTTATTTATTTTGCTTTTTTTTTTTTTTCTCTCCCATGGTTTTTCTCTTTTGTTCTAATTTTTCTCTCCCAATATGATTCAAAAAGCAATATGTATTAAAAATAAATAAAAAGAGAAATAGGCTAAGGAAAAAAAAAAAGATCTCTGAGCCTCCATGAATTCTCTTAGGTTATAGACCAATTAAGATCTATAACAAAGTTGAGTTGGAATAAAGGAGGGGAAATTCCTGGAAATAGGAAAATATTAGGAAGCATTGTTATAGTACAGCTGGATGCAGAAGTAGTATCAAATCAAAGTGAAGAGACAGTAAAAAAAAAAATGCCTGCAATAAGATTCAAGACTTAGACTTAGGAAGGGATTAGATGTGATATTTGGTCCTTTGAACTGAAAAACTCAGATTTGGAGACCTAACCTGAAAAACTCAAAGTAAGAGTTGGATGAGGAGGGGGGAAAAAAGCTGTGAGGGAAGGGATATGGCAAATGAGCCAGAAGAAATCTCTCCTTTCTGATCTGTCCTTGCCTAGCCCACTATTCCATAAGAAATGAGCTAGCCACAGTAAAAAAAATTTTGTTCATCCCTGTGATGGGGTGACCAGAAAGAACAGCAGGTATTGCATGCTTTAGCTTGTACTAGATCTACAAACAATGCCCCATCCCCCAAAGAAGAAGAGCAAAGTCCAGAATCTAGGTATCCCAACTCTTCACCTAATGACCACAGAAGTTATAGTGGGAAGCTGTTGTCAAGGAGGGTAGGGGGAAAGATGATGAACGACCTTAGATAGGTACAATTGTTATCATCCTTTGTGCAAAGCAGATAAAAAATTATTATTTTCCTTGAATATGTTGGAGAAAACATGTGCTATGCAAAATGGAAGTATTTTTCTTGCAAAGTTACTGCTGACAGCCAAAATCCAGAAACTTCTGCAGATGTTAACCTAAGGGAACTCCAAGTCACCCCCATCTAAGGGGCTAAAATAGGATCCCATCCTGCTGTTCAACCTAACCTGACATTCCAGGACAGATGGCAGGATATGACCCTACAGGATGGTTAGGCTGTTGTTTGTTTGTTCAAATTTATCATATATAAAGGCAATAATTGATGCTTAGGGCAAAGCTGACTTTGGCTGAGATCACTTATACTTAACCTTGACTATAAACAATAAGCTTATCTACTCCATTCATTGATTCCTTTTTTTTTCCAATTATGCTTTTTTTGTTTTGGTACTGGTGACCTTAAAAAAGCTAAATCTCCCAAAGACTCTAACTCTGAAACAGATAATTGGGTGGCAAAAGGAAAAAAGCACTGAAATAAAGATAACATGGCTTGACCCTCAGCCATCTTAACTTACTGACAGCCTTGTATGCTACCAAAGTCATCTGTGATTATTTTAATTAAATTATTCTCAAAGGACATCAGCCCCACTTCAGATATACCAAATGGGCTGATTGCCCAGGATGACAACCTCTGGCATCATACATTGCTTATGTTAGGTACCCAGAGAGTGCTTATTGATTGGTGGCCATCATTCACTTTGAGAGACATCTGGGGAATGACAGCAACATCTGACTTAGAGTCAGAAGAAGGAGATGACCTTTTTCACCTTCCCAATCTGCATCACCAGAGCTCTACAAATCATTCCCTTCAGTTAGATTCCTGACTGAGTCACCTCAAGCTGTGCTTCCCTCTGCCTGGGAAGGGGTCCTCCTGGGCAGCTGTTCTGGAAACTCTTCTCAGGACCCAATATCACATCCAGTCATCAATTCTGGACACCTATTCATCAACTCGGTTGACTTGGAGGCACACACACACACATACACCTACCTCTTACTTTGGGGAAAAATAAATCAATTCAACATTACCTTTGCTTATGTGAAAGACATGACAATTGACAACTTAACAGCTTTACTCACCATCCCTGTGACTTCCAAACTCAAATGCTCTTCCCCAAGAGCACTCCCCTCTACATACTGTCTCCACCAACTAAAATAGAGGGACTTGAAGGCAGGAACTATCACTCTTTTGTATTGTACCCCCATTGCCTAACACAGTGCTTAGCACAATTTCCTTGATAACTTGATAACCTTCACTTCTTTATATCCTTTCTCACACCTTCCCAAAAAGCCATCTTTTGTAACAAAGAATTTAAAAGTAGAAATATGTATTCATTCATTCATCATTTATTCATTCATAAACTATAACAAGAAATGCGATATATACAAAGAAGTCCAGACAAAGAGTTGTGAGAAAATTGAGGAAGAAAGAAATTACTTTCAGCTGAATAAGATTAGAGAAAGATTCTTAGAGGAGGTAAAATCTGAGACAAGATTGGCAACAGACAGAGATGAGAGGTGGAGTAAAATGGGAGACAGGGAAGTCTCCATTTTGGGCATAAGAGATAGCCAAGTAAAGAAACTGCCTCGGAGACCATCAGAACTGGAACCAAGACAAGGAAAGTAACTTTGGTGGGTTTTCAGAATCACAGTAGCTTAGAGTTTGAAGGGACTTTACAGGTCTAGTCCAACCTGAATTACAACAGCCCAGACCTGATAGATGAACCAGGCTACTTATTTACTTGAAATTAGGTGTGTATGTTTTTAAATAAGAGTCACAAGATTAAACGAATTGATTGTCTCTATCATTAAATGAAAGCAGTGATAATAATATTAAAGGTTAAACATGCAAATTATAGGATGTGTTATGGTTCCATATTTTTCTGTAAAAACACATTTCCAAAATTATAATGGAAGCTGTTGACAAATTGTCATCCTATTTGTATGTATTCATTTAAATTCTTTGATTACTTTTGTTTTTATATCACCTTCATTTTCTGGATGTCCTTTCCTACCCCACACCCAAGTAAGCCATGTCTTATAACAAAGAATTTAAAAATAGAAAGATATGAAAGCAATTCAGCAAAACACACACACACGTGTGTCCTGTATGACACCAGCAAGGTATTTGACTTCCCAGTGCCTCAATTTTCTCATCTATAAAATGAGAACGTTGGATTGAGCTTTCTAAGTCCCTCTAAGATCTAGATCAATGATCTTAAGATGCCATTATTTTCAAATCCCACTTCTAATGTTTACAGCCTGTGGTCTCCTTCCTGGGTCTCAGTTCCCTCATCAGGAAAATGGAAGATTGAACTCAAAAGGTCCTTCAGACTCAAAGGGACTTTCCAGCTTGGAATCTATGATCATATGATTAACCATGTCTGACACCATGTTCAATATTCCATACTCATAGTCTCTTGCCTTTATAAAGAAATATGTATTTCATTTTATACATGATTTTAAAGAAATTTATCTAATTCAGAAATGCACATTGGACCTCACTGGTGTGCTATGCAAGCACCCTCCATTGGGGCACCATAGTGGATAAAGTGCCAGGCTTACAATCATCCTGAATTCAAATCTGGTATCAGACACTAGCTATGTGACTCTGAGCAAGCCATTTAACCTTGCCCCAGTTTCCTCATCTGTAAAATGAACTGGAGAAGGAAATGGCAAACCGCTGGAGAATCTTTGCCAAAAAACAACAACAAAAACAGATAAAGTCATGAAGAGTAAAATATGGATTAAAACAATGACTTCACTCCCATTCCCATTAAGAAGTACATGGCTGTTTTTGTATACTTAGCTTTGGTGTTTTCCACTTCATTCTTATTAAGAATTAGAAGAAGAAACAAATTTGAGGCAAAAACACAGCATAAATTATTAACCTGGAAAATGAGCAAGATAAAGGAGATATAGAAATATACACATAATATATTAGTCTATTTCTTTACCCTGAAAAGTTTATAGAAGATAATACTGACCACTTGAAGCTCTATAACATCTTGTTTTCATTACAAATAATATATCTGCATATAGGTTTAACTGAATTATCAGAATATTGAAAATGTGGGTACACATAAGTATGTGAACTAGAAGGGCTATGGTTCAATTTTTTCAGTCATGTCAATTCTTGATGACCCCATTTGGGATTTTTTTGGCAAAGATCTTGATATGGTTTGACATTTTTTTCTTCAGCTCATTTTATAGATGAAGAGCTAAGACAAGTAACAGGGTTAAGTGACTTACCCAGTCACACTCCTAGTAAGTGTATAAAACTGGATTTGAACATATGAAGATAAGTCTTCCTGATTCTAAGCCCAGTGCTCTAGACACTGTGCCATTTAGCTGTCCTGGGAGATGGCATATATCCTGCCCTCAATAATTACAGAGAGCCAGGATTTTTCAAATGGATCAATCAAAAGTATGAACTAAATGTGAATAAGGTCTGGACATCCTTTAATGAATCAATTAACCAGTCAAAAGAATTAAACTAGGTTCTAGCAACCCGATTAATCAAGTTGGAAAGGAATAGAATTCTTGGCTTCATTTGGATGAATTGGAGTGACACTTCACAAAAAAAAATGTATTGGAATTCGTTGCAGAGACTCAATCATGTCTTCTGGCTTTTGCATGAAATAACAATAAGTTCAGAGCATGACTTTCAAAAGTCTGCAAAGTACAGAGAAGAAAATAGTTCCAGCTAAGTCTGAGATGATATGGTTTGGGGGAAGGAAAAGAGCCCCTATATCCTTTTTCTTTAACCAAAAAACAACAACAAAAACAGATAAAGTCATGAAGAGTAAAATATGGATTAAAACAATGACTTCATTCCCATTCCCATTAAGAAGTACATGGCTGTTTTTGTATACTTAGCTTTGGTGTTTTCCACTTCATTCTTATTAAGAATTAGAAGAAGAAACAAATTTGAGGCAAAAACACAGCATAAATTATTAACCTGGAAAATGAGCAAGATAAAGGAGATATAGAAATATACACATAATATATTAGTCTATTTCTTTACCCTGAAAAGTTTATAGAAGATAATACTGACCACTTGAAGCTCTATAACATCTTGTTTTCATTACAAATAATATATCTGCATATAGGTTTAACTGAATTATCAGAATATTGAAAATGTGGGTACACATAAGTATGTGAACTAGAAGGGCTATGGTTCAATTTTTTCAGTCATGTCAATTCTTAATGACCCCATTTGGGATTTTTTTGGCAAAGATCTTGATATGGTTTGACATTTTTTTCTTCGGCTCATTTTATAGATGAAGAGCTAAGACAAGTAACAGGGTTAAGTGACTTACCCAGTCACACTCCTAGTAAGTGTATAAAACTGGATTTGAACATATGAAGATAAGTCTTCCTGATTCTAAGCCCAGTGCTCTAGACACTGTGTCATTTAGCTGTCCTGGGAGATGGCATATATCCTGCCCTCAATAATTACAGAGAGCCAGGATTTTTCAAATGGATCAATCAAAAGTATGAACTAAATGTGAATAAGGTCTGGACATCCTTTAATGAATCAATTAACCAGTCAAAAGAATTAAACTAGGTTCTAGCAACCCGATTAATCAAGTTGGAAAGGAATAGAATTCTTGGCTTCATTTGGATGAATTGGAGTGACACTTCACAAAAAAAAATGTATTGGAATTCGTTGCAGAGACTCAATCATGTCTTCTGGCTTTTGCATAAAATAACAATAAGTTCAGAGTATGACTTTCAAGAGTCTGCAAAGTACAGAGAAGAAAATAGTTCCAGCTAAGTCTGAGATGATATGGTTTGGGGGAAGGAAAAGAGCCCCTATATCCTTTTTCTTTAACCAAAAAAAAAAGACATTCTTTAACCATTTGGGGTTTCTTTATAATAATAAAATAATGAACATTTATATAGCACTTATGTTCTTCAAGAGAGTCAAAGGCCATATCAGTGGGAATATCCTGAATGGGCTGTGAATGGGCAGAAAACATTGGATTGTTGAGAAACAGCAAACCAAACAATAATTGGACTAATGAGAGATGACCGGCTTTTGACACTTTTTCAGTTTTCCATGTTCTTTTTTCACTTGTAAAAACTAACGTCCTTAAGTAAGCTCACTTTTAGTATGTTTACACAGTTTCCTTTCCTGACAGACCTTATAGACGCCCAGAAAACCCAAACTAAATTCAAACATTAATGTTAGGTCCTAGTTCTTGGCAGAATACTACTTAAAATTATCCAAAACCCATGACTTTCTTTCCCACAGTCATGATAAATTCCACCTATGTGCCTGAGACTAGAAGAAATTAAATTAAGGCAAACCTTAAAGAAATTCGATATTTACTGTCTTTCTTTTCTAATCCCTTTTGGTTTTGTTAATAGGAATTTGTTCCCATAGGAGATTTGGTGAGCCTTTTGTAGGTAGGTCATTTTCTTTCCTTCCAGAGGTGGGAAACAGAAGGGGGAGGAGGAGTATGTGAGCACAAAAGAGTGAAACAGGACACTAGGAAATAGTAAATCCAGCTGCATCGTGTAGTCTAAAGAGAATTCTCATCCCTAAATGATTTTTAAATTATATACAAAGTTACTTATTTCTTTAATATCTCCAGGGACAGACTCCTCAATCTTTTTTTGACACTGATCCCCATCTGCCAGCTAAAACATCAAACTTCATAAATTTCACATGCTAAAATTTAAAGCCATTTCCTGGTGTTCAAACTTCCTTGGAAAAGGAGAACCATTAGCTCTTATTATTTAATAGAAATGAGACTCTTTCTGACATTTGTGGGACAGGTCTATGGAGACTTTCAAGTTAAAGAGTTCTTTCTGGCCCAGCCTACACCAAAACAAGTAAAGTTGAAAAATGGAATTTTCCAGGAGATTTGGGTTATGTGGATATTTATTCTGAATCATTACAAATCCTCTCTCTATCCCATTTGGGATCTGCACACGTTTATCATATTTCTACAATCCCAGATGATATGAGTTCACTCAAAAGGTGAATCAGCCTAAAGCCAATAGACATTTTCCTTTCTTCCCAGTGGGATAACAATAATAATAACTGTTTTTTATATAGTGCTTACACTATACTAAGTACTGTGCTAAATGCTTTATAATTATAATCTCATTTGACCCTCACAACAGCCCCGGGAAGTAAGTATTATTATTCCCATTTTAAAGAAGAGGAAACTAAGACAAACACCCAGCTAGTTAGTAAGTGTCTACGGCCAAATGTGAATGTAGGTCTTCCTGATTCCAAGCCCAGCACTCTTTCCAGAGTTACCTCATTGTTTATTTGTCATTGTTCTGATTTGGAATTATGGACTTAAAAAATTTTAGGGAGTAGCTAAGTGGTGCAGTGAATAGTGTATCTGCGTTAGAATCAGGAGGACTTGAGTTCAAATCCACATTCACATCCTTACTAGCTGGGTGACTCATAGAAAATCACTTAACTCTAGTTGTCTAAAAAATTAGAACTCTAATCAATATAATAACCAATGATGATTCCAGAGCACCCTTTATGAAACATGTGACCTCCAGGAAAATGGTGATGGAATCAGAGTACAGTTTGAAACAAGTACTTTGGGGACACAATCAATGAGAGGATTTATTTAGTTTGATTATGCTTATTTGATACAAAATTTTTGTTTTTTAATCTTTTCCCCCCAGTGGGAGAAAGATAAAAAATATATTTCTATTCATTGAAAAAAGTTTAATTTTATTTTTAATAAATCTTGGATGATATATATTCAAATGATGATATTTGTTTAAAAACTGGAGTTTTCAATGATACTGTTCAAACGGTGTTCCAGAGATGTGATTTGTGCTTTGGCCGTTTCCTCTTTACCTTGTGTGAAGATAAAGCACATCAAATCGACATGTTTTCTGTACTCCTCAGTTAATGGCCTCTGCTGGATCAATGCAGGAGCACCTGGACAGAGCACTTTTCCTTCTAGTACTAAGCTAGTGGAGAGTAATGCCTTACTTTATTCAATATTTGTTATGGTCCCTATCATCATAAAACTGACAACTGGAAAGAGCCTTAGAGTTAATCAAGTCTATCAAGTCTACCCCTTTCATTTAACCAATAAGGAAACTGAGTGTTAGAGGTGTTTAGCAAACTTGCACTAAATCACCTAGGAAGGAGTAACAGCTTCAGGATTCCAAATCTGCCCCAGTGCATCCTGATTGTGTGCCCAGCTTCAGTCACAAGAACATAGTAGGATTTCATTCGCTCAAATTTACTAAATAGTTTCTAAAATGCTTAGACCTTAGCATTGTAGATGAAGGGTACAAGCTCATTTCTCCCCTCCTCCATTTTGCAGATGAGGAAACTGAGACACAGAAAGGTTAAATATATAGCTGCTGTTCAGTCATGTTTGACTCTGTGACCCCTTGGACTATACTATCCATGGGTTTTTTGGGGGTTTTTTTGGCAAAAATATCGAAGCAGTTTTCCATTTAATTCTGTAGTGGATTAAGGTAAACAGAGGTTAAGTGACTTGCTAATAAGTGTCTTAGGTCAAATTTGAAATTAGGTTTTCCTGACTTCAGTTCTAGCATTCTGTCCAGTAAGCCATCTGAGCTGCCTCTAAGTATGTGACCTGGGGTCAAAAACTAGTAGGTAATGGATAGAATTTAAACTCTGGTCCTTCCAACTCCCCCTATGCTGCTATATCCACTATACTATGTTGTCTCTGTAAATGAAAGACTTTCTTGATAAATATTAGTTGTTTTTTTGTTTTTGTTTTTGTTTTTGTTTTTTGGTGGGGGGACAGAGTTTGGTTGACAGGGGGTGAGGAAAGGGAAATAGAGGGTGAAGTACCGGAGATATTTTGGATCATAGATAAAAGCCACATAGGCCAATTCATGTTCTCTAGCTAGAATGTTATAGCTTTTGCTGATGTTTATAGTGTTGCCTCTGCTTATCTCCCTATGTCATAGTAAAGGTAAAGTGTAGGTTTAAAACCTAAGTCCTTAAGTCTTTGTTGAGTGCCTAGGTAATACAGTGGTTCGAGTGTCAAGCCTAGAATCAGGAAGACTTTCAACTTCCTGAATCCAAGCCTTAGACTAGCTGTGAGATCCTGGAAAGGTCATTTTACCCTGTTTGCCTCAGTTTCCTCATCTGTCAAAGGAGTTGGAGAAGAAAATAGAAGAGAAAAAAAAAATATATATATATATATATATATATATTCCAGTATCTTTGCCAAGAAAACCCCAAATCAGGTCCCAAAGAGTGGTAGCAACTGAACAATAACAACTACTACATGAAAGATCCTGTGTTACATACAGAATAACTGCAAAAAGAATACTCAAGACCTATACTGAGTCTCCACTCTATTACTTTCCAGCTTTGTAACATTGGATGGATCAGTATGTCTTAGAACCTTGGGTTTTTTATCTGTAAAATGGGGTAATAAAACTCATACTGTGCTACATACTTACTATGAGACTCTAGGCAGGAAGGACCTCTGAATGCTCCAAGCAACTTTCTAGGACTGCAAATTGTCATCTGCATTGATGGAAAGAATTTTCTCACTAGCAGTTCCTATAATAATGAAATCACAAATCCAAAACTATACATGTACACATACATATATGTATAATACATGTGTCTAAGTGGGTTAATGCATGTGTATATACATATCTGTTTTGTATAAATGCATTGTACCTCTGTATACATTATAGAAATGTAAATACACATATACACGTGTGTGTGTGTGTGTGTGTGTGTTTGCACAACTTATGTTAGAGAATTATTGTAAAGAAAGAATCTGAACCTAGCTTTGAATCCAAGGACTACCTTCTGTGTAACCTCAGACAAATCACTTAACATATCTGGGTCTTGGTTCCTCATCTATAAAATTAGGAGATTGGGCAAAATCGCCATTAAAGTTTCTTCTAGGTCCACATCCATGATTCTTTGCTTTTGTGACAGACATAAACCCTATCCTCAAAGAATTTATAATCTTATAAAAATTGATTCCGTTCATACTGGGGAGGCAGAGAATTCTGAGGGTATTGGTGGAGGATGGGAGGGATGAAGGGGTTTCCTAAACTTTGAATCACTTTTTCTTTCCTTTAAAAAACAACACTAAAACACCCTCTCAGAAGTGAGATTCAAACTCAGACCTCAGGGTCTTGCAGGATCCAAGCTAGCTAGGTATGTGGGTTGTCCTTTCGCTACTATAACACATCCCTTTAGACTTTGAATTATAGCTTTACTCCAGACATCTATTGTTTTCCCGTGAGAATTTATATCTGGCAGGTTTTTGTGTATTATTTTGTTATTTTTAGGAATGTAACTGAACACTACTTTAAAGCTAAGAATGTTGGTAATTCCCTAAGGTAGCCACCTCTGCTTGAATGGATAATCCTGCAGTCCATATTGGAAATCTTGGGAGAAGCTATGTTGTATAAATGCATCTCTAATGAATGTATCTTGGAAATGCCAAAATGTAGGCTTCTGCTACTGCCCAGCCATTTCCACATCATGCTGCTTCCACTCTGCCCCATCCTTCTCATCCCCCTTCTACACACCTTGATCCTGGAATGCTGCTCTAATAAGCAAAATGCCATCTCATCTTGCACAGAGCCAGGCCTCTATGTTATTTCCCAGTCATTTCTGTGACAAGTAGAGTCTCACGTGTATCCCTCCTTCTTCCTGGCTCTTTTATATGTATTGTCTTTTTTTATTACAACATAAGCTCCTTGAGGGCAGGGATTGTCTTTCTTGAATTTGGATCCCCTGGACTTAGCACAATGAATGCCTGGTACATAGTATAAATGTTTAATAAGTGTTTTCACATTGATTCATAATGATCTCAGTTTGCCACTAGAAAATGGAACTAATCTAAAATAGAAAACAGGAAGAAAAAGAAATTTCTGAAATAACAGTGATGAAATCAAGTGCCAGATGTGCACAGTCCTATCAGACTATGCCTGGACTATGGTCCAGGCAGAACCAGTACAGCTGATCCAAAGAGCTAACATTCTCATAAGTTACAACATATTCTCTGAACAAGTGAAGGACCCAGAGCCTTGTGTCTATGTGGCTAGCCAGGTGTTATTAAAATATAAACCAACACAGGAAGAGCAACTAAGTGGAGCGGTAGATAGAATACCAGCCCTAGAGTCAGGAGGATGTGAATATAAGTTGATTTTAGACTATATGACTCTGAGCAAGTCTTAACCCTGTTCAACTCAGTTTTCTCATTTGTAAAATGATCTGGAGAAAGAAATGGCAAATCACTCCAGTACCTTTGCCAAAGCAACAGCAACAGCAGAAACTCAAATTGTCAGACAAGACTATAAAAAGACTCAACAACAATAACAAAACAAGAGGAGTAAACAGAGGCAAACTGAGGCAGTTAAAAGTACAATTTCAGGGACATAGATTCCCCTTCCAAGGAATAACTTGCAGTATGGTCTTCCCCTTGTTGGGCTCAAGAATCTGCTAGATCAAAAATCCCGAGCCCATAAATCTCTCCTGCCAGAAGAAGGAAAAAGAAAGAGAAGAGAAAACATAACGAAGTATAAAAAATACTGGGCTTAGAGTCAAAAAAGTTGGGTACCTGACTCAAGGAGGCCATTGTTTTCTGGTCACATCTCTGATGGTCTTCTAAGACTGCTAGACTATTTTTCTATCTGCTAAACACTATCCCTGATGATTAATTTCTATTAAATTGTTACAGTTTTCATAATCTTAGTGAATTTGTGAGGGCAACTAATTGATCTGAGGTGTTCAACCAACTGTGCCCTAGTATTCTAGCTCTGAAACCTTCACAGAATCATAGAATTTCTGAGTTAGGATTTCAGAGGTCTTTCCATCTAGTAACTTACCTGAACCAAAATATTCTCCATGGCACTTCTGGGGGCAGAGCCAAGATGGTGGAGAGCAGACACAGCTTTCTGTAACCTCTTCTGACCTTCTTTCAAACCAATAGTAAATAAGCCTTTACTCTGGTCTTGGCGTCAAAGAATTCATAAATATTTGGAATGCAACAGATTCCCAGAAGAAGACACCTTAGAAGAAGTTCAGGAAAAGTCTGTCTCAAACAGGCAGGGGGACAGTCTGCTGAGCCCAGACTGCAGCACAAGGAGCCTGGGGCAAAAACCTGGGGTAGGAGTCAGAGCATTGCAGCTTCCACACCTGGAAATCTGTGACTCTTTTAGGCTACTCTGTTCTGGTTGAAAGCAGGTGGTTTGGCAGATTTGCCTTTTGTAAAAAGCAAATTGGAAACCACTGATCCCTGGAAGACTGCTGGACCTAGCCATCATTACCCAGCATGGTAAATTAATCAGCAGAACTGCCCTAGGGCATATGAAAGAAGCTGTCACTCTTTTGCACTGAACAGAACCAAGGATCTAGCAGCTTCCACCTTAAAAGATTGAAGGGCCTGAAATCTAATCTAATATTCCGAAAAGCAAAGGAATACAAAATAAAAATAAAAATAAAAAATGAAATAAAATAAAATAAAAACATTGTTGTTGGAACTGTTAATGGATCCGACCATTCTGGAGAGCAGAGAGCAATTTTGAATGGATCCAACCATTATGGTATTATTAAATTGGTATATAAATATGGTATAAATAAATTATGGTATATGAATGTTATGGAATATTATTGTTGTGTAAGAAATGACCAGCAGGATGATTTCAGAGAGTCCTAGAGAAACTTACATGAACTGATGCTAAGTGAAATAAGCAGAACCAAGAGATCATTATACACAGCAATAAAAAGACTATATGACAATCAATTCTGATAGACATGACTCTCTTCAACAATGAGATGATTCAAACCAGTTTTAATTATTCAGTAATGAGGAAAGCCATATACACCTAGAGAAAGGCCTGTGGGAACTGAGTGTGGACTACAACATAGTATTTTCATGCTTTCTGTTGATGTTTGCTTGCATTTTGTTTTCCTTCTCAGATTTTTTTTTTCTTTCTTGATCCATTTTTTCTTCTGCAGCAAGGTAACTATATAAATATATATACATATATTGGATTTAACATATATCCCCTGCCATCTAGGGGAGGAAGTGGGGGGGAAGGATAGAAAAATTTGGGAGAGAAAGTTTTATAAGGATCAATGTTGAAAAATTACCCATACATATGTTTTGTAAATAAAAAGCTTTAATTTAAAAAAAAGAATAATAAAAAAGAAATGAGGGGAAAAAAGAATGTTCTTCATACCTAACAAGTGATCATTCAATTGTTACCTGTTTGAAAACCTAAAGAAAGGAAGAATCCATTTTCTTTTCTTTTTTTTTTTCTTTTTTAAGGCTGTTTTTAGCAACTGTTTCTTTTTTTAAATAATTTTTTATTGATATCTTGTGTTTTATATATCATGTAGTCATCCCAGGTATCCCTTTCCGTCTCAGAGAACCATCCCATTTAACAAATAGTATTTTCTTTTTGAGGTGAAGGGAATCAGAATAACTGATCAATATGCTGAAAAGCTTTGAAAATGTATAATGTGTAAAAACTGTAAAACATCCTACCTCCACAATGGGGTGAGTTGCAGGTTTCTTCTCTTATCTCTGTAGTCAAGTCCTTCTTGATCTTTGTAACTTTATTACTTTCATTTTTTTAAATTGTTCTTGTTGTGTCATTCTCCCCAATTTACATCATTTTAGTTACAGTATATATTTTCTTTAATGCTGCTTGTTTTATACATTAGTGCATATCAATATTTCCATGCTTCTCAGTATATACTACATCATTTTCCCCAAATAAATTCATTTTTCCCAAAGACACATAAAAACAATTTTAATATTCATATTTTTAAAATTTTGAGTTTCAAATTGTCTCCCTCCATCCTTTCCTTTTCCCCTCTCTGAGATGATAAGCAATTTTATATAGGTTATACATGTGCAATCATGCAAAACATATTTCCATGTCAGTCAGGTTGTATAATAAAACAAGGCCAACCCCTCCCTCCCCACAAAAATATAGAAAATGAAAAATAATATACTTCAATCTACTTTCAGACTTCATCAGTTCTTTCCCTGGATATGGATAGCATTTTTCATTATGAGTCCTTTGGAATGGTCTTGGATCATTGATATAGATCATTTCTTGCAACACAGTACTATTCCATCACATTCATGTACCACAATTTTTTTAGCCATACTTCCTCTGTATACATATTTGGGTGTATATGGGGACTTTCTTCTCAATAGTTTCCTTAAGGAATAGGATTATTAATAGGGTCACTGGTTCAGAGACATAGGCATTTTAGTCACCTTGTTTGCATAATTAATTGCATAATTTCAAATTGCTTTCCTAAATGATTTTTACCATTTCATAGCTCCACCAACAATGAATTAGTGTATCTGTCATTCCACAAATCCTCTAATATTGACAATTGCCTTTTTTTTTCACTTTTTGACAATTTGCAGGGTGTGAAGGGAAATCTCAGAGTTATTTTGATTTTTATTTCTTTTATTATTAGTGATTTGGAGCATTCTTTCATATCAGTGTTAATACTTTGCAATTTTTCTTTTGAGAACAGTGTATTCATATCCTTTTACCACTTGTCTGTTGGGGAAGGGCTATTAATCTTATACATATTAAATATTTATGTATCTTGGATTTCAAACCCTTATCAGAAAAATCTGATATAAAGATTATTTTCTCATTCAACCACTTAAATTCTTATCCTAGATGCATTAATGTTGTATGTGCAGAAGCTTTTCAATTTCAAGTAATCATACTTATCTAATTTATCTTTTAGAATTGCTATTTTCTCTTGTTTGGTTAAGAATATATCTCCTACGCATAGCTATGAGAGTTATATAATCTGTTTCTCTTCTTATTTTTTATGATCTTTCATATTAATGGGGTATATCCATTTAGAATATATTATAGAATATGGTATAAAGTGTTGGTATAAGCCCAATTTTGAAAGTTTTTTTTTAATTAAATAAGGAGTTTTTCTTAAATAATTTATTTTGTTGGTCAGTGATTTTTTAGTTGTGTTCTACTCTTTGTGACTATCTGGAGTTTTCTTGGCAATGATATTGTAGTGATTTGCTATTTCCTTCTTCAGCTTGTTTTATAGATGAGGAAACTGAGATAAACAGGATTGAGTGATTCTCAGGGTCACACAGCTAGTAAATGTGTATGGAATTTGTTTTATGCTTTAAATAATTTTATCGAATCAATGAATTACTTAGTTCAACTGTTTCTGATTCTTCTTTGCCCAGTTTGTTTCACTGAGCAATCTCTATTTTTCAACAAACTGTGGCAAGTAAAACGTAACAAAGGCAAATTGAGGCACATTTCTCCAAGCAAGATAACAGTTCATCAACAGGGATAAATATAGCTGTTATTTTTAGGTCAGAATGGCTTCTTCAAATCAAGAAGCTGGGAAGGCAGAGTTCTGGGTGGTTGGGAAAATGTTACAATTGATTCCAACTAGGAAAAATGGGTTGGCCTTCAAAAGATGATGATAGTGCTCTTTTGACTATTAATATGTTAATTACTTTTTGGGCTTCAAAAGCATGTAATAATCTTGGCCAGAAATTCAGAACCACCTCAATCAGAACTAACTGGTTATTTGTCCCCTTGAGGGAAATCGACTCATCCCTGATTTCACAAAGAGAGATAAGAGCAATAGAATTGTTTTGAATTAAGGCTCAGACTAAGATGGGTTTTATTTTTTTTTTAATTAAAGCTTTTTACTTTCAAAACATATGGATGATTTTCAACATTCACTTTTGCAAAACCTTGTGTTCCAAATTTTTTTCCTCCCTTTTCCCCACTCCCTCCCCTACACTGCAAATAATTCAATATATGTTAAACATATGCAATTCTTCTATACATATTTCAATAAAGATCATGTTGCCCAAGAAAAATCAAATCAAAAAGGGAAATAATGAGAAAGAAAACAAAAAACAAGCAAACGATAACAAAAAGAGTGAAAACACTATGTTATGATCCACACTCAGTTCCCACAGTCCTTCTCTGGGTGCAGATGGCTCTCTTCATCACAAGATCATTGGAACTGGTCTGAATCATGTCATTGTTGAAGAAAGTCATTTCCAGTAGATGGTTTTTATTCACAAATAACAATAACAACAACAAGAATGGTCTTAGGTTAAACTAGTTAGCAAGCAAATGTTCCAGGAGCTAGTTGAAAGGGAATAGGATAACATCATTTCCTTTGAGCCACATCTTTTAGCTATTTCAGAGTGGGAGAGACTGTATTTTTAAGCTTTAACTGAATGACAAAATGGGGAATAGGGTTGATTATAGAATAGAATAAATTATTAAATAATATAACATAATTATAATTTCCTCACAATACCAAATAATTTTGATGACTGTTCACTTAGAAGGTTTGAGGTTTTATTCTGTTATTTTAATTGTGGCTGACTCTTCATGATCTAATTTGGAGTTTTGTTGGCAAGAAATACTGGAGTGATTTGTTATTTCCTTCTCCATCCCATTTTACAGATGAGAAAACTGAGGCAAACTGGGTTAAATGATTTGCCCAAGATCACACTGCCAGTAAGTGTCTAAAGTCAGATTTGAATTCAGGAAGATAAGTTTTACTGACTCTAGGTCTAGCTCTCTATTCACTGAGTCCTAGTTTGAAATATTTGAAGTGTTTGTGTTATTCTCCTACTTCTCATCATTCTCCTTAATATATCAGATCTTTCATTTTTTTCCTATTGAATTTTGCTTTTGTTATCAAGTGCTATGAAAAGTATTGCCTTGATAATTTGATTGATAGAGTATTAAAAGTGTAAATTAATTTTGGAAGTATTGTCATTTTTATAATATTGCATGACCTAACCATGAACACTGAATATTCTTTCACCTATTTAAATTGTTTTATTTCTTTAAGGAGCACTGTTTAATTGAATCTATACAAGTTTTTCATATATTTTGGTAAATAGATCTTTAGTTTAGATGGGTTTTGTAGTTTGTAGTTATTTGGAATGGAATTTCCCTTTTTATTATTGCTTCTTCTGCTATTGTTATATAGAAATGCTGTTGATCATTAAGGGTTTTTGTACTTAAACTTTGCTGAAGCTATTATATAAATTAGTAAATTTGCTATTTCCCTGGAATTTTTCAAGTATAACATTATACCATCACCAAATAAGGATAGTTTCATATCAACAAAAAAGGATAGTTTTATCTCCTCTTACCTATCTTTGTAACTTTTATCTATTTCTCTTATGTTATTACTATTGTGATGATCTTGTTAGCACCCTGGATATTTTAAAATCAGCTGGAGTCAGAATAAGCGAAAGTCCTTGATTTTTATTCTTTATCGAAGGGAGAGGAGAGCTCAAGGACACAGGAATCTCCTCTTTCTTCTCCCACTCCGAACCACCTCCCTTGTCCTACTCCACCCTCTAACTCCTGCCTCAACACCAATAGATCAAACCTGCACAGAGTAGTGGGCAGGGCCATTCTTTCTCCAAGCATATGCTAATAGAGTATTGTACAATTGGTAATTAGCCTTAAGTACTCTGACTTCAACTCAGTTTCAGCCCATTACATGCTATTGCTAGGATTCCCTGAACTATGTCAAATAATAGTAGGAAAATGGTCTTCCTTGATTCACCCCTATGTTTATTGGGGAAAGTTTAAATATACCATCAATACATCTTTGGTTTTAGATGCTTTTTGTGATTTTTTTTTAAAGGTCATCTATATTTTGTGGGATTTTTAGTATGAGAATTGTACTTTGTCAAAGACTTTTTCTGCATGTAGTGAGATTTTGGATGCTTTAATTTTTACTATGATTATGTTATCTAATGTTGAGTGATCCCTGGTATAAGTCCTATTTGGTCATAATAAATGTTTTCTTGATTAAATCATTATAATCTGATAAAATTTTGTTTTAAGTTTTTTGAGTCAATATTCATTATTTATTTAACCTGAAGTTTTTCTTTCTATGTTTTATCTTTTTTCCTGACTCGGACTTTAGAACTATATTTATCTCATAAAAATATTCTGTTAGGATACTTTATTAAGTTTTGAAAATAATTTGTGATGTATGAAAGTCAACTGTTTTCAAAAAGTTTGATGAAATTTTCTTGTGAATCCATGAAAAGTAGGATTGTTTTTTTCCTTTGGTGTTACCTTTACAATTGTATCGATTGCCTTTTCTGGATTATTTAAGATCTCAATTCTTCTGATACTTTTGATATTTTATATTTTTAAAGGTATTCCTCTATTTCTTTTGTGTTCCCAGTTTTCTTAGCTATAATTGTATATCATATGTTCTGATTAGTCTTTTTATTCTGGTTTTACCATGATTTTACCTTGTTCATTTGTTTTGTGATGATTTGATTTTCTGTTCATTTCTCTTAACAACACTAACTAAGGGTTACACAATTTTATTGGTCTTTTCAAGGATCCAACTTTTGGTTTTATTTATCACTTCTATAGGAATGTTTGTTTCTAATGTATCTATTTCCCTACTCACTTTTTAATAACTCCTCTTTTGTGCCAGAACCCCATTCAGGAAGCCTTTAAAGTGATTTTCATTCAATTGGAGATCTAGGCCTCATTTTGAGTGGATGAAACTCCAAGATCAGTCTCTAGGTCTGGGGGCATTGGCTTTCTTTTCAATTGGAAGTTTAGTCTCAGACTTCTATAAAGGATAATTCTAAACTCCATATCTTTGCAGAAGCCCGAAGTAGGAATTATGCTTTGCCAAGGGACCTCTTGGCACAGCTGCCTGCCAGGACTCCTACCCACTGTGAAGAGAACTTCCTCTCAGTGATAACCTCTTGTTATTTCTCTGCCAGGACCTTGCCACTGAGGAAATTAGTCTTCCTAGCGAAGCTGACTTTTCAGTGCCAATAAAACTTCCCTTTTTTGCCACTAATATTTCAGGTTTGTGAATTCTTTCTTGTTGGACCTGTGCCTCTGACCAAAAAGAGGATTCTGATTGTTCTCTGCACTGCCACTAACCTCATCATTGGGATCTCCCTCTTCTCCCCACCTCTAGAATTATGACTATGGATGGCCTGTGGGGAACCATGTGCCTCTCAGGCTCTTTAAACATATGTGGTACAAAAGGAAAATGGTTTCTCTTCCTTTTTACTGAACTTCAAACTACTCTCAGGTTTTGCTGATCCGGTACCACCTTAGTTTTCCTTCTCCCAGTCCTTCCCTATGTCACTCCTGCATTGTAGTCCTAGTTAACTATTAGGTCAAAGAAACAGGAAGGGACCTTTAGGAGGCTTGTCCAAACTTCTCAATTTATATTTGAGAAAACTGAGGCCCAGAGAAGTTTTGCACAAGATTACATAAACTATAAGTAGCAGAGCTGTCTCTTCAAAATTAAGCATAAAAAGTTGCATTTTCCCAACTATATGTGTTTATGTGTGTTTATGTGTGCATATTTATATATAGATGTATGTAAGACTGTTTCCTCAGTTGGTCATTTAAACAAAAGTTAATGGACTTTAAGGAAGTACTTGTCTGTTTCTGGGTCCCATTTCCTTCCTAGTTTACTATTTCTGTTTTTGTTCTGACAGGTCAAATCAAGGTTGCTTTATCACCTGGATCTTTAATTGAATAGTGTGAATTCCATGCTTCTAGCCATGTGAAGCAAGGAATTAGCATTTCAAAAGATGCCTAAATGGCTGCAGAGGATTTTTATTTATTTTTCTTCTTTCTTCTTGTTCCTGGGAGCTGTTCTATACATTCTTGGACTTAAGAATAGCAAGATTAAGATGAAAACTGGAGAGATGGGAGAGTAGATAGAGGGAACTAATACAGCCAGGGGCTCACCAAGTTCTGAAATCCTAGGTATCTAGGTAATATTAATAGAGAAAGCCTGAAACATTGATAGGATTATAATACTCCTTGAGACAACCAGGGAGGGCACTAATGGGATCATCTCAGCCTAAAGTGGATCTTTTGTTCTTAAGTCCTTTTTGATATGAAATCTTTGGTGACCCTACTTTTACTGCATCCAATCAAAAAGCCAAGTTATTATGTCAAACCCTCAAGGTTATATTTCCCCTATAAAAGTTCTGCTCATAATGTAGATCCTTGCTAAATTTGTCTATGAGTTTGGTCTACCATTGGCCTGCCAATCAATGGTGTAATCCCTCCTCACGCCTCAAAGTGTCTTTCCCTTAATTGTGTCATCCTCCTGGTCACTGTTAGGGACCTTGTCTTCCCTCTTGTGAATTGTTAAAACCCTTATCCTTTTTAAAAATCCTTGTGGATGGGAAAACATTTTTACAATCAAAGTTCTGATAAAGGCCTCATTTCCAAAATATATAGAGAACTGACCCTAATCTATAAGAAATCAAACCATTCTCCAATTGATAAATGGTCAAAGGATATGAACAGACAATTCTCAGACGAAGAAATTGAAACTATTTATAGACATATGAAAATATGCTCCAAATCATTATTAATCAGAGAAATGCAAATTAAGACAACTCTGAGATACCACTACACACCTGTCAGATTGGCTAGAATGACAGGGAAAGATAATGGGGAATGTTGGAGGGGATGTGGGAAAACAGGGACACTGATACATTGTTGGTGGAATTGTGAACACATCCAGCCATTCTGGAGAGCAATTTGGAACTATGCTCAAAAAGTTATCGAACTGTGCATACCCTTTGATCCAGCAGTGTTTCTACTGGGCTTATATCCCAAAGAGATACTAAAGAAGGGAAAGGGACCTGTATGTGCCAAAATGTTTGTGGCAGCCCTGTTTGTAGTGGCTAGAAGCTGGAAAATGAAAGGATGTCCATCAATTGGAGAATGGTTGAGTAAACTGTGGTGTATGAACGTTATGGAATATTATTGTTCTGTAAGGAAGGACCAGCAGGATGAATACAGAGAGGACTGGCGAGACTTACATGAACTGATGCTGAGTGAAATGAGCAGAACCAGGAGATCATTATACACTTCGACAACGATATTGTATGAGGATGTATTCTGATGGAAGTGGATCTCTTCGATAAAGAGAGCCTTAATTGATCAAAGATGGGCAGAAGCAGCTACACCCAGAGAAAGAACACTGGAAATGAATATAAACTGCTTGCATTTATGTTTTTCCTCCTGGGTTATTTATACCTTCTGAATTCAATTCTCCCTGTGCAACAAGAAAACTGTTTGGTTCTGCACACATATGTTGTATCTAGGATATACTGCAACCCATTCAACATGTAAAGGACTCTTGCCATCTGGGGGAAGGGGTGGAGGGAGGGAGGGGAAAAATCGGAACAGAAATGAATGCAAGGGATAATGCTGTAAAAAATTACCCTGGCATGCATTCTATCAATAAAAAATTAAAAAAAAAAAATCCTTGTGGATTTGGCCCACTCTTAGCAGTGTAATACAATCTTTGCCCTTTGATTTGGAAGATGTGTAAACCATCAAAATCCTACCGACCCATAACCCCAGGGTACTTTGGGGGCGTTCCCTGTACCCCATCATTTAGTGAGCATTTGGCGGCCTGGTACAGAACATCTGATGGCGACCTCCACAAAATTATTACCAAAAACTCTTTGTAAATGTGCAAGTTGTCCAAGTGCTTCTATAGGCTACTAAGTCCATTCAAAAACAAAAGCTTTTGAGTGAGATAGACAGGTGAAGCTTTCTTTCTGAAGTCCATGAGACTAGGCCTAAGTCGCATGATCCTTATTCCCAGAGCCAAAGATGAGGTCTTGGGCCCAGATTGCAGGAAGTCACATGATCTCTAGGCCCAGAGGTCTCTAAAGGCCTAGGTCAGTGACAGGAAGTGACATGACCTATAGGAAACATACAACACTGGGGACCATTGGTCTATCCAATGAAAAGTCTTGGATCTTTTGCTATTTTGCCAGCTTTACTGCTCCCAGCTTGTCAGGTGGAGGAGCCCAGGTTGGGAGCTGGGATGGCTCCCAGGTGTGCTTGGGCCTCTCCCTGCAGGGACTGAATAACCGCTTTCTCTGTACCTGAAGATGCCTCTGACTAGTTAATTTGGGGAAGGGGTCTAGCACCCGTCCCACACACTTTTCTATTTTTTTTCTGAATGTAAAAACTCATATGGAAACAACATGCTTATCTACAAGTTCCTAGATGCATATAACAGATCAGTTCCGGCATTATTAAGCTCCTCCTCTGTCCTCTGCACCTCTAAGCCTTCTGGATACAAATAGGAATAATAATTCCCTATCCTCCGGGAATCTGCCACCATTTGGTGAAAGACAACCCACAATTTGGGAAGACTAAAGGAAGCTGGAAGGATGGAGAGGGATGCCCCGTAGGTGGTACGGCATTACTGTGAGAAGACAGGAAGAATTGTTGAATAGCAAATTGAGTTACTTGGAAGGTTATAAGTCCTCTCCGAGGGAAAAATTTGGAAGGAGTTTAGTCCTTGGTCTAATCACAGAGAAGAGACTTCTGAGAGTGAGCTGAGAAAAGGTGTTGAATAACAAAACCTGAGTCATTCGGCTTGCTGATGAGATTTCAGGTAATCAGCTTAGCCTGGGGTGGGGCACAGTGTTCAAGCCAAGCTGAGTAGCTGATGGAAAATAGAGTAGATTAACACTAATAAAATATTAATGTGATGCCTTCTAGGGAGAGAATGGAGTCTGGGGAGGGGTGTGGTAGAGAAAGGTTCTATTTGCCCTAATGTATCTATTTCCAGGTATGCATACAGAATGGCTAATGACTGGAAGAGGGGAGTTTATTTTTCCCATTCAGATGGGGAGGGGGAATCTTTCCTAATAATTAGAGTTGCCTGGTAGTGGAATAGGCTGCCTTAAAAATATTGGGTTCCTCTTGTAAAAACTACAGGCCGTTCCGAGGAAGGCTGGTCTGCCTCTTTTGAGAATATTTAGAGGTGATTCCTGTACAGCTTGAATTAGGGACCTCTGAGGGTCTCTCTCAACTCTTGAAATTTTGTGATTCTATGATTATTCATGAAGGGGGGGGGGTCAATTTAGGATAAGTACAGCTTTTTGTAGCATTTACATTTGCCCTTATTATTTTCCTTGAATAGATCTTAACCATTATAATTCTGCACACTCCCAGAAACTGAGTCAAATGAATGTTGTGATTGCTATTATGGTTGTTGCTTGTGCTTTTGCTGCTTCTGGGGCACAGGCCCTAGAATGCCAGGTGGGCTGGCCCACCTCACTGTACTTCTCCTCTCTGGGGACATGAGATATCAAATTAGGACAGTAACCACACTACACTAATAATATTTCACTCACTGTTTTCATCAGTAAAAAGCCTTCTATCCATTTATACTATGTCTGGAGTCTTCAATGGTTAGCCCTCTCCCATCCACTTTTAATCTCCTGTCTATGATAGTTAATCTTAGATTTCCACAGAGACAACTTTCCTTCCTAATCTTTTCTTTCACCCTCATTCACCACAATTCTAATTCCTCAGTGTCTCATTTTTATCAGCCATTACCCTCCTGCTCTGCTCTCTGGTAATCTCATTCTATAATTATCAAACTTCTCTTCATTTCAGATCTCTTCCCCTCATGTTCCTTTTATCTACTGGCTTTTCCCAAGACCAAGCCTCCTGGACAGTGCTGTATCTATAACCTCCTTTTCCAGATTGGATTTTCTCATGTTGCACTCCCACCACATACATACATACACACACCACTGATCCTGGAGACTGAGTTGGAATATCCCTTATTCTATTTGGCACTACCGTGTTTCCCCGATAATAAGACCTATCCCGAAAATAAGCCCTCCCCTTACTGTGTAAGATTCCTCTAAAATAAGCCCTCCCCCGAAAATAAGCCCTATTGAGATTGCTACTGTAGTGAAGGTGATCCCCTGTGCTACATGCTATATTATGGTACCCTCTGTATGCACCGTCCACCCTCTCTCCCCCTACTCCCCCCCCCCCCCGGTGAAACGCACACCATGCTCCGAGCTGCATCCAATCAGAGCTGCAGCAGTGAGCGCGTCATCCTGTTCTTCCCAGTGATTTGCTTGCTGGTGCCATTGAGAGCATTGCCGCGGAGGAGAGCTGAGGCAGGACAACATAAAAACCTGGTATGTAAGCGGGAGTGAGGGGGCATGATGGAGGATAAAAGGGGCATGCTGGAGGCTAAAAGAACTCAGGGGACATGATGGAGGATAAAAGAAGAATTCAGCCAGCACTCACCATGTTAAAGAAATGAAGAACTTCCTTGCAGAGAGAAGAATAGATCAAGTAATGATTCCTGCAGGAATGACTGCCTATCTCCAGACCCTTGATATTGCAATAAACAAGCCATTCAAGGACCATTTACGCATGGAAGTCAATGACTACATTGAAAATAGAATGGAAAGAAATCAGTATGGAAACTTTGTGAAGCCCTGTCTGCAAGAAGTCGTGACTTGGGTGAAGAAGTCATGGGATAAAATTACTGACAGCTGTGTCACCAAGGCACTACGAGCAGGTTACCTGGACAAGACATGTTCATTTAAAGAGAGCTATATTGCTGGACATGACAGATTGGGTCCACTTCTTCTGAAGAAAATAGAGGCACAAGACATCCAGGACGGAATTCAGGGTACAGACACTTATGACGATGTTGTTGAAGAAGATGACATGATCATTATTGAATAAAGGTACTTTTTTTTGTTCACATTTACCTGTTTATTAAAATTGCTGTCAATGTTCATTAAAATAAGCCCTCCCCTGAAAATAAGCCCTCTGGTGTTTTTATGTCTAAAAAATTTTAATAAGACAGTGTCTTATAATCGGAGAAACACGGTACTATATTTCCCCTCTACTACCATCACCCAGTATCTTTTCCTCTATCTAAATGTCACCCAATTCAGATCCTGGTATCTCCTAATCCCAGGGTCAATCTTACTTTTCCAGTGAGTTTAGAGTATAGCTCACCATTCCAACTTTTCTATCAGATGAAGGAATGTCAATATATTTGTTAATGTTCCTTCAAAGAACCCTAATCTTCCAGTTACTTAATCCACTCAACTTCCATGATGAATTCCTTTTCTTATCCTTGGTGGCTACACTGTAAAATGGTCATTCCTATAATCTTGTCACCAAACATAAGGATTTCTAATTCTATGATCAAGAACGCTGAACTTTCATTATATGATCATAATCTTCTACCAATCTCTATCTTCTTGTGTTTCATTTCTCTTAAGCTCATTTTTCATACTTACCACAATCTGCGATCTCTTTCTTCACCTCTCAGTTCTTTATCAAATTGTTACCCTTACAATGGTTATGGCTTCTTTCCATTCCAATCTTACCCCATTAGTAAACCAAATCAAATCTAAATCTTATCCTTTACTCTTGAATCTCTCCTTCCCTTCTATTATTATTTATGACTTACCAAACCCTGAGCCTGAATGATTCCCACTATTCAATAGGAACAGGAATAATAATATTCAGAATTGTACACTGGTTCAATAGGTTAACTAATCTCAACTGAACACTCATTGCATCAAGGTAATTCTTTTTCTTCTCCCTCTGTCTTTAATCTTCAATTTCTCCCTCTCTACTTGTTCCTGTCTTCTCCTGGATAAATCACTCTTCCTTTAAAAATCCTTGCTCTGGATAAACAAGCCCTTGTTACTCTTCCTTTAAAAATCCTCATTAGATCCCACCATCCTCTCAACTATATCCTTTATCTTTCTTCCCTTTCTCAGCCAAATTCCTTAGAAAAGCTGCCATAGCACTTTTGTAGTAGCAAGAAACTGGGAACTGAGTGGATGCTCATCATTTGGAGAATGGCTGAATAAATTATGGATTATTATTGTTCTATAAGAAATGATCAGCAGGATGATTTCTGAGAGACCTGGAGAATCTTACATGAACTGATGTTAAGTGAAGTGACTAGAACCAAGAGAACATAATACACAGCAACAGCGAGACTATACAATGATCTATTCTGATGGACGTGGCTCTTTTCAACAATGAGATAATTCAGGCCACTTCCAATGATCTGTGATGAAGAGAGTCATCTGCACCCAAGAGAGAGGACTGGAGGACTGAACGTGGATCACAACATACTATTTTTACTTTTTTGTTGTTGTTTGCTTGCATTTTATTTTCTTTCTCATTTTTTTCCTTTTTGATCTGATTTTGATCTGACTAAAAGAGCATCATTTTATTGATTCTCAAACAAGGACTTAGCAAGAGAGATGAAATGTGAAGCTGTATCAGTGCTGGTCTGTCACAATATTTGCTCCAATTTCATCAGCAGGAAAAAGGAAATCTCTAAGTCCATAAAAATACCTGAAAGATCATTTTTCATCCTTTACAAATTCTCTTCTTCCTATCACTGTTATCATATCCCCTCTTAGAAATATATCTGCTACCACCCAGAAATGTCTACATAGTATATATATTCATATAACGTTATGGTTACTTCCTACATCTTTTGAAGTTTTATTGCTACCTTTTTTTTTACACCATTTACTTGATGATATGTTCCCCTCCCCATTAAACTCTCCTTTTTAACAATCAATGTAGTAGCATTTGAAGGTGTATACAAAATTCTCTCTCCATAGTACCTTACTTTTCTATCAAACAACGGAGTATGTTTCATCATTGATTATCTAATTCTCTGCAATAAGATTCCAGACCCTAAGTAGGAATAATCAGTTGGAATGGATCTGTCCAGGTTCAGGCAGAATCAATATAGAATGCAGAAGAACTTCCAGACTAGCAGTCTCCATAATAAATCTCTCTTCTACACCAGGTAATGCCATCTTACTTGGAGCAGCTCAATGCAACATGTTTTTTTTTTTTTTTTTTCTCCCATTTAGAAAGTCATCAGGATAGAAAGTCAACAAAATATGAACCTTGAAAAGCGGTGTCTCTCTCTGGGACAATAGAGTTCTATAATTGTTATAGTTGCTATTTGTCAAATCAACTGGAATTAGATTTAATTATAGATTACAAACTCCTTGATGGCAAAGTCAATGTCTTAACTTCAACTATGTATTCCCAAACCCAGTGCCCTGTAGGATAAAAAGGCTTTTCTAGGGAAGGGAAGGAAAAGACCACTTATTTAAAATATTTATTTCATTCCAATTACTAGAAATCATTCTGAATTTTTTTTTCAGCTTCTGCTCTTTGCAAATAATGATAGTGTCCCTGATAGGGAAAGGAAAAAAAAAATCTATGAACAATATAATGGAAAGATCCTAAAACACTTATATTATGTGACCCAACTTCTTAACATAGCTGAGGGACTCAATGCAAAATAAGACATAAATTTTCAGAAACTGTGTGTGTGTGTGTGTGTGTGTGTGTGTGTGTGTGTGTGTGATACAGCTTGTCTCTTTTTTTTCCCCAGTAGAGGACATTTAGGAGGGAGAAAGGAGTTGAGTCAAAGCTACTTTCTCCTCAAAAAAAAAAAAAAAAAAAAAAAAAAGGAAAAAAGAAAAAAAGAGATCATTTTTCTAAAATGCACTGCAGATTGATGGAAGTGGATTTCTTTGACAAAGAGACCTGAGTTTCAATTGATAAATGACGGACAAAAGCAGCTACACCCAAAGAAAGAACACTGGGAAACGAATGTGAACTACCTGCATTTTTGTTTTTCTTCCCGGACTATTTATACCTTCTGAATCCAATTCTCCCTACGCAACAAGAGAACTGTTCGGTTCTGCAAACATATATTGTATCTAGGATATACTGCAACATATCCAACATATAAAGGACTGCTTGCCATCTAGGGGAGGGGGTGGAGGGAGGGAGGGGAAAAAAATCGGAACAGAAATGAGTGTCAATATAATGTAATTATTAAATAAAAAACTTAAAAAAAAAAAATAAAATAAAATGCACTGCAGAGAGCAGAAAGAAGGTCAGGGGGGTAAATGATAGACAAGTAGGAGAACTTTGAAAGGTAACTGTTGAATTTACTATATATCTTAAAAGAAAAAAGGCTATAAATAATAGACAATTGCCATTTCATATACAAGTCTCTTTTCCTCTGCTATTCTGTATGTGGAAATACTCATTTTGTTTGGAATTCAAGTTCAGATTTTTAAAAATAGCACCCATACTAATGGCTACTCTTGAGTACTGTACTTAAATTCACATTTAATCCTACTCTGCTCTAGATGAAGGACTTGTGAAGAGATAGGAACACATTTCCTAAGTTATAATGAAAGTCAATAGGTAAAGATGACTTAATATATGAACTGACTTCAGATGAGATAGGAATCTCAATGCATAAATTAACTCAATACATATTACCCCTTACATAAACTGACCACAGTAAAAATAGAAAATCCTAGCTATGTGAACTCCAATAGCAATACCCTTTCTGAGCCTTGTTCTGCCTTGCTATAAAATAGAAGTAATCATCCCTGCCTTAATCTGCTTTCTAGAATTGTTATAAGCATCAAATGAGTGAGAAAATGTAGATAAATGTGCTTTGAAAAATAGATTAATTTTATACAAATCAAAGGTGACTTTCCCCTTTAAATTGTTCTTTAATTTTGTGTGTGTTTTTTTCCCCTTTCTTCCTTGTTTGTGGTCTCCATTTGTTCATGAAATGTCACTCTTTCTATTAGCCTATTATTGTCCCTAAATATATCCTTTAAGACATAGGGTGTCCTTTAATACAAGAATAGCTAGAGGGTTGACCTCATAGCTAGAAAGACATGGGTTCAAGTTGTGTTTCTGACAAAAACTAGTTATAAGACCTTTAAGTCCTGTTTCTGACATATACTAGCTATGTGACCTTCAAGTCCTGTTTCTGACATATACTAGCTATGTGACATTCAAATGCTATTTCTGACATATACTAGCTATATAAACTTCAAGTCCTATTTTTCAGATATACAGGCTATGTGACCTTCAAGACTTGCTTCTGCCATGACTTTGGAGTGCTGTTCTGACATATACTACTGCGTGACCTTCAAGTCCTGTTTTCTGACATATACTAGCTATGTGACATTCAAGTGCTACTTCTGACATATATTTGTTATGTGACCTTCAAGTGCTGTTTCTGACATATACTAGCTATGTGACCTTCAAGTGCTGTTTCTGACATGTACTAGCTATGTGACCTTCAAGTGCTGTTTCTGACATATACTAGCTATGTGACCTTCAAGTGCTGTTTCTGACATGTACTAGCTATGTGACCTTACAGTCCTGTTTCTGACATATACTAGCTATGTGACCTTCAAGTGCTGTTTCTGACATGTACTAGCTATGTGACCTTCAAGTGCTGTTTCTGACATATACTAGCTATGTGACCTTATGTTAGAGTTCAAATGTTGGAGTTAGTTCTTCTCAAAGGCACAGCCGGTTTAGAGGCTTGGAGCCCTTCAGATGTCTCCAAATCCAAAGATTCTGTCCTTCAGCCTCTGCCTCTGCTTTCTTCTGCCTCCAACCAAGACAGAGATGGAAGGTCTCTCTTATCTCCTTCTGGGGAGCCCAGCCACCAACTTGCCGCGGAGAGAGGGCTTCTGGCGTAGCTCCACTGAAGTCCGTCAAAAGTGTTCTCTGCAGCAGAGTCGTTCCTCTCGAGTCCAGCGCGATCAGCCAGCCAAGAGGAAAAAAGTGTATTCTGGAATGGCTGTCTCGCCTTATATGTGAACCTTCTGAAAGAATGGGATTATGGGTTTTCTCCCATAGTGCTCTCTGGCCCAAGAGCTTTAAGGTGTGGACTCTCTTGAAGTTAGAAAGTGTACTTTGTGAAGCTAACATACTTATGGACTCCAATGAGTAAAGGTGGGAACACAAGCCTTGTCTTGATTAGTTCTACTTAGTACCTTGTTTCAGGTTCTGGCCAAAACATCTTCTTGTAAGATTAGATCAACTCTAATTACTTAGCAGTTAGTAAGGATTCCAACAACCTTACAGTCCTGTTTCTGACATATACTATTTGAAGTTCTGTTTTTAACATATACTAGCTATGTGACCTTACAGTCCTGTTTCTGACCTATACTAGCTATGTGACCTTACAGTCCTGTTTTTGACCTATACTAGCTATGTGACATTCAAGTGCTACTTCTGACATATATTTGTTATGTGATCTTCAAGTCCTGTTTCTGACATATACTAGCTATGTGACCTTACAGTCCTGTTTCTGACATATACTAGCTATGTGACCTTACAGTCCTGTTTCTGACATATACTAGCTATGTGACCTTACAGTCCTGTTTCTGACATATACTACCTACTTGACCTCAGGTCCTGTTTCTGACATATACTAACTATGTGACCTTACAGTTCTGTTTCTGACATGTACTAGCTATGTGACCTTACAGTCCTGTTTCTGACATATACTAGCTATGTGACCTTACAGTCCTGTTTCTGACATATACTACCTACTTGACCTCAGGTCCTGTTTCTGACATATACTAACTATGTGACCTTACAGTTCTGTTTCTGACATGTACTAGCTATGTGACCTTACAGTCCTGTTTCTGACATATACTAGCTATGTGACCTTACAGTCCTGTTTCTGACATATACTAGCTATGTGACCTTACAGTTCTGTTTCTGACATATACTACCTACTTGACCTCAGGTCCTGTTTCTGACATATACTACCTACTTGACCTCAGGTCCTGTTTCTGACATATACTAACTATGTGACCTTACAGTTCTGTTTCTGACATGTACTAGCTATGTGACCTTACAGTCCTGTTTCTGACATATACTAGCTATGTGACCTTACAGTTCTGTTTCTGACATATACTAGCTATGTGACCTTCAAGTCCTGCTTCTGTCATATACTGGCAACATGACTTTCAAATCCTACTTCTGACATATACTAGCTACGTGAAATTCTGTTTCTGACATATACTAGTTATGTGACTTTCAAGTCCTGTTCCTGACATATACTAACTATTTGAAGTTCTGTTTCTGACATATACTAGTTATGTGACCTTCAAGTCCTGCTTCTGTCATATACTGGCAACATGACTTTCGAATCCTACTTCTGACATATACTAGCTACGTGATCTTCAAATTCTGTTTCTGACATATTCTAGCTATGTGAAGTTCTGATTCTGACATATACTAGCTATATGAACTAGTCATGTATCTCTTGCTATACCAATGGACTATCTAAGATTCTTAAATTATAGAAAAGGTAGCAGCTTTCAGTGGCCAAAGAAGCCTACTCACTTGAGTTTCCTATATTAATGAAATCACAGGTAGTCCTTATTTGTACATAGCCTTTTACTTTAATTCTGGAGGTGAGGGGGTATTATTATTACTATTCCTTGAATCAATGAAATTAGAAGTATGGAGAGATTGCCAGAACCTAGAGTCAGGAAGATGCATCTCCAGACACTTACTAGCTATGTAATTCTAGGTAAGTCACCTAGCCCCATTTGCCTCAGTCTCTTTATCTGTAAAATGAACTGGAAAAGGAAATAGAAAACCACTTCAGTATCTTTGCCCAAAAACACCCTCCAAAGTGGGGACAGGAACAGTCAGAAATAACTGATTCAACTGAGTAATAATAGCCCAAAATGAATAGAAAACATCTGGATCCATAATGATTTAAGAAATGAAACTACAGCAGTCATTTACTAAATAAGATTCATCAATATCTTTTTCTGATTGGTTGTTTTGCTCTTTAAAGTATGTGTTATCTCATTAGTGACAATAGTCCTATCAATGCAGACCATCACATATGCTCGCCTTCTCCATCTAGGCAATTTTTATCTATGTTCTTCCATAAATACTTAGAAAATCTACTCAGTGCTAAGAAAGCCTTCCTATCACTTTTGTAAAATGATCTGCACATTTGGGCAATACTTATCCTGTTCATGTGTGGCTCGTCGCTCTACAACTGAGCCCCATCCTTTTCCAGTCATATATGTGTTTTTGTCCTATTACTTGAAAGTCATTACTGTTATAGTCTACAAATATCCATCATACATCTTTTTTTCCCTTTGAATCAGCCACATTTTTATTTCTTTGTAGATAAAAACCAATGGTGGTGAGGATAACAATCACTAACATTTAGATATAGTGTGTTAAGGCTTAGGGAACATTTTACAAGTATCTCACAACACCTATTATTAGCCTCATTTTATAGATGAAGGGAGTGAGGTAGATACTGGTTAAATGACTCTCAAAGGTCACATGGCTGGTAAGTATCTGAAACCAGATTGGAGTTCCAATCTCTCTAAATAGTGTTCTGTCCTCTGTGTCACCTAGCTGTGTTGATCCACAAGTTATAGCCATAGAGCTGTGTTTTCTTCCCTATTAAAATATTAACTCATTGAGAATAGGAACTGTCTTAATTGCTTGTATTTGTAATTCTAGCACTCAGCACAGTGTCTGGCATATGGTACCCATTTAATAAATGGTTTTTTTCATTCATTTGTTCACTTATACATCTTTATGGCATCACTAATAGAATATGTATGTGCATAATAAACTCTAAATAAATATTTTTATTAAATCTTTTTATTTTCAAAACATATGCATAGATCATTTTAAACATTCACCCTTGTAAAACCTTGTGTTATGATTTTTTTTCCCTTCCTTCCATCCACCCACTTCCCTAGATAGCAAGTAATCCAATATAAGTTAAATATGGGCAATTCTTCTATCATATTTCCACAATTATAATGCTGCACAAGACAAGTCAAATCAAAAAAAAATTAGAAAGAAAACAAAATGCAAACAAATAACAACAAAGTTACCAGACTCAGTTTCCATAGTCTTCTCTCTGGGTACAGAGGGTTCTCTCTATCACACGATCATTGCAACTGATCCGAATCACCTCATTTTTGAAAAGTGCCACATCTATCAGAATTGATCATCATATAATATTGATGTTGCCATGTACAATGATCTCCTGGTTCTGCTCATTTCTCTTAGCATCAGTTCATGTAAGTCTCTCCAGGCCTTTCTGAAATCATCCTGCTGATCATTTTTTATAGAACAATAGTCCCTTCGTATATCGTAACTTGTTCAGCCATTCTCCACTGATGGGCATCCACTCAGTTTCTAGTTTCTAGCCACTACAAAAAGGGCTGCCACAAACATTTTTGCATGTGTGGATCCTTTTCCCTCCTTTAAGATCTCTTTGGGATACAGATCCAGTAGAGACATTGCTGGATCAAAGGGTATGCAGAGTTTGATAGCTTTGAGGGCATAGTTTCAGATTGCTCTCCAGAATGATTGGATCAGTTAATAACTTCATCAACAATGTAACAGTGCCCTAGTTTTCTCACATCCCCTGCATCATTCATCATTATCTTTTCCTGCATATTAGCCAATCTAAGAGGTGTGTAGTGGTACCTCAGAGTTATATTAATTTGCTAAATAAATATTTGTTGAATCGATGTGATAAAAAAAAAAAAAAAAAAAAAACATTTGAACACATCTTTATCCCCAGCATTCTCCGCTGGATGATGGAGCCATTTAACATGTCTTGTTTTTGAGTTGTTTTCTTTCCATTAAGCAATTTCCCCTCCTTGCTGTTCACATTGCTTTCTAAGAACTATCCATGTAGAACAAAAGCCAAAACTTTGCAGAATCAAAGAGAATAGTAACATGTAATCAGCAAATATCCTATTGTGGATGAAAGCAAAGCTCAAATTCAAGCCTGTATACAGAGTTGACATGACCTTTCAGCAGAAACAGATAAAAAAGGTATTTTGACCTATCTCCACTCCTAGGTCTAAAATTAACTTTCAAACGAATAAATAAAAAAACCTACCTGCTGAGATATGAGATCAAGGCACTTTTTCTCATAAACTTTCCATCCCCATCACAGAGATTAGGGGCACAGTGCCCCCACAATCTGGAAAATCTGCTTAAAAGTTTTTGGCCCTCCATACATATCAGAAAAGAAATCTGATTTTTTTTCTTTTTCTTATATGTAGTGTTTACAGTAACTTATTATAAAACTTAGATCAATATTATATACTACTATGCACATATTTACATATTTCTGAGTTTCTAAACTTTTAAGTGTTATTTGCTGGCCTTCATATATCATCTGTGGCTTCCATAAAACTCTCAAAAAATTCCCATTTAATTTTTTATACCAACTCTTTATATATCAAAACTGCAATGGGGAAAGTCTAGATGGGGAAGGACTAACTAATCAAATTAAGCAGTTCATGTCTTCTCTTACTCATATTCCAAAGTAAAGGGGACATGCTAAGAGAATTCCTCTTCTAGAAAATTTCTCATTGTCCTTTTACTCAGAGAATCCCTCATTTATATACTTGTTTCTTTCTCCTTCTGACCTAATTTGGAAAGAAACAATGGAGGAAAAGGGAAGGGGTATAATTCATCAGGAGCTGAAAAGACAGAAAAGAATTAAATGATTCTTTCCCTCCATTCTTTATCTTTTTCTTCCTTTCTCTTTCTTTTTTCTTTCTTGTTTTTTTGTTTCTCTTTTTCCCTTGCTTTCTTCCTTTCTTTCTATCTGCCTCCATCTCTGTTTCTCTCTGTCTCTTTTTTCTTTCTTGGATCTGTAATTTCATCTGTTTAGAAAACCCTCAAAGAGAATACTACCTTTACCACTTAATTCACTTTGATGCATTATTTATCTATTTCATTGATCTTTCACACTCAGAAATATGCACATTTACACACACATGCTCATTTAATATCTTACCTTATTTTGATATGGAGCTATTCAATTAAATTCAACAAACATTTATTAAACACCTATTACATACAGACCTGAGAAATCTACCACTTGTACTTTGGACTCCCAGAAAAGATATGGTAGGTTCGTATCTATTCAAAACCATAGATCATGCGCAGCAGAGCAATGTATTTACTTTTACTAGTCAAATAATGTAGTAGTTCAAACAAAAAATATTTATTCAAACGGTGCAACAAATAAAATGACAAAAGAAAAATCCCTCTATGTGCACATAGAGTGTACTTTCACACAGATTGCCTCATCACCAAAGAACATATGAGCCATGCATAGAAGATATACCCTTTGAAATCCTTTGTGGTCAGGGAACATGCTGGAGGAGTCAAATGCCTGCAATTCTTGTGGTCATGGCAAAGTAGTCAATCAACGTTTATTTTTTAAATAGTATTTTATTCTTTCCCCAATTACATATAATATATATTTTTTTAACATTCAGGTTTTTTGTTTTTTTTTTTTTTGAGTTTCAAATTCTATCTCTCCTCCTCCTTCCCTGAGATGATAATCTGATATAGGCTTTATACAAGGGCAATCATATAAAACATTTCCATATTAATCATTTTGTACAAGAAAACAAAAAGGCAAGAAAGAAGGAAGAAAAGAAAGAAAAAAAGAAAAAGAAAGAAGAGAGGGAGGAAGCAAGGAAGGAAAGAGTGAGGAAAGCAAGGGAGGAAGGGAGGGAGAAAAGGAATGAGGAAGGCAGGGAATAAGGAAAGAAGGAAGGGAGGGAGGGAGGAAGAAAGGAAAGAAGGAAGGGAAGGAGGGAGGGAGGAAGGAAAGAAGAAATGGAGGGAAAGAGGGAGGAAGGAAGGGAAGAAGGAAGGGAGAGAAGGAAAAAATAGTATGCTTCAGTCTATATTCAGATGACATCAATTCTTTCTCTGAGGGAGGATACCATTTTTTATCCTGAGTCCTTTGGGTTGTCTTAGATCATTGTATGGCTGCAAATAGCTAGGTCATTCGAATTTATTCATTGTACAATATTGTTGTCACTCTATACTCTGCATCATTTCATATAAGTCTTTCCAGGTTTTTCTGAAATCAACCTGTCTTTCATTTCTTATAGGACAATAATATTCCAAAACAATCATATCCCACAACTTACTCAGTTATTCCCCAATTGATGGGTATCCCCTGAATTTTCAATTCTTAGCTACCACAAAAAAAGAGCTGCTATAAATATCTTTGTACAAATAGGTTCTTTTCCCTATTTTTGAACTCTTTGAGCTATAGATCTAATAGTGGTATTGTTGGATCAAAGGGTAAAAACAACTTTTGTAGTCTTTTGGGCATAGTTCCAAATTGCTCTCTAGAATAGTTAGATTAGTTCACAGCTCCACCAATACTGCACTAGTGTTTGATATCTATTAAAATATAGTGCTGGGAAGGCTAATTGTACAATATTTCAGAGTCCAATTCTTTTTGTACAGCAAAATAACGGTTTGGTCATGTATACTTATTTTGTATTTAATTAATACTTTAATATATTTAACATGTATTGGTCATCCTGCCATCTAGGGGAGGGGGTGGGGGGAAGGAGGGGAAAAATTGGAACAAAAGGTATTGCAATTGTCAATGCTGTAAAATTACCCATGAATATAACTTGTAAATAAAAAGCTATTAAAATATATATATATATATAGTTCTGGGGATAGCCCACTATATTCTGGGCACTGTGCTTAATGCTGGGGATATAAAAAATAGGCAAAAGACAGTTCTTGCTCTCAAGGAACTTATACTCTAATGGGGGAGATAACATGTAAATAAATATATGCGAAGCAAGCTATGAATAGAATAAGTAGGAAATCATTAACAGAGAGCAGACACTAGAATTAAGGATTGGAAAAGACTTGCTATAAAAGACATGATTTTAGCTGGGACTAAAAGGAAGCCAGTGAAGTCAATAGGTAAAATTAAGGAAAGAGAGCATTCCAGGTATGGGGACAGCCAGTTAAAATTCCCAAAGCCAAAATATGAAGTCTCTTGTTTATGAAACAACCAGGAGGTCAATGGAGAGTAAAACGATAGGAGGGGGCTATGTAATGAAGGGCTTTAAATGCCAGACACATACTTAGAGGGGATATGCATAAAGGCCACTCCCAGAAGAAATATAAATAATCAGAGCATAGGTATAATTAGGTCAGCTTCTCCCTCCAGGGCTGCAGATGACCTGTAGTGATACAATCAAATGATTTTCTACTTCTTTCAGCTGATTTTTATCTGATTTCTGAGAGGTGCTATCTCTCTATGCACTATTTGGTTATCTCTGATACAAGTTATTCTACTAAATGCTGTGGAAACCACTGCTAGTCTTGTTGTTTCTTGTGATTCTTTCTGCTACCAGTTTCTGGACTTCATCCCTTAAGTCTATCTGCCATCCATTTTAACCACCTCAGTTCCCCTCTGAGAGGATGCAATGACTAGAAAATCTCTTCCCTGACAAAGACCTGCAACAGCTCTTTTAGTGAGAGCTGGAGCCTTTGAACCACCATACCCATCTAAGGAATGGCTAAACAAAAGCCAGACAGTCCCTCCAACTGAGATGAGATGATTTACCTTCTTGTGACTAGGTCTGAATGGCAGTCTTTTGTTCCAGACACCTGTTTGACTTAGGGTGAGAAATGTCAGACATCTTCCCTGATTTAACAAATAAATATTGAACCCTAACAAATGCTAACTGAAGGAGGCAAAGTCACTGTTCTTTTATAACACCACCATCTCAAAAATATCTTAACTTTGGTGCTGAATTTTGACAAAACAATGAAAACATAGTCTTTCAATATTTCTCCATAATAAGAAGATAATTAATAATTAATAATAATTTGCATTTACGTCCAATTGTGTTTATATCTATGAATATGCAAAATAAATCGTGTAAACTGGCATGTAACACAATCAAGGGTAATCATCCCAAATATGCAACATAATAAATAGAGAAATACCTGATACCTGGTTGAGTATGCTAAAAACTTGCTCTTGTTAGCTCAGGAGAGCCAATTGTTAAATTTTCAGTGTGAGAATTTTCACTTTGAAAATTAACAAACACTATAAATCAAACCCTGATTTATTATTTTCTTGATTTCTAAACTTAAGAAAATGATGGGAAAATGCTAATAACACATATTAAACATTAAACTGTATTATTTATAGTTCAGGGGAGAGCCAGTTGTTAAACATTTACTGGCAAACCTCTACATGACATTCACTTTTAAGCTGCATTCAGAAAATTAATAGTGCATGTAACAAACATAATACATAACTCATAGTTAATAGAATATATGGAATGGCATATATCCAATTGACAAATTTCTGCTAATCTGGTTACAATATCATTGCAATGGACATGCTTAGGTTTACACAAGGTGGTAAAATAACATATATTACATCATATACCACAGTTCCATAATGACCAAATCCATAGATCACATGTCAAAACTCATTGTGCACACATATAGTATAACAGAGTAATAAAATACTATGGAATAGCAAGCATGTCATCTCCAGTGCAAAATAGCTTATGTTCCAATTACAAACAAGGCACAAATGGACTCTGGTGATGGCTATCATTTGTTTCATGGGTAACTATTTCTCTTACTTCTCCTATATACTTATAAGTAAACTTAGTCAAATGCCTCTGGTGGTTCCACTATATCTAAGCTTGGGGATGTCTCAAGGTCTCACTCTAGGCTCTATGAAAGCCTTCTTTTTCCTAAAAATCTCTACACCTTGGATATAAGGCAATAAAGAAACTTCTGAGTTGAGAATCCCTTGCCTTGTCTGAATGAAGGAATAACAGAGCCAGAATAATTTCAAGTGATTTTTTTCTTCATCTAATTTATCATCTTTTAAGCTAATAAATATCTAGCTCAGAAAGTCTCCCTGCAATGAATGATTTGACTCTTCTTGCAGTCCAATTGCAAGTCTTCTTCTTTCTCTTCCTACATGTGAGGAAATTCAGCTTACTTCTCAGTAGACAATAGAGTATGATACTTTTTTTTTTGGTCAGATTCCCAATCATTTTCTGAGTCTTTTTGTAAATTTATATATTGCCTAATCTGCCAGCTATTTAGTATGGATGACTTTCTATTGGTCAGTTACTTTGTATGTCCTCACACATTGTGATTCTGTAACTCAGCGCTTTAAGTGAAGATCCTGACATCAAACTCAAATCTCATACCATCTCATGTTTTTATCAGAGCTTTTCTGAGTTGACACCATATGGTATGCTTCCTTCAGCCAACAGCTCATCCAAGAAACATACTGATTGTGAACATCTACATCTTCACCATCTTCTGAAACTCTAAAATATAGTCAGAAGATAAATGTGACCCCCCCATTCAGGTTAGATGTGATGTTTCAATAGACATAGTCTAAACCTTGGCAATATTATCAGCAATATTGGTTACATGCATTTGAAAGACCACATGTTGACTCCAGAGAAATTTCTGCTAATCTGGTTTCAGTATCATTGCAATGGACATGCTTAAGCTGTGGGTTTCCACAAGGTGGTAAAATAAAGTCTTAGACTTATTGATTCCTACTAAAGCCTTCAATAGTTAGCTTTCAAAGTATCTATTTTGGTCAGAGTAGGTCCCTGTAAGGAAAAAAAAGCCATACAATTCCATGTCCTCTTAGCAATTATAAAAACTTTTTTATACCTGATTGTACTGGTTGAAAAAATACATATATATCACCACTAGGACATATTATGTTTTCCTAACTCCTTCCAGACATAAACTTCCCTGATGTCACAGTCCTCTTTGAGAACAAAAGATAAGCAATAATAACAAGACATAAACCAATATGCACAAATGCCAGTGACTTACTAATGTGCACTTTCAGCATAAATTGATAGCACTTTCCTTTGAGCCTGCTGTGCACATTTCATACTTCTGATAAATATTTCCTGCAATCATGGGAAAATAGAATCTATTTTATGTTTATTCTAGAGTTTTCTCTTGAAACATTATCTTTCCAACATTATCTTGTAATTTTCATGGTGATCAAACAAGATACAACTGCTTCCTGCTACCATATCTGGTATTAAAGAAAAGTACTACATTCCATCTCATAATTCAAATTTTACCATCCCTTATCAGAAAAATGCCTTTTGATGAAAAAAGCTTAACTCCCCAAGAATTGTGATAATTGTCATAATTACCATCACCTAATTTTTCCTGCCATCAGTCTCCTAAGAACAAATAAGACAAGAAAGAGTGGTTCCATGCAACAAGATTCATATTCGTTGATGGTACATTCTCTGGTGGAAGTCCCAGACTCTCTGCTGATCTGTCTTCAATATTTATTAAGTGCCTACTATGTGTTAGGCACTATGTCAAATACTGGGAATAGAAAAAGAAACAAAAAACAGTTCCTTTCCTTGAGGAGTTCACAATCTAATGAGAAATCATAATCTAAAGGGAACCTTCATGTGCAGAGAATGAGCTTCCTGATAACTACAGATAATTTTTACCCCTTCTACAAATACCACAATTCCTTTGGATTCTCAAGGCCCAAAGGATAGGAAATCAGCATCAATATTTGTCTTCCTTGAGATATTTTACAGGCTGAACTTTGTTATATGGTGTCATTACCCAAAACTATCAGGTAGCATCCTACTTAACACTAAAAAAATGAAAGGCAACTCAATACCCAATCTAAGGACTTCTCAGTGACCATCTATCTCAAAGATAATAAAGGCTATTTATGTATGAAATAAAGAGCTTCTTTGCCTTCTATGAAGAAGCTGACTTCTCTAATGCTGCTATTGCTACTCCATAACTGAGCCTCCCAAGACCATGCCTAAGAGAACTTAGGTTGCTTTATTGTTATTGTTTGTCCTTTGTTCTCAAAGGGGACCGTGACATCAGGGAAGTTTATGTCTGAAAAGAGTGAGGAAAACATAATATACCCTACTGGTGATATATTTTTTCACCTAGTATGAAAAACTTATTCCTAGTCTTTCCAAATTCATATCAGTATGCAGCATAAAAAACTTGCCTATATTGATGCATGCATAAAGCAGTTTTTAAAAGTCTTTAAAATCTTATTTTTGTTTCTTATTTCAATGGTCTTTCAAATGGCGTATATTTGGTCAATTCAGATTGACCTTCTTGATCTTTTGTTTTCAGTTCTTCTCAGCCATATGCCCACAGATGGAAACCAGTAAGATACTTAATGATAACAGCATAATTTTCCACAAAATTTTAAAAAATATTAACCAGCAAATCCTATAAAAATTCTTGGACCTTGAACATTATTTGGATATGGCCAGCTAAGGAGTGATAAAATCTTCTCAGAGTCAGTACTCAGTAACACTGCTGAAATGCTATATGATTAACATACTTGATCAGGACTCTGCAAAAATGACACCTGTCAATGGACAGCCTCAAACAACCTTCTAGATAACTCAAGCTTTCACCAGTGTTTGCTCATGTTCCTCCAAGGTGTTTCCAAAATCAGCAAATCATCCAGGTACATACACTAAGCCATCAAATCTTGGCCATAATGGATATTCCACATCAGTCACAACAGTGAACTTCTTCCTCAATGTTTCTTGTACCCTTTAGGTGCTGAAAGTTAAGTCAAACTTCTCTGGATTACATGGTTTCTTTGATTCTTTGAGGTTGTCACTATTGGCTTCTATTTCTTTAGGGAGGAAAAGATAAGGGAAGAAGATGGAAGGGAAGAAAAAAAAAAGGAAAAATGGAGGAAGGAAAAGAATGGAAGGGGAGGAAAGAAAGGAAGATTCTATTAATCACTATATGCTGTATATTATATTAAATTTTGGAAAGACTCTCTTTGCCCTCAAGGAGCTTTCATTATAATGGTGGGAGACAATCCCTATAAGGGAGTGCTTTACGAAGAAGTGTGGCTAGCTTCAGTGATTATGGGTAGAATAATAGGGCAGTCAATGACAAACTCTTTCCAGAATCAATGAAAGTTTTTATATGATTATAAGTCTTAGTACAGGAGGTGGAGTAGGTGGAGCAGTCTCAGTGGCAGGGTAGAAAATGGCTGAATTCAAGAAGCATCCTAGAAATTTCAGAGCTGAAGTTCTTCCAAGTATTGTCTTGGGAAACTGGAACCTGGGGCAGCCAAAGCAGTAGGAGAAAAGTCAGCTTCCCTCCTGGGAGGTATAGATTGTCAGCACGTCTAACCATTTGGGTCTCAGATTGCTGCCTGCAGTATTCTGCTATGAACAGAGTAGACTTGGTCTCAGTGTTAATCCTTCAGAGATGTTCCCTGTACTTGGACATACCAGAGACATGGCGTTTGCTTTCTCAACAACACCTTTACATTCCTTCAGAAACACAGACACCCCTGATGTGAATAGCTGAAAAGATAGATCTTTGACAAATGTCTCTCATAGCAACTGGAATATAATTATCATTTGGGTTTCATTATCCAACAGATCAGGATACTTTACATGAAGGACTTCCAACCTTTTCCGGTGTTCAAACTCTTTGACTTGCAATAAAACTTTCCTCTATTCCCCATTCAGTGTGAAAGAAAATAAATTCTACAGTATTTTAAAATATATATATGTATATATATAAATATATAATAGTATTGCATATGAATATATATACATGTACATTTGTATATAAGAAATGAAATAAAATAGATTAATTTTTCATGAAGAAATTTTACTCAATTCATAACATTTATAGTATCATAAGGTTATTAAATATTTATTCAAGTCACAAATTTTTTCACTAAATACTACTTTTGGAATATTTCAATAAGAAAATATAGTAACTTGTTAAATATTCTCTGTACCCTATTGCCAAACTTTTCATTACTCCTCAGGGGACAAGTGCCCCAAGTTGGGAACCATTGCTCTAACTCTTCAATCCTCACAGCTACTGTTGAACAATGTCCTATAAGTCCAGACAGAAAGGGCTGAAGGACAGTGCAAGGGATATGACATAGGCTTTTTAAATCCATAGGTAACTCCCCATCCCTGATTAATTCAATGGAAATCAGTTTCTGATGGAGCCACAACTGGATCTTCTCTTAAGGGCACTCAATACATTTGTGACCATTTAATCTATATTAAAAACAAAACTTAGTTGGCTCTAAAGTTATGTTTTTCAGATTGCCATTGCCTCTAGTCTATGTCCCTTTTTTTCTCTTCTAAGAAGGATGTCTCTGCTCATCTTGATTTCTTCCTTGATTTTCCTAAAGCAGAGTCTGAACAATCAAGAGTAGCATCCTAACTTGACTTCAGGGATCCACATCTAGAAGGATAGCTCAGAACCCTGCATAACTATTTTCTCAGCATTCCCACCCTGTTTGCATGTTCTTCTATCTGCTAAATTTATATATGTAATAGTTCTTTATAAGTAGGGGCCTGTTTCTTTGAATCACGGAGCCAAATGTCAAGATCAATGTCAATGACAAGGCTTTTTGCACAATCCTTCTGAGAACTCATGCAAGCCTTCCATGGACCATGCCCTCCACAGGCAGGATGTCTCTGATAACAACCCCCTTCAATAAATCCTCCAACTCTGATCTAGAATTAGAGGCCATCTCTTCCTTTTTTGAAAGAGTTACTTAGGAACTTGGGTGTTATGGACATTCCTTGAACTTACAGGTTAGCTATCAGATCCCTATGGACATTCAAGTGTTATATTTTCAATATATGTCATGTAATGTGTTTTGCAATAGGAAAGGGTCTTAAAAATCATTTAGCACTTAACTTTCCTATTTTACAGATGAAGCAGCTAAGGCCTAGAGAGATCTTACAACAGTAAGGTCACCCAAGTATTATATCACAGAGCAAATGTTTAAACTAATAATAATTGATTATTAAACCAATAACATTTGGAAATGTTATTCCAAATACAATGCTCATTATCCTAAAACTACTAACTCCTTTTTCCTCTTTATTTTTGCCCATAATCATACTGCTAGTAAGTGTCTGAGGTAAGATTTGAACTTAGGTTTTCCTGACTCCGTTCTTAGCACTCTGTCCACTGCATCTATCAGCTAATTGCTTTTAGAAACAAGGTCTCCTGACTTCCTGCCTCAATTTTTTCCCCTACTTTACCACACTAAGACAAGTGGCCTGAGAATGTGTTGCTATCCTAAGGATGGTCATCCAAAAGTACTGCTTAGCCAAAATTCTTCTTCTGGGGGAAGGGAAAGCAGTAATTGTCCTGTACTTCTCTTGTGAATGAGCCTAAAGAAAAAGAACTGTTCTCTCTATTGCTTCCATTTAAACTAAACAATTCAGTTTCATTCAATACACAATTTGTTAAATGGTCACTATACTAGACACAGGGATATAAAAACAAAATGAAAGAAAACTGCCCTCAGTGAATTTAAATTATCAAAGGAGGGACAGGGTAAAAATCATTTGTACACAGAGAAATAAATACAAGATATATGCAAAGTAAGTAGAGGGGGACAATGAGGGATGCGGCATGTAAGCTGCTTGGCTAGAATGTTGAGTGTGTGAAGGGAAGTAATAGGAAATAAATGTGGAAAGATAAGATGAATCCAGATGGGAAGACCTTTAAAAGCCTAACAGAAGAGTTTGTATTTTATCATAGAGACTGCAGAGGAAGTCACTGAAGCTACTGCAGTGAATATTTCTTTTTCTCCTTTTCCTGTCCTCCTCCTCTTTCTCCTACTCTTCCTTCTCTTTCTAAAAACAATTATCTTAAATTCATATAATTCTCCAGAATCCTTCCAATCTTTTCTTTCCCCATTTCTCCCCCACAAAAAAATGATTTTTCAAACCCCTAACCCTGTTCTCAATGAACCACATCAGTGTTTCAAAAAATATTGCTTATTTTCCCTTGTTTCTTGTCCAAAAAAAAAAAAAAGCTAAAATACGGATGCCTTGAGGGAAGATTACTTGATGATGTTTATTTCTGCTATTCCAGCTAAGTTCCTTGATCTCAGGGACTCCCCGAAGTTACTTGAGCAGTGGGTGAAAGACATGGTCAGAAATGTACTTTAGGAATATCATGTCTGAAGCTGAGTGGGGTGATAGGAGGGTGAAGGGAGGGCCTGAAGACAAGCAGACCAATTAGGAGCCTTTTGTCATGGTCCAGACCAAACTGTACATCTGCTGAGCATCGTGTGGGGAGAGCAAAAATGCAAGGTCACGCAGCTAGGGAGAGATGCACTAGCAAGTAAAGCTGCTGTGCATCTTCCAATAGAGATTAGAAGGCCGACCTCCCTTTGACATTTCAGGGCTGCTCATTTGGTGCTTGTTATCATCTGAAAGGTGTTCGATTTCCCCTAACCAGAGGAGTCGCTTTTGTGGAGCAGAGAAGGTTCCGGGTCGGAGTCAGTAGGTCTGGGCGCAGCCCTGGCTCTGGCCCCAACTGGCTGGGTCAGCCCGGCCGGTTCCTGGCCTGTAATCCGAGGAAGGCAGAGACGCCCTCGAGGGAGCTTCCTCCCGGCCTTCATGTTCTGCAGCCCATTGCCATTCCCCAAGCCGGGCACAGAGCCAGTAAGAAAGAAACGTATATGGCATTTTGGCTTGACTTTCTCGTGCATTTGCCTTTAATTAAATTTGGAATGAAACATAGTCTGCGATTAAACCAAGCAGGAGTGGTCAGCGGAAAATTAGGGGTTCGAGAGACAGGGAATCGGGCCAGAGAAAAACCAGCTGCGCGGAGTCACAACACAGGCTTCAAACGCCTGAAGCGCAGCAGAGCTCCCAGAGGCCTTCCTCTGTCCCGGGAGGGGGGAGAATATGTCACGTGCTCATCGAGTGAATCCGGGAGGACCGGGCCAAGATCCCGCGGGGAGGACCGGGCCAGGGTCCCGCGGGGAGGACCGGGCCAGGATCCCGCGGGGAGGACCGGCCAGGATCCCGCGGGGAGGACCGGGCCAAGATCCCGCGGCCAGGGCCCGCCCAGGGTCCCGCGGGGAGGACCGGGCCAAGATCCCGCGGGGAGGACCCGGCCAGGATCCCGCGGCCAGGGCCCGGCCAGGGCCCGCCCAGGGTCCCGCGGAAATCCTTCCGCGTGGGATTCAGCTCTTTAAAATAAGCCATGTGCCAATGAGCGCGGCAGGCGTCTTTCGGGAACTCAGGCTATGGGGAAACACAAGCCTGTTGGGCAACAAAACGGAACTGCTGATTTAGATTGCTGATGGCTGAGCGACTGAGTGTCTGAAAAAATGAATGAATAAAAACATTTTATTTGGCATTTTCTACATGTAGAGCATTGTGTTGTGTAGGAAACAAATGCAAAAATGGGGAAGTCTCTTTTTTAAAGAAGCTTATAATAGGGAAAGCTACCGTGTGAACGGAAGGAACGGTTAGGGAATGATATTCTAAAAAACCCAAAAATGATCATTTTTATCTATAGGGCAGCCGTTTGAGAAGATATCTAGGTTGTATCATCCATAGCACACTGGATTTGGAGTCAAGAAGAAGATTAAAACTTAAATACTACCTCAATACTTGCTTTAGAGTGTAAGCTCCTTGAGGGCAGAGACTATCTTTTGCCTCCATTTGCATCCTTGGCACTTAAATGTACATAGTAGGTGTTTAATAAACATGCTGGGTAAGTCATTTGAGCTTCATTTTTATCACCTACCTCAGAAAGTTGCTATAAGAATCAAATAATAGGTAGATAGATATAGATTTATGTAAAGCATGTCACAAATCTTAAGGTGCTAAGTAAATGCTCTCATCACCATCACCACCACCACCACTACCATGATCATTATCATTACATGTCCTCTCCAGATACTGCTTTCAGAACATCTGGTTGGTGAGGACCTGAGTTCAAAAAAAATTTTTTTAATAACTTTTTATTGACAGAACCCATGCCAGAGTAATTTTTTACAGCATTATCCCTTGCACTCACTTCTGTTCGGATTTTTCCCCTCCCTCCTTCCACCCCCTCCCCCAGATGGAAGCAGTCCTTTACATGTTAAATAGGTTACAGTATGTCCTAGATACAATATATGTGTGCAGAACCGAACAGTTCTCTTGTTGCACAGGGAGAATTGGATTCAGAAGGTATAAATAACCCGGGAAGAAAAACAAAAATGCAAGCAGTTTATATTCATTTCCCAGTGTTTTTTTCTTTGGGTGTAGCTGCTTCTGTCCATCTTTGATCAATTGAAACTCAAGTCTCTTTGTCCAAGAAATCCACTTCCATCAGAATACATCATGAGTTCAAATCTTGACATACCTAGGCACTTACTTCCTGTTTACTCGTGGACAAGTCACTTCATTTTCCTGGCCTTTGCTCCAATAAAATGGGGAGAGGAAGTTAAATTTTCTTTAAGGGTCCTATGATCCTGAGCATTTAATCAGTTTTTGATTATTTTTTCCAAAGATTTTGTGACTAAGTAAAATTTAAAAGATTTAGAAAAAAAATAGGATCCTGCATTAAACTTCTATAACAGACGCAAATAGGAGTGAAGAGCTCTTTAATAAAAAAAAAAGAAAGAAAGAAAGAAAGAAATCCCGAAGATACAAAGAGAAACAATTCTGATGAGGAAAGGGGGTAGTTGCCTAAAGAAATTAATTTATATACACAGGTACTCTAGATTTTTAAAAGATGGAAGCAAGGGAGGTAGCGCAAATAAAAGTGTGGCACATTTCTATAAGAATATTTTCAGTGCTTAAAATAGAGCACAAAAGCTCTGGATGACTGAGTCTGGCAAAGAAAGCTAAGGACACAAATATTAATTTTTAAGTTGTATTGTAGCAGAAAGGGGGTTCAGAACAAAAATGGATCATTGATTAGTGTAAATGGGATAATAACCCATGACAGAGAATTAGCTTTGATGCTACTTGCACTTGCACCCATAATTGAAGATTGGGCTCCCAGAAGGTGACTGATAGTTCAAGGTTCAAAGTCCTAAACATATTTCCCATTAATAGTCATGCCATTATACACAATTAACTTTTTTTCCCTCAAAACTATTTTATTTTTCTTAATATATATATGTAATATTGTCTCTAAAATGAAATGTTCTCTGTTGAGGTTTTCTTAGAGTCTCTGGGAGCAGCCTTCCTTTCAGTTCAGTAATCACCACAAGTGCAGCCAGGGATTAAAGTCTAAATCCTTTACTGTCTCTTTCAAAGTCCTGTCTCCATTCCTGGGGCCTGGTTAGCTTTCTTAGAGGCCTATCTCTCTCCTTGGTTCCAACAGCTTGAGCCCCTGCCGCCAGTCCTTTGCCTTTTAGCAGCTTCTCTGAATTTCTCTGAATCTCCCTGGCTGAGGCTTCTAGCTTATATACACTGAGTATACACCAATCATTATATCACTAGGAAACCATATTTATTTTAGGATTAAATCAATGTTAAACTAGATTTAACCATTCTCTCCTCAATTTCACTCAGTACCTTGTTTCAAGTTCTGGCCCATAACATCTCTTTGTAGGATCAGATCAATCATACCAAACCATGCTAAATTAGATAATTATTGTCTCTATCAATTCCACTAACTTAGTACCTTGTAAGAATCCTTTGTTTCAAGTTCAGAGTTCTAGTCCATAACAGATATAGATAGTTTTCAGTTATTCATTTTTGTAAGGTTTTGTGTTCCAAATTTTTTTCCCCTCCATACATTATCTTCCCTCTTCCCAAGACAGCAAATAATCTGATATAGGTCATACATGTATACTACTTTTAAATATATTTTCATATTTGTCATGTTGTGCAAGAAAAATTAGGAAAAAAATCATGAGAAAGAAAAAGCAATCAAACAAAAGGTGAAAATACTGTGCTTTGATGCACATTCAAACTCCCTAGTTCTCTCTCCAGATGCAGAAGGCATCTTCCATCCCAAGTCTGTTTGAACAACACAAATAACTCTTACCAAAGACATTTACTAGGATGCTATAGTAAAAAATAGTTGCTGTAAAATATGCATCTCGTAATTTGAGGGCATACTCTCTCACAAATGCATTCAGAAACCTTCTGTGGAAAGTGCAGGCACAAACTTAAAGAATAATGCTAATTTGGACTCAAGTAAGAAATGCATGTGACCAAGGCCATCCACTATCTAATAATGAAGGACCTTAGAAGTTCTTTTTCTTTTTGTAAAATCCTTTCTGTGGTCCTATCATAGTGTTCTCTTCTGACTCAATCAAAGAAATATTCGTAATTTATGAAAAATCACAGGATTTGGCAACAATTTTACAATTAATTTTAATAGCTTTGTAGTCTGGGATGGAGAACATTGATCAAAACTCTACTATCCTAAAAGGGAATAATTTATGATCAAAGAAGAACTAGAGATCATTATGAGAGGTAAAATGGACAACTCCGATTACATTAAACTAAAAAGTTTTTGCACAAACAAAATCAACAGAAACAGATTAAGTACAAAGCTGGGAAAAAATCTTTATATCCAGTATTTCTGATAAAGGTGTCATTTCTAAAATACATATAGAACTGTATCAAATTTATAAGAATACAAGTCATTCCCCAATTGATAAATGGTCAAAGGATATGAATAGACAATTTTCAGATGAAAGCCCTCTATAGTTATGTTAAAAAAAAAAAAAAAACCACAATTCTATTATTCTTATGTTTTCTTAGCCAATAATAAAGATCCTTACTTTAAAAAGAATAGGAGTAGGGGCAGCTAGATGGAGCAGTGGATAAAGCACCAGTCCTGAAGTCAGGAGGACCTGAGTTCAAATGTGGTCTCAGATACAACCCTTCCTAGCTGTGTGACTCTGGGCAGGTTACTTTACCTCCATTGCCTCAGAAGGAAAAAAAAAAAGAATAGGTATAATATGGTTAAGTTGCCAGGGCCTAAGGAATTACTGAAAGCAATGATGCATTTGATACTGAATCATTTGTCAATAATCTTTGAAAAACCATGGGCAACAAGAAAAGTATAGCAGGAATGAAGGCAGAGAATTGTTTTTTCAATATTCTAAAAGGAAAAAGAATGGAATTAACAAACTACAGATCTATGAACTTGACTTTGATTCCTGGTAAAATTCTACAATATGTGATTAAAAGCATAGTTAATGAACATCTAGAGAAGGAAGCAGTGATCATAAAAAGCTAACATAGCTCTATCAAAAATCCAATCAGATTAACAAGTTTTATGGAGAGAAATAAAAATGAATATAAACCGATTCAACTTAAAACAAACATAATATGAGTTTGGGGAAATGGCTATTCAATGTGACATTCATATTCACTGGATAGCTCTTATATAGAGCCCTAAGGCTCTGTGGGAAGATAGTATTCATTCAAAACCAGTTTCATTTTCTTTCAGGATTTATTAGACAGATATATTAAAGGAATACTGTAAATGTCATTTGTCTGGATTTTATCAAGGCATTTGACAAAGAATTTCTTGCTATTATTATGGACAAGACAGATAGAAGCTAGACAATAGCCCGGTTAAGATTTATAATATATTGAATACTTGGACCCCAAAGTGGTCATCATTTGGTTGATATCAATTTAGAAGAGGTTATAGCTACCTCTGAGTTTCTGGAGACATCCCTGTTTTCTATAATTTTTCATATGTGAAGAAAGAAATTTTTTTTTCTGAGACAAAGTGAAAAAATCATGATTATAGAAAATACCAGCAAGGCAAGTCATCAGTCAAAAAGAGATATAATCCCTCAAGGCAAGATTTTATGGGGGGAAATGTTAGCTCCCTACTTTCCAAGGCCCATGGGAGATTACCTATTCTAACATTTTCTTTTAATAGATGGGGAAACTGAGACCCAGAAAAAAGTGAAATGATCTGCCCAAAGAGCAAAATCTTCCCTTAGAACTTTCTTGTAATCTATGTAGTAAGTTTGAAAATTGAATTCAACAATATGTGCAGAGTCATCCCCATAATTCACATTGCTTGTGTTTTAAATTTATATCACTCATCCATTTGTACTACTGTCTAAATCCTTGTCTTTCCTCACAAGAATTTTTAATCTCATTATCTTTTTGTCCTAACAAAGACTACACAATATGGTGCAGGCTATTGAAAACAGTCTAAAACTGAGGTTGGAATCAAATGGATGGATGCTGGTAATTAAAGTCTATCAACATAGTGGAGCAATATTCTACAAGGAAACAGATGGCAGGATCCAAGTCTTGAAACTTAAGTTCTGTGCCAAGCCCAACTAGAAGTATTAAAAAGAGTGAAATTCAGAGGGAGAAAGATGGATTTCCAACAGAAGTTGGTTACAAAATCAGAGAGGTCAATTTAAAGAGTGCTACACAAGGTAACTGTCAGGATTGTCAAGATGATGATTTGTTCTCGGGACAGCAAATTAGCCACATTCCCTACTGCTTTCATATCTGTTATTCAGCCTGCTTCACTATCATGGAAAGTAATCCCTCACAGCATGCCCCATTTCCTCTTTATCTGCTGTGTCTTTAACAACAAGAGAAGAATTAGTAATAAACTGGCATTTCTCAGACTATTTAATTAGGTCACGTGCAATGGAGTTTGTATAAAACCTGCATGCTAATAAAATGTTAAATGATAAACATGGTGTTAACTTTAAGATCTATGTCTTTCTGGTTTTTTATGGGCTGACTTGCCAATGTCTGATGATTGCCCATGCTTAAACCTTAATTGTTCCACACATTTCAAATAAAAGTTGCCATTTGCCTACATTTCTTTTTCTTCAGGATGTCATGCACAGTAGCATCAAGACTTAGTTAAATGAGTGAAAAGAAAATCAAGAAATACTGAATTTCTTAAAAACACTAGCTGACTACTCAGCTAGCAAGGAATTGGATACATGGTGATGGAGTAGAAAGAACACAGACTTATTCAGAAGATCTATGTCCAAGTCTTACCTCTGTCATTCATTGGTTACACAGACTTGAACGGGCTTTTTTTCTCTCTGGGTTGTAATTCTTCATTAGTCAAAGGAGCAGGTTAGACTAAAAGTTCATTAGATCACAATTTCACAGTTAAAAGCAACTTTAGCATAAGACAACCTACACCTGAAAATTTCAGTTATTATGATTAAACATTTATTTATTATTTATTACTCATCAGGCACCTTGCTAAGGACTGTGGAATATATGAAAGGCAAAACCATATCCCAATCTCAGTGAACTCATATTCTAATGGGGGAGATAACTTGCAAACAACTATACACAAACACAATAAATGGATGGATAGATATGTAGATATATAAATAAGATAGATATATGGACAACGTAGACTTATGCATACAGAATTAAATTGGAGATAATTTCAGAGAGAAGGAACTAAAATTAAGGAGGACTAGAAAAGACTTCTTGCAGAAGGTAGGGATTTAGTTGAAGGAAACCAGGAGAAAAAGATGAAGAGAGAAAGAATTCCAGATATGGGGGACATAGCCAGTAGAATTTTACAATCTGGAAATGGAAAGTCTTTCACCAGGAACATCAAAGAAGTCACTGATGCTGAACCTAGAGTATGAGGAGAGGAGTAGGTATAAGAAGACTGGAAAAGTCAGAAAGAAACAGGTTATGAAGGAATTTTAATAGCCAAAAAGGATTTTATATTTGATTTTGGGGTTTATTGAATAAGAAATTACATGATCAGACATCTAGTAATCCTGATCTACAGCAGCTTGATTTCAGAGAACTGATGCTAAGTGAAGTGAGCAGAATCAGGAGATCATTGTACATGGCAACAACAAAATTATATGATGATCAATTCTGATGGACATGGCTCTCTTCAAAAATGAAATGATTCAGGCCAATTCCAATGGTCTTGTGACAGAGAGAGCCATCCACACCCAGAGAGAGGATTGCAGGAACTGAGTGTGGTTCACAACACAGCATTTCCACTTTTTTGTTGTTTGCTCATATTTTGTTTTCTTTTTCATTTTTTTCCCCTTTTTGATCTGATTTTTCTTTGCAGCATAATAATTATGAAAAAATGTATGGAAGAACTGTACATGTTTAACATATTGGATTACTTGCCATGTAGAGGAGAGGGAAGGGAAGGGGAAAAAAAATTGGAATACAAGGTTTTGCAAGGGTCGATGTTGAAAAATTATCCATGCATATGTTTTGAAATAAAAAACTTTAAGAAATAAAAAACAACATAATCATCTCTGTGGAGGAGAGGGGATAAGGAAGGCATGTTTTCTACTGCTTCTGATTAAACTGGCTACATTGAACTTCTTTATTTCTTCCAAACATAAAAAAATCCTGATCTATGACTTTCCACTAGATCTAAGTGGCTCTGTCAAAGAAAGTGAAGCTGATAATTTTGTATACCCCCCCCTTATTTAAATCCAATTCACTTATGTGACATAGCATCACTTTCATGATGTCATGGTCTTCTTCAAGAATAAAAGACAAACAACCACAATAATGGTCAGACATTGATTTCAGGAAGATTTCTTTGATAATTAAGGGGAGGATGGAATGGAATAAGAAAAGAATAAGAAAAATACTTGAGGTAGGGCTAAATAAAAGCTATTTCAATAAAAGAAAGAATAATGTCTACAACATTCCTGATAAATCATCCTCTAGTCTTTGCTTGAAGATCTCTTGAGCTAACCTATTTCATTTTTTTACAATTTCCATTTTTAGAAATTGAGGGTTTTTTCAATACAGCAAGCCCAAATTTGCCTCTTTTCTATTTTCATCCTTTGATGTTAATTCTGCTCTCATAAACCAAAAAGCAAAAGCCTAATTCTTCTTTTACATGACCATCCTTCAAAAACTTCCAGATCATCATCCTGTCATCCTTTAGCTTTCACTTGCAAATAACCCTAATTTTTTCATCCAATGCTTATCTGGCATGAATGAAGTCCTTCATCATTCTTTTCCTCTTACTTGGTCTCTCCAACAAATCTCTATTCTTTCTAAAATGTAATGCAAGGAACAAAATACAATACTGTAACTGTGATCTATCTGTGGCTGAACACAATGGAACTATCATCTCCTATTCCTGGAAACCATGTGTCTCTTAATGAAGCCCCAAACAACATTCCATTCTTCAGCTGCCATATCAGATGGTTGACTTATATTGTGTTTATAGTCCATTTAAAGCTCTAGTTCAGTTAAATTGTCATTTAACGATACCTTCCCTGATATGAAAGTAATTATTTTAACCTATGTACAAGACATTACATTTATACTTATTATATTTCATTTCATTATATTAAGCCCAAGGAATCAAATGTTCAAAGTTTTTAGATTTTTTTTAAATCTTGACTAACACATAGTGTAGTAATCTTTTTTTTTTCATCCTCTGTGTCATCTACAAATTTAATGAGCTTTCTATCAATGCATTAATTCAAGTTGATGAAAAAATTAAGCAACATGGAGCAAAACACAAATCCCTGGGATACTCCATTGGAGACTCCCTTCCAAGATGATGTTGAACCTTAGCTCTTTGAATCTTGTCATTCAACCAGTTCTCATTCCATTAAATTATACTTTCATCTAGCCCACATTTCTCGATCTTTTCCACAAAATATTACAAAACTTTATCCAATGCATTGCTAAAATCTAAAATGCATATGCCTACTGCATTCTTATAATCTACAATCTTAGAAAAAAATAAAATTTCATTTGGCATGACCTGTTCTTGAGGAGACCCTTCTGACTCAGTTATCATTTTACTTTTTTGGGGGGGGAGGCATTTGGGGGTGAAGTGACTTGCCCAGAGTCATACAACTAGTAAATGTCAAGTATCTGAGGCCAAATTTGAACTGAAGTATGTTCAGAAGTAAAATCCAAGCAAAAGTTAGAGATGCAGGATTTTTGTTATATATGCCTTCAGTGAGGAAGAAAGTAGCTCCAAGGTAAGCTTCCATACTGATGGTAAATTCTTCCACTAGAAAAGGCTACAAGCTAAGACAAAATTAGAGGGAAAGTTAGTGCATGATTTTTTTTGTTGTTTGCAGATTATTATGCACTCAAGGCAGCTTCTGAGGCTGAGGTGAAATAAAGTATGCATTCTCTGGTGTTTGTGCTCATTTTAACCTAACAATTAACACCAAAAAAAAAAAAAAAAAAGAGGTTCTCCACCAGTCGCATCAGAGCATCCATATAGTGAACCATCAGTTTCAATTATCAGAGAAATATTGAATGCTGAGGATAAGTTCACTTACTTTGGAAGTGTACTTTCTGGAGAAGTACAAAGGTGATGAATCTTGCATTGCTAGAGTCAGCTCAGTATTTGGGACTGTCTGAAGCAAATAGTGGGAGAGAAGACTCATTAAGCTGTCTACCACACTGAAAGTCTTCAGAACTTGTTGTATGTCTATGAAAGCAGTACACCAGTGCCATGTCAGGAAATTGAATCACTTCCATTTGAATTGTCTTAGCAAGATTCTGAAAATCACCTGCATTTAAACACCACTACAGAGAGCACAGCTCTGATGGACTAGCCATTTTTTAATGACAAATATATATTTGGCTTAAAAAACTATTTTTAAAAATAATTATTTAAAATGTAAATGCAAAATTAGAAAAAAAAAGTAGGAAATTAAAGAGACAGAAAAATGAACAAAAATGCTGTCATGTGGCCAGCAGAAAGTTAAAGATTCAAAATATGTAACAATAAATTTCCATTTCAAAAAAACATATATAATAAGAGAAGACATGTTCATAACTATCCATATTTTCATCCTTGTAGGTGTTTTTTGTTCTCTGGTGTGCCCTTTTTACTTTATTCTTTTTTTCCCTTTCTTCACCCCTGCCTCCTCCAAACAAGCTGTAATTAAGCATGGATATGTTTATGTATACGTATACATACACACATACATATACATACATACACACATATGTATATACATATATATCTAAAACAATATTAATATGGATGGCATATAATGTACATTTCTCTCTTGGTTGAATCTTTTTAATTTTGACTTTGTCCAAGGTCAGTGCCTCTACTTTTTTAATCTTATAATCAACAATATTCTATTTTTTCAAATACATGTAAAGGTAGTTTTCAATATTCATTTTTATCAGACTTTGTGTTCTAAATTTTTCTCTCTCAAAGGGACCGATATGTGCAAGAATGTTTGTGGCAGCCCTCTTTGTAGTGGCCAGAAATTGGAAACTGAGTAGATGCCCATCAGTTGGAGAATGGCTGAATAAATTGTGGTATATGAATGTTATGGAATATTATTGTTCGGTAAGAAATGACCAACAGGATGATTTCAGAAAGCTTGGAGAGACCTACCCGAACTGATGCTGAGTGAAATGAACAGGATCATTATATACTTCAACAAAGATACTATATCATGATCAATTCTGATGGATCTGTCCATCTTCAACAATGAGCAGAACCAAATCAGTTCTAATGGAGCAGTGATGAACTGAATCAGCTACACCCAGTGAAAGAACTCTGGGAGATGACTAAGAACCATTACATTGAATTCCCAATCCCTATATTTTTCCCCTCTGCATTTTTGATTTCCTTCACAGGCTAACTGTACAATATTTCGGAGTTCGATTCTTTTTGTACAGCAAAATAATAGTTTGGACATATATACTTATTTTGTATTTAATTTATACTCTAATATATTTAACATGAATTGGTCATCCTGCCATCTAGAGGAGGATGTCGGGGGAAGGAGGGGAAAAATTGGAACAAAAGGTTTGGCAATTGTCAATGCTGTAAAATTACCCATGCATATAACTTGTAAATAAAAAGCTATTAAATTTAAAAATAAATAAATAAATAGATTTTTCTTCCTCCCTCCCTTACTTCCTCCTCCCCAAAACAGCAAGTGATCTGATCTATCCTACTTTTTTTCTAATAAATTCTCCTCCTGATCATTGTTATCATATTTATGTATATCTCTTATTTCCTATCCTTGCTAACTCTTCTTCTTTATTTCTACCCATTGACTTGCCTTGCTACTACTTAGCCTTCCCAATGCACCATCCCCTGCCATGGATCCTCCTTTTCTTCTCCCCCTACCCTTTCCTTCCTTCTTTATCCCACTTCTATTAATCCACACCTCTTATGCCACTTCCATTAATCTAAACATCCTTCTGTAACCCACTTTATCCTATCCCCCCTTTCCCTTCCTCTTCATTTCTTTCCCATTAATTTATACAGTTTATCCTACTTCCAGTGATTTACACACCCTTATGTTATTCCCTCTCCCCCTTATTTCTTTATAGATTTTTGGAGGGTGCTATATCGTTCTTGGAATATAGTGTGGAGGAGGTGGGGGTGTGTGTAGATATGTTTGGGTGGGTGGGTAGGTTAGTGTGTGGATGTGTGTGGGGAGGGGGGAGAGGGTGGATGTGTGAGCAGATTTTCAGAACTACCAGCTCTCCCTCATATCTGATTTCTGTGTTGATTCTTGCTATCACATCTCATTCATATAGCATAATTTTATCTTTTTCTAGACAGTTTTGCTTTTTAAAGTCATGTCATAGTTCTACCCCAAACTTTTTTTTGGACTACCCAATTACTAATGTCAATCTTAAACATATGGTTTATATTTCCATATATAAAACAATTTGTCTTTATTGAGTCCCTTGAAATTAATCTTTGATGTTGGTTCTTATATATTAAATTTTCTATTGAGTACAGATTTATTTGAAAAATAATCCTGAAAATTGAGAGTTCATTTAATGTCCATTTATTATACTTTATTTTGCTAGATGTGACATTTTTGGCCACTATCCTAGTTCTTTTCATCATTCATATATAGTATTCCAGAAGCTGTGGTCTTTTGATTTATATCCTATTCTATTCTTGTTGTATCTACTATACATTTGAATTTGTTGATTGATTGTTGTTGTTGCTTGTAAAATTTTCTCTTTGATCTGAATGTTTCAAAATTTGGCAATGATATTTCTTTATGTTTTCTTTGTAGGATCTCTCTGAGGTGGTAACTGGTTGATTTTTTCCTATCTCTACTTTTCCCCTTTTATTTTAACACCTCAGGATTATTTTCTTTAATTATTTCTTATATTATTGTGTCAAATTTCTTGTTTTGTCATAGCTTTCAGGTAGTCCAATTATTCTGTTGTTTTTTCTTCTTAATCTGTTCTCTAGATCTGTTGTTTTTCTTATGAGATGTTTCACATTCTCTTTTATTTTTTCATTCTTTATATTGTATTTTATTATTTCTGGGTCTCTTATATGTTCACTGGCTTCCTCTTGTCCAATTCTAATTTTCAAAAAGTTATTTTCTTCTTTAAGATTCCAGATCTCCTTTTCTAGTTAGTTGACTTTCTTTTCATAGTCTTCTTATTTTTCTTGTATTGCTCTTCTTTCCCCTTAGTCTCATTTGATTTTTTAAAAAATTTTTTTAGTTCTTTATAAATTCTTTTTGGGCAGGAAATCATATATTCTTTGGAATAGGTGAAGCTTTTTTTTTTTTATTTCAATATCCTCCTCTGAAAATGAACCCCAGTCTTACTTATTCCCATAGTAACTTTCTGTGGCTAGGTTATGGTTTTTTCTTCTTTGTCTTCTCAATTAAAAAAAAAGAGAGAGAGAGAGAGAGAAATATTCGTAGTGTATAAAGGTAATGGAATATTATTGTTCTATAAAAAAATGATGAAAAAGGTGATTTTAAAAAGGCCTGGAAAGATTTACATGAACTGATGCTGAGCAAAACAAGCAGAACCAGGAATACATTGTATACAATAACAGCAAAAATGTGGGTGATCAACTATGACTTGGTTGTTCTCAGTGGTTCAGTGATCCTAGGCAATCCTTTTTTTTTTTTTAATTTTTATTTAATAATTACTTTATATTGACACTCGTTTCTGTTCCGATTTTTTTTTCCCTCCCTCCCTCCACCCCCTCCCCTAGATGGCAAGCAGTCCTTTATATGTTGGATATGTTGCAGTATATCCTAGATATAATATATGTATGCAGAACCGGACAGTTCTCTTGTTGCATAGGGAGAATTGGATTCAGAAGGTATAAATAACCCGGGAAGAAAAACAAAAATGCAGATAGTTCACATTCGTTTCCCAGTGTTCTTTCTTTGGGTGTAGCTGCTTTTGTCCATCATTTATCAATTGAAACTCAGGTCTCTTTGTCAAAGAAATCCACTTCCATCAAAATATGTCCTCATACAATATCGTTGTCGAAGTGTATAATGATCTCCTGGTTCTGCTCATTTCACTTAGCATCAGTTCATGTAAGTCTCGCCAGTCCTCTCTGTATTCATCCTGCTGGTCATTTCTTACAGAACAATAATATTCCATAACATTCATATACCACAATTTACCCAGCCATTCTCCAATTGATGGGCATCCATTCATTTTCCAGTTTCTAGCTACTACAAACAGGGCTGCTACAAACATTTTGGCACATACAGGTCCCTTTCCCTTCTTTAGTATTTCTTTGGGATATAAGCCCAATAGAAACACTGCTGGATCAAAGGGTATGCACGATTTGATAATTTTTTGGGCATAATTCCAGATTGCTCTCCAGAATGGTTGGATTCGTTCACAGTTCCACTAACAATGCATCAATGTCCCAGTTTTCCCGCATCCCTTCCAACATTCATCATTATTTTTTCCTGTCATCTTAGCCAATCTGACAGGTATGTAGTGGTATCTCAGAGTTGTCTTAATTTGCATTTCTCTGATCAATAATGATTTGGAACACTCTTTCATATGAGTGGTAATAGTTTCAATTTCATCCTCTGAAAATTGTCTGTTCATATCCTTTGACCATTTATCAATTGGAGAATGGCTTGATTTCTTATAAATTTGAGTCAGTTCTCTATATATTTTGGAAATGAGGCCTTTATCAGAACCTTTAACTGTGAAAATGTTTTCCCAGTTTGTTGCTTCCCTTCTAATCTTGTTTGCATTAGTTTTATTTGTACAAAGGCTTTTTAATTTGATGTAATCAAAATTTTCTATTTTGTGATCAGTAATGGTCTCTAGTTCATCTTTGGGATCCTAGGCAATCCTAATAGACTTTGGATGGAAAATGCCATCTGCATCCAGAAAAAGAAATATGGGAGACTGAATGAAAATCAACACATGCTATGTTCACTTCTTTTTTCTGTTCTTTTTCACTCCCATGGTTTTTCCCTTTTACTCTGATTTTTTTTCTCCCAACATGATTCATAAAGCAATGTGTATTACAAATAAATACATTTCCTAAAAAAAAAAAATAAGAAATGTGCAAATTTAGAGACATCTTCACTTCAAATGTTTATGTGGATTATTTGGATCTGACCTGTGGTAGAACCTTCCAAGCTCATATTGGTTTGATTGGCCAGAGATGGATATAGGGTAACCTTGATACCAACATAATAGTGTTATTTTAGTCCTCTGCATGAAGGAAGGAAACAACCAACCAAACTGTATGACTACTCCACATGAATAAATGAAAAGTACTTATTAAGAATTTGTTGTATGCCTACAGTGTACTAAGTGCCATGGATACAAATTCAAAAAGGAGACTGTCCCTGCCCTCAAAGAGCTTATCTTCTACATGATCCATGTCCAAAGGATTATAAAATCAGGCATATTCTTTGACCTAACAATATCACTACTAGGCATGAATCCCAAAAGAGATTTTTTTAAAAAAGAACCTACATGTAGTAAAATATTTATAGAAACTGTAGTGTCAGGACAGGAAATTTTTTAAAAGTAGTGTCATGGGTCCAGAGAGTGGAAGACAAAGTAAAAAAACTCAATCATTCCACTCTATCACCATATGTTTTTTTTTTTTTTCACAATAATAATTATTAGACTGGTCTCTTAAAACATGCTCTTTTATGATGGGAGTAGAGTCTCAGAAATGTAAATGAAGTTTTTTGAAAGGCCTGTTCATCACAGCTTCAGTCCATGCTGGAACATTGATGTCTTGCCATGTGGGAATAGTATCAAACTCTGCCATAAGATACCAAGCATTTGGCTACTTCTCAGTGCATTGAGATAGGCATAGAAACATGTATGAGGAATATTTCTCCTAAGGAAACCCAGACACTAAACTGGCAAGCTTTCAAGGCTCACCTGTGTCTTAAAATTATTTTGTGAATAATCTACACTGCAGCAAGGCACAGAAGCTGGCTAGCATAGGGCGATAACTTGTCATTTTCCCTCCTTAAAATCTCTGTTAAGGCAGCAGTCAGCTACAATGTCATCAAAAGGCAGCTCGCCCCTCAGTAGCTTGATTGCGTCTTCCAGGCTTTCATATTATTAGCAAGAGACACTACCCCTAACCATGGTACTGATCTCTTCTACAATCATGATTCCACTAGGAATAATAGGAAACATTTATCACTGAATTGATAAAGGCTTTTCTTATTCTTAGTTTCCCACCAATCTATTACACTATTATTTATTTAATGATTAATTAAGTGTGTATGTTAATCTTCAACCTACTGAATGTGGACACCTCATGAGAAACAAAAACAAAATGTCTGATCTCTTGGACTATCTTAATGAACCTTAGTGAATTGGACCAAACATCTTTCAGCAAGTGCATTTTATGTTATTGTCTCATCTTTCATCAGTATTCCATTGATCTCCCTGAGTAGGGAATTCTGTGAATACTAGGTTGATAACAGATTCTTTTCCTTAGCCTTTTATCCATTTGTTTTACTATCTTTAATTTTTCTTAATGATCAAGAACTAGTCCAGTTATATTGCAGCCTATTGAATTCACAAGTCTCATGTAATAAGGCATCTTTGGATTGCATGAAGAGAAAGAGCGTAGGATGGCAGGGTGCCATGAATCTTTGAATAGCAAGAGAGTAGACAACTAAAGACATCATCTAAAATCAACACCTTTAATTTGATTCAGTGCAGCTGCTGAAGCCAAATCAAAAAGCAAAGGACAGCAGCAGTGGGATTAAAGCAAAATATGAAATTCTCCTATGTTAATTCAGCTGAGCTTGGTAACTTCCAGAGATCAAACCCAACTGCATTTGGCAGTACTTTTCAACATAGAAAACCTTCTATTTCTGCACTCCCTAATTTAGCTTTGTTTCTTTCTTGCCATGTTTTTTGCACAAATATGCAATCTTACTAAATTCAGTGAATATTGAGTTGCTATTGACGATCACATTCAAACCCAATTTAGCTTTCAGTTAATTGTGCCTTCCCAGCAGGCTCAAGCCAGTGTACTTTGCTGCTGGTCAAATCATCAGAGTCTTAGGATGTGTGTGTGTGTATGTGTGTGTGCCTGGGGGGAAGGCAAGGAGGGGGAGAAGAGAGAGAAAGAAAAAGAGAGGGAGAGAGAGAGAGAGAGAGAGAGAGAGAGAGAGAGAGAGAGAGAGAGAGAGAGAGAGAGAGAGAGAGAAAAAAAGAGGGTATGGAGGTGGGGACTAGGGAATTTTTTGGTGAATTAAACAAAATTTTCATCGAGCAACTGGCATTGAGCAATTCTCTAGTTTGAGAGAAAAATGTTGAAACACTTTCTGCCATGAATATAAACTACTGATAATCAATCACAGCAGCTAGGAGTGCATTCATTTCTTATGTCCGTAACAAAAACATTATGGGAAAAGACTGAAGGATGACTGCTTTTAATCGAATATCCCCCAAATCCTGCTATTAAGTGGTTCTAGCAGAAGAAGGTTATTCATTTCAGAACAATCATTTAATTCTTCAAAAATATCAGGACTCAAGTGGTATTTGAAAGATGTATTTGCCAGGGGATTTATTATCCAGTAGCTAAACGTAGCCAGTATTGAGCTAAGAGATTCTATGTATTTCCTCCCACATCCCTTCATTAACAAATCCTTCCACACTTGAAATGTAATAACTTTTTAAGGATTTCCACTTATCTAGAACAGGCAGGGCTGAAGACAACAATGTTTTCTGGTCAATATTCCACATGGTCCTCATAAGCATATCCTCCTTTTCGAATGAATCTAAGAAGATTAAACTAATGTTTCCATCTTCCAAAAAGAAGGAAAATAAACTTTTAGCTATGAATAATGACCATTTAATTAATGTTCAAGTTTATTCTTATTGTTTTAAATATTTTGTCACTAAAAAACTGCACAAAAAGTCAGTGTTAGGTCCTATATTTCTTTTGAGTATCTCACAAAATCTTTTATAATGGAAAGAGTAATGGACACATATTCAGAAGAGCAGAACTCAAGTTCCAGTTGCATAGCTTACAAGTTGCATAACTTGGCAAGCATTGTGGTACAAAGGAAAAAAGTCTGACTCTAAAGTTTGGAAAACTGAGTTCAAATTCTGCTTCTCATACTTACTTCTTTTTTAATTTTTATTTTTAAAGCTTTTTATTTTCAAAACCTATGTGTGGATAATTTTTCAATAATGACCCCTACAGAGCCTTGTGTTTTCAGATTTTCCCCTCCTTCCACTCACTCTCTCTACTAGGTAGCAAGCAATTCAATATATATTATACATGTTAAAATATGTTCAATCCAATATGTATAAACATATTTATACAATTATCTTGCTGCACAAGAAAATTCAGATCAAAAAGGAAAGAAAATGAGTAAGAAAACAAAATGCAAGCAAACAACAAAAAGAGTAAAAATGCTATGTTGTGATCCACATTCAGTCCCCACAATCTTCTCTCTGGGGGATCACTCTCTTCATCACAAGATCATTGAAACTGGCCTGCATCACCTCACTGTTAGAAAGAGCCAAGTCCATCAGAATTGATCCTCATACAGTATTGTTGTTGCCGTGTATAATGATCTCCTGGTTCTGCTCATTTCACTCAGCATCAGTTGATGTAAGTCTCCCCAAGCCTCTCTGTATTCATCCTACTGGTCATTTCTTACAGAACAATAATATTCTATTAACATTCACATACCACAATTTATTCAGCCATTCTCCAATTGATGGGCATCTACTCAGTTTCCAGTTTCTAGCCACTACAAAAAGGGCTGTCACAAACATTCTTGCACATACAGGCCCCTTTCCCTTCTTTAAGATCTCTTTAGGATATAAGCTGGACAAAGAGTATGCACAGTTGGATAACTTTTTGAGCACAGTTTAAAAGTGCTCTCCAGAATGGCTGGATCTGTTCACAGTTCCACCAACAATGTATTACACACTTACTTCTTATATATTTTTTATTTTTATTTATTTTTTCCTGAGGCAATTGGGGTTAAGTGACTCATCCAGGGTCACATAGCTAAGAAATGTTAAGTGTCTAAGACCACATTTGAACTCAGGTCCTCCTTATTTCAGGGCTGTTGCTCTATTCACTGTGCCACCTCACTGCCCCTTCTTACATGTTTTAAATAAGTCTCTGATCCTCAATTTCTTCCAGCTATATAATAAAGGGATTGACTAGATTTTCCTTAGATATGATTAAAATGACCAACCAACAATCCATCTGTATAACAAGAAGACTGCCTGTCCAGCAGCCCTAAAGTATTTTTCCTTCCAGAGAGCAGGAAATCAAAATTTCAGGGGTCTTGATAAGTCTAGGAATTCCTGCATAAGACTTTGGGAAATCTAGCAACTCAAGGAAATTCCAGTGCAGTATGTCAATGGCAACTTCAATTTTATCTTTTTCCAAGGAGAGCTACTGTGCGTGTTTTATGTATGTTTATCATCTGCTTTTAGATTCCCATGAGTCATTTGGTTCTTCTACATTTCCTGTGGAGTCAAATCAAATTTGTTTTACCCCATCCCCATTTTCCCAATGGAAGAAAGCAAAGGAAGGTCACCAAAGAGAAGTATTGGCTCAAGAGAAGACTTTCTTAATAGTTTTTCATGAAAAAAAGACTGGATGGTCTAAAACTCCAAAGGAACCCTAGATACCTTGTTTGCAGAACTATTTACAATATTAACTTGGAATTATCAATGGCTTGTTCTCAGCAATTTTTGTAAAGTATAAGTGAAGTAATTGTGAGGCAGTATTCTTTTTTACTTAGCTTTCATTTTTTTCTGTTCTTTGTTTTGGTATATTTATAGTTGACAAATAGAAAGAAAGAGATGAATTAGATAGGCTATGTGCCACATTGATATGCACAAAATGCCATCTCTAGGGCAAGGGTGAGTGATGGGGAAAGAAAGCAAGGAAAAAAAGAAAGTTACATGAAAACCTTATTATATATTTTAAAGGTATAGCAAGCTACACATAATGAATTTGCAGTTTCATATACAATAATACTTTTTTCCTGCTCTACTATGTTACAAAGATTCTTATTTTATTTCTCATGTATAAAACAAAATAAATAAATTTTTTAAAAGACCAAGAAAATGGTCTCCAGTACATTGGGTAGATACTTTATGGAGGACATGTCAGAAATCATAGAATATAGAACTAGAAGGAAACTCAGAAACCACCAAATTTAGCCCTGATTTTATAAATAAGAGAGCTGAGGTCCAAGAAGAATATGTGACTTACCAAGGTCACATAGGCAATAAACATTAAAGACAAGCTTTGAACCCAAGTCCTCTTACTCCAGGGCTAGGACACTGTCCACTGCACCATGCTATCTTCTAATAAGAAGGCATGGATGGATTACAATCTACATCAGTGGAGATTGTATTGACATTGAGATTATGGAGCTACCAAAATATCAAAGCATAAATCATTTTTATGTAACATCAGAGTATTGGTTTCTTAGGGTTTCTTAGTTTTCCCATCCTGAGGTTTGAAACTAAATTGTGTGGGCAACCTTTCTTAATGACCATCGATGATTTATCAGGTGCCAGTGAAACTGGAGAAGACATAGTTCAAAGACAAGATTAACAAAGCCCTTTAACATAAGTGCCATGATGCCCTTTCAAATTTTTCTTAAATCTGAATGACATCAAATGAATGGAGATAATTTTATCCTGTGGGCTTCTTCTTAGTCACCCTAGAAGTTCAGAAAAAACAAATAACAAAATATGGACTGATTAACTAGCTAAGATGTGATCTTCCTAAAACTGGGCATTTCTAGGGGAAATGTACCACAGGAGATGGGTATGTCAGCTATCCATTATTTATCAGAAAAGCTTTATTTCAGAGAGCTTTCAGCACCAAGCTGTATGATGGCAGAGAATGAATTTAATTCAACCCACAATGATCATGTGTCTATATGTGAAATATCATAAGAGAAACTGGAAACATAAAGATTAAATTAGATACAGCCCTGTCATTAATCAATAAACATTTATTGAACATCTACTATGTGTCAGACACTGGGCTAAGTACTGAGAATCAAAAAAAAAAAAGGGCAAAATATAGTCCCTGCCCTCAAGAAGCTTATGCTCTAATGGGAAAACAATATACAAATTAAATATAGGATAAATAGAAAATAATTAACAGAGAGAAAGCACTGAAATTAGGAGATTGGGGAAGGCTTCCTGTAGAAACTAGGACTTTAATTGGACTTAAAGGAAACCAGGAAAGGCATTAGCTGGAGCAAGAAAGAAGAGCATTCCAGGCATGAAGGTCAGCCAATGAAAATGCTCAGAGCTGAGAGATGGAATTCACGGGGGAAAGAGGGTGACATGATCAGACCTCTATTTTAGGAAAATCACTTTAGTATCTGAATAGAGGATGGTGTGGAGGTAGGTAGGCAGACTATTGAGATGATGAAAAGCTTATCGAACAGGGAGGAAAAGCAGTGATATATACAAAAATATTAAAAATAATTTGCTAGAATGTTTTAAATGCATAGGAGAAATCAAAAAGAGGATCAATAGAGTCCCAAGTAGTAGTGATTATTTTTAATAGAAAAAGGCAGAAAGTTATTGTAGAAAAAGTGGCATGAGCTAAATCTTGAAGGATAAGAAAAACTTCAATATATATAAAGAGAAATAAGTCTAGGCAGTCTGGTCCAGATATGGAGAAAGATGAGGGAGAAGAATTTAACTTGGAAATAGGTAATCAGTTTAATTAAAATATAAAGTATATGGAGGGAAGAACAGCTGAAGTGCCAGTCTGGGAGTCAGAAAGACTCAACTTTATGAGTTCAAATCTGGCCTCAGACACTTACTAGCTGTGTAACCCTGGGCAAGTCACTTAACCAATGTTTGCCTCAGTTTCCTCATCTGACTGGCAAACTATTCCAGTATCCCTGTTAAAGAAAACCCCAAATAGGATCACCAAAGGTCAGACACAACTGAAATGACTGACAACAACAAATGTGAAGGGAAATAGTATCAAATAAGATCAGTAGGTTAAAGTCAGATCGTGGAGGGACTTGAATGCAGTTAAAAGGCTTGTATTTTATCATGTAAATCAAATGGAGCCATCAAAGATTTGTGTGCAAAAGAGTGACATGACATTCAGATGTGTTAGGAATATTACTTGAACAGTTGTGAGAAGGGGGGATTACAGAGGGGAGAGAGTTCTAGACTCTTTCCTAGATGCCAATCTGGAAAGCACTCTTTTCTAGACTCTTAGACCCTCAGTCTAGAAAGCCCTGTTTTCTAGATTCTCATTCTAAAAACTCTTTTCCTAGATGGTCAGTCTAGAAAGCACTCTTTTCTTTTTTTCTTTCTTTAAAACTAAATACAAAATAAGAAAAAAAAAAACAAAGAAAAAAAGAAAGAAAAGGAAAATAAACAAACAAAACATTGTCACATGCCTAGCAGAACATCAGGGAGGATTCAGAATATATAACAATAACTTTCCATTTCAAGAAAATATATGTAATAATAGAAGAGATTATACATTCATGATCATCCATCTTATCTTTGCTTCCTTGTAGGTTATTCTTTTGTTCTCTTCTATGCATTCTTTCTTTATTCTTTTTTCCCCTTTTATCCCCTTCAACTCTCCCAAGCAGGCTATAGTTAATACAGATATATTTACATATACATACACACACACACACATACACATATATTGGCTGAGGCAATTGGGGTTAAGTGACTTGCCCAGGATCACACAGCTGGGAAGTGTTAAGTGTCTGAGGTCAGATTTGAACTCAGGTCCTCCTGACTTCAGAGCTAGTGCTTTATCCACTGTACATATATATATATATATTTTTTTTTACATAAATATGTCTATATATACACATATGCATTTACACATATGTAGACATGCATCTAAAACAATATTAATATAATACATATAACCTAGATTTCTCTCTTATTTGAATCTTTAAATTGGTTCTGTCTGAGATTTATGATTACCAGCCATAATTTTTTAATTAATAAATTCTACTCTTAATCCTTGTTGTATTTTTTGTGTATATCTTTTATTTCCTAATCTTGCTGACTTCTACTTTAATTCTACTCCTTAAATTACCTAGCTATTACTTAACTTACCCCCTTACACACATATCTCTCCCTATTTTTTCCCCACTTTTTTCCTCTCCCTTTATCTTATTTCCATTAATCTACAGAGCTTATCTCACTTTCATTAATTAAAATACCCCTCTGGGCCCCACCTTATTTCTTTATTCTTCATAGTCTATGTTTATAGTTCCCTATTTAACCCATTCCTGATGTGAGTAGGTTTTCAGAATTACTAGTCCTCTTCCCCACTTTAATGCCTTTGTGTCAGTTCTTCCTCTGCATCTCATTTATACAGCATAATTACCTTTTTTAATCTTTTCCTGGGTGATTTTGCTTTTAAGAGTCAGATCATAATCAGCTCTATGCCAATCTTTCTTTTGCGCTACTCAGTTAACTGATTAGTTAAGCTAAGGTAATCTTTAATACCTGCTATGCATTTCCATGAAAAAAAATTATTCTTGTTAAGTCCTTTGAAATTAAACTTTGATATTGGCTTTGAATTTTCTATTGAGTTCAGGTTTGGTTGAAACAAAGTCCTGAACATCTGCAAGTTCAATGAATGTGCATTTTTAAAAATAGTCAATATTTTGGTTAGTTTTGCTAGATATGATATTTTTGATCACAGGCCTAGTTATTTTGATTGTCAATATATATTATTATTTTTTCTATTTCTACATTCCCTTCTTTTTCTGTCACTCCAGGACAATTTTCTTTGAATATTTCTTGCATTATTGTGTCAAGGTACTTTTTTTTCGTTATAACATTCAGATAATCCAATTATTCTTGTATTTTTTCTTCTTGATCTGTTCTCTAGATCTGCTGTTTTTCTTAAGTTTCACATTCTTTTCTATTTTTTCATTCTTCATATTTTATTTTGTAATTTTTTTTAATTCTCTGATAGTTTCACTGGTTTCCTCTTGCCCAATTTAAAGAATAGTTTTCTTCTTTAAGCCTCTGTATATCCTTTCCTAGTTGTTTAACTTTTTTAAAAGAATCTTTTTATTTTTCTTGAATGGTTATTTCTTTTAAATTTTTTCCTCTATCTCTCTCATTTTATTTTTGAAATCTTTTTTGAGTTCCTGTATAAATTCTATCTGGGCAGGTAGACATTGAATGTTACTTTAAAACTTTAAATTGAATGCTACTTTAAAAATAGAAGATGCTTTTTTTTTTTACTTCACTGTCCTCTTCTGATGAACCCTGGTCTTCCCTATTCCCATGATAAATTGCTATGTTTGGGTTCTTCTTTGCCTGTTAATTTTTTTTTAGAACTATTAGTGTAAGCACCTCTAATCCTGGGGGTTGGGGAGGAAGAGGGATGGTTCCTCTAGCTTCACTTCAGCTCTCCCCCTGACCTAGAACCCCAAATCAAAAGCTTCATCTTCTTGCAAGTGCTGGCAGCAGAAGTCTCTGCCCTTCTGCTTCTGCTGTGCTGGTTCCTTCTCAACTGGCCAGAGTCTGTACAACACAGTTGGGTTTGATGTTCCTTATCAGCCATGGTTTCCTCAATCTTCCCCAAACTCAGACCCACCCACCCCCAATCTCCAGTGATTGGGGCTGAAACTATCTCCAAATCCAGCTAGCTCTAGGACTCTTCACTTACTGCTTTTGAGGGGCTAACCTGGAGGTGTTTATACTGCACATCAGGATCCTGTAGTCTTTCTTCCATTCTTCTCTAGTTATCCCAGGAGGACCCCTGTTCTGTCCCAAATCTTATTTGTTTTACTCTTTTCTATATTGATCCTAAAGTGCAATTTTGTTTTGTTTGTGGGGGCAATCTTCCCAGTCCTCCTCTGAAAGCACTTTTTTCTAGCCTTAGTCTGGAAAACACTCTTTTCTAGGTAGTCTAGAAAGCACTCTTTTTTGTGTGCTCAGTGTAGATTGCATTCTTTTCTAAACTAAAAATTCTTTTTCTAAACTTTTCAATCTAGAAAGCACTCTTTTCAAGACACTCTTTCTTTAAACTGTCAATCTAGAAAGCACTTTTTTCCTAGAAGCTCTTTTTTAGACTGTCAGCCTAGAAAGAACTCTTTCTAGAGGTTTAGAGGCCAATTGGGAGGTCATAATAATAGTCCACATGAGACAAAATAAGGGCAGAAATAGTGTGTATGGAAAAGAGTGGATAGATAAAAAAGCTTTTATGAAAGTAAAACTAATAGTTCTCGACAATTAATGGAGTGAAAGAAGAGGAAAAGTCAGAAATGACTGAAGTTTTAAACTTTGAGTAATTTGAATGATGGAATGATGGATAAACAGAAAAAGGAAGTTTAAGTGAATATGATTGTATTTACTGTATTTGGTAATCTCTTAATAAATACTTAATTGATACATTGAGTTTGATGTTCCATTTACACATCTTTGCAGAGAGGTCCAAAATATAACTTCAAATGTGAGACTGGAATCCAAAAAAGGGATCAGAGTCAAACATAAAGTGTCAGGACACATCAGCATTGAAGTAGATGAGTTCTCCATTAAAGAAAATGTAGAGAGAAAGAATAGGGACACATCTTCCAGGCATATCCATCTATGAGTGTCCAGAGGAAAAAGAAGATCCAGCAAAGGAGACAGTTGAAGAGGTCAGCAGAAGAATCAAGAAATAGCAATGTCATTGAAATCAAAAAACAAGAGAGTTACAAGAAGATGGGAAGAGACAATGGTACTAGAGTCTGCCAGAGAACAATGCCAAGGTCTTCCAAAGATCAGTGGAACTGGGAATTAGGAGGTCAATATGACCCTGGAGAGAATTTGTAGTCTTGTGGGCACAGAAATTAGATTGTATTATAGTGAGGAATAAGTAACTATAGTGCTTAATGGAGGAAGGAAAGGAGTACATATTATTCTTCCAAAAGTTTGGCAGAAAAGTAGAAAAGGTAACTTTTAACAGCTTAAAAAAATAATAGGGAAAAGGTTTTTTTGTTGTTTGCTGTCATTTTTGATTCAGGGGGAAACAAATTAATATTTCCCTCCCCAACTACCTTATATTTAAGGATAGGTGCTAGATCCAAGATCTCAGTGGTCTAGGTGACTTCCAGGTAAGAGTGGTCTTACCATTAATATAAGTGAGCAATTCCTCTGCAACTTAAAGCATTAGATTTGCCTAGAATCAGAGAAGTTAAGTGACTGACCAAAAATCACACAGCTATTAAGTGTCTAAAGGAAAAACTTGAACTCAGATCTCTGGGGCTCCCAAGCCAGTTTTCTATCCATTAAGCCCCTTTGCCTTTCTACTTTTTATTCCCTGACACACCAGTCATCTTGAGTTTTGTCCTACCATTCCACTTTGATGACTCTGGAAGAAAGACAAAGATTGAAAACTTGGGGCAAATCTGCCTCTCTTAAATCTAATTCACAAGTCAAGAAATCCCTGTGATATCCTTGGTCCTCTTCAAAATAAAGAATGACCAACAAGTTATTCTCTTTATATACGTTCTGCATATACTTATGAAGAGTATGGATTTGTATGTTCCATTAGAATATAAGCTCTTTGGGGGTAGGGATTATTTCATTTTTGTATTTGAACGTCCCAGTCCCTGGGACATAGCACTTTAAAATGTTTGTAGATTGGCTGTTAATTAGCTTGATAGCAGAACCACTGAAGAAATTGAAGGGGGAATAGGATCCCAAGAACAAGTTCAAAAGTTAGCTTTCACAAGAAGAGAGGCAACATGAAATTATGAGACTAAGCAAAGGACAAGATTGGAATAAGACATAGAATTTTTTAGTCATAGGAAATAAAGAATCAGCCAGGAAAAGAGGTCAGCCCATAGGGTCACAGCATGGAACAATGGCATGAAAATTGGATTTGGGACAGACGACCAGATCCTGGTCATACCATTACTACCTGTGGCCACATTGGACAAGATGTTATACCACTTTGGGTCTCAGTGTCCTCATCTGTCCCATGAGGGGCTGGCTCAGATGATCCCTAAAATGACCTCCACCTCTAGATCTATGGTCCTAGGCTATAACTTGTGGGGAACACTAACGCTGAGGAAATCTGGAAATGGCTCTTTCTTTTAGGTGGCAAGGGAGAGGAACCTTGGTTGGAGCTAGAGATCCTAAATGGTGGAGGTTAGGAGGGAATGCATTCCAAGCATGAAGAACTAACTGTGTAAAAGGAAGGGAAGTAAAAAATGAGAGTCCTTCTAGAGCCTGGAATAGTACTCTGCCTATGTTGTTGTACAATCATTTAATTCACGTACAACTTTTCATGACTCCCTTTGGGGTTTTCTTGAAAGGATGCTGGAATGGTTTGCCATTTCCTTCTCCAGCTCATTTTACAGATGAGGAAACTGAGACAAACAGGGTTAAATGACTTACCCAGGATCAAACAGCTAGAAAGTGGCTAAGGCTGGATTTTAACTCAGGAATTCTTGATTCTAGGACCTGCATCTTATATACTGTGCCACTTGGTTGCCCTTCTTATCCAGAGTAAGAACTTAATAGAAATGCTTTTTGGCTTGAACTGAACTGAATTGAATTCTGACTATTGAATCTCCATCCTTTTCTTTAGTTGTATTCCCTGTGAGGATGTAAACTTGTTGAGGGCAGAGATTATTTCACTTATGACTGTATCCCTGGTGCTTAGGGTAGTACCTGATACATAATAAGCACTTAATAAATGCTGATTGACTGACTGGCTGAAAGAATATATGCTCAAGACAGCCTTTGTAAATTCATTGCTATTGTCTTAAGAGTTGGGGGTATGGTCTACCTCAAACTGTATTTTTATCTTTTTGAGAGGAAGGCTCTTTTTCTCAGCTGACAAAACTGCTATTGTATGATATTAGTGTATTCTGAAACTTTTTATTTTGAAGGAGACATTCTGGAGCAGATTACAGTAGAATTACTCAAACGAGATCAGTAGCAAGAAGCAGCTCTGAAATTCTGAACATATGACTGCTTTTCATCCACAAGAAAAGTGAATAACAGCTTGGATAAGCTTATAGCCAGGATTAAAGCTGGAAGTCCCTCGTGATCTTGCAAAGGGCATTGAGAAAGAAAGGAACAACCCCTGGGAAATGTAAAAATGCTTTTGCACGCTGACTTATCTAATGCTCAGAAAAAAGCAGGCTTGCATGAAAGCCATGTTGCTTGTATGATCCTTACAAGCTTCCACCCTATTTACTTTTATGGAAGCCAGTGGAAAACATTTCTTCCTATGTTCAAAAAAGAAATTGATGGATACTATAGATGCACAAAGTCTTCTTTCTGAGCCATGGCAGTTCAGTTCTAGACCTCTAACTGACTGGTTCAGTAACCTTGGCTAAATCATTCATGGTCCCTTCTTTTCTATGATCGACATGGTAGGTACCTATTATGTAGAAGGCACCAAGAAGCAAAGCAAATAAAATGTCAGCCTTGAATTCAATTTTAAGAATTTTATGTTCAATTCCTGTCTTTGACACCTGAAGCTGTGCGTGTATGTTTGTGTGTGTATTCAGTTTCCATTGCCCACATATGTGTGTATTAATGTATATATATATATATTTACTTTTTGTTTTGTGCAGTTTTCCTTTATGTTTTCTTGAAATACAGCTCTGAAAAAACAGGCTTTTAAAAAGCCCTTTGTGTTTCAAACAGAGCTACTTGACTACCTTTAAACCCAAATTGCTCTGGCTTTTATAGGATGGTCAATAATAGCCCCAGTCCACCCCTTCTTGGCTCATTATTTAGGTTTTGGTGGCTTAGGATGAGTATAAATAGCAATTGTTTTCTCTTCTGGCTGGAAACTTTGAGAATATTCCCCTTCTAGGTTGATATTTATGGTATGGTGAATTAGGCCATCTTTTGCCCCAATTCTTACCTAGCCTTTAATCATGGAATGGGTCTTGTCTCAGACAAACTGAGGCCTGGGAAAGATCTTAATTTAGAAAGGTCAGGGTCACTCACTGCATGCCACTTAGCCACTATCTCAGTTTCTTCCTCATTATGAGGATAATAATAGCCTTTCCTAGGATGGTTGGAAGAATAAAATAAGATATTGTAAACATTAAAGCACTCTATAAATGCTGGTTATTATTATTTATTTTATTCATTTATAAAGATTATTCTGGCAAAAGATCCACTATCTACAGCAGATGACCAAAGGAGTCCATAACACAAAAATGATTAAATACATCTGCTCCAAGTTGGGGAATTAATTATCTCCCATAATTTATAATAAATAAATTATCTAACTTTCCAGTTTTGGGGGGAACATCATAGTAAAGAGCTGATACCTTATAGCTGTGTCTCCAACTCCATTGTCTTTCACAAAATCATAGTTAATAACTGCTTCCCAACAGGAGTTTGAAGAAAGATAATAGAATAATCTTAACTGCCTCTAACCAATTTCAGAGACTGCAAACATCCAAATGGGTTTTGGGATCCTGATGACATCTTTCCATTGTCAAATAGGTTGGAACTTTTTCAGTCCAGAAATGGGGTCCCCAAAGAGTCACGTAGATTGGGGAAGATGGCTCTCTATTCATATAATGTTGCAAAATAACTTTGTCCTTAAAGATCTTCCAATGTAATAGGCCATTGTCATGCTTGGAAATAGAGTTAACATAGCCCTGAACTTGGCTGAACATGTGGCCTATTTTGACAGAAAGTAAATAGTCAGACATTCTGGATTTGGGCTCTTCACTTTGACAGACTTTCTATCTGGCTCCTTTCTCCCTTCCTAGTGACTGGCTGACAAGAGCAGCATCCGGCCTTTTCCATTTTGGGCAGCTAGGAGGGAGTAGGATGGTTTGGCTTACCTCTCCTACTCTCTCTCTTGCCTGCTGGCTCATCTGAGAGTAGGATGTTAGTAGATTAGCTCCAACTTGTTTTTATTCCTGGCTACGGAAGATACTGGCGATACTGGGCCTTCTCTTGCCTTGTCTTCCCTTCTGATGGAACCAGAGGAGTTCTGGGCTTCTGTCCTTCCTGGCTTTGCTAGCTGTCCTGGATTTATTTTGACCTAGAGGTGGGTTGAATAGCAGAGAGGGACCTGAACCTTTTCTCTCTTTTCTTTTCCTGACAGGAAGTTCACACACTCACTCACATACAAGTAGTACCTTGGATTTTGGACAGGTATCAATTAAAAAGCATTGTAAAGTCCTCTTTACAGTAATAATTGTGTACCTTACAAACTGAGAAGAAGTGTTAGGAATTCTATTTTTATTAAAGTCCTTTTTTGACAGTTTCATATGCTCATTCCTGAATTAAGAATTCCTTATAATTCATATGACGATGAACCTCATTAAATACTTCCCTCTCTCTAGCATAAAACTGTGTCATTCTTTAAAGGGAGTTCAGCTTTGAAGGTGTGCTTAGACAAAGGCTCAAAGATCCCAAAAATCCTGATACCACAACAGATTTGGGGTAGATAAGTAGCTAGTAGAAATAGAGGGTACCCACCCCTTTCTTTAGCTCTCATACAATAATTTCAAGGCAATTTGAAGAGGGAGAAAACACAAATAACTAGAGAGATGAGGAAAGGCTTCCAGAAGGACATGGCTCCTGCCCTGAGCCTTGAAGTAAGCAAAGCATTCCAAGAGGTGGTGATGAGAAGGAAAGCCTTCCAAGCAGGAGACACAACTTAGGCAAAAGTATAGTAACAAGAAGTGACACTCCCTCCACAATTCTGAACTGAGTCTCTTCAAGTTCCATCGCTTTCTTGCCATTAAAACTTGCAGGGATAAAAGCTTACTAGGTCAACTCAGTTAAAACAGTCGCATTTTATCATAATTTCTTTAGCAGTTGTATTTTAGCAAAGGAATGGGATTCTTCCAAATTGTACCAAAGGGCTTTTGTTTAATGCACAGTTTTGATAATCAATGCTTGCACCAATTAGTAAATATTTGCTGAGTCCTACTCCTTACCTGGAAGTAAGGGCCCTGGAAGCAATGAAATATTAGGCAATGTAAAAATATTTAACCATGCAAGGCAGTATTTGATTAGAAAGTGGGTACAGTAAGTGCCCTTTATAATTGAAAGGTGGAATAGCTTTCTTTGAGCTTCAAGAAATAGAAAGGACTTAGAAATTCCAGGATTTAGAGTTGGAAGAGATTTCAGACATAATCCAACCCTCTTATTTTACAGATGGTGTTACTAAGGCCCAACAAAGTGAAATATTTTGTCCACGGCAATATGAGCCGTGGACACTTTCTCTTATCCCAGATTCAAGACTTTTGCCACTGGAAAATTCTATGATTATACACACACACACACACACACACATATATGTATGTATGTATGTACATGCATATATATTATTATAAGATAGTCATGTGATTAAAGAACAAATAGGATTTGGTTAAGTACAGGGAAGATTAAGAAAGCATTCCAAGCATACAAAACTGATTATACAGTAGCACAGAAGTGAAAATAGATAAAATGAGCATTTACTAAGTGTTTACTGTAACAGGTAAATTGCTAAACTATTAATGAATATTGCCTCACTTGATTCTAACAACACCCTTGGGAAAGAGAAAGATATTATTTCCATTTTACAGTTAAAAAAACTGCGATTAAATGACTTTGTTGCCCAATTTACGCTGCTAGTAAACCTCTGAAGATGAAATTGAACTCAGATCTTCTTGAATCCATTCTCTGCTAGACCTGTCTAGCATGTTTGCTGGATAATTAATAGATCAGTCCTATAAAAAGAAGGATATGGAGTGGGGTAGGAAATAAACTTGAAATGTAAATTAGATCAACAAACAAAGAAGTAGTTGGTTATCTACTCTGAACAAAGTAATAGAATAGACTCTGGATACTGATTTTGAAGGACCTTGGAATGTCCCAGTAAGTTTATCTTTTCAGGCAATAGAGAATCATGAAATGTTTTTGAATTGGGCATAGTTTTGACATGTATTTGTGTGGTTTATTATGTGTATTAGGACAATTAATCTTATTACTGATATGGATCAGAAGAGGGAGGAGCAGGAAGGAAACAATGAGTAAGATAATTCAGTAGCACTTAAAATTTTGTCAAAGTTGTACATATGTCATTTGACAACTGAGAGCATGAAACAAAAATAAAGTGACAGATGAGAGACCTGGAGGGAATATAGAGGTTGAAAGAGGACAATTATAAGGCTAACCCACTGCCTAATCCAAACACGCCTACTGTCATTCTTTGACAAGTCTTCTTCCATTTAGGTTTTCATAGAAACATCTTGACCTTCCCAGGTGCTCAGGTTCTGTGTTCATTCCTGTTATGAGGAACTGTTAACTCACAAGGGGATAAATGAAGCTGCTTTTACTCAGGACTAAGTCAGATGATGTTATGGGCCAGAACTCATATTTGAAATAAGGATTCTTACAAGGTGTTAAGTCAGTGGAATTGATAATACAATGGTTATCTAGTTTATGCTGATGATTAATAGTTCTCTAGTTCAGTATGATTGATTTAATCTTACAATAAATAATGGTTTCCTAGTGATATAATGATTAAGGTTTATACTCATAGTAGAGCACATAAGTGGGGACTAAGAACCAAATTCGGTCAGAGACAGGGAAGACAAGCAGTCTGGAGGTGGGAGCTCAAGCTCTCAGAGCCAGAGAGAGAGATTGATTGTGGTGGCTGGCCTGTCCTCCTGAACTTCTCCACTGAAACCAAGACTCTTGAAGGCCTCTAAGAAAGCTGGCCCAGGCCCCAGGCAAGGAAACTAGACTGTGAAGGAGATAATAAAGGGTTTGGACTTTAACATTTGGCTGTTCTTGTGGTGATTACTGCAAAGAAGGCTGGTCCAGAGACTTCAGGAAAACCAATAGGAACATTACAAGATGAGATTATCAGCCATGAAAAGTCCATCCCACTAAAAATACCATTTAATTTCAGACTCTAGAAATGAGTGGTATTTGTGATAATATTCATTTAATGGTAAGATGTTGGAATCTTTACAAACTGTTAAGTCATTAGAGTTGAGATGTTTGGGGCCAGAACCTAAAACAAGGTACTAAGTAGAACTAATTGATACAATGCTTGTGTTTACACCTTTATTCATTGGAATTCACAAGTATGGGAGATTCACAAAGTTAACTGTGTAACTTTGTGAATTCACACCTCCCTTGAAGCTTTTAGGGCCAGAGAGCACTATGGGAGAAAACCATAATCCCTCTCTCTCGCATCCCACAATCCCTCTCTCTCCAAGGAACATAAATAGAGCTTCAATGGGCCAATCAAGAGAGTTTTTCAGAGTGAAGAAGCTACGAGTCGAGAGTGGAACTGAATTTAGATTGAGAGGGGAACATCAAGTGAGTTCAGCCAGAAGCTCTCTCTGAGTGAGGAGTTTTACTTCGGAACATTGACTGGGGTCGGAGAGGAGCACTCTGGGAGAGTGAGAGCCAGAAGTCCTCTCTCAGAGGCAAGACAGATTCACCTTGGGGCTGGCTCTGGAGGCTGAAGGAAGCAGAGGCAGAAGCAAAGGACAAAGCGGCAAGAGCTCTTGGAACCAAGCAGAGAGAGAATCCTCTAAGAAAAGCTAACCCAGCTATATTGGAGATTGAGAGCCAGAAGCCCTCTCTCCAAGGCAAGAGATCCATTCCATTTTCTACTTGGTTGGCTGGAGACTGAAGGACAAACCTTTGGATTTGGAGACATTCGGAGGGAGCTCTTGGAACCAAGCAGAGAGATAGGGCTCTAAGCTAACCGGGCTATATTGGAGGCAATAAAAGATCTGAACTTTCAGCACCTGGCTGCGTTTTGGAGTGATTTATTACTTTCAACTGAAACTAAGGCTGCCTCCAGAAAACCTCCTCGAGAAACCTGCTCTCTCCCAGAGAGAACTATTATTATTAGATTAAAGAAGAAAAACACCCACAGCAAGATGTTATAGTTCCACGGGGACAAATCGGTGAACATTTCCCCAACTTAAACAACAATAGATAACCATTTTCAATAGAAAAAAATGTTTTCTCAATTGATAGGTGATAGACTTTTTACTACAATGGAAAATTGAGTGTATGGGGAGAAAAGACTTTTTAGAGTAGTTCAATCAACCAATAAACACTTTAGTGATAGTTATAGAGGGAAGTTGAGAAAATTTCTTTAACCATTACCTTTAAAAGAAGGGGTTGGCTAAAGATTAGAAAAGGAAACTTGAATAAAAGGGCTCAGTTTGGCCAGAGAGCCACCTGTGCTTTTGCTGGATATGGTGCTCTATGTTATGGGTATCTCAGATGTCACAAAATCATAGACTCCCAGAGAAAATGGAAATTGTAGAAGGCTTATAGTAGAATCCATACCAGGTCCAAGAAGGGGAATACTGCTCCCTCATAGAGTGGGCTATTCTATTGCTGAACAAATGATTCTTAGGAACATTATTCTTTTTCTTCTGTAGATCCCAAGTCATCTTTCTATACTCAATTTTTACCTCTCCTCAATTTCCCTTCATTCTATTACTCTTCTTTTCAAACCTAAATTTTTCCCTTATTCCCATTTTGGGAGTGTTTCTTCCCTAGTTCCTATAACTCCTTATCTCAAGGGTCACCTTTTATCTCTCCCCCCACCCCTCCCCAATCATTCAAAGAGGAATTCCTTATTCTAAAACTTCCTGATCCTATATTCTCACCCTTTATCCCTAACCTGAGAGTCCTGTTTTCAACTTCTTTCTTAATTCTCCTTTTCTTTTCTATTTCCAATCCCAGGAAGCAGCCAAGCTCTTCCTTTCATTCTGAGTATCCTGTGTCTTCCTGTTCTTGAAATGTTTATATATTTCTGTCATACCATCAAATTCCTCCCTGTATTCCCCTCAAATTGAATGTCTTCCTTATTCTCTGAGACCTTGTTTGTTTCTACTTAATTCCTCCTTCCCCTTCTCTTCTCTTCCCTCTCTCTCTACATAATCCACATATTCTACATATTCTTTTCCCTCTCATATAATTAAGTGCTTCACAAATATTTGTTAGGTTGAATTGTCTGAAATTCCAAGGGTTCCCCTTTATATACAACATGCTCTCCTAAAATTGTGAGGGTTTCTCCAAAATCCCCCAAAATCCCCCTCCCTTCCAAATCTTCATTTCTTCCAAATCTAGAGTGTCCCCTTCCCTCATTTTTCATCACTGAACCTGAGGATCTTCCTCAAGAACTTTTTCTTCTCTATCCCACAACTACCTTCATTCTAGGAAGCCTTTCCTTCTTCGTTTCATACTTCTTCCTTCAAATCTTAAAGACTTCTTTTCTCTTTTTTTCATATACTACAAATTTCAAATACCCTAACCCCATAATCTTGAGAACTCCTTCCTTCTACTATCAAAGTCTTTCTCTCTCCCTGCTAGGTGATCTCTTCTAATTTCCCTTCCTTTGGAACAGGTGGGACTCACAATCCCAATCTCATCCCCACAAACATCCTCTTGCCCTTCAGGGCATGAAATCTAAGAGGAGAAACCTTGTGTTTTGTCCCAAATCCATTTCGTCCAACCCCTCCAAGAAAGCCATATCCCTCTCCAGGACCTTCTCACCAAGATGGTGACAACAGTGATAGTTAAGGGTCCTTGGAAAATTATAGAAAAGAGCTATGGAGGTTCTATAATATTGTGGGGTACAATGAAAAGAACTCAGGGAGCAGGTTTGAACTCAATTCTTCCTGACTCCAGGTACCACATTTTATCCACCATGCTCCCTCGCTAATCCAGAAGTTGATAAATGAGTCATTAATTATAAACATCAAAAAATACCAACTGTTATATGCTGATAAACATCACAGTATAATAGATGGATCCCCAGACTTGGAGTCTAAACACCTGAGTTACTGTCCTGTCTCAACTCAACCTTGCCATCTTCATCAAGGTATTTGACCTCCCTCAGCCAATTCCTTCTTCTATAAAATGGGACCGACAAGGTTTATTCTGTGTATGACAACATTGTTAGGAAGGTCCAACAAGAATGAATGGAAGGGACTCTAACTGCCAAGTTCCACATAAATATGTCAGGAGATATTATGTTATAGTGAATCAAGCCAACTCTGAAAATATCTGTGCTGAGTAATCCAGAGCAAGAGGGAAAAACAGACTAAGCAAACAGAAAAAAAAAGAATTTCATGTTTTATTAATAATAGAACTCTTTGAGGGAAAGTGCATTGGGAAGATGTTTTGTTAGACTGGTAATTTCACTGGCATGATCTTACCCTACAGAATAAAATACATTCTAAATAGCTGACTGAGCATGTCATGGAGTAGGCAGAGAGAATACATTTTGGGGGCACCAGAGACAAGCAAAGGAAGAGACTTTGGTTCCAGGGATAAAGAGAGAAAATCCCCAATCCTTGGTGGGAACACAGGTTCTGGGTATTTTGGGGAGATTTCCATGTGGAAGTGCTCTGACCCCAGTTTCTCATACCAAGATTGTTACTTAGAGTTTGTTTTGAAGACTGATGATTGGTAGGGGTCAAACTGTATGATATACAAGAATTCATTTAAATCAAGTTTCTATGAATATTGTCAGACTATATATGGAGTATTGTACTGTGGCTCAAATGGCAACTATTTATTTTCATCTCTTCTGCCCTTTTTTATTTTGTTGTTCCCTATTGCCACTAATAATTCTAAAAACACTCTCTTCCCCTCAACAACATTTCTTTTGTATCTTGAATATGGATATGTATAGGAGATTCTAGGGACGACTAGGTGATGTAGTGGACAGAGTTCCTGGACTGGAATTAAAAAGAACTGAGCCCCAGTTATGAACAGGCTGTATGATTCTGGGCAATTCACTTAATCCTCTTTGCCTTGGTTTCTTTATCTGTAAGATGAGCCGAAGAAAGAAATGGCAAATCACTTTAGTGTCTATGCCAAGGAAACCTCAAATGGGTCACGTAGTTCTAGGCAACCAAAATGACTGAATAACAACAAAAAAATGACTTTATAATTTCACTCCTCTAGAGGATTACCAAACTAGGAAATTCCCCTTACCAATGCAACTCTGAGACTAAATTGTCTACAATTTTTAGTCTTAGACAGTTGCCTAGAGCACTGGGTTAAGTGCTTTGGGGTTAAGTGTTTTGCCATTGCTAGTATGTTTCTCAGGCAAGATTTAAAACCTAGCTTTTCTGATACCAAAGCTAACTCTTTATCCCCTATGGCAAGTATCTTATGACTCTTCAGTATTTTCTATATGGATGCATAAATGAGACTACATTAGTTAATCTTTGCATATCCTCCACTACCTAATGCAGTACATTTACCAGGCACATAAATGTTTGAAATGCATGTTCAATAAATATTGATTTAAATAAGTTAATTAACGAATTAATCAATCACAGCTATCATGTGTTAAGGAGAAGTTGGAGTACATTCAAATGAAATCAACCACAATGGCTGGGATCTTAGGACCCTCAGGTTTAATGGGGCAGGAGTTTACAGAAACCATCTTATTAAACCCCTGTTTTAACAAACAAGGAGTTTGAGAACCAGACAGATAAAGAATTTAACCAAGGTAAAACAGCCACATTGCCTTAAAAAAGGCATCATATGAGAAATTGTCAAAGAAAAGGAGGGTGTCTAACCTGGAAAAGAGAAGCCCAAGGGGAAGATTAAAAGTTACCTTAAAGAAGGGAGTAGTGTGGAAAGAAGAAGGAAGAATAATTTGTTTTGTTTTGTGACAGAGGAAGCAAGCCAGTTGAATGGGCAGGCAGATTTCAGTTTTACTGCCTACTTTTTACTTCTACAATAATGCAACAGATTTCCTCGTGAACTGGTCAGTTCCCTTTCATTGGAGGAAGGTTAAAAAACTACTCGTCAGTAATGCTATAGAAGACATTCCCAAGTTAGGGAGAAAATTGGATTAGATGACTTCTAAGGATCTTTCCAACTCCAAAGTTCTATCATTCTAAAACAAATTAAAATTTAATATGTGGTTCATAGGATAGTCTGCTATGAATTCAGGCTGATTTTCCACTTCATATAAGCCTCACTTGCAAATTTATCAGCTCAGAAAGGATTTGCACCAGCTCATCCTACATTTAGTAAGTCCATAGGTAAAGTCAACATAATTTTTTAAACAAAATCAGGGCACAAAATCTGCCAAAGGATATTTCATTTGCAAAGTCTTATGAAAAGAATACTTTTTTCTTGATACTAGGACTGTCCTGTAAAATCCGAGACATTATTATTGCTTTAGCCATGTGTAAGAGGTCCAGCCACATTCCCAAAATACTTTGCCTGTTTCTATCCCATATGAAAGTATCTAGGAATCCTGTTACCGGAAAATCATAATTACATAATGGAAGAGTTCTGATATGGAATATGGATAGGTTTGAGAAGAAGAGAGAGTAAATGTTTTGTAACTTTTGTTCTTGCTATATTATCATAGTAGATATCCCTTTGTAAAAAAAAGTTTAAATTATTTTGTTTTTTTAAAAACCTACATAACAAAAATTCAGTTTTATTGACATTCCTTGTTTCTGTTCTTCATATACTGAACTATTCATGTTAATTTATATTTAAATTCAAAATGGAAAATGAAAAAAATTAAACATAGATTTTTAAATAACATAAACAGAATTCTCTCCAGGATTAAAAAAGGATCTCAAGACCAAACTCAGCAGCAACACACTGGATAGATATGGTTATAATATCTGACAAGATGTGAGTTATAGAATATCTCTTTTCCTTCCAGGGTAAGTTCTAGCTAATCTGCTCATATCAAAAAGAAAAACAAAGCTGGGTCCTAATTTTATTCAATATGGTTAGATAAATCAAAAGCTTCAAGAGGCTAGTAAATAAATAACCAAAAATTAGAAAACCTAGCAAAACCTAGTAGAAACTAAAATGAAAATGCATACTAAGTCAGGGGAATTGGAAAAACCAAGAAAACAACAAAGAGTATCGAAAAAGCAGAAGGACCAGCTTGTGAGGAAATAGCAACTTGTGATTTGAGTTGGCTTTAGGAAAAGTAAATGGGCTATTTCTATGGTCATCTCTGTTCATTCTGGCTTTAAGTAAATCTGAAATAAGAGGGCAAAAACCGTTGCATTATGCTGTGTCTAGGTCTAACATATTGGTCTTCTTCATCTATAAATGAGATATCCTACAATGTCCAGGCCTCTACCGACAATGCTTAAAGCACATTGTTTGGTGGACAGCAGATTGGAAGTTGTGGAATTAGAAATGGGAAGTAATTTTCCCAAAGGCCATTCCTTTTTTCTGGTCCTATCAGAATCCATCTACTAGCATAAAGCTCCAACAAGGGAACAAGACTTTCATAGAATAAGTTTGTAGCCATATTCTTATGGCTACTCTTGGTCTGGAAACAGTGACCTCAATATTTTACTTCAAGATAAAAAGCCTGAGCCAGATAACTTTAAATTTCCTTCCTTCTCTAAATCCTACGATCAGTCTTCTTTTCCCCTTCCAATTAGATAGGGTGCTTCAGTGTCCTCTCCAAAACCATGGAGGAGAAGGAAATCTTTTTCCCTGATCCCCACAGGGACAAAATGAATCCTCTCAACAATGACAGAGTGACAGGCAGCATGATCTAATGAACAGATTGCTAGGCTTGGTATTGGAAAGATCTGGATTTAAATTCTTCTTCAGATATTTGGTTAAGAAACAATATTTTATTGGCTTTAATCATTGAAATGGGTTTAGATGGAGATACTATCAAACCCAAAGAGAATAAGAAGAAATCCCAGAAGATAAATCAAATTTATGATTTACAAGAATAAATATGCTCTATGTAAATGATCTAAATTTCCTCATTAAACAAAAAAAGGTCAACAGAAAAGGTCCAGAAACAAAGAAACCCAACCATTTTGATCTTTACAAGAAACAAATCTAGTACAAAGAGATATATAGGTAAGATGAATTAAATTCAACTAGTTTTTCTCCATAGTACACATTTTGAGATCTTTACTATGGACATTTGTGATTATTACATTAAGATAGAGATTAGACAGACCTACTATCCAACCCCCCTCATTTTACTGATGAGAAAAGTGAGACTAAGAAAGATAGAAAGTAGAAGAATCATAATTCAAAGCCCAGGACTCTTGGTCCCTTCTTCATTAGGAGTGTGATTCTTGGCAAATCATATAATCTCCCAAATCTTCCATTCCTCAAAATGAATCTGTAAAATAAAAATAATAATAATAGCAACTGTTTCACAAGGCTTTCATGAGGGTCAAGTGAGAGATATCATGCATGGAAAGTGTTTTGCAAGCCTCAAAGTACTAAGTAAATGTAAACTCCAATATTATGTATAAAATTTAGAAAAGCTTCACTCTGAAAGGCTCAAGTCCTCCATCCATGGCTCTGAAATCAGATTGATTTCTTTATTGCTTTTCTCCATTGAGGTTTCCTGTCCTTATCTTTTTTTTTACTTCTTGTTCAATTATAGCTTATATATATATATATATATATATATATTTTAATATTAGCAGTTAGGTCTGGGATGATTCAACTCTCTGAAGGAATATACGCTTTTCTAGCCCAAAATTTCCCTGACCTGATACACAGAGACTTTCAGAGTAAGACTCAGCAATACAAAAAAGAAATGTAAGAAATGTGATGAATTGGAAAGGAAGTCATTGCTACAGTCAAGTTCACCCATGTTTGGCTGCCCTTGTAGATCAAAGTGATGTTAATGCAATCTGGGGGAACTTTCTCATTTCTCAGCTTCTAGTTCTCTGACTGTGTGCTTTCAGCATGCATATCACTTACTTTTATGTCATAAAATAACATGAAAAAAGAATACTCCTGGCTTTGTATCAACTTCCCAAGGTGGAAAGTCCCAGAGATGTTAAGGCTCACACAGGTTCTTCCTACTTCATTATATTAGATGAAAGGATAACTGTCAACCTTCTCTGACACCAGACAGCAGTCTTTCTGTCAAACCACTGCTTTGAGAAAGGGCATTTCATCTCAAAGGAAAGTCCCTGTGGCACTTTGTTGGCATTTAATATGTATCTGCACATCCAAGGCTTAAAATGGGTTAAATAGCATCATGGGATGGAGCCTGATGATGTTGCAGAAAGCATGAAGAACTTGATTTCCAGAACATGTGGAAATGCACCAAAGACATTGTTTTCATTCTTCACCCCAGTGGAGTACTGGGGGTACACTCCTGTGTACTCTCTCCAGGCTTGATCAAGTGGTTAATCAAGCCTGCATCTCTATGCTCAGAGAGAGAGATAAAAGATTTTCTCAGACTTACTGAAGAGCATCCTCAATGGCTTCCTGTGGATTTATGCAGCATGTTGGGAAAGAAAAAAAAAAAGAAAAACTCTTCACCAACCATGAATGGATTGAGTGGCATTGCATGGGCATTTCATGCTAGCATCCCAGCAGAAGTAGGGTAGTGTGGCTGGCCATTCCTTGGATTGGAGATGCTAGTCCTTCCTCTTACCCCGTGCCCCCTGATTCACTGCTTTTCAGAAGCTTTGAGTCCTCCATATTTATTCTCTTTTTGCCCAGGACAGTATAGTAGCAATACATTCCTGGCTAAAGGTGAACTGAGTCCATATGTTATGCTTGTTTATGTGGCCAAAGAGAAACTTTGTTGGAGAAGAGGAAGCACTAGACTTGTTACCTGTCCTTGGTGGTAGTCCTGTTTCTGTTTAACTAATTGCTGACCCTGAGCCTATGGCTTTACTATTTTTGAGCCTCAATTTCCTCATCTGTGGGAGTTCAAATGTTCTTCTTTAAAATATTATAAAGGTTCTCTCTGGGTGCCTTCCCTGGAATCAGGATTTTGTCAGTCCCTGTTCGGGCGCCAAAATGTGGTGATCTTCTTCCCAAACGCAGCCAGGTGATAAAAGTTCAGATCTTTTATTATCTCCAATATAGCCCGGTTAGCTTAGAGGCCTATCTCTCTGCTTGGTTCCAAGGGCTCTTGCCACTTTGTCCTTTGCTTCTGCCTCTGCTTTCTTCAGCCTCCAGAGCCAGCACCACTCTTCATGTCATTCCGGTGAAATCTCGACTTGTAGCTTCTTCACTCTGAAGAACTTCCTCGACTGGCCCATTGAAGCTCTATTTATGCTCAAGAGAGGGATTGTGGGTTTTCTCCCATAGTGTTCTCTGGCCCAAAGAGCTTCAAGGGAGGTGTGAACTCATTGAACTCCAATGAGTAAAAGCGTGAACACAAGCCTTGTATTAATTAGTTCTATTTAGTACCTTGTTTCAGGTTCTGCCCAAAACATCTTCTTGTAAGATTAGATCAACTCTAATTAGTTAGCAGTTAGTAAGGATTCCAACACTCATCTGTATAATGGGATAACATTCATACCACTAACTGTAGGGTTCTAAGGAAGAGAATACTTTATTAGGATATAAAGTGTTAGCGATATATTCATTTTTATTGTCATTACTATTATTAACATTGAAACTCAATTAATGGATAATAATAATAATAACAATATTTAGATTCTTAGAGTATTTTTAAGAGTTTTACATTTTATTTCATTGGACTCTTACAATCCTGTGAGACAAGTACTGGTCTTATAATCCATTTTATAGATGAGGAAATTGAGGAAGAGAAAAGTTAAGTGACTTGTTCAGGGCCACACAACTAGCAGGGATCTAAGGCAGGACCTAAGTACCTCTTCTTCAAGTCTTAATATAAGAGGGATCAATTTATAGCTATTGCAAATCTTAAAGACCTCTACTAGTTGGAGAAGAAACTAGAGAGAGTATACTCATAAAAATCAATCAATCCACTAGCATTTAAGTCCCTATAATGTACTGAGAGGCAGCATGGTGCCATGAATAGAGACAGGAAAACCTAGTTCAAGTCCTGTCTCTGACAAATACTAGCACTGAGACTGGCAAGTCATTTAAACTCTCAATGTAGTAAGTTGCAGAGAAGTTGCCAAGCTACATTAGTAGGAGTTTTCTGACCTGGGAGTTCCTTAAATTAATGAGATCACACAGGATTATTGGTGATCCCTATCCCTTGTCCTACTATGTGTCAGGCATTATGCTGAGTTTGAAGATACACATACAATTAATAAAAATCTTTCAAATATTAAAGGAGGATGGATGTTCGGTAGTATTATAAATTTGCTTTAAAACCTAGAACTTCAGAAAAGGGACTGAAAGTTACATTGTGGACATTTTTGGATGGGAGGTGGGAGGAAGAGAAGAAATCAGAACAAAGGAGAGCATACCTTTATTTTTGCAGCACAAAACTTCTGATTTCTCATGTGAAAGAATACATCCTCCTCAACCCACATACCTATTCTAATCAGCCTGACACCACCAGACCCATTCCATAAAAATGTGACTCACTTCACCCACAATGAATTTGTTACACAACCTCATGTGGGTCTCCTATTTGACAGTCCTTTCACTTGACCTTCATATTCTTCCTATCTCATTCCCTAAATATGTTTCAAGCCTCTTGGCCCTTGCTATCTCCTCCATCTTTCCTCTTCTCCACCCCATCCTCAACAGATAATCTAATCTCTTTCTTCCAGGTTAAGGCCATCTGATATGAGTCCGCTCTAATTCTGTAACTCCCATTTCTTAATACTTTTCATTCTCATCTTCCTTCCTTCTGTCCCCCAGAAGAAGTCATTACAATCCCCTCTACCTTTGACTGTCAAGAAGAGGTACAAGAATACGTGTGTGTGTGTGTGTGTGTGTGTGTGTGTGCGCGCACGCGTTTCCTATCTCTGTATCTTTCTCTCTGTCTCTCGGTCTTTCTCTGTATCTTTGTCTTTGTCTCTCTGCCTCAGTCCCTATAATGTACTGAGAGGCAGCATGGTGCCATGAATAGAGCCAGGAAAACCTAGTTCAAGTCCTGTCTCTGACAAATACTAGCACTGAGACTGGCAAGTCATTTAAACTCTCAGTGCAGTAAGTTGCATTGTCTCTGTATCTGTGTCTTTGTCTCTCTGCCTCAGTCTTTCTCTCTCTCTCTCTCTATTTCTCTTTCTGTTTCTCTCTCTCCCTCTTTCTCTCTCCCCTTTTCCTCTCCTCCACTGGATCTTCCCTGTCTCTTCAAAGTCTTTCTAGTCCTAGAGACAAGCTTTGGTCTCCCCATTCCTTAAAAAAAGTCCTCACTAAAACAGTCTTATCCTATCTATCTATCATGTGGGAATTCTTTTCTTCCCTTTACAATTAAACTTCTTGAAAAAAATTTCTATGCTTCCATTCCTTACTGTGTCTTGAATCCCTTGTAATTAGTAATTGTCTTTAGTATTCCAATGAAATTACTCTCAGAAATTACTCAAAATTTACTTTTAAATTGTGAGATACAATTACCTTTTCTTCAGTCCTCATCTTCCCTAATCTTTCCTACTTTCACTTTCTCCTAATTGCAACCTTCATACTGTACCATATCATCTTGACTCTTGCTATCTCTTCCAAGAAATATCAGATTGATATTGCTAGGACTTGTGCACAAAAATATTTATAGCATCTCTTCATGGTGACTATATTGGAAAGTGAGGGAGTGCTCATGAATTGGAGAATGGCTAAACAAGTTATGGTATAGGAATATGATGGGATACTACTGTGGTATGAGAAATGATGAGGGAAATTATTTTGGAAAAACCTGGGAAGACTTATAATAACAGAGACAAAGTGAAGTGAACAGAACCAAGAAAATAATTTCTACAATAATATCAATAGTATGAAAAAAAAAAAAAACTTTGAAAGACTTAGGACTCTGATCCACACAGTGACCAACCACAATTCCAAAGAATTCCTGATGACACATACTTCTCATCTCCAGAGAGCAGGATGATAGGCCCAAAGTACATATTAAAGAATATTTTTTGACATGTCTAATTCAGGAATTTGGGGGATTTGTTTTGCTTTATTCTATATGTTTATAATAGGCTTTTTATAAGTCCTCAGTGGAGGGGGACAAAAAGAGTTATAGAAAGGAGAGAATTAGAACTGAAAATTACATAAAATTGAATTTTAAAAACTTTTTTTATAGGAATCAATAGGTAAATAAATAGAGTAATGGTTAGAGGAATGGACAGAATCAGAAAGACCTGAGTTCAGATCCTGCCCTAGACACTAACTGTGTGATTCTGGGCAAATCACTTCTCTTAGGCTCAATTTCCTCATCTGTAAAATGATTCTCTGTCACTGTTTTCAAAAATATTTAGTGACTCTCTATGGTCTAATGAGTAAAATTCAATTTCTTCTGTCTCCTCCACATCTGCTGCCAGCCTTCTTTTCAAACTGTCTCATGTGTACATACTCTGCACATATTAAGTCAAATTTTAGGTAATTCTCTGCCCCTCACCAAATAACACATTCCTCTATCATCATGCTTTTGTTTACATTATTTCCTTTTCCTAGGATACTCCTTCAGTCCCTCTCAGCCTGTTGAATTGCTATCCATCCTTTAAAACTTAACTCAAATGTCTTTTCCTTTGTGAAATTCTTCCATGATTCTTTTACCTACTTCAAACTTCCTTTAGTAATGACCTCCCTCCAGAGACCTCAACAGAATGGGATCCTTCATGGATCCTTGAGTAGTGAAATTAAATGTAGCCCCACTCATCACAGAGCTTATGCACTTTATGAAACATGGTTGCTTTTGCTGCATTGAACTGTGACTAGAGATGGATCCAAGTGTGTTGTTATGAGACTCAAATGAAATAAAGGATGTAAAGAACTTTTCAAACCTTAAAGCATTATATAATTGCCACTGTTGTTATTTTTACCACCACCACCACTACCATCATCATCATTATCATCATCATCATCATCATCATCATCATCATTAGCTAGCCTTCAGTCACTAGGCATCCAAACTGATGATTGCTTCATTCCTAGAGTCTTTTATTGCATTTCTGCTAAGCTTAAAAAGTGTTCATAGAGCAATACAAGGGTGTGCTAGTAAATGTTTCACGCCTGAGCTTTTGGGAGGAAATTGTATCTATACACTTAAAATTTAATCTGAATTATTAATATGTTCTTGAAACAGCTAGATGACACAGTGGGAGAGTGCCCAGGCTGAATTTAGGAAGTCTTATTTTTTGTGTGTGTTCAAATCTTGCTCCAGATATTTATTAGCTGTGTGACTCTGGTCAAGTCACTTCACCTTGTTTACCTTAGTTTCCTCATTCCTAAAATGAGTTGGAGGAAAAAAAATGGCAAACCACTGCAATATTTTTGTCAAGAAAACCCCAGTTGGGGTTAAGAAGAGTTGGATATGACTAAAACAATTGGACAACAAAATTATCACTTTCTTAAGTCTAAACAATGAACAAAATAATAAATCAAGCCCTGATTTGTAGTGATTTCTAGCTTCTGAGATATAAAGCTCACGCTGGAAATTTCACAATAGGTTATCTAAAGCCAATTAGAGTTGACTTTTCCATACCCCTGGATATATCATTTCCTCCCTAAATATTCTATTATTCAATGATAGTAGAGTTTGGTTAATTATGTATAATCTTTTGTTTTTTGGCAAACCAGATGAAGAGATTGTAAAATCAAAGCCCTTCTCTAAGAGTGCTTAATAATGGTAGCTAAATAAATTGTGGTATATGAATGTAATAAACTTACTATGCCAAAAGAAACATAGAGTATAAAGAATTCAAATAAAATGGGAAGACTTGTATGAATTGATACGCAGTAAAGTAAGCAGAACCAGGAAAACAATATATTCATTGAAAATGAAAACAAATCATTATTCTTTTGCTGTACAATTACAATGACCAAGCTTGACGCCAAAGAAGAGATAAGAAAAATTACCTCCCTTTCTTTATTACAGAGTTGAATAGGGAGGGCTGCTCATTGCATATACTGTCAGACTTGGTTGATAACTTAATTGGTTTTGCTGAGCTGCTTTTTAAATTTTCTTTTTAAATTTTTTATTATCAGAGATGACTTTATTACCAGGAGACTAGGGAGAAATACATTTGGAAATAAAAGTAATGTAAAAATAAAAGATAGTGAAAGTTGATTTTTTTTAACAGAAAGGTCTTTTTTGTATTGGATACTTTTTCTTCCTAACAGTTTTCTAATTTCCACTTGGGCTATCCCTTACCATTCCTTGTCTCGTCTATAAAAGTTATCTAACAACAAAGAACTGAGGGCAAGATCCTTGGAAGAAACTGAGGAGACAAGCCTCTACTTGTCTATGACAGAAAACTGAGAATGAAACAGTTTCTCAATATAGTTAATTGAGAATATCTGGGGACTTTTCTTTATCTTCATTATTGCCATTCATAAGAATCAGGATATAGGGATCTCAGTGACTATATGGAGGGAGCTATTTTTGAACAAAGGATAGATGCTTCTGAAAGTGAAGCTGCAATAGCTGGCAATAAGAGTGACTTAGGAAAACTTCACAAAATGCTCCCAAGGCAAGCAATTGGGGGATAAGAGAGATCTCAGAACTTAGTACAGAAAGCTTCATGGGGAAACATCCCAGCCCATTACCCCTTAAGGAGGAGGCAAAGACACTGGGATAAAGACAGTGGTATTCATGAGCATGGGGCATTAGAAGACCATGAACAACAGCAAAAAGCAAGGTGAATGTCTTTAACTAGATCAGCCATGTTACTAACCTTCCCAGAACTTGCTATAATTCCAGTTATCTTAAGCCTCTTTCCACCCTGTTCTACCTATACAACTGCCTGAACCCCAGGAAGACTCCATTCTGAGGCTGAATCAATGATTAGTGAGTCCCTACCTAGATCTTCCATATTCTGAGAAGGTCCCAGACTATCCACCATCTCCTCAAGCCTCCATAACATCTATGTGGCTCCCAGGTTCCATGATAATATACCTATATTCATTCTCAATGATTAACATAATATACCTATATTCATTCTCAATGATTAACATATTCTTACTCAATCATGTCTTCTCCTCTCAATCAGACTGAAGCCCCAGTTGTTATTGTACAAATCCCATTCCCCATCCCTGACTTGTTCCCTTGTTATTCCTCTCCAATATTCCACTCAGCATTTACCCACTGCTTCCATTATGCTATCTGGAACTCCTGCTACATAGGCAACAGACATGCTTTCATCTACCACCTTTTCCTTTCTTGCTCTCTCCATCTTCCTATATGCTCTAAAATGTGGTTTCCCCTTGATGATATAGCTCCCCTGACCACCACCCCCCCCTTAACAGCACTGGATTTCACTCATTCTTCACCTTCTTTTTTAGTCATAGTGAAGGAATGGTGATATTGCTTCCTTCTCATTGCCACTTCCCACTCTCTTTCCCCCACCATCACTCAGTAACCTTTCCTCATTTGAGGGTCATTCAATCCATATTTATCGCTCATTAAAGAATATGGTAATAATATCTCCAGGACACCATACTTCCTTTCAATGAATTCAATCCTAAGTCTATTCTGTCTTTCCTGCCCTTATAATAGGGGACTTCAAAATATACAATAATATCCTACAAGAACCCGAACTTCCCAGTTTCTCAACGTACTCCTTTTCCATGACTTCCTCTTCCCTTTTTCCTCAACCTTCTAATGGTAGGTTGATCTTTCATAAATCAACTCAACTCTCTATTATCTGCTTCATCTTATTGTTGATTCTACCCTAAAAAGCCGCAACCTTGGATTACTCCTACCATCGGCTGCTATTCACATTCTAGGAAAAAAATTTAATAAAAATATGCTGATTGTGTCCACTACAAATTTATATTACATGATTTCAACTGAACCCCACCGTGAAAAGGCAACTTCTTATACCTTCCTACACTATTTCATCCACAACAACATTTTTTTTTTCCTGAGGCAATTGGGGTTAAGTAACTTGCCCAGGGTCACAAGTCTAGGAAAGGTTAAGTGTCTGAGATCAAATTTGAACTCAGGTTCTCCTGACTTCAGGGCTAGTGCTCTATCTACTGCACCATCCAGCTGCCCCACAACAGCTTTTATCAAACTTCTTCAACCTCCATGGCTTCCTCTACTCCTACCCTCTCAATTGAGAAATTTGCCTTATGTTTTATTGAAAAAATTAAGACTATTTGCTGAAAGTCCCATCTTTTTTCTCCTTATCTCATTATTCAAATGCTTGTTTTCTTCACTTGTCTCCCATGAAGTGTCCTTTCTCCTTGTCAAGGCCAGTCCTTTTGGATTTATAAGGGATCCCATTCCATCCTGTTTCTTCCAGCATTTTTGGCCCATCTATTTTTCCCCACTCTTTCACTAATCTTATAATCTCTCTCCATCTTTTGACTATTTTCCTATGCCTACAAGCATACCTATATCTTAAAAATATAAGAAACTTTAAGGGGGGGGGGGGGGCAGACTTTGGATCTACTCTTACAGAAGTGGATTTGTGTGGGAGAAAGAAGGGAGTGTCAGTAACCAGCCAAGCAGGGGAAAGAAGGGGTATTGGCAGGAAGATTGATATAAAGGGCCTCTCATAGTACCTGCTTCCTACTGAGCCTACTAGATGGGATTTGAACCAGAGGTGGTGAGATGGGAATCACTAATGATAAGTTAGTTCATACTCTTCAACTCAATGATTCCTGTATGAAGTATATGTTGCAAGAAGGTCAAAGCTAAAAACAAAGGTTCAATCTATCCCAAAATAGTTATAGAATCTCTCATACTAGCAAAGAACTAGATTAATAAAATGAGCATCCAGCAATTGGAGAATAGTTGACAAAAAAAAAAAAACCTGTCAAATGTGAATATAATGAAATATTGATGTGCAGTAAGAAATGATGACTATACTTTGAGTTTTTAGCTCACACTGAGAAGAATGTCAAATGTTCAAGGAATTTTGGGAAAATAGAATTTTGGTGGAACTGTGAATTGGTCCAACCATCCTGGACAACACTTTGGAATTATTTTCCCAAAGTTACTAAACTGTATATTCTGTGGAGCATTTATATCAGTATTAGGTCTAATCTCTGAAAAAAAAAAACAAAGAAAAAGGCAAAGAACCTATACAGGTATTTTTGTAGTAGTTCTTTTCATTGTAGCTTTAAAAGGGGGGAAATTGTTAAATAAATTATGGCATATGAATGTAATGGGATATTATTATACTTCAAAAAATTACAAAAATGAAAAAAACAAAAAATAAATAAATTTTAAAAATAAAAAATTACAAACAATTACAAAAATGGGCAGTTTCCAAAGAAAGTGGGAAGACCTCTATGAACTGATTGAGAGCAAATTCAGAAGGCCTGAGAAAGCAATTTATACAATGACAATAGCATTATAGAGAAAAACAACTTTGAAAGACTTTAGAGCTCTTATCAATGCAATAAGAAACCATGAGTACAGAAAATTAAAAATAAAATATAGCACTCTTCTCTTATCAGAGAAGTAAAATGCAGAGAAAAATATACATTTGGGGGCATGGTCAATGAGGGAATTTGCTTTGGTCTGTACATTTTATGATTTTTTTTTTGTTTTGTTTCAGTGATAAGAGGGGACATTCTGGCTGGAGAAAATCAGATGCAATGGACTCACTTGTGCACAAAGCCACTTTTTTCATGTGATATAGGCTAAGGAAGATCATTCTCTTACTTCAAATTGTAACCTAAGAACTACAGAGATTTGGAATCTGATTTTACTGAATGGATAGCTTGTTTCTCTTTGTTACAAAGATTCAATCTAGAATAAAAGGAAACTATTCCTCTTCCAGAAATGATTGTGACATGGTGACAAAAGGCATTAATAAAAGTTTTAATTGAAGAAAAAAATAATTTCAATTCTTTGGATCAAAGTCCCGGTTCACCCAATCCTAGCAGGGTAACCATTGATTTCATGACTACTGTGATTGATGGAAGTCAGTAGAAAGAGATTACAAAAGGACTTTCTCTTGTCAGAGACCAGAAAACAAGACCCAAAAGATCAAAAGCTAACATCTGACCAGGCTCAGTCAAAGAAGTTGACAGAGTAGAGAAGCAAGTAAGTTAGCTGCCTAGATCCCAATGAAGAAAATACTGTCAAGGGTGAGCAGGTAAATGCAAGCCCTGTAAGCAAGGGGACTGATATATGTCAGGAAATGACTATCTACCCAAAGCATACCAGAGCTTGCAGCTACTTATCAGTATGATTCAGTGAAGAGTCCAGTGCTTAATGTGGGGAAATGAGTGAGAGAACCCTGTGGAACCAATTGAGGGTAGAGATTTATAGGCAATGGAGAACTGAATCATGCTCCCATTGGATCTGCCCTGCTGTAAGACAGCAGGCTAACTGGACAGTGATGAAGCTTGCTGACAAGAAGATTAAAGAGGTTAAAACAGGAGCTGATAAGTAATTTGAGAGACTTGGTATTGAGTCTCTTCCAGTCACTTTCTTGAGACTAAATGAGGTAAGAAATGCTAAGGAGATTTTGCCTTCTGATACTGGTTGTAGACTGAAGACAATAAGATAGGACCAATGCCTTAGATTTATATGCTCCTAGATTCCAAAAATCTCAGAGATGTATTCTGTAATTTCATTAATCTGCAACCCCCATTGCTATAAGAATGAATCCATTTCCTATAGGGAAAACAAAACTATAGAGAATCTAAATTCATTGCCTAACATCTCAAAGATAATTAGTGTCACACCTGTGACTAGAACCCAAGTTCCTCAACATCTAGTCCTTAACCCAGCTATTAAAACTACATTCTATCAAATGTGACCCTGGAAAGGATCCATTGGTTCTCTTGTTCTCCTCACATGTATTCTAGCTCTGTGTAGATCCCCCTTTTCTGGGTTTTTTTTTAAGTGTCAAAAACAGAGACAAGTGCTGGTAATTGCATGTATTAATCTTACCTGAGAGATGGGAAAGGTTCTCCTTCCTTTTGGTAGAAAGGGAGATTAATTTTATATACACTGTCTCATGTGAACATTATTGGTTATTTTTGCTTAACTGTTTTTCTTTGTGAAAAGGCAGGGCACATAGTGTGGAAAGAAAGGGGATTGGAAACAATGTAGAAATATACAAAATCAAAAAGCATCACTACAACTCACCTAAATATATTTAAAGGAATATCATTTCTTGAACTTTCCAATCTTGAATGCATTAAACATAAAGTTTTATGGCCCTGTATCATAGAAGGTGCTAAAATATATACTGAATGAATAAATTGTAACTTGAAAATTGGCTGAAAAAAATGGGCAATAGGTCAACATGTGTAAAATATATTTAATTCTCTCTTTGTCCTTTTATGTATTTCACACTGTGAATTCTAATCCTCTGGGAAAACTGTACTAGAAATCATTGATGAGAATGACTATAAAAACCCTTCAGATAAAAGATCAGGATAATCATAAGGGAACATTTTTCTGGGAAAGAAGAGGGATTAACATTTCATTTGGGCTAAAATAGAGCTGGGGAGGGGCCTTTCTGAAATTTCTATTGGTTCAAGACTTACATGTGAACTCTAGATCACATTCTGGTTACTATCCATGAAGAAATGGCCTTTGGCTGTGAATAGTCTAAGGATATATACAAGAGTCATTTGTCCTAAGAATCCTTTTCCTGAAAGTCAATAGCCCAGTTCTGACCACTGTTGTCTCCTTAACCTAGATGTTCAAGGAGGAGGAACTGACCCACATGGTTGGTGGCTGAGTTCCATTGCCACGTTGCAAAAACAATTCCATAAAATTGGATGAGGTGGTATGGTTCTTCTATTCTTAGGAACCGTATAATTAAAGATGCCCTTTCTTGGCCTGCCACTCCCATTAAATTAGATCTGTCAATCACACAACACTTCCTTGCCCTTGTGTCCAAGGTTAAATGAATGGGCCTCAGAGAGATGTGGAAAGAAATCTGATCTCATCCTCCTCTCTGTATCACAAAATCTCAAAATTGGAAGGAATCTTCTGGGTCATGTGGCACAACCCAGACCCGAATAGAAATCCCTTTCTTTGATTTTCCTAACAAGGAGCTAACCAGTTTCTGCCTGAAGACGTCAAGTGCTAAGGAAGACTACTAGCTGAAGGAGATTATTCTGTGAAAAGACAATGCTATGCTGCCAGAATCTGTTTCTAAATGGCTTATACTCATTGCTCCCCAATCTAGGCATTTAGCTACTAGGCTGCATTTAATTAATTTACATGACAAGAGCTATATTTATCCCTTGAACCTAAAATTGGTTCAACCCTGAGCCTTTGTTTTGATTACATATATGTGGGTTAACCCCTATATTTTTATCCCAATAAAACATGGTAGAAGGAATTAGAATCAGGGTTATAGGATCCGAGTTTTGCAGATAAACATATCTATAGTATAGAAAAGATTCTTTCTTACTTTTTTTTTTTTTTTACAAAGTTTGATCCTTATCCCAATAGGTCATAGGGCACCTATCACCTTTTTATAGATTCAGCAGCTGTGTGGGCAGCTGAATAGAAGCAGGGGACTATCCAGGGTTGATGGGCAGACTTTTAAAACAGGTGGTGGCCAGGCAGGTATAGTATACCTCGTGGCCCAGTAACCCCTATCAAAACAACAAAGAGTGGGATGATCCACTTCCTTTGACAAGCTGTCTGGTAACTATCAACTTTTATTGGATTTAGTCAATTTTTTTGAGAAGGGAGAGCATTAATTGAACTGTGCAGAAGGATAATTGGAAGTGCAGGTCATGATGTTCCTTTGAATCTCACTCTTCTCTCTCCATCTCAATTTGCACAGGAAATCATTCCCACAGAGAGCATATCAGACTCATGGAATCAGAGTTGGTGTGGGATAAAAACATTCCCATCAGGCCTAATTCACATTATCCCAATTCACATAAGGAACCAAATGAGGAAGCCCTGGCATCGAGGTCAAACCAAAAGGAAACAGTGGAAAGATTACTTCCTCTGGAATCAGTGAACCTGAATTAAGCTTCTGGGCAAATGACTTAACTTTTGGGGGGGTTTCAGTAACTTCATCTACAGAATAAGGAAGTTAAAGTAGGTGACCTCTGAAGAGTTTCTGGATCTAACTTTATGACTCTAATATGACTACCTGGCCCCAGAAGTATCTCCAAGGGAATGTCAGCTGGCTTACATTTTTCTTTTGTACTATAAGTGCTACAGCTCTTTCTATTCATTATTCTCTGGAGCTGTGGCATTGGCCAAAACATCATTTGAGGGCTTCTGCACTTCAAGGCATTACCTGGGATATAAAGACCTCTCCCCTTCATATTCAGAGGCCGTGGGTTTAAATTTTTATTTGCTCCCTCTGCAAATCTGGATAAGCCACTTAACTACCCATGTCCCAGTTTCTTTATCCGTCAAATGAGTAGATTGGACTAAATGGCTACCAAAGTATTTTCTGATTTTCAGTTATGATCTTATTATCTTCACTTTCTCAAACTGAAGCAAACTGTACTACCCACTAAATGCTGGGGCAGCTAGGTTGCACAGTGGCCTGAGCTTGAGTGAGGAAGATTCATCTTCCTGAGTTCAAATCTGTTCCCTGATACTTACTAGCCGTGTGACCTGGGCAAGTCCCTTAGCTCTGCTTGCCTCAGTTTCTTCATCTGTAAAATGAGCTGGAGAAGAAAAATTCCAACATCTTTGCTAAGATATCCCCAGATGTTGTCATGAAGACTCAGGCATGACTGAACAAGAACAATAAATGCTAGGGCTCCTAGAGCTGGAAAAAAAGCAGAGGTGAAGAACTAGAAAAGCTATTTATACAATCAAAGCAACATTACAAAGGAAAATTTACTTTAAAACTTGAGAACTCTGATCAATGCAACTTCAACCACATTTCAAAAGAATTGCAGATGAAGCTCGCTAACTACTCATTCTGCAACAGAAAAGAGATGGACTCTAAATGTACAGTGACACATATTACCTTGGACATGATGTAGAAATTTGTTTTGTTTGGGTTTGTTTATTTTAAAAAGGGCCTTTTTTTTTTAATAAATATGTATGCCTATATTGGATTTACATATATTTTTACCATGTTTAATATATATTGGATTATTTGCCGTCTAGGAGAAGGGATGGGGAGGAGAGAGGGAAATTGAAACACAAAATAAAAAACTTCAATAAAAAAGGGCTTCCCCCCCCCATAATGGGGAAATAGATGAGTTAGAGGGCAGAGAGAGATAGAAATGGGGTAGAGGAGGAAAAAAGAAAGGAAAAAGAGGATTATTGAAGCATCTTACTTAAAAAAATAGAGACAAAAGAAAGATGGGGAGACAAGCAGGACGGTTTTGAAACCTACAAGTTGATCTTATTATGTACTTAAAAAGCAAGCAAGGTATACTATTCATGAGTTCTGCACTTCCATCTACAATCCTGTTTTCCCATTCTACTATATACACCTAGATTATGATTACTGTGAATAATGAATCCCCTGAAGTAGTTCCATTATTTGAATTTGCACTGCATATTTCCATTGGGCTGGAACCAATGACCATATTTTACATAATTATGACTTCAAATAATGTGAATTAAAATACATGCAACCATTTTTAAGAATTGAATCTGGCTGTGTATGAAAATGCTCATTCCATTGGTATTTAAGAATTTTTTTTAATCAATTAAAAAAGGGGCTGAGTTGAGTATTTTCTGTGTACTGACCTTGCTATTTTTTTTTTTTTTTTTTTTTTGGAGCATGGATAGAAACTCCTTTGTGCCCCCCTCTCCTTCTCACCTCCAACAAGAACATTCAAATTATTAAAGGCTCTAGAGTATAGTGAGGTTCATTTAACAGGAGAAGCGCTGGGAAATAAAGACTTTTCTTAGTAGCGAATCCTATCAAAAACAACATATACGCATACAGCTCAATCTGAGAGAAGGGGCTAAATATAGTTTTCATCAAGGTTAGAAAACTATCCATTGAAGCTGCTGAATTTTACTTTCATGTTTTGAAGAATTTCTGATATCGAGTCAGAAAAATGACAGGTAGCCTAATGGGCTATTTGATGTCCAGGTAAGGAAAAATAGTATGAAGAGAGGGAAAGGGAGGAACATTATGACCAAGGACTGAAATGTATTCTGGCTATGGGACACTTGTGACCAAAGTTTATGGTAACAAAGGGAGGAGAGTGGCTGTCAGAAGTGCCTGTGGAACCCTCAGGTAGCTGGAGAGCTGGGAGCCGCTGCTACCTGCAGCAGCACCCGACAGCAGGCAGCAAACAGCATCTGCTGGGGAACCATACATACTCTAAAATCCTGCCAGGCACGTCTGTTCTGTGAAACATAAAACTACCTCTGGCAGAGGGAAAAGCTGTAAATTTTCAAAGCAGCTGGAGGCACCTTCTTCCTACATAGCAGGGTTGGGGGAAGGGTAGTTGTTTGGGTCATCTCAAGTCAAAAGGGGGAAATATCATCTTGGGAGTAGAATGGGAATTTCCATCCCAAAGTCAGACCCCTTCTGCCAAAGGAGGAAACGCGTTCAGTCCTCAACTCCATTCAACTAATCTTTTTTGGGAAATCAAGTTGTCAAGCTGAGAGCACTAGCAGTGGAAATAGGGGTACCAACTGCCTTGGCTTCTTGTGCAGGGTGGGATAGAGTAGCATGGTCTTGGCAGAGGATCCCTATCTCCAGTACCCTCCAGGTAAGGGTATTATAAGCTCACTATATATAAGCAAAATGTAGGGTAGTTGTTCTGCTAGGAGACAGGTTTTCACAAAACCAGAAAACAAAAATGGCCTTTTGGTGAGTAACATTTCTTTGCACTCATTATAATACCTTAACCCAGTCCCACTTACTTAATGCCTGCATATGTATGTATATGTGTAGGTCTGCATTTTTCATATACAGAAAGATCCTGATTAATGCAAATAATGAACCCTCTAAAGTTGTTGCATGTAATTTAATTCATATTATTTGAAGTTATAATTATATAAGATATGGTCATATATTGTATATATACATATGTGACTTAAAATCATAAACATACATGAACATTTCACTGTTTTTAAAAATAGTAGGCTGTATATAAAATTCTGAATTTCAGCTTTGTATATTTACCGTAGCAGTGATAAAAGTTGTTTTGTTTACTTCTGAACTTCATTTTGTTTTCTTCTTTTTTGGGGGTGGGGGCAGCAATCAGGGTTAAATGGCACCCAGTTGGTAAGTGTCAAATGTCTGAGGCAGGATTTGGATTCAGGTGTTCTGATACCAGGGCTGGTGCTCTATTTCCTACACCACGTAGATACCTCTTCTAAAAGATGTCTTTTTCTTTCTTTCTTTCTTTCTTTTTTTTTTTTTTTTTTTTGCATCTCAACCTCTACTCATTCCATTACTAATAATAGCTGTTTCTTCCAGCAAGCTTTCATTGAGACTATCAATAAGCATTTATTAAGATCAATGATGTTTTCAAAAAAAGCATTTATTAAGCACTTAGTTTGTGGAGGCACTACGGCAAGGCTAAGAATATAAACAAAGATAATAACATGGGCCCTAACCACAAGGAGCTCACAATCCAACGGGAAGAGCAGACATACAAAGAGTTATGTCTGAGCATCTTGAAAGGTTTGCTGTACCTTCATTTTCAACTCTACTGGGATAAGCAGTGACAAACATTCAATTCAGAGACAAAGAAATTTCCAGTAATCTTCTTTAGTGATAGATATTCCTTCCATTTAAAAGCAAGGGAGAAAAAAGGTTAGAGGCTGCAAGGAGCTTATATATCTTTTCTAAAAACTATAACCCGGTTAACAAGTTAGCTCTTCTGGCTTCCACATGGTAGGGATAGGTAAGTATTGCTCATCCTCATTCTTCTCTCTGCCTTGTGAAACTTCTCCATCTCTCTGACCCTCACAGGCAGAGCTATAGGTAAGGATTTTTGCATGAAACAAGTGGTATAAATTTTGTGAGAGGCAGGGAGGGAGGAAGGTACCAGGATATGATGTAAGAAACAGGGAGAAACACTGGCATAAGAACATCTCTGAGGAGGCTGCCATGAGAATCATTAGAAGGGAGCATACCTGATACGTGAAAGTAATAGAATATTATTGTGATGAACAAACTGATTGTAGAAAAGCCTGGAAAGATTTATATAAACTGATCCTGAATGAAACAAGCAGAACCAGGAATACATTGTACACAACAATAGCAAGCATGTGCAATGATTAGCTGTGAAAGACTTGGTTCTTCTCAGTAGTTCAGAGACAAAGCAATCCCAACAGACTTTGAATAGAAAATGCCATCTGCATCCAGAAAAAGAAGTAAGGAGATTGAATATAAATCAACACATGCTACATTCACTTCTTTTTTCTGTTTTTTTTTTTTAAATATCTCCCATGGTTTTTCCCTTTTGCTCTGATTTTTCTCTCCCAACATCATTCATAAAGCAATGTGTATTAAAAATAAATAAACTTATCAAAAAGGAAGCATATCCTAACCAACCATTTAGTAGCATTCTTCTGGCTAAGTATCTAGTTAGCTGTTTCTGTCCTAATGATGTTGTTGCCAAGTGTTATCAGCACCCTCTGTGTTCAGCGCCTTGGGGAAGAGCCCTGGCCATCCAGCCAAAGTTGTGGCTCCCTAGTTCTAGGTTTTAGTTGTTAGTTTTACATTAATTCGCTTGACAATATAGTATATTATTGGCTCTCCACTTTATTTCTTTACCTATAAGAAGATTAGTGGTTTGGGGAAAAGATTATTGTTAGAATTCCTGCATCTATTACAGACTGAACAGTAGCCTGGAGAGGAGAAAGAACTCCCATGTAGTATTTACCAGATTCTAATAGACAAAACAAAGTGAAAACAAAAAACCAAAAAACACAAGCTTACATGGAATAATTTTGCTAGATCTAGTCTCTTTTATTCCTTTTAAAAATCCTAAGTGATTTTTTTCAATATTTCTCACTTATATCTATGTGCTTTTATGGAATAATCCCCTACTTCTAGTACTACATGTGGCAGGCCAGGGAAAGGCAATCCACAGACACACAAATAAATATCATGAAATGATAAGCTTAGGTAATAAAGGCAACATGACTGGGTGACTAGAGGACTGGCTTTGAATCCAGGAAGATGAGGATTTAAGACTTGCTTCTGATAACATACTGGCAATATTTTCATGGGCAAGCCACTTAACCTCTCACTGCCTTTTCTCAAAGATTATGAGTTGCAGATGAGTTGGCAGCCTGCACTGGCAGAAGGATTTTCCATACTGGAAATCTCCAATTCAAGTGAAATCATCTCTCTAAACTTGCAAAATTCTTGGACAAGTGAATTTACCTTCTGGTCCTTTGCTTCCTCCATTATTAAAATGAAAATGTTACACTAGGTGATTTTTAAGTTCCTCATAGCACTAATTTTCTGTCATTCTGTAGACTGAGTAATTAGTATTCAATAGTGAATACCTTCTGCAAGCTTAGAGGGTTTAGTTGAAGTGAGCATTTTATGCAAATATAATGATTTACAGAGCCTTTAAAAAGTCTCTCTAACCTTAAAGGCCTTCAGTAACTTGCTGTTGAATAAATGAAAGCTTCAAGAAGTAAGGCTTTGTATTTTAGGGCTCATTTGGTCTCTGAGCTAAAGATGATGAAAGGCAAACTAGAATCAGAGCTTAAAGAACCAATTCTTGCCACAACTGACAGGCTTGTTCTGGAAGGTCCAAATGTCACCCAAGCAGTTAAAGTACTGATATTTTGGGAATTTCTTGTTTTGCATGAAGAAATGTTGCCCAAAGGATCTATCCACCTGTGTCTGTGGAAGTATAGAGACCTGCCCATGGTCAACATTGGATTAAAAAAGAAAAAGATACTGATTTCCCTCAGAATAAATAAATTTACAATCTTTGACTGTCAGGATTGGAAGAGATTTCAAATGAGTCAAACTTCATTTATAGATGAGAAGAGGGAGGGGGAAGAGACCAAACATTTGTTAAATGTCTGCCATGTGCAAGACACTGTGCTATGTGCTCTACAAATATCTCATTTGATTCTCCAAACCATAGAAAGTAGACGCTCTTATTTATCCCTATTTTTATAGGTGAGGAACTGAAGCAATAGTGGCCAAGTGACTTGCCTAGTAATTGTTTGAGGTTAGTTTTAAACTCAGGTCTTCCTGTCTCACAGCTATTCACTGAACTAGAGAACATGAAGAGGTCAGTGGCAATGCAGAGAGTTGTGGGAACCCCTTTGGTCAGCACAGAGGTCCTTTGTAAAGGAATTTATGAATCCTAAAAGCACTGGGAAGTCAGCCTTTGCTAGAAAGACTGAATTCCTTGGTGGCAGATCCTGACAGAGAAGTAAAGCTTTTAGTGGAGGAGTCCTGGCAGAAAGAGAGAGAAAGAGATAATGTTTCTAGCAGAGAAATCCCGAAAAGAAGTGAATAAGATCTTGTAAGGGAAATAGGTGAGAAAGATAAAGAAGGGGTAACACTGAAAAAGAATATCATTTCAGCAGGCAGAGGGTTGCAGCTGAGCAAGCTACTTTAGGCCTTCTCCAAGGAGTGAGCCCCAAGTTGTCTCTTTTTATCATTGAAACCTTAGCTAGAAGCTGGGGGTAGCTCTTGGTGGGGGCTGGGAGCAATTTGTGTTGGAATCAGAATAGAAAATCTTGGAATTGAATGTGTCCCTGGACTAAGCTCCAAGTCAATCGAGTTGGAATCTCCAGATCCCACCCAGATAACAGAATGAAACCACTTCATCTTGATTCCCTGGGGCAGCTCTCTCAGGAGAGAGTTTAGAGTTCCCCCCAAAGTCAGAGAGATAGAAAGAGAAAGAGAGTTTCGGGGCTCCCCTTGTCAAACTGAAGTAGAAAGAATGTTAGGTCTGGAAACAGTAGATCTGGACTTGAATTCCATCTTTGCTACTTACTAAATGTAGGACCTTAAGCATGTCAATTAATTATTCCCAGCCTCAGTTTCCTCATCTATAAAATGAAGGAAATGGATGAAATGACTTTTAAATCTCTTCCAACTTCAAATCTATGATCTTATGATTCTTTGAAATGAGTTGGTACAAATCAGAGCTTTTTTAAATGGCCATGACAAGTTTAGGATCTTGTTCTCAGATCTCATGACTCCCAAAGTAGAGTTCACTCTACTGAATTACACTAATTCACACACATTTCAACAACAAAAAATGTCTCTCGTGCATTTTATATGAAATTCGTTGACAAATACAACTAATGAGATGAAATGTCATCACTCAAATGAAACAGCTCCTTTCAAGGATACATGTGACATCTTAACAGCCAGATATGATAGCCTCATTCTTCTTGACCTGCCTGCAATGTTTGACACTATTGACCACATCTTTCTCCTAAATAGTCTCTCCTTCCTGAATTGTCATGGCACTGCTCTCTCCTGGTTCTCATCCTCACTGTCTGGCTGAGCCTTCCAAGTCTCCTTTCTTAAATCATCATTCATATTCCTCTGCTTCCCCCCCTCCCCCACCCATAACCTCAGGTTTTCTATCCTGGGTGTTCTTTTTCTTTTCTCCCTCTCACCACCATCATCATCATCATCAGGTTCCTTGGGTTCGATTATCACCTCTAAGCAGACAACTCACCGAATTTTTATATTCAGCCATAGTCTGGATCTATATACCCAGTCATCTATATATCCAATCACCCAGATTCATAATTTCCACTCTTTCTTCTCATTCAATCTCCAAATTCAACCATTTGCCAAATCTTGCAAATTCTAATTCCAAAACATCTCTGGGACCCATCTCCTTCCTCTCTACTCACATAACTACCACCCTATTCAGGCTCTGATCATCTCTTACTGGATTATTTCACTAGATTCCTAATTAGTTTCCTTGACTTCAGTATCTCCCTTTTCTAATCCATATTCCACACAGCTACCAAACTGATGTGCCTAAAGCATAGATCACATCATCCTCCTGCTGGAGAAGCTTGAAAATATCCCAACTGCAGCAAGGAGCAAACACAAACATTTCTGTTTAGCATTTAAATCTCTTCACAATCTGGTTCCTTCCATCTTATATTTCCAGGCAGATAGCACAATGGACTTTATTTTTTTTCTCAATTCTTTACGTAACCCTTAGTCACTGAATGGATATTGCCTCAGACAAACTGAAGACTGGGAAAAAATCTTAATTTGAAAAGACCAAGGTCATCCATTGCATCCAAGTCCATTTCTAGTTGCTTTGACTTTTATCTTGCCCTGGACTTCAATGACTGGAAGAGACCATGAGCCTGATAACTTTGTGCAGCTCTACCTCACTTAAATCTAATTCACCTGCCAGTGAAGACATCACCTTTGTGATTTCAATGCTCCTCTTTGAGAATGAAGAACAAACAATTCCAGCCAAAGTGACCTATTTACTATTTGAAATACATGACATTCCATTTATATTCTCCATGTCTTTACATAAATTGTTTTCCAATCCTGGAATGCCATTTTTCATTACTCATAGAATCCCTAACTTTCTTCATGGATGAACTTAAGTGTTAACTCTTATACTAAGCCTATCCTAATTCCCCAGTTGCTAATGTCCACTCCAAAAATTATTTTGCCATATTTTAAATTAATTTGCATCGGCTTATGTTGTATCTACTCCCCAAAATGAAATGGAAGCTGTTTGAGGGCAGGCACTATTTCATTTTTCACTTTGTATCTCTGGTACCTAGTACAATGCCTGGCACAAAATGAGCACTTGACAAATCTTTGTTGATGATTTAGAGCAGTGGCTCTCAAATATTTTTATTTTAGGACCTCTATATAGTCTTTTCAATTATTGAGGACTCACCAAATAGAATTATAGATATTTATAGAGGTCCTAGCTATTTATGTTTGCCATATTAAAAGTGAAAATATCTAAATATTATTGTAAAAATAGTTTTGACCTTGTAGATTCCTTGAAATGGTCTCAGGGACCCAAAGGGTCCCATACTTTGAAAATTGCTGGCTTAGAATACACTCCAAAACTCATACTACTCTTTTGGTGCCAATAATTAAATCCTACACTAATAACCTCAATTATGAAGATTTGGTGAGGAGGAAATGTCTTATCTATCATATTTCCTTTCCTCTTCTGATCTGAGGATATGACATTGATTGTGAGGGTCAGTTATTCATACTTTAAATATGCTTTGTTACTTTGTCAACTAGAGATGCATTAATGTCTCTAACAGTCTCCAAAATCTTACAAGGAAGTCTAAAAATTGAGGAGACAGTCTCCTTCAAGATTAATTTGTGATAAATTCTCTTATCTTGTCAAAGAATTTTCTAGTATCAAAAACCCTTCAAAGTTTCTTTGGGGTGTCTACTCCTTCCTAGGTGGTGGCTACAGGTGAAAAGCAAAGAACACTATAGAATTATAGATAAAAGCAAAAAGGCTGTTCATTTTTATTGCATTATTCTCTCCCTCAAAAGTGGGAACAATGCTATACTGAGAGGCAAGAAAATGATCTTGATAGTGTCAAAGGAGCCATCAAGTGATTTTAGAATAAACACAGTTGTTTTTCAGTTATATTAAATTCTTTGTGACTCCATTTGGAGTTTTCTTGACAAAGATACTATAATAGTTTGCCATTTTCATCTCCAACTGATTTTTACAGATGAGGAAACTGAGGCAAATAACGTTAAGTGACTGGCCTAGGATCACATAACTAGGAATGAATGAGACCAGATTTCAACTGAACTTTCTAACTTGAGGCATTCTATTCACTGTGCCACCTAGCTGCCCTAAAATAAACAGAGGCATCATCTAAAATCAACACTGTTTTGGATGCAAGGTAGAACAAGATAATTTAAAATATCAGTTTTCAAAATATGACATAGTTACCCAAGTTTTAAGACTGAATTCAGATCCACTGGAAAATTGCTGTTCCCAAAGCCCTTCAGTGCCGTGGGATATTCAGAATGATAGACTTACTTAGACTTCTATTTGAAATCACCAGAAGCATTAGATCCTAACAGCTGTTTAGTCCATCCTTAGCAGTCTTAAATCCAGGTATTGATTTCTCTTTCTTGGCAATCCCCTTTGAGGACATTTTTTTTCCCTCTCAAAATAGCTCCTTCTTGTCAACATTAAAAAATATATATATTTAGCACAACCTCCTGGATCCATCAGTTAATTTATTAGGGAAATCACTAGCTGTGTACTCATTATCAGTTGCTATTTCACTTGTACCCTTGTGTTTCATAAATTAAATCTTGTTTTGGAACAACTGAAGCAACCCTTCCCCCTCCTTAATAGAATGTTTTATCCAAGGTGTCTCACCTCTTCCTTGTCTCCAGTCCTTGAAAAGACTTAGTATCAGCCTGAAAGATTGCAAGGCTTAGGGAGACATGGTGATGATGCTGGGTTCAGTTTGTCAATCCAAACAAGGAGAAATCCCTTCGCTGTTGACAGCACTTTCTCACTGCTATGATTTCCTCACAGACTCTGGTCATGCCTTGGATATGATCACCAAAGTGATATGAGGCAGCGTAGATTTATGAATACACAGGTTTTTATTAATACCACCATCCATCAGTTTTATCATTTGGGTCTTGAAATAAAAAACAAAAAACAGCAGACTTCCTAATATAAGTATTCCTTCTACCAAAATATCCACCATTACTTTTTCTATTGTCTTACCTAAGTGAGGGCTAGAAAGGAAAAAGGTTCTTCCTATAGAATCAATCAATGATTATTAGTTCATGTACTGAGTTGGCTTAGATGATCTCTCAGATCTTTAACAACTCTGATACTCTGTACTACAGAACCTAGTAGTGATCTTTGATTTTTTTCTGTCTATAAATCTTTTCTCCTTCATGGTAGAAAACTGTTTTCTTTTCTTTGTATGTTGTCTTTATTTGCTTTGTATATGTTCTAGATGTTCACAACAGAAATAAGCTCCTTGAGGGCAGAAAGTGTTAAGTTTTATCTTTGTGTCTTTCCTGCTTGCCACAGAGCCTTGCACATGTAGGAAGATAGCAGGGTTTCTTAGTTCTTTTTTTGTTTGCTTTGCAGGGTTTCTTAGTTCTTTTTTGGTTTGCTTTTCAAAGTTTCTTTGCTGGCAAAAATCTTAGATCAAAGTCATGGGGTTTAGTTATTGACATATATGGATAATAAAGCAGGCCTAGCTGTTAAGGGCCTTTGTTTCCTTCTCTTATCTTTTATTCTGGATCAAAATGAATTGCTGGAAGAGAAAGTGGAGAAAGAAGAGGAGGAAGAGGAGAAGGAGGAGAAAGAGGAGGTAGAAGAGAAAGAAAAAGAAGGAAGAGGAGGAGAAGAAGAATGAAGGAAAGAAGGAAGGAAGAAGAAGGAAGAGGAGGAAGAGAAGGAAGAAGAGAGAAAAGGAGGAAAAATAAAGGAGAAGAAGAAGAAAGGAAAAGGAGAAAGAGGAAGAAGGAAGAGAATGAAGAAGAGAAGGAAAAAGAGGAAGACAAAGTACAAGAACAATAAAAAATTATGGAATATGATTTCTATAGCTTTGGAATTTAGCAAATCATAGAACAGAAATCACAGAAAGGTTTATTGCTGGCAGATACATATAATAAAACCAGAAATGTAGACCAGAAAATCAAAGATTATAGCTTTGCTTTCATCATTTAGCTTTGGTTCTTGTCCACCTTCATTTAAACTCTCAACTTAGTCCAATTTTTATTTTACACCCAAGAATTTGATTGACTTGCCTTCTTCATTGATTCTGTCAATTTGGAGGAGATAGATATCTCTTAACAGGAATTATAAAGTATTTCCTAATCCTAAATCAAATAGTTATATGAGAATGTAAACTCTGGATAAGCAATAAGTTACAGTATACTGTATTAAGACCTCTCATATGAGGAAATCTAAGAAGTAAGGAAAATGGCAGAGAGGATTGGGAGCAGAATAGTTGAGTAACTTGCTCTTTTTGGTCCCATAAGAAAAAAAAATGGGAACAGTGAATAGAAATTGCAAACAGAGAGACTTGATATATGTAGCAGTTGTTGGGGTTAGAGGTCATATTACAGTAATCAGCTATGCCCTCTTTAGCTAGCCACATCTTCAGACTGTGGGTAGAGCATTCTTTCCCAACTTAATCAGTTCCAAAGGGTATGACTTCCCTTTGAAGTTAGCACTGGTGTACTGGTAAATGTTTAACAACTGGCTCTCAGGAAAAAGAAATTCTGTGCAAGACACACTTCAAACTTTAATCTATATTATTTGAATTTTCCCCATGCTTTTTAAAATCCAGACAATAAGCAAAACTATAAATCAAGCCCTGGTTTGTCAGTTTCCAAGATATAAATGTTAACACTGAAAATTTAACAATCCATTTGACGGGGGTGAACCTGAAACTGTCTTCCTTGACTTTTGGGGTGAGCTCTGAAGCTCTCCTCTGACAGACCCCCCCTTCAGAGCAGTTAAGTGGTTTCATTAAGATTGGCCCCAAACCACTCCTTAGTTAGCTCAAACTCAAGTGGTCTCATTCAGCTGGAGATCTAGGCCTGGGGCAGTGACAACATCGAAGAAATCTCATTCAATGGAAACCTTACCCCCAGACTGCCAATAAAATGACCATTTTGAACCCCAAATCTTTGCAGAAGTCCGAAGCAGAATGATGCTTTGCCAAGGGACCTCTCTTCTTGGCACAGCTGCCTGCCAGGACTCCTGCCCGCTGTAAAGAGACCCTCTCAATGATAAACTTTGTTATTTCTCTTCTGAGCCCTTGTCACTAAGAAGTCTTCCTTCCTAGCAAAGCTGGCTTCTCAGCCAACAGAATAAACTTCCCTTTTGCCAGTCAGACTTTTCGAGTTCGTGAATTCTTTCATGTTGGGCCTGCATCAACCAGATGGGGTTCCCACAACTCCCTGCACTGCCACTAATTGCATCACGTTCTCTTAAGCCAGTTGGAGCTGGCTCTAGCACAGGTCCAGTTTCAACTTGCATTCCACTCTCACTCAACAACAGACTAGAAACAGAGAGAAAAAAGAAGGGAATGAATTTTTCTGATTTGGAGGGAATCTTTATTGAACCAGCCTCCTATACATCATTTTAATCTACTTACTCATTACTCAGACTCTATTTGCCAACAATAATGAAGGAAAGTAGTCCAAGACCATTTTGTCTTGCTTCAGGAAGTATAACAAACATTAACCCATCAAAATTATAAGATTCTTTATCATTTCATTCAAGTTAGGATAAGGTGGCACTTTGGCTCCAACCTTTGTCTTTTTTGACCTCTGCATGTCTTCCGTCATTCACTAGTTCCCCTTTACCAAGAATGAATCACAAAACCAAGTACTATTAAAATTGATCTTATTGTTATCTAGAGTATGCTGGCTTTACACAACTAATTAAATTATCAAGTAAACAACCAGAAGATCAGATAAGATTTAGATTGTACACTCACTATCTAGGGGAAGAAAGTGGGGAAGGTCAAGAAAACAACACAGTCTGTCTTAGTTGTCTTGCTAGGACAAATTCAATAGTGACTAGATTCACCTTTACTTAAGACATTACAAGGCTGTCATGCTATCTGTGACAGGCAAAGTTGGCTGCTTCAGAGATCCCGATAGTAACTCAATGCCAGCTTTTGCCTTCAATAAATCATTCCCAGTCTCCTCACTTGCTCCAAATTCAAATCTATCTCTTAACTCAAGTCTTTCACACAAAACAACCTCTCTCGCTATGTTGTGTCTTTTCCCATGAGAATCTTTTCTTTTCTCTCTGGTTGTGAAGAAAACAACACTGTTTCTTGGAGTCCATATTTCCCAGGAGCTCGTGTATCTAGTGTCTGAGAGACTCCTCTCTGCCAGCAGAGAAAAGGACTCGCCTCCCCACAAAAATGCTACATGCGCAGGAAAATTTTTCCTAATAATTAAAGCTAAACAATGGTCAGATAGGTTGTGTTAGAGGGAATGGAGTGCCTCCTTTTACACTCCTTGAACATAAACTACATGATGGTCACATATATTTTAAAGGGAATTTTTGTTCAGACATGGATTAAACTAGATATTGATGAGGTCCCTTCCAACTCTGAGATTCTGTGATTCAGAGAGAATCGTGTCTTCTCCAAGCTCATACAACTGGAAACAAAACCAGAAATAAAAAGCGTAGTGTTGTTTCTATTATATGGAACAATTCCATAAGTACTTTCTCAGTTCCATGTGTGTGTGTGTGTGTGTGTGTGTGTGTGTGTGTGTGTGTGTACATCTAGAGTCATAGTGAACATTAACTAAGCCCTTTAGAGCAATGGGGGTATATTTGACAAATGCCTAGCCCAGACAAAATGGCACCGTCCATGTGGAAGATGTGAGGGAAGTGCTTTGGGGAAAACAGAGGACTGGAAAATGTCTATACGTTCTCTGTTGGCTCACCCCATGTTTAGGAGCAACTTTTTCTCCATTGACTTCACAGCCAAACTCTAGGCATCCTTTAAAAGTTCTGACTTAGCAATAGCCATATTCAGGTCTGAAGACGGAAATGGCTCCTTCAGTCATACCACTGGCTAAAGGTGAGAAGTCATAGGTCATCTTTTTTCTCAAATGAAGCTATGACCTCTCAAGGAAAGGGCCTGAGTCTTTGATTTATTTTGTTTGTTTGTTGTTTGTTTGTTTGTTTTTCTATTCTGAGTGCAAGAAGTGAAGGACTCTAATCTGTCTCCAGAGCATGGATTAGCAGGATCCAGGTATCCAGGCCAGATGTGGTAAGCCTCCCAGCAGAGATGCTCTGAGAACATAAGTTGGGGATGTCAACCAGGCAAAAGCTAGCACCTGTCAAGTCAGGCTTTGGAATATGACGTTTAAAAAGCTGGAGACATAATTTCTAGGTAATTAGTCATGTTATTAATATGCTAGCATTGTAATAAAAAGAGGTCAGTGGCACTCTTGAATGCCAAAAACAATCATGGTGGGTTCACAGCCCTTAGAAAGGAAAGTGTTACAGAGGATGGCAATCAACTCTGACTAGTTAACAAGTAATGAAAGAATGAATATTACAATGAGGGATTGGACCTATTTTTAAATAAACTTTGATTATGTCAGTTACTTCTAAGTTACCCCCAGCCTTGGGCAATCTATTCAAAGAATATCACCCTGTTCCCACTACCCCCAAAAGCTGAGTAGAAACAATGACTTACCCACTTGGCTAGAATCTGAACAAAATTCATAAGAATGTTAATCAAATCTTATGATCAGTAACATCTTTCAAAAGGCTAAACTTTGAAATAAGGACTTTAGAAAAAGGGAGAACTCTGAATCTTTTCAAATCATTGGTTATTAATAATCATTTCTCTCAGCTTTTAAACTCAATGAGACCAATGATTTTTAGGAACTAAGGTAAACTGTGAACCTAATTTTATCTCACCCAAGACTAAATTGGTACAAGGAGATTATGCCTCCCAATATTGAGGGAAATGTTTGTATATTTTTTCCTTGTTAAATATTTGAAGAAAATTTCCTTTTGTAAAAGCTAATTAAATGGCTCAATGGGTCTGGGTTGCTAGTCACCTGACACCTAAAAATAAGAGACATAGACAATAAATGGGAGAGTGAAACTCAAGGAAATGACCAAAGAAATCACAATTTCCCATGGTACAGGAGAATCCTTAAGGAATTAAAATATAACAAGGCTAGTCCTGAGAAAGGCTTTGCCAGAGCAACTATGTTATGTAGCAGTATAACAGAGAAGATCTGATTCCTATCCTTAGGAGACTTCTAATGTAAGACATTCGGTCTTCACTTTTTCATTCATTAGCCACTTACAACAGTTAGCTCAAGGAGTAACAATAAAAGCATCTGCTATTTCTCATTTGATCCTCACAATAATTGTGTGAAACAAGTGCTATTATTACACTCTATATTACATATAGAAAAACTGGGATTCTGTTAACAACCCTAGTCAAAATCAGGATTTGAATCCAGGTCTCCTTGCTTCCAGATCTGGGACTCATCACTACATCCACCTGTCTTTCAGTAACCTATACTGTAAAATGTTTCTTTTAGAAAAGGACTAAAAGAAACAGGGGACCTGGGCTTCAAAGAACCAGCAGTCTAATGAGAGTGTGTTATTTGCTCCAAAGATTGAATTCCCTATGATTTTTTCCCTTTCCAATCAAGATCCAGTTACCTCGGTAACCACTGCAGTCAGTCACTCATTCATCTGCCTTTGAAGCTCCTTGTCAAAGTTATTTTGCATTGAAGATGGCTTCTTTGCTGAAACTCTGTATTTTCCAGCAGAGTGATTTTTATTATCATTATCATTATTATTATTATACTAAAGATTATACTTTAACTGGACTCTAAGTTCCATAATTAATTTTTTTAAAATAGTGCTTTGAAAGTTTTGCCTTTTCCCCCTCTGAGCTTTTTAAATATCATTTATATGTAACGGACACATTTGTAAACATGGTTACATTTCTTTGATTTCTTTCTCAGAGAAAACTGAACATGATCTCACAGTAGTCAAGTTGATATGTGTAGAAAGTTTAAAAAAATGATAGTTCTTAGCACTCTCTACCACCTGTTTTTTTGCCCCTCTGCCACTATCACTGCAGAAGAAAGATCATAGGCCATCTTGGGTTTGTCTTTCCTTTATGGGTTTCCCTGGTTTAAAAAAAAAAAACTTCCTTCCCTAGTACAATCAATGAAAATCAGAAAATAGTGTATTTCAGGATGTCAGTGGAAAAATAGATCAAATTTTTGCGTTTGGAGATTCCAATTGTTTAAGAAAACAAATTATTGACCATTGCTTATAAACAAGCAAAGAAATGTCCACTTTTTCTATTCTCAGAAAAGTGCTATCTAGAAAAGATATTAGGAATCATCTGGTCTAACTTTTTCACTTTAAAGGAAAGAATGAAACCCAATGTGATGGAAATGAGACTCAAATCCACTTCTTCTGACTGCAAGTACAATATTCTATTCTATAAATCAACAATAGTAAATCATCTTTATATGATACTTTTTATTTAAAGCTTATTAATAGTTTTCTTCATACCAATCCTGCACATGTAGACAAAGACTAAAGGTTGTATGGCTTACTCAGGAGTTACACAAATGGTGTCAGAGCTAGAATACAAACCCAAATGTCTGAACTCCAAAGTCCAGTACAATTTTGACTTCATATCTCTATTTTATACAACATGATGAAAGTTCAATCATTTTTTCCTTCATTATCTTTTTCTCATATTTTCATTCATTCAACATTTTTTGAGAGCCTAGGGGGCACAGTGGTTAGAGTGCTAAGCCTAGAATCAGGAAGATTTGCATTTCAATTCAACCTCAGATATTTAATAGTTAGTGATCATGGGTAAGTTGTGTAACCTCTGTTTGCCTCAGTTTCCTCATCAGTAAAATGGGGGTAATAATAGGATATATAATCGGTATCAGACTTGATTTTTATCTCTCTATCCTCTCAAACACTGTAGATCTAAGGATATGAATCTTGTTCAGAACAAAGTCACTTCCCTAGTTGCTAAACCTTTGCATACATTTGACAGCTTAACTCCCACCAAATGCTGGTTACACACACATACACACACCACCATCACAAACAGCAAACAGCAAGCAAATTCATTTTTCCAAATAAAACAACAAATAGAATTTGGAGAAATTCTAAGACAAAAATATATCAAAAAACACACAAAATTAAATGCATAAGTGAGGCCCATCTCCATCAAGGGTAAAATCTCTAGAGAGACAAATTGAAAATCAGAGATATGGGCCAGCTTTTCTTATGCCTATAGCTTTGAAATTAAGTCAACAAGCATTTATTAAGCACCTCTTATGTTCCAGCTATTGTGCTGAGTACTAGGGATGTAGAGAAAGACAAAAGGCCTTGCTCTCAAAGAGTTGCACATGTCCCCTAAAGAGTGTGTGAAACATCTCCCTAGAAACTCTTGAAAGAATTCTACCCTTATTCAGAAACACAGGATCACTTCTGCATTCTCTGCAGCAATCAAAGTTCACTATCTTTTTTTATGGAGTACATATCACAGAGATTCCTCAACCCCATCCCTCGAGTTCTCACACAAGAATGGCATTCATACACTTATTGGGGAATAGAAGGAAGCCAGTGGTGAGACATTAATGATGCAAGAGAGATCTTGAAGGAGATAAGAAAGGACAGGAACAAGGGCACAGAAAGAGGGATTAATCTTTCTGATGAGGGAAATTTCTCCTGTGACCAAAAAAAAAGAGAAAGAAGATGAAACCACTAAAAAATAATTATAAAGGATAAAGGGAGGAGCCTAAGAAATCTCATGTTGAACAGCTTCAATCTTCTCAGATCTAGGATTCTTTTCCAGATCCTCTGTCTCTGAATGAAAGACTATTTTCATTGCCCCATAAATGGGATATGATACCATTAGATTTAGAGTTCCTAATCTGTGGTCCATAAAAATATTATATTAAGATCCCGGTCAGATCATCTAAGTTTCACAGGTGATTATCCTATGAAATGTTCGCTGTGGTAATATACTTCAGACTTACAACAATCAGTGGGTTGGGTAGACTTGAAAGCATACCAAATCCAAGGAATTGATTTGAGTCCCAAATTTTTTACTCTATCAATCACATTTTACTTTTTCTCTATAATATAGATATCTTCAAGCCATACTCATGAAGTTCATATTCATTATATGTACCTCCCCTAAATACCTGGTACTTCCACTGGAGAGCAGCCACAATTTTGTTTGTTGTTTTCCTTTTTTTACTAAAATTTTGTTCATTTAGGGTTTTTTTTCTCTGTTACTCTAATTTCTGAATATATACCACTACCACTCACTTCTCTTGTCCAACAAGCCTTCCCTTTTAACAGGCCAAAAAAAGAGAAAGAAAGAAAAAGCCACTTTCTACGGCTAATATCATCTGAGTTGACAGTATAATTAATATTCTATACATGTAGTCTTCCTCCTTTGTAAAGAGATCTCTTCTTCAGGGCCAAGATCGATTATCAATTTCCCACAGCTATAATTTTGAAGGTTTGTGTCATATCTTTCAAGTACTGAAGCCACACCCCTTCCCTCATCACTTCCCTCGGAACCAGAGATATTTATATCAATGAGATGTGAAGAAAATGGCCTACTATGGTATAGTGTGATGGGAGATCACATGGTGTAGTTCTGCACTGAAAAAGGAGTCAACAAAGCCTCCAGAGCTTTCATCGAGGCTATAGAAAGCACAGAGTAGAACATCTATTTGAACCATTCTGAAGACAGTGTTCTCAAGTCCAAAGAAAACTGCTGGTTGGCCCCAAGATGACTTCTTTTACCTAAGATCTCATTTAATCAAAGGCAGAATTAAAGGAAGGAAGAGAAGATAGGGGATGTTCTCCCTTTCTAATGAATCCCTGGCTAGATTGATCCCATCTTTGAGCTAGCTGTTTTCAAAACTGGACCTCTATCATTAAGTCTTTCCACAACCTCCCCACATGGGCCAATGTGACTCCTCACAGTATTCTATGATAATTCTACTTAACTACTATCTTTTAAAAAGAACTCCCTGTGGTTCCAACCTAATGGGCTTCCAGCTCCAAGCATGTCTACGACTAATGAATGATCAGCTGCATTGTGATATTCAGAGCACAGATCTTGAGCTCTGGGGGTGGAGGCTGGAAAAGGAGAGAAGTGCAGTGGAAAGATGTGTGGGGTGCTGGGGAGGACTAAGCCCTCTGGTGTGAGAATGTGCTAAGCCCTGCCCATCCAACTTTGGTGCCCACCTGTTACCCCGCTCTCATTTACACTTCCAAAAAGCTGAAACTCACACAGGAGCAGTGCCCCACTGAAAATGTTGGCAGACAAGCTCATTTGGGTTAAGAATAACCAAAAGGTGAAAGCATGTGAAAACTTACCCCTTTCTGACCAATGAGAGAGATGAGAACAGTTTGTTCCAACAGCCACAAAGAGGTTGGTCAGACATCAGACACCCAGGTCATTGACTGCACTTTTGACCGTCACCAATTCCAGGGGTCCTCAAACTTCTAAAATAGGGGGCCAGTTCACTGTCCCTCAGACTGTTGGAGGGCCGGACTATAGTAAAACCAAAAACTTTGTTTGTGGGCCTTTAAATAAACTTCATAGCCCTGGGTGAGGGGGATAAAGGCCTCTGCTGCTGCATCTGGCCTGCAGGCCGTAGTTTGAGGACTCCTAGGACCCTTGACTTTTGTCTTGCCACTGGATTTTGCTAACTCTGGAAGAGAGAGTGTGGCTGATGACTTTGCGAAATTAGGTTTCACCTAAATCCAATTCATGTGCAAGCCAAGACGTCCCATTATGTCACTGGTCCTCTTCAAAAATGAAGGACAAACAAGGACAGAGTACTGGACTTGTATTTAAGACAGACCTGAATTTAAATCCAGTCTCAGAAAATTGTATGACCCTGAACATGTCATTTAACCACTGTCTTCCTCAGCTCCCTCATTTATAAAGTAGGAATAATAATATTACCTACTCCCAAGGAAAAGATAATATTTGTCAAGCACTTTGCAAACTTTAAGTGCTATGCAAATCCCAGCTGTTATCATCATTATTGAGTATTATCATTATTAGTTCAAATCCTGCCTCCAATACTTAGTAGCTTCATGATCCCAAGGGGCAAGATCCCCTCATTTATAAAATAATAATAGTGCCTAACAGGATTGTTGTGAGGATAAGAAGAAATAATATATGTAAAGCTCTTTGAAAATCTTGTTGTTGTTGTTCAGTCCTTTGGAGCATGTTTGATTCTTTGAGATCCTATTAGGAGTTTTCTTGGCAAAGATACTGGAGTGGTTTACAAATCTTAGAACCTTTATATAAGTGTTAGTTATCATCATCATCATCCTTATCATTAACCTCTCTCAGCCTGTTCCCTAATCTGAAAATAGCAAAAATAACATACATAAATATTCTTGGGGGAGCAATTTTGTTATTATAGAACACTGACCTCAGAGTCAGAAAAAACCTACAATTAAATCTTCCCTTTGCCACTTATTGGCATTTTGGCCAGAGGCAAGTCATTTAAATTCTCAGAATTCCCACATAATTCTCTAATACTAGTTTCAAAATTTCAGAGAAGGTGGTGATATGTACTAGTCAATGAAATTCCTTCATAGGAGCTTCCTACGTAGATAAAAATATTGGTCAAGTTAATAATAATAATAATAATACTGTCTTCTCACTGTAACTGGGAGACTTGTGAGATAGTATTCAGAGGGCTTTGTAAACTTAAAAGTACATATAAATATAAGCTAATATTCCCAATGTGACCTTGGGCAAGTGAATTATCTTCTTTAATTTTCTCTTCTGTAAAACAAAAGTTTAGGATAAAGTGTTATGAGCCAGAACTTGAAACAAGGTGATAATTCAATCAATATCAAGGAATTGATACAATGCTTATTGGTTCACACATTAGAGCAAATCCTTACAAGGTGTTAAGTCACTAGTATTGATAGAAACAATGCTTAAGTTAACACCTTTGAGAGTTCACACATTAGCTCACACATTAGTTCACATGTTTGGGAGATTTCAGGGTTCAGTATGAGATATCCAAATTCAAACCATAATCCCACTCTCAGAGAAGGAGTCAACCTTTGAGTTTACACCTCTAAAAGAGCATAAAAACAACTAAGCTCAGTCAGGAGAGTTCAGTTAAAAAAGATTGAGAGGAGAGCTTCGGAAGGAGATTGAGAAGCCATGAGTCGGAGTTGAGCTGGAGGCAGAAGCTGGAAGAGCTAAAAGACAAGCTGCAAGAACTCTTGGAATCAAGGAGTGAGATAGGCCTCTAAGAAAACTAACTGGGCTATATTGAAGGAGACAATAAAAGATTTGAACTTTTAATACCTGGCTGCACTTGAGGTGATTATTACTCTGAACTGAAACTAAGGCTGCCTCCAGAAACCTCCCCAAGAAACCTGCTCCCAGAGAATGATCATATATTAAAAAAGAGAAGAGAACACCACAACAAAGAGTCTCTAAAATTTCTTCTGACTCTAACTCCTATGTTCCACCCTTAAAAACTGTTAAAAGATTGGAGGGAGGTTAGTGGACTTGAGAGCTATTTCTCTGTCCCCTGTTTTTCTGAATGGGCTCAGAAAAGTCACAGGCAGAAATATAATTAGCCTAAGCTGAATGGGACTTTGCCCCTAAACACCAACATGGGGAAAAGGAGTGTACTTTAGCCAACTACAGAAATGCTATCCTAACATAGTGACCAGTCCCTGTCCCCATAGCTAGCCTAATAGTACTCCACCAGCCTCTGCTCTCCCACCAGGGTACCCATTTGCCAGATCTGCCTTATTCCCCAATCATTATGGGGATGAAGGTTCTATCATGATGGTACTCATAAATCCACCTTCCCTCCCTCGTGTTTTGTCTCAGGCTAAAAAAAAAATTTTATCTATCACTTGTCACAAAAGGCAAGAACAAAACATGTTTTATGATTTTGGAGACAGTTTCAAACCTGTGTGCAATTTTTCAATAGACCTTTTATTTCCTCAATTTAGGGAGATCTTAGTAAAAAATAAAAAATGGCCACTACCAAGGCAAATTGGTGACCACACCTACTTTGCAATTTATTGTCTTCAAGAGTGTGGGGGGAGGGAAGATGTGGTGCAGTAGACACACACACACACACACACACACACACACACACACACACACACACACACACAAAGTTACATGGAGAATTGAGTTGTTGCTTGGCTTGTCCCTGGTGACAAAGTCAACATGTGGCAGAAAAAGAATCTACACCCAAGCCTTCCTGACTCTGAAGCCAGCTTTCCCTCCATAATGCCGTACTGCTTCTCATTGTACACACAGTAGGTGCTTAATAAATGCTTTTAAAAACTATATCTGATTTTAGAATCACAACTGCAAAGAGCTTCTACTTTCTTCCTGATTGAAAGGAAATACTTCAAATAAAGTTGTTTAGAATTGGAACTGGTGAGTAGATGCTAAACTCTGTCATTGATCTCTGAGATTAGACATGAATTGCCTAATTAGTATATTAAGTGCTCATTACTAGTCAGAGTGTGAGGACCTGAAAGATTAGAACTCCCTTGCAACTTTAAAGAGGACAGTTAAGTGACTCATTACCTGAGATTACATCAGGCATTTGCTAGGGAAAGTCTGAAGAGTATACTAATAAGCTCTACTCTTTAATGAGTGGAGTTTTGTTTCATTACTCACAAGGGTGTTGAGAGGATCAAATGAGAGAATATTCATATGCAAAATGTTTTATAAACCATAAAACTCTGTCTACATAAATGTAACATTATTTGTTCAACTATATTGCAATGCATTGATCATAAGTGTTGCTATAGGAAAACCTTAGTTATAGCAAACTTTTGAGAAATAGATCATTCTGGATAGCTGAGTTTTACTTGGAGTTGAGGGATTAATTCTTCACATACCCATTTAAAAAAAAACTCTTTGAATGAAAATCTTTCTAAAATGTATTAAAGTGGAAATGTTTGATAACCCTAAGAAGATAAAGTAGTAGAAGAGGTGCTGTCTATTCAACAAGAATTGCTAGGAAAATTGGAAAGCAATTTGGCAGAAATTAGGTTTAGACTCAATTTTTATACCATACAGCAAAGTGAATACAGAAACTGTACTGGCTCATTGTCAAGTGAAATGTTTCAGCTGATGGGATTATGCCCTCCTGGGCTGAGGCAAGAAGTTCCCTCAGTTACTTCATTGGTTTCTCATCAGACTCCACTGTTGCTGTTACTGGATCCACTTGCCAGTTAGACTCCTGGTTTTGATAGTTGTCCCAGCCTCATTATCTCCTGGAGAGTCCTCTTTCAAAATATTTAACTTCCTAAAATCATGAAAGAATAAACACAAGAGAATACCATGTATTCACAGACATGTGATAGCCAGGTGGGAGATTAGATGTTTTCCTCTCTCCTTACCTAACAGATCACTGCAGTTTTTCCCTCCCTCCCACTAGGAAGGAAAAGGGGGAAAGGACTGAGGGAGAAGTATATTGATCCTTTTGTATATGAACTTAATTTTGGTTCCAAGCCTCTTGAATCATCAGTTCTTCCAGCTCTAAAGTCAATTTTAAGTCTTTTAATTACCACATAGTTTTACTCACAGTCAACACTGGCTTTCAAAGTTTCACGTGTTAGACAGAAGGTTTAATGATTTACACATATTTCAACAACTGCAACCTCATTGACCAGTCCCCACCATTATCTCAAGATCATCAGCCAGAGTTGGAAAGGATCACAAAGGTTATCTAGAATAATCTTTCTATTTCAAAGAGGAAACTAAGAATCAGAGAGATGGAAGTGACTTTTCCAGAGTCAGACAGTAAGTAGCCAAGCCAAGATTCAAATGCAGATTTTTTTTATCTTCAAGGGCAAGCAAAAAAATTCAGTGTCCTCCCCATAATGCCATGCTGTTTCCTCTTACGGATAGGCAGCTCCAGGGATCCAACACAAAAAGCATTACTAATTAGCTCATTCCCTCATAGACTCATAAGAAAGATTCTTTGAGTTATCATGCAGGAATAGGTCACCTTATAAACTCAATCTTGTTTATTTTGTTGCTTATTTATTTTTCATACTTTCCCACTAAATGTGCTATTCTGAGTCCTCATTGCAAGAGTGGGCATAAGCCTTGAGTCTTTTTCTTCCTTCCTTCCTTCCTTCCTTCCTTCCTTCCTTCCTTCCTTCCTTCCTTCCTTCCTTCCTTCCTTCCTTCCTTCCTTCCTTCCTTCCTTCCTTCCTTCCTTCTTCTTCCTTCCTTCCTTCCTTCCTTTCTTTCTTTCTTTCTTTCTTTCTTTCTTTCTTTCTTTTTCTTTCTTTCTTTCTTTTCTTCTTGCTGAGGCAATTGGGGTTAAGTGATTTGCCCAGGGTCCCACAGCTAGGAACTGTTAAGTATCTGAGGTCATATTTGAACTCAGGTCCTGCTGACTTCAGGGCTGGTGCTCTATCCACTGTACCACCTAGTTGTGTATAATCTTTGCTTTCTAGACATGGCAAGAAAGAATGCAGCTGTCCCAATCTTGCAGTTTTTTAAGGTGCAGATTTTTCTACACAATCAGTCGAAAAAGTTTACTCCCATTTATATAATAGTAGAATGCAGAATGTAGGGTCCCTCCATGTTAGGCAACCTAGATACGCTCCAAGCAAGCCCCAGCATGTCTGTATCCAGCTCTTAACCCACTGCCTGACACATAGTAAGCACTTAATAAATATTTATTGATTGCATAGAGTATGAGTTCTGCAAGGTCCTCAAAGCTGGAAAGGTTTCAAGTAAAAGCAATTGTAGCAATGGGCAGTGAGTCATCTGAGGATCAACTTGCCTATATTTGGAAAGGCAATAATAGGCCCCCCCCAAGTGATAATTTGTTTTAGCCACTCCTAATAATATCTAGTATATATGAAGTAGTTTAAGGTGTGTAAATTGTTTAATATATTTGACCTCATTTGATCCTCTCAATATGACTATTAGGTAGGTGCTATTATCATCCCCATTTTACAGATGAAGAAAAAAACTTGACAATTATCAAGTGCCTTTCCTAGGATCACATAGCAAATGTCTGGGACAGGTTATAATTGAGGATCTTCCTATCTCCAAGTCTAATACTCTATTCACTGTGTCTAAGAGGTAACAATATGTACTAATGGAGAAAGCATCTATGTCAATGTAAATACAGATGTTTTGAAGCTTTTTCACACTTCCTTCATTGGAAGTTTCCAAAATTCAGTCTGTCACTAAGAAAATTAACAGTTCAGGAAAGAGCTGAGAATGTCAGGTTCATCTAGTGCCATTCTCAAGTTACCTTCTATTTTCTATAGCTCTCAGTCCATAGGTAATAAGGTGGTAAAATAATTGAGCTCAATGACTTATACATTTAGCAAGCATTCAGTGAGTGAGTCAGTAAAAATTTATGAAGACCCTACTATGCACTGTAAAAAAAGACAGACTTTGCTCTCGTAGAGTTCTCAAGTGAATGGGGGAAACACCTTGCAAAAATGTACAAAAATGCTACAGACAGGATAAAAAGGAGATATTCACCAAAGGGAAGACAGATTGGTTCTTGTCAGAACAGAGGTGTCATCCTTAATCTGGATACTCATTCCTCCACATCTATGGAAATAAAATGGAATATTATTCTGCCATTCATTTCTTTTATGACACTCATAATTTCCATAAGAAATTGAGTTGACTACAATATTCTCAGGGTTAAGAATAGTACATTTTCACAAAAGCCATAGAGTTAAATAAGTATGGCAGAGTTGGACAATAAACAGAATGTGTCCTGGGGGCTTCCCTGAGACACTTATGCCTTCCCAGCCTTGAGAGAACAGCTGATGAAAGATTGAAACTGATTACATTAGCACTTCTTCCTAGGCCCTCAGTGCCTTAAGGAAAAAAGAGAAAACAAATCTAGTATGCAATTCGTCAACTTGGAATGGTCTAATGGAAAGAGTACTGGATTTGGAATTGAAGGACCTATGTGCAAATCCCATCTCAACAATTTGCAGCCGTGGGATTTGAAGCAAGTTCTTTAGTCTATCTGAATCTCAGGTTCCTCATTTGTAAAAATGAAGGGATTAGACAAGATGACCTCTGGGATGGCTCCCAGTGCTGAGTCTCTAATCCTGATGGGGAACAGTGACCACAGGAAGATCATAGGCAGAGGCCAAAGGGAGCTGGCAGCATGTGCAGGAAGCCCAGGTCCAGCAATGAAGAACTGGGGATGTCCCAGTTGGGTGGGGCTGTACCTCTGTCCTACAGTCGTGATGTACCAGAGGGTCAGAGCATTCATGGCACTGAGGTGATCTCTCTTTGTGTGTCTGGTCCTTTTAGCTACTTACCCAGAAGTGGGGGCATCTGTGCCCAAGAAAACCACTGAGGATTGGAAATGGACAACCTCAAAGATTCTGAATTAATCATCTGTCTTAAATTTTACTTGTGCCAGGTTACAGGACTTGGGTGATTCAGGACTTCTGGTAATTCTAAAAATTAGAATTTTTAATTTTCTGAACATCCCCTATTAGAGATACCTCAATTTTTGATCATAGAAAGATTTCAATATGTTTAGCCAAGACTAATAGTCAGATATTACTAAATACTCTATCCCCTTAATCTTTTGTCACTCCAGTCTATTATCCCATCAGTCCTAAAGGGATGAATCCAGGGAGAGCTGATTTATCAAAGCACATAAGTCTGAGTGATTCTAGTCTCAATCCCTTTTCCTTATAGAAGTATTCTTTCTATGATACCTCCTTCCCTTCTTTTCTGAAACGAGGGACTATGTGAGCAGAATACTATAGTCAATGTCAGATTTGGAGCATCCTAAATTTTCTCCCTTTCTTTTTTTCTTTATTAACCTTTTTTGATTAATTCTCTTAATATTCTTGACTTTTTGCCCTTCCAGACTATAAAAGAACCTTTTTTTTTTTTGGTACTTTGATTGGCATAATACTGAATAAGTAAATTAAGGTAGACAGAATTGTCATTTTCATTATAGTAACAGCCTTTTTCGCATCATCCCCCCACCACCACTATCCTTCACCCCCCACCCCCCACCCCTTCACACATACACACACACGCTGGCAGTCTGGTGAAGCTTACAGACCCCTTATCAGAATAATGTTCTTAAATAATTGAAAGAAATGATAAATTTCAGTTGAATGTTAATGAAAGTAAAAATACATTTTTTTCTCATCCAAGTTCATGGAGCCCCAGGTTTAGAATCTTTGTTATAAGAGATTCAGGAGTGAAAGAAGGAGGAAACATTGGGGAGTATTAGTAATTCTTAAATAAGTGCTCATTTTAAATGATTTTTTTAAATTTGAGTTTAAATTTCTCTCCTCTCACCCATTGAAAAGACAATCAATGTGATATCAATTTTACATGTGAAATCATAAAAAAAGGCAAGAAAAATAAAGTTAAAATTATACTTCAATCTGTACTTAGACTACTTAAGTTCTTTCTCTGAAGATTGATGGCATTTTTTTTTTCTATCATGAGTATTTTTCAGAATTGTCTTGAATCATTGTCTTGATCACAGTAGCTAAGTCTTGCACAGTAATTATTGTTACAATATTGCTGTTACAATATAGAATGTTCTCCTGGTTCTGTTCACTTCATTTTGTATCAGTTCCCAGGTTTTTCTGAAATCATCCTGCTCATTAAAGATAAGCAATATTAAAACAAAACACAACAGTATTTGGAGGGGCGGTAAATGCCTTCTCCTATTGATCTTTAGAAGATCAGTTTTCTAGTATTTGAGAACCTAACATATTTCATGTACAGGAATTCAGAGATTCAGGTTAATGATTCCTCCAATCTTGACCTGATTAGGAGAACTAGAACTTTCTTACTCAGACATGATTTAGTCTAAGTTAGAACAACTGTGTCGTAGAGTACTGGGCCAGGGATCAGAAAGTTGTGGCCTAAGATACTTATTGACTGTGTGACCCTGGGCAAGTCACTTAACTTTGCCTCAGTTTCTTCATCTGTAAAATGAGCTGGAGAAGGAAATGAAAAACCATTCTAATATCTTTGTCAAATGAAGTCACAAAGAGTCAGACTTGATTGAAACAACTGAACAAAAACAACCTTGTCCAACCACACTAGGTAGCCAGAGTTCCCAAATACGCAAACACAGATACTGTACAAGCGAACCATCATTGAACTTATTAGATAAGAGCCCAGGGTCTGCTGGGTAGAACTCATTAGATAAGAACTTAGGGCTGCTGAAGAGACAGGTCAATCTCCTTTACTTGACATTTGCTCCCACAATTTTTGCTTTTTTTTCAGTTCTAGATCATCCTTCTCACTATTTGGCTGCTACCCCTTGGGCTAGAGATGAGAAGGGAAAAGGGAAGCGGGTGAAAAGTAAATCAGGTCATTTTGCTTCTTCAAAGTAAACTCAGGAATACAATTCTTGAGGAAGATTCAAGCTAATGTCCAAGAATAAGGTCTGGGAATTCTCTGTGGCTTCTATTATACATGTTACTGCTTTATTCACTTATCTCACATCCATTATGTGAGAAGAGTAAAATGTTGGGATGCCGTGGAAATGGGTGGATCAAAAGAACTGAGTTCAAAACTTGGCTTTACCACTCCTTGCCTGTGAATTCTTAACAAAGTCATTGTTCTGTGACTCAATTTCCTCATCTATAAAAAAAGAGGGTTGGAATTAATGATACTGTAATAAAGATAATGACAGGTAGCATTTATATAGAGCTTACTATGTGCCAGGCACTGTGCTTAGCACTTTCCAAATATTACCTCATTTGATCCTCACAACCCTGCAAGGTTAGTGCTACCATTGTCCCCACTTTACAGGTGAGGAAACTGAGGCAAACAGATTAAATGACTAGCCCAAGGTCAAACCACCAGTAAGTCTCTGAAGGATTTGAACTCAGTTCTTCCTGCCTCCAGGCCCAGAGTTCTATCTATTGCACTGCCTCACTCCCTCCTTAAAGAAATTCCCTCCCCTAAATTCTCCTTAAATTACATTCATGATTTGGAAGTAATTCTTTCAGTACCACCTCAGAGATCTATTTTTGGCCCTGTAATGCTCACCATTTTAATTAGTGTCATGAAAAGCAGAGGTGTTATACAGATGGCACAAAGAGGATAGCAGTAGCTAAGGATTTCAGTAAGCTAGAACATTCTAACAAACCTAATAAAATTATAATGCATGCGGATATATGTAAAATTTTACAATTGGAAATGCCAACTAAAGCATCTCTGAAGTTCTACTTCATACCCCATCAGATTGATAAAGGCGACAGAAGAGGAAAAAGTCAAATGTTGGGGGTAGGTAGCGTGAGGGAGAGAAAATAAAAGGCTTGATAATTGAAGAAAATAATAAAATGAAATTTAAAAAAATTACAGTTGAGTTCAAATAATTAATTTTAAAAACATGAGTGTCATGCCTAGAAAATAGTTGTATGAAAAAGATCAAGGAGTCTTAGAGATCTACAAGCTCAAAATGAGTCAATAATGTTGCATGGTCAATATTTAGAATACAAAGGACCCAGAATATGGGAATTCACTCATCCTGCTCTAGTTTGCTCTAGTCAGACCTTATCTGGTTATATTGTGCTTAATTCTGGACATCACCTTTTAGGAAGGATACCGAAAACCTGGAGCACCTCCTAAGGAAAGTAACCAGAATGGGAGAAGACTGAGGATCATATCTTTCAATGATGAACCAAAAAACAATGAGATTATTAGAATGGAGAAGAGAAAAAGGGATAATAACTGTCTTCAAGTACCGTCATGTAGAAGAAAGACTTCTCTTTGGCCATAGGAGATAAACCAAGAGCAAAATGAGTAGAAGTTGCAAGAACCTATTTTGGTTTTATGAAAATCAACCTTTTCAATAATATCTAAGGAATGGACTGCCTTTGAAGGGGAAGGAGAATAACCATTTATGTAGTACCTACTCTGTACCAGGCACTGTGCTAAGTGCTTTATTATTTATCTCATTTGATATTCACAAGTCTGAAAGGAAGGTGCTATTATTATCCCCATTTTATAATTGAGGAAACTGAGGTAAACAAAGACAAAGTGATTTTGCCAGAGTCACTTAGCTAGTAAATGTCTGAGGCTTGATTTGAACTAAGGAAAATAAGTCTTCCTTTCTTCAGGCTCAGTATTCTATCAGTTGTACCATCTAGTTTCCCCTTCAGTGGAGATTTTAAATGAACATTGTATAACTACTTTTTAGTGATACTACAGAAGGCTCTTTTTTGGGGGGTCCCTCCCAATTCTCTTATAATATGATGTAATATACAAGCTACTTCACTCAGTCCTGGAAGATGTCTTGTAGAAGATGAGTTTCAAGGCTTTAGAAAACAGCTTCGGAGACTACCAGAATGGCAAAGGAACAATTATTTACTAAACCACCTTGCAAATCTTTGTCTCTTCACTTTCACGTGACATTTTCATAAATTTTTATAGATGTTTTTGTTTTTACATCACTATAGATATAAAAGAAATTCTTATCTCTTCTCTTCCCTTTCCCAAGAAAAATCAAAAATAACAAATAGTATTTTTAAAGACAAAAAAAGACTGAAAAGGGGGATCAACAAAACTGATCAATACCTCCAAAAAATCCCAAAAATATGCCCCATATGGATGTGGGAAAACGGGGACACTGATGCATTGTTGGTGGAGTTGTGAATGAATCCAACCATTCTGGAGAGCAATCTGGAATTATGCCCAAAAAGTTATCAAACTGTGCATACCCTTTGATCCAGCAGTGTTTCTATTGGGCTTATACCCCAAAGAGATACTAAAAAAAGGAAGAGGACTTGTATGTGCTAAAATGTTTGTGGCAGCCCTGTTTGTAGTGGCTAGAAACTGGAAAATGAATGGATGCCCATCAATTGGAGAATGGCTGGGTAAATTGTGGTATATGAATGTTATGGAATATTATTGTTCTGTAAGAAATGACCAACAGGATGAATACAGAGAAGCTTGGAGAGACCTACATGGACTGATGCTAAGTGAGATGAGCAGAACCAGGAGATCATTATACACTTCGACAACAATATTGTATGAGGATGTATTCTGATGGAAGTGGACTTCTATGACAAAGAGACCTAACTGAGTTTCAATGGATAAATGATGGACAGAAACAGCTACACCCAAAGAAGGAACACTGGGAAACGAATGTGAACTATTTGCATTTTTTATTTTCTTCCCGAGTTATTTTTACCTTTTGAATCCAATTCTCCCTGTGCAACAGGAGAACTGTTTGGTTCTGCAAATATGTATTGTATCTAGGATATACTGCAATATATTTAACATATATAGGACTGCTTGCCATCTTGGGGGGGGGGGGGGGTGGAGGGAGGGAGGGAGGGGAAAAAACGAAACATAAGTGAGTGCAAGGGATAATGTTGTAAAAAATTACCCTGGCATGGATTCTGTCAATACAAAGTTATTATTAAATAAAATAAAATTTAAAAAAAATATGCCCCATATGAAACACGTGTGTAAGGATGCATAACACCTCTACAAAGAGGTAGGATAAGAGTACCTACTCATATCTTTTCTTTTCTTTTTTGAGCCACACATGTTCATTATAGTTTTACATATTCATTTTTGATTTGTATGTGTGATTGTTTTTTCCATTTACATTATTATATTTACTGTATATATTGTATTTCTTGACTCTGCTTACTTCACTCTGTATCAGTTCATGTAGATCTTTCCAGGCTTCCCTATATTTATCACTATTATCATTTCTTATAGCATAATAATAGTCTACTGCATTCATCTACCACAGTTTGTTAAATCATTTACCAGTTAATGGGCTTCTACTTTATTTACAATTCTTGTCTTCACATAAAGGGCTTCTACAAATATTTAGAGGAATTTTCTTTTTATCTGTGACATTCTTGGCAAATAAGCCCAATAAAAGAAATATTTAAGCAAAAGGATATGAACATTTTAATCATTCCACACGCTTAAAGTAGAATTTTATGTAATGGGGGGGAAGAGGAGGGGGAAGAAATCTCTTAAAAAACAAGTCCAATATAACACAACAGTGAGATGTAATTTTTGAAAAAGATAGGACAATGACTACTCTGAAGGACTTAGGATGAAAAATCCTATCCATACCCAGAGAAAGAACTAATTGTGTCTGAATACAGACTAGGGTATTCTCAGTCTCTCTCTCTCTCTCTCTCTCTCTCTCTCTCTCTCTCTCTCTGTCTCTCTCTCTCTCTGTCTCTTTATTTTTAGCTTAATTTTTCTTGAGGGTTTTTATTTTCATTATGGTAGGAGGTCTATATTTTCTTTGACAACTTGACTTTTATGGAAATGTTTTGCATAACTTTACATGTGGTTTCTTAATTGTGGGTGGTAATTAGGAAGAGAACCTAGAACTAAAAAATCTTTAAAACAAATGTAAAAAAAAAGTCTCTAATGTAACTAAGGGAAAATATTAAATAAATAAATAAATTCAAAAAAAGGAGGAAAAAAAGAAAAAGGTAGGACAGACAATCTTAGATTATGTTTTTCAAAGTGTAGTGTCCACTGGAGAGCAATTTGGAACTATGCTCAAAAAGTTATCAAACTGTGCGTACCCTTTGATCCAGCAGTGTTTCTACTGGGCTTATACCCCAAAGAGATACTAAAGAAAGGAAAGGGATCTGTATGTGCCAAAATGTTTTGTGGCAGCCCTGTTTGTAGTGACTAGAAGCTGGAAAATGAAAGGATGCCCATCAATTGGAGAATGGTTGAGTAAATTGTGGTATATGAACGTTATGGAATATTATTGTTCTGTAAGGAATGACCAACAGGATGAATACAGAGAGTACTGGCGAGACTTACACGAACTGATGCTGAGTGAAATGAGCAGAACCAGGAGTTCATTATATACCTCAACAACGATACTGTTTGAGGAAGTATTCTGATGGAAGTGGATCTCTTCGATAAAGAGAGCCTTAATTGATCAAAGATGGATAGAAGCAGCTACACCCAGAGAAAGAACACTGGGAAATGAATATAAACTGCTTGCATTTTTGTTTTTCTTCCCGGGTTATTTATACCTTCTGAATTCAATTCTCTCTGTGCAACAAGAAAACTGTTCGGTTCTGCACACATATATTGTATCTAGGATATACTGTAACCTATTTAACATGTAAAGTACTGCTTGCCATCTGGGGAAAGGGGTGGAGGGAGGGAGGGGAAAAATCGGAACAGAAGTGAATGCAAGGGATAATGCTGTAAAAAATTACCCTGGCATGTGTTCTATCAATAAAAAGTTATTAAAAAAAAAAAAAAGTGTAGTGTCCACATGGAGATCTGTCTCACTTCACTCTTTCACCTGATCATATATGAAATATTGTTGTGGTTGGGAAAGGGGACCCCAAAAGTTTGGAGTTACAGACCGTTGTCACAATGTGTCTCAAAAGACTTTGCAGACTTGAACCCATTTCCTTGTCAAGGAGCGAAGTTTACTGTAATTGTAATGCCAATTACAAGAGGACTAAATTCCAAGAGAATTCAGCAGAGAAACAGAAGCAAAGAGACACGTTTATCTGGCTTTCTATCACTGACATGCTAATTCTATTGCCCAGAGGAGTGCTTTCCACTCCTCTGTAAGGTCTGTAAGAACTTTTGGTTCTTACTGACCAAATTATCAGTCAGTAATGAATTGAGGAGTGGTCTGTTCACTATTGTCTCAGGAATTTGATCTGTGGAACTATCCTCAGCCCAGAAACTATCTGACTGAGGAGTGGTCTATTCAGAATCAGACAGATTGTCAGAACAATAGCATTCCTAGGTTGGGATGGGGCAAAGCCAGAGGACTTTGGAATCAGATTGCCAGAACAGAAGCCCCCCCACCAAAAAAAAATCACTACTATATTTCCCTAGATGCTACAATCCTTCAATGTGATACCTAATTGTGAGTGTTAGACTTTAAAAGGGACATTAATAAATTATAGTTTATCCAGAAGAGGACAACCAAGATGGTTAGAGGTTTGGAAAGTATGAAGGTTTTTTTGTCTTTGTTTTTTATAAAAGCTTGTTAAATGAACAAGGAATGTTTAGTACAGAGAAGACTTGGGCAGAACATGAGGCAAGCCTTCAAAGAATTGGAGGGAAATATTATTGAAAGAGGAATAAGACTTCTTCTAGATAGTCTGAGAACATGTTACTAGAATCAATGGGCAGAAGTTAAGATGGAAAATTTCTTTTCGATAAAAGGAAGAAATTACCTAAACAAAAAAATTGTCCAGCAATGGAATGATCTGCTTCTTGAGAGAATGAATTTCCTATCAGTGGAAGTATCCAGGCAAAGGCTTTATCTGGAATTTCATAAAGGGCTCCTATTTGTGTAAGGAAAGTTATACAAAATAATCACGAGGATTCCTTCCAATTTTGAAATTCTATGAGATGTATCCAATTATTGTGCCCTCCTATTTTTTGTTTCTTTACCATTTTCCAAAGTGATCTATAAATACAAACTGGAGAATTTCAATATCCCATGCCTTTTATCCATTCCATTCTAAAGCTGCAAGTTTGACAGCCTATGATTTTCAGTTGTTTTTCCATCTTTGAAACTAGGTTATCATCCCATTCACTGTTCTTGGGCTTAGGACATGTCCTAAAATGAGCTTTTTGCTTTCTTCTCTGGACAATAAGCTAAACTATACTAATTTTTCTTGTGCAGCATGCTAAATGTAGAGGAATTACACAAAAAAAAAGTTTGTGGCAGCTCTTTTTGTAGTGGCAAGAAACTGGAAACTGAATGGATGCCCATCAATTGGAGAATGGCTAAATAAATTATGGTATATGAATGTTATGGAATATTATGGTTCTGTAAGAAACGACCAACAGGATGATTTCAGAGAGTCCTGGAGAAATCTACATGAACTGATGCTAAGTGAAATGACCAGAATCAGGAGATCATTATACACTTCAACAAGACTATACAATGATCAATTCTGATGAATGTGGCCCTCTTCAACAATGTTTCAGACCAGTTTCAATTGTTCAGTGATGAAGAGAGCCATCTACACCCAGAGAAAGGACCATGGGAACAGAGTGTGGACCACAACATAGCATTTTCACTCCTTCTGTTATTTGCTTACATTTTGTTTTCTTTCTCAATTTTTTTTTCTTTCTAGATCTGATTTTTATTGTGTAGCAAGATAACTATATAAACATGTATACATATATTGGATTTAACATATATTTTAACAAATTTAATGTGTATTGGACTATGTGCCATCTAGAAGAGGGGATTGGGGGAAGGAGGAGATAATTTAGAAGGAAGGAAGGAAGGAAAGAAGGAAAGAAGAAGAGGAGAAATGAAAATATTGAATATTTCTGGTATTTTGCTTCTAGGCATTTCTTTAAGGAGGTAATTGGGTAATTATTTCTATTTTTACTTTGTCTTCTGGTTTAAAAGATTTGAATGTTTTAATTTATAATTTCTTGAAATATAGCTTTTTTTTTTTTTTTTTTGGTCATGGTTTCAAGGAGTCCAAAGCAAGTCAGTTGTTTTTGTAGCCAGATATCTTATATTATTTTCTATTTTTTCAATCTTTTGATTATGTTTTAATTTTTCTTGTTGACTCGGAGTCAGTGATTTCAGTTTGTTCTATTCTAGTTTTCAGGGCATCAGTTCTTGTGCAAGTTTATCATTTGCTTTTCTAAAACATTTATTATCTTACCAATTCTTTCCTCCAGAGTTTTTATAATAATAATAATAATAATAAAAAACTTGTTTCATTTCTTCTAGCTGTTGGTGCAATTATTGCAGAAAATTCATTTTTAAAATTTTGAGTCTTTTTCTCTGCTTATTTTTTTTATAGAGTTACTCTCTCTAGGCTGGATTTTGAGCCATCTCTAGATCTACAATAATTTTCAATATTAGTCCATTTCTTCTTTGCTTCACTCATCTTCCCAGCTTTAGTTCCAGAATTGCAGCTTTTTTCCAAGGCAGTCTTCCCCGCTGCTGCCCCAAGTGAGCTGATTAGCCCTTCTTAGTCCCCTGGATTCTTATGGTCACCAATGCACTCTAAGTTTGTGCCCCCTAAATCTCTGAGTTTCAAAGCCTAGTTCTGCAGGATCTTCTACAGTATCTCAAGATAGAGTGCTAGGAAACTCGAAGTCCTCAGATACCTGAACTATCCCAGCTAAGCATTACTAACAACACCAGCCCAGTAACTGCCTCCTCGCGCCTTCTAAGAGGCCATCATAGGGGTTTCTCTTTCTGCTTCTGGACAAAAATCCTTGTATCATACATGTTTCCGATCCATTTCTGGTCGTACTGAAAAGCTACCAGTTTGTTTGTCTGAGCCGGTAGTGCTTTGCCTGCGGTCCCCTTTGTATTTTGCCCATTGATTTGTGCTATTCTGGGGAAGCAGATCCTTATTACAGTTTATCATCATCATGTTTCTTGATCATTATTTGATCTAACAGAGATTTCAGGGTTTTAGCTAGAGTAGGAGAGCAACATGTCAGTTGTCTGCTTCCATTCTGGCAGCCATCTTGGTCAGGAATGCTCATATCTCTTTTTTCCTTGGAGCAACTTTTTCATGGTACGTGGGAAAGAGCACTGGAGGGATTCAGAAGCCTGTGTTATAGTCTTAATTCTGTCAGTGGGCTTTGTCCACTTGGCTTCCTCCTTGCTCAGGAGCACAGTTAAGTTTATCCATTCAGCCTTTTCCTGGTTCTCTTCTTCTATCTACATGGAAAGTTAATCATGTCACTGCGTCTGCCTCAAGTGGTTCATATTAATAGGTTGTCTGAATGACTATTAGTACAACCACCGCAGGCTAAATACAAAGAAAACATTTCACACAGCAATTATAAGTTAAACATACCAGATTTCTTCACAGCCTGGTTCCACTAATTCATAGAAAAAGCCTAGAAGGAGGAAACAATTGACAGTATCTCCAAGTGAATCAAAGATAATAATAATAGTTTATATTCCTATAATTCCATGTTTATAATGGGTTGCCTTCTGCTCCTGCACCTCTCTGTTGCCCTTCAATTCTTCTGAGTCTGAAATATTCCATAACTTGAAATCATATATCCATGCTGGAAGAATGTTAGATTGAAAGTTGACACTTTGTTTCAAAAAAAAATGTGGAGTCATTAAAATAACTTTGCCATTTCCCAGAATCACTCTACCCTGCTTTTCTATCCTTCTTTCCTGTGCTCAACTCATGGTCCATTTGGAGTATCTGTCCATATACTAAGGGACAAACTCTATTGGTTATCCATTCAACTTCAAGTCATGGTCTGTGTGTGAAAAGTTAAGTCAAACTCTTTATAGACTAATTGTAGAGTAAGTTTATGTTGTCCTGCAATGTTCAGGAGCTTGATGCAATCAGCATTACAATTGAGAAGGAGAGTAAAGAATGTAATAAAAAATGTATGTGCAATAAAAAATAAAGGCTGGTTATATCATGAGGGTGAAGGATAATCATTGGACAAGCCATGTATACTATTGGAGTATTTGAAGTGGAAAGAAAAATTAAGAGAGATGCTTAACATGCAGAGTAGGTGGCAAAGTTATGGACCCAGAATTACACAGCACATGCTTATAGGTGAATTAATTGCAATATGCATGGTTGAAGGGAAAATCCATGTTGATGAAATCACTGATCTATTTCAAGTGTTTTAGTCTTTATATAATGATTTAAGATTTCAAGGTAGCTCTGTGTTAATCAATAAAGTTCTTGCCTTCACAGAATCCATGTTCTAAAATAAGAGATACAAGCACATATATAGGCATTAGAAAACCTGCAAACTAATACTATGAAGAAAAGGTATTATTAGGTGGGGAGGCCAGGAAAGACAGGAGATAGCATTTGATATGAGTCTTGAGGGAAAATAGAGATTTCAAGAGGCAGAAATGAAGAGGGCATGCATTCCAGCCATTGGGAACAGCCAGTACAAAAAAATACAGAAAAAGAGAGTAGTGTGCTATGTATGAGAAACCATAAGAAAGTGATTATATCTCCCTTCTAGGTGATAGAAGGCGCTCAGAGGAGTTGGGAGAATTGTCTTTAATTCTGTCACTTAAAAGCCCCCATTAATGTGTTCCCTTCAAGAATTTATTAATTGATATCAGCCAAATTTAATTAGTTTTACAAAAGAGGCACAATTGGTACATACTATTTGGTACATAACATCCTCCTATAAAAGTCTGTGACATGCCCTTTCATATGTATATACGGAGTCCATAAGAAAATGGACAAAGCCCTTCTCTGACGACGAATGGGAAAATAAAAGGAAACTGAGACCTCTGAAGCTCTCCTCCTTCCACCAACTCTAAATCTATAGTCTCATTAATAAGATGGACTGAGACTCTCCTGCCAATCCACTAGCTCCAGCTCTTTATTTCTGTCATCCAGTCTTACTAATCAAGGCTACCAAATCCCTGAGCACAGGGTCTTCTGCTAAGTGATCATTTAAGTTCTCTTGTGGGTCTTTTTATCATTCGATTAGCATCACCTCTTGCCAACCCAAATTGTCTCCCAATTGGCAAAATTCACTTATTCACACAATTAAAGAATGTTTCCTTTCAGTGTCTCAGCAGGGCAATAACTAAAACCCATTTAAAAGAGGATACCCTCAAATGACCGGGAACTTCTATTTAAACTAGGAAAGTACCTTGAGAACAATCAAAGGTTTCATTTTGGTATTTTATCCCCAGTCCATTGCATATAGTAGGTGCTTAATAAATCTGCTGAAACGAATTTTTAGAAGAAAAACAGGCCCCAAAACAATAAGTTACTCGAGTATAGTAATAGGTGGAAGAGAAGGCTGAACTCCAGACCTACTTATTATTCTTATTTATCCTTGTCAGCTTCTTGCAACCCCAGGCACAGCCATGCCCTGAGACTATGAACTGACCTTGTGATACTGAGTCATCACTGCCCAACTTTTCCTTCCTTCCACCAAATAGCACTTATTATGTACTGTGCCAGGTACTGTACTAATCAATGGAAATACAAAGATAATAATTATGTCTCTACCTTAAGAAACTTGTAATGTGTCAAGAGGAAAAAAACATAAATGTATATAAATATATACAAAGTCTATACAGATTAAATAATCATCAGGAGTAGGGGGGCCAGGAAGGGAACGCCAGTCTAACGCCAGTTCAGATGCTTGAGCTATTTCTGCTTTTATAAGCTGCTTTCTAGCTACAAAATAGGAAGGAGCCCACTGATAGCAGCTGCTGCCTTGCTGCCACTCAGTTCAACTGCCCTGCCTTCAGGACCGTGCTAACAACTACTGCTTATACTCTGTGATACAGTGGAAAGATGATTTGCCTTTGGGGTCAAAAACTCCCAGTAAAAATCTTGCCTCTTTGTCACCTGTGTAATTTTGGCAAGTCACTAAGTCTCTTAGGGACTCAGTTTGCTTACTTCTGAAATGAAGAGGTTGAACTATATTACTTCTGAGGCTCTTTCTGGTGTTAAATCTATGATTCTATGAAGCATTTGGCTAGAAATGTTTTCATTTTCACCTTTGTCTTTGGTGATAAAAGGATTATTATTTCCATAATGTTTCTTGTTCTGTTATTTTGGGCAGGAGGGGAGGGTGACAGCATACAGGGAGGGGTGCAATTCTTTTACTTTGCATAAAGTACCAGAATTCCTATTTCTATGTTGTCTCTGCCTGTTTGCATTAAGTCTTCCCAGACCTCCTCCCCTTTTTTGAATAGGTGGGAATCAATGGATACAAGATACAACATAATATTAGATTTTTTCATATTGGTTAGTTTTACTGAAAAAAATTTTTTTTGCTTTTTTAATATTACTTATAAGGGGAGGGGAAGAAGAAATATATTAACATATATAGGTGACAAATAAACAAAAGATATCAATAATAATTTGCTTTTTTTAAAGAAAATAATAAGCTTTCATAACTCTTATGATAATCTCTTATTTAGAAATCAAACTCTGCTGTCCTATATAAGTTACCTCATTATAATTTCTGTCACTCTATATAGCTTTGTAGTTTCATGATTCCAAAGAAGACTCAGATCATTTGTGTACTTTATTCCAATTCTTTTCCTTTCATTTCTGACACTTATTTGAACATAATATCCCTCCTCCTTCCCTCCAGCTTAAAAAAAAAAAAAAAAAAAACCTCAAACAAACAGAAAACAAAACAAAAAGTAGTATCCCCAGGTTAGAATGTCTCTAAAGATCAGTGGATTTTTCTTCCTTCACAAAGGCAAAAACACTTAATAATTACACTTTGTCAGCCTAGTAATATCAAATATACTTTTTTGTTTGTTTGTCCCACGAATAGTGTATTAATGTCCCAGTTTTTCCACATTCCCTCCAACATTTGTCATTTTCCTCTTCTATCATTTTAGTCAGTCTAATAGGTATGAGATGGTACATCAGAATGGTTTTAGTTTGCAGTTCTCTAACTAGTAATGATTTAGAGCATTTGTTTATATATCGCTTTGGTTTTTTTGTTTCAAAAACTGACTGTTCATATCCTTCAATCATTTGTAAACTGGGGAATGATGCAGTCTTGTAAATTTGACAAAGTTCTCTATGTATTTGAGATATAAGGCCTTTATCCAAGAAACTATTTTTTATTTATATGAAATCTTTTTATTTGTATTAAATTTTTTAAATTTAATGTAATTACAATTATCTATTTTATATCCTACAATGCTCTCATCTCCTGTTTATTCTTGTTTTATTTATGAATCTGATATGTTCTATTGGTCTTCTAATTTATTTATGATATCTTCCTTTTTGTCTAGGTCATGTATCCATTTTGATAAAAAGTATAAAACATTGGTCTATACCTATTTTCTACCAGACTGCTTTTTTCCCAGCAATTTTTGCCAAATAATGAGTTCTTATCCCCAAAGCTTATCAAATATGAGATTACTATAATCATTTGCTACTGTATATTGTATACTTACACTATTCTATTTTTTTAATAACAGTTTTTGATAATTACTGCTTATAACACAGTTTAAGATCCAGTACTTTTAGGCCTCCTTGCTTTGATATTCTGGACCTTTTGTTCTTCCAAATGAATTTTGTTATTTCTAAAGTCTCAGAAGTATTCACTTTGGTGTGTTCCTCTTGTTTTCCTTTTGTTTTAAGGCTTTCAAACCCATTCTTTCACAATACCTTGCTTAGCATGGAGCCTACTCTTTTGTTCCCATTGCTTTCTCCATTCAGGAAAACAATCAATCAGTTTCTGGCTTCTGTAGGACGAATCAAAAAGTCACCCTCTGTCAAAACAGTGGAAGCCCAAAGAAGGAAGCGAGCATTGTTGATTCTGTACCAGGCCTTCATCTCTTTGAGATGTGGATGTTTGAAGTGAATGAGGTGAACAAGAGAGGCGGCTTCAAAAGCAACCACTGCTCTAGGCTGTTTTCCTTGAAACTCTGGGGCTGGCTCTTTCTGTAAAGGAGAAAGTAAAGAAAACCAAAGAGCCAGAATAGTCTGAGGTAGCTACGATGCTACTCAGGGAAATCACTGGCAGATCCCAGCTGGGACATTAGCCATCAGTTCAGGCAGGGTTGGGGTTTTGCAAAGTAGTTTGTGCAAATGAATCTGTTTATATCCACCTAGGCCCAGTATCTGCAGTTCATCGAAATGGCCACGGGGTGGACAGTGTTGCCTAGACCAAGGTAAGGTGATCTGCAGCATCTTTTCTCAGTGGGACAATTAGCAGAGGGACTGAAGGAAGCGAATATTTGTAATTAAGCTACCATTTGAGAAAGCTGTATTGAAAAGTGGTTAGACTTTGTGTTTACATATGTCTTTGACTACTTTAAAATAATGGATGGGGCTGGGGTCTTTTTTGTTGTTGATATTTAGTCTGAACCTGTAATTCTAACATCATTAGTCAAATCAAGAAACATTTATTAAATTCCTACTATATGCCAGACACTGTGCTAAGTACTTGGAATACAAAGAAAGACAAAAACAATCCTGCTCTCAAAAAGCTCAAAGTCTAGTTTGTCATGGGGAATTCCTGATGTGGAAACTCCCTCCATGGATGAATCCATATATGATTAACAATTGTTTTTAAATGCTGGGGCAATTGGGGTTGAGTGACTTGCCCAGGATCACACAGCTAGCCCGGGTTAAGTGTATCAGACCAGATTTGAATTCAGGTTCTCCTGACTTCAGGACTGGTGCTCTATCTGCTGTACCAGCTATCTAGCTGCCCCATGATTTACACTCTTAAAAAATTCTTCTGGAGATAAATTACACGTTTTGTTTTATTTTGTTTTTTAAAGGTGAGGAATTGATTTGGATTTCATGTGGCAAATTTGCCTGAAAGCAAATGAGAATGTCCCCTGTCTTCTTTCTTGTAATTGGTTGGAGATGAGGGAAAAGGGGAATAATATTTCAACCTCTCCCAAAGTTCTGCAGGAAGGACACAGGTCCCTTTGAGAGAAACTGAAAATCCAAATTGAAGATCATCAAGTACCAACTTGAAAAGGCCTAAAAACTGAAGGTGGTAGATAGAGCACTGATACTGGAGTCAGGAAGGTTCCTCTTCATGAGTTCAAATCTGGCTTCTGACACTTACTAGATGTGTGATTCTGGGCAAGTCACCCAACTCTGTTTGTCTCAGTTTCCTCATCTGTAAAATGAGCTGGAGAAGGGAATAGCAAACTGTTCCAGTGTCTTTGCCAAGAAAACCCCAAAGGAGATCACAAAGAACTAGACATGATTGAAATGACTGAACAGTAGTAGAGACTGAAAGAAAAAGGAAGGAAACAAACATTATAAAATGTTCACCATGTGCCAAACATTTTATAAATATCTTATTTGATCCTCACAATAATCCTAGGAGATATTATTATCTCCATTATACATCTCCAGTGTGCATTATACATTATCTATATAGTACATTTCACATTGAGAAAACTGAAGTGACTTGCCCAAAGTCACACGACTATTAAATATCTCAGGTCATGTTTGAACTCATACATTCCTGTCCAATTCCAGTTTTTCTACCTACAGCATCATTTAGTTACCACTAACTACCCAAGCTGTGAAAAGGCCCATAAGGAGACTGAAAGGAAGTGAAGCAGCACAAATAACACTCAAAAAGATCTGCACACTTTACTGCAAGGAAATATCTGACACTTCTTGTCAACATTCGTGAAAGTGGTCAAGAAAAAGAATGTCACAAAGTCTCTGTGAAATGCATTTCTAACTTAATTAAAACCAAATAGGCAAGTATCTGTAATACTGTTTCAGAGGTAAAATAATATATATAACAGATATTCACAAGACTTTCACAAGACCATCCATTCAGAGCTAGAAGAAACTAAAAATGTCATGTTGTCTTCTCTATTAGTCCATCCTCTCCCATTCAACAGATCATCCCATATCTCCTTTTTTTTTCTTTTTCTTTTTTTTTCCTGAAGCAATTTGGTTTAAGTGATTTGCCCAGGATCACACAGCCAGGAAGTGTTAAGTGTCTGAGGACAGATTTGAATTCAGGTCCTCCTCACTTCAGGACCAGTACTCTATCCGTGAGAAGTATCTCTACTTCTTTTTCTCTCATTCTCTTCTTCATTCCCTACAGTCTGTTTTCTGATTCATCACCCAATCAAAATTGCTTTCTCCAAAGTTATTAGCAATCTCTTAATTGTGAAATCTAATGACTTTATTTCAATCCTCATTTTTCTTGACCTTTTAATAACCTTTGATATTGTCTATCACCATCTTCTTCCTTGACAAATTTTTCTAAATTTTCATGACACTTGTCTCTTAGTTCTCCTCCTTTCTATCTGAATACTCCTCACTTTCTTTTGCTATAATTTCATCCAAGTCATGCCTGATAACATGGAAATCACTCACATTTCTAGTTTGGGCCCTTTTCTCTTCTGTCCTCTCCTCTTTTCTTCCCTCCCCTTTCCTTTCCTTCCCCTTTCCTTTCCTTACTCTCTCCTTTCCTTTCCTTTCCTTTTCTTTCCTTGCTTTTCCTTTCTCTTCTCTTCCTTTCCCTTCCTTTCCTTTCCTTTCCTTTTCTTTCCCTTCCCTTCCCTTCCTTTCTCTTCCTTTCCTTTCCCTTCCTTTCCCTTCTTTTACCTTTTCTTCTCCTTTCTCTTCTCTCTCCTCTCCTCATCTCTTTTCTTCTCTTTCTGGTTCTTGTTTCCTCTCATCTCTTTTTTTTCTCTTCACTTCTCCCTCTATTCTAGTTTACTTAATGACCTTATCAGCTATTTTGGATTCATTTGTCATCTCTGTGCTGATGACTTTCAAATCCACTTATCCAGCTCTAACTTCTTTCCTAACTTCCAGATTCAATTTCCCAACTGTTTATTGGCTAAATTATTACCATCAAGGCTACCCCCCTTGTAACCTTCCAGTAATGCAGGCTCACAACCTACGTATCATCCTTGGCTCCTCTCTCTCTCACTTCCCATTGCCACTGTCCCTCAACTTTACCTTCAAAACATCTCTAGCTTATGTTTCTTTCTTCTACCATTTTGGTGCAGGCCTTTATAATCACATACCTGGACTGCTACAATAACCTTCTGCTAGATTTCCTTCCACAAATCTTACCCCACTGCAGACCACTCATCTGTGAAAGTGATCTTTTTATAAAGGCTAGATCTGACATTCTCTCTGACACAGTCTAGCTCACACACACACACACACACACATACACACACACACACACTGCAATATGTTGAAAATGCTTCCTTGCTGTTCCCTGTACATAATATCCCATTTTCTGATCTGGGCATTTTCATTGGCTATCTCCCATACCTAGAATCAGCCCACCTTCTCATCTACTCCCCTGACTTCCTTTGCTTGCTTCAAGTCTCAGCCAAAATCTACAAGGGAGAGTGTCCTACCTCCTGTCTCTCACTCCAGACTTTTTTTTATACTCCAAATCTATTTTTCTCTCCAACTTATAAATTTCTGCCAAGAGCATCATCGCCCATCAATTCCTGCACCTACTGTGAGACTCACTTTATCCTACAAAAAATGAGGCAATGAGAGGAGAAAGAGCACACTCTTTATTAAGCAGTCACTGCCCCAGAGTGCAGAGCTGCTCTCTGAGGGGGTAAGTTTCTTGACATGAGGGACAGTCTTACTTCTCGATTGCATCACAGTGCTTTGCACATTTGTTATTCTTGTTCATTTGTTTCAGTCATATTTTACTGAATGAGGTTTTCTTGGCAAAGCACCTGGAAGATGAGTCTTCCTAACTCCAAGCTTGATAGTCTATTCACTGGACCACCTAGCTACCCTGTTTTGGGTATAGTAAGTAGTTACTAAATGTTTTTTCATTCATTCATTCACTCAGTGAAGGAACTTCAGTAACATTTTTCCCTTCAGCTGGACAATGCCCCACTCTACATCCCTTAAGCTGATCATATATAATTTACAAGATTATATTTTGCCCCTCTTTATTTTGAATACATTTGATAAGGCTACCAATCTGTGGCTGTCATTATAACTTCTCAAGAAAGATGGAGATTGACTGGAGCTAAGTGAGATAAGACCCCAGACCACTGCCAAAAGAAAGAGTTCCACACATAGAAAGTAGCACTGAAGGCAGAAAATCCACCATCAGCTAACTGCTGGGCCACTGTACTAATACAACCTTTCATGTGAAAAGTGAAAAATCCAATCTATGTTCCTGAGCAAGTAATTTACCATTCTGTGCCTGTTTCCTTATCTATAAAATGGAAATAATAGCATCAACCTCTTAGGGTTATTGGGAGGATCAAATAAAATAACACACACAAGATGTTTTGTAAACTTTAAAGCACTATTTAATTCTAATTATTAACTATTATTACACCAAACAACTAGTTTAAACAATGGTTTTCAATGAATTGATTCACTTCTTCTTGCTATGGACAGTGACAGAGCTCTAATACTTCTAACAAATCCATGATTTCATCTATCTAAGAGCTATCTTCATGGCCATAAACTATTGACCTTTATTCTGTGACTTCATAAACTACCAAAATCACCATCTGATAAACAACTGCCTGGTGACCAGCCCTCTCTGAATTTATTTAGGCAGGCTGGTCTTTGGATGTCAAATGGATAGTTCACCTTAAGGCCCACGCATCCTTGAAGTCTTGCCAGCCCAGTGGGAACTACTTGAGTTTGTATACAGATGGTATAACCTTTAGAGTGTCTGGGTCATCTCCCCAGCACAATGAAGAACTAGAATGGAACATTAGCCCAGGCATTCTGTACTAAATCTTTCAAATAGATCTCAGATAAGGGATCTCCATTACACTCATTTATCCTTTCCCTTCAATTTTTAATGACTTCTCCAAAGATGGCAGAGCTTTCACGAGCTTAGAGGGAAATGGAAATAGGACAGAGCAAAAGGAGAAATGGATGCCATTTGTATCCAGGCAAATTACTGCCTCCCAATTGCTCTCTAAGGTAGTTCAAATCCAGTATTGGATATTTTCATTTGGGTATAACTCTTTATGACTTACAATTAACTAGATATGGATAGAATCTCAGTATTTTAATAAATAATATTATGGAATCTAGTTTTATGTAAAATTCTTCGGGCTGAAAGCTGTCCAGCTTTACTGATAGGAATTTCTCTCAAATAAAAGATTCTATAAAACAGATGCCTTGTCAAATCCCTGCCCATTTAAAAATCACTTAATTTAATAGAGATGCTATTTTTTTACTATTATATTTATGACTCTTTGCATGGTCCTTTTGTAGAAAAATTTTTATTGATATTTTTGTTTTTACAATGCCAAGATTTCTCCTACTATCTTTTTTTGTCCTTATTCCAGAAAGCTGTCCCATATACAAATAATATTTTTGAAGAAATAATAAGAAAAATATATCAATATAAACAATATATTAAAAAGTCTGAAAAGATATGCAGTGTTCCATGCTTATGAACTGCCCACCTCTACAAAAGATTTGGAGAGAAGGGTTTTCTCAGAGCTCTTCTTTGGGGTCATGTTTATCCTATACATTTTTTATTGTTTTGTGACTATTTCTCCATTTATATTACTGAAGTCATAATATATTCTGTTTTCTTGACTCGAATTCCTTCTCTTTGCATCAGATTTTCCATATATTCATTATATTCATTTTTTATAGTATACTAATAATTCATTACATACATGTGCCACAATTTGTTTAGCCATTCCTCAATTGAGGGACATTGACTTTACTTCAAGTTCTTTGCTACTATTAAAAAATGTACAAATATTTTTATAAATATGGGGCCTTTCTTATCAGTGACTTCCTTGGGATATGATCTAGTAGTGGAATGTTTGGTTCAACAGCTATGGACATTTTAGTCACCTTATTTGTGTAATTCCAAGTTGTTTTTCACAATGGTTGTACTGATTCATAGTTCTACCAACAATGTACTAGTGTTCTCACAACCCACTAGTGTGTTATGTGAAAACTCAGAGTTGTTTTAATTATCACTTGGTAAATTTCCAGATTTCCATTTGGAAAGTTACCAAAATGCTTTGGAGTATTCTGTCATGTATTAATATTTTACAGCTTTTTCTCTTAAGAACTGTTTATATATATCCTTTGTCTACTAGAAAATGAATAATTACACATATGTGTAATTGTATATATATAAAGATGTTTGTGTTATATATTTGTATTGAGTATATACATCATAATTACTAAAACTTTATCTGAAATATTTGATACAATTTTTTATTTTCCTATTTGATCACTTATCCTTTAAACCTAAATTTCAGTTCAGACATTTTCAGTGATGTCCAACTCTTCATGACTCCATTTGGAATTTTCTTGGCGAAGACACTGTAGGAGTCTGCCATTTACTTTCCAGCCCATTTTACAGATGAAGAAACTGAAGAAAATAGGGTTAAGGAACTTGTCCAAGGTCACATAGCTAGTAAGTGTTTGAGGCCAGATTTGAACTCAGGAAATTAAGTCTTCCTGACTCCAGGCATGGTACTCCATTTCCTACACCACCTACCTGTTTTCAACTTACATGCATTATTTTATTTGTACATTTATTTGTGCATTTTATTCATTTCAATTTCATGTCATTGAAATTATCTATTTTAACTTTTATTTCCTAAGTTTATTCTTATAAGAAATGATATAGAGAAGGAAGAGGAAATAGAGATCATTTAGTCCATCAATTCCCTAAGCTGGGATCTGTGAACTTATTTTTAAGTATTTTATTTGTTTTATTTCTTTTTTTAAAAAAAGCTTTTTATTTACAAAACATATGCATGGGTAATTTTTCCAATATTGACCCTTGCAAAACTTTTTGTTTCAAATTTTCCTCTCCTTCCCCCTGCCCTCTTCTCTAGCTGGCAGGTAGTCTAATACATGTTAAATTTAATATATGTATACATATTTATACAGTTATCTTGTTGGACAAGAAAAATCAGATCAAGAAGGAAGAAAAAGAAAAACTGAGAAAGAAAACAAAATGCAAGCAAATAACAACAGAGAGAGTGAGAATGCTATGTTGTGTTCCACACTCCGTTCCCAAGGTTCTCTCTTTTTGGATAATTATATTTTATTATAATTGTCTTCTTTTGTATTCATATGCATTTTATTTTATACATTTAAAAGCATTCTGAGAAGAGGTTTATGGGCTTTACTAGACTGCTGAAGGACTCTATGACTAAGACTAAGACTAAGAACTTCTGATCTAATCTGACTCGTTTATCACTGAGGAGTTTAAGGATAAAAGCAGTAAGGTGGGGCCACAGCTACTTATTAGCAGAGCCAAGACTAAGATCTAGGTCTTTCAGCTCCCACTCAGGTTATTTTTTGCCATATCAACTGCCTTCCTTACATAAAGATAACATTTATATTTTCCAGAAGGAAGCTTAAAGGAAGCCAAGGCTATAGCAAACATCTGAGAGGGACTTTTCCAAAATATTCTGTTGCTTTATATTGTTTTCCTTGGAGAATAAATGGTATTCCCCATCCTCAGATATTAGCCCTTTGTCAATAAGGCACTGGCTAGGTTAATAGTGAAGACCACTTCCTTCTCCGTGATCTACAAATCCAGCTGATTGAAATCCATCAGAACCTGGGCTCCTCAGCATAGTCTTTGGAAACCCAAAGTTATCTCCACACCATGTCAAAGCATCATACTTGAACTTCAGTGAGATGTATGAATTATCATATATTCTAAGTCATCAGAGCCTGCATTCTTTAACTTTTGCTGTATTTAAAAATTTCAATGGGTCAATCCACAGGTATATCCTCCCTCCACACTGGAAGTCACCCATTATCCTATACCACTCTTGTCCTGACTTTTCTATAAGTCTTCCCCAGAGGATCCATCCAATACACTGGAGGTCTTTGACTGATTCTTTTAAGTATAAGGGGTCAAAGGACACTTCTCTGAGTTTATAGGGAAGTGAACATTGTCAGGGATTTTTATTTAATCTTCCTAAAAAGGGTGTGAATTTGACCAATGAATTCATTCTAATTATAGACTAAGTAGGGAGAATTATTTCACTTTTAATAATATAATATTACATTATTATAAAATATAATAATAATATTTTAATAAGATAAATAATAAGATTATTATAAGGGGAGCTACTATTTTATGCTGGTAAAACTTTGACAACCTGGCTCTCTTAAGATACATCAGGACACACTTTTAAATTTAATTTCTATTACTAACATTTTCTCTATCACTTTCTTAATTTTAGACAATCAACAAAATAATAAATCAAGCCCTGATTTATAGTGCTTTATGATTTCTAAGGATAAATTTCACACTGAAAATATAATACTAGCTTTTTGAGAGTCTGATTGAGCTGGCCCAAATATATCCCCTCCCTGGACATAGAAAAAAAAAGAAATAATTAAAGGATCAGTCTTTGTCAGAAAGATCCTGAGAGAGCGTTAGAGCTAAAAGCCAGGAAACACTGCTAGTGGGCTGGGCCTGGGACAAATGAAAATTGCACATAAGAGAAGAAGGGAATTTCTTTGTAATTCCTGTCCCCAGTTATCAAGAGGCAGTAGCCCAATTCTTCAGCCTCAATGAAAGACCTAGGAAGAAGGCAAATCATGAGTTTCTGGGAAAGAGCAACTGCTATGGTCAAATTGTGAGAAACAGAGAGAAGGGGAGTTTCTGAGCAGCATCAGTCTTGAAATTTCTTTCTAGTATCCCTAATTTCAAGAGTTCTAGGACCCAGTCTGTTGTCAAAAATAGTATTCCCAATTTGGTGGCACAAAGAACCTATACTTTTCTTTTTTCATTCCTGTGAGTTATTGAGTTATAGACCATTCAGTGGAAATGGTGTCACTCCTTTAGCAGCAAGTGTGCTTCCTTTCTAGGAAGAGTGCAAACTACATGGTGATTTAATATAACCAGATGGCAATTCCAGCCACCAGTCATTTGAAGTAGTCTTGAAAACAAGCAATATTTTCTTCCTACCATAACCCATGATTTCTGAGTAACAACTATCCTCCTCAGCCCACCCCCACCCAGGATGAATCATTCAGGGCAGAAACTTGTCCAACTAGCTATAAAGACCGATCTAGCTCCTATCTCTCCATGTCTCTAACCGGATCTCTTAAAAAGTACACCTACAGGTGTGGCCCACATCAAGACTTGGAACTTATCCAGAACCCAGACAAGAGAGCTATAATGATGGCTCATCAGTCAATCTTGCTGATCTCATATTTGTCATCTAGTTTGAGCAATTGGTCTCTTACCCTGTCTATTGCAATCAAGTCCCCATAGAATCTTGTAGTCCTAGTTCCAGTAATTGAGTCACTGTCTTGCTCCCTATATTGAATCATGCTCCCAATCAATTTTTTTTCACATCTTATTTCTAGAACTACAATTCCCAATGTATCCTTTTCACTGCTCCCTCTCAGAAAACCATACTTAAAAAAGGAAAGTTAAGGAAAAAAAAACACCCTGCAGTAATTCAGTGAAACTGATCAACACATCAAAAAAGAAGGGAGGAAGTTGCCTTCTTATATTATTTTCTCTGAGACTTTTTGTTATTCTAATTTCATTAATTCAATTTTGATTTGTTATTGTTTCTATTTATCTTGTTGTGATTGTGTATATTGTCTTCCTGGTTCTGCTTACTAAATTTCATATCAGTTCATATGCTTTTCTGTGTTTCTCTGTATTCATCTCATTCATCTTTTCCTACAACAAAATAATGTTCCTTTCCATTCATGTACCACAATTTAATCCATGAATGTCTACTTCATTTCCAGTTCTTTACTCCTATTAAAAGGGTTGATAACTTCTGCTCATTCTAACTCCTCTAATATCTTCCATTTATTACTTCTACTTCATTCATATTATTTTTATCCTAGTTCAAGAAAGGTTCAAGGTATGTGTTTGAGAGAAAGGATGGCACTTTTAAGAAGATCACTGGCCACAGGGATACAGGAGTTATCCCAAGGCAAATGATTGGACTTTTAGTCAGTTACATGGACATAGGAACCAGTCCATGAAAGCTACAATATTTTAAAGAGAGAAATCATGGATAGAAAAAGCTGAGCTGAGAGCTACAAGAGCTATCATAAGTAAATCAATTAATAAAAATCTAGTGAGCACTTACTATATGTGAGGCACTATGCTATGTGCTGAGAATACAAAAAGGGGCAAAAGTCAATCCCTATCCTTCAGGAGTTCACAGTATAATAGGGCTTATAGCAAGCAAATAAATCTGTACAAACAAATTTAATTCAGGAAAAAATAGTACAAAAATAAAGATGGAGGGCACTAGAATTAAAAGAGAATGGAAAAGTCTTCCTATAGAAGATGGAATTTTGGTTGAGGATTGTAGAAAATCGGGGAGGTGGTAAGCAAAAATGAGGAGGGAGAGCCTTCCAGGAAAGAGAGACAGCCAAAGAAAATGACCAGAGCTGAGAAATGGAGTGTTTTGCTTGTAGAATTGAGCAAGGAGCCAAGTGTCATTGAACTGAAGTGTATATGGTGAGGAGTAAGGTGTATAAATACTGGAAAGATAAGTTGGGCTAGTTTATGAAGAGCTTTGAGTGCCAGAGAATTTTTGTATTTGATTTAGAGGCAATAAGGAGTCACTTGAGTTTATTGAATAGATAGAGGTCTCTACTTTAGGAAAATCACTTTGGCAACTGAATAGATTAGAATGAGGAGAAACTTGAAGCAAACAAACCCACTAGCAGCCTATTGCAATAGTCCAAGCATGAACTGAAGAAGGTCTACACTAGAATGGTGGCAATATCTGAGGAGAGAAGGGGACATATTTGAGAAATGCTGAAAAATAAACTTGACAGGCCTGGGAACAGTATAAAGGGAGAAGAGGAGAAGAAGATCCAGGACAGAACTCTGTGAAATACCTAAGGGTAGAGGGTATGTCTCGATGATCCATCCGAAAAGGAGCAGTCACTTAGGTAAGGGGAGAACCAGGAGGCCATGGTGTCCCAAAAACCTAGAGGGAAGAAACATCAAGAAGGAGAGAGTGACCAATACTATCAAAGGCTACAAAGAGAAAAAAAAAAAAAAAAAAAAAAGGCCTGGAAAAAGACTAAGAAGCAGTCTGGGCGTGCATGGAAACAGAAGCAATGTAAAGAGAACAAGTAGACCCCAGAGGCAAACATCAAGGAGGCCTCTGGCCAAGGTCCTGGAAACATTCCCTAAGAGCTATTCTGCTTGGACGATGGAGCTGAACCTCAGGGGATGGGAAGCTTCCCAGAAGAGCGTGCTTCTATTGCCTTTTCTGTACTCTTATTATCTCTAATAAACACATTCTCTGTGTTAAGTTTTGTTAGCTGCAGGGCCCTTGGAGAGACATAAGCCAAATTATAAGCTTCCAGGGGCTTACTCTGGAGGAAAGGCGGAGCCGGAGAGATTATTAAGAGAGAGAAATTCCTGAGATTGAATTCAGTTCCTGTGTTGAGATCCTGAGCAAATGATTACATTCCAAGGAGTATCTTCTCATTCTTAATATTTCACAGATACCAGGTCAGCATTTGGGTCATCACTTTGCCATCCCTGGCTGTTGCCACACAGTTATCCTATTTCCTTTTCAGATTAAGGAGCTGGGTAGGACAGTGGATAGAAGTTTGATTTGGTTACCAGAAGACCAGAGTTCAGCTATTTGCTCAGACACATTAGTGTGGCCCTGAGTAAGTCATTTAGTGTTGCCCAGCCACAGTTTCTCTGTCTACCAAATGAGAATAATAATAGTACCTACCTAACAGGATTATTATGAAGGCAATATGAGCTATGTTTATGTAAAGCATTCTGGAAATTTTAAAGCACTATAAAAATCATAGCAATTATTCTTATGTGATGTCCTTAATGTTCCCATGCCACTCATGACACAAAAAATCATCATTAGTAATAGGCTGCAGTCTACTTATACATCATCAAATGTGTCTTTTCATTGCCCCCTGGGGCTGCCTGCAAGTGTAATTCTTCTAAGGTCATTCTGTTGCAGGATTCACAGCAATAGAGCATTAGCGGGACAACATTTGTGCTTTAAAAAAATGTTTAGAGTGTTTATGGCAGTGAACTACTTGGCATTATTGAATATATTGCACAGTCTTCCAATTGTGACCCATCCTGATGGCCTCCTTCTGTTCAAAGTTGGACCCAGTTCTTTGTTCATCTGTGGCACCACCTGGACAAGCTATGTACCTCGTTAGCATTTATGTAGAACTTTAAGGTTTAAAAATCATTTTACTAGTATTAATTTATATCCTCCAGTAGCCCTGGGAGGCAGATGCTGTTATTCCCACTTTATAGATGAAGAAATTGAGCCAGATACAGGTTAAGTTACTTGAATTGCATCATCACACAACTGATATCTAGATTTAAATTTGGTGCTTCTTGACTCCAGGTGCAGCACTCTTGTTACCATGCTATCTAACTGCCTCTACCTTCAGGCTAATTCAATGGTCTTTCTATCTAACTCCATATTATAATTTTCTGCATATTCCTTGTTTTATGTCCTAAATTTCAAGGAGCCATAGATATCATTAAAGAGTCCTGTTGTGATCCAGAGCTCAGTTTAGAGTATCTTTTGATGCTTGTGTGCTGTTCACATCAGCTTGGAGGATAAAGATTTGCCTTTGTGAAATAATAAAATAGTTAGGCTTTTATTAGAGATATTGTTATTAGCAACAATAATTATAAAAACTTGTATTTATGTAATGATACTTGTAAATTATTTTCCTGTCTTCTATATCTCCCTCCCTTTGTATTTGAGAAAGAGAGACAGGAAAAATGTAGTGGAAAGATTACTAGATTTAGAATTGGGAAGTCTGGGTTCAAATCCTGACTTTGTGGGATGAGTGACTAAGCAAGTCATTTGATTTTTCTAGGCTTTAATTTTCTGTAAGTTAAATAAAAGTACTGAACTGCAGGGCTTCCATGGCCCCCTACCAGCTCTGAATCTCTGAGTCTATGAGTATGGAGTCAGGAAAATGAAGATCCAGATGTCATGACTTGAAGAAAGCAAGACACTTAACCTCTACTGTTTCAAGAAACTCCCAAGGATTTCTCTATTAAATTGTAGACAGGTTGCAATCTGTGTTAGTGGAGAGGGCTTCCACCTTGGGAATTCTCCATACTGAGGAAATCATATATTTTTCATGTTTTCTTGTGTCTGAGTTTATCATTAGAATAACCTTGCAAAGTAGTGAGGGCAAGCAGCATGAATTCCATTTTAACAGATTAAGAAAAACAAGACACAGTGATCAAATTACTTTCCCAAGGTCGTAGTAAAGCTAGACCTAGAAACCAGATCTCTTGACTTCCATTCTATTTAGCTGTCCACTGCACTATATTTCTCACAATAAAGTGGAAAATAACTTTAAGAAAAACGAATTAAAGACCTATCCTGGTCCTGGAAATAAAGATATAAGATCATATTCTAGGACTTAGGGGTCCTCAAACTTTTTAAATAAGGGGCCAGTCCACTGTCCCTCAGACTGTTGAAGGGCTGGACTATAGTAAAAACAAAAACTTTGTTTTGTGGGCCTTTAAATAAAGAAACTTCATAGCCCTGGGTGAGGGGGATAAATGTCCTCAGCTGCCGCATCTGGCCCACGGGCCATAGTTTGAGAACCCTTGTTATCTAGGTTGTTGTTCAGTCATATCTGACCCTTTGTGACCCCATTTGGGGCTTTCTTGGCAAAAATACTGGAAAAGCTTGCATTTTTCCTTCTTTAGCTCATTTTACAGATGAGGAAACTGAGGCAAGCAAGGTTAAGTGTATTAGCTAGCATTACACAACTAATAAATGTCCGAGACTAGATTTAAACATGAGTGCTTCTGACTCCAGGTCTGGTACTATCCACTGTGCGATCTAGTTGCCTACTTAGTCTAGGACCCAGAAAGAAAAAGATAAAAATGTTAAGCACTGTGGTGCTCAAGGAATTTACATTCTATTTAGAAGATAAATTAGGTACATAGTTAAGTATAATAAACAATAGATAGTGGTGGAGAAAAGGCTTTGTGGAGGAGAGGACTTCTGAGGTGAATCTTGAAGAAATATAAAGATTGTGAGATAAAGGTAGGTATTCCAGGTATGGAGGGCAACTGTACCAAGGCTTAAGGCTGAAAGATAGCATATCACTTTGGGACGATAGTTAGTAGTCCAGTTTGCCTACCACTGAAATACATGAAGGCAAATAATCTGAAATATTATTAGAAAGGGGAGTGGGATCCAGATCTTTGATTTTTATTCCAGAGACAATAGGAAATCACTAACAGTGTTGAAATGAGATAGTGATCTGGTCAGACTGGCGCTTTAGGAAAATTGCCTGTTTAAGGCAGAAAGACACTAAGACTCAGTGATTTCTTATATAGCATAAGATCTATGATTCTGTTCTCTATGAGAGCTATGATTCTGTTTTCTGTAATGTCTATCTTGCCCTAGGAAACCCAAGAATATTTCTCTTTTCATCAGTGTTAGAGGATTAAAAATGACAGAGAAGGTTATGAGTTCAGTCACTCAGTCAATCAACAAGTAATAAGCACTTGCTATATGCAAAAGCACTGCACAAGATTCTGGGTAAGGATTGGAAGACTACAGCAGAAAGGGGAGCCATCCACAAAAACTGAGGTCTTCTCAGTTAAATGGTTGGTTAGTTTTTGCCCTTCATTCTGGAAGAAGACCAAAATGACCTCACTGTGTTGAGATCCAGGTACAGTGTGCCCAACCATGGCTGACTGGACCAATATGAGCTTGGAAGGCTCTCCCTCAGGTTGAATACAAATAGTCCATATGAACATGTGGAGTGGAGATGTCTCTAAATTTCTGCACCAAACGTATCTTTTGAACTAGTGCAATTCCACTTTGTTCATAGAATGCAGCACCTTCTTTGGTCCTGCTAAATGGTCTCACAATCAGTTCCAGGAGAGTGTCCTTGCACTGCTTCTTCTGACCTCCATGTGAGTATCTACCTTGTGCAAATTCTGTGTAAAATGATCTTTTAGGCAACGACATTTGGCATTTGAACCCTGTGGCCAGCCCATTTGAGTTGCCCTCACTGGAGTAAAGTTTGAATACTTGGTAGTTTAGTAGAGAAAGATCTTATCCCACCAGGTGATCTGCAGAATCTTCCTAAGAGAATTTAAATGGAAGTGATTAAATGGCAGGGTGCTGGTGTATACCATCCATCATTTACAGGCACAGAGCAATGAGGTCAGCACAATGGCTCTGCAGACCTTCAGTGTCTTCCAAACACTGATCTAGCTCAGAAATGCAAGCTTCAACCTCATCCTCTGTGTGTACATCCCCGAAAAGTGTACTTACTGCCTAAGTAAATGAACTTATCCATAGCATTAAAAATCTCTCCATTTGTTGTAACTAATGGTTATATGTTTGGATGGTATGGTGCTGGCTAGTAGAGAACCTCTGTTTTCTTCTTTCTGGGCCTAATTGTTAGGCCCAAATAAGCAACTACACAAAAGGTTAAAAACAGTTAATTCTTCATTTGACCCATTGCCCACACTATGAAAAGAAAGCAAGAATGGACTTTGACCTGAAGGGGCAGACTTACAACCTGGAAAGTCCCCAAAAAGACCTGAGTAGAGGAGTGGCATTTGGTATAAAATCTATACCAGGGAAACCTAATCCGATCCTAAAGAATGAAAGATATATTAGCTATTAGAAAAAAAATCAGTCAAACTTCATCAGATCCAAGGACCTCCATACAGAGCCTTCAGGTCTGGGAGGGAGACATCTATCTGCTAACATGGCAACTGGAACTGCAGCACAACAGGCAGGTGCCAGGTATGAAGATTCATTGGACAAAATGCCAGAATGTGCATAAAGAGATCTTTATTTTGGCCCCACCCTCTCACTTTCATTTCACCCTGAAATTCAACTTTACTATTAGTGTGCCCTTATTGTTTTATGTAAAGTGTAGGAACCAAGCTGGGATTTTGTTGTTGTTGTTGGGATGTTTTTGTTTTTGATAAAACCACTAATTATGTCCATTCTGATAAGTAGGCAATCCAGATTGAAAATATCTGAATAATCTATATTCTATCTAAATTATTACTCTCAAATGTATATTTGAAATGTAGAAACAGCAAAGTGTTATATACTAGGCTTGGATTTTAGTTACTGATCTGAGCAAGTCATTTAATCTCTCTATTCCTCAATTTACTCATCTATAGAATGAGGGATTTGAACACAATGACTTTTTCCAGCTTTAATCTAGGATCCTATGACCTTAAGTCACCAAACCTCTATGTGCTTCAGGCAATAGAAATTTTTCTACTATCTAGAATTTATCTACTAAAGCTTTAATAACTAAGGCAATAGATAAATTGGTATTTGGTTGATGGAAGGAGTTTCCATACTGGGAGTTTCCCCAAGCTAACAAAATCACAGAACAAAAGCCATTATTTAAATAGGACTGTGAAGATCTGCCTTAATGAATGGATGAAAATTGTTTTCATTGAGTACATTATTTTAAATATTGCTTATTTAGCAATTAAAATTTTTGTTCTTTAGATTAGTTTAAATAACTGCTACAATTTTTTACAAACCAACCCTTTCTGTCTCCCCATCCACTTAGCCTTGTTCCACACTTTTAAAAATAGATAAAGCAAAGGTAAATTTTGGTTGGACCCCTGTTCAAACTAAAAAATACTCCAAATCAGCAGAGACCAAATTACTTTGTTTTGGATGTGGAGTAGAATATATTGTGCTTCAACTGAAGTAAAAAACAAAAACAAAAACAAAAACAAAAACAAAAAACATGAAAAGCAGGGGTAGCAATCCTGATCTCAGACAAAAGAAAAGCAAAAATAGACTCAATTAAAATAGAAAAGGAAGGAAACTACATCTTGCTAAAGGATATCAGAGATATTTCCTAGTTTCTCCACCATGGATGGAACACATCCTTGCAGGTGATCAACAAGAGGTATTTACTGACTGGAAGTTTAATTATCTTTATTTTGGTCATCTTGTCCAGAAGTAGCATGGGGAATAGAGGGAATCGTCCTCTTATGAAGGAAGTTGTTATTCAGTCATTTCTAGTCATGTTAGACTCTTCGTGACCCTGTTTGAGGTTTTCTTGGCAGAAATACTGCAGTAGTTTGCCATTTCCTTTTCCAGTCCACTTTACAGAAGAAGAAACTGAGGCAACCAGGATTAAATGATTTGCTCAAGGTCACACAGATAATAAGTGTCTGTGGACAGATTTGAACTCAGGAAGATGAGTCTTTCTATAAATGAAGCACCAGATCTATAATTTTGTCAGTTTCATCCAGAAATTAGGATGGGTTGAAGCATGGAAGAGAATAGCTCTTAAAATGTGGGGGAGATGAAAGAACAAGAATGTTAGCGAACTTTAGAAGCTGAGGATGAATATTGTAAATTTGAATTCTAAATGAAAGCTGCTATGAACTCTCCTCAATAAACCACATACCTCCCTTTTCCCTCCTCTTTTACCTCTCACTCCCTTAGTTTTCTCCTCTTGAAGTATACCCTCTTTATCACCAGAAAATATTGATTTATTTTCTACCTATTAATTTTCTTATCATTATTACAATGAAGGGAAAAAAAACTCTATTCTATGTCATAAAATCCCAATTTCTGAAATCTTTTTCCTCAAGAAACTTTTTCAATCAAAGGAGAGCAAACACCAGGCAATTTAAAAAATCTAATTAAAAATCCAAACCATTACTATTTTAGAAAGAGGATTGTAGACAAAAATGGAACATTATCAGAATTAGAAAATATTTTAGGATTTGCACTGGAAAGAAAAAACTGGGCTCAATCCAAAATAGAGAAAGTAGATTATTTCTTACTGAGACTGAGATTACTCAGGGAATTAGATTTTTCCATTTCACAGCTCATACAGAAGGAAGAAAACTTGCTAAATGAGATAACTAAAAAAAAAAAAAAATTAATGAGACAAATTAAGGTTACTTGTGTAAACTGTGTATTGATTGAAGACAGATAAATTAGGTTCGATATTAGGCAATGTTTTTCTAAATACAATTAGTTTACTAATTTTGCTCTGAGTCAGAAGCTTTTCTGGAAACATCTATTTTAGTTTGTTTCTAATTCTCTCCCCTAGTGGTATTCAGTCCTTCCATCCCTAAAGAGAGTAAATTCCTAATAAATATTTAAACAGATAGCAGACCTTTGTTGTTTTTTTTTGTTTGTTTGTTTGTTTGTTTTACAAAGTATGTGAATAGAAATTAAACTACTTAGCAGGAAGAATATTGTCAATTTTCTCTTCTATTCTCCAGGAAGTCATTTCCCTTTCCCACAAAAATCACATTCACACTAATTGTGGAAGTGCTAACAGCATGAAGGAAGTGGAGGGTCACAGTAGAGGGTTCATGCCTTATCTCATGGCCTGCTTCCCTTGGAGGCTTGGCTCACTCTTTCACTTGCTCTGGGGTCCACATACCTGTTCTGTGCCATTCTCAGATACTGATTTTACAGCATCTATACACAGCATGGTATCACCAGATCGCCCTAATTTATTTTCCATGGTGCTTTCCCACCCAGCCATTGTCCCACTTATTTTGCCCAAATGTCTCCACATTCCTAGTGAGTGCCATGATGCTTAGAACCTACTGGCTTTCCTTCTTATTCCTTTTGCAATACCCAATACCCCACAGCACTTCACACCTTATACCTTTGTGTGAACATTACTCCAACATGCTTTCAGACTAACAGATCTAGATCCTGCTTCTCAAATAGTCTTGATTAGAAACCGATATGGTAATTCTACCATTGCTTATAAAAACAGGTATCAATGTAAGCGAGTTAGTAGACCTAATTATATAAGTCAGTATAGCTAATGGAGTTGTTCCATTTCATGTCTGTTTATTGGGGTCCTTCCAATTTTATCTACAAATCCTTTTAGGATTCTCTAACTTAGATGGACCTCCTGCCAAGCTTTCTCATCAAGTGCTTTTTATTATTTTGTGATAAATTATCCCTCGTTGTCTTCTTTAACCCTCCTCTATAATATTTTGTAGCTGAGCTTCTATTCCAAATCAGTTTGCCCTCGAGTGCCATTTCTCCTTATTTGGCAAGGAGATGAAATATCTGCTGAGGGAAGCTATTTCTGGGCTTTTTCAGTTTTCTCATCATGGCTGCTGTTTTGTACCAATCCAATTATGTTCAATTCAGTAAGTATTAATTGCCATCGATTTTCAAGACACTATAATAGGTAACAGAGATACAAAGACATAAGATGAAAGAGTCCATACTCCACATTTTACTGGGTAGATCCAATATGTTCTTGTTGTTATTGTTGAGTTATGTCTGACTCTTTAAGACCCCATGAACAAGTCCATGGAGTTTTCTTGGCAAAGATATTGAAGTAGTTTGTCATTTCCTTTACCAATGTGTCCTCATTTTATGGATGAGGAACTAAGACAAACAGTGGATAAGTGTCTGGGGTCACCCAGCTTGTAAATGTCTGAAGTTAGATATGAACTCACAGCTTATTGACTCCAAGCCAGACACTCTAACCACTGCACAACCTAACTGCCTAGACCCAATATACACATCAACAAATACATGAAAATTATATACAAAAGAAATGGAAATTTTTTTAGGAAAATGTGGAGACAAAACAATAAGGCAGTGGAAAAAGTAGTAAACTAGGAAGCTATAGGGTACAAATTTGATTGTTGGTCGTCATGACCTTTGCTATCTGTAGGATACTAGCCAAATTTCTCAAGGCCTCCATTTCTTTCTTTATTTATAAAGTGGGGGAAGGTTCCTTTCATAGCTCAGGATAGATTTCATTTAGGAAGGTAGATCCTGAGATGAGAGAAATAAGGAGAATGAAAAGAAGGGAAGGAAAGGCGAGGTAAGAGACCCAGGCTATATCCATATATATTAAGTTACACATCTCACAAAATGTTTGATGGTCAATATCCTAAGTGTGTTTACTTTTTTTCATTTTCCAATTGAGAAATCACAACTTATTTTTAAAAGGTCAGATAAGAGCTCTGTCTTCTCTTTATTCTTTTTTCTTGTTTGGCATTTATTTTGACCTTTGATCTGAGAATTGGATGATATAACACCCAAACATCTGATTCTGAAATGGCTACTTTAGTTATAATCAATTATTTCCTGTCTTTCTTTTCATCATAGCCAGTTTTGTTTTATTAAGTTTTTACTATGTCATTTGGTGATCACTATAACTAGTGGGTTTTTTTTACTCTTTTCTTAAAGAGAAATTTCATGATGAATAGGAATGAGTTTCCTATGTAAGTTACAACCAGATAGCACTAGAGGAGAAAATGAGACAGGTGACCTTGCTTAGCCCTCCCTCACTTAAATCCAATTCACTTGCATGTCTTGTTATCACCTCCCTGATATGGCCAACACCATAAACACCATCACTTGATTCTTTCATTCTTTTATTATCATCCAAAGTTTTTTTACCATCTTCCACTAGCTATTCTTTCATGTTGAAATCTCCAAATGTTCCAAATGTCAAAATGCAGGTTAATATATAGTTGGGAGGATCTCATCAGATACTTCATACTATTTTTTTGTCCCCTGCAGTATATATTAATGCATAAGCAGCTGGAGCCCTAGACTTGGACTGGGTAGACTGGGGATCAAATGCTGCCAAAAACCTTTATGATCTGGGAAAAAGATACTTAGTTTTTCTGGGTCCTGTAAAATGAGGGGAATAGTTTTCATGACTATTCAATTCTCTTCCTACTCTAAATCTGTGATCTAATATTCCCTGCTGCTTAAGCTCCTTGTGAGCAAAAACTGTTTCTTTTACCATCTTTGTACCCTTAGGTCCTAGAACAGAGCCTGGCACATAGTAGGTACTTAATAAATGCTTTTTGGTTGATCTGTACACTTCATGAAATAACCTCCTCCAGTCCCTTTGGAGAATCTGTAACTCATTCACTCATTGAGTTAAAGCATTTTTGTCTTTTAATTTCATTTATAGGGGAAATGTCACTAAAGATCTTTGTCAATTCCTCCAGCAGAGTTGGCCATTGAACAAAGATCACAGGTTAAGAGCATTAACAAGTTAAATCGATGTTTGTAGATAGTTTAAGAACTGGGGTGATGGAAATAATCTGATTATAAATTATACTTATGAAGATGGAGTGATAGGAAGCAATGTAGATGAGCTCTTCTATACAACTCCTCCCAATAGATTTAGAAAGTGGACCAAACCAAATCCTGTTGGGGAAATTAAAAAAAAAAAAAAAGTCACAGTTAACTTCTTTTTTTCCTCCAGAACAGCTTGGCATAAGGAGACAGACTGGGAAGTCTGCAAGATACTGACTGGCCCACAAGTACAATGAAGTATGTGATTACCCAGGGAGAAGCCAATACTCTAGAGCAAGAAGTTTGAGACTCATACTGGGGTACTCCAGACCCATAATGGTAGGATACTGAGATGGAGACAGGTGTCAACTGGCAGCTTTGCACCCACTACCCAGGCCCACAAGGTGGACTGATAAAGGGACCTGCTGCACACGTGGGTGGCTTTCTTGAATAGGGAGACTTTGAGTGATCTACAAGGAAAAAATTCAAAAGTCAGCAACAGAGGTGTGGCTGAGACCACAAACAAAGAAAAGATGTATTTCCAGCCCAGCCTGGAGAGGAATATTTAGGTGGGAATTTCAGAACAAAGGGGAGACTACAATTCTGCCACTCTGAGACAATAGAGTTTTCCAGCTGGCTGAGAAGAGCAAAGTTCAGCAGCAGTCTACTCTTGATTAGACCCAAACCCAAGCCAGGGACTTACATAGCTCAGACTGGGAAGGGGTGGTGGTGGCAGATGAACTTTGCTCCGGATCAAACCACTTTGGGAGCACTGAAAGCTTATAGCTCTCCAACTCTCTCTATTATTCTAGAATAACACAACACTTAATACCTCAAGAAAGAAACAAAAGGACCACATCAGATTGCCCTCTAGCATTAAATCCAAAGTCTTGAAATAGGTTGGAAGAGTAAGCAAGCAAATAAAGAATTCCACCAGATTGATCAGAGATGCTCAAGATACAAACACTTAAACATCTACAAGGATTATCTCAGAAGAAAATACCACATAGGTACAAACTTAAATAAAATTCCTGGAAAAAGTGAAGCAAGAGGAAATAAATGAGAACATTTGAGGAAAAATTGAAAAGAAATGAGAGTTATGGAAGAAAGAATTAGAAGATGGAATTAACAGCTTGGCACAAAAGATACAATATCTTGGCATAGCCATAAAACTCCCTAAAAATTCGAATGGACATAGAGAAGCCAATGACTCCATAAAGGAACAAGAAATATTCAAAGTCAAAAGATCAAAAAAAAAAAAATTGAAAAAAAATAAGGTATCTCATAGCAAAAACAATTGACCTGGAAAATTTATAGAAAAGAAAAAAATTAAGAAAAATTCTATGATAAGAAGAAGAAGGAGGAGGAAGAAGAGAAGAAGAAGGAGGAGGAGGAGGAAGGAAGGAAGGAAGAAGAGGAGGAAGAAAGAAGAAAAAGAGGAGAAGGAGGAAGACAAAAGAAGAAGAACTTGGACATCATATTTCAAGTAACTAATAGCAGAAATTCAGAAATTCTGCTAATTATCTCCTAAAAGACACCCCAAAATGAAAATTCTCAGAAACATAACCAAAATCCAGAATTTCTAGGTAAAAGAAAAAAATGCTACAAACTATCAGAAAGAATTCTCAATCTGCCATACTGGATGAAAAGCTGGGTCATTTGAAAGGCAAGGAGAGTGAACTTCTTCGTCTGTAAAATGAATCAGTCAATGTGTGGTTATTAAGCATAGACTATGTACTCTTCACTGAAGCTACAAAGAAAGGAAGTAATATCACTAGCTTCACAGCATTGTTATAAGAATCAAATGAGGTAACTTGTATAAAGTGCTACTGGCTGGATGACTCAGTGAATAGAGCACTGGGCTTAAATGAAGTCTTAGATGTTGCCTAATTATAACTCTAGGGATGTCACTCAAGCTTTGTCTTCCACTATTTTCTCAACTGTAAAGTGGAGGTAATATCAGCAACTTTTTCACAGATTTATTGTAAGTTTTGAATAAGATAATATTTGCAAAGCTCTTAGCACAGTGCTTGCTTTGTAGTAGGCACTTAATAAATCCTTCTTTTTCTTCTTCCCTTCCTGCCTTCTTTCATAAACCTTAAAGAGTCATATAAATGCTAGTTGTTATCATTATTAAACTACCATGTAAGATAAGTAGTGGAAGCTTTATTATCACCATTTTATAGGGGAGAAGAAACTGAGTCTCAGCAGAGAAGCAAAATTATTTATCTCCTTGCTTCTGAGCTCTGCCCTGGGCACTATTCTTTTTGCTGTATATGTTATGCCACAGTTTTCTGTAACTGTCCTGACTCAGTTTCCCTGTCTCAGTTTCCTTAACTGTTCTGTCTCTGACCCAGTAAAACTAAGGATTATTCGCTCTCGGGTTATGAATTAGCAAGATAAAAGAGTAGATCTCCTGACTCTCTTAGGGATTTACAATATTCCTTTAGAATATTCCAAGATCAACCCATGATATCTTTACTTCTTTGTCTCTGGAATTTTTAGGTTTTATGGCTTCCCCTCCCTGATAAAAAAAACTTTCCCTCCCTTTCTTCTTTGTCTCCAAAAAGGTATTTAAGAAGTTGGGGTTCCTTCATTCATTGCTGGAGAATGGCATCTGGCAGCTGGATGCTGGACGCTGGATTCTTTGGGTCCTCCAGCCCTGGGACCAATATGGATTCCTTGGTCCCAGTATACTTATCTCTGTCTGACTAGATAATCTGAGACATGAGTCCTGTCCAGTCAATCTTACTCTCCCATTAATAAAATATTAAAAACTCTCTAATCTCTCTCCTGCCTCAGTTTCTCCGGCATTACAATTTGGAGGTCCCACCGAGATAATAGAAACTAAGAACTGGATTAGAGATTAGAGATCTCTCGGATTAGGTCACCTAGGCCTGAGGGGGGCTCAGGACCTGGGTCTGTTCCTTGAGAAAAGACCAGCACTCTGGCTACCCCAGAGCCTCCTAGGAAAAGGAAGCGGTTCTTCAGCCTCAGTCCGGCCTACAGTGGACAACGAAATCGATTCGGCATTTGATTCGGCATTCGGGAGAGTAAGTCTGTCTGGTTTTGGTTCTGGTTCTGGTCTGTTCTGTTGCTAGCAACCTGTGGTCTCAGAATAAATGCCGATGGGTTTAAAAATTCTGAGACGGGTATTTTCTGGGACGCTGGAAAATAGCCTCTGGGTATGTTTGCTTAATGTTGTAACTGTGTAGTCTGTCATATATGTTCTATGTTCTGTGTGGTTTGTCTGTTATGTTGTTGGTTGGAAAACAACGTTGCAACTGTGCTAAATTGGAGCTCCATGTTTGTTTGTGTGTGTCTGTGTTAAAAGTTAAAATAAGTTTATAAGAGATAAGGATTCAGCCTCTGTGTTGCAGGCTTAGAAAATATCAAGAAGTTTGAAAAATCTTTCTCTCTCTCTCTGTCTTTGGCTGACTGCAGCAGCCTGTGAGAAAAAGGGAGAAAAGGGAAAGGAAGAAAAAAAAAAAAGGAAAAGAAAAAAAAAATAGATTGAAAGGGATTTGAAAATTCGGAAAGTTAAAAAAATATACCAATTTCCCCAGATAGATAAGTTTTCTTGGTTGAGGAATATGGTCATAAATGTGATCCATACTTTGGTCTGAGTATTTCTAAAAGTTTAATTGCTATGTTAAAAAAAACCCTTGAATTCTTTTATGTGGAATTGGGTGTTTTGTATAAGTTTAAATTGATTGTATTGGGTCATCCTGAGGTTATTTAAAGGGCCTCTGAACATAATAGTTGTTTTTCTTTGTCCTTTTGAAAATGTTTGTTATGGACAATATGCAATTGGAGATATTTTTCTATGTATTGGGTATTTTAAAAGCAAAATGATTTGTATGTATATAATGTTCACTCATGTAACATCTACCTAGATATGATAATTGTTCTAAGTTGTGAACTTACTGAGACAAAATTGCTTTCTGTTATGACTTAAAGGATATGATAAATAATTTATCCGAAATTTGATTAATGACATCTGTTATTGGAATTTTTGGGCTTAGAGTTAATTAGCTAATGCTATTTGGGAGTTTTAAAGCTCCACCCTGTGACAGTTACTGGGACAATTGATTGATAAGCTGTTAAAATTCAACTGCTTATGTTATATTATAGTTATGTTCTTGAATTTTTCCTTCTGTAACTGATCTCTCTGATCAGAGCAATGGTCAATAGAAACTGTTAATGCAATTCAGTTATGTCATGCCTTGCTATTTTCAGGCTGGTCATATGTAATCATTGTATCCTAAATGCTTGGGCAACTGAGTATTTTGCCTGGTTATCTGTCTGTTACTGGATATTTGTGTTTTGTTCCTTTAAGGTTTCTACATGATAAGTGGACAATTAATAGGGGTCTATGGGACTGCACCTGTTTGCTTGTCCTGTAAAGCAAACTCGTCTCTTCACACAGGAAACTGCTGGCCAATCCATTTTGGCCTCCTCATGTTTTGCAACAGTCTGGTGAACTGAGTCTTTCTATCTGAGACTGATCCAATCTTTATGTGTTAGAATTGTGTTTTTGTTCTAGATTTTGGTCAAATTACAGATATTGACTTGCTTCTGGAACCTGGATCAGCTTTGATCAGCTTTGATTGTCACCACGGCACACACCCACTCTGCAAGGAATGAGAGCCTCCTATCATTTCACAGCCTGAAGCAGCAGTTTTAAAATGAGACCATGGACTGGACCCTGCATCGAGTGTACTTTGGACTGATATGAGGGACTTTGGGAATGGTGGTTGACTGACTGTTAAACCTTGCCTGGATCATCTATTATTGTGTGTTTTAAGATTTGGGATGGGATTTGTTAAAACTGTGTAATATTGCTGTTATGTTTGAGGGCTTTTTAGGCCTTTTTAGGAAATGCTACTGTATTAGTCTGTTATGTATAGGGATTTTGATTTGCTCTTGGGATTTATATGGGGAATGGTTATTTGATAATTCCTTTCCGTGAGAAAAAAAAAAGGGAGGTAGAGATAGAACATTGGGGAAACTGGTATATTTTTTTCAAAATACCAAAAAGAATGGGAACCCTTAGCTCCTATTTTGCCTTAGGCATTTCTGCCCCACCCCCTATCTCACTAGTTCAGATTGAATTTGGATGCTTTAGTTTTAGAATCCCTTATTTTGTTAAAATTTCCCTGGCAGACTCAGTTTTTGAGATTATTTTTTAGAAAAGTTTTAGAAATCAGACACCTGTTGTGACACTGGCAGTCTCTCTGATCTGTTTTTCCATTCCTGTAACCTCAGTTCATTAAGTATTTCAGCATTTCAAAGGACCTTGAAGTTTGGCTTGAGGCACCTAAAAAGTTTGGAGTTTGCCTGCCTTGATGGTCTAACTGTGCATAATCTGCTCAGAAATCTGTATTCTAATAGCAGTCCTGTTTCTCTGGGTGGGGACGGGTGGAGTACTATAAACCTCATCCTTCCCCCATGGAGAGGGCTGCCTCTCTGACTGGGCCTTGGACCCTGCTGCTTTGTAAGCAGAGACTGAGTTAAGTGCACAAATGACCACAGACCTAACTGTCCATCTCAAACTGGATTCTCTGGCTGAGATGGTGCTCCAGAACTGTAGAGGACCTGACATGCTTGCAACAAGGGAGCCTTTGTACAGCTGTTAACTCTGGGGTTATCAGGGAGAGACTTGCTCTTGCCATATGAGTCCTTACATTTTTTTCTAGTTTTATTTTTGGCTCATTTGCTTTACATAAGGTGGGACAAAGACCTCCTGGGTATCTAGAGGAAGGTGCTAAGATTCAAAGGTTTGAATATTTAGGAGAAAGAGTGTGGATTGTTATGCCACAGTTTTCTGTAACTGTCCTGACTCAGTTTCCCTGTCTCAGTTTCCTTAACTGTTCTGTCTCTGACCCAGTAAAACTAAGGATTATTCGCTCTCGGGTTATGAATTAGCAAGATAAAAGAGTAGATCTCCTGACTCTCTTAGGGATTTACAATATTCCTTTAGAATATTCCAAGATCAACCCATGATATCTTTACTTCTTTGTCTCTGGAATTTTTAGGTTTTATGGCTTCCCCTCCCTGATAAAAAAACTTTCCCTCCCTTTCTTCTTTGTCTCCAAAAAGGTATTTAAGAAGTTGGGGTTCCTTCATTCATTGCTAGAGAATGGCGTCTGGCAGCTGGATGCTGGATGCTGGATTCTTTGGGTCCTCCAGCCCTGGGACCAATATGGATTCCTTGGTCCCAGTATACTTATCTCTGTCTGACTGGATAATCTGAGACATGAGTCCTGTCCAGTCAATCTTACTCTCCCATTAATAAAATATTAAAAACTCTCTAATCTCTCTCCTGCCTCAGTTTCTCCGGCATTACATATATACTCTCTCTTTTGATGTTCTCATAAGCTTCTGCAACTATACCTAGCCTCTCTATGCAGACGACTTCCAACTCTTTGTCTCAAGCCTTCACATAGACTGTATCATGTTTCACAGAAATGAAAAGCAAGAATCTTGACTGCTTTACAAATCTATATTTGCCAATGGTACCCAATATCTGTACACCAGCCTATATACTTGTTAATAACTTGTCCTTCCTCAAGAGCTACATTGAAGTAAAATAAGCAATACCAGTTTCTTGAAAATAGCTCCATATTCTAGTGCCTTCAAAGGATCCCAAGCTTGATTTGGCAAATTTATACTGGCAATCCTGGTATCAGAGTCACCAGGTTTCTTGGCATATCCTACAACCCAATGTGCAGCTAATTGAGCAACCATTGACAGTCATTCATCCAGCAATAATCCGTACTCTGGAATTATTCAAAAGAATGGCAGGAAAGCAGCAAAAACTTAGCTCCTAGGTACCAGTCCTATTCCATATCCCAGGGGTTTCCATGACTACAGCCCCAACTGAGAAGTTTGATCTTGTCCCAGGCAGTTTCCTAAAGGGGCTGAAAACTGAGCAGATACTTTAACAATTAAGATTAGACTGGAACCATTGGGAAGTTTCAGAATAGTTCCATCAATAATACAAGTTCTAAACATATAAAATGAAGATTCCAGAAGGCCCAGCAGTCATATATGCCCCTGGAATGACTGAAATGGACAGGACAAATCCCTCCTTCCCGCCTTGGGCCAGCAGAAGAAAGTTTGCTTAGTTAGATTGGGGATTTGTTTTGTATTTCAAAAGACCGGTCAACAATGTCCTTAAGGTTATCTGTTCCAGGTGGGTGGTGCTCAGTCGGTGTTCAAGATTGATCTAATACTTGCTCCCACCCTCCTGTTGTAAAATGCTAATCACAGATTCCAATGTAACAGAAAAACATTTATAAAAGCTGTCCTTAGTGCTGTGAAGTTACAGAATTCAATTAGAACTCCGTCCCCAGCTCGGTACCAAATAAATCCTAAATCTACCTCATTGCGGCTGTCTCGAATTTTATTGCCTGGGCTATTTTATTTGGAGGTTCCCACCGAGATAAGCCTTTGGCTCAGTCTGACGGCTAGTCCCTCTCCCTGGAGGGCGAAGGGGATTACGGATCCTAAGGGGTGGCCACCAAGAGATCTTTCTCGGCCCCTGGAACCAGGGCCTTCTCTTCTGCGAACCAGGAGAGTGAGACCCAAATTTTGAATTCGGTCCAAAATTGGCATAAAGCATTCTGATTCTGAGGGGCCCTGCATCTGCGTCTGCAGTTGCCTGTCTGTCGAGTACTCCTGATTCTGTGTGGGTGGAGCTCAGCTGGACGCAGTGTTTACAGCTCTCCCACTGACTCTTCGTGGGACACCACCGTGAGAGTCCTGACCTGGTTCTGGAAGACTAGTCTGTATGTTCTGTGTGTGATTTGACTGGTGTTCTGTGTGTTCTGTATGATTTGTCTGTCTAAAAGCTTTGTTAGTTTCAGCATTTAGAAGAGTAAGTCTGTTTGAGTACCTTTTGGGGTAACATCTGGTTCTGGTTCTGGTCCTGGTTATGCTGGAAAATATCCTCTGGGTATATGTTAACTGTGTAGTCTGTGTGATGTGTGTTCTATGTTCTGTGTGATTTGTTTGTCTGTTATGTTGTTGGTTGGAAAAATTTTAAGAACAACGTTGCAACTGTGCTTAGTGAATTGGAGCTCCACATGTGTCTGTGTTAGAAGTTAGCAAGCTTGTAAGAGATAAGAATTCAGCCTCTGTGTTGCAGACTTAGAAAATATCCAGAAGTTGGCAAAATCTTTCTCCCTCTCTGTCTCTGGCTGACTGCAGCAGCCTGTGAGAAAAGGGGGAGAAAGGAAGAAATAAAAAGGAAATTAAAAAAAAAATAGATTGAAAGGGATTTGTCCTGTCCATTTCACTCCATTTATTTAACCATCAAGCATATACCAAACTATTTCAGCACCACTGCAAAATATTTGTATTAGAAATAAATGATCATGGTTCAGGGGTAAAGGGACAAAAAATGAGTCATTCCTAAATAAGCAATTTGTCCAGTAATCTCAAACTGCCCATTGGGCTCAGTTTCTTGTAGGAAATCATATCAAGAAGAAATGCTATCCACATTATGAATTACTTATAATTTGAGCAATTCATATAATCTGCAAATAGCAGCAACTGAAAGATTAGGAAAAGCTTCCTTTGAGTGGTCACCTTCAGACCATTCAAATCATTAATACTGGATATTCAAGAGCTGGGGTGATGACAATATGGAAACCTCCTTCCCCCTCCCCTTAAAAAACCCAATCCACCCAGGGATCAAATTGAATGAAATCTAAAGTTGTTTCTGGGTTCATTATCTATGACTGGAATCAGTCAATCTTGAATTTCAGTGCCTGGTTTCAGGGCAGATTAAAGAATGTTATCTGTATTTGCAATTCCAGAACTACAAAGCCTCTGCAAACTCTTCACTGTAACCTTCACAAAACCTTCTCTCCAAAGCATAGAAAATGCCACAGCCATTTAGCCTATGATATTGCTTTAAATCCTCACTGTTCATTAACATAGGCTATAGACTGTCTAAATATAGTACTGAGAGCTAGAAAGGCACCTTAAAGTCCATGTCACTCAGTCATCCCTTTACAGTGAGACAAGTGAGACCCACATGGATTAAAAGATGTTGCCCAAGTCACACAGATGCTTGCAACTGAAATTACAGGCAAGAGAATCAGCCTCAATTTGCTCATCTGAAAAATAAGTATAATGTACCTATCTCATAGGGTTGGTGTGAAGGATCAAATAAGGTAAAGTGCTGTAATGCCGGAGAAACTGAGGCAGGAGAGAGATTAGAGAGTTTTAATATTTTATTAATGGGAGAGTAAGATTGACTGGACAGGACTCTCGTCTCAGATTATCCAGTCAGACAGAGATAAGTATACTGGGACCAAGGAATCCATATTGGTCCCAGGGCTGGAGGACCCAAAGAATCCAGCGTCCAGCATACAGCTGCCAGACGCCATTCTCCAGCAATGACTGGAAGAACCCCAACTTCTTAAATACCTTTTTGGAGACAAAGAAGAGAAAGGGAGGGAAAGTTTTTATCAGGGAGGGGAAGCCATAAAACCTAAAAATTCCAGAGACAAAGAAGTAAAGATATCATGGGTTAATCTTGGAATATTCTAAAGGAATATTGTAAATCCTTGAGGACACAAAACAGTCAGGAATCTACTCTCTTATCTTGCTAATTTATATTCCGAGAGCGAAGAGACAGAACAGTAAAGGAAACTGAGACAGGGAAACTGAGTCAGGACAGTTAAAGAGAACTGTGGCATAACAGTGCTTTACAAAATTTAAGGCAATATAGAACTGTCTGTTTTCATTACCAAAACTCACTGCTATCTTTTGTCCACTTTCTTATTGCTGCTGGAGCCATCCCAAATTTAGGAAATCCAGGAGATTATAATAATCATCACAGTGGGCATTTTTCTACAGTTTTCTATGCAAATAGTTTCATATACCTTATCTGGTATTCATAAACTGGAAGGGACCTTAGGAGTCTTCAAGCCTCATTTTACAGATGAGGAGACTGAGACAGAGGTTATGGCTTGCCCACAGCTACACAGATAGTAGGCATCTGAAGTGGGATTTGGACCCCAAGGGCATCTCCCTACCCATTGTACCACCCTGGCTCTCTCAGATGCTCCTCTACATTAGCCAGATTATTATTCTCTCAGAGAGGCAGGGGAGGGTATGATGCCTATCTGAAGCTCTGGTCAAAAAAATTTTTTGATTGGCAGTTTGCAAGAACCATCTAATCTGGCTCATTAGACAAAGGTTCTCCAAGTTTAAATAAAACCCGGACCCCAAGGAGTATTCTGGCAGTATCCCTTCACCCCCACGCCGGACCCTTCACAAGCTCTGGTTTAGCAGGCTTTCCCTCCGTTCCCATCAGAGTCCTTGGCTCCACTGCACTTTGATGGACTCAAGCGGGCAAGGGAGGAAACAGGCTCATTTACTGTAGTTCTTCATTAAAGGAGAGCAAGTGTGAAGTTTCGCTTAAGGACACGAGAGCTGTAGGATGGGCTTCTTTTTGCTTCACTAGTAACTTCATGGTATACTGTGTAGCAAGACGCTGAACATTTTCTTGAAACCACAAATTTGAACTGTGTGGGTTTCATTATTTTTTTAACCACCATTTAACCACAGGCTTTAGCAATTCTGCTGAAATAAACAGAACTGGTATAAATTGGGGGATTCAGCACACCCAAGACGCTGCTTTTTATTCTTGCCTCTGATCATCTCAGATTCTCAAGCTTTACAGCTCCAGTTTCCCTTTCCTTTGCTGGTTTTGCAATTCTTTCAGATGGGGCCCTTAGAAGACCAAATTTGAGCTAGCTAGTTATCCCCTGACCTTTGACAAAATTTCGAAATGCAAAATATTAACTTCGATTGGATCTATTCCTGAACTGAACAAAGTAAGTAGCCCATTGCAAACTATTACGCTTATAAAATCTATACCATGAAAAAAAAAAATCCTTTAGAAGGAAAAAAAAAAAAAAAAAAGCAAAAATCTACTATTTGCCTTAGATGGGAATCATGGGGGAAAGTTCTGAGGACAACAGACAGGATGTTTTAAGGTTAATTATTAATGGGTAATCTTTCTTAACAAAGTATCCATCATCCATTATTTTTCAGTTATTTGGCTACAGAATTTAAGCAAGAGGCCTATGTTCTAAGAGGAGAGCACAAAGAAATGGAAAGTTCCTTGTGGGCTTCACTTTTTTTAATCTTCTCCGTCCTAGTCCAATTAAATGCATATGGAAGAAGACCGGAACCAGGTAAGAGTCTGTCTTCTGGGTGAACTACTGATTTTCTTGAAAATCTTTCATAGAAAGAATTATGGGGTTTTTATTATATAGAACTAAACCCATGCTTTACAAACGATCTATAGCCCTTTTATTATTGTCATGTTGAAAGTGAAATGAATTTGATTAGTGTCAGGGTGAAAATTTTTGGAGTTTGCTTTAAAAATCTCCCCAATAGTAGAGCTCCTGAAGTCCGGGCAGCCAGAAGCCAGGAACCCTCACATCCGTCACTTATTGGTTTTTTAAACCACTGATTCCTTCCAATTGTCATTTGAATTATTTAAAATCTTCTGAAGAATCATTGCAAATGTCTGGACTTAGGGGAGCACTGGGTAGAGAAAGAAGTTCATTTGAAAGAATAATCTTGAACTGTCTAGAGCTTACAGATGCTTGAAGTGAATAAATGAGTTGATTGTTGAATAAGTAGAAGGAATTTGCAAGAAAAGGATATCTTATTCCTGGCTAATCTGGACTAAGAAAGGCCACCTATGCTTTCATAAATTATGCTGGGGATTGAATTTAATTGTTTGCTTTGTTTTTGTTTTGCTAAAGCTGTACACTTACAATTAACTAGATTTTGCCTGAAATGTCATGAACTTGATTGGCAGATTTTAAATTCTTCTTACACAATACAAAAAAAAAAAAAAACCATCAAATATCTTGATGCCTGATGAGAGACCATTAACAACTTGATTGTCAAGCAATGTGTCAATGAAGTCAAGAGTACTAATGAATGGAATGATTTGGCTCAGTTCTTAGCTAAAAAGTTATTGAATTAAATTGGATTAGCTAGATGGGATTTTTTTTCTTTTATCTTTTTAAAAAAAAGTTTTTTATTCTGCACTTAAAAAAATAAAATTATCATTTCCATAACATAATAGACTAGGGAAACAAAAAGGTGGTTGTATGTGAAATTGTAAATCTTTTACAAATAAATTCTCCTTAATGACTAGTGGTGAAAATAGGGAGACTTGAGTTATCTGCCCAACAATCCCACCTTACCAGATGAGGCTTTTGTGAATGAAGGAGCTTTGGAACAGATATGAAACAGTTTAATTTCCATATCCTCTCCAACATTTATCATTTTTTTGTCAAAACAGAGAGATTGTTAATATGTGATTTTCTAAATCACCATGAAGCCCACAGATGTACATCTGTTTGGTTTAGTATCCCTGTTTTTATTGAAGTTTGATATCATTGCTTCAGATCAATTTCCAATTTGAATAATAACAATAAAAGTCCCGGTACAAAAAAAAATGAGCCCTTATGTAGTGAGGCAGTAGCTTGATAAAGTGGGAAGAATATTAACTTGGAATTACAGAAACAGAATTCCAGTCTGCTCTTTATTACCTGTGTGACCTTGCACAAGTCATTTAACTCATTGGGTCTAATTTTATTATATATAATTTACTTGTATAATAATTTGTAATAATAATTATAACAATATATAAAATGAATGGATTGGAGTCCTTGATTTGTAAAGTCCTTTTTTCATTCAGTTCTATGATCTTGGGAATGCTACATTTTAGAAGTTGGTTTTTTTTTTTTTAATGTTTAAAAAAAAGAAAACCAATAACTAGAGGCTATTTTTGCTGGCTCTGACCCTTCCCTTAAAATGTTTTGGTAATGAAAGACTTTTCGTTAGAAACCAGAGAGTTGAATTTGAGGCTAAAGGGAGGAGCAGATTAAGTTTCTTGAGGCTTATGAAGATGGATCTGCATTTTCTGGAACCAATCTGATATATGTTGGTTTTCTGGTTTCCCAGGATTCTGAATCATCCAAAACAGAGGAAATATGGTGGAAATAGCCTGCTCAAAAGACCATTCTTAGTATAAGAAAATCCAGCCTATTGACAACCATATGAAATAAATACTGAGAGAAATGAAAAATTAAATAACTCTAAGGTTCTACTTTGTATCTATCAGAGGCAGTAGATAGAATGCTGGATCTGGAGTCAGGAAGATCGAAGTTCAAATTCTACTTCATTTACTTACTATTTGACTCTAAGCAAGACACTACCTCAATAAAATGCTTATGATAAGAGCACCCTACTTCTTGGGCTGTTGTGAAAATTAATGGGATGTTTGTAAAGCCCTTTAAAAACTTTAAAATTCTATATAAATTAGTTATTGTTGTTGTTATCATTACTATTACACTGGCAAAACTTCAAAAGAAGAAAATGACAAATATTGGAGGGCTATGAGGGAAAAAAATACACTGTTGGTGAAACTCCAAATTGGTTTAGTCATTCTGAAAAGGACTTGTACCCACAGAGTCACTAAACTACATAGTTTTTGACCCAGTGATACAGTATGAGTCCTACACACCAAAGAGATCTGAGGAAAAGGAAAAGGACTCTTATGAACACAAATATTTATAGCATGGGTTTGTATTGACAAGAAACTGGAAACTAAGGGGTTGCCCATCAGGGAATGGCTGAACAAATCAGGGTGTTTGGATGTAATGGAATATCATTGTGCTCTAAAAAATTGGTGGAAGGGGCATGTTCCACAAATGAGAAGCTGCAAACCAGCTAGTTGCTTAATATAGCTTTTGATGGGACGGGATAGCTAGGAAGTCTTAGCCTGTGGGGTAAGTCACCTCTGACATGTCTCTAAAGAGACACCCATATCCTATACTAACCTCGGCATGAGCATGCAGGAATATTGATGGGAAGGGTCTTGTTGCCTATCATCTGTTTTTGTAGTTCATGACTTTCAGTTCTACTGGCCTTTTTCCCATCCTCCAAGTCCCAGAAGTGAGAAGTGGGCCCTTTCAGGGAAATAGGATTACAGGGTTATTTAGATCCAGTGTGGATCTAGAAGCTATCAGTGAGAAGGCATAGGCACCCAGAGATACAGGATTGTCCAAGGACAAACTGGTAAGGAGAAGGTAGATCCAGGATTGAAACCCAGGTTTTCCATTTCCAAATCCAGTGCTCTCATCCCTTCTCCTTCACAAAATTCTAATAGATATAGTTCTTTACACATTTTGGTCATTTGGGTTCTTTTTATAATCTTCTCCTCTAGATACCAATTTGTTTGGATAATTAAGAATTGATCTTACTTCTCTATCTCAGGATTGTTTCTTAGGAAATGTCTTTTAAATCATGAGGATATGCAAAGCAAACTCAGGAGTTTTGGAAAGAAGTCTTAAGAGTTTGAAATGTTTAAGGATGGTGAAGAGGATGCAGGGAATGAAAAGGATCTGTGGTTTCTATAGTGCAGGCCCTATAGATAACATAAGGAACTCCCGGTAAACAAATTCCCTCTACCAATGCAGATCTGTCCTGTTCTTCAAGAGAACTACCAAAAACTTAAATGACTTGTGTAAGGTAACACAGACAGAAGAAAGTGGTGGCCTGACTTGAACTTAGGGCTTCCTTCCTGACTGCCAGGAGGATTCTCTTTGATATTATCTATGCTGATATTCCCAGGGAAAGTGCTTCTGGGAAGTAGCTAAGTAATAAAATAGCCATAAAAATATAGGGGTCTTTAGAAAGACCTGGGAAATTTTATGGGAACTGATACTGAGTAAGCAAGCAGAACCAGGAAAATATTGTACACAGAAATAGCAAGATTGTGCCATGATCAATTAGCATAGACTTTTATGCTTCTCAGCAGTTCAGTGATACAAAGCAATCCCAATAAACTTTGTATGGAAAACACCATCTGCCTCCAGAGGGAGAACTAAGGAAACTGAATGCAGCTCAAAATATATTATTTTCATCATTTTTCCTTCTCATACGTTCTCCTTTTTGTCCTGATTTTTTTTCCTCTCCCAACATAATACAAATGGAAATATAATTTTTAAAAAAAGAATATACATATGTAACATATATATGTATATATATGTATATATACATATATATATTACATGTAACTAGGAAAAATTTAAATAACAATAAAGGGTAAAAATTTTAAAAAATTAATTTTTTTTTTAAAGACTCAAATATCACCAGCACTGAATTGATCATGCAAAAATCTTGACAAGTATTGGGAGGGGAGGGAAATTAAACTTTTTTTTTTTACCCAAAAGACATTTTCTCAAAGAAATTATGTTTTAAATGGTATTTAGGTTATATGTTACCGTAATACTTTTATGAGGAAAGTTCACAAGATTACAAGTCACAACCTAGAGGGGACCTCAGAGACCCTCTTGTCTATACATATTTCTACTTTTTTTTTTAGAATAGGATTAAGTGATTTGTAAGCATCTGAGGCTAGATTTGAACTCAGATACTCCTAATCCTAGGACTAGTACTCTATCCTCTGTGCCACCTATCTACCTCAACATACCCACTTTAAAGAACAGAAAACTTAGGCCTAGGAATTTGCCCCAAATCACACAGGTAGAAGGTATTGGAAGTAAAACTGAATCCAGCTTCTCTAAATTGAAGGTCAGTACCTTTCCACCTTCATATGCTACCTCAACATGTTCCAGTGACATATTTTATTGTCAAAAAGTTTCCTTATCAACAGTAGAAAGAACATCACTTTGATAGCAGTACATTTTAAGACGTCAAAAGGAGGAAAGTTGGGTTTGAGATTATAATTCAAAACATAAAAATAATGTCAAATGTGTCAGGAAAGATAAAATATGCAATCACAGTAGAAGGACTGTCAAGCCACAATCAAGCCATTCTTATGTACATTGTGATTTCAGATAAAGAGATTTTCCCCTAAGGCCTTGCTGATGCTAAAAATTCCTTTAATAGAGCACCAAACTTTTTGTTTCATTTTTTCCTCCCTCCCTCCCTCCCTTCCTTCTTTCCTTCCTTATTGTGATTTCATTAGTACAGGGAATTCCCAGTAAGTAAATAACTTCTACCAATGCTAATCAGCAATAACTCTGCGGCTTATACTCTTTAACTGTTGTCAAGGGCACAGAAAGGTGACTTTCCCCATATCCAAAGATAAAATGTGGCAAGGGCAGGGTGTGAACACTGGTCTTCCTGCTTCTGAAGTTTCTTTAGCTAACTCATTAAGCTGCCTTCATTTCATTGTTTTTTTGTTTTTTGAGACAATCTGGGTTAAGTGACTTGCCCAGGATCACACAGCTAATAAGGGTCCAAGGTTATACTTGTAGTCAATTCTCTTGACTCCAGAGGTAATGTTCGATCCACTGGGACACCTAGCTGCCCCTCTCTTCATTTCATGATTGGAAGTCAAAGGACAAAAATGCAAGTGTTTGATGATGGTAATAGTAGAGTATGATATATGTTTTTATTATTACTCTCAGAATAACATATTTTTATGTGGAGATCTTTCTGGTTTTTATAAAGGGCTGTTTCCAACTAGCCTGTAATATAAGCGAAGGTGTTATTATTTTATCTGTTGTACATATGAATAAAGGTGAGTTTCTAAAAGAGGAAGAAATTTGACCAAAGTCATGTGGCAAAGAGTCAAGATTAGATGAAATGTGGTGTTTTTTTTTTTTACTTATTATATGATTCTTCTTACTAAAGTGTAAGCAATGAGTCAACAACTAATATAATGATGTAACATAATATCCTTTTGATATACACTAGGGATCAGGGAGCTAAGGGATAGTGGACATCCAAAGCAAAGGAGAGGACATTGTGATTTGGGCAGGGGGAGCGCAGGTATAGAAAAGAAGGGAGTCTGAGTTCACTGAAGACAAACTGTTGACTTAATTTTGCTGAGGGTCAGCTTTGTTTGACCTTCAACTTTGTGTAGGCAAATAGGAACTATGCTCAGAGAGGGTTTTGTACTGGAAATATGTACGCATGAACATTGCTATTGATCAATACAATGCTAACTCACCTGATATAGGGTTGGTTGAATTTTAATATGGCTGACTTTGTTACGGGAGAACTTTGATTCTTCATTAATGGAATATTAGTAGTATAATTGTGGGTCAACATATGCTTTTGTGAACTAGCTCAAGAATCCAGACCTATTATTTCTATGGGAAAATGTCTTCCTAATTCTGTACTACCATCCTACAAAACAACTTTGGCTATTTCCATTCAATATGAGTTGCTAGTGTGATACAACATTCAGAAAAGTTAATTCATTGTAGACTACATTGAGAGGCATGATATTCAGGACCAAGGAAGTGATCCACTGAACCCCTTTAGTCAGGTCACATCTGATCCCCTGAGTGGAGATGGGGAGGGTAGTGTAAGGGACATATTCAGAAATTAATGTTACATGAAAAAAAATTAATAAAAATAAGATCAAAATTAAAAAACAAAAATCAAAAATGTTTGTGGCAGTCCTTTTTGTAGTGGCTAGAAACTGGAAATAGAATGGATGCCCATCAATTAGAGAATGGATGGGTAAATTGTGGTATATGAATGTTATGGAATACTATTGTTCTGTAAGAAATGACCAGCAGGATGATTTCAGAAAGGGCTGGAGAGACTTACATGAACTGATGCTGAGTGAAATGAGCAGGACCAGGAGATCATTATATACTTCAACAACAATACTATATGATGATCAATTCTGATAGATATGGCTCTCTTCAATAATGAGATAAACCAAATCAATTCCATTTGTTCAACAATGAAGAGAACCAGCTACATCCAGTGGAAGAATTCTGGGAAATAAATATGAACCACAACATAGCATTTCTATTTCCTCTGTTTGTGTCAGCTTGCATTTTTGATTTCCTTCTCAGATTACTTTTGCCTCATGTTTTCTTGTGCAGAAAAATAACTGTATGGATATGTATACATATATTGTATTTAACATATATTTTAACATGTATGGGTCTGCCTGCCATCTAGGGGAGGGGGTGGGGGGAAGGAAGGAAAAAGTTGAAAAAGAGGGTTTTGCAAGGGTCAATGCTGAAAAATTACCCATGCATATATCTTGTAAATAAAAAGCTATAACAAAAAAAAAGATAAAAAAATAAAATAAAAAATTTCATCCATGGCAAAAAAAAAAAAAAGTCTCATGTTGGTTTTTGTCTTTATCCCCTTTCAAATATCAAAATTTCAAAGTTAAAAAAAATCTAGGTTAAAAAATAGGTTATAAAGATCAAACAAAACCAAGGAGTTAGCTTTTGAGTATATAAGTAACATTTCAGAGTAATTTTTGTAAGAGTCATCAGACCAATATATCATGGTGCCATGGTAACTATGGAGTCTAAAATAGTTTCACTGTAGGATTTTGAAGTAGATGTAAGTAAAAACACTACAAAAGATATGAAGGTCTCTATGTTGGACAATAAATAACTTATCTGTGGCCTAATGGCTAGCTATGTGTTCAGGAGCTATCCAAACAGAAAAGACATTTTCAGTGATAGACTGGACCTTCAATTTTATCTAGTCCAACTCATCATCTTCCACATGCGGAAGATATATTCCCAAGAACTTAAATGATCTAGTCAAATCATGCAAATTTTGCATATTTCTCAACATAATCTAACCCATTTTAATCAAACATCTAATCTGCTTCTTGTATTAGGCATTTTGTATAAACTAGAACTCTGGCTTTCAGACTTGAACTTTAGAATTCATTCTACATCATTTTCAAATATATAAGTTAAAAACTTTTCTCTCCATTAGACACATTAATACATTGTTGGTGGAGCTGAAAATTAATTAAAACCATTCTAGAAAGCAATATGTAATTATGTAAATAAGGTGGCTAAAATGCTTATACTTTTTGTTGCAGAGATTCTACTGAACATCACTTACCTTTAAGGAGCTTACTGATAATTAATAATGATTTTTAAATGTTCTCTATGTGCCAAAATATTTATCAGCCCTTTTCATGGTAGCAAAGAACATAGACAATGAATACAATATAAATAGAAAGGATGCTGATGATAAAAAAAACGAATGTTGCAAAATTATGAAGAACAAGCTTGAGATTAAAGAAGAATTGTGAGAAGATATCTCTACCTATTCTTTTGCAGAGGTGTGGCAATATATATGTGGACACTGCATCTAATGTTAGTTTTTTTTTTTTTTAATGTATCAATCAATTTTGCTGAAATCAACTCCTTTTTCTTGTTTTGATCTTTAGGCTACTTTTTAACCTAGATTTCATTTTTTTTTTTTTTAAATTTTGAAATTCTGATGTTTGAAAGGAGGGTAAAGACAAAAATGAACATGAGACTTTTTTTGATTTTTTCTCTTTTTTTTTTCTTTTTAAAATTAAAAAGATTTTTATTATAAGGGATAAAACTTGTGGAGGAACACAGACTAAAATCTGGGCAAGGTAAAAACCTCCTACCTGTCTCTCCTACCTGTGCTCACTTAGCCTAAATGGACAAGATATGGACTCCCCCTTTCACTGCCTTAGGATCAAAAAGAGACTACAATTCCTTCTCCCATGGAGATAATAGTGGCATTTTGGTTCCTGAAAACACACAAAAGCAATTTGTGACCCAGAAGAAACAATATTCATCCTGGAATTTACTTGTCATGGATTTAAAACGTTCCAGTATCTAATTAAGCACTCTCACTCAGCCACGATTTGGCAAGCCTAGAGATAGCATTAAGAAAGCCCTTTTCATTTTGTGACAGCTGTGGACAAAACTGGGTAGGGATTTGTGAGGCCCCAGTTAGTTTAATATCAATCTTTTAGTAACTCTACAGGACTTTCCAGTGGGAGAACTTTTCTCAGCTTCCTTGACCCAAGAAAATCAGCTTTCTAAATGGGAATACTTCCTGTGGGGAGAGGGTGTTGGCAAAAGGAGTTGAAGCCTGCAGAGGGAGGAGTCCAACCTTTACCTCTAAGTGAGTTGGGAAGGAGGGGAGATAGCCAGGGGGACACCATCATGACTGGCATCTGAGGTGGGCAGTCCTGGAGGCAAAGGGAGGCAATGGCAAGGGCTCTGGCTTTGAAATCAGAAGTGGTTATTTTCGTACACTCGTGTCTGACTCTTTCTGACCCAATCTGGCTTTTTCTTGGCAAAGATCCTGGAGTGGCTTGCCAACTCAGAAGACCTGTGTTTAAATCTCCTCTGATGCTTGCTACTGGGGTGGCCTTGCAGAAGTCACTGAATCTCTGTAAGCCTCATGTTTTTCTAGTATCTGTAAAATAAGGGGGTTGAATCAAATAGCCTTTGAGGTCTCCTTTCCTACTGTATTTATAATCTTATGAGTAGCTACGGAACCGGGAGCCTGCGGAAGATTGTGAGTAGCAGTAGTGGTTCTACTGAGGAAGTGGGTGGGACCCCTTAGATCTTTTGGCTCTGGGACAAAACACCATGCACCCTCTGTTATTTAGGAAATCTTGGCTGCAGGAAAACCCAAAGAATAAAGTTGATGCTTCTAACTCATCAATCTGAGCCAGTTTCCTCCTCTATAAAAAAGAGGATTCAGCTAAATCCCAATATGTCCTTCCATCTTAAAATTCTAATCCCATGTATTCTTTCATTCTTTGGATTAATCCTAAACAACTTTGGTGAGGCAGTGTAGTATATGGATAGGGAACTGACTTCTTTGAGTCTTGCCTCTGACATCTACCAATTGTGTGAACTTGGACAAGTCATTTAATTTCTCTGTCACAAGGCAATACTCCAAAATTATAAATAGTATGTATATGTGTTTGCAATTTACAAAAGTGTCCCTTATGGTAAATAGTGTGTGTATTCTTATATCTACTTTAAATAGTATCAAATTGAGGCTGAAAGAGGAAAAGTAATTTCTTGAAGTCATTCAATTAGGAAGGATCAGTGCCTGGATTAAAACTTTTATCTCCTAGGCTAGTGTTCTTTCCACTGTAGTATGGCAGTAGCATTATTTTTCCTTAATCTCTTTATATTTGGCCTAAATTTGGATTTACTTGCCCCATGGAAATAACTGTTTACTGGAGTGGCTGTTAGCAAAATATAAGTTTCCATTGTGAAGATGAGTAATTAATGTCTTCTGATCTCATGGCTATGCTAGAAAATGTTTAGGTATATGTTGATGGAAACAAATTTTAGTCATAGAGAAAGCAAATGTTAAATATCAACAGATAATCCTCTTTCAACTTCACTCACGCTCCTTCCTTAGAAATATCCATATCTTTCCAGAAAGCAGCCTCCAGCCCATAACAGCACTGTCTATCCTGATGGAACTTCATCAGTGCTTCCGATTAGCTGTGGCATAGAAGAGATTTAGAGTAATTTATCTTGACTACCAATGCCTAAGGAAAGGCTTCAATACGAATTTCCTATTTAAAAAAAAATTCATGTTCTAACTGGAGTAACAGACCTAGTAATAAACACCATGTAGCCATTAATTCCTTACATTTATCAAAGAACCTATAATATTCTCCATCACTGCCTTGGTGCAGATAATAATCCATTTACACCTCATTCTATGCAATCCTTAGCCACATCTTCCCATAATTACCTTTTTTTTTTCTTTTTGGAAAATTCACTTAACATGCTAGAGACCATACTCTAGGTCTTTTTGTGTTCCTGGAATAATCATAAGTCATCTTTTGTTCTTACATGATCAATCTACTTCCCATTTCCTTCAGGCAATTCCTAGAATAGTTTGGAGTCAAATTTGGTTCAAAGGACCTGGATTCAAATCCTGACCTTGGCAAACAATTTGATCTCTTTGGGCCTTGGTTTTCTCATCTGTAAAATAAGAAAATGACCTCTGAATTCCCTTAAAGCTTTAAAACTAGGAAGTTATTATTTATATAGCAATTTTCATTTCTTAGAAAACATTTTCAGTTGATCTTTATAATATCCCTTTATGGGTCTGTCCATTTATTCAACACATAACGTATTAAGTTCCTATTTTGTGTTAAGAGAACTCTGCTGGGGTCCTGGGAGGACATAAAAAGTTAGATAAAGTATTATCTCTGTCCTCTTGGGGTTCACAGGCTATTGAGATTGCCTTACCAATCACTGAACCAGCTGGAGCATTAATCTGGATTGCAATAAGAAGATGGCAGCCTCATCAGACAAGATTTATGATAGACATTGCCAAGGGCCAAAATAAGGAGAAAAGGAATAATTCTTCTACCTTATGCTTTTAAACAAATTCATAGATTTAAAACTAGAAGAGACCTCAAAGGTCATCCAATAAAAACCTCTTCATTTTACAGAGGACGAGACTAAGGTCCAGAGACAATTCAATTCAATAAACATTTATTAGCTATTGGGGAGAGAAAAAGAAGCAAGAGATAGTCCCTACCCTTAAAGAGTTTACATGTAGGAGTCATGCAAACAAATATATAAATCAAGCTTTATGCAGTATAAATAGGGACTAATTAAGGGAATTGAGATGTTAGGGAAAGGTTACTGTGGAATGTGGGATTATAGATGGGACTTAAAGGAAGCCAGAGAGATCAGTAGTCATATGGGAAGAACATTCCACATAAGAGGGACCACCAAAGAAAACATGGGGAACTCAGAGATGGAGGGTCTTATTTGGGGAACAGCCATTGGATGGCTGGGAAATGTCACTAGATAGAGGAATATGCATCAGAGAGTAAAATGTAAGAAGATTTGAGAGATGAGAGGAAAGTAATTTCTTGCCCAAAGTTACACGCATAATAGAAGTAGAGCTCATATCCGAACCAAAATCCTTTCATCCCTCATCTAGCATCCTTTTCACTGCCCTTCTCAGAAAATATTTATTCAGGTTTGGAATAAAGGAAAAGAAATTAGAAATTTTTGTAGCTAAGCTGCCCTTTCTTTAATTGGCTGGTTATTTTATTGGCCAAATAAATGGCACAGTAGATGCCTCATTGGACTTGCAATCAGGAAGGCTAGAGTTCAAATCCTGTCTTAAGTAATCAGTAGTTATGTGTAATGCCTGGAGAAGCTACTTAACTTTTCTCTGATTCTCAGGTTTTTGTTTTTTTGGGTTTTTTTTTTTTAATGTAGATTGAAGATAACAATAGTCCCTATCTCCCAGGTTTATTCTGGGAAATAAAATTATATTTGGAAATCATATTTAACCTTAAAAATGCTATATAAATACCAGCTGCTATTTATTATTATTATAATTATTAATCCTTTAAATATGGGTAGAGTGGACTTACTGAGATGTCTCTACTCATCTAGGCCTCTTTTTAAATTAACAGAAACTTGAGATGAAAATAGTAACACGTTGCATTTCTATGGCCCTGTTTTATAGAAGAGCAGCTAGGTAGAAAAAAGGACAGAGTGCTAGTACTAGAGTCAGAAAGAGCAGAATTTGAATGCAGCTTCACATACTTATTAGCTGTGTGACCCTCAGCAAGTCACTTAACCTTCTTTGCCTTAGTTTCCTCATCTGTAAAATGAGCAAGAGAAAGGAATGACAAACCACTCCAGTATCTTTGTCAAGACAGCCTTGGGGGGGGGGGTGGAGAATGTTACTTGGACACGATTGAAACAGCAATAATAATGTATATATGTATGTGCATGTACATCTTGTCTCTCGTATAAGCTTTTTTTGGTGGGGCAGTGGGGGTTAAGTGAGTTGCCCAGGGGAACACAGCTAGGAAGTATTAAGTGTCTGAGGCCACATTTGAACTCGGGTCCTCCTGACTTCAGGGCTGGTGCTCTATCCACTGAGCCACCTGGCTGCCCCTCTCCTATTTCATTGACTCCAAATCTCTGGCATTTAGCATAAGTTCCTGCCATATAATAGATATTTAATAGATATATATTGATTGGTAGGTTGAAATAATTTTATTTTTGTGCCTTATTGTCTTGACTGTCCCAAACATTATGGGATTCTTAATAACCTCTTTTATATGAAGAGGTAAAAAAAAAAAATAGTTCTGTATGTAATCATGGTGCATCCCTGCAAGCATCCCTAAAGGGTTTGGATTACTTCTGTGGTTATTCAGGAGCCTGCAAAGGTGACTGGAGCAGACTTCATTTTTAATGGAGTATCAGTCGGCAGAGACATGTATTATTAAAGTGAACCTTTCCCCTCCTTTGAATATTTCCTTGCTAAATTGCCTGGTTCTTGTGCTGTTCTAAAGCACAGACACATTCTGAGGCAGCTTGGAGTTAAGAATAGGTGTGTATGAATAACAGCGAACAGAATTGGAAACATGGCAGAAAAGCCCCAGCCTTCTGGAGCAAGCATCAAAATGGAGGCAAGAGGTAGGCTTGCTAAGGCAGCCTGCTTGTGCAGGGAGCCAGCTGGCATTGGGGGATGGGCCCACAGCCATTCCAAACAGAATGATTAAGATTTTCTGGCAGCCCAAGCAATAACTGGCAAGAGATCCAGAAGGAGCCCATCTATCTTGCCCATGTCAACTCTAGGTGATAAAGTTCACTCCTCTGGCCCGGGGCCCAAAAGGATGACAGTTCCTAGGGAAGATGTGCTTGGTATGAGTCCTAATCTGCTGCTGCCTTTGGTAACAGTTCTTTCCTTTTCAAACTCCCCCCTTTCTGAGAAGGACAGAGAAAACCCCTCCGCTTGCCTGTCATCTGTAGGAGTAAGTCTTCTGTTGCCAAGTTGAACCCTACACACACCCTGAAGGACTATCATGAAGAATGAAAGTAGAATTGGGACAGGGGTTGATGCTCGGGGAAAGAACGGAGGATGAGACAGCAAAATTCTTGAGCTCTGCCCATGGCAATCCCCACCTTGTGTCTGGGTGACTGATTCCCAGCATGTGTTGAGACTGCTCAATGCTACACCCACCCATCATGGTAATAGCAACTCACATTGCTGTGGCATTTTAAGGCTCACAAAAAGCTTTCCTGATAGCAGCCTTATAAGAGAGAGTTTGGCATTATCCTCCCCTTTTACAGATGAAGAATTTGAACCTTGGAGGTACAAAATGGGGGGCAAAAAAGAGGGGCAAACTCTTCTGACTCCAGCTCTAGGAGTACTTTCCCTATGTTAGGCTACTTCTGCTAACACATTCTCTTCTACCTGTCTTCAACCAACAACTCCCTTCTGTGATGTGCATGAGCACATATATACACACACAAACACACTTACACCCCTGTATTACCCCCTATGTAAAGAAAAGGATGTTTATGGCTGAACATGAAGCTGCATCCACTTAAGAACCATATTCCCCAGAACCTTATGAATTAGTTCCATAATCATGGCAACAATCATATCTGGGAGGGCATGACTATATTGTGGGATTCCACACAGACCTCTGGGAAATATATATTACAAAGAAAATATGGGACTCATGCTCAGCAATAGAGATAGCTGCTTTGCATGCATATAATCTTTTAAAATTAGAATTAAATAAAAACAAGGGGAGGGGGGAATTTCCCTATGATTCTAAGAAAACTGGAAAGATTCTGGGAGTATTATAAATATCATCCCTGCCCTCATATCATCAAAGCAAAATAATGACTCTGTTTCCCCTTCTAAGCCACAAGAACAATTTAAATGGTTTGTGAATCGTAATTAAAAGATATTCCACATGTCTGTAATAGCACTATTGATTTGAAAAGGAGAAATTGCCTCCAAGTCCCCCCGCCAACTATATTCTAAAAAACAGAAAGCTCTACATTAGAAATTGGCCCAGTTCCAGCTATGGATTTTACAGGAATGTTCCCAAGTCCTTCAAATCTTCACCAACTCAAGAAACAACTCAGAAACAATGGGTGTGTATTCCAAGTTCCTGCTTCTCCTAAGATCATAACCTTCCTAGACAGCTCAATGGCCTAAGGGGAACCTAAAATCATCTCCAGCCTTTCAGATACTGAATTTTTTAGAAGTTACACAAAATATGAGATGGTTTTATCACTAGAGCAGAAATTTCTAGGGACTGCCTAGATGCACTTCCAGAGAGGACAGAATTTAAGGAAAGAGCTAACTAGTTAGATAGACCCAAAAGAAAGGCCTGGAAAGTTAAAAACAATTCCTTTACAAACATCAGCTATTATTAAAATTTGCAATGAAATTTACATATATAATGTATATGCTTGTGCAGTAGATGCTATAAAAAGATAAATGGTTTGCCTAAGTCATCCAGCTAATGTCAATGGCAGGATTTAAACTCAGGTGTTCCAGATTTCCAGTCTTGTGCTTTTTCAACTACATTATACTGCATTGCCCTGGTGGTAAGAGTATGAGGGAATGTTAGAGGTTACAAGTGGGCATGAAAGAAGGCAGGTTCATTTCTTCTTCTTCTTCTTTTTTTTTTTTTTTTTTTACATTTTCTATTGATGTATACTTTGCAATGTACCTTGTGTTGTTTTGTTGCAAGTTTATTGCTGCCTTTTGTGTTTATGTCAGTCATTTTGTGTTTGTCAGTCATATGGAAATGACTTTTTTGTTTTGTTCTGTTTTGTTTGACCCTTGTGCCTAATTTCTTTGAGTCCTGCCTGATTTCATGCCTTTGGCACATTGGTCCAAAGCTATATGATCATAATACATGAGTACATGATCACAATAAAAAATAATTAGCAGCTCATATTCATATAATATTTTATATTTGGCAATCTTTTCTTCACAAAAACCTTGTAAGGAAAGGGGTTGCAAATGTTATCCCCATTTTACAGATAAAAAAACTGAAAGTCAAAAAGATTAAATAGAAATTCCTTGAGAAAAGGGATCATTTCATTTTTTCTCTCTCTGAAACCTAGCACAATGTTCTGCTCTTAGTAATTGCTTAATAAATGTTTGGTAAATTGAATTAAGTTATTAGCCCACTGAGATTCCATCAGCCCTCTTTCCACCATACCATAAGCCTGGCTATTTCTTTGTCTTCAGGATACTATTCTAAAACAGTATCTGTAGTGTTCCATACCAAGTCGCATTACTCCATATTTCAGCTGTCATGGCTCCCCGTTTGGGTAATGAAGTGTTATGAAGCATGTTGGAAGCCATCAATTAATGCTTAACTCCATGTTTGTTGGGCAGTATTTCCAAGGATGCTCAATTAGGATCCATATCAGATGTAAATCTCTCTCTTCCTTGTTCAATTGCTTGATTTTTTTTTAAAGCCATCCTGCAAAATCCCCTAAAGAAATTGAGATTTATGGGTCAACGTCAATATCAACACATGCTGGCTATTATTTGAAAGTCTCCTCTGCTCTCAGGACTGATTGCTATTTACTTAGAAAGATAAATGTGACTTCATAAGCCATTGACATTGCTATTTCAAATGGGTCTTGAAAAGAATGTTTTTCTCCTCCCATCACTCCCCCCTCCTCAACCAGGTTTAGTTCTTTTGTTCCATTTTTATTCTGACAGTTTCACATCCTACCCCAACCTTATTCACATTCTTGGCCTAAGCTATATAGGTTAGAATTACCTCAGGCTGGAGGCACTGGGAAGGTTAAAATCATAGACACAGTGGGATTATAGGATCAGGTATTTAGAATTAAAAAGGATTTTAGAGATCACTAAGTCCAATCACTTCATTTTATGTTGAAGAAAACTACTAGAGAGGTGGTGATTTGCTCAGGATTACACAGGTAGGATTCAAATAGAGATCTTTTTGTCTCCAAGTTTAGAACTCTTGCTTTGATGAAAGGTGTGAGAAAGATCCCTTTGCCTGGTGAAGGATTTTACCTAGGTATGGAGACAGAAAGATCATGACCATTTACTCAGCCCCCACCATATCAGAGCACCATACGGTACACAATGACAAAAACTAGAGCCCTTACTTATGAGGAACTTATGTTTTACTAAGGAGATATAAAACATCTCCTACTAGATATTACTGGAAGTTAAGTAAATACAAGATAATCTAAGGAGAGAGAAACAAACACCAATTCAGAGATGCTTAAACGATATATATAGTCATGATTGAATAACAAAATGAAAACACATAAAAACACCACTAGATTCCTATTAATTGTAATAACTTAATCTTGATCGGTCAACAAGATTTATTTAGAATTTCCAATAAGCCTGTGCTTGTTGACTGATCCAGATAAGTTATTCAAATACCTTTCTTGCCCCTGAGTTTCCTTCTATGTGTGGTCTTTCCCCATTAGAATATAAGAACATTGAGGATAGGGACTGTCTTTTGCTTGGGTTTGTATTTTCATTATTTAGGGTAGTCACTGCCATATAATAAGGACTTAACAAATGAGTGAAGTCAGATGAGGCAGAGGCCGCAGACTCATTAACATTAGTCTTGTGGGGATACTGTATCTCATTAAGGTTAGCCTGCTACCCCCTGCCTTTGCCCATGGAGAACCATCACCATCTTGTGACCTTAGAGGACATTGCCACAAAAGATGGTTAAAGTATGACATTTTTGCAGCTACAGACCCAGATGGGAATTTTTTCCTTATTCCCATTTCCCATATCCTGTTACTATCTCACAGATATCCAGGCTCAGCATGGCACCAGATGGGAGGGTGCTGGAAGTTCATCATAGTGCCTGGTACATAGCTGGTCCTTAAAAAGGCTTGTTCATTTACCGATTGATTTTCCCCAAGGTTGCTGACACCAGGCCATCTGAAGTTCACTGCCGTCACCATTATTGCCTGGTCTTCTTCAATATTCAGGGCTATAATCATACAGTCTTAACTGGAAGGCCTGTAGTGTGAAGGGTTACATACCTGAAGAAGGCCATTCCTGAAGAAGAGTTACTATTGTGAGGAAATCCTCTATAGCAACAAATATTTTTAAAAGCCTGATCTTTGCTAGATATTATACTATACACATACAAATACAAATGTGAGATATTCTCATTAAGCTGATCTGAAAACATTGAATATGCCCAGGACATAAACAATGAATTAGCTTTTAAAGTAAAAAAAAATACTAATTCCTCCTAAACTGTGATATCTTGCAAAAATAAGAGAACAAAAATTATATTCCTATAGACAGAGCACCCATATGTAGAGGGACCAAATATGTAGTAAGGCTAGCTTGTGGCAAGATACAGAGTTTTGAGGGTCTATGCGTATAGAGGACTGAACTTAAAGAATCCCAAAGGGAAAATGGGAACACCGATTTGCCATGTATGGCAAGATATTCATTTCCAGGAATAAGACAGTTCTATATTAATGGTCCTTGGGACACAAGTTACATATTTTACAAGAAGGAAGCCATATGTTTACAGATATATACAGGAGATATCAAAAATATAAACAGTTATGGAGGAAGGGAAGGTGGGGTGTGTGTGTGTGTGTGTGTGTGTGTGTGTGTGTGTGTATAAAAAAATAAAATATATAAAATATAAACTGTTATGGGGGAAACCTAAAAGCTGCCTTCCTCTTTCCTCTCCCCACCATCCCAGGCAAAACTTACCTTTATAAAATCGTTTCAGTGATTGCTACTCCCAATAGGTTACCCGGGAATTAATAGGTCCCTGCCTTAAGATGTCATACATTGTTTTCTTTCAGCACAATTTTCATTGTATTTTTTAAAAATTAAACTGTAAAAGGGAAAGGCAGATAGTCTTAATTTTTAAACACTTACCAGCCCATTCCCACCAGTTTGCCATGCCTTGGTAACCTCTGCTTTCTCAATTTACCCTTGAATGGATCTTCGGATCTTTCCCTATTCTACTGCTTGGTTAGTAAGTTCTGGGTATATTCATTCATTCCTTTGCCTGTTGTGCTCAGACATAGATAGCTTGTTATTGCTGCACAAATACCCTTAAGGAGGCATCAGAACTTGGAAACATATGGAATGTCACCGTGTTCCCTAGTGCTTCCCAAGTGAAGAATATCTCAATGAGGAGCCTCATTTAGGCTGCTTAATTTACACAGTGATTATTTCTCAAGTTTGTAACCAGAATAGCAATGTTGCGAGCAGGGTGAATCCATTGGCACCAAGATATCACCAGGGGACAGGAGGAACCTGGGGCTGCCACAGGGGAAGAACTAACAAATTGAGAATATGGAAGGTTGTGAGATGGGGCAGAAGAGAGGCAGCATTTCTCCTAGAGAGAGCAGAAGATTGTTTATTTGTTTTAAATTTGTTTGCTATTTTTTGTTTTTATCTCCAAATATATTCCTTCCTCCTCCCCTTCCTGGAGCTATTCCTTAGAACAGAGCAGAGCAGAGGAGAGGAGAGGGATGAAGAGGGATGGAGAGGAGAAGAAAGGGATGGAGAGGAAAGGGGAGGAGAGGAGAGAGGTATGGAGAGGAGGTGGATGGAGAGGGGTGGAGAGGGATGGAGAGGGGAGGAGAGAGGAAAAGAGGAATGGAGAGGGGAGGGGAGGAGGAGGAAGAAAGCAAGGGAAAGGGAGAGGGAAGGAAAAAGGGAGAAGGGAACGGGAGAGAGAGAGAAGAAGGGAAACAGAGAGAAGGGAAGAAAGAAAAGAAAGAAGTGGGGGAAGGAAGAGCAATTTAGCAAAGCTAACAATACACCAAAAGAATCCGACAGTATATACAATAGATGCCCATAATCCCTTGCCCCCCCCAAAAAAATTGAGAAGGATATATTCTCTCCAGAGAAGCAGAGTTTTATGTAGTCCTGCCCACAACCCCAGTGTCCCTCTCCTAGATCTAAACACAGACAGTTGAGACTGTGTAATGAAAGGATGGTTTCTATAGATCCTCTCTCCTATTCTGAGCTAAACATTTTAAAAGCGTCAATTCTTCTCAGTTATAGATAGACCTTTCCAAAAGGAAACAGAAAGGCTGGGACTGGTCTCTAGGATCCAGGTCTCAGTGTCTCCCCAGGCAAACTCTGGGGCACTGGGATGGTGGGTACCCCTTCCAGGAGGTGGGGGGGTCTGGGGGAAATGTGGGGGATGAGGAAGGCAGGAAGCCAAAATACTCAGACGTTGCCCTTCGTGGCCGGGAGGGAAAGTTCTCCCGTAGGAAGGAGCTGCTGAGGAGGCTAGGGAATCTGGGGCAGATCCTCGTGGTTTCTTAAAAGATGCCAGGAATTAAGCAGGACGCTGATGAGAATAGATGAGACTGGCCTCAGTGCGGACGGCGGATGGTGGTGGAGCTCTGCAAGGGGAGGCGGTGGCCTTGTAGTGTGAGCTGGAGACATGGGAGCAGGAGAGGGATGGTCTGTGAGAGGAAACCATGAGGGCCCTCAGAATCGGGGCATGGAGTGCCAGGGCCCACACAGGCCACACTGGGCAGAGCCAAGACATGTGGGGGAGGCCATGGGGCAGCCATCTGGGTCACGCTCACAAGACCACATGGCCTGTATCCCAACACAGGAGCCAGGGATGACGGCACCCGTCTGATACTACTTGTCTGAATCCTGTCAGCTCAGGTTGCTTCTGGCTCTCATTCCCAAAACGCGAGAGGGCATGGAGAAAGAGTCAGACAACCTTACAGAAGGGGAATAGACAGAGCAGTCACAAAAATAAAACTGAAAAACTTTGGGACCCTTCAAAGTCTTTATCATCCTGAAAAATGATCAGCTGACCTGAGCTTTCCTGATTTGGAGGTCATCAAAGGCATCTTTTTTGTTGTTGTTTTTGCTGAGGCAATGGGGCTTAAGTGACTTGGCCAGGGTTCCACAGCTAGGAAGTGTTAAGTGTCTGAGGCCAGATTTGAACTCCGGTCCTCCTGACTTCAGGGCTGGTGCTTTATCCAGTGCATCACCCAGCTGCCCCCATTAGGTATCTTTGAAAAGAGCTCTGCCTCCATATTCAGATGGCCTGGTTTTAAATCCCAACTCTGACCCTACCTGTAAGGCCTTAGAGAAGTTTTATAATTCTCCTGAGCCTCTGTTTCCTCAAACAGGTTTGGATTAGACAGCCTCTGAGACCTGGAACCTTTCATTCCATCTCACTGAAGAACGCTAGGGCCGAGCTCTCCTCGAGCTGTCCCACTGATTGCTTGGAGGTCTGGTCTCATTTGACTCAAGCTCTGGGACGCCGGGCCCACCGAGTCCACACAGCCCACACATAAGGACATGTCCTCTTGGTTCTGGGCATTGTAAGAAATGACAGGAAGCTGGGTTGTGAGGTTTATAGTCCAGGAAAGCCGAACAGGACCCAACATCAGAACCTCAAACTGATGCTAAGCAATGAGCTGGGAAGGGCACCCCTGCTTTCCTGAGCCTCCTTCCCCATCTTCTCGAAGGAAGATTGTATCCTAAAAATCTGTCTGATTCACCAGAGAAGTTAAATTGGCCTGTGATTGGCTCTCCCTGTAGCTAGGGAAACCAGGCAACTAACTGGTTGCATGTTTCTAAGCAAACATAGAGCAACAAACTGTAGTAACTTGTTCCTAACATCATTGACTAGCTGCTGATGGATCCTTTTGGAGCGTATTTCACTAAAACAAAAGGTTTTAAGCTGAGGTTTGTGAACACATATGTGTGTGTGTGTGTGATATTTTGGTGCTTTAATGTAACAGGTTTCTGTGGTAATTATATATTTTATTTCATGCAATTAAAAACATTCAGAGAAGGGGTTCATAGGTTTCACCAGGCTGCCAAAAGGGTCATTGACACAAAAAAAGTTAAGCACCCAGCCCTACAGAAACCCCAAGATTCATTCAGGTCTAATTTATTCTAGTTAGTATGACAATACCAGGAATCACAGAACCTCCAAATTGAATTAAACTTCAGATTTAACATGCCCGGAAAAAACACATCCCCTCTATAATGCAAATGACAACTGGTCATCTAACCTTTACTTAAAGGCTTCTAGTGAGAGAAGAATCACTGTCTCTCAAGGAAGCCCTGGCTACTTTTAGGTAGCTCCAGTTGTTAAGACTTTTTTTTCCCTCAACCTATCTCATAGAATGGTTGTGAAGATCAAATGAAATATGTAAGGTACTTAGTATAGTGCCTTAGACATTCTAGGTACTTAATAAATGCTTGTTTTCTTTCCTATCCCTATTTTGACATCAAGCTTAAACAAATTACAATTTCTTTACAAGTTCAACAAATTGTTCTAAATTTTGCTCTATGGAGCAAAGTAGAATCAGTTGAATCCACCTCCATATGACAACCCTTTGAAGATTTCAAGAACTCTGTCATGTCCTCCACTTCCCAAGTTTTCTCTTCCCTGAGCTAATTATCACTAGTTCCCTAACCAGTACTAAAGTAACTTGAAGCCTTTCACCACCTTGATTGACCTCACCCCAATTTATCAATTTATTTGAATTGATACACAATTCTCAGAATTGAACACAATACTCTAGATGTTATCCAACCAGGGCAGAAGACAATAGGAGGATCATCTCTCAATTTTTAGAGAATGGGCCTCCTCAAAGGCATGTGAAGTATATATATTTATTATGAGGTAGCTACATAGTATATGAATAGAATGCTAAAAAAGATTCATTTTCTCATTAAAAATTCATTAAAAAAAACTTGCTAGCTATATAACCACGGGCAAATCATTTTGTCCTCTTTGCCTCAGCTTCTCTGTAGAATGAGCAGAAGAGAACAGCAAACCACTTGAGCACCTTTGCCAAGAAAACCCTAACTGGGGTCACATGGATTCTGACATGACTGAAAAACAAATCAACAACAAAATGTATTACCATTCATGTGTTGTGTTCAGATTCTTTTTGCCTATAATGTAGTTTCTTTATCTCTTTTTACATTGTGACTGCTTCATTTTGTTTTGTTTGATAGCATAATGGCAGAATGTGCTTTTTTTGGTTTCACTTGATGCATAATAAACTTTTTTTCTATCTCCTAAAAAAAAAAAAAAAAAGAGAATGGGCCTCCTTCTCAATGAATCCTAATTGTATTAGCTTTCCTGGAAGCCAAATCTATGGTTGCTTCATCTTGATCTTGCAATTCACTAAGATCTGAAAATCTTTTTCAGCTTTTTTAGCTGTTTAATATTCCCATATTATAAGGTGAAAGTATAAAGTTATAATTATCTCTTTTAAATTTCAGAGCATCATCAGTTAAGATTATGCTAAAAAAAAAGTATCCAAATTGTAAAGGTGTTTGATTTAGTCAAATACTCAGGCTTATATAGAGTTGGATAGGTATAAACTGGTATAGACACAACCTACCTCATATTACTAGCTGGCTTTGTAAGTATATAACATTAGGAAAAACAATATTATCAGGGGTGTGGCAGAAGCCAGCTCCTACTGACCAGAAAAAAACAATTGTTAAATTTTCAATGTGTCTTGATAACTTAATTGTATATTTAAAAGTAATAACAAGTTGTATAAAATAGGGCTGTAGTTTCATTTGCAAATCATCTTTTTTATTATACTATATTATGGAAATAGTTATTTTATTCCATAAATTAAAACATTAAATTAAAACTTAAAAAAAATTTCAATGTGAAAATGTGCATTTCAGAAATCATCAAAGGTTACAAATTAAGGCTTGGTTTATTGTTTTGCTGATGACCTAGAGTCTTGAACCTCTAGAGATACCAACCTCACAGTTTAATGCTGCTCACAAAACTCCTCAGTTCAGCCAGGATCAGATTAAAATGTAATTGAAAGATGTTTAACAAATAAATAAAAAACACAGTACAACAGAGATAATATTAATTCGAGGTTTTCCAAGTCAATATGTGGCCTACCAGAATCCATTTCTATTTGATTTAGATACCACTGATTTAGACTTAAGCAAGTGATAGAGAAAACATTAATAATGCAAATTTAACTTAAAAGTATGTCATGTTTACATTTTCCCCAGAGAGTCAGTTGTTAATATTTACCACCACACTTTTGATTATAGGGTACAATGAGTTCTATTAAGACCAATGTTATAAATGGGCAGCTGACCAGATAATGATCTATAGAGTTTCACAAATTTATGGTAGAGATATAATTATATTAATGATGCTATTGCAAAATAATATCAATAAGGGCAACTTTACATTTGTTTAGTAATTTTCAGTCATGTCCATCTCTTGTGATCCCATCTGGGGTTTTCTTGGCAAAGATATTAGAATGATTTGCCATTTCCTTTTCCACCTCATTTTCAGAGGAAAAAAATTGAGGCAAAAAAGGGTAAAGTGACTTGACCAGGATCACACAGCTAATAAGTGTTCAAGGTTAGATTTGAATTCAGGATCCAATTCTCCCTGTGCAACAGGAGAATTGTTTGGTTCTGCAAATATGTATTGTATCTAGGATATACTGTAACATATCTAACATATATAGGACTGCTTGCCATCTAGGGGAGGGGGTGGAGGGAGGGAGGGGAAAAAAACGAAACATAAGCGAGTGCAAGGGATAATGTTGTAAAAAATTACCCTGGCATGGATTCTGTCAATACAAAGTTATTATTAAATAAAATAAAATTAAAAAAAAAAAAGATTTGAATTCAGGAAGAGAAGTCTTCCTGACGCCAGGGCCAGTGCTATGTTCTTTGCACTACCTAGCTGCCCATACCTAAGTCAGATCTAAGATAATTGGGTATTTTATATCATCACATGTTCAGATCTATATTTGTTAATTGACAATAATAATAATTATTATTAGTAATAACTGGCATTTATACAGCACTTTTGTATTTGGAAAACATTTTACAAATATTACCTTATTTTATCCATACAACACTGAGAGAGATTATTATTATCTTCCATTTTACAGATGAGGAAACTGAGACATAGGGAAGTTATAGCTTGCCTAGGGTCATATAGCTATTAAGTGTCTGTCAAAATTTGGATTTGAACTCAAGTCTTCATGCCTCCAAGTACATTGCTCTAGCCTAACTGCCACCTACCACCTAACTGCCAATAAGTATATGGCTATCACATATGAACTCTTTCTAGTCAAAAATTGTCTAATGCTGTAACTTGGCAGGTGGTGGTAAATGGCATACCCTTTTAATCACTAGTGGCCATAGCAAATATCAGTGTTGAGAGATGGATATTTGTGGGGGAGTTGGTGCGCCAGAGTTGGAACAAGAGGTAGAAATTAAGTGATGGGCTTGGGAGTAATTGTAGAAGTCAGGAAGAACTGCTATGCTCTTAACCCAGAGAGATCAAAGAAAGGTCTCATATGCCAGGAAATATTTGTCATAGTCCTTTTTTATAGCAGTAAAAAATGGGAAATAAAGCAAATATCCCTCAATTGGGGTCTAACTAAACAAATTGTAGTATGTTGATATAATAGAATATTATTGCACTGTTAGGTTGGCTTATATATCGGAGTAAGAATACTGGGGTTCAAAACCCAGCTCTCCCAAATACTACTTGTGGGCAAGGCACTGAACTTTTTAGGGCCTCAGTTTCTTGATCTGTAAAATGTGGCCTTACATGGGCTCTAAGGTTCTTTGTAGTTCCACATCTAAGGTCCTAGGAAGTAAAGGGAAGTAAACAAAACCAGGAAAGTAATATGCACAATAGTTACAAGGCTATAAATAGAATACAAAATGTATAAAACAAATGCTATGTAATCCTAGTGACTAACCTGAACTCCAGAGAAGAGAAATGAGGATGGACTTCCTTTCTTTGCAGAGGTACAATGAGGTGTGGATCATTGCCTATCCAATGGGCTTGGTTTATGTAAGATTCTATTTTGTAGAATACTTTTTTTCCTTTTTTATTCTTTTGTTATAAAGAATGACTTTCTGAGCAGAAGAGGAAAAAGTGAACAAGCATTTATTAAGCATCTACTATATACCCGGCACTGGGCTAAGCACATAGCAATATATTAAAAATTGATGATATAAAAAGAAAACAGAGCTATTAAAATTGAAAAAGAAAAGTCAGGGAGTGGTCTGTAGAAAGTGGGGGGACTATAGATATCTAATATTACAAAACTATATAACATTTACCACATGATTTGTTTTCCTTTAGATATCTAATATTATAAAACTATAAAACATTTACCACATGATTTGTTTTCCTTTGATCATTTTTCTTTGTCTAAATGGAAAGCTCATTATTGGCATATTAATATATATGATATATATTCTATATGTAAAGAATATATAGGATATATAGTATAGTATAAATGTGTTATATTAATGATGCTATTGCAAAATGATATTAATAAAGGCAATTTGATATTTGTTTAGTAATTTTCAGTCGTGTCCATCTGTTATGATCCCATTTGGAGTTTTCTTATATATAAATATACTGTATATGCATGTATATACAGTATTTGCATATGTGTACTATACATATATATTATATATACTATATATAGTTTATATATGCATATGCTATATATAGTATATAAGTAATATATAATAATTATATGTATGTGTATATATACATTTAATATTATCTGTCACATAAATATGTTACATAGTAATTACATTATATATTATATTATTTAAAAATCAAGACATCAGCAAGTTTATAATTTTAAAAAGAAAGGAGAAGGGCAAATCCTGATGGCTGATAGGGCTTTAGACGTGTGAGAGGAAAGGAAAAGTGCTGACTTTAGTGAAATTACATTCATGTTTGCTCTTTAAGACTGTGGGAAATTGGGGCAGCTAGATGGTACAGTGGATAGAGCACCAACCCTGATGTTAGGAGGACCTGAGTTCAAATCTGATCTCAGACTCTTAACACTTCCTGTGATCCTGAACAAGTCACTTAACCCCAATTGCCTCAGAGGGGGAAAAAAAAAACATGAGAAATTTTCATTTGTTCATCATCACCTACAAAACTCCTTAGCTTAGTAATCAAGGCCCTTTGTGACCTCAATTAATAGTCACTCATCAAGTACTTACTATGCACCTACTGACTGCCAGGTACCATACTAGGCCTTGGGGATATAAAGAAAGGGAAAAGATAATATCTGCTCTCGAGAGGGTCGTATTCTAATGGAAGATGATGCTATGATAGAAATCTATCCCAACCCACCTTTCCCACCATATCTTACACTATTTCCCTTCCACACACTATGTTCCAGCTAAGCTGCATTAATTGACTCCTCCTACAGTTAACTGTATCTACCTTTGCTCATGTCACTCGCATTGTTTCCTATACCTAATGCCTCTCCCTTCTATAACTGCTCATTGAAGCCCTATCCATCCTTGGAAGTCCAGCTCCAATATCACTTCTTCCCTGAAGTCTTTCCTGATTCCTCCATTTAGAAGGGTCTTCTTTCTTCTCTGAACTTAGCATCTTGTTCATACCTTTGTCACACTTCTGTCATACGGTGGTTACAATTCTATCTTGTGTCATTGTCATTTGTGTGCAGGGCCAGTTAATTGGCACAGTGGATAGAGCACCCCGCCTGGAATCAAAAAGACTCATATTCCCGATTTCAAATCTGGACGGAGGCAATTGCTAGCTGTGAAACTCTGGCCAAGTCACAACCTGTTTGCCTCAGTTTCCTCATCTGTAGAATGAGCTGGGGAAGGGAATAGCAAACTACTTCAGTATTTTTGCCAAGAAAACCCCAAACTCTCTGATTCCTGAGAGTCAAACATGACTGAAAAACAACTGAACAACACCAAATTTGCATACATGTCTTCTTTCCCCTTTTAAGTCATAAGCTCCTTGAAGACAGAGAGTATGACTTATTGTATCACCGAGGAGCCTAATACAGGACTTTAACACTTTTATGGAATCATAGAGTAGGAAGAGCTCTCAGAAGACATCTAATTCAATACATACCAGAACAAAAATATAACATTAAGCCTTTCCCCAATGACCCATGGTGATAGGGAACCTACTGCTTCCCAAGGCAAGCCATTCTACTTTTGGAAAATGTTAGGAATTACAATCATGCCTTCTACATCGTGACTTTACTCATCACAGTTTCAATATATCATGGGTCAGCATAAGAAATTAAATGTGAAATTTGGGGGAGTTTTGCAGAAGCACAGATGACACACAAAAGCTAGCAGATGACACAGAAGAAGTTTAGAAACTCAGAAATGCATAAAATATATTTATAGTATTATGTAATATCAACATATTTTATCTTTTAATACTTAAACATTCCATACAAGAAAAAGAAAAATTCAGACTTCTCTGGTACTAAAGAAGGGCCAAAAATTTTTACAACAATTTCATATCTTTAACCTCTGTAATGTGGAAGGGATAACTGTACTTTCAATCCTAAATCTACCTTTGAGCAACTTCCGTCTTTAATTTCTAATCCTACCTCCTGGGATTACACAGGACAATTATAAACTCTCTATTTGGCAATCAATTCCTGAAGTACCTCTTCAAGTACCTTCAAGACTTCTATCATGCCCCAGTTAAGTTTTCTTTCTTGCAGTCTAAACATCCAAAGTACCCAGTATCATGGTGATGTATATCTGTACTCTGCTACCAGAGAAAGCTGAAGATTGTAAATTGTTTGTGCTCCAGAATTCTGAGCCACAGTGAGATTAAAACCAAATGTGTGTCTTTGCTAAGTCTGACATCAATATGATGAGTCTACAATATTGTGGGAGGTCACCAGGCTACAAAGACCAGAAATGGAAAGTCAAAGATCAGGTCATAGGCCACAGATTCCATGCTAATCAACAATGGGATGTGAGTGGCCGTCATACTTCTAGTCTAGGCAAAATAGAATTTTAAAAAACATGTAAACAAATGAATCAATGAATCAACAGATATCTAAAGTTCTTTCAATTAATCACCATATGGCATGGGTTTCAGTCTTCCCTGCATCCAATGTTTGTTGAATGAATGAATGAACAAATGAAATAATTCATGGTCCTATGATCCTAGGACACATCCAGAACAAAAGTAATGAAATGGAGCACTGCCAAAGTCAGAATTATTCTCCTTTCTAATTCCAGAATATATGTGCTAAAATTGTGTTTAATCCAGGAAACAAGAAGATGGCATAATTATGCTATTTGCAACTTTTAAAACTGATTATGAATAAGAATATATGGAATCTAAGCCAAATTAAAATATTAAGTAATGCAATTCATCTTTTAGTCATACATTGCTCAGCATTTGCAAATTCAGTTTTACATAAAAAGCCCACAAAAACATAAATTTTAAATTGCCTAATAGATTAGAGCTATGGAAAATTAGCATTAACACACACAAAGTGAAAGTAGAAATGGTGAATTGACTCATGCTAGGCTTGTGATAGCTTTGTAAGGTATACCAATAATTTTAGAGTTATATAAATTTTGCTTACAGGAAACAAGGTGAGCAAAGAAACTCATGAGAGAGCAAATAATTCAATCCAGGTAGAGCACAGAGTATGTTGAAGGAGAATAATATGAAATAAAGCTAGAAAGTGAGTTTGAGATCCAATTATAAAGAGCCTTGAAGACCAAGTTAAAAGTTTGGTCTTAGTGTCACCCAAAAAGTAGGAGTTCATTGAATAGAATTCTTACCTGTTACTCTATACTAATAGAAAAGTTTTTTTTTCTAAGATCTCTTCAAAACCTTGATCACCTCCACCCCAGAAATTGCACATTGGTCTCAGGCCATGTCCTTGATCCTGCTAGAGCCAATTTGAATGGAAGTGTTTCCCATACTTGCTTGCAAAGGGCTTTCTGCCAAAATTCTTTCTGGTCTTTAGGGGATGATTTAAGACATGCATTATGTCAACCCCAAAGTCTCTTATCAATAAAGTCATTCAGATTCTTAACTTCGTGGCTTTATTATTTTTCTAATGAATATTTAGAAACCAAAGTAATAGATCACAAAATGCAGAAGAGGCTATAAATTTTCCTTTGGCTTTAGGGTTATTAAGTCCTAGGAGGGAGGCCTGGGTGGACGAGCTTTATATTTTAAGATGAAATATGTGTTTTCTGGTCTTGTTGTGACTGAAACAGGCTCAGTTCATTGTGAACTACTAGCCAATAGCTTCCTGGTTGGCAGGGTCTATATGAGAGGGTCCCACTCACAGCACATTGAGCAAGGGTTCAATTCATCCCAACACACATTTAGGAAGTGCTAAGTCTGGCCTAAGCACTGTGTCAGATTCTAAGGAGACCAAGACAGAATCATCCCTGCCCTGAAAGAGCTTGCATTATCCTGGGGGATGAGTGGGGTAGATACAATATCTACAGATAAATAAATGTTGGTGGGTTATTTGGGGAGAGAGAAAACATTAACATTTATGGCATTATTAGGTGACTGAGGGATGGTTTCTTATAGGAGGGGACACCTGAGCAGGGGCCTGAAGGAGGGATGATAAGAGACTGAGGGAAGTGACAAGGACAGTCCAGGCCAGGGGGATAGACAGACTGGAGATGGAATGTTGAGTCCTGTTGGTTTAGGTTGCAAAGAATATCAGAGTCTGAGTCAGAAAGGACCTTAGAGGGAGGTGGCTAGGTGACCCAGTGTCTGATGGAGTACTGAACCTGGACTCAAGAAGATCTGAACCTGGCCTCCAACTAGTTGTGTAACTTTGCAGAAGTGATTTAGTATCTGCCTCAGTTTCGTCATCTGTAAAATGGGTATAAAAATAACAATTACCCTCCCAGAATTGTGAAGATAAAATGAGAAAATATTTATAAAAGCACCTTGCAAACCATAAAGTGTTATTATTTTTAAGTAAATTCATTTTTAAAAGGGATCTTCAAGGCCATCTAGTCTAGCCCATATATCTGAATGGTCCATTATAATATCTGCAACAAGTAAACTATCCTTTTTTATGTTTCGAGACACAGGTAAACCATCACTTCCAATTCATTCCACATTCCATCAGTTCCAAATCCTATGGTTTAAAAGTTTTTCCTTTCATTGGGCCTAAATCTGACTCTCTGCATCATTCTTGCTCTTACTACCAATTTTGTTCCCTGGGCCACCACACAGGAGAAATTTAATCTCCATTCCCCATGACAGCTCTTCAAATGTTATCTTGTTCCAGTGGTCTCTTCTCTTAAAAGGAAGGCAAAGGATTGAAAGCCCATTTCTCCAAAATGGCACATAAAGAAGCTCCCACAGTAGACAGAAATTCAAGCCATTCCTTACCCTGAACACTCTATTTCTCATCATGATGTCTTTGCATTTGCTGCCCTTATGCCTAGAATTCTGTTCCTCTTCACTTCTGCCTCTCAAAATCCCTCATTTTTCTTCAGGACTTGGCTCAAGGAGCACCTGCTACATAAGACATACCTTGGACCTTCACTTCATAAGTCTCTCCCCTGGTAGAATGTAAGCTCTTTGAGGACAGCATCATTTCATTTCTTCCCTCTCCCCTTCCCCAAAGTCCATTCCCCATTGGCTATAACATAATCACACCCATGTTTTAAGAAAATTCGTTTGGCAGTCATGTGGAGAATGAAATAGATTGGGATGGAGTAAAGAAGGGAGAGAATCAGGATGGAAAAAGACGAATTAGGAGTTTTTACAAATACTAAATGAGGAGTGATGAGAACCTGAGCTAGAAAAGTGACTCACTGAGTAACCGGAAGGGAAAAAAATATGAAAGATGTTGTGGAAGTAGACAAGACTTGTCAATTCAATAATTGAGGCTGGTAGAGAGAGGATTATGGAAAAAAGTCAAGGATGACCCCAGGCTTGCAATCTTAAGTGGCTGGGAGTATGATAGGGTCCTCATCGGAAAGAGAGAGGTTGAAAGAATAGTGGATTTCGATCAAAATATAATGAGTCCTAGTTTGGACATGTTGAGTTTGAGGTGCCAGTAGAAAAACCAGGATTGTTGAAGATTTTGTCAAAAAATTATTGATCTCTTTCAGTGTGCAGGAAAAGAGTAGAAACATTATCTTCCTTCCAACCCTGCTTTATTAATTATTCAGTAGGGGAAAAAGATCTGCTAGTGATTTTATATTTAACACTTTGCTTGTTTCCCATTAAAATAAAACCATTTTTTAAAGTTTTTCATGAATTATGCCATTTTCTTTTTTCTAACTTTTAAAAAAATATGGAGTCAGCAAGTATGTATTTGCAGACATATATGTATAAATATGCATTTACCGTTTATATAGGATGACCCAAAACTCTTAGTGCAGTTTTAAGTTTAAACCTATACTATGACTTTTAGAACTATATCTGCATACACATAATACATATGTAAATACCCATGTGTGAACAAACATGTAAATTGTTTTATTATATATCTCATTTATATTATATAAATATATATGTTTATGTACATTTTTACTATATATCCTGTGAATATCACATATATATATGCTATATATGTTGTACAGTATGTATTGAAATACATATGTTTTGATATGTGCGTATATGTATGTATATACAATCACACAAATTGACTTTTAAAAGTTTAAGTTTTTTTTTTCAATTTCCCCAAATTAGAATGTACACAAGTCATAGTCATATCACTAGATGAATAGCCCCATATTGTTCTTCCTGCTTTAGTGATGATAAAAATAATAACAACTTGCATTTACATAGACCTTTGGGGTTTGCAAAATGCTGGCATCCCAATACCACACTGCCCAGCACACTCCCTTCCCACAGAAACCTAAGGTAGAATGGAATTTACAGTGTTTCCTCATTTATGATTTATGAGAGTAATAATTGTCTAAAGGACTTCAAAGTCCTTTTACAAACAGTGCTGTTTCTTATGAATGCTCAGATTAAAAGGTCTGACACACAGTAGGTACTTAATAAATATTTGTTAATTGATTGAATAATAAATTTTGTGAAATACCTAATTCATAACAATATAGATTGAATTAGTTCCACTGTATTCTTCAGTGTTGTTATCATTGGTTTTGTTGCTGTTTTTCCTAAAATTGAGACAATAGCACCGGTGGTGTTTTAGATGCCTGAGACAATACATGAAAAAAAAAATTGATCTTGCTTTTTTCTGTAAAAATGAAAATAATTTCCCCAGAGTCTGCCAAAGGCCCTGATATAAGCTTACAGTTAGTCCCAGCTAATTTGCTTCAAAGCTTGTCAAGTACTTCTGTGGGTCTCCACCATAGGGGTTCTGTAGCCAGAGACCTTTCGAATTTTGATGAGAGCTCCAGAAATTCATTTCAAAATCCTTGTAGTTCCTTCACACCAGTTTTGAGTATTGGCTCATAGATAGCTCTGCTTTTATCTTTAATGACTTTGAATTATATTTTTGAAAGAGAGGTTTTCTTTCCCATGAAAGTTTGAAGATTTTGGAATGGGGATGTAAAACTATGACTTTGGACTGTTAGAAATTCAGCAGGCCTAAATTTGAGGAAGAAGACTTCCTTGGAGGAATAGGATTTTTTTTTAAAGCAAAGGATTCAAGCATCAGTGACAGTTCCAGGATTCTTGCACTCTGGGATATGCAGTTGCACACTCACCAACTTGAAGGTTGTCAGCTTTATCTGGGGATCAACTGCCCAGGCTGTAGAGACAGGGACAGAATTTAGATAAGGGCAAGGTGGAGGAGGGACTTTCCAGAAGAGGAGAAAAACACAGTCACAAGAAAGAATAATCCCAAAGCGCTCACGAAAAAGGTTTATTTCTTCCACCACAGAAAATGTGCCAGACATAAAAGACTCATAGGCATGTATTAACAAGCACAGAAATGTAAAATACCCCAATTAGCCCATCACCCTTCATCCCCTTAAGATAAAGACCATTTGTGGATTTGGGGAGTTGTTTGTCTTTCATCAGAACGGGTTCACAAGGTCCAGATCTCCAGAGAAAACAGAGCATGGCTTATTCCTTTCATCTTCATGTCCTTCCTCTTCTTCCTTCCTCTCCTTCTATCTTCATTTACAGGATGATCTGGCAATGATCATGTCTAAGAAGTAAGCTGTTATGGATGTCACTTCCCACTAGGCATTCAGCATCAAGCTCAGGCATTTTCAGATTCATAATAGAGCTGCCAGGGATAAAGATTTGTCCCTTTCTCTGGATAGTTAATCAGCAGTCTTTTGTGCAGGGAAGGAAACAAGTAAGCAACCAGGAACTCAGACTCACCTAAGCGAGTACATGTTCTCTCCCCACATGCTTAGGCTGCCAGGCTCTAGTTTTCCAAGGGAGTGGGGGTGGGGGACACTTCTGCTCCTTGTTAGAATTTCAAGGGAGAGAAAGCACTATCAAAGAAACTCAATGGAGAAAATCCCCAAATAGAAAATGGAACCGTTTCCACAGATTTTATAAACAAAATAGAACAGACATTTCTCCCCGGAGTCCATCTCCCATGACAATCAATAGTCTATTATCATTGACACAATCCCCCAATCACAAGGACTATCTGGAGTTGCTGGGTCACCCCAGCAAAGTCCATATTTTTCTGAAAAGGGTTAAAGCACATGGCCAGATCCATGAGAGATGCCTTATTTGGTTTGATCACCCATGCTAGATTAGTGTGAAGATCTTATGTTAGGAAATTGTAAAACATAAGGCTGGATAGGTTGGATTATGACTGGGGAATCAGAGTATATAAAGTCTGTCAAACAATGTTAGTCTTGATTTCATAAGAAATCAGACAATATAGAGCTATTTAAAAAGAATGAACCAATAAGCATCTATTATTATTCACATGACAGTACTATGTACTAAGCACTGAGGATGCAGATCATCACTAGGGGTATAAAAATCAAGACAGTCCCTGTTGGAGAGCAGCTTATACTCTAATTGGGGAAGAAATTTTAGCTACAGCACAGATGGAAAGACCAGAATTCCAAAGGGTACAGTAATATGATGGATGATAAGGGCTGGGGTCCTTGGGTTATCTAAATAAGCCAGACGGGGCATCGAGAAAGGGCAGATGGTAAAGACTGGTGATCTCTTTGGTAATGAATTAATGACATTGTGAATTTTTAAGCAGGGTGGTGACTTGAAAACAATATTTAATGAAAATTATTAGGATTATAATAGACACCATCTTTCTTCCCTGAAGGAGAACCAGATTAGGGAAGCCAATTTAAGAGACTTTCAAAAATAATTTATGTGTGATTCCAAAGACTTAGACTTGCATAGTATGGAATTGGAAAGAAAATGGCATTTCCAAGGAAAAATCAATAGGACTTGATAATTGACCAGATATAGAGAATAAAGAGTAAGTCCTATCATATTTTCCCCTTTCCTTCACAAAAGTATGCTCATTTCTATCTTCATCATTCTCTTATCTGGGTACTCTCTCCTAGAATAACCTCTCCCCTCTCCCCCTTTCTCCCTCTCTCTCTCTTTCTCCTCTATTTACCTGAATTCTCACCAACCTTACAAAACCTACTTCAAATTCTCTGAAGTCTTCTCTATAATTCCAGTTTACACCAGCTTCTCCCTTTACTAACCCTACTATATATGTTATCTCTATTGCACTTTCTTATATATCATCCTGTTCCATAACTATCTTGTGTGCACCTGTTTTAGCTTGACAACTACATTTAGAGGATTTTATGGCCAAGGACTATTCCTGATACTTCTTTTGTACCTAGAGCAGTGGTTAAGTCCAGTTGCCTATTTGTTAATAAATCTAGGATAAAGAGACATTTGTCTGTAATAGAATAAGGGATCATCGATTTAGAATCTCCTAGAATCTTAAAGACCACATAACCCAATCCCCTCACTTTGCAAATAAAGAAACTGAGGTCCAGGGAGATTTGCCCAAGTCACACATGTAGCAAGTGACAGGTGAACTCTGGCCCTCTGTCTCTGAATTCCCAAAGGGCCAGGGAGCAGCTGCCCACTTCCAAGAGAGAAAGGATGCTGAGTTCAGAGGACAAGATCATCATTTGTAGTACTTCAACTGCTAGAAACAATGGGGCTCACAGCTTCTGAATAAGAATAGCAAGCGACTCAAATGTGAGCTCCCTCCCTGTCCCACCCTGCTCCCCAAGCTCCCAAATAGTGCTATGCCCATGCACTATCATGATAGTAGTGATGTATATTTCTACCATGTTTAACATATATTGGACTACTTGCCAGCTATGGGAGGGGATGGGGGAAGGAGATGGGAAATTGGAACACAAGGTTTTGCAAGGACTAATGCTGAATAATTGTCCATGCATGTGTTTTGAACAATAAAAAGCTTTAATAAAGGAAAAAATAATAGTAATGATGATGATGAAATAAGAGGAAGAAAAGAGAGGAATGAGAAGATTTCTAGCCTAGACCCAGGTACAGTGGAATTATGGCCCAAGTTGACAATGAAAAGGGACCACCAGTCCCATCTCAACAAATCAGGGCCATAACCTGGCTGCATCCTAAATACCATGTGCCTTGAGGACCATTACTGTCAAGCCAGTAGCTTCAAGGCAGGTAAGGAAATGGGCACTGGAGGAAGGCCTGTGCTGCTCAGAGCCCTTCCTATCCCACTCTGCCAAATTACAGCGGGAAGGTTCAGGGTATCTTTATTTCTGAAAACTTGGCACTGACCTGATTGTTTTCTGCCCTGTCAGCAAACCGTTGCATTGGTTTAAAAAAAAAAATGAATTTTAGTTTCTTTGTTCTCGGGACTGCTGCCCAAAGTGAAAGAAATAAGGCCCCTCACCCTGCTCTGTATCCTACTTAAGCAAATTAATTCTAAGTACATCGGAAGAGAAGTCCTGAAGGGGCTAACTGCACAGGATTCAGAACCGGGGGGGAAGATTCAGTGGAACGGAGGAATTGCCGGTCCTGTTTTCTCACCTGAAGAAAAGCCAATTCCTGCAATTCAGCTTTTTGGCTGTCTTCTCCAATATGGAGGGGTACGGTGGGAGGAAGGAGAGAGCTGCCACTGGGATGACTGGGAATTTCAATTCCCTCTGCCCCAAGCCTTAAATGAACCCACCTGGCTGAGCTCCAGGATGATTCAACCTCATGCTCAGAAGCCCCGAGGTCCCTCCTTCAAGGACGGAACTCAGGCTCCTCAGCCTGTTTCTGCCGAGGCAGGTGCCCCGAGTTATTATTGGCTCTAATTAGCAGTTGTGCAAGCTGTTGGATTACTCCAGGATTGCCAAGCAGGCCCCAGGATGATGCGGATTCATTCTCCAGCCTTTGGGGCCATGGAAGGAGAAGCCAAGAAATCAGCCACAATCTGTCCCCTCCTGGGAAGGGGCGATCACAGCAGCAATTGGGGTTGGATCTGGCTCTTAGAAAGTGACCAGAATCAAATTCCATGTACGATATTAAGCACATAAATTACAGAACCTTAAAAAAATATCTTCCGTCGTGCCTTACGAGAATAGGAAGATTTCCAGGTTGCTAATTCTCACTATCCTGATTGGTCTATGGGAAAGAATTAAACAACAGTTCTGGGGAAGTAAAAGAAACAAGTACAAATTATTCTGGGAATCTTTATGTAAGAGTGGTAAAAGCAGGTTGGTATTGTAGAGCAGGTCTTGCAGTCAGGAACACCTGGATTCCATTTCTGCCTTTGATTCTGGCTATGAAATCCCAGACAAGTCACTTAACCTCTTAATACCAAGCACTTTCTGAGATGAGCAATTGCAGGGTCACTGTTGATAAGCATTGGTGAAGGGAGCTTCCTAACTGAGATCTCTCTATGCTGATGAAATCAAAGATCTGGCACAAGAGAGAGATTTGCCTTTATGTGCATGTGTGTGTGTGTGTGTGTAATTATATGTAAATGCAGGAATATATAATGTGTGTGTATATATATAGATATATATATCTATATATATACACACACACATCTGTTAAGTGGGGATAATAATAGTACCTTCTCACTGGGTTAATCAAGAGATAATTTAAAAATTTACAAATCTTAAAGCTAGCTATGTAAATGTGAGTTATTGCTATTGTTCGTATTTGTAAAAGTTAGTTAATAAAATGAAACTCCTAGCCCATCTTTTAGACTGAAGGACCTCTAAGGTCCGAGCACCATCTTGCTCTGAGCCAGAATTTCTCCTCCTCCACACCTGACACATGGACAGAATTGGCAGAGCCGTCCCCCTCTCCCTCCTTCTCTCTACATAGGCCTGGTTGGTTGCAAGGAGTCTCTCCAGGCCTCAGAGAAATAAGGCAGGCTGCCATTTCTTGGTGGCCTGAGAGGGCAGAAATGACCTAGAATCCAGTCGTGATGGTTAGCAGGTGAGAGAGTCCATAGAAGCTAACTGTTCTCAAGATACACATTATCACAATGAAAATGCCCCGGAAACTAATAAGGCCACACTGATAAAAGAAAAGAAGGTTATCACAGCTAAATTTTAAAGAGTCCCTGTCTCATATAGATTTATCTATAGTGCTTTTTTTAAGGAGTGGTGGGGAAGTTGATTAATGAAATAGCTGTTTTATTGATGGGTTAGTTTCTGTTTTTAACTTTTATATTACTTTCATCTCTGAGACTGTCCCCTCCAGTAAAGTAGCTGGCTACTCTGCCTCTTCCTCATCTTCCCCCCATGATTTCTAATTTCCCTGAACTCCTACATGCTTGATTATATGATGTCTCATTATATTTCCTCCTTAATGTTTTCAAATTATTTAAAAGCATGTGATCACAGGACTTGGAACTGGAAGGGCCCTTGAGATGATAGGAATTCTTAACCTTTTTGGACTCAGGAACTCCTTGACAACTTGATGAGTCCATGGACCCCTTCCTTAAATAATGTTTTTCAAATGCATTAAAATAAAATATGTAGGATTTCAAAGGAAAAAGTTATTTTTTAAAAGTTACTAAAATATTATGAACACGATTTCAAGGTCCTCAAGTTAAAAACCATGTTCTGGTTTAATTCCTTCATTTTACAGTTAAGAAACCTGAACCCAAGAACTGTTTCTGACTTATCCAAACAGAGTTGGGATTCAAACTCAGTCACTTGACCAAAGTCACATTTTCCCTTTTTGGATCAATTTCTCACGACTCCATCATCTCGTCCTCCAACCCATCTAGGTGTGTCCTCTATTCCTAGCATGCATATGATGCCCTTGCTCACTCATCTGTAAGTCATATCCTCAGGATCACCTGATCTTCTCACGACTAGCCTCTCTAGTAGACTGTCTATAATAGTTCCAAAATCAAAAAACTTTTCCCTTTTGTAGTGATGATGATAACTACCATTTACAAAGCTCCTTAAGGTTTGCTTTAAAAATATTATCTCATTGTATCCTCTCAACTCTTAGAGATAAAGTACTATTATTATTCCTATTATATAGATGAGAAAACTGAAGCAAACTGAAGTTAAATGTCTTGCTTAGAATCACACAGCTACTTAGTGGCTGAGATTATATTTGAACTAAGGCTTTTTCTGACCCTGGGTACTCTAGCCAGTTTATCACCCAGCTGTTAGTTGAAAGTAGGGAGAACCCATTCTGCTTTATCACTGCCAAATTGAGCCTCTATTCTTTCCATCATCCCTCCCAGATATCTTCAGTATTTTAAACCCTTAGATCCATCCAAAATATGGTCCTTTAATTCTTTTCAGCAATTTATCCTTTCCCCACCCTTCTTTTTTAAATTAATTTTTTTTCAATTATCTTTTATTCACCCTCCCCCAATTAAGGGAAAAGAAATCCTTGCAGCTGCATAGTCTAGCCAAACAAATCCCCAGCTGGCCACGCCTAAAAATAGATCTTGTTCTACATATTAAGTCCATCATAAATGGTAGAATTCTTCACCTCTATCCTTTGGAATCATATAGTCAGTCACTGTATTGATCAGGGTTCTTGAGTATTTCAAAGTTTCTGGATTGTTTTCAATGTTGTAATTATAATATGAACTGTTCTCTTAGTTCTATTTATTACAGAGCAGGTATCAGTTCATCTAAGTGTTCCCAGGTTACTCTGAAACTATCCATTTCATTGCTTCTTACAGCACAGTAGAATTCTACTATATTCATACATCAGATGATTCAGCCTTTTCCTGCATCAGTTACCATAGCAGAATCCCAAGATCATAGATGAAAGAACTAGATGTCATCTAGTCCAAACCCCTCATTTTTTAGATTCTCCAGTAGTGACTAATTTAGGACTAAGCCAAAATTTAAATGTTTCTTTCCCAGAGGAACACAGGTTCCTTCTTCAGGAGGTCATTAGTTTGAGCCAATGATGTCCCTATTTCATGGGATACCTAGACCCATTACAAAATAAACATACTATATCGTGTCAAGCTTAATCTGGCATTTCAATTTACTTAACAACAAAGCTTCTTTGCCCCAAACCATCTAACAAATCTCAATTTTCAGAGCTTAGTGATCAGTTTCTAAGCACTCTCCCTCAATTTTTATCTCAATGGGAATTCTTGAATTGTCAATTGTTTCTGGCAATTTGTATGAAACAGACTGGATCTTATCTGTTTCAGCTTTACTTCACATCTCCCCAAACCATTCGTTTTGCCCTTTGATGCTGTAACAATATCCTTATTTTTATGTTGAGTCAATTCCTAGAATTAAAAATCTGCTACATGTTTCTATACACATTATTGTGCCCTAAATTTCTAAAATATCAATTTCTATTTTGTCCAAATTTAATTAAGATTGTCCTCAGTCAAGAACCATGCAAAACTGATCAACTATGAAAATTACATGCAATCAATAAGCATATAACAACACAAAAAATAGTACTGATATCAATGTCACAGCTAAGTGCATGCAATTAATCACCATTATCATCAATAATGCATAACTTTAATTCTTAGTAATTAACAGTAATCAATATGGCAAGCAGAACCCATTAGTAGTTGCAATGTACAATGCAATGCTACAGGTTGAATAGATCAGAAGAAGGAAAATCCTACTGAGAAAACAAATACCAAATCCTAAAATGGGAAGAACATTTTTAAAACATCTAGAGTTTTTTTTTTTTTTTAAGAAATACAAGAAATACCAAAAAAAAAAAAAAAAAATTAAAGACTCAAGATTAAAAACATTTTTTCAGTAAAAATTTTTAAAAAGCCAAAAAAAAATATTCTTAAGGTAAAAACAAACAAAACACCTCTCCCCCAAAATTTTTTAAAGAATCAAGCTCAAACTTATGAATCACATAGTCTTACATATAAAAGCAATCACCTACACAAAGAGAAGCATTGCTTTACAATGATATGTGGGGTTAGGGACTAGAATAGGGACTAGAATAATTAGGTACTATGGGTGTATATAAATCATCAGTAGATATTGGGCATGCTTAGACTAGAGCTAAAAATCCCCAGGCGAGAACCTTTTTTAAGTTCCTGCCTCCTATGTGTGGGTAGGTCCTCTCCCCAAAATTTTCCACTTCCCCCGGGGCAAGGGGGTGGGAGTGGGGGGGTGGAGGAATTAGAACACAAGGTTTTGCAAGGGCAAATGTTGAATAATTGTCCATGCACATGTTTTGAAAAATAAAAAGTTTTAATAAAGGACAAAAAAAATTTCCCACTTCCCATGCCAACCCATGCTTCTATGTTGGGGTGTATGATTGATCCCTTTGTAACTTATAATTCACTTGACTTGTATTTACCCCATTTCCCAGGAAACTAATCTCTTTCCCCATTTCAACATGATTCCAAAAGAACTATTCATTCATATATAGGTTATATTATATTTACTGAAGCTAAATCAGAAATTTAAAAATGCTAAGGTTAGAATTCCAGAATAGTGGGATCCTCCTGGGCTGGGTCTGATATCTCCACTTCTCTCACCCTGGTCATCCACACTGCCTTTCACTGTTTAGAGACAAAGGAATTCAAAATCTTTGTAACAAGCAGTGCATGATCTCATGGTCTCCAGGGGAAAGGGCAGGGCAGAGAAGGGCAGGGAAGGGTGGGGAAAGCCACATTATCTCATTCAATTCCTATCCCCCTTTAGCCAAGGGATCCCCGATCTGACAAGTTACTCTAAAGATCTCCTGAATGACAGCACATGCAGTCAGATGCCTTTATGGGCTAGCAGGTAGATGGAAGATATCATTTTTCTTCTATTCCCAGATCACCATACAACCACATACTTATTGACCTCTGGAATCTGAGAAGTCTTGGGTTTACATCATTCCCAAAGCAAAATGATTCTGTTTTTTAAGTGTACCATTCTCAAGTCAATTTCAAATAGTTCCACTTACAGATAAAAATACAAAATCAGGGTAGGAAAGAAAGGAAGAGAGAGGATGATTTATCCATGGACAAATATTAGCAAAGTCAGAGATTTAGATCCAGGTCTTCCTCCTCCAAAATCCATATTGCTCTTTCCAAGGTTTTAAATCTCTTTTTTGTTTGTTTTTTGCTGAGGCAGTTGGGATTAAGTGACAGCCAGGAAGTGTTAAGTGTCTGAGATTATATTTGAACTCAGGTCCTCCTGACTTCAGGGCCTGTGCTCTATCCACTGGCCCTAGTGCTGCCCCTTAAGTTTCTTGAATGCAGGAACCATGTCCTCTAATTCTTTATACAAGGCTGAACACACAGTAGGGGTTTGCTTGAAATCTGTTATGGGAAACTAGTAACCTTCTTACCCGAGCAAGCAAATCTGAAGGGTGTAGGAACATTTTAACAGAATAAAGAACTGAATTCTTCCCACATCATCCAGCTGCAGCTTCAGGATGGAAAGCTCCCCATCCCTAACCTTGCATCATACACCACATATTCTCAGCTGTCACTTGGGCTGGAGGATGAGCTGAATCATCCAAAGCATTGAAGAAAAGGCATGTAGAAGCAGACATGGGCTGGGGAAAGGCAGAAGGATGAGAGAGAGGGACATTGACTTTAAAGTTAGAAGTCCTAACTCTACCTCTTACTACCTGGATGACCCTGAATGAGTCACTTAATCAGTCTGAGCTTTCCCCTAATAAGGAAGTCTCCTAAAGTCCTTTCCAGCTCTCCTAGTCCTGAGAACATCAAGATGCCAGACATACTTAGAGCTTTTCTTATTTCCTCTTATTCTCAGCTCTCCTGTACCTATATTGTTCCATGATGCAACTCCAGCTCTCCCCATTTTCTAAAGCCCTATTCCTCCTTGAGCTAAAAAGGGGAAGGGAATTAAAATACAAACCCTTCATTTTTATAAAGTTATTAAAATAAACCTGTCACTACACTCACATATCTGCCCCAATACACATGGAAATTATTTAAATAATCTTTGTTTTTAAAGTTATCTACCCAAATGAATACTTCTCTAACCAAAAAATGTGTGTGTGTGTGTGTGTGTGTGTGTGTGTGTGTGTGTGTGTGTGTACGTGACAGTTTGCACCCCATTACATTGTCACAAAGACCTCCATGGCAGGCTTCAGTAGGGAAAGTAAATGAGGCAGAAAATATAATGGTAGAAAAAGCACAGAAGAAAAATACAGATAGCTGTTTAAAAAACCCACAGGTAAAGCAGAGCATTTTGTTTTCCAAAATGTTTGCCAAAAACCAGAGCTCTATTAAGAGAAATCATGATCAAAAGCTGAATGAAATTGTCATCTACTCAAATTCTAATGATCATTCAAGTCTCATTCATTTTGCTACTTTGAAATCCTAGAGAATGTAATGTTTGCTTTCAATTTATAGGTTTGGGTTTATAAGGTTAACAACCCAGAGGCTGCTTTAATTCCTGCCTGCAATCTAGGTAATCTGTAACCAAGTAAATGGCTGCTTGGGTCATAGTGTACTCAACTGAATAGGTTTCCCATGGGCATGGTTAACTGAATCACAGGTTGGTTTGCATTTCTAATCAATTGGTTGCTTTTTTTCCTGGAAAAAAAATTAGAACTATTTATTCAAACACTCAAGCATAGATATTGACTTACATTAGCATATTGTATTCTAAAGTATCATACTTTATTTAGAGCATTCAAAAGTTATAAGCTTCAAAGATTCAAGATTCAAAAAATATAAGCTATTTTTCAAAGATGATACATGATGTAGAGCAAAACACACTTGACTAGCTCACTCATCAATCTTTAAATGACTAACCTTCATTTTATCTCAGGAATTGAATGGAATACCACTTTCTAACAACCTGAATTTTTCTTGAAGTTGGTCCTCCTGGATTATGATCATCACTCCAGGACTTAAAGCAACACCATTTTTGATCATTGAGGGCTTTTCATCCTCCAGTGCTTTTTTTAGTGTTGCTGCTTTTCTTTGCGTCACTTCCCTCACTGTTATACGCCCACCCCAGCCCAGTAATGATTCCATTTTTATTTATCATCTTCAAAGTTTTTTGGAAAGATCACTGATTCCCTCTCATCCAAGGGTTAATTTACCTGCTCAAAAAATCAAATAGTAGGATAGGATAATTATAAAAACTTTATTTACCTGCTTCCCTCACCTTACTTCACCCCCACCATGGTTATTTGCAAATTCTGCGATCTGAATTAGAATCCTTTAAACTGAGTCATTACAGCCTTTCTTTATTATAAATTCCATCAGTTCACCAGATATCAAAGTAAGGTTCTTTAGTCAGAAGTTTGTTGGGCTTCTCTGGAGTGCTTTCTATAGCTTTGAGACACATTAACCTTCTGTCAATCCCAAGAATTCCGTTAAAAGTCATAGATGAGTGCCATCTGATCCAAGTGATTTATTTTTGTCCAATGTGTCACTTAAGTCTAGATCCCCTTATGTGTTTCTGATTATTTGATCTGATAGCTCCAACCCAATGATTTCAAAAGACTGTTTGGGGGCAGGAACCTTTCATCAAAGCAAAGACATCATTGAGTTCCTCTATTATCCTTTTCCTCAACCCTGTCTACTCTAATCAAGTAGCCCTACTGATTCTGCTCTCTGCCTTTATGTAGAGAACCAATTTGGTACCATTTATAAATTACTCAGGTCTGTGAAATCCAAGTTAAGTTCTGGTTTACACCTAACCAATATTTTGTAGAAGTGTTTTAATTTGTTAAAAGACAAAATACCCCTAAGGTGATTTTTCTTCCTTTGTCAGTTTGTCAATCATTTTTACCCCAAGGACTATATATATATATATATATACATATATATATATATATATATATATATATATATATGCAGATATAATTTTCCTAAGCTTCTATGAGGTATACATGTGTGTATGTATGTCTTAAATATAAAATATTCAACCAATTATATATATATAGCTATATGTCAAATTATATCCCATATAATAATCACATACATATATAATATGCATCAATGTATGTATTTATACAAATGTATGAATAAAAGATATAAATATGGATAGATTATTATATAATATTTTATCTTAAATATTTTAAGTCTTTGGATTTCTGTGGCTATCTTTTTTTTCCTATTACTTTGGGTTTTTTCCATTTGTAGCGTCTACATTTTATCATAATTTACTTTTCTAAAATTGAGTAATTGAGTGATTCTTTTTCTCAGCCTTCCCACTCCAAACAGTATGCTGAATAAAATGTGTTCTGATCACTCTTACTCAGTGCCTCAACAATGATTACTGATGATACTAGGCCCATCCATGACTCAGGACCATTTGTTCCAGGTATAATAATCATAATAAAAATAATCACTGACATTTATAGAGTATGTTAAGGTTTATGAAGCACCTTCCATACATCATTTTATTTGAGAAAGTTATTCTTTGTCTTTACTCCTCATCTGCATGTCTTATTCTGAGATGGGTATTCTGCCAATCTGCATTTTCTCCAGTCTCATTTAAAACTTCCAGCTCAGTTATACATTATCCCCATTTTGTATGAGGCTTTCCTGATGCCCCCTGAACATTTTTCTCTAGGGACAAGAAATAGCCAGCGTGATTCGAATAAGCAATGCTAGAAAAGCTCTGACCACAATTATCCTCATTGTTGTGCACAGTATGTAAAAGTCTTGATGCAGTAAAAGCCATGAACCAAAAAAAAAAAAAAAAAAAAAAAATCCCTAAGAATCTCCCCTTCTCCACAAGGAGGGGTCGAAGAAAATTTGGACCCCAGATAACTACTAAGAATCCTGCTTATCCTTCCCATTGTATCCAACTTACTAGGCTTAAACTTACTTTGAGACACATTAACCATACTTAAATTACTCCAGAGACAGAGAAGGCTTCCCAAGTTATGGGCTCCATAAATTCCATCTGAGATAGTAAATAGAGCCTCATAATATTCCATGGCTTGTTGTATGGTGAAGTAAGGGCTCACTAGCTTTGTCTTTGGCTGTTGGAGGTATTGGAAAAAAATAGGAGGAAAAATTGATAAGAAATCCGTTATCTTTCTGGGAATAGGAACAAGCCACAAGAAATGCTTTCATTTTTAAAAATTCCATTTGCAAAAGAAAAACAACCAATAGAGGGTGTGAGAAGCCCCATGCTGTGTAATGCACAACACTAGCACTTGTTGGGAGACTAGTGGTACAACAGAGAAGCCCATTACCCACCCACTTCCTGTGAAAAACAGGCAGACAGAATGATAATTCTTCTAGCAGAATGTACAAATATGTTATAGGATGAAATTATAAAGTACAGCAAAAATTAGAATGAGAAGAAATAGTTCCAAGTGATATACTTCTGCTGATCACAGAAAGATATCAAGAGTCACGGGTCATCGGCCAATTGGAACAGCCAGTAAATCATGCAAAATCAGGCAGGTAAGAACAAGACCACCCCGGCCCGTATAGGAAACTGCCATTTTACCCAATCGAGGCCACAAGGACCGGACCCACGCAGACAGCAGTGGGAATGGAGAGGAAGCACATGCATTTGATAGTGGTTAGATAGACTGTCAAGGACTCAGGAGCTGAATACAGGGAGTGGAAGAGGGAAGAGCCCAATTCCTGACCTGAATGGCTGGGAAGGTGGGGCTGCCATCAACAAACATGGGGAAGTTGACAGAAGGTTGGCAGGATTGGCAGATTTATTAGGAAAGGAGATGAATTTTGTTTTGGACATGTTGAATTTAATTTGCCAGTAAGAGATCAAAATGGAGAGGACCAACAGGCAGCTGGGGATTTGGTACTGGAATTAAAGAAATAAATGATAGATGGAAGATAAATTCAGAAGTCAACTGTGCAGAGGTGATAAATATATCCACAGGTATCAATCACAGAATCATAGCTGCAGAGACGCAAGAGATCCTGGAAGCTGCCAACTGCTCCAAAATCCTCATTTTATAAATGAGGGAACTGAACCTGGCAAGGTTAAAGTTAAATCCCTTCCCCAAGGTGAGTTCATCCAAGAGGGAGCCAACCTACAGCATCTACAATTATTGAGATGTGACCCTAAAACCACATGACACCAGAGAAAGGATGCTGGATTCAGAGCCAAAAATCCTGGGTTCGCATCTTGATTTCTTCCTCGGATTTCTTCCAGATCTAAATCTTTGCATCTCTGAATCTCAACAGAGTACACTGGCACTGTAGCCTCCTATATTTCTATTAGTGCAGCCTAAGATTACATTAGCATTTTTTAGCAGCTGCATCACAGTGTTGGCTCCTACTGAGCTTGTGATCAACTAAAACCCTGAGGCCTTTGCATATAAACTGCTGTCAAATCAGGACTCTCCCATTGTGTATTTGTGCGATTGATTTTTCTAACTTTAAATGAGGGACTTTACATTGACCCTGATAGAATTTCTTTTCATTCTTGTCCCATAATTCTAACCTCTCAAGGTCTTTCTGAATCTTGATTGTCATTTGTCCCATTAGCTATATCTCCCAGCCTTTTATCATCCACAGTTTGATAAGTATGCCTCATCTTAATGATCTCTTGCATGTTTACTTCGAAATTGCAAAGTGAGACACACCAGGAGGGAGTAGGCTTCCATTATAAACATTTGTTGTATTTCCCAACATCACCAGGTGGTCAGTAAGTTTTATTATTTTTTTCATATACCAGCTTTATAAAAATGAAAGAATTGTTGAATCTCAGTTTTGGAAGGGATCGGATCAAATCTGAATTAGAATTCCCTCTATAACATTTCCCACAGGTGGTCATCCAGATTCCAATTGAAATCCTCCATTAAGAAGGAAGTCATTATCCCCCAGAGGAAACCATTCCACTTCAGGAAAGCTCCAATTATTAGGGAAATTTTCCCTATAAAGAAACTAATTTTGTCTCTCTATATTTTCTATTCTTTGTTCCTAATTCTGTTTCTAGGGCTAAACAAAACCAGTCTAATCTCTTTTCCACAGGAGGACCTTTCAAATACATAAAGATAATTAATTCTCTTGTCTTCTCAAGGCTAAATACCAGTAGTGTCTAAGCCCAATGCTGCTTATGGCATGGTCTTTAATACTCTCAGCATCCTATTCATTACCTTTGGACAGATTCCATTTTTTCATTATTTTTTCACTATCTTACCATATATAGTAGTTAATGTTTGTTAATGTTAATGTTAATTAATGTTTGTTGACTGACTGATTCTGTATTCTATCATGTTAGCTATACCTCCTAGTTTTGTCATTTGTAAATGTGTTAAACATGATATTTATGCCTCCACTGAATTCCCCTGATAAAAATATTCAATAGTAAAGAATCAAGACTATTCCAAGATATTTGACTAGAGAGTATTTAACATTCCCCTGATCTCTCAATCCAGTAACCCTGTCAAAAAAAAAAAAAATAGCAGCAATACTATGGAAAGCAATATAGGTTCTAGAGTGGGAGGACCCACCTTGGACATTTATTACCTGTAGATACTTAATCCATTTGGGCCTCAGTTCCTCTCATCAGTAAAATGACAGAATTGTCCTGAATGACACCAAAGGTCTCTTTCAGCTCTGTCTATGAACACCTTATGAGTTCTTCTACATTTATGTTACTAATGAATATCTATTCCATCTGTGTTCAGCATGATGTGGGTGGAAAAGATAGACAAAAACACACATTAGTCTACAATCTATTAAAAGAAATAAGACAGCTCTACAAATAAGTACAATACAGAGAGTAATGGAAAGGATGCTGAAGAAAGCAATGAGTCAGAGGTCAGGATAGACTGATTCTGGTCTCAATTCTGATGAGATTATAATGTCAAACAAATTACTTGTCCTCTGGGCTTCTAGTTCCTCATTTTTAAATTACAAGGGCTCTACCAGATGATGTCAAAAAGTTTCTTCTAGTCTAAGAATATATGGATACACCTGGCAGTGTAAATATAAAACAAACTTGAAGAAGGAAAGGTCATTTCCAATCAGAAATGATCAGGGAAAGCATCATGGAGAAGATTGTTGTTGGTCCTTAAAGATGGGAAGAATTATATTAATTAGAGAGAGCAGTAGAAGGAATTCAAGGGGTCCTCAAACTTTTTAAATAGGGGGCCAGTTCACTGTCCCTCAAGCTGTTGGAGGGCTGGACTATAGTAAAAACAAAAACTTTGTTTTGTGAGCCTTTAAATAAAGAAACTTCATAGCCCTGGGTGAGGGGGATAAACGTCCTCAGCTGCTGCATCTGGCCCACAGGCCGTAGTTTGAGGACCCTACTTCGCAAGACAAAAGTGGAGTCCTCACACCTGAACCCACTTGAGCAGTAGCCCCAAAAGACATTGAGTATGTACCAATTTCCATATTCCTAAATATCATCACAGGTACAAAATTAGGAAATAACTCCTCTAGGCACAATGGAAGACCACTGCAGTAATGTTAGCCAGATTGAGAGAAGGGCAAACCTTAGCCTTTCAGTACAAAACTGTAGGGAAAGTCGATCATGTTTCTCTGACAACACCTAACAATGGGACTCTTACATTCCTGTCCCTGTAGAGACTGGTTCGGTTGAACATCACATACAAATTCCATTTTCACAAGGACCTGATGTTTGCAGAAATTTATATTCACAATAGAGTAGAAATCTTCTCCCAATTTTTACCTTTGCTCCAGCAAAAACCTAGAGGGAAAAAAAAATCATTTGAACTCTCACAGCAGCCTTTCTTTTGTTGTTATTGGCCCATAGTTTTCCTGTTCTACTTGCATAGTACTAACAAATCAGCCTCTGATGAGTGACTCATTTGAATTCTCTTTGTTTATCTGCATAGTAATCAAAGACTATTTTGTCTCCAATCCAGCCTTTTCCCACCTTGGTGTGTAGTTGAGGTGTTATTCAGCAGGTATTTATAGACCTTTGGAGTGTGATCTTTTCTTCTCTTTTATGCTTTTATGGGCCACCACATTTTTTTCTTGTTTATGGGTAACATTTAAAAATATCTGCCCTGCTCTCCCTTGGTGGTTATTTATAGGCAGTTGAACAATGAACAAAAGCAGACTAGCAAAAAGTGATTCATTGAGTCAATGAGGAAAAGAGCCATAGATTTAGACCTTGCAGAAATCTTCAGAAGGCATCTATCTAGTCCAGACCCCTCATTTTACAGATTCACTAACACAAGGAAAGTTGATGGAGTTCATACTTAGATGGCTCTCTCATTTGTGAGTACTCCCACCAATGGTGCATATAGTCAATTAATAAATTAATCAATAAAGATTGATTAAGTGCTTGCTATGTGTCAGGCTTTATGCTAGTACCAAGGATATAAAAAGAGGGAAAAGATATTTCCTGCTCTCAAGGAGCTTACAATTTATGATGGTCTGACTCTTGGATGTAAAAGGGAACTCAAAAGTCTTCTAGACCAATTCCCTCTTCTTATAGACAAAAAAATTGAGGCCTAGGGAAGTAAAGTAATTTATCAAAGGTTACACAGGCAAAAAATGGCAGGGCCAAGATTTGAATCCAGGCAACTTTGGCTCTAAATCTAGTTCTATAATACTGCTTCCCAGTCATATCTACTCATACTATGTGGACCCTTTTGTAAGTACCTCCATGGAAGACAGGAGTCTTCCTGATTCATTTAATATCTTTTAATGTAGCATTCATGATGTCCATCACTACCTCTACTTGACCATTTCCTGTGTGATCTCTTTTAACCTACTTCTTCCTCCATTTGTTTTGCACATATCTATATGTATGTGATGTCTCTCCCAATAAAGTATAAACTCCTCGAGGACAGGAGCTTTTTCATTTTCTGCCTTTGTATCCTCAGCATCTAGCACAGTGGCCAGCGCATGGTTAGCATGTAATAAGGATTGATGTAAATTAGCTCCATTCTCCAGTACGTGTCCTCCCACTTCTCTTTGGATCACTAGCAGTTTGGATTCTTCAAGGACCGTAGTTTTCCAAGGCTTATAGTCATATATTATGGCAGAACTTTCCCTCTGAGTCATAAATCCATCTGTGAAAGTTTTACATAAAGGAAGAGAGCAACTAAGCTTTAAATGAGTCTGACACAGTGACCATTTTAAATAGCTTGCATCTTAACTACTAAAATAACTCATACTATTCTTTTTTTTACTGTCCCAGTTTATTCCTATATCTTAGCAGGATCAGAATTATTATTCATTATTATTCACATTTCCATGAAATATTCTATAGAAATACTAAGACCTGAAATCCCAAAAAGAAAGGTAAATTAACTCGCTTAATAACATAGAATTACAGGGGCAAGGGGACAGTAACCTATAGCCTTTTGAATCTACACACTTTATCATAGAGTCTTCTTAAATATAATTTAAATATTGTCAAATGTGTCCATACTGTGACCTATTTCTCAATCCCCACATAGAAAGTATGTCTCTTAGAGAAACTTTTTTTTGATTAATCCTAATCATGAAAGGAGGGGAACAAATTTATCCTTGTGCCTAATGATTAATGGAATACATCCAATCTATTAAAGAAAATCAAGCCGACAAGTATTGGTTAAACATTTATCTATGTGTCCAGAGTCATCTTCAGTCATCCTGGTCTATATTTTGCCATATGGCTCTGGAAGAGAAAGTGAGGCGGATGACCTTGCACAGCCCTCACTCAAACCCAACTCACTTGCATGTATCATCTCCCTGAAGTCATGGTCCTTTTCAAGACAAATGACAAAAGATTTTAAGATAAAATGCAATCTCCTTATTTCAAATTTTTAAACCTAGAAAAAAATTTCTATAAAATGATTAAACTTTCAATCTGGAACTTTTGAGGTATCATGATTGTGGATAAACTTGAAGTAGATGGCAAGATCTGGCTTCAAATCTTTCTTCTCACCCTTCCTGGCTATGCAACTATGGGCAAGATGCTCAATTTCTCTCAGCCTCAGTTTCCTCACCTCTAAAATAAAGATAATGATATCTGTAGCACTTTCTTCAGTTATTGTAAGGCCCAAGAGAGACAGTGTATATAGAACATGTTGCCAGAGATATATGGTCTGGGCTAAATGTCCCCCTCCTCCCTGTCCTAGGGAGCTTTCCTAATGGACTAGAGTCCAGTATTAATTGATAAGCTACCCCTCCAATCTAAAGGAAAGGTATAAGAAAGATTTCTGTGGAAAATGGGATGCCACACAGAATCAAAGAGAAGGAATGCTGGGAATTTCTACCTACCAATAGATATTCCTCTAAATCATCCCATAACATATGAAAGCCTTCTTCAAACTTTAAGCATCATAATGTTATTATGATTTTTATTTAATCAAATTCTTTTGTATTATAAAGAAATAAGCAGTAATGCTGGGAATTTCTACCTACCAACAGATATTCCTCTAGATCATCCCATAACATATGAAGACCTTTTTCAAACTTTAAAGCATCATAATGTTATTATTATTTTTATTTAATCAAATTCTCTTGTATTATAGATAAAGAAATAAGCCCAGAGAAGTTAGATTTTGCTAGTAGCAAAAACAAAAATTTTTAAAATACTCTTCCTGATCCTAGCTTGATATTCTTTCTATAATAAAAATATTTGTATATTATTACTGCAGGAATTTGAGATTACATCAATGTACCTATTCTCTGCACTGGAGCAGGTCCCATCCCATTCCCTCCATGCCCTACTGGATAGTTTTATAAAACAAATAAATAAGTAAATCAACCCTCCATAGCCTACCTCTGGTGATGTGTATCTTTGCTATAATCCCATGAATTTAGCTAGCTAACCATGAAAAAAACAGGTCCAAAGGTCCCTTACTGGGCAGTACTCAATGGGTTCTAATATGGCAAAAACAGCTAGAGCATGTGCTCTGTTGACTTAGAATTAGAAGCCACGTAGCTATGGGTCATCAGATTCAGACTTGAAAAGGAGTCATCGATGCATGATGTATGGTGGGCAGACAGAGAGACTGGGAATTCTGATGCCCTAGACTCTGAAAGACTTGAGTCCTGATCATTCCAACAATTCACACTTATTTGCCTTATGGACATTGGCCTGAAGATCCAGTATTCCTGGGAAAGAAATGTGCTTCACAAGGTGGGCGTGGTCTTCCTGCCTTAAATCTCCATCCCTTTTTAACATTTTCTTGTTGCTCCCCAGACACAATCTATCAATGTAACTATATGCAACAGAGAGCCCCACTTTGATTTTCCCTTCTATCTCATTAAGACATGATTTCTCTTGGTTTCATTTGTTTACACGGCCATGAATTGCCTCTGATTTTTTTGTAAAGCGTCTATTGTATGATAAAACGGCGTGCACTGACTGAAGGTCAAACAAAAAGGCATTTATTTTTCTTTTTAAAAAAGGAGTTGGGGTGATAAATTAGGGGACATACTCCTCCGTGCCTCCTAAAAATGACATTCCAGGGCTTCTATTTGCCAACAATAGTCACTATGAAGCTTGTTTTCTCCCTCTGTAACCAAGGAACCCTAAGAGTCAATTAAACCAATTCCAGAAGAGATGGGTGATAACTTATTATGCTAAAATATAGGGGTTAAATTTCAGGACCTGAAGTGATAACTAAAAACCGCTGCCTAGGTTTCTCATGCATCCATCTGAATCTGTAGCTCAAGCCTAGCTTCTGCCAGTGCCAGGTCAAAGAGAAAGCCCAGATGAGATGAATATAAGGAAGGTAGAGAATCAAACATGTTTATACTTTTGTAAAATGAGGAAATTGGGGTAGAGGAGAGATTCTAAAGCTCATTAAGGTTGTAGTCCCCTTTAGCAGTCTGATGAAGCCTATGAACTCTTCCATAGATTCTAATGTTTTCAAATGCGTAACATAAAATACAAAGAATTACAAAAGAATCCAATAATATTGGAATACAATTATCAACATTTCCCAACCCCTCTCCCAGATTAGATTAATTCCTCAGGCCTTTTTTATGTCTAAGTCTTTTGATCCTACAAATCCAGTTTTTTATAGGAATGGTGGTTACTCTGCCAAAAGAGTAAAACATAGCAACTCCTCCATTCTCTATATAGCTAGGTTGCTTTGGATAATAGATTAACCTGCAGCTAGGCAGGAAAAAAAATCAAATTATGCAGTGAAATTGCTCTGGGCAAAGAGTCTCTTGAAGAAGAGATAGGGACCTATACTTTCCGAACACAGAGGCATTAGTTGCTCTTTCAATTATGTACTTATTTAAAAATTTAAAAAAAAACTCTCACGTTAATATAGTGCTTTGAAGGATACAAAATGCTTCCTGCACAACAATTCTGTGCAGTAAGCAGCACAAATATCACCATCCCCATTTCACAGTTCAGATAATTTGCCCAATACCAACAAGCTATACCTGTGTGGGACTCAACACTCAACTCCAGGTAGTAAGTGTCAGCCCTGGGAGCAGGTGGTCAGTTCCAGCATCCTTGTCATTACCTCTATGCTGCCTTCTATTGACTGTTTAACCCTCAATAGATAGTTCACCACTCAAGGGCTCCTACAGTCCAGATAAATAGAACTGGCTTCAAAATGGTCAATGTAATATAGACGTTATCTAACAAATGTGCAAGCCATAGAAAAGGTAAAGTCATATAAGTCTTATGCAAGAAGAATTTTTAATAAAAATATTTTATTATTTCTTTGTCTTTCTCCCTTACCAAAGACAGGCAATTAGCTGCGTTTGCAGTATCCCAGACAAATGAAATTGGGTTTATGCCCAGTCCACCAGCAAAGGATTTCTACAGCAATAAAAATAATCAATTGTGTTTCTTCTTCATTTTCTGCTGGGCCCATATGATTGCTTTAATAATGTCAAAGCAGATTGTAATTTGTAGGGAAAATATAAATACCAATTGCAGGAGGCATGAAAATTCAGACAACAGAAGTGCCATCTCTGTTTACAGATTCATTTTGCAAGACCAGGATATGACTCTTAGAGTAGTGAAGTGTAGTGAATAGCTCAGTGAAGTTGGAGTCAGGAGAATAGCCTGGGCTTAAAAGTTCCCTTAACTGCATAATCATCAGCCCCTCATTTTGTTTCTCAGAGTCTTTCTCAGTTTTCTCATCTGTAAAATGCAAAAAATTTATAAGGTCATTGTGAGGAAAAGGTTGGAGAAAATGTTGTTGGTAATTAGACTGTGAGATACAGCCTGAATTTTCTTTGCTGGTCTGATTTAAATCAGGAAATTGTTGTTCAGTGATTTTCAGCTATGTCCTAATCTTTGAGATCCCATCTGGGGTTTTCTTGTCAAAGATAACTGGATTGGTTTGCCATTTTCTTCTCCAACTCATTTTACAGATGAGGAAACTGAGGCAAAAAGGGTAAAGTGAGTTGGCCAGGATCACACAGCTAGTGAGTATCTGTGGTCAACTTTAAACTCAGGAGAATGAATTTTCACTGTCCTACCCAGTTGCCTCTTAAGTATAAAGAAACTCACTAATTCCTGAGAGATCCTCTTCCACTATGGATAATTGTAATTTTTAAGCAATGTGTGTTCTTTTCCCTCTTTTACCTGAAGCTTGAGTTTGACATTACAACTTCCATACTAGTTCTGGGATCAAGTGGAACACGTCTCTTTCACCTGATAGTCCTTTAAATGCTCTGTGATAACTATTACATATCCTTCTCTTTTTCAGACTAAGTATTCCCAGTTCCTCCAGCCCTTCCTTATACAGCATGGACTTAAAGCTTGTCACCATTTTGTTTGTCTTGCTTATTTGGCCTTCTAGTTTATCAATGCTTCCCCTAAAATAGCAGGCCCAGAATCCAGAGAGATTCTATCTCCTTATTACTAAATGCAATACCTCTCTTAATGATCATCAGTAAGTGTTAAATGTCTGAGGTCAGATTTGAATTCAGGTTCTCCTGACTTGAAGGCTGGTGTTCTATCCACTGAGCCATCTAACAACTCCTTCCATATAGTTTTTTTTTTTTTTTTTTTAAAGAATTTTTAAGTCATCCCAATTCCCTTAACCTTTCTAGGTTTGGTTTTCCAATTCTTTTTTTTTTTATAGATTTTTTAAAAATTTTTTTCTTATTATTGAAAAATAGTTTTCCACATTCACTTTCAATAAGATTTTGAGTTCTAAATTTTTCCCTCTCTCAGCCTCCCTAAGACAACAAGCAATCTGATATAAGTTATACATGTACAATTATATTAAACATATCACCACATTAGTCATGTTATGAAAGAAGAATCAAAAGGAAAAAGAAAAATCAGGAGAAAGGGGGAGGAAATAAAAATAGGATGCTTTGATCATTCAGACTCCATTGTTCTTTCTCTGTATGTGGCATTTTCTATCATGGGTCTTTTGGAATTTTTTTTTTTTTTATTATTGCGTTGTTGAGAACCAAGTCTATCAAATTTGATGATCACACATGTAGCTGTTACTGTGTATGACATTTTCCTAGTTCTACTCACTTTATCCAGCATCAGTTTTTCTGAAATCTGCCTGCTCACCATTTCTCACAGCACAATAATATACTATTATATTCATATACCACATCTTGTTTAGTCATTCCCCTCAATTTCCAATTTTTTGCCATCATGAAAAGGGATGCTATGAATATTTTTGTATATATGGATCCTTTTCCATTTTTATGATCTTTTTGGTAGTGGTATTGTTGGATCAGAGGATATTTCCAGTTTTATAGTCCTTTGGGTACAATTCCAAATTGCTTTCCAGAATGGTTGGATCAATTCACAACTTTACCAATAATGCATTAGTATTCCAGTTTTCATACATCTTCTCCAACATTTGTTATTTTCCTTTTCTGTTATATTAGCCAATCTGATATGTGTGAGGTGGTATCTCAGAATTGTTTTAATTTGTATTTCTCTAATCAATACTATTTAGAGCATTTTTATATGACTATAGATAGCTTTGATTTCTTCATCTAACAACTACCTGTTAACATCCTTTGACAATTTATCAATTGGGGAATGATTTGTATTCTTATAAATTTGATTCAGTTCTCTATATTTTAGAAATGAGGCCTTTATCAGAAATACTGGCTATAAAAATTGTCTCCCAATTTTCTGCTTCCCTTCTCATTTTGGTTGCATTAGCTTTGTGCAAAACCTTTTTAATTTAAGGTAATCAAAATTATCCATTTTGCATTCTTAATGTTCTTTATCTCTTGTTTGGACATAAAGTCTTCCTTTCTCCATAGATCTGAAAGCAAAATTTTTCCTTGCTCTTCTGATTGGCTTATTTCCAACTCTTTTGCTCTCTTCTGCAGCTATTTCTAAAATGTGGAAGTCCAAAAAAATCCTCCCAAACTATAATCCTAGTCATAGAAGTTTCATATTGCAGATGAGGCATAAGATTAAGGTGACATAACTCAATTTGATGTCACAGTTTGATGCTTTAGAAACAGACTCTTGCTTCTATTTTATAGATACCATTTCACCAATATCATTTTGGTTCTAAGCAGTTGCCTTCCCAGAGATAATCCTAAAATGGGAGGAAGGGAGAATAGAGAATGGATCTAAATCAAATTAGCTATTCAATTTTCATTTTGTCGGAAGCTCTGGAGCACAGGGCACTTGTTCACATCAGTTTCTTAAAGCAATGTACAGATTGTCTGCTAAAGTTTAGAACTACACTAAGACTTTTGGAGCACCCTATTATCAGCCCAACTCTAAAATTAAAAGATCATCTGGCCTGATTAGTCTAACTTAGAGACAGGGGATTGAACTAGAGTAGTTTTGTAAATCCTTTCTAACTCAATGATTGTTGCATCCTATCTTTTTTAAAACTTTCTATTCTAAAATAAATATTTTTAGGGAAGGAACATTTGGAAAACAACTAGAAGTTCTTTCAATGTTAATCTTTCCCTTTCCCCTCTACCTCTCTTTCTTTCTCTGTCTCTCCTTTACTTTTTTTCCCTCCCTCTATTCTTTCTCTTTTAACTTTAAACTTTTCTTTAAATTTTAAATTCTTCTTGTCTCCTCTTTATATCTCTACCTTTTCTCTTTTTCCCTCTTCTCTTTCCCTTTCCTCCTTCTCTTCTTACCTCTATTTTCTCCTTTCCCTCCTTTCCTTATTTATCTTTCCCCCTTTTTCCTTTTATTCCTCCTACCTCTCTCCTTTTCAAGTTATTATTTTTCCCCTCTCCTGCTATAAAAATAGTATTATGTTCCTTCAGTTACTTTAATCTTTTAAAAAAGTTGTCCTATTCTCACTGCCTCTTTTTTCTTCATTCCTTATCCTTTCTTCTCATTTGTTTCCACTTTCCCTTTGGAATTTTATTTATTGGTTCCTTTTTTCTCCTGTTTTTATGTGGTTATATAATTCTTCCTCCTTTTTTCCTTTCTGCCAAAGATTCCCCTTTCGACTAATCCTGTTAATTAGTTTTTTAAAAAATTTATTTATTTTATTATTTATTTTTATTTTCCCCAACTATATATAAAAATACTTTGGGGGGTTATATATGTACATCCATTTTTTAAACATATTTCCTTATGAATCATATTGGGAGAGAAAAATCAGAACAAAAAGGGAAAACCACAAGAGGAAAAAAAAAAAAAAAACAGAAGGAAAAGGGGAGGGAGAAGATGTGAATATAGCATGTGTTGATTTGCATTCAGTATCCATAGTTCTCTCAATGTAGATAGTGTTTTCCATCCAAAGTTTATTGGGATTGTTTTAGATCAGTGAACTGCTGAGAAGAACCAAGTCTGTCATAGTTGATCATCACACAAACTTACTGTTGTATACAATGTTTTCTTAGGTTTGCTTGTTTTGCTCAGCATCAGTTCATGCAAATCTTTCCAGGCCTTAGTAAAATCATCATGTTCATTATTTTTTTTTAGAGCAATAATATTCTGTTTGTTTCATATACCATAACTTATCCAGCCTTTTCCCCAGTTGATGGACATCTATTCATTTTCCAGTTCTTTACCACCACAAGAACTGCTACAAACAAAAAAAGTATTTTAAACTTAAATATATAATAGGAAAAGAAAAAGAATGCCAGGTACACAACAGGATATGAGAGGACTCAAAATATAAAGCAATAAATTTCCATTTCAAGAAAGTCTATATAACAAATATTACACATTATGTTCAAAGCTATTTATTTTTTCTTTGCTTCTTTACAGATTTTCTTTTGTTCTCTGATGGACACGTTTTACTTTATTCTTTTTTTCCTTTCTTCCTCCTCTCCCTCAAGGCCACAAATAAGTTTGGAGATATAGATATAGACACACACATTTACATATATGTGTGTGTACACATATACATACATGAGTATACATGTATATATATGCACATAGACATACATAGATATCTATAATCACACACATATATAGACATATATTCTCAAATACATCTATGTAAAATTCCTATTCTTATTTATCATCTATTTCTTTGGAGGTAGATAACATCTTTCTTCTTAAGTCCAAGTCTTTTCATGTTTTTCTAACTCCACTAAATTAGTTTGGGGTTCTTCTTCTTCTTTTTTTTAATTTCAAACCCTTTCCAAAAAAGGGCTTCCCTCATTATCTGAGATGAAAACAATTTGTTTTCTGTGTCCCTGCTCTCCCATACTCCTCAGAGTGTCCATTGCCTTCTGGAATTCTATCTCAACCCAGCCTACTGTAGGACTAGTATTCCACATGATGAACATACTTCTCTTACTGTTTTTTGTTTATTTGGGGGTTTTTGCTTCTTTTGTTCCAGATTATCCTTCACTTGGGTGTTTTTGCATTCCCAATCTATTGTTCTTCCTTTTGTTTCTTTGGCATAATTTTCCATTACAGATTCCAGTTTTTCCATTCTGCCCATAAGTTCTGCTCCAATCATTCTCAATTTTCTGTTGAGCTACTCAGGAACAGCATGTGGTAGTTCCATGTTCTTCTCAAATTCCACTGGGTCATCTTTCTCATCAAATGTTGAATTGCTTTCCTTTGTTTTGAAATGTTTAGCTTGAGAGATCTTAATTCATTCACTAGACCTGGAGGCCATATTTCTTTTTGCTAATATTGTTTTTTCCAGTTGATTTATTTATGTTCAAGGTCTTTGAGTTTTCAGCTTCCTGAAATCTTTGTTAATTTTAGTCTTTTTTCTCCCTTATTTTTCTTTTCACTCACTTTCTGACTTCCTCCCCTATCATTATAATTTTTTTAAGGGCTGGGTTTCAAAATGTCCAAACCAACTCCCATTTGGAGCATTAAGTCTTCCCCAACTTTTGGGTAGTTGGAACTGTTCCCAGTGGGATGTTTTGCTTTTTCCCTCAGGCTTGATGAAGTACTGTACTCCCCTCACCTGCCCCCCCCCGCACACACACACATACATCTCATCCTTGTGTCCTGTCTCCTTCCATGCCTTAGTTCTTTGCCCTAGCACCAACATTTCAGAGCTTTGCAATGATGTTGCCCTTGGGCTGTCCACCACATATTGCTGGTGCTGGTGTCATTGGCCTGGATCCAGGTCTGCTGGTGTGGAGGGAGTGTTGGTCCCAGCAGTTCCGAGTTTTGTAGCTCTGGTGCCACAGGGTTGTGGCCCTCAGCTGGCTTTTTCTCCTAAAGGTCTTTGGTCATCTGACTGCCATAGGATAAATTTCCACAGCCTGAAGCTGGGGTCTCTTGGATACCAAAAGGCAGGGATGGGGATGGAAAGGTTGAGGTGCAGGGAGGTGGGTTTTGTTCTAAGCCTGTGGTCCTTGGATCTGCCAGTACAGCCTTGTTGCCAGTGGTCAATGAGTATACATTCATGGACTTGGAGAATGAAGTTTTTTTTGGTTTTTTTAGCCTTCTTTAAAATTCTGCTTGTCCTAAACCATGGAGACAGCTAAAGTTGCTTAATCTGTTGGGACATGATTTCTGTTTTGCAGAGGCTTGAGAGGTTGTAGGGATTAGAGAATTATCTTGTCCTTCATCTCATTGCTCAAGAGACTTGAAAGTAGCACCACATACCCCTTTCCCCCTTTCTCCCATTCTCCCTCTGGCATTTCTTTTGCATTCTTTCTTTTTCCCCTCTCTCTTTCCCTATCAAAGATGCTTCCCAGAACTTGAATGTAATAGAAGTTGGAGAACCAACTGGCATCCTGGGATTTGTGGTTCAGAAGGACAATTATTCCAGAGGGAAAATTGCTTTTTCTTCTGAACTACGCATCCCAAGATGCCCATCAGTTCTCCAACCCTTATTGCATGGAGAATTGTACCATCAGCAAGTGAGCCCAAGAAGATTTAACTGCTGGCCCTAGAAAAGAGGAAGTTGGAGGTGGGGAGAGGGTTGAGTCACAACAATCTCAGGAAGCCAACTATCCTGCAATTACCAAAAGAGCATCCTTCCCCTCCCTTTGTCCCCCACACACTCCATTGCTGTTGAACAGTGATATATATAGGATAAAATCACTAGACCAACATTCCTTTCTGATGTTGGTTATTAAGCTAAAAGAAGCACCTACCTATGTCCCAAAGTAACCTTACCTTTCTCCCTCCCTGCCACATCACCATTCAGTTTTTACAAAAGGTTCTAAAAATAAACCACAGATCAGACAGAAAACAAAAAGCAGGCTCACAGTTGATTTGTTTAACTAAATTTGGGACACTAGAGAGCACAGCTGCTTTCAATATTATTGTGTTCATTGAGTAAAAATACCTCATAGCTAGTTTTCCTAATTCAGTTGTTAAAGTTATCATTTTCCCTCATTTTCATATTAGTAACTTAAAAACCCTGAGGAAGCTATTAAAAGAAGGAAACAATATGTTGTCATTCATTTTCAGGAAGATATCTTTTGTTAAGGAATTGCCATAATACCTTAACCCCTAACAGCATGATTGAAAGTCAAAGAAGGTTATAGTCCTTGAATAATAGAAATTTAGGATTCCCAGAGGCTAGGTGGGAACCAAGTGCAATACATTACAAATATGAAATTATGACAGTAGCAGGAAAAAGAATATTAAAAAATATGAACAGAAGAAGAAGAGAGGCTGGTCACATGGAATGAGATGAGGATGGAGAAATAAGCACTTATTAAGCACCTACTACATGCCAAGCATCTTACAAGTTTTATTTTATTTGATCCTCCCAATTCTGGGAGGGAATTGTACTAGAAATACTGAGAGATTCCTTTGAGCTCTTGATCTATGTTCTTATGATGATTCTCTATCAAGGGTCATAATAAGAGTGAAGCATGTAAAACCCATCTTCGATAGGAAGTTCTCAAGCACATCTTTTATGTTTTGACTCATCTTTGTAACGCAAGCAAAATTTCAGGTGACTAGAAGGGCAATGGAAAAATCCCTATGGGTGTGATGAGACCATAGCATATTACCAAAGATGAATTGCATGCAAGAAGTCATAAAAGACATCATCAAAGAAATGTATGATGGGAAAAGGAGGGGGACATGTATACTCTGGAGCTATTTATAGCATTTCCACAAAAGTTGCAGTTTTATTCTCATAAGTAAGAATAGCTTAACACATAAATGTCCTTTCAAATCCTCCATGTTGCAATACTTCCAGAGTGGTTCATTCTAATAGTTCTGTGAAGGTTTTATCAGTTTTTCAAAAAAAAAAAATCAATACCCCCAAATCAAACAATAAGTATATGATCAACAAATATTTGTGAGTTATACACCTAGAGAATCAAGGTAGATATGAGAGACATAAAAATTGATCCCATTTCTTAAAGAGTTTATGATGTAAGTAGACAGGGGCACATGAAGCAATTAGATAATAATTCAAGGAAGCATATAAGTAAATGCTAAATGATATAATATAGACCATCAATCTGCTGAGTGGAAAAAAAGGTAATCGTGGAGGTATTTCCCAGATATGTGGTATCATACTGTGATGAATTTTTTCTTTTTTCTTCTTACATCAAAGAGCAGGAAAAATGCAAAAGTCATGGATTAGAAAACTAATTATGAGTGCTAAAAAGGCAAATTAATACCTTGTCTCTAATGGAAGTTGGAAATAGATTTTTCTCACTAAAAAGAAGATGAAAGACTAAATAGGAGACTATTTACTAGAACTTTTGATGCCAAGCTACTCTTAAATCCCAAAGCTCAGAAAGCACCAAAGCTTTAAGAGTCTAACTCATTTATGCATTCTTAGAAGGGCTTTTGATTTTGACAAAAGATTCACAATGACTACCAGCTGGATATCTACTCTTAGATGATCCATAGTTTTCAAAAATTCAGCATGTCATAGCAGAATTCTATTTTCTCTTATAAGCTAGCCTCTCTTCTAACCTTACCAAATTTCTTTTGAGGTTTCAGAGGTCACCCTCCATATCATTCAGGGTGATAACTTCAGAGTCATTCTTGACTCTTTTCTTTCATTTCCCATATCCAATAAGTTTCCAAGTGTTGTTCATTTCTCCTCCACATCTCTCATATCTGGTTGTCATTAAGTCTCAACTAAAGTCTCATTTTCTTGAGGGGGGAGGGAAAAGGAGAGGGAGAAAAATTTGGAACACAAGGTTTTGCAAAAGTGAATGTTGAAAACTGTCTTTGCATGTGTTTGGAAAGATAAAATACATTAAAAAGAGAATTTTTTAAAAAGTTCCCACCTTCTGTATAGAAACTGGAAAAGTACCCCTTCTGTACAGAAACTTTTCCAGTTTTCCTTAACAATTGTGCCTCCAAGACTACCCCCAATTTATCCAGTACATCTTGTTTGTATGTGGCTGTGTGCGTACTGTCTTCATCAGACTGTGAGCTTGAGAACAGGGTCTATATTTTGTATTCCCAGCACTTAGCACAGTGTCTGGCCCATAGTGTTGCTGTAGTTGTTTAAGTCATTGTTCAATTGGTTTTTTTTGTTTGTTTGTTTGTTTTTTGGGGGTTTTTTTTTGTTGTCTCCATGACCCAATTTGGTGTTTTCTTGGCAAAGATTCTGGAATGGTTTGCCATTTCTTTCTCCAACTCATTGTAAAGATAAGGAAATGGAGGCAAAGAGGCTTAAGTGACTTGCCCAGAATCATATAGCAAGTAAGTGTCTGTGGCCAGATTTGAACTCACAAAGATGAGTTTCTCTGATTCCAAGTCCAGAGCTCAATCCACTGTGCAATCTAGCTGCTCATAGTAGGTGCTTAATTAATGCTAATTGACAGACTCTACTCACATTTTCACTATACCATCCCAAACTATCATTGCCCCTCACCTGGACTTATGCAAGCACTTCCTAATTGATCTTCTTATTCCTAACATTTACTTTCCCCAATCCATTTTCCACAAAATTTACAAAACAATCTTTATAAAACACAGATCAGAAGTCACTTCCTGGCTCAAAACCTCTTTCCTGTAGAATGAAGCATAACTGGCATTTCAGGCTCTCCTTGCTCAGAACTTCTTTTTCAGTCTTATTTCAGAATCCTTCCTTTCACAAATTCTTTTTAGTCTAAAACTGTTAATGGATGTATTTGACTTTTCTTATTTTTCTAATGTCCTGACGTCTCAATATTTCTGTCTACCTGCTGCAGATAGGTGACACATTAGAACATTGCACTTGAAATCAGGAAGGCTTGTGTTCATGAGCTCAAATTTGGACTCAGACTCAAATCCTGGATGAGTCATTTAACCCTGTTTGCCTCAGTTTCCTCATCTGTAAAAGGGGCTAGAGAAGGAAATGGCAAAGCACGCCAGTATCTTTGCCAAGAAAACCTCAAATGAGATCATTGAGAACCTGACGTGATTGAACAACATCTCTATATAGTCAGCTTGAACTATATGATTCATGTTTCTGGTCTCTTTACTGAACTGATAATTATCTCTCATTGAGTTTGGCCTTTAACCCAGTACTCCAATCACTGCTCGACAAATCCCATATTAAAATCTAAGCCCTGGTTTCTCTGTTTTCTGCCAACCAAAGTTTCCCCTATTCCAAGCAGTTGTTTTACTGCTACTCATCTCTCCATGAATGATTACTTCAGGGAAATATTTATTAAACAATTATTATGTATGAAGCATTGAGCTAGATGCTGAAGATACAAGCATTTTTAAATGATCCATTTCATCCTTATTAAGCAAGAGTTCAAATCATCTGCTAAAAAAGTATAGGAAAATGGAGGGGGTATTGGGAATTTGAAGAGAAAGGAGAATAACTATAATAGCTACCAGGGGAGTTCATTAGACAATCTATAAGAGACGACCAAAAAACGGCTGATCAATAATCCATAGTGGTTCAATGCTTACTTCCCATATCAGTCTTAACATCAGTTAAACAATCAATTCATCAGCATTATTGACTCTATTTTTCCTACTGAGAGACTTTAGAAATCTGATTCTCAGTAACCACAATATATGACTTATTCTCGGTCTTTGTATTTTTCTGCTGAATATATTTTGACTAGAGCCATAGGACTACAGTGGTAGACTGTTGAGTTGGAAGAGGAAGCAAACAAAACATAAAAGGTCTTTCTGTGTTAGGAGCTAATGAGTGGCTCCAGTGATCTGTGCATGACTCAAGATGAGCCTTCGGGAACAGACACTTCCTTTCCCCCCCTAAACAATGCTAGAATACCATACCCAACCCAGTAGTTTAACTGTAGCTTGTTGACCAAAAGAAAGTCTTTTCAGAAATAATTATCTCCAATATGATCTGTTACATAACACACATAAGCCGATGAATCATATTTCTACTTCTCAGTTGTTAATCATATTAATTTACAGCTAATGATTCTTGTGGTGAAATGGTAAGGCCCAAACAAGTTGACTAATTATAACATTTCCAGAGTGAATATAATCATTTAAAAGCAGCTTTCTCAGGAGATGTGACTGAAATAAATGGGCAATTAACAGGTTTAATAGGACTTTACATTTCCCCCCTAGTAACTCTAGCACATCAAGTCGATAATATGACAATTATTTTAAGGAAATACATTTAGAAACTTAAAGTGTTTAAGGCCATTTTAATCTAAATCTGAGACTGCCACACTATAAGTACAGTGAAATATTTAACACTTGAGATTTCTGTGAAAGATGACCAGGGAGACTACATTATGGTGTTAAAAGAGAATAAAGCAGTAACTAACTAGTGCAAAGCTACCAGACCACTAGAATTTAGACTTTGTCAGGAGACTTAGGACATAGTCCCAAATCTGTTACCAACTTGCACAATTATTTATAACCTCTCCAGTCCTCAGTTTCCTCATCTATTAAATGAGGGAACTGGATTAAATGAGAGAACTGATCTGGACTTAAATTTTCATATATCTGTGACATCTGAGGCTTCTTAGCATTTTTATTGACCTGTTGTTCAATTATTTGACCCTGGAAGGCAAAATTAGGACAAAGAGGTCTTAATTACAGAGAAGCAGATTTTGGTTCTTTATAAGCAAAATATTTTCTTTTTTGTTATTCTTATTAAAGCTTTTTATTTTCATATTTATACAATTATTTTGCTGCACAAAAAAAATCAGATCAAAAAGGAAAAAAATGAGAAAGAAAACAAAATGCAAGCAAACTACAACAAAAAGAGTGAAAATACTTTGTTGTGATCCATACTCAGCTCCCACAGTTCTCTCTCTCTGGCTGTACATGGCTCTCTTCATCACAAGATTATTGGAACTGTCCTCAGTCATCTCATTGTTGAAAAAAGCCACATCCATCAGAACTGATCATCATATAATCTTGTTATTGCCATGTAGATTGATCTCCTGGTCCTGCTCATTTCACTCAGCATCAGTTTGCGTAAGTCTCTCCAGGCCTTTCTGAAATCATCCTGCTGGTCATTTCTTACAGAACAATAATATTCCGTAACATTCATATACCACAATTTATCCAACCATTCTCCAACTGATGGGCATCCACTCAGTTTCCAGTTTCTTGCTACTACAATTTTCTTTTTCTTTCTTTTTTTGGCTGAGGCAATTGGGATTAAGTGACTTGCCCAGGGTCACACAGCTAAGACGTGTTAAGTGTCTGAGACCAGATTTGAACTCAGGTCCTCCTGACTTCAGGACTGGTGCTCTAGCCCCTGCACCAATTAGCTGCCCAAAAAATATTTTCTAATGCTTAGAACTTTCCAATAAAGGAACTCTGGGGAGTTCTCCATCTTTAGAAGTCTTTTGGACAACTACTCATTGTGCCTGTGGTAGAGTAATAGAAATAGACACTACAAAAGTAAGATGAACCTCAAAAGTCCATTCCATTTTAAAGATTCTATGATCCTTTGGTCAAAATTGAGATGTGGCTAAAAACCAATAAGATTCATGTTATCTTTTATTTAAAAAAAAAAAAAAAAAAAAGGAACGTTCCCTCCAAACAACTCAGTGTTTCATGTTCTGCCAACAGATCCTGATCTCTTCAGAACAGTCTCCCTTATCATCTCACAAGTAACTGATTTAATATGAGAAGGAGGAAGACTTACAGCTAGTCAAGTCAACAAGCATTTATTAAGCAGCTACCATGTGCCAAGCACTGTTGGGAACACTAGGGATGTAAAAAGAGATAAAAAAAATAATCATCCCTCAAGCACACAGTCTAATGGGAAAGATAAATGCAAACAGGTGTATCTGTAACAAGATATGTAAGCCTGAGCATTGCCAAAAGGATCAATACCCACCCCCACTCCCAATTGTCCCAGTGCAGTTATCACTCTGCCCCATGAGCAGGGAAAAATATGGAAGTTACATCCATTTTCTCCCAGTGTAAGCTACATTGAATAGGCTGGGGAAATATTTTCAAGTCTGTACCATTTCCTTTTACATCTCATTGACTAGATGGATGTTGTGAGCATTCAGAGCCATCCCTTCTCTGGGCTCCAGCCGCAATTCATATTATAATTATCATGTTGTTTTCTAAGCACGTGAATGCGTGGCAGACCTCTTTTCTCAGAATCCAGCCCATCATACTAGCGACACTTGTATTTTTAGAAGCTGTTTTTCCCTGGGAGCTTCACAACCTCTAATCCACCACTCTCCTGATGACTACAAATTAAAACACATGATAATTAAACATGGGGAAAATATTTTATCCTGTCATAATCTTTGGCTGTCTAAAATGATTGCGGTGGATGTGGTAGAGAAGCTGACTGGTCTCCATAGCAATGAGGTGGAGGAGAGGGAGAGAAAAGGAAGGGAAAGGTACCTGGCAGCTTTCTGACTCTGATGAATGACTGCTAACCTGTTATTAGGGAGGAGCTGGCACTTGAGAAAACTTCAGGTCTCCATGAACTCAGACACAGAGATGCCCAAAGGGCTGTCATTACTCCCAGGTGGTGGTTTGCCCTGCAGCTCACCTGCTTAAGAAGCTTGTTCTAGTCAGATGGTAGGAGTGAAATGAAGTAAGGAGAATTTCAGTCTTAGTTTAGCCATAAACTCAGTGCAAAACCATTTCCATATTTCTATTGAAAAATCTAAGAAAATACAGAGGCATTTTTGAGACCCCATTAAAGAAAATAAAAAGTAAGATTTGTCAGAAAGCATCAATAGCCAATGGAGGAGGAAAGGAAAGGAATTTCTACTGAAAGAGAATTCAAAAAGTGGAAATTCATAAAACAGCGGGACTGTTGGATGGGGCTCCAGGTGTTGTATAATGAAGGGCAATTCTCATCACTCTCTGAACCTTAATTTCTCCAGCTACATACAGTTTATATTCAATCTCTTATTTCACAGGAAATAATATATACACTCTATTTTGCAAACTTTAAAGCATTAGATTAATATCAGTTTGAAAGTTTATGTGGTGGTGGTGGTTTGCTTAAATTTATGATTTATCAGTGAAGGAACTCTCCCCTGCCCCTATTAAAGGAGAACAGCAGTTCTGCAAATTGGGGAGTCATCTAGGGATACCAAGAGATTGAGTGATTCACCCAAACAGAATGTGTCAGAAGAGTTAAATCTCAAGTATTCCCCAGTAATGAACTCCCATTATGCTATTGTTCTCTCAGTGGCAGTACTAAGGATAATGATAACTAACATTTCTATAATTCTTTAAGGTTTTTGGGCAAACTTTCTTAAATTATTGAAACAAACTGTTATTGATCTACTTAAATAAAGTAACATTGAGATAATTATCGATCCTGTAGGGGCACTGAGGGAATCCTATTTGCTGGGCTGGGCTTTATAACTTTTTCTGCTTTGTGTCCAAAGGATGGCTAGGTGGCTCATTGGATAGAGTGCTGGACCTAGAGACAGAGGTTCAAATTTGACTTCAGATACTTAGCTGTGTTACCCTAGGCAAGTCACTTAACTCTGTTTGCTTCAGTTTCCTCACCTATAAAATGAGCTGGAGAAGGAAATGACAAACAACTTCAATATCTTCAGCAAGAAAATCCCAACTGGAGAATTAAACACAACTGAAATGACCTAACAATTCAGGAATAATTGCACTTGAGGTTCCTTTTTCCCCCCAGAATGTCAGGAATGGGATTAAAAGAACCCCTTGGTCTCTGGGAATTTCTATACTTGCCATCAATATTTAACAGGAGAAACAATTTGGTGACAGACCTTCTCCATTAAGGCCAGGTCTGTTATTCACCCCTCTTTGATAGTGAGTTAGGGTCATGCTCAAGAAAAATTTAGTTCTGAGCTATCATGAAAGAAAGCATCTAGGTATAGGTCATATGATTTCCCCAAGATGGTTCATGGGGTTACAGAAGAATATTTCAGTGTGAATTTAATTTCACATTAGACTATGAGTTTCTTATCCAAATTATTTGCCTCTTTTAATGTACCATGGTGTTTGAAATTTCACCATTAGAGAATCATTCATGGGTTTAACGTTGTCATCCCAAGAATTTTGGAAGGGATTTATCAGACTGATTTTCTCAGAGCAAGATGAAAGCAATGAGCATGAAGGAGAAGGTAGAAGGATGCAGAATGACATGGAATAAGGAAGTAAGGGACAGAGATGAAACTTTCCCAATGTTTGTCAAAACATACCTCAGAAGCAGTTAGCTGCTTGTGTACATTTGTAAAAAGTCTAAAGCAGTTTTTTAAAATAAAGCAATGGACTTTTCCTACTTTTATATATACCTGGTAAATGAATTAAATTAACAAAGAGCTATCTACTTTAGGCCTCCGGGAACTTTAATGGCTAGATATTAGCATAACAGCAGTCACCTTGGAAAAAGAAGACAGGATTTGAAGTCAGAAGACCTAGTTTTCCTGGCTCAGCAAGGATCAAGGGCAAGTCACTTAGCAAAATAAAAACAATAACAATAATAAATAACTAATGCTTACATAATGTTTTAAAGTTTGCAGAGCACTTTATATATATCTTCTCATTGGATTCTCACAACTCCCCTATAAGTTGCCATTACTATCTCCATTTTATAGATGAGGAAACTGAGGTTGAGAAGTTGTGATTTGTTCAACCCTACACAGCTAATAAATGGTTAAGGCAGAATCAAACTCAGATCTTTCTACATCAAATCTATCATTCTTTTCATTATTGTCTCTTAACCACTCTCGGTCTCAGTTTATTCATCTATAAAAAGAATGGATAGACTGGACTATCTCCAAATTTCTTTTCAAACCAAACACTATTATCTCAAATGATATTTCTGAAGATTTGGGTGCTTGAAAAGTCTATTGTATTAATTAGTATAATTATTTCTCAGAGCTGCTAAGTGATGCAGTGGCTAGAGCACTGGTCTTTGAATGAGGAAGACTCATTTTCAGAAATTCAAATCTGATCTCAGACACTAGCTTTATGACTATGGCCAAGTCACTTATATCTATTTATCTTAGTTTCCTTATCTGTAAAATAAGATGGAAAAATTAACGGCAAATTGATGGGGTGAGGGTAGCGATTCCTAATTCGAAATAAACATGTGACAAATTCACAATGGTTATTCTCTTTGCCAAAAAGGTAAGTTTTTTTAGGAAAAGAAGTTACAGATAAAATAAGAGGTAAGCACCAGCAGAGGCAAATATGAAATAGAGTTGGGAGAGCATACAGAAAAGACATGTTTCCCAGGGGAACTCACAATAGAAAGGAAATACTCCATGAGGTGGGAGTAAGCCACTGACTGGAACATTAGATTCATAGAGAAGTTTAGCATACTAAGCAGAGTTGGCTATAGTAAGGAGAAAGATGCCATCAGAGGGGAAGACATTCTGAAGAGGGAGAAAGTAGCCTCATAGTGGACTTAGTCTTGAAAAGGACTTAAGAAAAATTTTTATCTTGAGCAGATCTTTTATAAGGAAATACAGTCTTGGGTATAGAATTACATTTCATACTTCAGAGGGAGGTATTAATGAGCCAGATGGAATGCACCTGGCTGACCAGGTCCCAGACCTGTCTACAGATCTGCTAATCAATATCTCAAAGGTTTTATAGAGCTTGAGGGATAGACAATGGATCGATAAAGAGTTCCATCCTCCCAATCACTCTATACAAACAGGATAGTCTGGGACTTGGTTATATCTGATAATAGCCAGATGGGCTTCTTTCTGACTAGGAAGATGTCCACATCAAAACCACCCCATTTATTGCCAAGAAAATTCGAAATGACACAAAGTATCAGACAAGATTGAATAGCAAGTACCTTGAATCTTTTCCTTTCTCAGATCTACCAACATCATCCCATTTGAGAAATATTTCTTATCCCTGATTTGCTAGTTAAAGCCAGAGACAAAAGGAGTGTTTTTAAAGACAAAATGAACATTCCCCTTAAGGAATACATCTCATGATAATTCTGTCAGTGTCAGCCAGGCTCCGAGTATTTCCTTTGTCAGTTCAGCCGTTTTTGAGTTTCCACAGCCTTCTCTGCCCACACTCTCCATTGTAACCCTTGTACTGATGTTCCTGAGTTGTCCATCACAAGCTTAGGTCGAGACTGACATCAGAACTTTGCAGTGAAGTACAAAGAACTCAGAGGGCCTGACTTCCAATCCAGACTCTGCCAATTATGGCCTATGTGATTTCAATTATAAAATAAAATAAAAAAATTAGGAATCTAGAATAATCAACCTCTGAGGTCCCTTGCATTCTACAGCTGTGATTCTATGAACCCTCTGGTAAATAACCCAATGCCTTGCACGCAGTGGATGCTCAGGAATTGACCTGATCACTATATAGCATGGTGAGAGGTGCTTGTAGCGTATTACAAGATTAGAGGCGGCTACATGGCACAATGGATAGACTGCTGGGTTTGGTGTCAGGAGGACCTGATTTCAAATGCAGCCTCAGACTCAGCTGTGTGAGTTTGGGCAAGTCACTAAATCTGTCTCATTTCCCTCAGCTTCCCAGGCCTGTTGTGAGGATCAAAGGACATCATATTGGTAAAATGCTTTGCACAGTACCTGACCAACATAGAGTAGGTGCTCAATAAATGTTTGTTTTCTTTGGTTTTCATGGAAGGTAGTGTAGGGAATTTCATATTTTAAAGTTAAAGGAGATCTTTCGATCTCTTCATTTTTAAAATGAGGAAACTGAGCTTTTGAGAAGTTACTTGTTTAAGGTCATACAGCATTTATTAGCAGAGTAAAAACTCAGCCCTACTTCTGACTCCTAGTTCTGCCATCCTAGAGTCAGACTCAGAGCCAGAATTTTGGCCAACCTTCCTATTTTATAGATAAGAAAAGCGGATCTAACAGAAATGAAGGGACCCACTTACTACGCAAGTAGTGTCAGAAATGGCACTTGATCCAGGTCCCTGGTTTCAAATGTCGTTTCTCTGCTATTCTGCCTCCTTTCGTTCAGTTGTTTTTCAGTCATATACAACTCTTCGTAATCCCATTTGGGGTTTCCTTTCCTTTTCTTTTTTTTTTAAATAATTTTTTATTGATAGAACGCATGCCAAGGTAATTTTTTACAGCATTATCCCTTGCATTCATTTCTGTTCCGATTTTTCCCCTCCCTCCCTCCACCCCTTCCCCCAGATGGCAAGAGTCCTTTACATGTTGAATGGGTTGCAGTATATCCTAGATACAATATATGTGTGCAGAACTGAACAGTTTTCTTGTTGCACAGGGAGAATTGAATTCAGAAGGTATAAATAACCCAGGAGGAAAAACAAAAATGCAAGCAGTTTATATTCATTTCCAGTGTTCTTTCTCTGGGTGTAGCTGCTTCTGTCCATCTTTGATCAATTAAGGCTCTTTTTATCAAAGAGGTCCACTTCCATCAGAATACATCCTCAAACAGTATCATTGTTGAGGTATATAATGATCTCCTGGTTCTGCTCATTTCACTCAGCATCCGTTCATGTAAGTCTCGCCAGTCCTCTCTGTATTCATCCTGCTGGTCGTTCCTTACAGAACAATAATATTCCATAACGTTCATATACCACAATTTACTCAACCATTCTCCAATTGATGGACATCCTTTCATTTTCTAGCTTCTAGCCACTACAAACAGGGCTGCCACAAACATTTTGGCACATACAGGTCCCTTTCCCTTCTTTAGTATCTCTTTGGGGTATAAGCCCACTGCTGGATCAAAGGGTATGCACAGCTTGATAACTTTTTGAGCATAGTTCCAAATTGCTCTCCAGAATGGCTGGATGTGTTCACAGTTCCACCAACAATGTATCAGTGTCCCTGTTTTCCCATTTGGGGTTTTCTTAACAAAGATACTGGAGGGATTTGCCATTTTCTTCTCCAGCTCATTTTACAGATGAGGAAACTGAGGCAAATAGGCTTAAGTCGCTGACCCAGAGTCACACAGCTAGTAAGTGTCTGAGAATGAATTTGAACTCAGATTTTCCTGACTCCAGGTCCAGTACTAGTCACTTGCCATCTAACTGTCCCCATCTCCTTACAATATCCCAGTAAACAAAGCAGTCAAACTAAACCAGTCCCACCATCCATTGTAAAGAAAACAAAGGTCTATCAACAGACTGAAACAAAGGTTTCATGCCTTTGTAGTGAGAATGCTCAAATCTGAATATTTTAATTATATGATGACAAAACTCAGGCCAAAAGCAATTATTCCAATTGGCAAAAAACTCAAGCAGAATCATGGAAACTCCTTTTTTTTTCAATTAAAGGAAGACCTGTTTGATGGCACATTAGAGCCAGTAAATAACAAATATCCTAACCTTTAAAAAAAATAATAACCTTCTTTATCTATATTCCCATGGGAGAATTATAGTTCTCACTCAAGTCCCTTGGAAAGGTGTAATGGACAGCTTCCATTCAAGTCCAACTGGGCAGAGGGTGGATTTCTCTCTCAGACGTCTGGGTTGTTTAGTGTGACCAGTCAGCTATAAATCCCCCTGCAATCCATGTTTCTGCCCACGCACCAAATGAGAAAGGAAGAAGACAAATGGGTTCCCTTTCATTGTTGGCAGGTGATGCAGCCCCATTGGCAGTGGAGTGATCTGTCTGTTAGCTACTTTATTTCCAAGATGAATCGGGGGAGGGGACAAAGAAAGTATCCAGACACACGATTTCTAGGCAAAGCAAGAAAACCCTCCAGTAAATTTCTAACTGATAAATCAATTCAATTCATTTCAATGAGCATTTATTACCCAAGTCAAATTTTTTTATGTACCTCAGTCCTCTCTAGGAAAAGGGGAGAGACTGTAAGTATGAAACAGTGTATATACATAAGGTGACCATGTTTATTAGCTTTGATCAACTGTTTTTATTTCAAGGAAAAGTTCAGTGGAAATAGAGGATGAGAGAGAGAACAAGAAAGGAGATACACACACACACACACACACACACACACATACACACACACATACTAAATAGTTAACATTTATATAACACTTACAATGTGCCAAGCATTTTGGTAATCTTTCCTTTGAGCTATATTTGAAAAGTAGAAATCTGTAAGAACCATTACATAGAATCCCCAATCCCTATATTTATGTCCACCTGCATTTTTGATTTCCTTCACAGGCTAATTGTACACTATTTCAGAGTCCAATTATTTTTGTACAACAAAATAACAGTTTGGACATATATACTTATATTGTATTTAGTTTATACTTTAACATATTTAACATGTATTGGTCATCCTGGCATCTAGGGGAGGGGGTGGGAGGAAGGAGGGGAAAAATTAGAACAAAACTTGGCAATTGTCAATGCTGTAAAATTACCCATACATATAACTTGTAAATAAAAAGCTATAATTAAAAAAAAGAAAAAAAAAAAAGAAAGAAAAGTAGAAGTCTGTTAAGTAGAATGGGAAAACCCCCACCATGATGATTTCTTTAGAAGAAACTTCACTGTCTCCTACAATTTATTAAGAATTCTTAAACATTCTTCAGGATTCCTTTCCCTACTACTATCATCCTGAGAGAATGGTCAACAGCACCCAACTTGTTACTTAGTCATAGAGTGATACCTCTATCATTGGTCTGCATTGGTCTATTCCAAGATAACTAGGAAAATCTCCCCTAATGGGGAGGATATAAAGAGGGTTGATTCATGGAGGGATTAAAGCAGAGGAAGGGGAATAAGGTTTAATACAAGGAGCCCCCAAAGTCAGAAGACTTTAAATTGCCCCATGATTTTTCGAATATCTTATATAGTTTGCTCTAATAGTGACTAGGAAAAGGGTTTGTACTCTCCCACAGAAGTGTTGACAACCTTCTTGCTTACCCTATATTTCACAATTCATTGCCAAACTTCAAAACTACTGTTTATTGCAGAGTAAATAACTGATTACAATTGACAGTAATTCTTCTGTATAAAATTCAGGTTTCAAATTACCTTTGTCATGTAGGTTGATTAATCCACTCCCTCATACAAAACAATGTGATCTTCCCATCAGCAAAGGCCTGCATCCTAGAAGTAGGAAAATATAATGCTAAATGCCACAAATGGAATTAAAAGAAGTTCTTCCAACAGAGGATCTCTAGCTCAGGACCTCAAACTTTTTTCCCATTTTTGATCCCTTTTCACCCCAGAAATTTTTATGAAACTAAGGGCACATAGGTATAAAAATAGATATCCAAATCAAATATTTACTGATAATAAATCATAATTTCATGTTCCCCACATTCAATTATGTCACCCCATGGGTAGGGGCCATTTACTCAAAAGTTTAAGAAGCTTTGCTTTAGATGCATAGCTGCCATGAAAAATTTCTCAAAATTCAATCTTCCTCTTCTGATGAGCATTTTGCATTTAATAATAATTGTTGTTGTTCAGTCATTTCAGTCATGTCTGAGTCTTTGTGACCCCACTTGGGGTTTTCTTGGCAAAGATGTTGGAATGGTTTGCCATTTCCTTCTCCAGCTCATTTGACAGATGAGGAACTGAGGCAAACAGAGTTAAGTGACTTACTCAGAGTCACACAGCCAGAAAGTATCTGAGACCAGATTTGAACTCAGGAACATGACTCTTCCTGACTGCAGGCCAGGCACTCTATCCACTTTGCCACCTCGTTGCTCTAGATTTAATAATAACACTAATAACTACAAGCATTTAGATAGCTGAGTATAACTTTGTTTAGCTTCCAAATTTTGGAAATGTTTTACATACATTATGATCAATAGATCCTATGAGTTAATAAAAATGATAAGTATTATTATTTTTATTTTATAGATGACGACACTATGATTCAAAGACTTTAAGTAACTTGCTTATAGTCATACATTAGTGTCACAAGAAAGATTAAAATTCAGTTTTCATTTTACTCCAAATCTATTCTTCTTTCCATTATATCTTGAATTATTTTTCTGTATAAAAGGGAATTTTTATCTTATGTTTTACAAAGCCCTTTTCCTTCCTTCTCCTGGCAAAGAAATTAATATCTATCATTCTTGATAGAATAAGGAGGGGGAAAGAGGGCCAGCAATATATGAATAAGGGGGAAATAGGAAAGGAGTGATATGTTTGTATTACCCACACTTAGGATAGAGAATGCTTTTTCCCATGGAAACTACATGTTAACTTCAGCTAACCTGATATCACTATTATTATACTTCAAGGACGAGTTATGTAATCTTCCCCCACTCAAATGTACCTTGTGGCCCTTCTGTATTTTTAAATGTAGTATGATGTTTTTGAGGTAGTTTTGAAAACCTAGGTTCATCTACAGTATTTTCTATCCACAAACCATGCAGAAACCACAAGTTAAAATAGTTTTTATCAAGACAGAATAGCAAGGAATCACATCAAAATAAATGGGTCAAAAAAGAAAAGGAAAATAGGGTTTGTGGGCAATATAATAATCTTTCATCCTTACCCCTTTTCCTCTCCCCCATAGACATATCCAATGGTTATAGCCTCATAAAGATGTTAATGGAGAAATATCGTCTAAGGAAAATCACTTTGGGGTGAAAAACTCCCTGATGTGCTTGGACAGATAGGGAAAAAAGGAAAAAGTTCTCTTGCCTCCTCTCAACTTAATCTTGAAGATTTGTGCATGACTCCTGGATGCAAGAATTTGTTGAACTCTCTCCTTTGTTGTCAGCATTCCACTATGACTATTGGGCCGCCACTGCATTATCTACCAGGTGGCCCTTTCATTTTCTACTATCTCCGATTAAAGGCTGTCTTCCTCTTAAACATGTTCCCCATGGCTATAAGAAGGCTTGATTTGTCACCATGATGATTCCTCTCCTAGTTTTTTCCTTCAGATCTTCTGATATGTCCAAATACATGTTTTAGGGATTCTGATGTCTCAGGGCTTTCTCCAAAGAATACTAGGTTCCTTGCTGCATTACTTATAATCTCTGAAGTCAAATAGGAATCCTTCATTTTGGGTAACTCCACAGTAGCACAATTTGGAACATAGAGAGTGTTAAAGTGAATAATGTGAAATAAGACTAGAAAGGAGTGGGGGAACCAGACTACGGAGAGCTTTGAATGACAGGCTATCATTTAATGAGTCTGTATTTTATCCCAGAGGAAACCTTGATTGTCACTGTATGGGAAGATAAGGATGGAAATAACAGTGGGTGGTAATTAATAGGATTTTGTAATTGACTGAAGTTGGAAGAATGAAAATAGGAAAGAGTCAAAGTTGAACCTGAGGTTTCAAGCCTATGTACCTGGAAGGTTAGTAGTACTGTGAAGAGAAAAAGGGAAATTGAAAGAAAGGAAAAGTTTAGAGGGAAAGGGGATGAATTCAATTTGGAGTATTGCAGTTGAGTTACTAGCAGAGCTCCTAAATGGAAATGTCCAGGAAGTAGTTAAAATAGGTAAGACTGTCACTCTGAGGAGACATGGGAGCGGGAATGATAATTTAAGAGTCATTAGTAGCATAGAGAAGATTTTTTTTAAAATATTGAGAAGAGATGATATTGGGAGCAGAAAAGGAGAACAGAGAAGAGAAAGAAGAAAAGGAAGTGAAGGAAGAAGAAGGGAGAATAAGAGAGAAGAGAGAACCTGGAAGGAGACCTTGATTAAACTAAATATAGGATACTACATTTACTTCTGGAAACCACATTTGAGGAAAGATATCAATTTGCCAGAAAATATACAGAAGAGCCTAACCAGATTAATAAAGGTAATATGCTATATTAGGAACAACTGAAAGCACTAAGATTCAGCTTGGAGAAGAGATGAGTGAGGAGAGGAAAGTAGGAAATAAGAGAGGGAGAGCGTATGATAGCATCTTCAAGCTTTTAAAGGGCTATTATATTGAAAAGAGCACAACTTCGATGGACTGACGGGACCACATAGCCCTAATGCCAATCATATATTTATCTAAAAGATTATTTTACTGAGAATTCACACAGGGCAAAAGCTCACATGGAGCTAAGAAGAGATTTAAGGACACCCTCAAGCTCTCTCTGAGGAACGTTAGTATCAATTTGAGACATTGCAGATGCTGGCACAGGTCTGCCCAGCATGGCATGCCCACATCAAAGAAAGCACTGTGCTCTACACGCAGTGCAGAATCACATAGCACAAAGGAGACAAGTGAGAGATGCAGGGATCCAGAGACATTCCATCCCAAAGTTTCAGATGAATGATTTATTCCCAGTGTGCGTAGAACCTTCCAATTTGGTATGGGACTGATCATCCGCAGTCAATCGCATTGTACCTCGATCCCAACATTATGATACCATTGGCTTTTTTCAAATTTGAGATACGAATGACAGCAACATTAAAAGAGGGATTAGATTTACTCTTTTTGGTCCCAGATGGCAGAACCAGAAACTAAGAATAGAAGTTGCAAAAAGGAAGATTTAAGCTTGATGTCAGGAAAATCTGGCCAATGACTTTAACTATCCCCCAAAGGAAGGAGCTGTAGTAATACATACTTGGCTTTCTCCCTATTCTGTCTTTGAGCAGAAGCTAGATGACCGTTTATTGTATATATTATAGTATGGTCTGGTTTTTTTTTTTGGGGGGGGGGAGGGTCAGGATTTGTGGTTAAATGGTCCCTGAAATCCTTTCCAACTGAATTTCTGTGGTTCTGAAACACTAGTAAGGGAGTAATGGAAGATCAATTTCGACTTGAAGTTTAAGGAAACATCACTCAAGAAATAGCAGGTCTTTGGAATTAACAAATTGTTTATTTAAAAATATTAATTAACTTTATTCCAACATAATCCTCAATCAGTGCTTTTTGTTGTCTATTCCTTTACCTAGAAGTCATTCTCATTCTATTTTTATGCCTTAGTTCTTTGTTGTGTGTGTGTTTTTAACACTACACTCTAGTATTTCTCTAGCAATGACAGATCTTCCAGACAAAGAATTTAGAAACTTTTTTTTTATCATCTGAGTCAGAGAACAAAGAAATAGTGCTGGGGAAGGCAGGGGATACTTAGGGAAAACAGTAGTAAGTCTTACTTAATTTTGATCATTCGGGGATGATCCATCAACTTAGCTTTGCTGGTATGTGATAGTCAATTGGATCTAATAGCAAAAAAGTGTGGGACGTAAAGATCCCACTAATAGATGGTCCAGTTTTAATGTCATTTTTCTGAAACTCATCAAAAAAGAAGATTTCTTTGAAAGTTTAAAAAAATAAAACCAAAGAGTTTATCCAACCCCTTCACTTTTGCAAGTGAGGAAACTGAGATCCAAGAAGTACAATGATTTAAGATCAAATGGAAATTAGTAACTCAGGGCTTCTGATCCTAAATCCAGTATTTTTTTTTTACTATATCATAAATCCAAAAGCAATTTCTTAGTTTCAAGAATGCCTACTGATACAACTTTTGAATGCCATACCTTAGGAATTCTCTATTTGTAGCTTAATGTGTATAAGAGAAAAACATATGGTACTTTAAAATTTATAAAACATTTTTACATATGCAAATCATTTCACTAGAGCTTCCCCACAACCCCCTAGGGCAGCTAGCATGAGTGTTCTTTTGTCTATATAAAAGAGAGAACAGAAGTTGCAAGAAGTTAAATGATTTGCCTAATGTCTTGTGGGTAGCTAGCTAAAAGCAGTAGGAAGCTTTTTCTTCCTGAGTTCAAATTTGACCTGAGACCCTTACTAGCTTGTGACCCTGGACAGGTGACTTAACCCTGTTTGCCTCAGTTTCCTCATCTGTAAAGTGATCCAGAGAAGGCAATGACAAACCACTCCAGTATCTTTGCCAAGAAAGCTCCAAACGGTACCATGAAGAATCAGATTTGATTCAATGACAATGGCTCATAGCTTGATGAACTCAAAGCCAAAGTCTTCCCACTTTCTGATGCTATATTTTTATGCCCTTCAGAATAATTCAAAGGAATAGATCCATGTAAATAATTTTAATGCTCCTTCAGTGAGCTAGGAGATCAATATTTGGGAGACAATAAACCTAGATTTGCATGTATTCTACCGTCTGTGATTCTAAAGATCACTAGAGGTATGACCCAAAGACAACAAATACATCAGAGCTCCAAGCACATCTACAATAACTCAGCTCACAGCTGTTCTCAGTGCTGACAGTCATCTTTTCTGAGAGAGACACAGGACTGGAAGGACTGCAGTGAGGCAGAAACAGATGTGTGGTTAAACTAAATGGCATTGTCTCCCTAGCCCAAATCAGGTCTCTACTCTTGCCTGACTTAGGCCTGTCTGTAGCTGTGAAAACACAATATGGCTTTGTCTTTTGAGACAATATCCTAAAAATCTATAAGATTTTGTACAAGATCACCTGACATTTTCTTTTACTAAAGAAATGAAAGATCTAGTTCCTATCCCTATATTTGACATACTCTATAAGCTGAATAAATAAAAATTCTGATAAATTGGGAAACTTTCTCTTAGTTGTCTTTTTCTCTCTGTTTTAAAGACATATGCTGACAAAATTCTAGCTTTGTATTCCCTCCCCCCTTGGTTCGCATAGTAGATGCTTTAACATATATTAACATATAATATGCAACATTATATGCTAACATATTTTACACTAATGTATTCTATTGATGTACACTCATATAATTACATATATTAATTTGTTTATTGATATATTTAAATTTTAAATACTTACTATCTATAAATGCTTCCATTCACTCATTTAACATGTCTAATGAATATAAGAATGTATATTTCTAAATTTTCCTGTGTTTGTGTCTTTATTCTTTCTTAATTTTCCATTTCTTCTACCCTATCCTTCTCTTAACACAACGTATTCTATGAATAAAGCATAATTTTATTATTATTCTGTTCACTGAACAGAATTTAATGTTTCCCATCATTAAACTTCCAAAGACAAATGAACAGCATGTCCTATCTTTTTTTCTTTCCAAAAAGTAAATAAAGTTGCCTATATAGCCCTTAGACAAAAAGTACTTTGTAAATTATAGTATGAGTTATTATTGTTATCTGATTAAAGAAATTAATGCTAATGAACAGTTAATAGGCTTTAATTCTCCCAGAACAATAAGAAGTTTTTTAAGGAGATGAGAAAAGAGAATAAGCATTCATATAGTACCTACTATGTGCCAAGCACATAGTAAATATTTGTATTTTTACAAATATTTTTCTCACTTGAGTCTCACAACAACCATGAAAGGCAGAGATATTGTTACTATTCCCATTTTATAATTGAGGAAACTGAAGCAAACAGAAGTTAAGTGATTTGCACAGTCACAGAGCTATTAGCTGTCTGAGCCAAATTTGAATTCAGGACTTCGTGACTCCAGGCCCAACACACTATACACTGTGCCAGCCAACTAAAAGAAGAATACATTCATCTAACCGGATGATTTGGAGTTCATAGTTCATAGAGAAGTTATTGGTCAGGGTGGTAATAATTATATAACCTGGTATATAGACTACAGTGCTGGACTTGAAATCAGGAAGATTTGGATTGAAATTCCACCTTCATTGTATATGTTTAACTTGTATCAGATTGTTTATTGTCTTGGGAGGGGGAGAGGAGGGAATGAGAAAAATTTGGAACACAAAGTCTTTTTTTTTTTTTTTAATAACTTTTTATTGACAGAACCCATGCCAGGGTAATTTTTTACAACATTATCCCTTGCACTCACTTCTGTGGAACACAAAGTCTTACAAAAATGAATGTTGAAAACTATCTTTACATATATTTGAAAAAAAGAAAGAAAGAAAGAAATTCCACCTTAGATTTGTGCTAGCTATATGACTTTGGTCTTTCTGACCTTCAGTTTATAATCTATAAAATTAGGGCAAGAATACAACCTCATGGTGCTGTCAGAAAGATCAAATGAGATGATAAATGTAAAGTGCTTTGCAAATCTTAATGTAGCATACAATTATCAGCTCTAATAGTCCTTTCTGAATTTGCTGGACTTCCATTATAGCTACCAATGTGATTCTATTCCCCAAGTCAGGGGAGAGATGGGGCCAGAGATGGAGGGTCCAATATCTTCAGTGAGAAAATATGGGAAAACCTGTCTCTATAATGTAAACTAGTTACTCTAAAGTTAGGAGCACAGAGGAGGCTGCATGATCCCAAGTCTCAGACTAGCCTTCTCTTCTACTCTAAGAGAAGTAAAACCTGTTTTTTCACATCAGGAAGACCAGCAATGTCCTCAGCTGAACTTTCAGGACAAGTAGAAATTTTATCAGGGAGCACCTGAAGCTTAATTCTATTGATGGACTTAAAAAAACAAAAACAAAAAACAATGGCCTTGTTTTAAAGGCAGGTGAGGTGGGGAGAGATTGTGTCAGATTTCTTGTTCTTTTCCCTTCTTTATCTCCTTCCCTTCTCATTTTTCTGTTACCTTTTCTTCCTTATTCTTCTCTCAAATAGACAAGGAACACCTTAATCCCATCTTCTCCATTTAATCCACCTCATGCTAAATGTCAACAGGGCCTACCTTGTCAGACCAGAGAGTGCCTAACTTGTTCTTCTTCCTTCCAATGACAGCGATACTCTACTAACCTTTCCCCATTCCATCCAACTACTGAAATTGTCTTTGAGTTTACACTGGCTCAGGTTACTGATGAAGCTTCCTGGTCACCTGGGTGCAAAACATCCAGGATATAATGGAGACTTTAGACTATATATAGACCAGCAGCATGAACAATACTGAGAAACTGCTCTCTGAATCTGTTTTATCCTGGATGAACATCCCTTCCCTGTTCTGAACATCCTTCCCCTGCTAATGGCTAAATAAACTTCCTTTTGGTAACTGTTGGACTGTGAATGTCTCATTTCATTTCAATTTTAAACCTAAATTACCAGGTGAGTCAGACATTGCCTATTACAGCATTCTTTCTCCCTGGATAGGAGTTCCATAAGAAAAATAGGAAAAGGTTTAGGACGATGCTTCTCAATAGCTTTTTATTCATGCCATGGTATTCTTTGCCATGAAGAAATCATGGCATGTTGAATGTTGGATCTGGCAAGACTACAGAAGAATTGAAGAAACACAAAGTCCTTTTAATAAAAACAGCTGTTATGTTGAGGGTTTTTTTTTGGGGGGGGGAGCGGGACGCAAAGTTCAAAGTGTGATGTCTTTTGAGTTTAGTATGTACCTACCCTCGGCAGTGTGTCCAATGGATAGTCAATCTCTAAGCCAGGAAAATTTATGTTCAAGCATTGTATCTGACACTTCCTAGCTATATATGATCCTGATCAAATCTCTCAGTCTCTCAGTATTGTAGATAACTCCCTAAGTTTTAGAAAAGGGATTCACCTGCTTTGGTAGGGAAGATTTCTTCACCTGGCAATCTCTCCTACTAAAGAAATGAAAGATCTAGTTCCTATCCCTATACTTGACCATACTCCATAAACTGAATAAGTAAAAATTATATTAAGACAAAATTATTTTAAATGTTCTCTTATCTTCAATAACATAACATCCAAATTTTGTGATATATGCTAAAAGGCTACAATCCATTTGAGGATCACTGACTTAAAAACTCCTTAGAAATACTTGCTGGCCTTAATTTGGAACTATGCCCAAAAGGCTATAAAACTGTGAATACTTTTTGATTCAGCAGTACCATTACTGGGTCTGCATCCTAAAGAGATCATAAAAGAGTAGAAAAGGACCCACTTGTGCAAAAATGTTTGTAGCAGCCCTTTTTCTGGCAGCAAGAAATTGGAAATTGAGTGGATAGGCTGAATAAGTTGTGATATATAAATATAAGGGAATATTATTGTTCTATAAAAAATGATGAGCAGGCTGATTTCAGAAAAGCCTGGAAAGCTTTACATGACCTGATGCTGAGTGAAGGGAACAGAACCAGGAGAACATTACACAGTAACAAGATTGTATGATGATTGGCTATAGTAGACTTAACTTTTCTCAGCCATATGGTGATTCAAGACAATTTCAAAAGACTCATGATGGAAAATGCCATCCATATATCCAGAGAAAGAACTAAGGAGACTAAAAATAGATTAAAGCATACTATTTTCATCTCCCCCTCCCTCATGGTTTTTCCTTTTTTTCTGATTTTTCTTTCACAACATGAATAATATGAAAATATGTTTTAAATGATTGTACATATATAACCTATATCAGATTGACTGCTGTCTTGGAGTGGAGGAAATAAAAGAGAAAGGAGGAAAAAAATTGGAACTCATGAATGTTGAAAACAATTTTTACATATAATTGGAAAAAATAAAATATTAAGTGAAGAAAAAAAAAAAAAGATGGTCTTATACAGTGATGTATTCCTGCTCTTGGGGTTGGCTGCAACTGATGGATCCCTGGAGCTGGGCTAAAGCCATTTGACAAGTGTGTGTGACCCTGAGTGCAGCCCCAATACAAGCCAGAGGATGAGACTATCAGGCTACCTAAGAAGGGGTGAACTGCTCCTCCAGGTCAGAATAATGGAAGATTTCATGGAAATCAATATTGTGATTGGACCTGTGACTGGTCACAGCTGGGAAGAGAAAAGGAAATTCAAGCTCAAAAAAGAAAAAAAGAAAAACTCAACGAATGTGTATTTTGTTTCTAAAATGAACAAGCCACATTCCTCTGTAGGGTGTTGGAGAAGATTTAGTACCTCCTTTTGAGATTGCAGGATTTGTCTTGGTTAGTTTGGATGTCAGCCCAGGGCACACTTTGAAAAAGAATGTTAAAAATCATCTGCTCTCATGGTCATCCCAGCTTTGCCTGTTACTGCCGCCCTCGTAGTCAGAAGCAACTAATTGAGAGAGCTCTGGTTTTGCAGACAGAAAGATCCAAGTTTGAATCCTACCTAATGAAGCCTTTGCCAGTACCTCTTAACTCTAGTGTCTTCCTGCTGTTAGTTCTTTCCTATTTTTCCTTTATATAATCTGTTTGTTTATTTCCCCCACTAGATTGTGAGCTTGTTGAAGAAGAAAGAGACTCTTATCTTTCTCTATAATTCCAGCACCTGGCACCGTGTTTAATACTTTGTTATTCGATTGTTTTTTCAGTCATGTCTGATCTTTGTGACCCCATTTGGAGTTTTCTTGGCAAAAATACTGAAGTGCTTTGCCATTTTCTTCTCCAACTCATTTTACAGATGAGAAAACTGAGGCAGGCAGGGTTAAGTGACTTGCTTAGGATCAGATTGTGCCTCAGGAAGATAATAAGTCTTCTTGACGCTATCATGGCAATCTATCTAATGTGCCCCTTACTTGCCCATGCATTTAGTACCTAGAGACACTTAATATGTTTATTTATTGACCTCAGACATTAGCTAGGTAACCATGGCAATCATTTAGTCTCTGTCTCAGTTTCCTCAACTGTAAAACAGGAATAATAACAGCACTTACCTTGTACAATTACTGTGAGGATCAAATGTAATAATATTTGTAAAGTGTTTATCACTGTACTTAGCATATAGTAGGTATCATATAACTGTTTATTTCATTCTTCACTATATAAATGTTAACAACAATTATTACTAGTCCAGAGAGCCACAATCTCACAAATGGACAATTATATGACAATATAAATTACCTGAGAGGGGGAGGGGAAAGCTCAAGATTGATATGCTACTCCACAGATCTTAAAGGTAGCAATAACAATGATGATGAAGATGATGTCTTCATAATAAGATTATGGTCATGGAATGCAAAGGACCTTAGAAGTTTCACCCAATCCCCTCCTTTTGCAAAGCCCAGATTAATTAAGAAACCGAACCAAATCTCATATTCTGAAGGCTTTATAGATTTTCAATACATCAGCTCAAGAGATTCTCAAAACAACTCTTTGAATTGGACAGGGTAAGCAATAGTATCCCCATTCTATAAATGAGAAAATTGAGTCCCAGACAATTTACAAAATACAGCTAATTATTCAGGTCCTATGGCAGCCAACGATTATGTTCTCAATCATTTACACACTCTTGTAAAACTCCTTGCAGACAGGTATTTAATTTTCTTAAGTGTTCTTTCTTTAAGTCACAAAGTTTCATACCTCAAAACTACTTCTTCAGTAATAAGAAGTCACTTTTGTTTGGGCTATTTATTTTCCTTCCCCCACCCTCACCTTCCTCATTCCTCCAACATCATTAAGATATTAGTTTCACAGCTATACCTTTGAACTTGACCAATAAATAACCGAAGTGTCTCCTGACACATCCAAGAAGTCTGTGGGTGATCACCTTAGATAGAATGAGGGATCCAATTAATTATCCCCATGCAGTGACAGTCTCCTACCTAGAATCCAATGAGATGCTGTTTGCCAAATGTTCTTCATCACTCTTCCTCTGTAGAAGATGTCACAGAATCACAGAGTCTAAGAGCTGGAAGAAACTTCATCAACACTCTAGTATAATCAACACAAGAAAGGAATCCCCACAGTGGTACACCCCACATGTGGGGGTCCAGCCTCTGTTGAGGTTTCTTTGTTAAATAACTTGCCCAGAGTCACTCAGCTAGTAAGTGTCTAGGGCCTTAGTAGTTGATATTTGAGAATTTTGCTTCAAAATTTCATCACTCTGTCCTCAGAAACTTTGAAACACAATTCTCAAATATCAACTACTAAGGCCCTAGACACATATGAACAAATGTAAGCTGTTGCCTGTCTGTATGTGTGTGAGAGAGAGAGACATCTTTGCTACTAGGCTATAAGCTCCAGGAGAGCAGAGACCATGTCTTAATTATTGTTATTATTATTTTAAATTATCTTTGTATCTTCCCCAGTACCCAGCACCATGGGCTTCACAGAAGGCCTATAGTTACTAAAAATTCTTCCTCTCCTTCATGATTTTGACAACCTCTAACACTTTCATGTGAATCTGACAGGTCTGCAAGAACCAGCAGACACACAGAGGAAATGAAAGCTTTGCCATAGAGTTATAAGAAGTATGAAAAGGGCAGACCTGACTAGAGGCCAAGAAGCTCGAGGATATTTCAGGACTAATGAGGGACAGGAAGAGAAAAACAGACAGAAAACCACTTCCTCCTTCTCAGAAAGGGCCTCAGTCAGTTGTTCTCAATTCCTTCTTGGAGCTTTTTGAGGAAATTTTTGAAAACCTTTGAGTCCGTTGGCCTGAGGATTGAAAACCAATGCTGCAGAGATACTTAGTGCCTTGTAAAAATTTTTTTAAATTTTCCTTCCCTAAAAGATGGCAAATTCATCTGGCATTTAAATTTAGGAGAAGGCTCTTAGGTCCAAAGCTAATTTGTGATTTAATTAGATCAAAATCTGCCTGAGTAGCTGGCTATCTTTCCAGATATTTCTATTATCCTTATAACATCCCAATCAAACTGGTCTCAGTATTCCATTCTTGGTCCTCTCCACAATTCTAGGCTGTGGACACAAATGATGTTAACTTAACATATGTAAAAAAGCTTTACAAACTTTAAAGTACTACATAAATGCTACCTGTCATCATCATCATCATTATCATTATTATTACACATAAGTGGCATTGGACAAATCATTTAAGCCTCGGTTTCCTCCTCTGTAAGGTGAAAGAACTGGACAATAGGCTTCTAAAGTCCCTCTCAGCTTTATATCTGTGATTCTCCTCCCTACAAATGGTGGTGAGAACAGGGAGATTAAAAAGAGAAAAGGAAAAAAAATATATGTACATGTAACTCTTGCCTCTTCCCTCTCCCTCTTTATCAGTGCAATATAGTATTCATGACATTTCCCTACTCACAGGACCTTTTGAATGCTTCCCCCGCAAAGGCCAAGAGTCTCTTGTATTCTCTTAAGACAGCGGATGCTCATTGCCATTAAATGAATCATCTTTCAATCTGCTAAGTTTAAAAAAAAAAAAAAACTGAGGAAACTTAAGTGAGGTTATAGCCTAAAACTTTTCTTCTGCAAATCTGTATTAATTTATTAATAGCAATATATTTCAACATTTCCATAGATCCCATCCATGTCAAAATTCCCTCCAACCATACAAATCCCAACCCATCATTGCCTTCTTATTCCCTTTGTCTCCTGTCCAGGCCATAAATCCTCCCTGGGAGTCCACCCAATGGGCTGTGACTCTTTCTCTAGAGATCTTCACATTATGTGAGTGCCAATGGAGCACACAAGCGTCCATTGTTTATATCTCATTCTTGATATATAACTGGCCCATCTTCTTTCCTGGTCATACATCTCTCTGATGATAACCTTTAGACTGCTTTTCCTGCACAGTGCTTCACTGCTAATGTATTACAGCCTACGTGGAGCCACAATTTAAATTCTTCAGACTTTGAGTTGGAGAATACATCACCAGAGGAGTGTTGATGTTTAAAAGGATAAGCCTTTGATTCAAAAAGAAGCTATGTAATTTTAAAAGGAAGAGAGAGAAAAAGAGAGAGAGAGAAAGAGAGAGAGAGAGAGCGAGAGAGAGAGAGAGAGAGAGAGAGAAGAGAAGGAGAGGAGAAAGAGAGAGAAGGAGAGGAGAAAGAGAGAGAAAAGGAGAGAGAAAAAGAAAGAGAAAGAGGCTGAGCAACCTATTCCCCTTTGTCTTACTCAATTCTGAAGCCAGATCATTGTCCATCTGCAGAATCAATCTAAGATATATGTATTGATGCACCAGCTCAGTGTTCATTCAACTGCATATTATTGCCTGGCTAATAAATATTCTTCCTCTACTTGATCTTTCCTGTGTGAATAATTGGATCAAACTCTTTTGAACAAATGTAAACTACTATAATCTGCAGAGCTCACTTGTATAACACTCATTTACAAAATACTTTATTTCCATTATTTAATTTGATATTTGCTCTCTATGAAATAGATAATTCTACAATTATTATCCTCACTTGATAGATGAGGAAATGAAGGCTTGGAAATATAAAATAATTTTCCCAAGTTCACACAACTGATCAAAGGAAGATCTCTTTCCATTGGACCATGACGTTCTAGATTCTACAATAATGAAGCATGTAAGATATGATATGTGAGGTGAAATTTCCTCATCATAGGATTATAGAATCACAGATCTAGAGCTGGAAGCCACTTTGGAAGACTGTTCTAGGGCAGCTAGGTGAAGGAGTGGAGAGAGCAAGAGCACAAGCTCTGTAATCGAAAGAACCTGAGCTCAAATCCAGCCTAGTTGTGTGAGACTGGGCAAGTGGCTCAACCCCAGTTGCTTCCAGAGAAGCAGCAGCAGCAGCAGCCATCTGCTCCTTTCTTCATCTTGCAGATGAGGAACCTGAGGTTCAGGAAGGTTGTGAATTGATATACCTACTGAGTGTCAGAGTCAGGACTCATTCAGGGTCTCAAAGTAGATCCTGGAAGAAAAAGAGGAAAGAGGAAAAAGCTGGAGTCAAAAATAAGCCCTAGGAATGTGAAACAGAATTTAATTCTGTTTAAATTTAATTAATTTACTTTAAACAGAGATCTACTAAGTAGACAATACCAATGGGGGGAACAGAGAGTTAGTAGCAACATCTGGGAAGAAGGCAAACAAATGGAGAGAAAAGGAGGAAAGAAGGTCAAGTTAGAGGCTGAAGGGAATATCAAAATTTGCAATGAACAGCTTAAGCTGCGATGCAAAGTGCCGTGTTACCACCAGATGGCATCAATAGCCACTCTCCTGGTCCCGTACATAACAAGAGGGGAACTAGGCCAGACCCACCCTCACTCGGGCAGTTATGGCTTTTTCCCGTGGGCAAGAGTGCCAAGAAATACCAGCTTTTCCTGTGGCACTCAAAGTTCATGACCTTCCATCCCCCAGCTCCCTCCTCTCTGGCATCCCCGTGAGACGCAGATAGCCACTCAGATTTACCCAATAAGAATCACCTCTGAGCCTTCATCCTTCAACACTTCCTCCCATGAATAACCACATTTTACCTCATCCATCATGTGATTTCAGCTTAATGAAGCCACAGGAACAAACTAAATCTCCTGATCTACATGTATAGCGCAGATTGAATAAGCAATACGCAATAAAAAAATTGTTTTTCTTTAAATTCAGCTGTTCCCACTGTTCCTAATACAGGAGGTTTTTAGGTAGTACATAGACCATACTAAACCCAGTTCATTTAGCCTAACCCCCATGGCTGCTCCTCCTATGGACAGAGAAAAGAAGTATAGACAATTGATGTTTGGCACATGAAACTCATTGAGCCAGTCTTTAGAGTAGGACTGAGAAACCCCGGGCCGTGGTTTGGCTCTAGCATTTGAAGCTTTTCAGCTTTGATACCCATCACTGTTAAGGGACCTCTGCTTCTTAAGCAGCTAGTTTATTGCTTATAAAACAGAGTAAAAAAACAAGGGTGAGCAGACTCAGCAGTGAATCCCTGGAAACAGAAGTGGGTTACACTGCCATCTCTCTGAACTGGAGACCCCACAAACCTCATCTGCTCTCCCATCTCATCACTTTCTGTTTTAGGTGACCCCTCAGGGCCAAAGCTCTGCCCCTCCATACAAGCAGGGGAGGGAAGACAGTGAGAGAGGGGCTGCAACTATATAAACTTATCTTCCCTATTAAAATACAAGCCCTTTGAGCATAGAGACTATCTTACTTGCAAGAATTTGTTTCTTCAGAGCTCAAAGCAGTGTCTGATGTGTAGCAGGTCCTTAATAAATGCCTTTTCCTTGATTCGCATCTTGTGTCTAATTTTTTGCAGGTCATCTCACACGTTAGACTATGAACTCCTTGAGATCAGGGCTTTTTTTTTCTTTCTTTCTTAGCTTCCTTTGTACCCCAGACTTTAGCACAATGCCTGGCCCATAATGAGAATTTAATAGATGTTTGTCAACTTGATTTGAAATTTCATCTTAAACCAAAGCCAGATACTCTGTCATTTAATACAAAACAACTTGGTAACCAACTCAGAAATGCAGATTTCCCTCTAGAATCCCTCAATCTACTACTTCTTGACTCCAGTCTGGCGAGGGCTCATTTTATGACACAGTCATTCCAGCCTCGTATTTGGTTTGTAACCTCTCAGTGCAAAGGAAAATAAATACTCCCTCGTCAGCAACTCCAGGGCAGAAATGATGACAGGAAGCCACTTGGAATTTTTCTTTTTTATACCTTGTAACCAGCTTTGGATCCTCAAGGCAATGAATGAATGGCTTCTGAGTCTCTAATGCCCCATTATTTAAACCAAAGCTACAAGGGAGAGACATCTTAAAGTTCTGATTTTACCCAGACATACCTCAGAGGCCAGGGCTCTCTCCTCCTTATATTCAGAGGAGAATAACAGACTAAGGGGAGCTGTGCCCAGCAAAACCCTGCAAGGGAGAAGCCAAGAATATAAACCTAACACTTAGGAAGTTACTTGGACTTCCTCTATATCAATCTGTGTAACTCTCATTTTTGTTGTCATTATCCAATCGTTTTTAATGATGTCCTACTCTTTGTGATCCTACCTGAGGGTTTTTTGGCAAAGATATTGGATCGAGTTGCCATTTCCTTCTCCAGTTCATTTTACAGATGAGAAAACCGAGGCAGACAGGGATGTGACTTGCCCAGGATTACCCAGCTAGTAAAGTGTCTGAGGCTGGATTTGAACTCAGGAAGATGAGTGCTCCTGACTCCAGGTCTGACACTATATCCAATTTCCCTGTTGCCTTCATAATTTGCCCCATTTCCTCTAAGCTATTCATATGCAAGTTCTTTCATTGTTAAAAATAAAATTTGACTTTCATAGAAATCTCAAGTTAATCAGAAGAGAGAAAAAATGCCTACATTGATTGTAATGTCACAGCATCAATGTAATTATTACCAGAAAGCAACATACAGAGAGTAGCGGGTCTATAAATACTTCTATACACTCCAGGATACGAAGACCCAAATAGTTCCATTATCTAGACTTAATGAGAGTTTGGCAGTCACGTTGTATTCTTAAGGCCTAACATCAGTCTAGTGTCAATGATGTGGTCTCATGATTCTCATGTGTAGGAATGGGGAAAACAGAAACAAAGGGAGGGAGAAGGAGAGAGACAATAATCCTGATTAGAATATGAAATTAAGCTTTTTAAAAATGGTTCTTTGCTTTCTACACTGTGGGACTGTGAGTAATATATTTGTCCTAGTTCTCAAGTGTATATCTCCTAAGAATAACTAACCTCACTTGCTCACTATCTAAAAAGCATTTCATGGTCACCTATAGGGTGCAAAGCTGTAACCAGGGTAAGCTATAAAGAGATTTTTCCCCCAGAGCCTTGAAATTTCTCGGACATTGCCAAGTACTGCACTATTAAAAGACAGAAACAATCAAGTTTCTTCTGACTTTGTTCATTAGGATAGTTAAAAAGAAGGCACCAGTGTACATCTTCCCCTCACCCCAGCTCCTGCATACCATTCTTCCCCCCTTCCTATAAGCCAACTTTCCTAGTAGTGTCAAACTTTATTAATAAAGAGCATACTATGTGTTAGTAACTGTGCTAAGCACTGGAGATACAAGAAATGAAAATAAAAACCATAAGCCCTGCTCTCCAAGAAATCACAGCCTAAAGGAAAAGACAACATGCAAATGACTATGTAGAAAACAGGCATATGCCGAATAAATTGAAAATAATAGCAAAGGGAAAGTACAATAGTTAATAGGGAAATGCTTCTGGTAGAAGACTGGATTTTAGCTGGGAGTAAGCAAGTTGGGAAAGGTAGAGATGAAGAGAAGAGAGAATAAAAGAGACAATGAGTGAAAATGCTAGGAGATAAGAGTCAGAGAAACTCAAAAAAAGAGGATATTACAGAAGAAGGGGTTTAACAGCATAAAAAGCTGCAGAAAGTCAAAAAGGATGATGTTTGAGAAAAAGCACAGTGGTCTTTCCTCCAATTGTCGCAGAGGGGCAAGCAGGCTACTTATGTGTCCCATAGTGACTCCCATCACATCCTCAGTTGCCTAGTCAGTCATTCAGAAGGAAATATTTTGACAGTTCTTAAACATTTATTAGAAACATACTATGGGTCAGGCACTGTACTAAGTGCTGGAGATATAAAAAGAGGTAAAAGAGTCCCTGCCCTCAAGAAACTCCCAGTCTAATTGGGAAGACAATAAGGATACATACATATATGCATTATGTATATATGTACATATATATACACAGGTGTGTATATACACATGCATACATACATGTAGACACATGCATACTGTGTGTATACATATATGTGTGTATAACATACACAACTTATATACAAGATTAAAAGGAAATAATTAAACAAAAGAAGTCACTAGAATTCATCAGAGTTGGAAAAGTCTTTCTACAGAAGACAAGATTTTAGTTGAGACTTAAAGGAAGCCAGGGAAGCCAGTAGATAGAAATGAAGAGGGAGAGCATTCCAGGCATATGGAACAGTCAGAGAAAATATGGAAAGCAGAGAGTTGAAGAGTCTTGTTCATATCAATAACTCAATCATTGAAGTTTTATGCAGACTTGTGTCTTGGGGTAGTTGTTAAGATAAATGAAATTTTTTTTTGTGAAATGAAACCATCTGATAAGCCCAGAAAGTTGGGTTAGAGAACTCTGGGAAGAGCTTTAGATGACAAAGTGAAGTGAGTACCTTTGATCCAAGAGGCAATGGCCAGGAGAGTTTTCTGAACAGTGGGAAATATGACACAGTCAGACTTGTGCTTTAGGAAAGTCATTTTGGCAGCCTTGTGGAGAATGGAGGTGAAAGGCTAGGAAACCAATTAGGAATCTAATTGCACAGGTGAGAAATGATGAGGACCTAAACTATTATGGTTATAATAAACAGAAATAGGGACAGGTGTGAGAGATGCTATGAAACTAGAATTAACAAGACTTGGGAACTGAATTGATGTGGGTTATGAGGGAAATAAAATTTAGTGAATAACCTAGATGACTGGAAGGATGGTGGTATCCTCAATAGAGATAAGGAAATTTGGAAGAAGGATGGGTTTAATAAAATAAATAATGAACTTTAGTTGGGATATAATGAATTTGAGATGCCTCGTACATGATGAGATCTATAAAGGAAGGGATCAAATCTTATCTATTGAATCTCCCTTTGTCACCTATCAAAAGTCTCTGAATCAAGTTGGCAACTTAATAAATGTCTTGAATTCAACACACATTAAGCACCTATTATATTTTGTTTTCTATGTCAGGCACTGATGGAGCTACAAAGATAAAGAAAAACTGTGTCTGCCCTCAAGAAATTTATAATCTATATTTACAGTCCTGACATATTTCAATATTTTCTCTTTATGGTTCTTGGGTCTGTTTTACATTAGAAGTCAATTTTTTAAAAATTATTCAAATAGAAAAGAACAGAAATGAGGATAGTTTACCTCAAGGCAAATAATCAGCAAATCCAAATATTTGGCTTTGGAATCTTTTTGTATACTTATATTTGAACATGGGTGTCTCTGTTGTCCTGTCAGTTTATTTCCTAACCCAATAAGGAGTCTAGATTTTAGCAAAGCTAAAGTATCTCATATTATTCTTGTGGAGAATGTGATTGTAGTTTGAGAGATTCAGAATTGGTGGGATGACTGGACTCAAAGAGTAGTTAGTTATTAATGGTTCAATGTCAGGAAACAGGAGGTCTCCAGTGGAATTCCCCAGGCATCTATACTATTTAATATTTTTATAAATGTCTTGGAGAAAGGCAAAAACCACAGGTTCATCAAATTTACAGATGGGAAGGGTAGCTAACAACACAAGGGAACCAAGGTCCAAAAATATTTTGATGGGCTAGCACTGGGCTGAATTTGATGTGATGTAATGCAATAGAGGTAAATGTCATGTTACACTTGGATTCAAAAACTCATCTTCATGAGTTCAAGATGGGGAAAGTATGGCTAGATAAGAGTTGTTCTAAAAAAGATCTAAGGGCATTAGTGGACTAAAGTTTAATGAGTTGTTGGTATATTGTGGCAGTCAAACAAAAGAAAAACTAATTTAACCTTGGGCTGCATTAAGAGAATTAAAGTTTGGCCCCCTTATACTCTATCCTTATCAGTCCTCTTCTATAGTACTGGGTTCAGTTTAAGAAGATGATTGAAAAAATGGAAATGTTCTGACAAGGTCAACCAAGACTGTGAAGGGCCTTGAATCCATATCATGAAGATAAACTGAAGGAATTGAGCATGTTCAAATGGGCATTTTCAAAGAGAAGATTCAGGGGAGATTGCTACCTTTAAATATTTTAAAGGCTGTTGTTTGGAGAAGGTATTTGTCTTATTCTGTTGGGCCCTAGAGGAAGCAGGAGCAATGAGAAGAGGTTGCAAAACAGCAAATTTGGGCCTGATGTCAAGAAAAACTTTTTAACATTTATATATATATGTAACAGAACATTCTGTACCTAAAGTTCACCAGCCAAAAGTAGAATGGCTTGCCCTAGAGGTCATGGTTTCCCATCCTTAGAGGTCTTCAAGCAGATGCTAGGTAACCACTTGTTAGGTATGTTATAATAAGATTTCTTTCAGATATATTTTGGAGCAGATGGGCAGGGAGATCCCCTTCCAATTGCCAGCTTCTGTGATTCCAGCAAGAGGACTGAGAGGTAAAAGCATAATTCTTGGTCACAAAGTCAGTCTTAGTACCTAAGGAGTCTATAGGCCATCCTAAGAGTTTGAAGTCACAAGTCTCAAAAATCTGCAAGTCATTCAAAAAACTATGAAAACACCATGGCAATAGGTGCTCTAGTTAAATCCACTCAGAGGCAGCTAGGTAATAGTAGGTAGAACACTACCTACTTGGAATCAGAAACATTCATCTTTCTAAATTCAAGTCCAGTCTCAGATATTTACTAGCAATGTGATCCTGGGAAGCTACTTAACCTTATTTGCCCAGTTTTCTTATTTGTAAAGTGAACTGGAGAAGGAAATGCCAAACTACTCCAGAATCTTTGCTAAGAAAATCCCAAATGGGCTCACAAAGCGTCAGAGCCACTTTGGCTAAATTGGATCAGAGTTTTTCCAAGTTAGAAAAAACCTTAAGGATTAAGTAGTTTACTAGTCTCATTTTACAGAAACCTAAAGAGGTAAAGAGACATGCTCATAGATAATAAGTAGGCTGGGATTTGAACACATCTGGTTTCATATTTAATGGCTCTTTCTAGCCTTGCAACCCCTTACGGATTTGAAAGATCCCAGCCAATTGTTGATGGAGCCATCATTTTTTCAGCATCCTATTGCAGAGTTCTCTAGTTGGATGGGGTAGCTCCATGAAGGAAATCAAACTTTTTCAGTTCTATAAATTCTTTGAGAGTTGGACAAGAGCCTTTTTTCTGGAGATCTTGGCCCTGTTTCTAAAAATGTTCCCTAGATTTAAAGAAATATTCTGGTTTCAAAGGGTGTCACCAATGTTCCTACTCTGTATGCCAAGAAAGAGCAAATTGAAGAAAAGTATGATGTGGAATCACATGAGTGATTAAACAAGGAATTCATTGTTACGTAAACTTGAAAACAAGAAATGTCAGGCATAAATTCTGCTCCAGGGATAAATGAGTTGTATATTGCGTCTTAGAGAAGCAATTTTGTGGTACAATTTCTAGCCCAAATAACTAAGAGCATCAAGGAGCCAGATCTAACCACATGATCACTTTGTCAAACAGTGAAACTCCAAAGTTGGTACCAACAATCCAGTCCATTAGTAGCGGGAGATAAAGGTGCCAAGCTACTCGCCAAGCCACAGTGTTCAGTTGCTACCAACCCATCATCAACCAATCATAATCCACTAGCAGGGGCTCCTGAAGATTTACAGTAAATGAGAATCGCTACTCTGATTCATTAGCATCCTCACCCTTCTCTCTCTGGAGATATGATTAGGAAATAAGTTTAACTTTCAACCTGAATAGAAGCTATTTGCAAATAGTGCTCCTCGCCCATGGCTTGAATTTATTTCCTGCTCATCTCCACTTTTAATAATTTCTTTCTTCATGCAAAACTAAATTGCCTCATAGGGGGCATTTCCTTATCTTCCCCAGTTGCTGATTTCCTACAAAATTGCTTTGCCTTTATTTTGTATAAATTTTGCATTAACATACATATGCCCTGTTGCTTGACCCTAATAGGATGCAAGCTCCTTGAAGACAGGGAACTTGGTTTAATTTTTGGCTTTATATCTCCAGCACTCAGAATTTATTAAAAGCATACTGAATAAATGAATGGTTTTACAGAATACTCTCTTACGGGCATGTTTTAGAATAATTCTATATGTCTGGAAAATGCTATATGACTGAAAGCAGCAAGATCTGTCAAGGTCTCTTCTAGCCCTATAATTCTACATGCTATATTCTGCAGAAGAGTTCAATCTTACCAACTTTTTCAGGTTTAATGAATTACAATTATACATATCTCATTTCTTTCTGAAGCTACAGTCTCTCATCACTATCATTTTTATCTTGAAGCTCCATAGACATCTCAAATGCAGTTACTCCCAAACAGAACTTGGTGTCTTTCCCTCCTAAGCCCATTCTCCTAATGCCTCTCCTTCAGTAGGGGCTATCCCCTATTCTATACTCCAGTTTAAAACCCTGTGCAAAGTATTATCTATTATGATCGCAAAAGATTTCCCACTTCTGTCCCTTCCTCTCTATTCACATAGATACCACTAACTGATCTTCCAGTCTTGCATTTCTCCCCTCTCCAAGGTATCTTCTCTTAAGTTATCAAGAATTTTCCTAAAGTATCAGTCTGATTATGTCACAATGTTGCTCAAGTATTAGATAGATTTTTTCTTCTCTCAAATAAAATGCAAATTCCTCCACATTCTGACTCTAACCTACCTCTCTAAACTTATTCACATTATTTCCCCTAACACATTCCACATTCTGGTCTACTTGACTTATGTATTTTTCCTTCCATAACATTCCATATCCTCACTCCTCACTTTAGTCTCCCATAATGTCTTGCTTTCTATTTAAGAATTAGTTTAAGTACCAGTTCTTATATAAAGTCTTTCTGAATCCTTACCTGGGATATATAGGTAGTACAATGGAGAGGGTGCTAAGCAAAATTCATCATCGTGAATTTAAATCTGGTCTTAAACCTTTACTAGCTGTGTGATATAAATCACTCAACCCTGTTTGCCTCAGTTTCCTCATCTGTAAAATGATCTGGAGAAGGAAATGGTAAACCATTGCAGTATCTTTGCCAAGAAAACCCCAAAAAAGGGTCATGGAGTGGAAAACAACTAAAACAAATGAATCCATTTATTATCTTTCACCCCAAACACTTTGCATTTCTCTGTGTGTATGGTTAGAGGGTGAAATATATAGATTGCCAGACTTAGGTAGACTTGATTTAAAATCTTGCCTTAATTGTTTACTACCTGTGTGACCCCAGATAAGCCATTAGATCTTTCTCTGCCTTAGTTCCTTCATCTGAAAAATGAGGACAATAATAGCACCTACCTCACAAGGTTGTTGGGGAGATCAAATGAGATAATATATATAAAGTGCCTTGTATATCCTAAAGCAGTATATGGATGCTGGCTGTCATTTTATGATTAATTTGTTGTCACATCTCTCTGAGAAAAAATAAGTTCCTTGAACTTACATAGAATCCCTTTCATTTTTATTTTTATATCTCTAGCACAGCACATTATGCAAAATGAGCTTACTGAGGGCTTCTTTGAATGAAATGGAAGTATCTCCATGGATTTTGAGATTTCTGGCTTATCTGCCACACCCTAGACCCCAGGTCTCTTACCCTCTGACTCAGCTTCTCAGGGTCCCAGAAGCAAAAGTGGATAGTGCCAGTGTGATAATGGTAATAGAACCAGAGGCCCCCCAAGGGTCATTCAGACCCTGGCTCGGCCAACCAATGACTCAGTTCTAACTTCGGGTCTCCTCCCTAGCCCTGCACTAACCCCCCGCTTTTATTTACTTTAACCCTATCTCCTGGACCTTTGTACAAGTGGCTTGGGAGAAAGGCCTCATTTTCCTCTGGAGATATTTGGAGGGGCTTCTTCTGGATGGGGTGGCAGCTGCCCAAAAGGGTATCTGCCAAGATCCCTTCATGCAGCTATTTCCATTCAGTCTCCTCCCGCCTGATTCTTGTGTTTGTCCCAACCCTACCTGGCACTGACAGGCTCCAAGTGGGTTTGTTCCTCTCTGATGCTGGAGGCACTGCTCCCAGCATTAGCAGATGTTCACCACATGGCAAGCTGCCCCTAGGTCTTGGATCCCTCTTTAGCATTTATGTCTGTCACTCTCTAGTTTCCTGAAGAAAAACCCACCTTCATTTCCCCTGGCATCTGCTCTTCACCCCAGGGCTTTTCTTATCTCAGTAGTTGATGGGAACCTCCACTCTCCCTCCCCCCATCCCTTTACTCCCCCCTCTCCATCTTTCACTGTCTTAGAGTACTACAATGCCTCCTGCAATTTCCTTAAAGAAGTGAGAAAAGATGTGCTATCTGTCTCTGTCTCTATGTCTCTTTTTCTTTCTTTCTTATTTTTTCTCTTTCTCTTTTTTCCTTTTTTCTCTTTTCTCTTTCCTCTTCTCTTCTCTTCTCTTTTCTGTGTGTGTGTGTGTGTGTGTGTGTGTGTGTGTGTGTGTGTGTGTGTCTCCCTCTCTCCCTTCCTCCCTCACTCTAGAAGTACAGCAACCATTGATGGCTGCTCCTCTCACTACTGATTGAGAGGGGAACTTTGAGCTACTCTATTTCTGGGCTTATTGGCTCTTCCTTGGGAACCCTTCTTTGTCCTCCACTCATGTTCTCACAAGACATAGTGTGGACCCCTCATGGCTTTAGGACACTGAAACTCAGAACTTCTAACATCAAGAGATCCAGCCACCATCTTCCCAGTAGCTGGAATTACACATATGCCCAATAATATCTAGCTGCTGCTAGATTCTAAACTCACATCTCTATGGGATCTCAAACATAGGGATTAAAGCAAGCCTGCTTTTCAAAAATATTCATACTCACATTCCTTTTATGATATTTAAAAGGGCAGAGTGTGGTGCAGTGGAAAAATCATTGGCTTTGGAGTCAGAGGAGATGGGTTCAAATCTACTCCTAATACTACTTATATGATCATGGGCAAGTCACTTGATTTTTCATGAATGCTAGTTTCTTCTCTGTATAATGAGAGGGTTAGTTTAGATGACATCTCTTATTACTCTTGAATTATGACTCTATACCAGTTTTTCTATTCAGTGGACCCTTGATGGACAAAATTACTCTTAGAAAGGACAGCTGCTATCGAGGAGACAATATGAAGCTGGCAAATAGAGCCCTTGCCGTTTCCTTGAAGGAGTGATCTTTGATCTTTTACTGAAGCAAGATGTATAGTGAAAAGAAGTGGAGTTCAAATGCTAGCTATAATTAATTGTATAAGTTTCAGTTTCACTCAATTGCCAAAGTGATCTTCTTAAAGCACAAAGGTCTGATCAGGTCACCCCTCTTCTCAATAAACTCCAGTGATTGCTGATCATCTCCAGTACCAAATATAAAATTCACTGTTTGGCATTTCAAAGCCCTTCACAACCTAACATTCTTTTACTTTTCCAGTCTTCTGTTACACTTTACATAATCTCATGTCTTCTGTGAAATGTTAACACTGATTACCTTGCTATTCCATGAACAAGATACTCCATCTCCCACCTCTCAGCATTTTCACTGTCTCTTGCCCTACCTTAAATGTCATTTCCTTCCCATCTACTACTAGCTTCACTGGCTTCAAATTTCACCCAAAGTCCCATTTTCTGGAAGGAAAAAAAGTCTTTCCCATTTCACTTTAATCCTATTGTCTTCCTTCTATTAATTATTCCAATTTATCCTGTATATATCTGTATATTTGTGCATCCATATATGTGTACTTTATGGTTTGAAGGTTATTTCCTTTAGTAGACCATAAGTTCTCTGGGAGTAGGACTGGTTTTACTTTTCTCATATCCTCAGTGTTCAGCACAGAGTTGGTATTTAATAACTACTAGTTCATTTGATTTGACTTGCTTTGAAATGGGAATAATAATACTTGGACTATTTACCTCACGGAATTTTTATGAGTGTTTGGTAAAGTTTAAAGAACACTCAATACTTTGCACTTTGTACTTAACAGAAGATGAGGCCCAGGATCTGTTTTAATTCAAAATGGAAAACCAATCCAGAAGTTTTTGAACAAAATTTGGATTTTATATTCCTCCTACTCCTACTCCATTCCCAGGGCTCTCATGTTGATCTTTATTTTCTCAAAATACTGTAGATCTTTCTCTTTTCTCCCATTATGTAAAACTTACATGTCCTAGACTCATCCTCTTCTTCTGCTAACTAACAATTACTTAGTTAACTGGCATTTATCAATCCCCAGTTCTGGGCTAGGCATTGTGTAAAGCACTGGGAATACTGACCCCCCCCCAAAAAAAAAAAGTGAGGGGGCAGGGGGAAAGGAAACAATTCTTACTCTCACAGAATTAATTGTCTAATAGGGACCCAAATAATTATAAACAAAGAAGATATAGACAGGATAAATTGGGAATAGTCTCAGAGGGGAGGTGCTGAGATTAAATAAAAAACTGGGAAAATCTTCTTGCAGAAAGTGGAACTTAACATTAATCATGAAATAGATGGGGAGAATTCCAGGGATGAGAGATAGCCAGGGAAAATATTTGGACTCAAGAGATAAAAGGTCATATGTGAGGGACAGAAGGAGGCCAGTAGAACAGGCTATCTCCCATTATGCAGAAGGTAATAAGGCATAAGAAGACTGAAATCATAGGAAGGACTTTAAAGCCAAAGGACTGGCAGTGATGAGGAATCACTAGAGTTTATGTATAAGGGATTATCCCTCACAGATGGTCAGATCTGTGCTTTAGGAAGTTCAATCTGACAGCCAAGTGGAGGCTGAAGAAAGTTTTGAGATAAGAAGATCATTCGTGAGATTATTGCAACAGTCCAGGTGAAAGGTGATGATGGCTTATAATAGAGAATCAGCAATGTCAGAGGAAAGTAGGGAAGCAAATATCACAAGACATGCTACAAGGCAGAAATGACAGGCTTAACAATCGAGTTGCTGAAGGGGTGGGGGCAGTGAGAGAGTGGTTGAGGATGACACACCTGGCTTGTAAACCTAAGTGACTGGAGAGACTCTTGGGAAGTTAGGAAGATTGGAGGCTGGATAGGAAAGATAAGCGAATTCCGTTTTGAGTTTAAGATGGTTGTGAAAGATCTAATTCTGGATATCTAACAAGCAGAGATGCAAAGCTAGAGATCAACAGAGAGATTTTAACTGGACAACTGGAACTGAGAGTCTTCCATGTAGAGATGATAGTTAAAAACCTTAAGAATTAATGAGATCATTAATGAAACAGTCAAGAGTGAGAAGAGGATCTAGGACAGATCACTCATAGTTAATAGGTATAACTTGGATGAAGATCAATAAAGGAGATAAAGGAGTAGTAGTTGGAGGAGTAAGAGAAGAACCTTAAGAAAGGAGTATCATGAAAACCTAGAGAAAAGAGAATTAAGGAGAAGAGGGTAATCATACTATAATGAAAGGCTCCCTGAACTGGGAAATGGGAGACTTGGGTTTTAGGCTTGAACCTGCCATTAGTAACCATGTGACTTTATACAAGTAATTCCACTTGCTGACTCAGTTCTTTCATCTGTAAAATGAAGGAAGTGGATTAGATGACCTTTTAAGGTCATTTCCAATTTTGACATTGGATGACTTTTCACCCAATGGGCACAGGTATGAAAATAATTGGTGCATCCTAGTGAACTTATCAAAAATCACACATTAGTGCACTTTATTGTGTATTTCAACCTTACGGATAAAATTGAACATTAAGTGAGGAGGTTTATGACTCATTTAAATATTTTCATATCTTTTTTTCCAAATTTATGTTATTTGAAGAAACAGAATAAGAAAAAAAGCATAAAAATACAAAACAAAACAAAAGAAAGAGAACATTATCATGTGCCCAGCAGAACATCAATATCTAATAACAAATTACCAGTTCAAGAAAGTATATATCTATTATTATATTCATGGGTGATATTATATTCATGGGTGTCCAAATTTTCTTTACTTCCTTGTAATTTGTTCTTTTATGCTCTGCTAGACACCTTTTTTTACTCATTCTTTTTCCTCCTTTCTTCTCCACTCCAACCAGGCTATTGTAAAAAAAGGATGCATTTTCATATATATGTATGTAATTATGTACATATACATACATATACACACACATATCTCCTTTTCATCCTTCTCACTAATTCCAAGCAAGCTATAGTTAAGCAAAGATAAATTTATATATACATATATAGATGTATACATACATACACACACATATATACATACTCCAAATACACACGTCTTTCCTATCCCTGCTGACTCTTTCATTAAATTCTGCTCCGTAACTTGGTTTACTATTACTTAATCTTCTCCAACCCAGGAATCCTTCTCTTGTCTTCTTCCATCACCTTTTGCTTTCCCATTTACCTATCCCTCCCCCTTTATTTCTTTATAGGTTTTGGAGGGTGTTATACCCTTCATGGTATATTATGTAATATTGCCTATTGAACCCATTCCCAATGTGAGTAGGTTTTCAGAAGTTTGAGTTTACCTCTCCCCTCTAATGTCTCTGTCTATTCTTCCTCTCCACCTCATTTGTGTAACATGATTACAATTTCCTTTACTCTGCTAATCTCTCTTTTTAGCTTACCCTTCTTAAATATCAAAAAGTATACATTTTCCATGTAAAAAATTATCAACAATTTGTCCGTGTTTAAAGTTTGTCCATATTGAGTTCCTTAAAATTGCTCTTTGATATTTGCTTATACATGTTAAATTTTCTGTTAAGTGCAGGTTTGGTTGATAGAAAGTCAGTTCATTGAATGTCCATTTTTTTCATTCAAAATTATAGATAATTTTGCTGGATATAATATTTTTTGCTGCAGGCCTACTTCTTTTGCTTGTCTGTAGATTTGATTACAAGACCTGCAGTCTTTTATTGTAGTTGCTGATAAGTCTTGTACAATTCTAATTGTAGCTCCAGCATATTTGAATTGGGTTGTTTTTTTTTTTCTTGTTTCTTGCAAAATTTTATCTTTGATCTGGGGGTTTTGAAATTTGGCAATAATATTCCTGTGTGTTTTTTGCAAAAGATCTCTTTGAGGTGGTGATTGGTGGATTTTTTCTATTTCTACTTTCCCCTCATATTCTATACTTTAGGACATTTTCTAGGATTCTTTCCTGCATTACTGCATCAAGTTTCTCTTTTTGGTCACAACTGTCTGGCAGCCCAATTATTCTTATATTTTCTATTCTTGATCTGTTCTCCAGATCTGTTGTTTTTCTTTTGAGCTATTTCACATTCTGTTCTATTTTTTCATTCTTTATGATCTTTGTTATTTTTTAGTCTCTCATAGCTTTACTGGCTGGCTTCCCCTTGCCCAATTCTTATTTTCAAAGAATTATTTTCATCTTTGAAACTCTGTATTTCCTTTTCTAATTGGTTGACTTTTTTCCATAATCTTCTTGTTTTTCTTGGATGGTTTTAACTTTTTTCTTTAGTTTTTCCTCAATGTCTCTCATTTGATTTTTGAATTCTTTTTTTGAGTTGTTCTATAAATTCTCTCTGGGCAGGGAGCCATTTCATGTTACTCTTTGGAGTAGAAGCTTTTTTTTCTAAAGTGTTCTCCTCTGAAGATGAATCCCAATCTTCCCTGTTCTCACAATGTTTTAAGGTGTGGTTCTTCTTTGCCAGTTCATTTTTTAAATAAGAGATATTAGTGTAAGCAACTCTACTCATGGGGGAGGGACCTCAAGCTTCCCTTGAGTTCCCCACTCTGATCAGGAACCTCAAACCAAGAGCTTCCACCTTCCTGCCAGAGGCCCTACCCCACTGCCTCTGCATTCACCAGGGGCTGGTTCCTTTTCTCTGTCTGGGTTCCCAATCAGCCGCAGTTCACTCAGTCTGCTCTGACAGTCTGGGAGGTGAAAGTGTCTGTGGTTCATGTTGAGGCTTCAGCCACACCCAGCTAGCCTGAGGGGTCCCCACTTGATGTTTCTACTGAGCTAGCCCAGAGTGTTTTGCACTTCAGACAGGTTAGTCCTGAATCTGGGTCTTTCTTCAGATCTTCTCATGCTGTATCAGGAGGATCCCTGTTCTGCTCCAAGTCTTCTTGATTTTTGACCCAAGTTCACCTTGAGGCACAAATTGTTCTATTTGTGGGGGAAATCAGGAGAAGCTTGAAATTTACCAACCTACTCCACCATCTTCCCAGAACCTCACTACAGAATATTTCTCACCACCTTCATCCTCCTTCTACCAATTCCTTTCAACAGCCGTAACTAGTCTGATTTCATAATGTAAACCATCAGTTGGGTTTTGCATATTGCCCAGTATTATATAGCTACCTATTCCATCAAGTAGTTTCAGCCTTCCATGATGGTTCCGCCATGTCTGAATGAAATTTTCCCTCCCTCTAAGCTCTAAGAGTCCTTGACTTACCTCAAAGCACACCTGATATGCAGTCTCTTCCATCACTCCTTTTCTGATCAGCCTAATTACTACCACTTCTTCCCTCTGAAAAATACATGTACATAACTAGCATTCACTTGTATGGGCATATTATAGTCTTGCCCCTCATCCCACTTCCACTGGAAATGTAAGCTCCTTGAAGGCTTATTTTTTCCATTTTTTTTTTTTCCTTTTCCTGGCTCAAGCACCTACCACAGTGTCCTGTACCCAGTAAGTATATAGCTATTTAACTGAATTTATGTACAAGTTATAAAATAGCATAATTTCTCATCTCAACTTCAAAACAGTCCCCCCACACACTTTTTTTTTTCCATTAGAATACTAACAGAAGGATTTTTAAGGAAAACATGCTATTTGACTAATGGCCCTAGTCTAAGCTAAGTGACAATAGATATTAATGAGTTGATCAAATAACCCGTTCTCTATGAGTGTGATTATAAGTTAATGTGTTACCTCTGTCAAATCATATGTGAGGGTCCAAGAACAGGCAGGGAACAGCCATCTGGGGAGCAGTGTGTAATACAGCAACAAAGGCTTACCAAAGTGGGAGGCAAAGATGGGGGGGGGGGTAGGGGAACAGAGAATGGAAGGCTAAGATGGTTGATTGGAAAAGGTGCAAGCAGAAATTTTACTGAGAACAAAGGAGTAGGGGAGGAGATCTGCTATTTCTTAGGGACTACCCCCCCCACTCCCACTCCACCCCTTCTCCCACTTCTACCCGCATTCCCATACTAATAAATCCTTTCAATTGTACCTCCCCTTTCGCTTTCTCTTCCTTTTGCTTTTATAAACCCTCCCCTTTGTAGCCATATTATGCATAGCCCCCAGCCTGCCAACTACTGCCTTTTTTCTCAGGCACTGACATATTACCTGACAGAAGTAACTCATTAGCTATGGGAGGAGAGTATTTCCCTCTGCCAGAATTCGAAGAATAGGGCAATACCTTGTGATGAAGGGTAGCTTAAGATTTAGCTTGACATGCTTTCTATACATGGAGGCACTTTCAGAAACAAAAATCCAAGCTCATAGACAGCAGTAGCTGAGAACAGCAAGGGGATAGAGTGAGAGGAAGCAAAGAAAGGGTCCTATTTACAGCTATGGTATCATTTAAATAGTACATTAAGGTTTGCAAAGCACTTTACAGATATTCTCTTTTATCCTCATTACAGCCTGAGAAGCAAATGTTATTTTAATATTTTTTATATTTTTATGGGGGGGTATATTTATTTTCCCCATTTTTTCAGATGAGGAAACTGAGACAGAGATTAAGTGACTTGCTCAGCTTCACACCTCAGCTTAAATTTGAACTCACATTTTTTAGATTTTAGGTCTGGTCCTCTATCCAGTTTATCACTTAGTTGCCCCTGATCATAGATGTCAAGCTGAAAGGAACTTTGGAGGCAATTCAGTCCAATCAAGCTCATATCTTATAGATCAGGAAACTGAAGCACTCAAAGGTTAAGTGATTTGCTCATGTTCACATAGCTGGCAAGTGTCTAAGGCTAGATTTGATTTCAGCTTTTCCAGATTCCAGTTTTATCTATCCACTGTAATACCTGACCACCTTCTTGATAACTAGAACCTTTCAAAAATGACATGAACTGCCTCATTAGAGAGTGAGCTCCTCATCAAATTAAATTTGAACTCAAGCAGAGTCATGACCATTTTTATAGATTCAGATATATACTACCTAACATTGTTAATCTGTCCCATAAAAGCATATCAGGAGCACATGAGATCTACCATAAGATACTTTGGAATCGAATACTGCCTCAGTTATTTACTAGCTATATGATGATGATGGGCAAAATCTTAATCTTAGTCTGTTTCCTCATCTGTAAAAAAAGGATTATATTATATTGTTGTGAAGTTCAAATGGAATGATGTATATATATTCTCAAAACCTAAAATATTAGCCAAAGTAGCTCCGGACAGATTGTCTGACAATGTCAGGAATGGATGATTGACTGAATGATTAACATCAGAACTGAGTTTCACGAGGTTGAGACGATAGGGGGTGAATTTTACCATAATGCATTGTAATGACGTTATTGAAAAACATCATATCGAACAATATGATGTAGAGCACAGGTGTCCAATACACTGTATGTCTGACCCAGAAATACTCCCAAATGAGACCAGAACCAGATTAAAATGTAACCGAAAAATAGTTAACAAAATAAATAAAAATGCAATAGAACATAGATAATATCAGTACCCCATTTCTGTTTGAATTTGATACCACTGATAGAGGCTCAGATGGTTCCGGAGGAGAAAGTGGTGACTTTGCCCAGCCCTCCACTTGCATGTCACACCATCATATGTCACAGTGTCACCTCCCAGATGTCCGGGTCTTCTTCAAGTAAAAGACAAACAACAACAACTGATATTAGCTAAACTGTAAGCTTAAATGGTCTCCATGCCTTAGCACAAAGAAAACGCTCCACTTCTCAGTGTCTGGCATTTTCTCTGACTGCCCCCATTTCTGGAACACTCTCAGATCAGACTTCACCCACCTTCTACAGGAAGCCTCCCCTCCACCTCTCTTAATTCTAGTGCCTTTCCTCTTTGAGTTATTTCCTATTTATCCTGTATCTAGCTTGCTTTGTATATGTTTATTTGTTGGTTTTTTCCCTTGCTAGATTATAAACTCTTTAAAGGCTGCTGTTATTCAGTCATTTCAGTCACGTGCCCTCTTTTGGTTTCCTCAAATGGGGGAAATTGAGACAAAGAGGATGAAGTGACTTGGCCAGAGCCACGCAGCTAGTGTCAGAGGCTGGATGTGAACTGCAGGATGAGGCTTCTAAGTCCAGGTCCAGCACTCTGTGCACTATGCCCCCCTCTTAGCTACCCTTAAGGGTAGGAACTGTCTTTTGCCTCTTCATCTCCAGCACTTAACACAGGGACAATAAGCATTTATTAAATAATGATGGATTGGCACCTAAGCAGTAAAATGATCAGGATGCTGGGCTTGGGGTCAGGAAGAACTGAATTCAAATGCTGCCTCAGACATTAGCTGTGTGGCCCTGGCCAAGTCACTTCACCCTACTTGCCTCAGTTTCCTTAGCTATAAAACAAGCTAGAGAAGGAAATGGCAAATCATTCTAATATCTTTGACAAGAAAACCCCAGTGGGGTTACAGAAAGGAGGGCACAGCTGAAATAAGTGAACAACAACAACAGCATATCTCAGCAAGAGAATCTGATCTTGCCTTCCATAGCCGTGATCTCAACAGGATCCCATGACATCAGCCAACCCTCCATTCCATTTGCCTCAAACAGAACATCAGCCATCTGCCCCTTTTTCTCCCCTCCCCACTTCTGCTGATTTCCTGATGAACCTATAGATATGGTTTACCGTTCCAGAGATTTAACTTTACCCTTGAGAATAAAGAGATATTTCAACCTCAGATCTGGTAGCTAACATTAGAACACTTCCATTAAGATCTTGTCAGAACCGCACCTGAGTCACTTACTAGCTCTGTGACTTTGAATAAGCCACTTTAACCAGTGCTTACTTTAATTTCTTCATCTATAAAATGGGGATAATAATAGCATTTGAGCAACTAAGTGGCATAATGTATATAGCACTGGGTCTGGAATAAAGAAGACGTTTTCCTCAGTTCAAATCTGGCCTCAGACACTTACTAGCTGTGTGATCCTGGACAAGTCACTTAACCCTGTTTACCTCAGTTTCCTCAACTGTAAAATGAACTGGAGAAGGAAATAGCAAACCCTCCAGTATCTTTGCCAAGAAAACCTCCAAATGGGCAAATGAAATTAAGATATGCAACTACACTGCAAATCTATATAAATGTTAACTAATATTACTATCACTGCCATCTCTTATCACCTCATTGAATCCCCAGCTTAGAATTGCAGAGAGAAAAACAATTTTAGCACTTATCCGATGCCCCCCGGAACTTTACAACAAGGCAGCTGATAAGGTTCTCTCCGAAGTTCCCCATCCCTAACTAAGACCATTAACGTGGCTACTTTGTGTGATGACTCACTGCATTTTTACCCTGGCCTTTCACTAAAACTCTGTCCACAGAGAAACTCATTTATTTTCAAATGTAATAATTAATGATAAGAAAAAGTTAATTTTGTAAATAATCCAGACAGTGGTGTGTCCTAACAAAATCATCACTCACTCCTCCATAGTGGCTCTAGCCCAAATCTATTCATTGCCAGTAGAGGAATACCCAGAGATAACTGCTTTCAGAAAGAGCCAAGCATCTTAGGTCATACTTAAAGGGATTATGCTGATTCATTTCTCCTTTAACCCCAGTTTCACGCATGACTTGCTTCCTCTTTTTTTCCTCACACCATGTGAGAGGATTACTGTTACCATGTGAGAGGATTGCCACCGGACTATTCTCTACTAAACTCCTTCTGACCTCTTCTTTTACAACAGTTTTCCCACATTGCCTTCTGTGGTGCTCTAATTTGCTATTACAATCACTTCACATGCCCCCTTTCCTTCTATCTCAAGCTTCCAACCTTTTCCTTCTCTTTCATGTACCAAGTACTTACCATCATATGAAAATCACTAGACACCATGTTGAAGTGGACATCACTTATATAACAATCTTTATAATCAGCCAGAGCATTGTTACAGATAGCCATTGATTAAAGGGCACAAATTGTATAAACAGAGGACAGGAGAAGCCTTGTTCAGTAATCTGTATGTATAGTCTGGAATTTATATCCTCTGGGGAAAAAAATCTGTTAAAGTCTACTGGTGAACATATCTACATAAAAATGAACACATAAGAAGGTATATTCCTCTTACCCAGACTCTCAAACATGGAAGGCACAAAGAGACCAGCTAGCAAAACCCACACCTTTTACAATAGCCCCTCGTGATCATCTATGCTCTTCTTGAAAATATCCTAGAATACCCATCCCACCTTTGGGCATCTCCAATTCTTAGCCAAGATCTGCTAGCCTTGTCATTTCTATCCATCATTTCTAATCCTACCCTTTGAGACCAAGCAGAACAAGTCTAAACCCCTCATATGTATTATTGTTGTAGTTCAGATGTGTCCAACTCTCTGTGATCCCATTTGGGTTTTCTTGATAAAGGCACTGGAGCAGTTTGCCATTTCCTTCTTCAGCTCATTTTACAGATGAGGAAACTGAGGCAAATAGGGATAAGTGACTTGCCCAGAGCCACACAGTCTGAGGCTAAACTTGAATTCAGGAAGATGAGTCTTCCTGACTGCAGGCCTGGCACTATATCCACTAAATGGGATCTTCCTTCAAAGCCTTGAAGACAATTATCAGTCTTCTCCAGGTTAAATATTCCTAATTATATTAATCCTGTGTAGGACGGTGCTACTCCCTTCCCGATTAACTAATCAGAGACATCTTTGGTACAAAGAGAAAGCATTTATTTAATCCCTACAGGGAGAGGCCCAGACACACCTGGGAGCCATCCCAACTCTGCCATGTGCTCCTGGAACCTGGCCAGCTAACGGCTTGTCCAGGGTTTAAAAGGAAAAGACCTGAGTCTTGTCATTGGATAAACTAACAGGATGTAAACATCCTTGATCAATGGTCTCCAATGTTGTCTGCCTCCCACAGGTCACATCACTTCCTGCAACTTCCTATATCTCAGGGTTCAAAATCCCTCCAAAGATCTTGTGATACTCCCCACCAGGGGCCCAGCTCTGGGAATAGGGATCATGTGACTCAATAATGAGAAATAACTTTATCCAATCAGTCCCATTTAATCCTTATCTGGCATCCTCTCCAGCCCATGGGCCAGATTCGGCAGCTGAGGACGTTTATCCCCCCTCACCCAGGACTATGAAGTTTCTTTATTTAAAGGCCCACAAAACAAAGTTTTTGTTTTTACTATAGTCCGGCCCTCCAACAGTCTGAGGGACAGTGAACTGGCCCCCTATTTAAAAAGTTTGAGGACTCCTGCATGCCATCAAGCTTATGTTCTTCTGAAGTCCCTCAACTTGCCATTGTTCTTCTGAAAATGTGATATTCAGGACTAATTGTAGGACTTCAGACCTGGTATGACCAGGAGAAATGCAATAAAGGTATAAGCTCTCTCCTAATCAAAACTATTGTTATATTAATGTAATCAGCTTTCATTAGCTTTTTGTTCACAGCACATTGTTGACTCAAATTGAGTTTTGCATCTCAATAAAACCCTGTAATCTTTTCATATAGATTGTTCTTTTCCATTCTGAATAATTGATTTTTTGAACTTAAATGTTGGACTTCACATTTACTAATCTTTATCTTATAAGATTCAGCCCATTTTTCCAGCGTAGATTTATTTGTTTGTTTGTCTTTTATTCTAATTTTAGTGCTGTCACCATTCTTTATAAAGATTGCTCAATTATCCCTCCTTCACTGTGCACCAAATCTCAGGTATTCTAACAGCTATTCAAAATTAATTCCCGACCACCAATGCACAAATCCACAATTTCTATTTTTTCAGATTTTGAACATCATAACCAAACGCATGACTTGTCAGTTCCTTAGCATTCCCAACAAACTAAGCTGTAACGTGATACAAATGTCAAAATTATTTGTATGCATTAAGTACAAGATAGTCTTCCTTATTCTTGATCCAAACAAACTGCATTTACAAAACCCCATAGAGAAAGAACAGCATCATTTTATGTATGGTGTAAGAGAAAAAGAGATGGCCTTCAAGCCAGAAAGACCTGGAGTTAAGTTCTATCTCTTCAATATACCCTCTGGGTAACTCTGGGCAAATCTCTGTGTCACAGCTCACTGACTGCCCATTGCAGTGAAGCAGCTGGTATGCATTAGCAGCGCAAATTCTTCCTTGAGACCCCTCTACCCCAAAGAAACAACAAGGTCCAGTCCCTACCCTCTAGGTACCTATGAAATCACCTACATAGTCTCTATTAATTCTCTATGATAATAAATTATCAACTTTTATAAAATACTTTAAAGCACATAAAGTCCTTTATATACCTTATCTTATTTGAGTCTTACAACAATCCCATGAGATAGATATAACAATTATATTATACCTATTTTACATATATGGAAACTAGGATTTGGGGAAAGATATTACTTTACAAATAAGAATCCCAAATATATTGTACTAGATGAACACATGGAGAATTTAATGAAGAGATATAATATCTAAAGCCTGAAAACATTTCTGAAAGGAGGGTGATTCTCATAATATCAATTCCTTGTCATGAATTGGTTTGGGGAAAGGAATGTATTGCTCAAGATAAAAATGAATAAGTAAAAATCATACCTTTAATTTGAGCTAAAACCTATTAGAAAGTTTCCAAGTTGCTGAACTTTTTATTTTTTATGAATAGAAAAAGGAAAAAAATAGCATTGCTGTGTGCACAGCAGAACATGAGAGGATTCAAAATATGAAGCAATAAATTTCTATTTCAAAAAAGTCTACACACTAAATACTACATATTATGTATGCATTTGCTTCATTGCAGGTTTTTTTTTGTTGTTGTTCTCTGCTGTGCACTTTTTATTTAATTCTTTTTTCCCTTTCTTCCTCTTCCCCAAGAAGACTACAATTAAGCATGAATGTGTGTATATATGTATATTTGTGTATATACATGTATACATGCCTATATATATACATATACACATAAATGGATATATATAGGTATCTATAATCATATAGATATAGGTATAGATATAGATAGATAGATAGATCTAGATATTCATTCCTATGCATCTATGCAAGACTGTACTATGCCTGTTTGGCCTATTTTTCTAAAGGTGGATAACATCTTCCTTCATAAGTCCAAGTCTTTCCATATTTTTGTAACTCCACCAACTCATAATTTCTTATAGTGCAGCAATATTACAATCTTACACTGTCTACTTTAAATAGTCTAAAATAATATTGATTAATATGGATGACACATAGTGTAGTTTCCCTTTTCTCTTTTGATTAAATCTATTCTAGCTTTGTCTGAGATCATTGCTTTTTTTACATATTAAATTCTCCTGATCTTACTTTTGTTTTACTTTATATATCTTTTATTTCCTATTTCTGACTCCTCTGCTTTACTTCTACCTGCTACATTGCCCTTCTATTACTTAACCTTCACTTCCAAGGATCCCTCTCTTATCTTCTCCCCTCACTTTCTTATTGCTCTCTTGTTTTTCTCTGAATTTACAATACTTTTATAGACTTTGAAATACATATGTTGTTCCCTCTTTATTCTATTTATGCTAATTTACACACCTTATCCCATTCCCATTAATCTATATACTCTGCTAATACCCTGCCCCCTTATCCTTTTCTCTCACCCTCTTATTTCTTTGTAAATTTAGAAGACTTTTTTTTCTCTTCTAAATTTATATATGATGTGAATAGGGTTCCCTCTAAAAATCCTTCCCTTATCCTCATTCTTTCTCTGTCCCCTTATCTCTTATTTCTTTCTGAATTTAGACTTTTATACCCTTCTAGATATATATGTATTGTTCCCTCCTTAACCCATTCCTGATGCGACTAGAGTTCTAGAACTATCAGTCCTACCCCCCATCAAATTCCTCTGTCAGTTCTACATCTGACACCTCACTTGTATAGGTTAATTACTCTTTTACCTTTTCCTATGTGGTTTTGCTTTTTAGAATCACGTCATACTCATCTCTACCCCAATTTTTCTATTGAACTACACAATTATTAATGACAATTTTAGGCATACACTTGACATTTCCACATATAAAGCATAAATAGTTTGTCTTCATTGAGTCCTTTGTAATTAGTCTTTGATATGTATCTTACATTCTCTTGGATCTTGAATATCAAATTTTCTATTAAGTTTAGGTCTTTTTGCAACAAAATCCTAAAAGTCTGGCAATGCATTGAATATTCTTTTTTTTTTTTTTTCATTCAATATGATGCTTAATTTTGGCTACAATCTTAGTTCTTTTGCTCTTCTATATATAACATTCCAAGACCTGCAGTCTTTTAAGGCTACTAGGCTTTGTGTGATTCTAATTGTTGTTCCACCATATTTGAATTGTTTATTTCTCGTTACTATTTTCTCCTTGTCCTGGGAGTTTTGAAGTTTGGTTATGATGTTCCTGTAGGTTTTCCTCATAGGATCTCTTTCAAGTGATGATTGATGGGATTTCTAACACTTTTCCTAACACTTCAGGACAGTTGCCTTTATTTATCATATTATTGTATCAAGATTGTTTTTTGATCACAGCTTTCAGGTACTCTGACTATACTTGTGTTTTCTTGATTTCTTTTCCAAATAACTTGTTTTTCTTATGACATCTCACATTCTCCTCTATTTTTTCATTCTTTATAGTTTGTTTTATTATTTCTTAGTTTCATAACTTCACTGGCTTCCCCTTCCCCCATTCTAGTTTCTAAGAAGTCATTTTCTTCCTTGAGATTCTGGATCTCTTTTTCCGATTGGTTGACATTCTTTTCATAATCTTATTTTTCCTAGATATTTTTCATCCCTTCAATTGCTTTTATTTGATTTTTAGAATCTCCTTTTGAGTTTTTCTGTGAATTCTTTTTTGGGCAGGTGACTATTTTTTAGGCAGGAAAGTTACTCTTTGGAATAGGAGAGGCTTTTTTGTTTTTTACTTAAGAAGATGACCCTCAGTTTTCTCTATTCCTATAGTAACTTTCTGTGCTAGGGTCCTTTCTCTTTTACCTGCTCTCTCTTTTTTTTTTTTTTTTTTTTTGAGAGGGAGGAGGGATTTTTAATTGTAATCACTTCTAGTCCTGAGATGTGGGGAATGGATGCCTCAGACCTTAAGTCTTCCTTCATTTCTCTCCTCTGGCCTGGAATCAAAACCTAGAACTCTGCCCTTCTGTAACTGCCCTAAGCCAGCAGGATCCTTCCCCCACTGCTTCTGTAGTCACTGGGTTTATACTGGTTCCTTCTCACCCAGGGCCACTCTAGCACAGCTGGGCTGGTCTATCAGCAGAAATTCGCCCAATCCTCCCCATATCAGACACCCAATACTGTCCCAATACACTCCCCATACTGTCCAGGAGATGAGGAGGTTTGGGGCTAAGGCTACCTTCCAGCTTAGCTAGCCCAGGACATACTTGCCTTTTCAGTACACCTGGGCCAAACTCCTGTCCTAGTATCTTTCTTTGGATCTCCTCTGATGGTCCCAGGAGAACCACAGTTCTGCCCCACCCTTGTTCCTTTTTACCACTTTGTTCTCCCCAAAATGCTATTTTGTACTGTTTCTGAGGGAGATCTGGGGAGTTTGGAATTTTTTGACCTACTCCACTATCTTCCCCAAATCCTTTCTCATTGCTGACCCTTTCAGCCAAAATATTTGTATATATTGGCCATCCTTCAAGTTGTACCACAAGCATATTGAAAGTTTGATATGGGATTTGCCTGTGGTCACATAGATTTGAAGTATGAAATTTGGAACATAAATCTAGGTCTTCTTGATTCCTGGTCCAGGACTCTCCAATGAACTAATGAACTCCAATACTACCTCTCCTACCTGTCAGGATTTTTGTTAAAAATCTTGTACTACCTAATACTGGGTGTCCCAAAAGTCTTAGTTCAGTTTTAAGCTAGACTAAGATTTTTGGGACACCCAGTATTAGGTATATTCATAACTTGAGCACCTATTCATTGAATGCCAGAGTTTGTTAAAAAGTAGACTATTAACAAATTCTTGTTAAGTATTAAAAATCTCAATTTCTTGAAGAAGTTATTCTCAATTCCTTTTGATGTTAGTATTTTCTGCCTCTTAGTTATCACCAATCCTGTATATAGTATATTTGTTGGTCTCTAGTTGATTCTCCCATTAGACTTTGAGCTCTTTGAGACTAGTGATTGTTTTTGCCTTAAAATATATATATATATATATATCCTGTTATTAGCACAGATACCAGGCACATAGTAGGCACCTAATAAGTGTTTACTGCCTTGGCATTATTGGTTGGTTGACTGACTGTTAAAATAAGGTATCTCTTCCTTCTTAGCCAGAATAGCCTATTCAACTTAGCCTGAATAGCCAGACTATTGGTTTATCCCATCAAGTTTTTGGCCTCCTAATCAGTATTTTGTGGTAATGTGAAAATCGGTCTTTTTGTCAGGCAGTACATCTACTGTCCTTTATCCTAAGAACACGACTGTTTTCTGTAATCTGCCATATTCCATAAAAATAGCTAAATTTACCAGTAATAAAGTCTTTTTCTACAACAGATATTACCAAACATATTAATTCTACAAGAGAATATTTCCAATTAAGATTAATATAGGCCAATTTTTATCCAATTTTCTTTCCATAAAGCTTCAATCAATTCCACATTTTGAAAATTATACTTGTATAGAATTTAAATTGATTAGATTGAAAATGCAAAATTCAATCATGTAAAAGAAAACAGTTTATAAATCATGATGGATCATAGATCCTTTGAAGAATAAATCATGGTAACATTTGCCAAACAATCTCCTAATTCAGAGGTGTAATCTAGCCATCATATGGGCATATATCTGTTTTTCTTCCTAAGAAATATGACAGGCAAACAAATATAGCCACAATGCTAAATTTTACCAAAATGCATATTGCTTTATTCTAATTATTCTTTGGCATAGCCAACTGTTTCTGTATGGCTTGTAAGTTTGAAGAACTGTTTTTATATGATGCAGGCTGGACTTGGTCTGGGAACCATAGTTTACCAAGACCCAGGTTATTGGATAAAGTGCTAGATTTGGAATCAAGAATATAGGAAAAGGAACCCCAACTCAAACACTAGCTCTGGGACCCTAAGTAAATCACTTAATCTCTCTTACCTCTAGTTTTCTCATCTGTAAAATGGAGGTAATAATAATTGTTATTAATGTGTATATTATGTATACATTGAGGCCAGATTTGAACTCAAGAAGATAATTTCCTGACTCTAGGTATACATATGTGCATTTATGTGATTATATTAATTATGAAATAATGAAATAATAATGTTAATTTATACCATTTATCTCTCAAGACTTTTGTGAGGATGGGGCGATACATATATGTATTTTGAAAAGCTTAAAGCATTATACAAATATAAGTTGTGATATAATTATCATATCATATATATCAAAAATGGATTCAATAGGGCACATAGTTTGGCAAAAACAAAATAGGCGTACCAACTTGCATCGCCACCAAAAAGGAAATTTAAAAGGGAATAAGCTTAGAAAAATAATGGCTGCCCAATGAACATATTGCATCTTCCCATTCTATTCCCACTTTAGCCTGAGTGGTACTGAATTCTCTGACCTATTTCTTTATTTATTTTTTTAGCTTTTTATATACAAAACATATGCATGGGTATTTTTTCAACACTGACCCTTGCAAAACTTTCTGTTTCAACTTTTCTCCTTCTTCCTCCCCATCCCCTCCCCTAGATGGCAGGTAGTACCATACATGTTACATGTGTTAAAAGTATATGTTAAATACAATATATGTATACATATGTATACAGTTATCTTGTTGCACAAGGAAGATTGGATTTAGGAAGAAGGTAAAAATAACCTGAGAAGAAAAAACAAAAATACAAGGAAACAACAACAGAAAGAGTGGAAATGTTATGTTGTGTCTGACCCTATTTTTATGTTACTTCTTTCCTTCACCTTCTTTTCCTGCTCAAGTGCAAATAGAACCAGCCTACTTCTAGATTCCTTTCAATGTTCACATTCTGTAATTCTGCTCCTCAGAACCATCATCTGCACTGTTCTGCACAAATCCATTCAAACCAGAGACATTTAAGACAGAATCCTTGAATGGTTTTAGGAGGGATTTAGTCCCTAGTTTACTGGTATCATGTCACAGAATCAAGACAATTCCCCAGACCTAATTAATCTCATACACCAAAGACTACACATTTAAACGTTAATCACACATCCAAGAAATAATGTGCATCCCTTTATACTGCATGGTATTTGCTTCTTTAGTTTCACTGTAGTGAAGTGTGTAACTGATTTATTGTCCTTATGAAAGAGATTACAAATAGAAATTGACTCTAAGGTTAGATTAATTTAGCTATTCACTTTATCAAGGTACTGCACACCTATTTTTTTAAAGTGTCCTTGGTAGCACAATTTAAATAGAATGCTTATATATTATTGAAAACAAAAATTCCATAAATAAACTCATCTCAGACTTAAGAAAATAAAACAAAATACACACAACACCATCATCACCAAACCCAAATATACATTCTCTGAGAGCTAATTGAATTTTAAATAAGAAAGAAAATTCCTCCATTGCACATTCCTGGAGTAAGAATCATACACACACACACACACACACCCTAAAAGATCAGCATAAGGTACATTAATGAAAGATTCAAGTTATATCTGAGTGTACCAAAAGTGAATTCATTAACTCATAATTACCTAGGATCCCTTTCACATCAGAGAAAAACACAGACATGAGGTCAAACCCTTCCTTCTCCTTCAAAAAAGAAATAATCATGATTAGCCTCTGAGGGCTGCGAGGTTGCACAATGGATAGAGCATTGGCATTGGAGGCTGGAAAACCCTTCTTCAGAAGTTCAAATACTTACTAGCTGTGTGATTCTGGGCAAGTCACTTAATCCTGATTGCCTCAGTTTCCTCATCTGTAAAATTAGTTGGACAAGGAAATGGCGAACCACTCTGGGATCTTTGCCAAGCAAATCCCAACAGGGGTCATGAGGGTTGGACATGACTGAAAAATAACTCAACAACAACAACAAAAAGATGAACCCCAGTTTCCTTCCTTGTGTGATTTTAAGCAAGACACTTAAATTCTCTAGCTTCAGTTTCCTTTTCTTATAAATGAGATCTAGAGGGCTTTTTATCTAAATCCTAGATCATACAATCTCTTAAATAACCTACTCTAAACCAACCCTTTACTTCTTTCCCCAATAATTCAATTCTATTCATCATGCCTTTACTAAGCATCCACTGTATGCAGAACATTGTAGCAGGAACTAGAGGAAATATTAAGTTTAGTTGTCATGGAACCCCTGATTAAACAGATCTATGAGTTCAAATCTGGTTTCAGAGACCTACTAGCTGTGTGACTCTGGGCAAGTCACTTTACCCAGTTTGCCTCAGTTTCCTCATCTGTAAAGTGAACTAGAGAAGGAAATGACAAACTACCCCAGTAATTTTGCCAAGAAAACCCCAAATAGATTCACAAAGGATTGGACATGACTGAAGAAAAATGAAAATGGTCAACTATGATACACAGCAATATATAATGAGTGAATTCTAAAGGTTTGAAACAACCTACTTTTAATCATCTAGAAACGTTTCTGCCAGAGGAATGTGCAAAACTGACTACTCAGTAATTTCTTCATTCTAGTGTAAAAATTACCTTCACACTCTATTATAGCTTATTCTGATTACTTTGTATGATATTCTCTTAGCTCTGGTTAATTTTCATTTCATTCCCAGAGAGAAGGCATCTAGGTGTTTAAACTCAATCAGACTCTGAACCTTCACAGTTTTAACCATTTACAGCTCAACATAGAGACCACGCTCTAAGATGAAGCTGGTCTCCACCAAACCCTCTAACTGGCATGGTTTTGACAAGTAACAGTTTGTTTTGAGTTTCATTTCCTGTTATGTTCTACCTTCTGTGGGCAGAAAGAATGAATAGTGAGAAGTACCGTGATGTAGGGGAGGAAAAACCTCACAGACATCTAGATAGAATATATTACAGTGGAGTAAGAGATAGTTCTGATCAGAGGACCTGGGTTCAAATTCCACTTTTAATGCTTTTATAACCTTTGTGGCCATAGGCAAGCAATCCAAGACCCCTCCACCTCTACCCCCCGGTCTCAGTGTTCTTCTCTGTAAAAAATGAGATGGTTGGAAAGCTACTGGCCCCTGAGATTCGTTCCAGCTCCAGATTTATGTACCTCAGATCTGAGTTTACATCCCATATAGTAACTGTGAGATATTAAAGAAGTCACGTAACTATACTGGATCTCAGTTTCCCTAACTGTAAGATTGGGGGATTATTGAGTTAGATGACCTCTGGTTCTAATCCCTACAATTTATTAAAAGAATGTAGGTAATCGCTTTCAGGATGTCTGAGAGCTAGCTGAGCAGGGATATTGCATATAGCGCTATGGACAGTGTTTTGGCAAGAGACTGCGTATGTCAGTCCTCTCTCTGCAGGATATCATAAAATGGTCCAGATAGGCCCTCCAAGATGAAAGGACATGATTGTCACTAGGATAGCCTGCTTCAGCAACTTTCCAAACAGAGACCTAGTGGGCACTTTTTCCCCCTAAAAATTATTAGACATTTGGGCAGCACAAAAATTTGCATCCATAGCATGGGAGCACCCACAGAAAAGACAAAGGATCCTACTGAAGACAGAACAGCCCTTTGTATAAGCATCTCTTGGCCATTCCACAACCAACCCACTCTGCCAAGTCTGCCCTGAAATGGGCTGCTCAGATATGCTAGACTGTCACAGAAAGCTTTGCCCGGTCAGTCTTTTACCACTAGCGGTGAGGTAACTCTTGGACTATCAGGGGTCCTCCCCATCCATTCATCTCCATACATCCCATTGACATATTCACTCACTTCCAAGGCTTCAATCTACTGATTCACAAATAGCAAACTTGACCAAGAAAGCTTTCCTATTTTTAATTCAGCAACCCAGCTAGCTACATGTCCCTAGACGTCATATGTCCCTAGACGATCCTGATTTTTTTTCCCCAATCATATTGATTGAGTGTATGGATCATCTGTGAAGATTCTGTTTAGTGGCAAGAGGGAAATCATGTTAGCTTCTATAGACAACGTGTAAAGTGCTTTGTGAATGATACTACAATCCTTTTAGAGTTTACAAAATGCTTTCTTCATACTTTTTCTGTAAGGTAAATTGGATAAACGTTATTATTCCCATGTTAAAGATGGGGAACCTGGAGTTTGGAAAAGCCACAGAGCTAGATGGGATTCTAGTATCCCATCAACCCATTTTACAGATGAGGAAACCAGGCTCCAAAAAAAAAAAAGGTTAAGTCATTTGTCCAAGGTCACCAAAAGACTAAGTGGCAGTTTTAGGATTTGAACTAAGATCCAAGTTCAGCAGTCTCTTCACTATAACACATCACCCCTTACATACTAAACATTCAGATTTGGAGTTTGGGCCATCCATCTCCTGGATTCTTGTGTTATACTATTTTGCTTCTAAAAAGCTGATAGCTTGGTAGTTTCCAACGAAGTAGCATGTTTAGTAACTTCCCTGCATATAGCCTAGGAAAAAAGGGCCCTCCAGTGAAATGGTTACACAGCTACCCCTCTCTTTGATACTCAGAGTTCAATTTTAGGCTTGGGACTATAGTAAAAAGAGAAAAGCTAAGTAGGCTGCTCACTGATGATGTAGCATTCTCTCCCCTCCCCAGCTGCCACAATCTCCTTCCTCTCTCTCTGTTAAGCCTAGGGGCTGGGAGGAGAAAAAAGAATAAGTTGCTTTCATTTTATCCCACCAGAATGCCCTATAGTCCCATTCAGAAACTTCACCTCCCTTCCTCGTTTGGCTGATCAGAAATAATCATTTTAAGCATCATGATTCCCTTAAGGTATTTCTGACAGCTTAATCAGTGGTGCCAGTTTTAAGTGGTAAAGGTGAATGAATTCATGTCTATATTTAAACAGCAAATAGAGGATGTCCTCCAAACCTTAGTGCAGCTATATAACCCTCTGGGGACACCCTGTATATCTCAAACACCTATTGTGTCTAAGGCATGATGCTAGGGGCTGTGGAAAATTTGAGGAAGTATACTTTTTATATATATATATATTGCAATTCTCTCCCTTTGGGAGTTCACAATGATTTATGTAGATGGCTGCTTGGAATTATTGCCCAAAAGCCAGCCTAGTAGACAGGAAGATCTGAATTCAAGTTCCACCCCGACCCATATTGGTTGACTGACTAATTAACCAGTTACCTAATTTCTCAGTGCTTTAGAGCAGGGCTTCTTAAACTTTTTCCACTAGTGACCTCTTTTTATCTAAAAAATGTTTATGTCTCTCCAGGTATATAGTATAAAACAGGTATATAAATCAAAACTTTAACAATAATAAATCATAATTTCACGACTTCCAAACTTAGTTACAAGATCCCATATAGGGTACAAACCACAGTTTAAGAAACTCAGCTCTAGACAATTCTCTAAGCCCATAGAAGGTGTTGATTGTGTTAATAGAGAAATTCCCTCATTTGGGAGTTCTCTAAGCACAAGTCCAGGCCCCCCATGCTTAGGCAAATTATACATACTTTCATATACATCATACATACAGATATGATATATATGTACACATATATGTACATACAAACATATACACACATTATGCATGCATATGAAATGTTACTAACAAAACAATTATACTCTTCTTTATATAGAAGAGAGGTAGCAAGAGAAAAGTGGGTGCAGGGCAATTGGAATTAAGATCTGCACTGGGTACTGCCCCATATACCTACTGGCCAGTAGATTGATAACTATTGATAACCATTGATAATTCGTTCATCTTCCCAGGAGTCTTAGGCAGCTTATGTCTAAGACCATTAGTTACAGGGAACTGCTGATCAAAATAAATGGTGGTATTGTTCTTACTGGTGAAATTCCAAATCCTTCCCTTCCCCATTCTAAAAAGATTTTATTACCCTTTGAGAGGGCAGTCCCTCTGAAGCGCATTTCAGAATTGAGGAGCTTGCAGATTCATAGAAGAAAAGTGTTATGATCGAGCTCACAATAGTAGGGCCAGAACTTGGGGCTCAAATCCCAGTTTCTGACTCAGAATCCAAGTGCTACACACTTTCTATCCTCCTGAAGTCTCTTTCCCACCAGGTAGTAAAGGTGATTATAAACTAAAGTCATCACTTCAAATAGAAATTATTTTAGGATTTGGGTTCAAATTCTGCTTCTACTATTAATTATCTACACAAAATTTGACAAATCAACTGATAAAGTGTCTATTTAAGGCTTCCTAAATACTGGGCTTAAAAGGAAAAGCAAAAATAATCTTTACTTTCAAAGAGCTTATATTCTAGTGGGAGAGACAACATATAATCAGGTAGGTAGAACATTATGGAGTAGACATAGATAATAAGCTTAGAGGGGGAAAATACTAGCAACTTGTGGGGATGGGGAAGGAATGGGATGCTGCAGAAAGTAACACTTGAGGTAAGATTGAAGAAAGGCTAGGATTCTCTGAGGTGGAAATGAGCAGGGATAATCTTTCAATCATGGGTGGCAACCAGTACTGAAGGAATGGAGACCTGAAAGGAAAGTCAGGTCTGAGAAAGAACAATTTACAGTCACTGGAGTTTATTGAGGTGGGAGTGGTCAGTCCTTCACTTTAGGAAAATCTCTGGCAACAATCTGGAGTATGGACTGGGGTGTGATTTGAGGAAGTCTGTGAGTTTGGAGATTATTAACATAGTATGGGTGACAGGTGATAAGGGCTTGGACTAGGGTGGTGGCTGTTTAAATAAAGAACAGGAGGCTAGATGAATAGGAGAGAGATTGTAAAGGTAGAAGCAAGATTTGGCAATTGACCTGATATATGAAGGGAGCAAGAATGAGGCGTCAGGATGAACAGAGGTTACAGACAGGTGGCTCGGAGCATGGTAAGGCCCAGAAAGTTTGTGGGAGGTGAGAGATATTAAGTTCTATTTTGGACTCTTGAGTCTAACTAAGATGCCTACAGGACAACGAGGTGGCACACTGGATAAAGTCCTAGTCCTGAAGTCAGGAAGATCTGAGTTCAAATGTGGCCACAGACCCTTACTAACCAGTCACTAACTCTGCCTCAATTTCTTCATCTGTAAAATGAGCTGGAGAAGGCAATGGTTAACCCCTCTAGTATCTTTGCCAAGAAAACCCCAACTAGAGTAAAACACAACTGAATGATTCAACAGCAACAGGACATCCAGCTTGGAACATCCACTAGATACCCATTGACACCATATTGGAACTTAGGAACTTTAGGAACCTAGGAATCATCTGCATAGAAATAACTGAATCCAGAGACACTGATCGGGTCACCAAGGGAGATAATATACTGAGAAAAGAGAGACCAGAACAAAAGCCCAAAGTCAGGGAATGTGGATGAAGTCCAAAACAGAAGGGTCCTGTAAAACAAGAGTTAGACTAAATGGTCCCTGAAGTCTCTTCCCACTTTCTATCTATGCTCCTTTGATACTATGAAGTTTGGAGCCAAAGGCCTCCTTTCCTAGGTCATAGATGGAAGAGGGGTCCCTCATAGTTCTCTCCCAAAAGGTGAAGACAGCAAATGCTTCAGATTCCCAGTACAATATTCTTTTGACCGTATCCCAAGGTTTCCAAGCAATATTCAAGGCAGGCAGGTGGCCCTATTTGCTTTGGAAAGCTGGCTTCAGGCTAGTTCTTATCTTGAGAAAAATAGAGAAGTGTAGCTACAGCTAAGGGGCCCAGGCCTGAAGCATGCTCTCAGCTCTGCCCTGCTTATCAGCCGCAGCCTGGCCAGGGCGGAACTTCTGCTGGCACTTGGGCAGGGCAGCAGCACAAGGGTGGGGCTGGGTGTGGGCGCTCTGGGCTCCAGGAGCCAAAGATTCGCTTTTGCTTTTGCTTTTCAGGGTCCAGTGCTCTAGCAAGAGAGCAGCCAACAGGCCCAACAGCTGTAGTTTTCAAACTATTTTTCCTTCTTCTTCTACAGTTTCTACAGTTCTAGAAACATTTCACAGCACAAGTACAAAAGGACCATTTTTTACAAACATTCAAACAGGTCAAACAGAAAAACATTAACAGAAAAATAATCAGACTAAATATAATAAGACTAAAATAATCCATGAGAGAAAGAAAGAGACAGAGAGACAAAGACAGAGACAGAGACAGAGAGAAAGGGAGGAGGTAGAAAAGGGGAAGGGAAGAACAGAGGGAAGGAGGAAAAAGACAGAAAAGCAAATGATCTTGCCAGAATTAAGAAATAAATGTTCTTCTCACCAAAGGACATTGTAAAACTTTACTGGCATAGAGTGAGGATTTCTTTTGATAAAAAAGTAAATTATTTGTGACCTTCTTTATATTCTCTATAGCCCAGCCACACTTCTATTCTCAGTACATGTCTCCATTTCTGGTCTCAGGGCCTTTGGCTTGGCTGTCCCCCACGGCTAAAATGTTCTATATGTTTACCTCCAAATCTTTTTCCTGGCTACCTGTGAGACTCAATTCAAATGCTATCTAGCTTCCTCTATTTAAATCTTGTCTCTCAAATTGAAGAGAAGGACTGAGTTTTACATTTCTTTGTATTACAGCTCTTAGTATCATACATAGCCTTACTGGTGGTAATTAATTAGCCCCTGATAAATGCTTCTAGATTGATTCAATCATTTATGACCCTATCAGATCAAGTTAAATTAGGCTCAATCCCAAATTGAGGTGTTTCAAGTGGACTGAATAGTTGCAGAATTTTTTCTAATTTCTCATTCCTTTCTGTCAGACAAAGATTTTGAAAGATGACACACTTTATACTATGAATTTGCAATTTAGCCCATTAATAAGACTTCTTTCAGAAAACATTTTTAACCTAACCTAATTCCATACTCTTGCTCCCAAGAACAAATTTGAAGAAAACTACCTTTAGAGCTTCAAACCTTTCAGAGTTCTTTGAAGATCAGAAACCAACAACTATATTAGAATGGATGCTATTTATTCAGCTACTCCAAATAATTTTTTAAGCCAGCATTGGCTCTACACACCCCCAAGTGCAGCTCACAGCACATGTGGACCTGATTCATGTTTTCTAAGAAAATGTCTGTGAAAACAAACATATCAATGAACAATAAGGCCGAATTCTTTGAAAAGCAAAACAAAAAACAAGATGAAGAAAATAACAAAATGGGGAAAAGGAAGAAGACAAGGGGCAGGAAAATAGAATATTAAAACCAATTAAAATTAGCATTTGCCTATTTCTCTCCAAATGGTAGTTTACCTGATAAATAAAGTAATTTCAAAGTAGCATTTAAGAAAACAACATTAAAAAAAAAAACTGTGCTTCCCAGAAATCTGTATAGATTTGGAACAATGTGTCTAATGGGTAGACTGAAGGGGTAGATAGAGAATTGGAAGCTATTCAAACTCAGCTCAAGGGATATTTCCTATAAGAGATCTTTCCTGATGCCCCCAATTGTTAGCATTGCTCCCCAAATCCAGAAATTTCCTTGCTTTAATTTTGTGATTATTTATCTGTATGCATGTTGTTACACACACACACCTTTACCTCTGTGGAATACAAATATACACAGTACATGAACTGTTTCAACCTTTGTGTTTCACATGCTTGGCAGAGTGGATGCTTACTAAATATTTGTTTATTGTTGACTTATCATCTACATGCTCTTCCCCATCTAACCCACAACTAGCAAAAGTTGAAGGCAGAGACTGGTTAACATTTTTGTCTTGTATCCCCAAAGATTAACAAAGTACCTGCACATGCTAGGTACTTAATAAATGATCATTGGACTGTATTAGAAAAAAAAAGGGGCCATATTGAAGCCAGGAAGACTTGGATTGGAATTTTTATCCTGCTTCTTACAATTAATATATAATTCTGGAGAAAAAAAATCACTTAGTTCTTTTGACCTTTGATTTTCTCATTTGTAAAATAGAGAAAATCCATTCTTGTTATTCCTACCTCACAGGACCATTGTGAGGATCAAATGGAATGATATATGTCAGGCATTTGGTACACTTTAAAGCTCCATATAAATATCAATTATTATTAATCCGCAAGGTTTATCTCTCCTTTGGAATGGCTTAGCTCTCTGGGTACTAGCCCATACCATATGGAACCACATTTTTCTTGGGCATGGGATGAGTGCTTTCTTTACTGAAATTCTGAAGACATTTTGCTCACATGTAAACAAACATTTTCTTTGTCTTTGCCAGTTGAGTACAGCCTGGGAAGTTGTGATGCTGAATTAGTAACATCTCAATCACTTCTCTGACAATCTGGCGACAGGCCGGGATATGATGAATATGACAATCAGATGTTGCTACAAGAAATGAGGATGAGGGGAGAATAATAATAACATGCTAAAGTGGCACAGTAATATTTGGGAGGCCTCAGATTTTCATAGAATCTCAACTTACTTTTTCATTTCCTTTTCATATATTTTAAGAATAGCCAAGGCAGTTAGGTGCCTAGGACAGCACTTGGCATGGAGTCACAAAAGAGCTGAATTCAAATTCGGCCTCAGATCCTAAAAAGCTGTATAACCCTGGGCAAATCATTTAGCCTCCCTGCCTCAGTTTCCTCAATTGTAAAATGAGGAGGAAAATTGTACCTACCTCTAAATACTGATTTGAGTCTCAGATAAGACAATATTTGTAAAGCACTTAGTACATGGTAGATGCTTAATAAATGCCTATTCCTTCGCCTTATTTTATAATTAAACAATGCACTCATTGACAATAGTAACTGTGACTATCTCTGAATCCATTGCCTCCTCTATGCCTAGCACAATGTTTCTTATATAGGAAATAATTAATAATGTTTTCAATTGAATATGTTTTCCTAATTAAGCAAGTGTTAGCCCTATTTTCAAGATCCATAAAGAGGAAGACCCTCAGTGGTTTGCTGTTATTTCATTACATTGAATTCAAGGCCTTTCTTATCTCTAACTAAAATCTTACACCAGCTGTAATTCAGATACACTTCCTCATTTCAATCTTCCGTGAACAGAAAGAATAAGAAATTCAGTGTCTCTCCCCTAATAATTCTTCGTATATTTAAAGTATGCACCAGCAACTCCAACTATCCAAAAAATAGCTTTGAACTAAGAAATAAACCAAAGAGGTCTCTGAACAGCAAATAGTTATCCCAAAACCCATGGACTTACTCTATAAAAAAGGCAGAATAACAAACAGGTCTTTGAACTCAACGTCAATGGTAAAGAGACACAATGGAAAGGGAATTAAAAGTAACCTTAATGACAAAGTGAACATACAGAAGGATGAAATAAGTAGAGGAGTTTGGATCTTTCCGGTGCTTAGCACTGACTTTGCTGAGCATACAGAAGATGCTTAATAAATGTTTGACTGAAGGGCAAAATGCCAGCAGCAGTTGGTCACAGATTCAGGGGAAAGAGCCAGACATGAAGACAGAGAGCAGAACAGGGAATAAATGTTAGGGTTAACATCATCTGACATAAGCGTGCCTCAGAGAATATGGCAGTTCTCAAAATGTATTATCAAGATAGCTCTGTGCCTGCTCTTGTGTTTCTTATTTATTAATAGGTAACTCATAGCACAGACCAGGATACAAGTTATCTTAGAGACATATACAATACACATAAGGGAAGTCAAATACAAATGAATGGGAAAAGCCATACTAAAATACTAGATTTGCAGCCATATTCTGCTATAGTTAGTCAGTCAACAAGCATTTATTAAATGACAGATATTTTATTTATTTATTTATATAAATTTTATTTACTAAATTAATCCACAAATCTTGGGGATACAAAAAGCTAAGGGAAAAAAAACCAGTCTGACTTCATAGAGGTCACAGTGTAATAGGTAAGAAAATAGGCAAACAACTATATATATTTAAGATCTGAGTGGTAAATAGGGAATAATATCAGAATGAAGGTACTTCTCTTATAGAAGGTAAGGTTTTAGTTGTGACTCAAGGAAATCCAGAAAAGTCAGAAGACAGAGAGAGGGTGGGATAACATTCCATGTATGAGGGACAGCTGGAAATTTATCTGGTATAAAGAACAGTAAGAAGATCATTGTCTCTAGATTATAAAGTATATGGGGAGAGGGGAGCAGGAAAGTAAAAACTCTGGGAAAGATGAGAAGGAGCCAGGTGCTAAAAGATATAAAGACCAGAGTATTTTATATTTGATCCTGAAGGTAATGGGGAGCCACTGTAGTTTATTGAGTAAGGGAGCTCAGAGTTAAGCTCTAAGAAAATTACTTTGAAAGCCAAGTTTAGGCTAGACTATAGTGGAGAGAGATTTGTGTTAAGGAGATCAACAGCAGGCTATTGCAGTAGTCCAGGTAAGCGGTAGTAAGAGCCTGTTCCAGGTGCTGGCAATGTCAGAATAGAAAAGAGGAAATATAATAAAAAATAGATGGAATCAGAGGGATTTGACAATAGTTTAGATACGGAAGTAGGATGGTGAGAGAAGTAAGGGAAAGAAGATTCTTAGGATGGGAACCTGGAGGATTAAGAAGGTAGTGGTCCCTCAAATATAATTGGAAGGTTTGGAGGAGGGGATGGTTTAGGGGGAGAGAGAAGTCCTTTATCAGCTCATTATTTTTCTTAAGGAACAACTTGCCTTGTAACAAGTGTATCAAGATAAAAAAATAAACCCATTTCTGTAGCAGCCACAGGAAAGTCTAGCAAGGGAAAGTCACCAGTACACTTGCCAGAGCTAGAGGCAACAGTCACTGCCTTCTTACCCCCATACTTTAACTGTCCTACCTTCCTAGTTGTGATAGCAGTGGGCAAGGATCATTTAGGCAAGTCTGGTTTGCAAAACCTTTCACATACATTACAATCTAGAGCCCAAAAGCTAATGGTTGAAACAGGGCTTAAATTCTGGAACCTCTTGTGATTTGATCCCTTTCCCCAATGGAAGGAGGAGCACAGATAGAAGAAGACAGAATAACAAATGAATTTCTTTAATTATGGCCCCTAACATTAAAGGAAACCTTGTATTTAACCTTGTCTAACCCACTAACAATTGGTGCCTTCAAAAGTGTTTTTGGCTTCCTGATCCTAAATTAGTGCGATTGTTAAGAGATTTCTATTTCTCTGTCTACTTCAGTAAACTGCCTAGTCCAAAACAGCTATAAGCTATTACTTCCTAGGAGCAATTAAACTTGGAGACATTTCTCTGAGTCAAAGATTCAGAGGGAACAAATATCTCTTTGAATGTTTTCTATATGGATATGACCAATGGTTGTTTGCAAGCTATCTATAAATCTGGTGACTAATGTGACTAAGAATAAAGGTTTATCTCTGTTTCTTAAAACCCTGGACCTGACTAGCATATTACGGGAACAGGCCCAAGTGCAGGGGTGTCCAGGTACCATAGATGAGATCATCATAGCAGGTCAGAACTAGACGAACAATATAAAGTCAAGGTTTTGTACAAAGTCAGGAGCTAAGGCATGGTTACTGGTTATCACCTACAATGTGCAGGCAGGAAGAATCATGTTCTTCCAACCTTTCTTTAAAGGATCCCTAAAATCACACTATTTCCTTTTATTTCTGGAAAGGAAGCAAATTAGTGATGTGACATATAAAAAATTCAAGAGACATAGTTCCTGGGTAACTCTGTTCACGAGAAAAGTAGCATTAAACATGCTACTACATGATTCATAAAAGTGCTAAGTGACACTCTCTGTGTCAAAGACCCCCCCCTAGAACCCACTGATTCGGCTTACTTCACTCAGCATTGGTTCATACAAGTCTTGCCATGTTTCATTCCTTTTCAATGCCAAGTAACATTCTAAAAATAATTCCTCCACCCATATTTCAGTGATGAAAGTGTTAAGCCTTGAAGCAATACCTAATGAGATGACAGCACTGTTTATACCGATTTCCAGTTACAGGAAACTGAAACTTGTCCAAAAATCTATTCTCATCCTTCATGCCTGATATTCTCCTTTCTAACACTTCTGCAGCCGATACTGGGAAAAGAAGGTTTTCTATTCAGAAAACCATAAACCACTGCTGCCCAGGTTGGGTTAGTTCTCTTACTTTCCACTAACCAAAATACCTTCACAGGATTAGACTGTTTGGCATAAACCACAATGTTCACAGTTCTCCTTTTAGAGAACCACAAAAACATAAATAATACTCCCAAGAATGCTGGTAGTTCAGGAGGGCATCCCTGGGTCAGGACAGGGAAGTTGGCAGTTGCTCCTATTTCCTTTTCTGATAAATAGAAATGTAGCTGCCCTTTAATTACCAGACATCGGACTCAGCAGAGACCTCCCGGATCATCCAGATCAGGGAGTTCTTAACCACTTTTTTTTGTAATGGACTCATTTGGCAGGCTGGTAAAATCTATGGAACCCTAAAATGCTTCTAAATGCATAAAATAAAATCTATAGGATTCCAAAGAAAAATAATTACAATGAACTAGTTACCAAAAAAAAATTGTTTTTTGCTAAGTTCACAATCTAAAACAAGTTCACAGAGCCCAGGTTAAAAACTTAATCTGGTCCAACTACCTCATTATATATAAGTGGAAACTGAGGCTTAGAGAAAGGAAGAATCTAAAGTCATAGTGCTAGTGAGAATTTGACAAACTAGGACTTTTTTTCTGAAATCTGAAACCAGAATTCTGAGCCACGGAAATCTCAATTTCTTTATGGTGGCTCCTTCTAATAGTGTCTCTGGCTCCCAGTACAAAAAGCTTTTCAGCTGTTTGTTTCATTAGTTACACTTCCTCCTTTAATGTGTCCAGACTTACTGTGTTTTCATAAGCATTTTATCTCCTTTGCAGAGAAAGGCAGAACACACCCAAATTTGCTAATCCATTTCCTGTAAATTTCTCTGTATGAAATTCCATGGTAAAGTTAAGTCATGGCGTCCACTAAGGATTTTCAGAGCACTTTGTTCTATGCTACAAAGTCATATTTGAGGACCCAGATACGTAATTGTGGAACCTAAAAGAAATCAGGTTGTGGATCTTAATGAAATTCAGTGCTACCAGTTTCTATTTGCTTGAAAAACAAAGAAAAGGGTATCCAGGAAGGAATAAAAAGTGGGTATTTTCCTAGCCATTCCTCTCTGACTATTGGACTATGAGCTAGGAAATTGGGTTTTAATCTGATTCTAGACAAGTCTGAGAATTAATCATTCTGTGCCTCAGCTTTCTCAGTCTTATGCCTTGATTCTTCTTCAATGAACCTGTAATTTCACCAGTGTGGACTCACAGATTTAGAATTAGCAAGGAGTTAAAAGATTGCTTCATCAACCTCTCTACATAGAAAGGAACCAATATCCAGAGGGGTTAAATACAGACCCAAGCTCACACAGTAAATAGTAGCATGAGAATTTTAACCCAAATCCTCCAAATCCTCCAAATCTAAATCCAACGAACTTTCTCATCTTATGTGACACTTGTCTTATGTCCTCTGACAAATCCTGTCCTGGGGGTCCATCCAACTTATTGGAGGCTTTCCTCTAGTTCACTTGAACTTGTGTGAATATTAATGAAACATACAGGCTGTCTGTGGTGACTTGGCACTTTCACTATATGACTGAGCTGCTTTTTTTCCCTAATCATTCATCATTCTGATACTTCTCCTGTAAAATTCTTTCTTAGGCTATAATCTAATAATTATGTTAGGTTATATATTACATTATATTATTATTTATTATGTTATATGTTATTATATATTATATATTCTGGACAGTCAGATGTTTTGATGGACTAGAAATCAGGAAGGCTCATCTTTCTGAGTTCAAATCTATTCTCTTACTTATTACAAATATAACTCTGAGCAAATTATTTAACCCTGTTTGCCCCAATTTCCTCATCTGTAAAATGAGCTGGAGAAAGAAATGGCAAAGCACTCCTGTATCTTTGCAAAGAAAACCCCAAATACGGTCACAAAAACTTGGACCCAACTGACAACAGCAAATAGTCTAATCAGTTATAACTTACCCCATGCCTCTCTATCACTATTAGACAAGTGGAAACTATAGTTCTTTGGAGACTGTGGTATTACATGATGTGCAATGTCACTGAATGGGAGGAATATTAATGTCTTCAGAAGGCTGTGGTATTTCTTGACTTGCAGCTATATAACATCAGTGGGGGAAAAGAATATTAATGTTAAAAATATGGGCCTTTGTTTCAATGAGAAATCTGAGCTTTTTAAAAATGCCATATAAGTTTTCCAAAGGGTCTCTTTACAAAATTTTTGTAAACTTGTTTGTCCTATTCTTCCAGTATCAATGAGATTTTTATTCTAAGTTGTTACTGCCCTTAGTTGCCATATCTTTCAGTTGGCAAAATTAAGCTTTTGCTCACCAATGTGGTTTCTATGTTCTTTGAGGTTCATTGTGGAATTGATTTACATTACTTTAGCTTCTTTAGGAAATGATGATAGTCTGTGTACATGTCTATTCACTTATTTATGTCCCATCTTTCAAAATCAACAGTTTGTTCAAATAGGTCAAATTGGAATCATACCAATTGCATGCCATGTCACCTCATCTTAATTCTTCCATCTAGTTTGTTACTGAAGTTTATCTTAGCTATAATAAGTTGATTGCCTGACAGATAGTTGATGGAGAGATAACTCCCACATAAGAAACCAGATGTTTCTTGTCAGACAATAATCACTTTCCATTTTTGTGGTATTATTTGGTGCTTCTCAAGTCCAGCATTCCCAGATTGCCTTCCTGAAGAAGGGAAATGCTGAAGAACAATCTGTATTCTATTATTATTATTCACAATAACACTGGATATTAATCACTCAAGAGGCAACATGGCAAAGTGCATAGAGAGATGTCCTTGGAGCCAGAAAGGACAAGTTTAAGTCTTGTCTCTAACATACACTATGTTACCCTGTGCAGAACACATTGCTTGGCCCATAATAGGTGCTTAGTGTTTGTTGATTGATCTTAATTTTGGACAAATTACTTGCCCTGTCAGCACTCTTGGCAACCATCTAAGACTGTAAGTTGCAAAGAAGTGGCTAACCTAAATTGATAGTTTCCTCTATACAAAAGGTAGTTCTTCATTTCAGTGAAATCCCATATCTATCCTTAATCCTAATAATAGTTTGCTTTTATGTAGAACTTCTGGTTTATACTGACTGTGTTTTCTTCACAAACATCCTTCTGAAATCTCAGTATTATCACTTAATAGCTGCATGACCTTGAGTAAAAGCCATTTAACTATTTTAAGGCTCATGTATGTTATGAACTAGATAGTGCTAATATTATTTTTAAAAATCTTGCACTAGTCAACCTCCCTGGACCTGTTTTTCCTCCTATGCAAAATGAGAGGGTCGGACTCGAGGGTTTCTGACTGTATGTACGCAAATAAAGAAAAAGAATAAATTTAGCTGAATGTCAATCTTGGTTCTTCCCTAACTTTCATTAATGGTGAGCATGCAAAACTTCTTAAACTGTGAGTTGCAAAATTATGGTTTATTATCAGCAAATGTTTAATTATGTATTTATTTTATATACCCATATGTCCAGGAGCATGTAAAAATTTCTTGGGTGAAAAGGGATCACAAGTGAAAAAAGTTTAAGAATTCCTAGTCTAATGGAAAGAGATTTAATGTGGAGTTTGAGGACACAGGTTCAAATCCCAAATCCTATCTCTACCACTTACTCCCTGAATAATTTAGGGCAAGCTAAAACTTGAGTTCTCTGGATCTCAGTTTCTTCATTTGTAAAATAGGGGATGGAGGGAACTAGAATCACAAAACTTAAAAGTGGAAGACAACCTCAAAGCTCCAAATATCATGATCCTATGTGGTGTCTATGACCCCTCTGACATTAAAATTCTATGTTAAGTTCTCTACTTTCATTTATGAAAGTATGAATAGATAATGGGATCGCAACTAACAGAGAGATATGGGGAGGGGAGATACAGGGACTTTTCAATAATTTACATATCTGGTTAATAGGATGAAAATGGGGAGTTGATGTGTGATTCCCCAGGTGAGGAGACTTCCTCTACCAATGCAGGTTTGAACTTTCTCTATAATTTAGTGTCTGTGAGAGTTGTTTATTACAGTGACAGGTTAAGCAGCCTGGGGGTCACACAGCCAGTATAGTCAGAGGGTAGAACTCAAACTTAGGTCTTTTTGGTTTCCAGGCCAGCATCATATCTATGATATTCTACCTTTGTTAGTGGATTAATAACCACTGAATAATTATGACTGAATACATTTCACGAAAGTCTTTCAGGGTTAACTGCCATAGAATGAGCCTTTCTAGGACTAGAATTTTACAAAGGGAAACATTTAATAAATGCCATGAGTGGCAGGCAATAATGGAAAGCCATATCTCTCTCACCCAGGGTTACTAGCCATATTCATTCATTCAACAAGTATATATTGAAAGAATAATCAGATATGACAATAGCCCAAAGTAAGTGAAGTATCATATATCATAAATATCATAGGTAGAAATTATCAGTGGTATTCATAGGAGGAAAAGATCATTTCCACCTCTGGAAATCAAGATAGACATCATGAAGGAGATGCATTCTGAGACAGGTGATACAATAGACAGAGAACAAGAGACAGGAAGATCCGAATTCAAATCCCACTTCAGACACTTACTTATGACCCTGGACAACGACTATCTGCCTCAGTGCCCTTAATTGTAAAATGGCTATAAAATAGTACCTACTTCCCAGGGTTGCTATAAAGCTTAAATGAGACAATATTCATATAGTGCTTAACAAGATTTCTGACACATAATAGGTATCTAATACATGCTTTGGTTTTTTCTTCTCTCCCTCATTCCTTCCTTCCTTCCTCTCTCTCTCCCTTTTCTTTTTTCCTTCCCTCCCTTCCTTTTCTTTCCTTCCTCCCTTTCATCTTTCCTTCCTTCCTTTCTTTACTTCCTTCTTTCCTTTCTCTTTCTTCTTTCTTTCCTTTTTGCTTTCCCTCCTTTTTTCGCTTCCTTCCTTCCTCCTATCTATCTATATTGAAGAATATTGTATAAAAAGAAATAAACAAGGTGTCCACAGTTATCCAATACTCTTACTGCAAGACCAATTTCCTTCCTTTTCCAGTCATGTATCATTCTAATGCTATCTTTTATACTCACTGCTTCTGTGATATTCTTTGTTTATGTTATACTATAGCCTAGTCTTGCTGTCCCATGTTCCTTTCCAATCACCTACAGGTGGCTAGAAATTTTAATTCCTCTAATGCAAGTCACAGATGCCATGTGACTTGTAACCATTCAATATTAGTGGAAAGAAGACTATTAATGTTAAATATATACATATATATATGCTGCACTTTCTGAGGGTGGAATGAATAGAGCTTTGATAGAAATGGAAAGGAGTGATAGAACAGATGTGGAAAGATATGAAGGCATGTTTAGGGAGTGGTGAGTAGACCAGTAGACTCAGTTAGAATTTGCTGCCAATAAGGCCAAGGCTGTAGGCTCGAGATGGTCATAGGCCAATTATTTGGCTCAGAAGGTTCACAACTTCCTCTCGCCTAAAAATGTGGGCTATAGATCATAAGGAGAATTGGACTGGAGAACTTGGACAATTCTGAACCAAACTATCACTATTACATGAGAGGATATTTGCAAAGCACTTTGCAAACTTTAAAGCACTTTAAGTATTTATTATTACTATCATTATTATGCTATTATGGAGTCATAACACTCATCATTTATATATCATTTGACTCACAAGTGTCCTGTGGGAATGGATTGTTTTTCCCATTTTATGGTTGAGAAAGCTAACACCCAAAGAAACTAATATACTTGCCCAGGGTGACACAAGTGGTTAACATTAGAGCCAATGCTTGAAACCACATCTTTTCACTTAAGTATAGTTTCCTTTCCTTCCAGAGTATGTCAGTAATAGCATCTCCAAATAGAAATCTAGAACATTACTTAGTGACAGAATTTGAACAGGCAGGGAAGTAAATATTTCATAAATTCCCAAGAAATATTTTGCCATTTCTTTCTATTCCTCCAGGAAAAGGATAATAAAATCCATAAAACTCAAATTTCTTTCTTTTCATTCACATTAAACTGTTATTTTTTTCTTGAGAATATTAACTGATCTAATTTATTCCCTTTCTATTCTACCTATTAAAATTTCACCCATCTTTCAAATTCTATTTCAATTCAATTCAATAAACATTATGCAACTACTATGTGCAATACATTATACTAGGCTCTGAGAATACAAAGATTAAAAAATGACACAGTTCTTGTCCTCAAAAGGCTTACAATTTAATAGTGATGATAATAAAAATAATAATGTTTACATATTTCTTCAAGGTTTGCAAATTATTTTATCCTCCTAAAAATCTTTCAAGGTAGGTATTGTTATTATCTCTAGTTTACAGATAGGAAAACAGGGGGATAGTGACTAAGTAATTTGCCTGGGGTCGTGAAGGTAAGAATATCTGAAGGAGCATTTGAACTCAGGTTCAGCACTCTATCTACTGTGCCATTGAAGGTAGAATGTGAGAGGGGTAGTTGTTGGTACTTTCCCTTCAAGTATTCCTGGACTTATTTATCTCTGTATATATTATACTCATATATTCAGAATGTTGTTTGTCTTTCACTTTCGAAGAGGGCCATGACATCAGGGAGGGAATGCCATGACATGCAAGTGAATTGGATTTAAGTGAGGGAGGGCTCAGCAAGATCACCTGCCTCATTTTCCCCTCCAGAGCTATTTGGATTCAGTAGCAAGATATAAATCAAGATGACTGGAGATGGTCCTCCACTCCATAGAATAGAAGCTCTTTGAGGATAAAAACTATTTCATTTTTGTTTTATTTACCAAATGCCTACAAAGTGTCCTTTACACATTTGGGTTTTTTTTTTTTTTTATATAATTATGTGCTAACTTGCATTCAAAGGAGGGCTCAGGAACATTTGAGGAGGGAGCTGAATCCTCAGCTAAGGATAATAAGGAAGATTTTCATGAAAGATGAATTTCAACAGGCAGAAATCTGAAAAAAGTACAGTCTAGGTGTCGGCAGCACACTGGGACTGAAGTCAGGAAGATCTGAGTTCAAATTCAGCCTCAGACACTTACTAGCTATGTGACCCTGAGCAAGTCACTTAATACTGTTTGCCTCAGTTCCTCATCAGAAGGGAGAATAATATAAATCAAACAAAGCAAGGAAGGTAGATTGGAACCACATTTGTAGCATTTTAAATGTCTAGACAAAGAGTTTGTATTTCACTCAAGCACAAATAGGGAGGCTTTTGACTGCATAGATATATCTATCTCCCCCTGAAATTTTCCTTGGCCCACACATCCCTATTTCATTAGTCTCTTTTTTCTTTATTCCTGCAGTTTTTCTAGCCTGTACTACTTAATTTAGTACTTAATTATATTTTATCATGTGTTTGCTAATTCATTCCTTGAGGGAGAGGCAGCATATTTTATACAGTGACATCTCATTTGTCCCACTTGTTTTTTGAAGGGAACTTCTACAAAATTGGATTTTTAAAAGACTTATTCCTTAAGACCAAATTTTTCTTTAATTTTAATCATTTTGAATAAAAATTATTTTAAAATTTTACACATATTTCCCTGCCTTTTAAAACAGAGTAAAAACTGTTTAACCTTTTCTTGATGATATACAGGTACAATTACAAACATCGATTATTATATTTTACAATCATGTCCTTAGTGGTTGCAATGAACAACAGCATTAGTTCCTCCCTACTATATTTTTTTGAATCTGTGTATCTGCTTTTTATAGCTATTCTGTTTCCTCCCTTTAAGCACAAGCTTGTCATTTCCTGCCATTGTCACAATGCTCAAACCTAGAAGCCCATCTCTCTACTTCAAAACTATTTCTTCTAATCTACCAAGGGCTAGGAAACAAGATAACCAAATCTGTTAGAATTTTGTGTAAAATGAGATTAACAAGGCCTTTAACAAATATTGATAGATAATGTAAAATTTACTGCTTGACTCTTGCATCATTTATTTTAGTTGCCCAGCAATAATGGCATCAGAGTTGTAGAGATTCTAGCTACTACCAGTCCCAGATCAAAGTACAGATCTGTCCATGTCACCCCACCCCCATTCTTAAAAATTAAATTAACTATTAGATTCTAGTTACTCCTTGTTATCTCCAAGATCAAATATAAAATTCTTTCTTTGGCTTTCAAAACTCTTCAGAATCTGACCCCTCTACCTTTCCAGTTTTCTTATATCTTATTTCACTCCATGCACCATTCAATCCAGTAACATCACCTTCCTTGAAGATCCTCAAACACAAAAGTCAATCTGTCAACTAAGCATTTTCATTAGTTGTCCCCTCTGCTTAGAATGCTCTCTCCGCTCATTTCTGCCTCCTAGTTTCAAAAGGAGCTAAATTTCTACCTTCTGCAAGTCCCCCTTAGTCTTAATGCCTTTCTTTAAAACACTCCCAATTTACTATCTATATCTTGCTTATGGAGCACCTAAGTGGTTCAGTGAATAGAGCACTGGACCTGAAATCGAGAAATCCTGAGTTCAATGAATCCAACCTCAGATACTTACTAGCTGTGTGACTCTGGAAAAAAAAAATCATTTGCCTCAGTTTCCTCATCTGTAAAATGAGCTAGAGAAAGAAATGTCAGACCACTCCAGTATCTTTGCCAAGAACATCCTAAATAGCATCACTAAGAGTCAGCTACGCCTAGAATAACTGAACAATAACATAGTTGCTTGCATGCTTCTCCAGACTGTGAGATACTGGAAAGCAGGGATATTTTGTTTTTCTTGTCTCCTCAGTGCTTAGCACAGTGTCCAGTATATATTAGATACTAATAAATGCTTATTGACTGACTACTTCATTTTTACTGAGGCTCAGAAAGATTAAAAGCATTTAGCCAAACTCATATAGATGGGGGTGTTTTTATTTCTTTTTTGGTTCTTTCTCATATTCTGGAGAACTGAGGTTACCTGATAAGTTACTTCTGAATAAGTGAAGCATCCCAGTACCCTGAATTGTGCCAAACGTAGTGTGGTGCTTCCTCTGTTAATACATACTTAATTGATTGATCCTTCCTTCCTTCCTTCAGGAAGAATTCCATGTAAATAGTCATGCCGGGCTTATGTTTGCTATTTTCCTTTTATTCTCTAACTCCTACAGCTGCTCTCTGGAGGCCCACTAAGGGATTAGAATACTGTTTGCCAACCTCTTCATCAACAGATTGAATCTTTGCAGGAGAAGGCAGTCTTGATTAAACAGTCCATCTCAGCTGTGACTAGGATATTGTACTGTCTTTCTTTATGAGCCATTCTAGACATTAGAAGCTCTTGCTGTTATTATGCATTTCCTTTATTCCTCCCATGCATGGAATTCTCTGCTTTCTCATCTCTGCCTCTTGGCTTCTGTGGTTTCTTTCAAGCTCCGAGCTTCCTTCAAAGGAAGCCTCTCCCTTTTCCCCTTAATGCTAATACCTTCCCTTTATTAATTACTCCCAATTTAGCATGTACATATCTTGTTTGTGCATAGATGTTTACCTGTTGTTTCTTGCATTAGACTAAAGTTCCTCGTGAGCAGGGTGCTTAGCACAGTACCATGGTAGGCACTTAATAAATGGTTATTGACTGACTACATTTTATAACTTGCAGTAAGGCTGATGACTTTGTGTAGCTCTGTCTCAATTAAATCCAACTCACACACAAGCCAAGTCATCACCCTCACAATGTCATTGGTCTTCTTGGAGAACAAAGGACAAACAACAAAAACTAAAGTACCAAAGAATTGCAACAAAATCAGACCAATAAGAAAGAACTGGGCACCTTCTTAGTCTACCATATGTTTTCCTCAAATGTTTCCTCTAAGGATTTCCAGCTAGATCTTCTCTTCCCTTGACACTGAAACCTTTCATTTTTCTTCTGGTTAGTTTTGGAAAAGAACAACCAAAAACCAATATGGAAGCCTAAACTGCTAGAGTTGGAAAAGCTCTTAGGGAAATCTCTTGCTCAAAATACTCATAAATGAATGAGAAAAATGAATTCCATAAAGGGGAAGTGATTTGTCTAAGATCACTTAGCTAATGGGAGTCAGGGTCTCAATGGACACAACTCAGATAACCTCAAATCTCAGTCTCATAATTGTTCCATTCTATCACCCTGCCTCCCTTCCTTATTTAGTTAAGTGTTGCTGAATACTATGTATTTTAGATTTTAGAGTGAGGAGGGATGTTGGAAATCAACTATTCCCAACTTAATTTTCTAGATAAGGAAACTGAGACCCTCAGAAGTATGATGAATTGAATAAAGTCACAAGGATCAGGATTTCCAGGAATCCCTTACAACAATAAAGACTATAAAAGAAAAGTCCTTGGAACCAATCTGATAGTCTATGTATTCATCCTCTGGACCAAGTTTCCTGACTTCTCATTCTATTAGAATTGCTTAATTCTTAATTGATCAAGAAATATTTATTAAGTTCCTCCTATGTACCAAACAAGGGCTGCTGGGTGGCACAACTCTTTGTGAGTTCAGAAATAACCTCAGACATTAGCTGGATGATGCTGGGCAAGTCACTTAACCCTGTTTGCCTCAGTTTCCCCATCTGTAAAATGAGCTAGAGAAGGAAATGGTAAACTATTGCCGTAACTCTGCCAAGAAAATCCCAAATGGAGTCACAGGGAGTTGAGCACAGCTGAAGCAAATGAACAAAATATACCAGATACTGTGCTGAGCACTGGGGCTACAAAAAAAGGCAAAGAAAGGAAGAAGAAACTTCCTGTTCCAAGGAGTTCGTAGTCTAATATGGTGGTTCTCAAACTCTTTTTCTCGGTATCTTTATGGTATTAACAACTATTGAGAATATGTCTAAAAAGGTTTTGTTTATATGGGTTACATAATAGATATTTATCATAAATAGAAAAAAAACTAATTTTGAATTTGTAGACCCTCTGAAAGGATTTCAGAGACCCTCCAGGATTCACTGCCCCACACTTTGAGAACCACTGGTTTAATGGGAGGAGAAAACTTGTTATTGAACCTAAGCTGAGAGGCAGCAGGGAATTACGGTTGAAGAACTGGCCTCAGATCCAGGAAGTCCCACCTCTGACACATTCTGACTACTCAGGTCTTGGAAAGGTACCAGACATTCTTCTGAGACTATAATTTGCAGAGAAGGTGTTAATCTGTAGGTATAAAGGAAGTTCCCCATTTAAAGTGCCCTCTGTCATGAATTTACAGGCCTAAGGGGAAAAAAGCTACTCTATTTCATAGGAAAACATTTTGTGATTCTGGAAGCCTTCTATAAATGAGTCATCATTATTATTGTCTAGACTTCTTGCTCAAATTTAATATCTTTTACTTTGAATCAAGCTGATGTAGGTATGTGTCATTCCCCATCTCACTGCACACACCCCCACATCCCCACCTCCATAACAAAACCAATTACAGGCCCAACAAAATGGCACAAAAAGGAGAACGGCAGCACACTGGGCCACAAACTTGATGGTGGATTCTCCAAGCCCCTCGCTTAGCTTTTTGCAGCTAGCCAGTCAGTACAGTCTTGTATTGACTTTTCTGCCACCGGCACAATCTGGGGAAAGTTTACCAGAAGTTTTCTGCCCTCTTTGTGACCATGACCACCAGAGAACAAAGAGGTCATAGCTCACTGTTCCTTCTTTGTAGTGCTCCTCTTGCAGACTCTTAGACCCTAAAGACTCTGGGCCGTGTTTTCCTGGAACTAGGGTACCTGCCAAGTTCTCCCTACCTCAGCTAATTTTCCTCAAATCTACCTTGTATCAACTTAAACAAATGGTACCTGCCAGGCTTCTCCAATTCAGTTGGCTTTATCTCATCTTGATACACTCCTTTCACATCATTGGCAATGGCATTGTCACCATCATCACCATGATGTTGTAGAGGAAAGGACAAGGGTTCAAATACTACATTTGTGTGATTTTGAGCAAGTCACTTAATTCCTCAGTTTCCTCATGTCTAAAATAAAGGGTTAAGCTAAAAATCATCTTAGGTTTCATCTAGTTCTAGATCAATGATCATCTGGGCAAAAAAAAAAATCACTTCCTCTTTCCAGGGCTTAGTTTCCCCATCTGCAAAAAATGGGACTTGATCTAAATGGTCTTTAAGGTCCCTTCTAGAATCTGACATTCTAAGATCATCATCATAACAGTTAATTTTTATAACATTTTAAACTTTCAAAACATTTTACACACACACACACACACACACACACACACACACAAAATGTATATATTTATATAAATGTACATATATTTTTGTATATATAATCTCACTTGATCCTCACTTGAACCACAATAACAGATTTAGTCTAGTCAGGAAATTGTGAGTTATATACTTCAACTTCTATTATCATCATTTTAAGGATGAGAAAATGAAGGCTCAGTGACTTGCTTATGGTCCCATAGCTAATAATTGTCTGAATGAGGAGGAACAGGTTCAAATCCCATCTCCAAGTCTAGTGCTCCAAAGCTTTTTCTCAGAGTCATCTCTATGACACCGCCACACACACATGGGCCTGTGGGAAGCTTCAAGTCACCTTAATTTCCCTTTATTTCCACTTTTGTATGAAGCATCCTGACATTTCTCAGATGCTATGGAGACTCTGTAGTCCCAGAGATAACATAGAGGTTTTTCAAAGTTCATCAGCTGTGACACTTAAAATATTTGCATTCCAAACTCTCAAATCGTAACCAAATCCCAGACAAGATGAGTTGCTGAGGAACACCATCACTCATTAAAATGAAGATTCTGCAAAGAGTGAGAGGCTCTAAATGAGTCTGGAGTGGTTATTTTTTTCAGTGCAAAAATGCATTCTCTACTTCCAATAAATACGTTAAAAAGATAAACTACCCAAGAGAAGAAAAGAGGCAACTACTGGAACAATCAACCACCCTGTGCAAAGCTTTGTGTATCCAGGGAGGAACAAAGTCAAGAGAAGGCATGGCTCCTTGCCTCATGGAGCTTATATTTACATACTTAAGTGTTGTTTTCACAAAGACTTCCAAGGATGACCACTTTCTGGGGCCATTGCAGAGGAGATTCAAGCTTCAGGAAGATGACTGACTGTGAGTGAGAATCTACAATTCTCTGGCTGAACAGGAAAATTGGATTTCATCCTCAAAGCTAAGCTGGGCTTTGATAGGCCAGTGGCACTTCCTGAACATATTCAATCAACTCCCCGTTAGACATTGTCTTCCACTATTAGAACATGAGCTTTTGGAAGAGGGGGACTGTTTTGTTTGTATCACTAGGCTTAGCCTCTGGCAGGTAAGTGGTACCATGGATAGAGCACAGATTGGGGACCAGGAAAAATCCTCTTGAGTACAAATCTGGCCCTAGATACTCGTCAGCTGTGTGACCCTAGGCAAGTCTCTTAAGCCAGTTTGCCTCAGTTCCTCCTGATCTGGAGGATCTGGAAAAAGGAAACAGCAAATCATCCCGATAGCTCTGCCAAAAAACTTCCAAATGGTTTCATGGAGAGTCAAATACAACTCAACAACCACTACAATAACAGGCTTAGTCTAGTCAGGAAATTTTAATCTCTTAGAGTTGGAAGGAACTTGTGAGGTCATATAGTTTAGTGTTTTTCTTAGAGCATGAATTTCCTTTATAATGTTATCAGTTTATGGTCATCTTTGAGGGCCTTTGTGGTGAGAACAGCATTTGAGTACATGTGTATAAGCTATGAAGAACACAATGCTTACACAGAATAAGTACTTAATAAATGCTTTCTTATATCTACATATCTAAATCTATCCATCTCTCTAGACCAGAGAAATCTTTTTTGTATCGTGGATCCCTCTGACAATCAGATGAAGCTATGAACCCCTTGTCAGATTGCTTTATATATATAGCATAGGATTGCAAAGAAAATACCAATTATGTTGAAATATGTTCATCAAAAATGTTGATTCATTATCCAGATAATTTTTCTTCCCACAAAAAATTCTAACAAACATCTTAGTTTTTTCAATCTTCCCCAACACTTTCTTCTGTGCTTCCAGATTCTTGGAATGAATGAGTTTTATGGAGGACAATTTGGAAGTTGCATTTATCCTTTCAGATTATTAAGGGGTTAGGTAGGCATGAGACTGATTCATTATCTCATTTACCTTCTTAACAGTCCTGGGAGTCACAAGAGTGATGGGCCATAAGGCACAGCAAGTCAGGATTTAGGAAGAACCAAGATCTGGAGTGTGGCCAAGTGAGGTGAACTAAATTTACCTTTCTGGGTTTCCTTTTCCTCATCTGAAAAATAAAGAGGATTAGACTACCTGATCTCTAGGGTCCTGCTCAGCTTTAAATATATCATTCTGTGATCTTATGGCCTACATTGGGTCAAGTCCAGGGAGACAGCTCAGACAGGAAGCACTGAACTAGTCTCAAAGGCAGAGATAGAGGCATTAACAAGCAGAGGCAATAAGGAAAAGCTCAAGGCCCAAAGCTGCAGCTATTTCATCTCTGCCTTATTTTATTGCTAGCTCTACAGAATATCCCAAAAGTCTTAGTGAAGATTTAAGCTTTTAAGAGTTTTAATTGCTTAAAGCTGCATTAAGAATTTGGGAACTTCATGTATAAAAAGCAATACAGTCACATGAATACATATATGTGAATGCCCCAAGGTTGCACTGGCAAATAATTAAAAACTAGCTTTCTAGAAAAGAAAATATGTTGAGAAAACATTTTTTAATTTAATGTATATTAAATTATTATATTATATTAAATAGCATTTTTTTCCTTTACTGCTTTAAGTCTAGAGACTTGGCAAAACAATGAATCAAGTCCTGGTTTGTAGTATTTCCTGATTTTCAAAGTATCAATACTCATACAGAAAACTTAACAATCAGCTTTCATTTACTGGGAAGAGCACACCTCTGAGTAATCGGGAAATGAATTGGACATTTGGTATACTTGAGTTCTGGCTTTAAGAAGAATCAAAGCAAATACTTAAGACACTATTTTGTAAATTAAGGATACTTAAAGTTTCCCTACTGACCTCACAGGACCATTGTGAGGTTCAAATGAGATGATGGATATAAAAGTAGTGTGAAAACTACACAAGGTTACATAAGTATATCCATGTTGATCATGAGATCATAGACTTAAGAAGGGGGACCTCAGGAGCTATCTATTCCTGTCCCCTATTTTTATAGATAAGGAAACTGAGGCCCAGGAAAATTAAGTGACTTGGCTAAAGAAATGAATCTCAGAAGCAATATTTAAATCCAGGTCTTACTGATCTGAATACAGAACATATTTTCTCTCCAGAATCTGCCTTGTACAGAACCTAAATGTGGCTTATAATCATATCGTTAGTGCCCAGAGAGAGGACATACTTAAATTGATAATTTGTGGAACCCTAGGAAACTCTGCAGTACTTCAGTAATTTTCAGAAGAGAATCACATGTCCTTCTTCACTAGCAGAGAACTTTGGCAAGTTCTTTTTATTGTAGGAAGATGCTTTTTTTCATAATTGTAAAAAGATATTTTTTCATAATTGTGAAAATAGGACTGACAATATTTAGATGTTGAGATAACGATGAGCCAAGATTTAAAGAGAAATGTTAACCATGTTAGAACTACAAAATAAAATGAAAGAACAGATAATATGCTAAAAAGCCAGAAGGAATCTTTTTTGTTTGTTTTTCTCTCTTATCAGTTTTGTTTCTCTCTTTGTGACCTCATTTGGGATCTTCTTGGTAAAGATAATTGAGTGTGTTGCCATTTCCTTCTCCGGTTCATTTTACAAATAAGGAAATGTCAGGTAAACAGTGTAAAATTACTTACCCAAGGTAATCCAACTAGTGTCTATGGCCAGATTTGAATTCAGAAAAATTAATTCTTCCTGATTCCAAGCCCAATACTCTATCCACTGTGCCAGCTAGCTGACCTTAGAAGGAATCCTAGGGGGCCATATAATCTAAATCTGTAATATTACAGACAAAGAAACATATAGCAGACGTGGTAAGTGACTTTACCACTATCACACTGGAAGAGGCAAGATTTGATTTCTAAACCAGCATGCCTTCTCAACTACGCCACATTTCTTTTTCATGTGGAGAGTTAGAGCTGATGGCATGGTAGGAATATTCTAACTTTTTACTGGTACTTTCTTATTTCTAAAGAGAAATGACACAAATAAATAAAATATCTATATTTGAATTGAAAGAAAAGTTTAAAATTTTGCATAATTATGTAAACCGGTATAGGGTTTTTGGTATTTCAGAAAGATGTCATTGTATGGACACCGGCTATATTTGGATGCAAATAAGATTATTCTAACACTATACCTGACATTCAAAGATGACACTATTGACTGAAGAGGTATTCATTCTGCATGTCAGTGTAGTAATAGTCCCACACCTAAAGATTGGCCTTTTGATTTGAATCCATATCCAATATTTGTAAAGTCTGTTCCATGATCATTAATGTCATGTTAACCATGTTAACGACCCCTCTTCAGGTTGGTAGATAGGGCTGGTTGGTAATAGCAAGCAGCCTACAGATGTGCTGAATTATTTGAAATGGTGCAAGTGTTTTCTTCAAATCTGCTTATAATTGACCCATTTTCCAAAAAAAACAAAAAACTTCAGAGTTGGGAGGCACCCCAGAGACCATCTAGGCTAAACTGTGATGGGAACAAAATAAATCCCTCTACAACTCATACAGCCTTCATTTGAAGATTCCCAGAGAAGCAGAGTCTATTACCCTTGGCTTTGGGCCTGTTGTTTCTCAGGAATTGCTCTTGTTCTGACTCGGACTTTAAAACCATATTACCAGAAGCTCATTCTGACCTTCGGCAGAGGATGTTTTGTGTGGCCCACACCTACCATGTTACCATGGTTCTGTTAATGCTCCTTTACACCTGTTAATCATCCATTTCTCTCTGGAACTCATAGAATGGAATTCACCATGCAGAAATCACTCAGAACTCTTCAGCAGTCAGTCCATCTGGGATTTGTATGGTGGTGACCATTGCTTTGCTACCTGAATATATAGTTCAGGGCTTTGTTCAGTGTAGCCTATGTTTCATTTACTCTAGATGTGGCCATAGGGGCAGCTCATGAAACTACTCAGTAAGGTAAACAAATTACAGCAATAATATTGAAGGCACGATTCTGCTACATCTTTTTTTTTTTTTTTTTTTACAGACCTGCAAACTGCAAAACCTAGATTTCTTAGCAGATCAGGACTAGGAAGCCTGGTTGCCACCAGATAAAAAGTACCCGCCACAGTTCTCACCACTGCTAACTAGCTGATAAAGGGAGCAATTCAGTTTTATATATGTGGTGTCTTCTGGTATACTTATAGATAGGGGTGTTGGAAGAACCAGACTTTGTACAGAGATGAGAGAATGGATCAAAGCATTGAATAAGTATTAATGGATATATGTGATCAGTTTATTACTTGGTGAGAGGAAGTTATATGAAGACTAAGAGTACTCGATGGAGAGAAATTGAGAAAATCTGAAAGACAGGATAGTTCAGAAATGTGGCTTGGTATTTCATTTCCTTGTGGTACTTGAAGAGTATTTCCAATATTGGTGATGGTCTGGATCATGTCTCCTGAGCTCATGGATACATAGCATGTTTGAGCATCTGGAAAAATGTATTTTCTTTGTTCTCTTAAATACCTGGAAATTGTTCAGAAAGACTAAAGATCTATTTTTGCATGAACTGCCTCCAATAGCTCAGACTCATGGGTACTTCCACCTCCGCTTGGGTTTTGATTTCCTTCTCCTATCACTTGCTCTTATTTTATAATTAACCTCTGTGTTGTTTAGCCAGGTTAATGTTTATTGCTTTACACACAAAGAAAGCACTGAGTGTAAGGCCAAAATTCTTCAGTATATATGCCTGGAACATTCTTGTTGGGTAAAGAGACTTAGGATCAAAGAGTTCAGTTCTCTTCTTTGATCCTATCCTGAAAGGAATAATAGTTTCTCTTTTTATTTACAGAATTATAGTCCAATGCATTAAAGGCCACTCCTAAATATTTGCTGGTAGATTTGCAGAATATTAAAAAAGAGGTGACACAGTACATATTATAAGGTCATATTTGATATAAAAACCTCCATTTGAATAAGAATAAAACAAATAGGTACATAAATATTCATTAGCAGAGTTCATATCCAGACTTGGCTGCTTTTACTATCTATATAAACTTGGGCAAGTCATTTGATTTTTCCAGACCTCAGTTTCCTCTTCTGTAAAATTATGAAATGGGATAAATAGAAAGGGGAAAGGAAAGGGAAAGCTGCCTGCTTTACACCAGGCAGCTAAGTGATAGAGTAGATAGAACAGAAGTCAGAAAGATCTGAGTTCAAACCCAACCTCAGACACTGATTGTGTGACTCTGGGCGAATCACTTAATCTTGTTTGCTTCAGTTCCTCATCTGTAAAATGGGAGAAGGAAATGACAAACCACTCCAATATCTTTGCCAAGATGAAGGCAGACACAACCGAACAACAATGATGTGCCAAGCACTATGCTAAACACTCGTGGAAATATTATCTCATCTGGGCCTCAGAACAACGTGATTGCAACTTAACTGCTATTATTTTACAGTTAAGAACTTAGATTAAGAAACTTGTCCAAGGTCACACTGCTAGTAAGTATCTGAGGTCAGGTTTGAATGACTTCAAGATCCTTTCTGGCTTAAAAGTTATGCTCCTATAACAAATAAAGCTTTTGCCTCAATAAAAACTGATCCCACTCACTAAAGTTTAACTCATCTATTTAAAAAAAGGATATAATAATGTCCTATTTATCTCAAGTTACTGTAAGGAAAGATCTTTGTAAAGGGAAAAAAAGCTCTATCAGTATGAGTTTTCACTATGCTTATTATTAGTGAATTGCAATCTATTCCAGTCAAAAACTATAATAAAGAAAGCTGAATTTAACTAGTTTATTATTTCTATACCTCTTGTGGGGATGCCTAGGATCTAGTAAAAGATTTTTATTGGCTGAAATCTGAATGAAAATGCAAGAGGCGACCTAGCTTTTGTAAATCACCTCCTATAACTTTGTAAATGGTCTTTTAAAAAAATTCTTTCTATAACATTTTTGTAGTCACACAGTTGACTAGAAGGTACAGAGAACACACAGTTTTGTTCCTTGTTGATTACCAAAACAAAAAGGATTTGACTGTACAGAATAAATATTAGTCTTTTATATATGTGTTATGATCACACAAGTTTCCTTGATAAATGCAACCACCAAAGATAACTTTGTTCAGTGACAAAGTGTTAATGATAATTAACACCAGGCAGGGAATAAAACAAGGAGACATATGCTCATTAAAGGTGTTTATCACTGTAATGAAAGATGTCCTGCATAGGGTCCAAATGAATGAGGAATGTCTTGTGATTGGTGAGGTCCACTAGATTGCCTCATTTCAATATGATATTATATTAACTATATTAGGGTGCCAAACATTTCTCAATCAGTTTATTACTCAAAAAAAGATTCTGTCAATTCATACAGAGAAAATTAATTGGACCAAAAAATACCTATTGTCCAGACAACAAAAAGTTGTTGAATGGACAGTCCATTAAATTATTCCTTCAGTCAATGTATAGATGGATGGGTGGGTGGATAGATATTAGTGCACATATATGTGTATATGTATGTACTTTATAAATATATTTATATATTGATATAGTATATTATATATTGATATAGAAAAAGGCCTATGTGCCTAGATAGCTAGATATAGTTATAGAGCTATAGCTATATCTAGGATAAGTATTACAAATAGATGATGAAAAAGGCCTTGTTCTTCTTCTTCCTTTATTCACAAAAGAGGATCAATGACATCAGGAGGTGATATCTTGACTTGTAAGTAAATTGTATTTATGTGAGGTAGGGCTGTGCAAAGTCACCAGCTCACTCTCTCCTCCAGAGTTATCACAGTCCAATGGCAAGATATAAGTTAAGACCTAAAAAAGAATAGAAGGAAGATAATAGATATAAAATTAAAGGAGACCTCAGGAGTCATCTAGTCCAATATTCTTATTTTTACAGATAGAAAAATTGACACTCAGAAAAGTAAATTGGCACTTGTTCAAGGTGACAGAATTGGGATTTTAACTAGAGTCTCCTTATTCTAGTGTTCTTCCCATTACACAATTGCATCTCTCAGAGCAGAAACTTTATTGCCCTTAGAAAAATAGTAAGATGCATTTAGTGATTTCAAACTACTCCCTGACATTAAAAAGTCATCTTTTTAACTCTTATGATTTTCCCAGAGATACTACATGGGTATAAATCTTGGAATTCCAAAACATCTCTTCCCCACCCCACCCCCCTCTCTCTGTCTCTCTGTCTCTGTCTCTGTCTGCTCTGACTGCTCAGAAGAGAGATGGTAGTGAGTTGAGCAGATAGCTCAAATGTTCTACTGGTACCCAACAGAATATAAAAATACCAGAAAAAGTTCTAGTACTCTTAACTCACAAAATAATTCCTATGTGGAGCATCTATGGAAGAATATGGAACAATAAGATATCCTATAGGGAAATATGTAGGAACCATGATACAGCAGAAAGAGTACAGGATCCAGAATCAGACTACCAATTTCTGGCTCTTGCCACTTAATCCCTGTGTGGCCCTGGACAAATTACTAAACTACACTAGACCTCAGTTTATCAGTAAAAATGGAAGGGATAGACTAGATGCTTTCAAAGACTTCTTGTAGCTCTAAATCCATAATCAAGAACAATGGAGCAAATACCTACATTGAGATCAATGGGCCAATGAAATATTAAGATAGGTAGAGGGAAGGTTCAAATTTGAGGTCCTCCCACTTCCAGCAAAATTTTACAAAGGAACTTCCTTCCAGCTCCATTGTCTCCAAAATGTCCTTTCTCTGCCCTCTGTCTCCTTTTTTAAACTGACATTTGAAGCAGAGCAAACAAGGACTTCTGGGAGAATTGCCATGTGAGACCATTTTGAACTCTTTTATAAAGTCATTCAAAATTCTAAGCCAGTTCTCAAAACCTCAGTCAAGCAGGAAACTAATTCAAAAACAAAATGGTGGTCAGGGCCGTTTCCTTTTATACAATGTCCTACTGTATTAGATTTATATAGAAAAATGCTAAAATAGTATTGTCTGACTCCCCATCTCTGAGGATCCACCACAAAAATGAACTGTGAATCTCTGGAGGCCATTCTACTCAGCCCCATTAAAATACACAAACACACACATTCCTTCCTTTGATTCAGCAGTCTTTTGTGTGTCAAGCAGAATATGTTACTTTCACAAGGGCCATTGTTGGAAAATACATAAATCTTTCATTTTTCTTTAAAAAAAAAACAAACAAATAAAAATCCATCATAAACAGAATTGGGGTCCCTTGAGCTCTACAATAGTGTAGAAGAACAGTGATCTAGCCCTAAACTATATACAATCATTTATTCACAGCTTCTAATGCTGGAAATATCATCATTACTAGATGCTTTCAAATGGAACCAAATTATACAGTTCCAAACATACTCTCTCGGATAATCTACTCTCTGGGCTGTGGCAATCTCCCCAGGTGATCATACATTGGATATATGTACACGAGACAGACCAAGAAAATAAAGCCAAATGCAGTGTTTAAAACCCCAAACTAGACAGGAGCTGTATCTCCCACGATCATATTAGAAACAAGAATATCTGAAAATAAATTTGTCTATCAAGGAAGCTGCAAGGCTGCCATGCTGTTTAATCTTTGTTTTGAATCATGGCCCCTCTCATAAATTGCTTCCCAAGAACCTGTGATTTGTCCAGCTCCTGTGGGGTTTACACTGGTTTGAGGTTCCCTTGACTATAATCAGACTCAGAAAGTCACTTCCCCTCTTGGTAATTCAAGCCATTTGCCCTTATAAGAATTCTTCTCAAGTTTACCTCTGTGAAGAAAGAGATTGGTGAAAGAAAATGAAGCCTGAGAATGTGGCTGACAAAATACCAAGAGATTCTCATAGAAAAAAAATATAGTTCCTTAACAGGAGGTCTGATTGATTTGGATAATAGCATGTTTTTCTTCATGGTAATCCCATGCTTGTTATTTTTTCTCTCATGGACATGCCCAGTTTTCTTTTGCCTTTCCTATTATCAAGAGACTATTTCAGGCAAATACATTTTCTGATTAAAGAAACAAACAAGTTAATAAATTGTTTACATCTGGGATAACTGGGTATTTTGGGAAAGTGATGTTACTTGAATGTATTTAAATACTAAGTAGAAGCTATTTTCTATCCACTTTAAATAAAAGGAATATGTAATGGTAGATGAAATCCATTAGACAATAACAATAATAATAATAATTATATTTGTATAGTGCTTTTAGGACTTGAAACATTTTTCTCAAAACAAACCTGAGTCTTAGGTAATGCAAGAGTTCTTTACTTGTTTTATAGATGAAAAAATGAATTTTTCAACCATGGTAATACCAATAGAAAGTATTAGAGCCAAGATTCAATCCCAGGCTAGTAACACACAACCCCCACCCCCCATACACACACACACCCCTTAACTCCAGAGCTCTTTTCACCATAACAAAATACCTTTCTCATAAATAATTATTTCTCTAGGGCTGTAGAAAATATTTTCTTTTTTGTGTAGTCATTCAGTTAGAACTGCCTTTAAGCACATATATTCAGTGAATAAGTGCATCTGTTAACTCAAAAAATTATCTGGGTTGGGAACATTGGTCCTCATAAGACCTTGTCCCAAGTGGAAAGGCTCTTTCAATGACTTATTTTGTCATAGATTTATTTTTTGGAAAAAAACAAAATAGTTTAGATGCCAACCAGAGTGGTGGTGGAATAGAGGGGCAGAGAAGAAAGCTTTGAAGGAAATCCCATTCCAGAAAGCCACCAACAAAAATAATACAGAATGCACACTTTACGCTAGAATCCACAAAAACAGTAATTCCTCATGACCATAGCCTTTGTAAAATGGAGAACATTTTTCTTTTCTTTTTTTTTTTTTAAAATTTTATTTTATTTAATAATAACTTTGTATTGACAGAATCCATGCCAGGATAATTTTTACACGACATTATCCCTTGCAATCACTTATGTTTCGTTTTTTCCCCTCCCTTCCTCCCCCCCCCCCCAGGATGGCAAGCAGTCCTATATATGTTAAATATGTTGCAGTATATCCTAGATACAATACATATTTGCAGAACCGAACAGTTCTCTTGTTGCACAGGGAGAATTGGATTCAGAAGGTAAAAATAACTCAGGAAGAAAATCAAAAATGCAAATAGTTCACATTCATTTCCCAGTATTCCTTCTTTGGGTGTAGCTGTTTCTGTCCATCATTTCTCCAATGAAACTCAGTTAAGTCTCTTTGTCCACTTCCATCAGAATACATCCTCATACAATATCGTTGTCGAAGTATATAATGATCTCCTGGTTCTGCTCATCTCACTTAGCATCAGTCCATGTAGGTCTCATGGAGAACATTTTTCACAAGCTGGAGAACAAAATAAAAATTACACTTAAAATTCATCTCTTCCCATCCATTTTTTCTATTTCTATTTTTCTTTTTTTAATTGATAAATTTTGTTTTAACACATTATATAACATTCCAGCCAACTCCCAACAGCATTCTAGACAATTTTAAATTGCTGAAAACATTTCCATAAAACAACAGAAAAGAGTGATTTTGACTAAAAGTTTATATAATATTTTGGTCATTTTCCATTTATTTAAAGAAAGAACAGATATATGCTTTATATCCAGTTCCCCCTTCCCTAAAAAAAAAAAAAAAAAAAAAAAAAAAAAAAATACTCAATAGCAAAACAATATTAGCTCTCGATTCACTTACTTTCTGGAATATTTTGAGAAAAGCATCAAGATATTTGAGCAGTTTCCATGAAAGAAAGGAGAAAATCATTAGCATTCATTCTGATAAAGGTTTAAAACTTCCAGTCCTATGGTTCTCTATCGTGAATTCACCACATCCTAAAGCATTTTCATTATCATAAAAGCTTGGTCTGCAATAGGATGGTATCGTCAGGAATCTACTGAAAAGCCCATTGTCTCACTCAAAATTAGAATTTCTTTGGACTGAAAGAAATCTGATAACTTTGGAGCCTCCCCAAATTAAGGATCATCAAGCTTAATCTGAAAACAAGGATGTGTAATTAGTGACAACTGGAATAACCCATGATAATGGAGAAGCTTTTCAGGGTTGATAGGAGCAGGATACAAATCATAACAAACAGGGAATTATACAGAAGGGACATAAAGAATGATATCTTGGAAAAGTAAAACTGGAAAAGAAGAAAATGACCCAATCACAGTGAAAGGGAGGGACAACTGATGAACAGACAAAGCACTTTGCTGAAGACAATCAGTCCAAAGATCTCTACAGAGTCTATAGCAAATGTTTTAAGTCATTTGATTGAAAACTCATATCCTAAAAACTCAACCTAAATAAACTAAATGGGTTCAACCCAAAGTAAACTAAAAGAATTTGGGCACATTGAGCCATATTAATTTTCATAATAGAAATAAATAAATATATCAATTCTAAAAGCTTTTCTTAAATGATTTCCATATGCCAGGCATTGTGCTAAAATGAGAATGAGAATACAAAAACAAAACAAGGTAGCCCCTCTCCTCAGTAAACTTGTATTCTATAAGGAAAAACAATATGTACTCAGATAAATATAGAATACATGCAAAATACATAGAAAATGATGGGGGTGAGTTGAGGGAAAAACTAGCAACTGAAGGCATCCAGATGGGTTTTCTGTAAATATGGTATGTGAGCTGAGTTTTAAAGGAAGATGGGGTACCAAAAGGCAGAGGTGAGGCAGGAGGAGGATAATCCCCCCCAAAGTGGAATAACTGTGCCAAGAAATAGAGGCAGAAGATGGAATATTGCACCCAGGAAACAACAAGTAGACCAGTTTGGCAGAAATATAAGTACAGAAAGCCCACTGTAAGTAAGATACTGTAAGTAAGAAAAGTATAGATGGAGCCAGACTGTGACGAGCTTTGAACATCAGAGGAGTTTGCACTTTGTATTAGAGCGAATTGAGATCCACTGGAGCTTCTTGAGCAGAGAGGTGATGTCAGGCTGGCCTGTGCAAACATCAGTTTGGCAGTTATGGGAAGGCTCCATGAGTGGGGGAAGAGGCTGGAATAAAGGAAGCCAGTTAGAAGATCTTTGCAATCATTGAAGGGAGAAGTCATGAAAGTGGTGGTCGGGTGAGTAGAGAGAAAAGGACAGAAACAAGATATGTGGTGGAAATGAAATTGACCTATTCCTCAAGATGGATCAATGGGGATGGCATGAATATTGACACAAAAACAATTCCTCTGGTTAAAAGCACTCAAGTCTCAGTGGCCTAACTCAGGGTTTTCAGAGTCTGAGCCCTTGTTCTATGGCCGCGAACAAGAAAGCTGGCTTATCCTCCAGGGGAAAGATCATGCTTTCCTCTGTAACTGCTCATATATACTAAGGAAACATTCTCTCTCTCTCCCTTTCTCCCCTCCTTCTCTCTTTCTCTTTCTCTCTTCTTCTTTCCCTCTCTCCTTCCCTCCATCCCTCCTTCTCTCTCTTTCTCTCTATCTCCTTTTCTCTCTCTCTCTCCCTCTCTCTCTCTCTTTTCTTGCCTCCCTCCTTCTCCTTCCCTCCTTTTTTCTTCCCCCCTCTCTTTCTCTCTCTTACACACACATACACACACACACACACACTCTCAGTCCCCACATATCATGTCTCTCCCTTTCCAATTCTTCATATTCTTCATAGCTGTCAAAACTAATTTTCCTTTAAAAAATAAAATAAAAACAGTCCTGACTACCTGATTACATCCCTCCAGTGGCTCCCTCATTTCTCTAGGATAGAATATAACCTTCTCTTTTTGGCATTTAATACTCTCCACAAATTTACCCTAACCTAACTTTCCAGCATTATCAGAGATACACTATTTCTTTTCATGCACTCCATGGTCCAGTCAAACCGATTTGATTCCTCAAGCTGTACTACATCTTCTATCTTCATGCCATTGCCTAGTCTGTCATCCAGACTGGAATGTGCTCTTTTCATATCTCTACATCTCAGATTGCCCAGCTTCCTTTAAAATTGAGCTCAAGTTCCACCTTTTATATAAGGGACTAAACACCCCCCAAAGTTATGAGTGCCTCCCTCATTTCAATATTACTTCATATCTATTTTTATATATTTGACATATTCTTTTATAAATACATATTATCTCCCCAAATAGAATGTAAGCTCTTTGAGGGCAAATACTATTTCATTTCTGGTTTTGTGTCCCCAGCAATCAAGCACAGTGTCAATTACCTAGCAAATACTTATTAAATCCTTGCTGATTGATTGATTGATTGATGACTGGCAGGTGAAAGTTTTTCACCCCTGTTAAGATGCCTGAGCTCCCTGTGAATCCCACCATCTGTGTGTATGTTTAGAAAAGTCACATTGGGCTCCATGAATTTATCTCACAAGCCCAGGAGAGTCATTCACATCCTCATTCACATTCCCCTTTTAACAAAGGATAGTGCATTTCATGGTGTAGTTAGAGTGAAACTCATTGCCCCTTGCTGGGAATTAATAACCTTTAGAATTAATAACTGTCGGGTTTGAAAATCAGTTTCATTAACACCCCCTTCTACTTTATAGCTTCATCATCCCTCAGTACATCTGTTGCTGGAAACCAGAAGTCCAATCCTTATTTTTTACAAACCTTCAGGAAGGAAGGAAGGAGGGAGGGAGAGAGAGAGAGAATTCAGTTACTACTTTGGAAATGTATTTTCTTACTGAAAAAAGAGATATGGAATTGCATCTTTTCCCACTGTTTCCCACAGGGAAACCCATGCTTTTTCTAGAAGCATAGCAACAATAATAAAGTTTCATATTTATTTAATATGTGGTAGTTTTGTCAAATGCTTCTCTCACAAGATCACTGTGAGATATATTGGTAAGGCCCTACTCAAATTAAAGGAGCTGGAATTCATGTTCAGATATAGATTGAACTAGAGGACTCCAGAAGTCCTATGATTCTTAAATACTCCTATATACTTCCTCCCCTTCCCCATTTTACAGATGAGAAAACTGACTTGCTCACAGCTAATAAATCCCAGAATCAGAACCAATTCCAAACCCAGAGCATGCTCTCCATGGACCAGAGTGATGAGTTTTTTCTTTGCCATGAATCAGGCCTGTCCCCTAATTATGGAATACAACCTATTACCCATCTGAAGGTCATAGCCTCTAGTTTCCCTGGAAATAGTGAGGCTTTGTCCAATAATTACAGTAATTGGCTGTGTATAAATACATATGTTTCGATGAACTCTGTTTAATATAATGCTATTGTGAGCTATTATGCTTAATTATTATAATATATCATAGAATGGTATTCACACTTAGGCTGAACCTGTCTTTAGTTCTCCTCATGATCTCTGATCCATGACCCCTTCTATCTCTTCTATTCGGATTTCACCTCTATTTGGATTTTACTCAAACTCGACCCCAAAGTCAGCAGCCAAATTGGCCTTCTTGCTATCACTGATACACGGCTTGCAATTCCCTGTCTCTGCACCTTTTTATAGGCTTTCTCTTTTCTCTAGTTATGTTCCATCCTCTTTAATCCCTAATTTTATTCAAAGATCAGTTCAAATACTATATCCTCACTTGAAGTCTTTGTTTTGATTCCCTCCTCCTCCCACCCCCACCGCCCCACTGCTAGTGCAGTAACTTGTATTTATTTTGTGTTTACTTATGTAGTACATACAAACCATTCTGCAGACTTATAAAGTTATTTTTACAAAAAGCTACTATAATGCACATTGGCCTGTAAAGGTGGGAAAGAGAGGGAAGAAGTGGGGTGGAAAGGGGGCTGGGCCCTGGAGGGTGATGACTGGCACTCTGAGGTTCAAGGACATGGTACAGTAGTAGCCAAAACAGAAGACCATGATCTATCACTCCATGGAAGAATGTAACTGCTTTGAGTAAATGTAAAAAGCAAAAGAAGCTCCCACCGTCCCCTGGGAAAACTTGCAAACTCCTGGACCACCCCTAGCCATGTGCCGCCTTTGTTCTGTTTCTATATAAAATCCTGAGTTTTAGAGTGGTGTGGGGAATCCACTATTCAGTTCTCTTGCCACCACGGACAGGTTTTGTGATTAAGGTCCCCCAAACAACCCAATTAATGCTAACAAACCAAGCTGCCATGGGCCCCTCTTCCTTTGGTATCTCAGCATTCTCTTGGAGGGTCTGTGTTCCTCTAATTGGCATATGAAAGTAGAATGGATCAGCCTCCTTACATCTAGCAGTACAGACTATTCCCACACAAATCTTGTGTCTTTACGGACACGTTGAGGATGAGAACCCCAAGCAAGAGCAAGAAAGAAGAACCTGATGGCAGGACAGGCAGAATGGCCAAAATTCTCCTCTCTCTGAGCTGGAGGTCTGAAGGCAAGCCCCTGATTCTGTAGCAGTGTCTCCAAGCACTGGAGGGTTTTTTAGTGGGTGGAAGTGGGGAGGTGATACAGCAACCAAGGGGCAGGAGGGGACAGGGAGCCCAGTAAAATTAACATGAATAATGGTTTTTTGGTGATTTTTCTTTTACACTATTTAGGTAAAGCTGAATTGGCTTAATGCAATTTATTTAACTGTATTGCCTCCCTTAATTGAATGTCAGCTCCTTGAGGACAAGGATACTTTCACTGATGTCTTTGAGTTCCCAGCTCTTGGCACTCTGACATAGTAGACTCTAAATAAATACTGATAGACTCAGTCAATAAATCAGTAAGTCGATAAGCATTAATTAAGTGTGCTAAGCATTGTGCTAAGGAATAGACCAATTCATTCTGGAGTGCTTTTCCACTAATTCTCAGCTGGGCTAACCTCTATCATCTGCTTTCTCTGCCCCTTCCTCTGGCATGTTAACTACCACTAAAGGAAAAAATTACAAAATAGAAATTATTTTACTAAACCCCTCCCCAATTTACAAAGCCAGTCATTTACCTCAGCCTTCATTACTACTCAATAAATCTTTTTTTTTCTATTTTTTGATTCCCTATCTCATTATTGTTAATTTTTTCTTGTTTCTCAATTCCCCAACACTTTCCCATTTATACACCTAGACTTAGCCACTTGGTTTCCTGAAAAGACTAAGGTTTGCAGTGGTTTTTTTTCAACTCCTTTTAACTACTTCTCAATAGTTCTCAGCTGCACAAGTCATTTTTGCTGTCTTCTATACCCTCTTCCTATGTGTACAACGACTGTGGAAGAACATATGAGACTTAAGACTTTGTGCAATTCTGCCTCACTTAAATCCAATTCACCCACTAGTTAAGACATCACTCATGATGTCATTGGTCTTCTTTCAAAAAGGACAAACAACAATAACAACTGTGCCCTTGAACTCCTCACCTACCATGATCTTGCTCCAATAACTGGTATTTTTGAGGCTTCCTTTTTCTTGATCAGTTACCAAGAACTTTGGATTCTAGCCTCCACAAACATTTCTCAAATCCATATATGCCCTATTCTCTATCCACACCATCAGTATCATAGTTAAAGTCCCATTTACTTTATATTTTACACACTCCAGAATCACCTTGCATTTATTTTTATACATATTTACATGCCTATCTACTCCAATAGAACGCATCTCATTTTTGTCTCTTTATCCCCAGTACCAAGGATAGTTCCTGACACATTGTCATCTGTTATTAAATGTTGGCTGATTGACTCTACTAACAATCATCTTCTTAAAGCTAGATTTATTCATATCACTGATGTTCAGACTAAAATTTCAAGAACCTTTGCCTAACATGTAGGATCCTCTATACTTTATAATTCTAAGTGGACAAGGGACAGAGTGGCCACCTTCGAGTTAGGAAGATATAAGTTCAAATCTGGCCTCAAATACGTACTAGCTATGTGACTCTGGGCAAGTCACTTTACCTTCTTGCCTCAGTTTCCTCATCAATAAGATAAACTGAGTAGGAAATGACAAAATATTCCAGAATGTTTCCAAGAAAACTCCAAATGGGGTCACAAAGAATCAACCACACATGAAATGATTCAACATCACTTTATAATTTCAGACATTTTATCTTGTTTTTCCCCATGTGTTCTATAAGGGCTCTCATATCTGCAGAATTAGAGTATGTGTGGACATTCCAGCATACTCACAAGAGGTCAAACTTAGACATTTTAAAGCAGCAGAAGTAGGTTACTCTATGACCCTTTCCCACCATGCATACCTTGGATTTTCCAACACTTTTGCTTTCAAATGTTCTCAATTCCTGTCTAGGTCTCACACAACCCAACCCATGGCTTCTTTGACCTATGGAATTCCCATTCAAACTTTAAAACCCAAGTTAGAAAACCACCTTTTTCAGAAACTCTTTCTTGATCTTCCCAGTTAATAATGACCTCTCCTCCTTCCAGATGTTGGACTGCACATGATACTTGATGTGCCTCTCTCTAGTCGCATGTCATTTCATGGTTATTTGTGCCTATGCTCCTGAAGTAAAGATAGGGTCATCTTGTATCTAAATTCTGTATTTCTAATACTTTGCCAAGTGCAATACTTTGCACATAGCAAACTCTTTATAAATGTTTATTGAATTGAAATTAATAAAATATTATTTGTCTTCTCTTTCACACTGAACAAGTGACAAGATCTGAGTTTGAATCCTACCTTTGCTTACTATCTTGTAGGACATTAGAAACATCACTCAACTGATATGTGTTTTAGTTTCCTCCTTTATTAAACAATTGGACAAAAAATTGGTCGCTTCTACCTATCAATCTATGATCCTATAATTTTAAAGTCATGAATATGTGCGTGTGTGTCCTCATGAATAGTATTTGGCATTCTATAGAATATGGCTAGCATGGTCTCCAAAAGCCTAGTTGTTGATGGAAGGAAACATCTTTGTAAAAGATGTTGTGTGGTATTATCATCCTGCTTAAATTACTATAATTTGTAAGCATATTATATACTACACTACAAGAAGAAAAGAATAATGTATTATGAGTGCTTATTAATGATGGCAAAGGGAAATTACTCTGAATTTCAACGTTTTTATCTAGTGTATATTTGGGTATCTTGAATTTCACACATTCAGGTATAATTACCTTATGTCTTAGTACCTCCAAGTATTTGGAAAAACTTGATTCAATTCAATTCAACAATCATTTAAGCTCCTTCTCTGTGCAAGGCACTGTGCTAAATATTAAGAGCATATATGAAGCAATGAAAGGGTCCCTTCCCTCAAGGAAATTACTCATTTAGCAACTCATTTAGTCATCTGGAGAAGAGTGGGTGAAATATTAGGTTTATCACAATTCCTTGACTTTTTGTTCCAGAAGCATCATGGAGAAGCCCCCAAGACCTGGAAATGGACGAAAAGTCCTTCAAGACAGAGACCAGGTTCCTCCTCTACTCCAGTGAAAAGGGTGACCGCTGCCAGCTTCAGCTTCATCATTTAAACACGCTTGACCAGTGCAGCTTCAATTCATCTCTCCCTTTGGTGATCATTGTCCACGGATGGTCGGTATGACATTATGCCTTTTCTTCTTCTCTATTCTCTAGTCTTCTAACTTTATCAAAAAAAAAAAATCTCAAAAAGAGATGAGAAGCCCTGGAAAAGGCAGTAGATTAAGAACTCCCAGTGAGATTCTATAGTCCAATTAAGCAATTAGGCTGTCATATGGCAAGGCTCATGCTAGAGATGAGCTTTCTGCTTCCTGGATCCCGGCCAGGAGATTTGGAGCAAGCAGATGAGTTAATGTGCTGAGTCCCAAGAGAATTCAGAACCTGTTTCATTCCTTGGGTACCTATCCCTGACACCTAGCCAGCTTTTGAATTTTGTTTTTGTAATACAGATCTCCATCTCTTAATTGCTCATATTCATACGCATCCCAGTCCCTAGGATTCCTGCCCCTCCTTGCTTTACAAAAGACTTCCCCAAATCTGCCCAAATAAATAAGTCAATTATACTTCTCATTTAATGTCCAAGTGTCTAAATACCAAATCAGAACCAAACCCATGATGGAATTGTTTTTTTCTCTTTTTCAATAAGGAATGCAAGCCTCAAGAATCAAGTGAGACTTCATGGGAGGGAGGGAGAGGATGAAAGAGGCAAAAATTGATGAATAATAACCATGGTCAGATGGACTGAAAGATCACAAAATTTGGGAGAGTCGTTCTGGTAGCCATCCAGCTTGCAATCCTCTCCTGTTAACAGTTTGAGGCTTGAATGCTAAAAAATATGAGAGGGATACAAGGAAGGAAATAGGATGAGGGAAAAGAAATGATGATGTAGTGGCTTATCCCAGAGAGTAAGATCAATCAGAACCATCTCAGGAGCTAGCAAAATTAAGCAAATTAAGATCTTGAGTGCAGTTATAGAATTTTAGATCTGGAAGACACTGTCTAGAGATTGTCTAGTTTAATTCCATCATTGTAAAAAGAGAAAGGAAACTGAAGTCCAAAAACTTAAATGTGTTGCCCAAAGTTAAAAAGCTAGTTAAAGGAACTGGAATGTCAATTCAACTGAACAACAATTTATTAATTACTTATTATGTGCAAACAACTGTGCTAGACATTGAGGTGAAGGAAGGAAGGAAGGAAGGAAGGAAGGAAGGAAAGAAGGAAGGAAGGAAGGAAGGAAGGAAGGAAGGAAGGAAGGAAGGAAGGAAGGAAGGAAGGAAGGAAGGAAGGAAGGAAGGAAGGAAGGAAGGGTGAGAATTGGATGGGAGTTCAATTTCCACAGCATTATGAAAATTAAATTAGAGGAATACAGAGATTAAATTCAAAAATTGAAACCTAAGAAATGAGTCTTGGATGTGAAACAAGGAAATAAAAATAAAAAGAGGAAAATAATTAGGGGTTAGAGATTCAGATTTGAAAAGAAAAAGAGAATGTAATCAGGAAGGAGGATTCAGAAATAAAAATTTAAAAAGAAAAATGTAATGGGGTGGGAGATTCAGACTTGAAAAGGAAAGGAATATGTAATTAGAGATGGAGAACCACTTACATGTGGTAGGGCAGATGTAATGATGTGTTTAAAGGAAGAGACTTAGACTCATATGGGATATTTAGACTCTTCAGATAGGATGGTATTAGGCCAATAAGGAATCAGAGGAAACACTGAACTAAGAGCAAAATAAGGTGACCACCAAGGATATAATCACTCACATGGGGGATTATATATTTCTGATAGGTTGCCCACCTCTGGTATTCAACCAGTGAGGTATTAAGGAAGAGGCTTGTGTTTTGGGTACAAAAAAAAGGGGGGGACAAGTATTGATTCTAAGTATTCCTATTCTATAAGATACTTACTTCTGCAGATGTGTAATTAAAGACTTTTAATTAAATCCCTCTCAAATCCAATGGAGTTATTTCTTACAGAAGGAAGAGAAAGAAAGGAAAAAGAGAAAGAAAGTCATCTGGGCAAAGAGTTTATATTCTGTTGGAATCCAATATAAAGATCCTTCCATTATATTGTAGTAGCAGCTTTGGCTGAGGAATGAAGTGGGAGAGGAACAGGGGTTAATTTCAAAGAATATGTGTAATTAGAGAGGGAGAAGGCCAGACGCAGTATTTACACCTCTTTTGGTCAGAAAAGCATCCATTTGGGGATTCAAGCTCATTTATAATTTCACCATAATTCCCATAATGAGATCCACATGGATCTTAACACAGATCCCATTCTCCAATCAATCTGTACTAATTAAATTGCCAAAAATTTTTTTTCTGCTTTCAGGTATGGCTTCCTGCAGAACTACCAAGTCAGCAAAACTTGTTTTAGATCTGCTCAAGTTCCCATTTCTTCACTTTGCTCCAATTCACTTCTACCACCTTTTGTCACTGTTCAGATCCTTCCTCAATCACTTTCACTCTTTCTCCACCTCTACCCTTTCTCCTCATCAAAACCTGTTCTCAAAAGGTCTTAAAACGTTCATTCTGAAATTTAATGATTGATAATGGTTTAATATGTTATTTCTCCTAGAGTGATGAGCATTTTAACCTGTAACAAAATCTTAAGTCGTGAAAATGAATCTATAATGCTAAAATTTTAGGCATCAGAAACTTAATGGGGAAAGAGTTAGATTATAGTAAAGGAACTTTCCCAGCATTCCTGAAAGCACACCATACATACAACTGCTGGCTTCCTTCAAAGCTGCTACCTTCAAAGTTTTTTCTTTATCTTTTTAAAAACAAAAAGGATTCTCCTCTACCTTTCCCAACTCCTCCCACAGGGACTGCAGGGCCTAAAGCGTTTACAATGATGCTTTTCTTTAAACAAGCAGAAACTAAAGATCAGAATCTAAATTCTCTCCTTTGGGAACTCTCCAAAAGAGGAAAAAACAGATTGGGAAAGAACATTTACAATTTAGAACCATCAGTAAATGAAAAGCATTCAATTTACTCAACTACTTAAATCAATAGGATGGGTGTTCAATTATGTGAAAGGAGTGAGGGAAAAAACATCTGGAAAAGATCAAAGAGAGAACTGGAGGAGAATCACAAAAAAGTTGGAAGAATTAGCAACAAGGAAAACCTCAAAGAGTTGGAATTAGTTAATATATCAAAGAGAAATCTAAGGAATGACTTCAGAATTCACTGACTGAATGGACAGAAGGTTGTGCTCAGCCATTCTCTCTTGTTCTTGAAGACAGAGGAGAGATGAGAACTTCTAAAAGGTACTATACTAGAATAAATAAATGATCACCTAATTCATTTACTGATTCATTCATTAAGGAGAATTAAAGATTTTCCCTAAAGGACTTCTGTGAACATTTGTTCACCTTTCCAGCCCTGAGTTTCTATGAATCATTAACTTGCCCCAAAAGTTGTCTATTATTTAATTTGAAAGGGGAAAAAAGGAAAAGGAAATAGATTGTCTTGTGACAATCACTAGAAAAGGGGAGAAGGGTTTCTCTCAGTCATTTCTGGCAAAATTCTTGCATAGTCCTCCTTAATTGACTGATTCTTCACCTAAAAAATGATCATCTACCCAAGAGCCACTGTGGCTTCAGAAAGGTCCAAGGAAAGGTCAATACGATGTTTACTGCCTGTTTATTATAGCAGAAATATGAGAAGCAGTACAGAAGTCTGCACACAAAATTTGTTGATCTGACTGAGGTATCTGATACTGTCAACCATGAGGGCTTGTGGAAGGCCATGGCAAAATTTGGTTTCCTAGAGAACTTCATCAGTATTATACCACAGTTCCACAACAGCATGGTTGCATAGATTCTGGATAACAGAGGATGGTCTCATACTCTCCCAGTCACCAACAGACTGAAGCAAGGGTGTTTGCTCCCCTTATTTTTAGCATAATATTTTCAGTAATGATGTCACTGCTTTTAACAAGGATGAACATAGCCTCCCCACTAATGGTAAATTACTTAACTTGAAAAGTCTACAAGCAAAGACTAACACAGAAAGTTGGCACACAAGTTTTTGTTCACAGATAATTGTGCACTCAATACAGCCTCTAAAGCTGAGATGCAACCGAGTATAGAAGGTTCTCTGCCATGTGTACTAATTTTGTTCTCCTTCAGGCCACCCTGCATCATTCCTACATGGAACACCAGTTATCACAAATGGAGAGATTTTGAATGCTGTGGATAAGTTATCTTGGCAATATGTTGGCTATATACAGAGATGATGAGGTTGACATACACATTGCCAGAGCTAGCTCTATGTTTAGGAGGTTCTGAAGGAAAAGTGTGAGAGAGTTGGCATTAGGCTGCCTACCAAACTAAAGGTCTACAGAGTTGTGGATTAAAGCAAAACGGTTTCTCCTCTGCCTTTCCCAGCTCCTCCCACAGGGACTCGAGGAAACAGAATTCCTGCCATTTGAATTGTCTTAAGAAGATTCTGAAGCTCACCTACCAAGATAAGGTACCGGACAGAGATGTCCTTCCTTGAGTTGAACTGCCAAACATTCAGACTCTACTGCAGGTGCAACTCTGATGGATTGGCTGTGTTGCTTGAATGCCAAATGTATGTTTGCTTAAAAGACTATTTTATAGAGAATTCACACAAGACAAGTGCTTACACAGTGATCATAAGAAGAAGCGCTAGAAGGACACTCTCAACATCTCTCCAAAGAACTATGGAATCAGTTGTGAGACATGAGATACACCGGCACATCTAACATGTGCCCACAACCAAGAAAGTGCTGTGTTTTTCATGCACAAAGCAGAATTGCAATCCCTCAAAATAAATGTGAGAGTTCAGATTTGGAGATATCTCCCTCCCAAATGATCCTATGAACTATTTATTCCTGACCTTTATTAGAGCCTTCTGAGTTTGTATTGATCTGATCAGCAACAGCTGAATGCACTGTACCTTGATCCCAACATGGTAACATCACTTTGGTGGTTATTTTTCATATCAAAGAAGACCAATCAATCCTACAAAAAAAGTTACTTATTACTTAAACGAAACATAAAAATTCTCTTGAAAATAAAAACATACAGAAGGAACTTCCAAATCTACTTGAATATTATGATCCAGAATCTCTTTTTAGTAATAGATCTAGAAATAATAGCATATGTTTATTGTTACAAAGCATATTATTTCATTTGATCATCGCAATAACCCTCTAAAGTAGGTTTCCCAGATTAAGTAACTGAGGCAAATTTCTCTTCATCTTTGTCAGTGTTCCTTCTGTCTTCTGGCATTGATTTAGACCACCCAAGCAGAAGATGTTGCCATCTGGCAGCTCTTTCCAGTACTGTATGCATCTTCTCAAATATTCTCCAATGGACTCCTCTAGGAAGAAGAATAAAGAAACTCTTTGGTCCCCATGCCATTTCATACCTCTGCCACCATCACTCAGCAACTTCTTTGAGATGCATTCTATTCAGATACATCACAGATTCAGATCCTCCTGGCATTGATCTACCAGCTCCCAAGTCATTCATGTTCTTTTTGTGTATGTGTGGGCTTGCTGACTCATATTAATTTTTTATTTATTTTTAATAGTTTTTTATTTACAAGTTATATGTATGGATAATTTTTCAGCATTGACAATTGCCATGTTCTTTTCTTAATGAGCTCAGTACCTGAATGAGAGCCTTTATCCCTCTACCTACCAAAATACCAAAATGAACTTCAACGTTCATGTTAATGTTCCTTCAACCTTTGCTTCCCAATTCATCAATTTTCTTACTTCCTCTAATAAACATTTTCACTCAACTTCAGCCACACAAAGGGATAATTAAACCTTAGTCTCACCGTCAACCACAAGAATGTTGTTACTTTGATAATAAAGAATTGATTTTGATATTAGATTTTTGATTTGATAATAAAGTATATGAAATTCCTTTATCCAACCATTCATCTTCTATAAGCCCATCTTTCCTTATGCCCCATTCCTCCTAGTTCTATTCTTCATCCTCACCATGACCTCCATCCCCTCCAAGCCTCAGTATTTTCAAGGCCATTACTCCTGTTCAGATTTAATTTTCTTCTTTTTTCCAGTCTTTATTTTCTACATTTCAAGTTCAAATTTACTCTCTTCTCTATTCTTAAATGACTTATTCCCTTGTTCTAGTACCATCATGCCTTGTCAAATGTCAACTCTAGATTACTCCTACCACTTTCTTCTTCCATTTTTTCTCACATAAAGCTGAATGGAGCTGTGGGAAGTTAAATAGATGAAAAAGACCTGAGAACTTTAGTAAATCTCAATCTGAATCACCAGTGTGACATGGCAACCTAAATAAATAAACCTATGTACTCTCAAGGTGTATTAATAAAGGTATGGTTCCCAAAGCAGAGATAATAATCTCACTATGCTCTGCCCTAGTCACATGACATCTGGAAGGATATTAACAGTCTGCTTCAGGCTCAGTGTAAACAGATGTTGAAATAATTGAATGCCATTTCATATGAGGATCAGTTAAAGGAAGTGGAGATTTTTAGCATGATGAAGACTTGGGACTACATAATAGTTGTGGCTTTCATATAAGAGGAGGATTAAACTTATTCTGCTTAAATAGAGGGAAGAACTTGAGTGAAATAGGTAGAAGTTGCAGGAAGGGAGATCTAAGCTTTATATAAAGAATTAATAGGATCCAAAATGAAGGAGGTGAGAATCCAGACCCTGTATCTAGAGTATTATCTTTCAGTTATTGGCACTACATTTTAGAAAAGACATTGAAATTTTGTTTTTCAGTAATTTTAGTTATGTCTTCCAACTCTTTGTGACCCCATTTGAGTTTTTCTTGGCAAAGATACTGGAGTGTTTCCCATTTTTTTCATCAGTTGAAGAAACAGGCAAACCATTTAAGTGACTTGTCCAGGATCACACAGCTAATAAATGTTTGAGGCCCAATTTGAACTCAGGTTCTTCAGAATTCAGGGCTGTTGCTCTATCCACTCTGCCACTGAGATACCTGGGTATTAAAATTCTAAGTTATATCTAGAAAACACTAAGGATGATGAGAGTACTTGAAATTATATCATATGCTGATTGGTCAAATATGCTGAAGATATTAAGCCTAAAGAAAATATGGTTTATTAAACACAATAGCATCTTCAAACATTTGAAGTCTTATCAGAAAAGGGAATACATATGCTTGGCTTGGTATCAAACATCTCTATTGAAAATCACAGAGAATCACAGATTGTTGTAAATAAGATCTTAATAAAGAAATTCTTAACCTGAAGGTTCATAATACCCTTACCCCAAGGGTTCTGTGGATAGATTTTTGAAAATCTGTAAACTTGGGAGATGCAAAACTGCATCTTTATTTTCACTAATCTCTAACTGAAATTTAACATTTTATTTTAAAATATTATCTTGAGAAAAGATTTGTAGGCTTCAGTTGATTGCCAAAGGACAGATTACCATGAGATATACACAAAAAAAAATTAAAGATGTCTATCTTGACAAGTAGAGTTGTCAAGGAAAGACATATCTATGTATATATTTCTAGCTATATGATCATAACATCATTATTTATAATACAAAAGTCTAGGAAAAATACAAACTCAATAATTGAGGAATGGCTGAACAAACTGCAATATATGAATGTAATGAAATATTATGCTGTAAGAAATGACAAAATATGAATAATTCAGAGAAACATGGAAAGATGTGCATTCAGTGATGCAAACTAAAGAAAGCAGAGTCAAAAGAACAATATACATCATAGCTACAATGGTATAAAGAAAAACACATCTAAATTCAAAACTGAGGTAAAATATAAAGGCCAAATATCAGTACTAATTTATTAAGATTAATTTCTTACTTAATTTATTAAGATTAAGCTGCTGAGTTGTCAATTGCTAGCATGTACTAAGTAGTTTTGGTTAAGTACTTTCAAGAAATGTACTTTATAGGGAGGATTGTTTAGGTAGTGGTTGAGAGGTAGCTATTACATCAACACACACTATAATAACATTAAAAAGCTAGAGCTGTCTAAAAGTAAAATGAGTTGCCTTAAGTAATAATGACTTTCTTGTTTTTAAGCTAAGTCAGCATGATCATTGCTGAGATTTTTTGAAGAAACTCCTACCATTATGTAAATTGGAACCTTATTTATTTACCTACAAAACCACTAAAAAATTTATTATTATTATGAAGCATCTCCTTGAAGACCACTACTGATGGAAGATAGAATCTCATGAAGCAGCCTATCTTATTTTCATACACTTCTTATGAAAAGTTTTTCCCTTTTATTCACTTTTATAATTTAATATTATTATTATTCCCTTTTCCCTTTTATTTATTTTTCCTATTCATTTATTATTTCCCTTTTATTTATTTATTCCTTTTAAATTCCTGTTTATTTTCCATTTATTATTTATCTTCCATTTATTCCTTTTAAAAATTTTTCCCTTTTCCCCTTAGTTTATTTCCTATAACTTTAGCCCAATAGTTCTCATTCTATTATGAAGAGGATTTTTGCTGCAGGTATGTTTTAATGAGGTGACCTCTGAGGTCCTTTCCAACTCTGAGATTATATGATCCATTGATTTACTGAACTCCTATTTTGTGTAAGACATAATGCTGAGTACCCTATGGGATGCAAAGGTGTATAAAGCAAGGCCTTGGACCTTAACAAACACAGCAAACACAAATAATGATAGCCCAAGGTAGAATGCCAAAAGTGCCAAAGAAGAGGAAGAGATCATTTTAACCTAGGAAAGTCAAGACAAATTTCGAGGAAAAGGTGACATCTGAGTTTTGAATGATACCTAGGATTTCATTACTTATTATCTAGAACTACATTGAACTGGGTTCAATGGAAATTTCCAAAGATTGAAATATTTTATTTCCCGTTAGGAAGAAAAAGATTAATCATATATTAGGAGGAAAGAAAAAGAAGAGAGTGGTAAAGAAGGAAAGGAAGAAAAGTGAGACCAAGAAGCTTACTTTGCTCAGTTTCCCCTTCCCACAGGTGGATGGCATGCTGGAGAAATGGATTTGGGAAATGGCAGCAGCACTCAAGTCTCAGAAATCCAATCAAGTGAATGTGATTGTGGCTGACTGGATCACCTTGGCACACCAACACTATGCCATTGCTGTCCGAAACACTCGGCAAGTTGGCCAGGAAATTGCAAGTTTCCTGGAGTGGCTAGAGGTAAGAACTTTCACCTCCTCTTCTATTCCTTTCTTCTCAGAACCAATTCCAGGAGTCTGAGTAAATATAGTTTACTTTAATCTACTTAATTTAATTCACTTAAAGCTATTTAGTAAATCATTTCTGGATCTCATTGGTTTAGATATTAACCATTTGTTAAGATATATCTCATCCATGAAATCCTCAGAGAATTCTTGCAAACATTTAACTTGTTTCATAAATAAATTTGGGTATCCACATTAAATTCAGCATTAGGTCAAAACTGTTGTGCTAATTAAAAGAAGATCAGGTTTATAACTCCTAAACTTCCAGTCTAGATGAAATAGGAAGATCAAAAAGGGAGACAGGAAGGAAGGGAGGATGAAGGAAGAAAGTAAGGATTTCAAGAACACTAATATTTTCAAATGTTAAGTAGTCTTTTTAAAGTATTTATTAAGTATTAATTTTAAGTAGAATAAAATTCATTTTATAGCAAATTCTAATATTTACTTTTTTTAAATCTAGAGGATCATAATAGTAGTTTGAATGCATAAACTATATATTTGCCTACCAGGGACATTGACAAACATGTCTTTCATTTTCCTAAAAACATTAGGTTCTTTGTACCCTAATCAGATGGTATCTTTGCATAAAGTTAATGAGCCTCTGTCTCACTCTTCCAATATCTTTTTCTCCCCATCGCTTTTCACTTATACGTATACATTTTCACATTTATTCTATATGTTGTACCTTTCCCTCTATATTCTCTCCCTGTTTTATCCCTTTAATTCGCCACAATGTAGATATAAAGCATATTTAAATGTTTTATTATTACTTTTAACTTTTTATGTCACTTTTATTTTTGGATATTATTACCTCTTCTTCCCCCCCAAAAAAGAAACCTTTTAGCAAATTAATACAATTAAGCATTAATTAGCTGATATTCCTGTAGCCACATCTGATAGCAACCTATGAAGTAAGTTTAATTATGTTTTATTTATTGAATAGAAGTAGTTCTTCCCTGTTCTTAATGTAAAAAGCAGATGATTAAGATGTTTATATTATGTTTAAACTTAGATTGCCTATGATCGATTTTTTTCTTATATATTAAAGGTCCTTAGGAGGAAGAAAAGGCTTTCAGTCTTACATTAGAGTTTTCAGAATAAAATAATGGATTTTCCTCATTTTTTCCCCAGGATTGATACTGAAATAGAAGTCTGATAGCAAAAGCAAACATTCCATCCTTGCTCTAGTTGTCAGAATTTTCACTAAGTCTGAAAATCTCCTCAAAAAGATCAAAAAATTTTTAAATGAAATTATGACTTTTTCCCAGAAAGAGACTAGCTGGCATAATTCTTCCTAGTGAGAATAACCAGATTTCACTCTGAGACAGACTTCAGAGTTGTTTTCATCATCGGTGCTGAGGTTTCTAATCTCAGAGTTGAAACAGTCCTTAAAGAATACTCAGTCCAATCTATACTTGAACAATAATCACTTCTACAATAACTCTAAGAATTGACTTCCCATCTTTTGTCTGAATAGCTCTTAAGAGGAAGAACCCATGATCTTACATTATATTTTTGACTAACACAACCTTTGGAAGTTTTTCTTTCTACCAAACCTAAATTTAAATTGTGGCTTCTAATCGTTGCCCATAGATCTGCACTCTGGGGCAAAGAGCAAATTAAATTCTTTTGACAACTAGACAATTAGATGGACTAAGTTATGTTTCTAGAAAATCTCCTTTCCTATTATTATAAATATCTTGGAGGTTGGATACGAAGTATGAGGGGGCATTCTACCTCCTATCTTCTGGAAGTTATATCAGGATATTCCTCGAGTACTCATCCAACATGATAAGGGGTGGGGGTGCAGTGGAAAAGGAGTCCACAAGCAAACTATCCTGAACCCAGGGAAGGGGGAACAATCACCAGCTTCTACAATCTGAAATCTGACTGTTGCCACATAGTAGGCACAGGAATTGATCAACAATTCCTCCAGTATTTCTCCAGTATCTACCTCTCTCATTAGGTGAACTGAACTAAAAACAACCACATCTAAGGTACCAAGTCCATCTGCAGGACAGTCCTCTCCATTGCTAAATGGTTCTCCTTGGTTAATTTAAATTTTAAAAAATAACAAAAATACCACTGCCAGATGTTACAACCAACATCAATAAAAGAATCTGTAGTCACATATACAAAGTCAACAACTTTAGATTCTATAGCAAAATTTTAACTCTCCTAGTAATCTTACATCTGAAAAGAGAGAAGAAAAAAGCAGAAAAAAAAACAATCTATACCTTTTTCAACTCTTCATATGTGATTTCAGATGACAGGATCATACTTAAAGCAGTTACCTACCTATGGCAATTTAATTAAATTAATCAATATGTATTAGACATCTATCTATGCAGATTACTGGACTAGGTGCTAAAAGATACAAAAAAAAATGAAAAAGATAGCATTTCTGCCCTTGTAGAGTTTACAATCTAATAATGAAGAATTTTTAAAAAAAACATTTATTAAACACTATATGCAAGGCACTGTGCTGAGTTCTGGGGATACAAATAGAAAAGTAAGGTAGTAAGAGGCATTTTTCATCTTTAGTGGAATGGTAGATATCCAATGGTATCATTTCATGATAATGAAGTCCATGGAAAGCAGACTCACTAAATCAGAAATTATTTATTAAACACCTGCTAAGTGCTAGGCACTGTGATGGGTATTAGAGATATAACACAAAAGTGAGATACTCCCTGTCCTCAAACAGATTACATATGTTTGATATCCCAACAACGGTGAATGCTTTCCCCTTTGGGGTGGGGCAGGGTACATGGTTTTTGTATTTTTTTTTGTTTTACTCCACCCCCTCTTTTTATGACTAGAGACAATTTTTATTCTACTCCTCAGAAAATAGAAAATATACAAAAGATATACTGTAGCCTATAAATGACATGAACAAGTATCTCTCTCCAGTGAATCCCATCTTCCCATCAGGGTTCTGTATGTTGTTATGGAGAAAACCATAGTAGGATATAAAGACCCAACCCATTCACTGTCTAGGTAATTGGAATTGAAAAGAAAAAAAATTTCCCTGAATGTTCTTTGTCCATCTGTACTGTATTGGCTTCTGTGAGAGAAAGAAAACACATCGGGAGAAAAATCTGAGGCATATGTCAAATATTCCTGGAGACCTTATTCCCCTTCTTCTTTCAAGTGGAAAAAGGACTGGAGTAAGAGAAAACAGATCTGAGCCAATAGTTTCAAAGACTAAAGGGAATAGGGCAAGTCTTGAGCTGAGCCGAGGGGAGTCAACAAGATCATCCATCCTTTTTCAATTTGAACCCAGATCCAAAGAATCCCTCAGCACTTGGGGGCAGTTCAGACACACCATGGAGAGTTCCCATTGTGGACCATTTTCAGCTCTACTTTTCTCATGCTAAAAACAAGGCACTGCTGTCTTCCAGGAGGCCGTTCAATTTTCAAGAAGCAATGTTCATCTAATTGGGTACAGCCTTGGAGCTCATGTCTCAGGATTTGCTGGCAGCTATATTAATGGTACAAACAAGATTGGAAGAATTACAGGTAAAATGACTCATAATTAATAATTTCTGAAAATCCAGTTTGCTTTCTTCTTCATTCCTACATTGATGTTTTAAAGTACAGACCAACTTTTCCATCAGCATGGCAATTAAAGTTCCTTTGCTTCCTCTACTCTCTGGCAGATCACCACAGGATGAGTTACAGTGATAATTCTAACATTATCACTGACACAGCTTCTCTTTTTAGGTGTCTCAGGGCGAATTATAAACCTAATTCATATTGGCTCCCTTCCAATTAATATTTTTGGTAGATATACCAAAGAGTGTCTAAAATAAGATTATCAGTATATTTTTGTAGTAGGAGAGAGAGAGAGACAGAAAGAGACAGAGAGAGTCAGAGAAACAGACAGAGACAGAGAGATGAAGTTCTTATCTCCTAATTTGTCATACTATCTGAGCCAATTCTGTACCTCAATTTCTTCCCTAGTGAAACAAAATTCCTTCTTCTGGAGCATGTTATTTTTTGAGAACCCCAGAAGATATATGCATACATATATATACATACATATGTGTGTGGGTGTGGGTATATAAATATATATATATAGTTCCTGTTATTTCAATTTAATTCAATAAGCATTCCTTAAGTACCTACTGTGTACCAGTACTGTTCTAGGTGGCAGAGATACATAGTGTAATAGTTAAAATTAAAAGTTCCAAGCACAATCAATACATTAGTAAAGCCTGAATTTATCAATACATGGAATCTCCACATCCTTAGCAAAGCTAAGACTCCAATGAGGAGGGACAATTCTATTTTATAGTTTTGGGGAGAACAGACCAAAGAACAGGTTTTTGTACTCAGGGAACAAATTATAATTGGTTAAAAGAGTTTGTCATCATGAATGGTAAAATTAATGTGATTGGTTACAGAACTGAGGCATGGGGAACAATATGATTAGTTGGAAATTGAGAATGAGGGGCTAACAACAACTCCTTCCCTCAGTGACTAAGATACGTTCATTGTTTGAGTCCATTTGCAAGGTTAGAGGTAGTGGAGTAGATTTCTTTTGGATAGCAAACCAGACATCCTGCAAGGGTAACATCCTTGACACAAGAGTAGAATATTGATTAACAAGAGAAGTGGATTTCTAAACTTAACTCGTTATATGACAGCTGAATTTCTGAATTAAGTTCAGAGACAAAGAACTATAATTTAGGCAGTTATAGGACAAAATCAATTAACTATAAATGGGATCAATAAAAAAGGCAGAATCAATTTTATTATTTCAAGAAACAAAAATGAAGAGTCTATACTCAAGTAGTTAAGTTCTGTGGGGAAACATTGGGCACTAAGATAAATAAATAAATATATTTTCAAAGAAAATGGGAGGGAGACATATTAACAAACAGGAGTCAGGGATAAGCAAAGGCTACAGAAATCTAGAAAGTGGCAAATCTTAACAATTTGCTGCTCATTTAAAGCTACTTTCTTGTTCTTGTTGTTTTTAATTAAGTTGGATAACTTATCTCTAAATGCAAATACTAAAAAAGAAAGATGCTCAGATTTTGCTGATGGTGAATGGACATCAATTATTCCATGCAGTTCCCCAATTTAAGTGACTCCCTACTAGTTTATTTTGTTGAGTTTTCTGTTGTTGTTTTTTTTTTTCCCTACTAGTTGTGCCAGGGGCATTGTTGGGCTTGAAATTGGCACCGATACTGGCATCATGGCTTGTGGTTTAAGCCTAGAGTGTTTCAAGGTTCACCCTGACTTGAAAGAGTTCACAAGACTTCAGGCCCTGAGTTACAACCTCCCACTTTAGGACTCTGGAAGAAATCAATCTACAATAGCCTGAGAGCTACAATATACTTCTGTACCTACTAGCTAAGAGCCTCTAGACCCTGAGGCCTTAGATCTGATCTGTGTTCCAGGCCTTAGATCTAAGCCTCTATAACAGGTCTTAGATCTGGTCTGTGTTCCAGGCCTTAGATCTAAGCCTCTATAACAGGCCTTAGATCTGGTCTGTGCTCTATGACTTCACCTCCTCCTTTCTTGATTTTTTTCACGTTTCATTTGAAAATATGCAAAATATTGATCACCAAAGCATGATAAAGGCCATTTTAATTTTTTTAAAATATGGGACTAATGGAACAAGGGAGAAGAGAAAAAAAAATCTCACAGTGCCTGAAGAATAATCCTGAAAGTGGGTTAAAAGCCAAGTACTATCTGGGACTTCAAAGACAATTCCAAAGGGAGGGAAAGGAAAACAGAATGTAAGTAAACAGCATTGACTTGAGTCAGCAACAGGGTGTGCTTCTTATTAAACACAAACATACATATCAGTGGGAGGACCACTAGGCTTGAGTGTGTTTGTCTGCTTTCAGTTGAATAATAAGGTCCCAGGTTTGTTCTAAAAGTTCCAATAACATAGCAGCTATCTGAACAAATTTTGGAGAAAAGAACCTAAGTTTCCACTGAACTCTGCAGTACAAGATAGGGTTTTGTTTATCTAAGAAAACCAGTTTTATTATTCCCAAATTAAAAAAAGAAAAAAAGTAACAATAAAGGCACTTCTTTCAGGGCTTGTATTTGGGATCTATCAATGAACTAACAAATGTTTTAGTTAGCCTATACTCTGATCCTCTATCCTCCCAGTCTCCTGATTCTTCATTACCTCATTTGGGATTTTCTTGGTAAAAATCCTGCAGTGATTGACCCTTTCCTTCTCCAGCTCATTTTACAGATGAGGAAACTGAAGCAGACAGGGTTAAGTGACGCACCCAGGATCACACAGCTAATAAATGTCTCAAATAAGAGTTGAATTCAGGAAGATGAGTCTTCTTGACTCAAGCCCAGCATTCTCTCCATTGTACCAGCTAGCTGCCCTTCCAATCTCCCAGATTTGGAATCTCAGCCTTATCGTGGACTTCTCATTCTCCCTCACCCACATTTTTAATTAGTTGGTAAATCTTGCCTGATTACCTCCACCATAGCTCTTGTATCTCACCCCTTACTTATATTCACACAGATACTACCTAATTCATTCAGGCCTTCATCACCTCTGATCTGCACTATTGCAACATCCTACATCTAGTCCATCCTACATACTCCTACTAACATAATTTTCCTTAACTACATATCTGACTATGTGATTCATTCAACTCTAGTGACTTCCTCTTGCTGCTAAGATAAAAAGCCAAACTTCTCTATTTGGCTTTTAATGCCCTGTATAACCAGATCAGCTTCACTGATCATTACTCTCTTCAAATATTTTCTAGTTATGTGATTCTGGGCAAGTCACTTAATCTTTGTTTGTCCTATGATCTTGTGATAAAGAGAGCCATCTACACCCAGAGAGAGGGCTGTGAGAACTGAGTGTGGACCACAACATAGCATTTTTATTCTTTTTGCTGTTGTTTGCTTGCATTTTGTTTTCTTTCTCATTTTTTTTTCTTTTTGATCTGATTTTTCTTGTGCAGCAAGATAATTGTATAAATATGTGTACATATATTGGATTTAACATATATTTTAACATGTTTAACATATATTGGATTACTTGCCATCTAGGGGAGGGGCTGGGAGGGAGGAGGGGAAAATTTGGAACACAAAGTTTTGCAAGAGTCAATGTTTTGTTTTTTGTTTTTTTTCATATTAGTAATATTTTATTTTCCTCAATTACATGTTTTTTTTTAATTTTTATTTAATAATTACTTTATATTGACACTCGTTTCTGTTCCGATTTTTTTTTTCCCCTCCCTCTCTCCACCCTCTCCCCTAGATGGCAAGCAGTCCTTTATATGTTGGATATGTTGCAGTATATCCTAGATACAATATATGTTTGCAGAACCGAACAGTTCTCTTGCATAGGGAGAATTGGATTCAGAAGGTATAAATAACCCGGGAAGAAAAACAAAAATGCAGATAGTTCACATTCATTTCCCAGTGTTCTTTCTTTGGGTGTAGCTGCTTTTGTCCGTCATTTATCAATTGAAACTCAGGTCTCTTTGTCAAAGAAATCCACTTCCATCAAAATATGTCCTCATACAATATCGTTGTCGAAGTGTATAATGATCTCCTGGTTCTGCTCATTTCACTTAGCATCAGTTCATGTAAGTCTCGCCAGTCCTCTCTGTATTCATCCTGCTGGTCATTTCTTACAGAACAATAATATTCCATAACATTCATATACCACAATTTACCCAGCCATTCTCCAATTGATGGGCATCCATTCATTTTCCAGTTTCTAGCCACTACAACAGGGCTGCTACAAACATTTTGGCACATACAGGTCCCTTTCCCTTCTTTAGTATTTCTTTGGGATATAAGCCCAATAGAAACACTGCTGGATCAAAGGGTATGCACAGTTTGATAACTTTTTGGGCATAATTCCAGATTGCTCTCCAGAATGGTTGGATTCGTTCACAACTCCACCAACAATGCATTAGTGTCCCAGTTTTCCCGCATCCCCTCCAACATTCATCATTATTTTTTCCTGTCATCTTAGCCAATCTGACAGGTGTGTAGTGGTATCTCAGAGTTGTCTTAATTTGCATTTCTCTGATCAATAATGATTTGGAACACTCTTTCATATGAGTGGTAATAGTTTCAATTTCATCTCCTGAAAATTGTCTGTTCATATCCTTTGACCATTTATCAATTGGAGAATGGCTTGATTTCTTATAAATTTGAGTCAGTTCTCTATATATTTTGGAAATGAGGCCTTTATCAGAACCTTTAACTGTGAAAATGTTTTCCCAGTTTGTTGCTTCCCTTCTAATCTTGTTTGCATTAGTTTTATTTGTACAAAGGCTTTTTAATTTGATGTAATCAAAATTTTCTATTTTGTGATCAGTAATGGTCTCTAGTTCATCTTTGGTCACAAATTTCTTTCTCCTCCACAAGTCTGAGAGATAAACTATTCTATGTTCCTCTAATTTATTTATAATCTCGTTCTTTATGCCTAGGTCATAGACCCATTTTGATCTTATCTTGGTATATGGTGTTAAGTGTGGGTCCATGCCTAATTTCTGCCATACTAATTTCCAATTATCCCAGCAGTTTTTATCAAATAATGAATTATTTTCCCAGAAGTTAGGGGCTTTGGGTTTGTCAAACACTAGATTGCTATAGTTGACTATTCTGTCTTGTGAACCTAGCCTTTTCCACTGATCCACTAATCTATTTTTTAGCCAATACCAAATGGTTTTGGTGACTGCTGCTTTATAATATAATTTTAGATCAGGTACAGCTAGGCCACCTTCATTTGATTTTTTTTTCATTAATTCCCTTGAGATTCTCGACTTTTTATTGTTCCATATGAATTTTGTTGTTATTTTTTCTAGATCAATAAAATATTTTCTTGGAAGTCTGATTGGTATAGCACTAAATAAATAGATTAGTTTAGGGAGTATTGTCATCTTTATTATGTTCGCTCGGCCGATCCAAGAGCACTTAATATTTTTCCAATTATTTAAGTCTGACTTTATTTGTGTGGAGACTTTTTTATAATTTTGCTCATATAATTCCTGACTTTCCTTTGGTAGATAGATTCCCAAATATTTTATGGTATCAACAGTTATTCTGAATGGAATTTCTCTTTGTATCTCTTGCTGTTGGGTTTTGTTGGTGATGTATAAAAATGCTGAGGATTTATGGGGATTTATTTTGTAGCCAGCTACTTTGCTAAAATTATGAATTATTTCCAATAGCTTTTTAGTAGAATCTCTGGGGTTCTCTAGGTATACCATCATATCATCTGCAAAGAGTGATAGTTTGGTTTCCTCATTGCCTACTCTAATTCCTTTAATATCTTTCTCGACTCTTATTGCCGAGGCTAGTGTTTCTAATACGATATTAAATAATAATGGTGATAGTGGGCAACCTTGCTTCACTCCAGATCTTACTGGGAAAGGTTCCAGTTTTTCCCCATTGCATATGATGCTTACTGATGGTTTTAAATATATGCTCCTGACTATTTTAAGGAAAAGTCCATTTATTCCTATGCTCTCAAGTGTTTTTATTAGGAATGGATGTTGGATTTTATCAAATGCTTTTTCTGCATCTATTGAGATGATCATATGGTTTTTGTTTATTCGGTTATTGATATAGTCAATTATGCTAATAGTTTTCCTAATATTGAACCAGCCCTGCATTCCTGGTATAAATCCTACTTGGTCATAGTGTATTATCCTGGTGACGATTTTCTGTAATCTTTTTGCTAATATTTTATTTAAGATTTTAGCATCAATATTCATTAGGGAGATTGGTCTATAATTTTCTTTCTCTGTTTTCAGCCTACCTGGTTTAGGTATCAGTACCATGTCTGTGTCATAAAAGGAGTTTGGTAGGACTCCTTCAATCCCTATTTTTTCAAATAGTTTATATAACATTGGAGTTAATTGTTCTTTAAATGTTTGGTAGAATTCACATGTAAATCCATCTGGTCCTGGGGATTTTTTCTTAGGGAGTTGATTGATAGTTTGTTCTATTTCTTTTTCTGAGATGGGACTGTTTAGGATATTTACTTCTTCCTCTGTTAGTTTGGGCAAGCTATATTTTTGGAGGTATTTTTCTATTTCATTTAAGTTGTCGAATTTATTGGCATAAAGTTGGGCAAAGTAACTCCTAATTATTGCTCTAATTTCCTCTTCGTTAGTGGCGAGTTCTCCCTTTTCATTTTTAAGACTAACAATTTGATTTTCCTCTTTCCTTTTTTTAATCAGATTTACTAAGGGTTTGTCTATTTTGTTGGTTTTTCATAGAACCAACTCTTGGTTTTATTAATTAATTCAATAGTTTTTTTACTTTCAATTTTATTGATCTCGCCTTTTATTTTTAGAATTTCAAGTTTAGTGTTTGACTGGGGGTTTTTAATTTGTTCCTTTTCTAGCATTTTTAGTTGCAAACCCAATTCATTGACCTTCTCTTTCTCTATTTTATACAAATAGGCCTCTAGAGATATGAAATTTCCCCTTATTACCGCTTTGGCTGCATCCCATACATTTTGGTATGATGTCTCATTATTATCGTTTTCTTGGGTGAAGTTATTAATTATGTCTATGATTTGCTGTTTCACCCAATCATTCTTTAGTATGAGATTATTTAGTTTCCAATTATTTTTTGGTCTACTTCCCCCTGGTTTTTTGTTGAATGTAATTTTCATTGCATTGTGGTCTGAAAAGGATGCATTTACTATTTCTGCCTTACTGCATTTGAGTTTGGGGTTGCAAGAGTCAATGTTGAAAAATTATCCATGAAGCAAATGTTTTTAAAATAAAAAGCTTTAATAAAAAGAAAACAGTCTATATCATATTTTTTAAAAATCTCTGTCCTAAAATGGGGCTCATAAGAATGCCTAACTCAAAATTATCATGAATGTTAGATGAGATACTTTGACTATATATTTACAGGTGTATTTATTGTCTTTCTCCAGTAGAATGGAAGCTCTTTGCCAATAGTGATTCTTATTCCCTCTGTTTTTCTGTATTACCAGCATCTTGCACTTTGTAGGTCCTTAATAAATACAGACTGATCGATGATCTGAACTTGAGGATGCTGACTCTAAATCTAACACCAATTCACTTGTATAGTTCTGAACCCTACTCCTCTTCTCTAAAATAAAGATAAGGATAATATTTGCACTACCTACCATCACAGAGCTGTGATGAGGAAATTATAAATTGTAAAGGGTTTGATTTGATTGAGGTATGAATGGGATGGATTACATCCTGTAAAACTGCAAAAGGCTTCTTATAAATGGGATCCATTATTATATTGTTCTTATCTTTTTTGGTGGGGTTTAGATATAAAATGTCTGAGAACAAATATCTATGTTATACTTTTATATTTATTGTTCTGTGGATTATTATAATGCCTGCTTTTTGCAGCTGAAAAAGAGGATTGGACTGGAATGTAGATTTGCCAAAAAGAAAACCTCTTTATTATTATCTTTATTTTAATCATAACTAAGGGCAAAATGGAAAACCAAATAGTTAGTGGCCAAGTACAGGTGAACAATATTGTGTCAATCTTACTGTATTTGTGAGTTTAAAAAAAAAACAAACCACAGTTTTAATGATCTAATTAGCATCTCTCAAGTGGCTTTGAAAGTACTAGAAATTATTTTTCCTAAGTAGACTAAGATTTCCCCCACAATTTTGTTTATACTCTCTAAAATATCATTTTTTCTAGACAACATTAAAGACAGACATCAACCCAACATACATCTGGATTATTTCACCACCAACACTAAATTATTTTATCTCTAATTACTGACAGTCTAATATATAAGATCATAGCATTATTGTGACAAGAAAACTCTAATTTTTGTCTTCTCTCTGTTCCCTCTTGCACAGGAAACAAGTTATGGAATTGGTGATGGAATATCACAAAGCTCAAAAGCAAAATTCATGCTCTTATTTTCTTGTACTTTCATATCAGGACTAGATGCAGCTGGTCCCTTGTTTGAAGGGACATCCCCCAGTGAACGCCTGTCACTAGATGATGCTGATTTTGTGGACGCTATTCACACATTCACCCAGGAGCACATGGGTCTGAGTGTGGGGATCAAACAGCCAGTAGCACATTATGATTTCTACCCCAATGGAGGCACCTTCCAGCCGGGTTGTCACTTCTTGCTCATGTACAGACACATCGCACAGCATGGCTTCCATGGTAAGAAAGGAAAGATTAGCCAAGAACTTTGGCTAATCAAGGTTCTTTCCTTAGCTCTTCTGGCAGTGGAATCCACAAAGGTTAAAAACCAACCCTCTATAAGCTTCAAAATCACAGTAAAGCAGTGACATGAAAAGCTCTTTGCCTTGGTTTGAAAAAGACACAATTGTCGTTGGACAGGTCATGTGGCCTTTCTGAAATGAATTTTTCTCATTGATAAAATGAAACAGTTGGCACAAAATTATTTCTAAGGTCACTTCAAGTTCTATGCTTTAAAAAGTAGCATGACAGTGTAGCAAGGTCAAATTAGGAGAGAAATGGAAGCCATTAAACCATACATAAGGATCCCTGTAGGCTATATATTAACTAAAAAAATTTACATATTAACATTACCTATGTTCTATTGCATTTTTATTTGTTTTTTTAAATATTTTCCAGTCACATTTTAGTCTGGTTTAGTCTATACTGGAAAGTGCTGTGGACTCAAGGGGTCACATGTTTGACATGTCTAGTGTGGTAGATGGAATGCTAGACAGATTCAGGAAAACTTGGTTAAATCCTGCCTCAAAATCTTACTAGTTTTGTGACTCTGGACAAATCACTAGACCTCTATTTGCTTATCTGTAAAATAGGAATAATAACAGAAATCTATTTCATAAGATTATTGTAAGGATCAAAGGAAAACATATAAATAAATGTCTATAAAAACACTTTGTAAACTTTAAAACACTACATAAATGCAAGCTATTATTATTATTTTTAAAAGTGTTATCTAATTCTGCCCTTAGAAAATATTGTTTGTAAAATTGTCCATTGGGGGGATTTTCCCCCTCTATTTTTTTCACCCTATCTTTTGGTGAGTCCTAGAGTTGGCTGGATACAAAATGATGCAAGGCCTACTACTCTGTGAGGTCACACTTTGCAATTTCTGATACATAGTTTTACACATTATAATTCAATTCAATTCAACAAATACTGATTAAGCTTCTACTATTTTTAAAGTGAGGGACAGTCTTAATATAGTCGATAGAGAAGAACGGCCTTGGAATCCACAAGAGTCAAGTCCCAGCTTGCACACAAATTTGCCCTGAACAAACCACTTAACTTCTCACAGAATTCCACAAAACTATAAAATTGCAGATCTGCATTGATGGAGGAAAGGGAATTTCCAACCTAAGAATTCCTTATGTGAAAGAAATTCCAAATTTAATGTAAATATATATTTATGTCTATATATACATATATGTGTATATAGACATAAATATATGTGTATATATATATACGTATATCACATCATATATACCAAATTGTGTGTTTGTAAATATGTATAAATACACACACACACACACACACTAAATTGTGTGTATGTATATACATGCACAAACTGTAAAGCCCTCAGTATTGTTCCCCCAATATTTTCCTACTTGATCATTATCTAAGGGAGAAGATAAAATACTTTGCCTCCCATTTGTATTAATATGGCTTATTAGGCTAGACCTAGCCCAGCCATCTGACCAACACAGAAATGTAACTGTAAGCTGGCCATTTCCACTCAAATCATGAAAACTGAAGGAACTGGAAAAACTTCTTTGCTCCTATCACAAAAAAAGCACTGATTAATCTGTCCTCTTCTTTAATCAGGAGATTCTATCAGTTTATAAAGCCATAACCATAAAATATTTATTCTTTAAATATTTTTAATGTTTTTATGACTCAAGTAATAATGTTTGTCAATTGTTATCTATTTGGCCTATTTCCATTTGACAACTAATCCATGTAAGGAGAAAGTTCTAAGGCCAATAGAAAAACAAAAGTCAACTTAATTTTTTTTTTTCCTGAGGCAATTGGGATTGTGCACTTTCCCAGAGTCACATAGCTAGTCAACTTAATTTTTAAAAGACACGTTAAAAAACAAAAAATAGTTAAAATTTTTTGACATGTAGAATTCTAGTTATAAAAACTAGCTGTGTGCCCCCAGGTAAGTCACTTAACCCAAGTTACTTCAGAAAAAAAAAAAAAAAAGGGAAAAAAAAATTAACTACATTATGAATTAAGACATTTTCTTTCTGAACTTAAACAGCTCTATTTGTCAAATTAGGCCAACCCTACTACAGTCAAACAAGAAGTTTTCCTTGAACTTCCTTGAATAGTAAAGACCATTGGATTTAGAGAATTTTGACTCAACTATTTATTACTTTAATGACCCTAAATGAGTGACTTGACTCTGCTGGTCCTCATTTTACTCATCTAAAAAATGAGAAGGTTGAATTAAATGACCTTTAATAATAATAATAATAATAATATCTACTTGACTAAGCAAATAGAGTAGAAGACCTGAATTCAAATCATATGTGTGTATATACACACACATATACAAATATATCCATAATTATACACACACACACACACACACACACACACACACACACACACTATTATTTTTAGTGGTGGTGATGGCTATAATATCACTTTTAGCTCTAATTCATGAGTTTTTAACCTATAATTTATGGACTCTTTTTTAAGATAAATGGGCAGATGAATATATTTTTAAATTACATCTTTATTTTCACTAACTTCCAAGTGAAAGAGAGAAAAAGGGAGAGAGACAGAGGGCAGAAGAGAAGGAAGAGAAGAGACAAGGAGAGGAGGAATAGAGTGGAAGAGAGGAAAAGAGAAAAAAGAAAAGAGTCAAGGGAATAGAGAAAGAAAAAAGGAAAAGAAAGAGGAGGGAGAAAAGGAAAAAAAGGAAGGTTAAGGAAGGGAAGAGAGAGCCAGACTGAAAGAAAAAAACAGAGACAAGAGAGAGAACTAGAAGGAGTCTCTTGGGTCACGTAATGAAACCACCTCTTTTTACAGATGAGAAAACTGAGACCCTGGGGAATAAAATAACTTGACCACAGTCACAGAGATAGAAAACATCAGAGGTAGGATTTGAACCTGGATCTTCTGACCAGTACCCTTTCTAGAATACCACTCTGCTTCCTATTCTGCACTATATGACACGGGTATACTTCCAGAACCTTTTAAACAGAGATTAGAAAAACAGATGGCTGTGAGTCTTGTTTTCCCCTTTCATGAAAATATTTTCATCCAGAAGCCCAAGTTGATTTCTCCCATCCTAACAGACATGGATAGTTAATGGTCTATTTGACTATCTTTGAAGTTGTTATGTCCCCAGAGTCACTGAAGGCAGAGCTAAAGGAACACCTGGATTCTGAGTCAACATTCTAAGACACTATCCTCTCCCTTTCTAGCATGCAATCCACAGGAACTGTGTGCAATGGACAATTGTAACTAGCATTTTTCATGGCTCCGTCAAGCTTTACAAAAGCAGCATGCAAAGGACCTTCAAGTTAACTTAAGACAAATTCATTTGAGGGAGAGACACAGAAGCCTGGACACATATGGGATTATGGTCCCCAAAATGGTGGGGGAAGGGAGGGAAGGGAAGTAGAGGAAGCCCCACAGCTGGAGAAGAGGAAGCCCTATTAAGGAGTAGTTTGCACTATTAATTATTTCTTGCTAACTAGGCTATTTCTATGTTACCAAGGGAATGTGATATCTGGTCCCTCCTAAATGTTGGTGCCCTGAGAAGAAAGCCCTGGTCACCCCACCCTAGTCGTTACCTGGCGGCAAACATCTTAACTGTACTGGCATGTTTCAGGGATCACAGAGACCGTGAAATGTGCCCATGAAAGAGCAGTCCACCTCTTCATCGATTCCATCCTTCACCACCACCTGCAGAGCACAGCCTACTGGTGCAGTGACATGAATACCTTCAACAAGGGTTTGTGCCTTGATTGCAAGAAAGGTCGATGTAACACCCTGGGCTACCATATCAGGAAGCAGCGACAAAAAAAAAGCAAAAAACTCTTCTTAGTCACACAAGCACACGCCCCCTTCAAAGGTAAGTGTGAGTCCCCTTCAAAGGTAAGTGTGAGTCTCCTTCAAAGACAGAGGACTCAGCCTCCTTTCCTTTCCTTTCTGACTCAAGTCACAGGTTGTCTACCTTTTCCAAAGGTGTTAATAATATTTAGGCAAAAGTGGTTGGAAATCCAATAGGTTGTTTAAATATCTTTTTTGGGAAGAGGAGGTAAACTGATCTGTGTTTACCTTATAAATAAAACCTTTGCCTCAAAGTCCATTTGCATAAGATTCTTCTTCTTGGTAGATATTAGTTATTCAGTGCTTGGTGCCTGAGTTGGTGGCAAGAATGGCTAAAAGTTAGAAGAGATTCCAGTTGAGGGAGAAATGATACCATTCCAGGCTCTCTTCAGATCCCTGAAAGAAGAGAGAAACTCTGCAAAGAAGACAATGTGATCACCATGTCGGCTCTTCTACAGAACAGCTTCTCCAGTATGTCTCTCCCTTCAGGGATCTAAAGAGAGTCTCTCATGGCTGGAAGTCAGAAGAACAGTATCTCTTTTCTCATCATCTTTCACCCACTGTGCTCCTCACAAAGGCACTGAATATTAAATAATCAATATCTACCAGTGAGAAGAGTTCCATATAAATGGGCATAATGGCAAGGGTCGTATACAAATACTACATGCCGATGTACAGTGGAAAGTACTTAAAAGAATAAGGATCAAAAAATGTGAAATCTAATTCCAGTTCTACAACTAATTCATTGTCAACCCACACAAGTCATTCCATTTCTCCCACTAAGGTTTTTCATCTGTATAATGGAGGGATTACGCAAAAATCATCTCCAAACTCCCCTCTAGTTCTAATGATCTTTGTTGTGAGAAAAGCAATTTATAAACCTTAAGGAATTTTATGTTGATTATATAAGCTATATAAATTATAAATACATAAGTTACTTAACTTATGTCTATATAAACTTATAACTACATAAGTTATTAGTAGTTTAAACATCCCAATTCTAAAATAACATATTCTAGTCAGTAAAATTTTCATGGAATCATTTGCTTCCCCCCTACCCAACATCCAGCTTAACACATTCAGGCTCCCTGCCAAGAGCTAAAAAAAAAAAAGCCCCAATAACTCCTAGAACAAATCATGTGAGCCAACTTCTTTTTTATCAAAAAAGAAGAAAACTTTGTTCTTCTAACCAAACTTCCCCCAAGGGTTTAATCAGCTGATTTTTGCCAGATATTATTATCTAAATGAGATGGTTCCAACCTTATTCTTCAAATGTTTATCAGCTGAGTACTTACTCCAGGGTAACATACTCAATTCTGGTCCCTCTCTGGGTTAAAAAGGAAGAGCTGTAACATAACCTTGGACTAACACCAGAAGGGAAAGAAAGTAGGAGGAATATGGTACTTACATGTAGGTTGAAATCTTACAGGATGAATAATCCTACATCTGTTTGCATCAATATTTCTGCCTTACGCACAGATCTAGTCAAGCTCACATCTTATTGCATTGCTGACATTTTTAGATAACTTTATCAGTGGTAGGCATAGAGAATTGCATGATGATGGGAAAGGTTACAAATACCAAGTAAATTACTTTTTAAACAAAGGATTCCTTTACCTGCCTGAACTTTAACTTCCTCTCCTGATTCCATCAAGGAGCTAAACAATTCAAGTAATCACAGCAGTGCATCATGGACATAAAATTTTAGTGTCTCCAGAGTGCCAGACAGGGAGAGGCAGCCTTACAAAGCAAGGCCATCCCCTATGCTGAAGTATCTATTCCCAAAGCATTTCATGACAAAATTTATAGTCTATGAACTGTCCAATCTGCCAGCAAATGGTGAAAAAAAAGAAATGATGTAGACAAAAATGGAGAGGAAAGAGAATACATTTTTTAAAAGATCCAAAACCTTTTTTAAAAATATTTTTATGATTGGGATAATGCAGTAATAACGGAAAGATCACCAGACTTGCAGCCTTAAGAGTTAGATTTGAGCCTCAGCTCTCCCATTTATAAGCTATATGATTTTGAAACGATCACTTAATCCCCCGGCATCTTAGTTTCTTCATCTAATGAAATAAGTGTAATAATATTTTATATTACCTACCTCACAGGAATGTTGTCAAATGAAAGGCATGTGAAAGGATGTGTTGCAGACAGACCTGGTGTTTTACAAACAGAATCATGGTTCTCCCTGTTGCTTTCCTATCTTTAAAAAAATGAAAAAGAAATTATGCTTAAGGCATGTCACCTGTTCTGCTTTTAATAAAGATAAAGCTCTATAAAATGTCTGGATAGAGTAATTTCTCCAAAAATAAAATTATTATTCAATTGTTGTAGATTTTTTAAAATTGTTAGTATTTAGAAGTATATTTTGAAAGTTTCCCAAAGAAGGTTTGAGGTCAGAGGCAAATAAAGTGGAAGATGGTGGACAACTGGGAGAATATCTTAGTACAATATCCAAGTTCCTCCTTGCTTCTTACACAGTTACCACCTTAGACCAGCCCCTCTTTAATTTCTACTTGGACAATTGCAATAGTCTCTTAATTACTATCCTCCAGTCCCTCCCTTCTCCAATCCATTATCTACATAGCTGCCAAAATTATATTCCTAAAGCACAATTCTGACTTATTCAATAAATTTCACTGGTTCTGTTAGCTCTAGGATTCAATACAAATGTCCTCATAAGGCAGGTAAAGGCCTTCACAACCTGGTTCCAATCTATAATAGTCAAAATGGCCTCCTTGAGATTCTTCACACATGACATTCCAGCTCATATCTCATTGTCTATGATCTCAATTTTCCCAATGTCTATGACACATTTCCTCTTTCCTCTCATTCTCTGCAATTCTCATTGGACCCCTGACTTTTGCCAGAGCTCAGCTCAAACCCTACCTCTTCCATTAGGCTTTTCCTAAACTACACAATTATTAATGATTCCTCCTCAAAAAAGATTACATTTATTGCTTAGGTCCTTGATGGAATCAGAAGACAAAGTTAAATAATGCATATTTAAATTACAAGTTCACATATTACATAGATAAAGAATAGGAAGACATGGCTGTGTGACTCTGGGCAAGTTACTTAGCTTCAGGGTTCTAAGACTATAAGTTACAGAGAAGATGCTGACTGGTACTGGAAGAGGGAAGTTTCCTCATCCTGTAATTAACCTTTTATCAGTGAAATCACAGGGTCAATACTTATCCAGATATATTTTGTATGGACTTATGGGTTCATGCTGTTTCCCCAAAAAGAATATAAGTTCCCTGAGAATAAGGTCTATCTCATTTTTGTCTTCCTATCTCCAATGTTTAGGACATTGCCTTCCAGTCAGGATGGAAAGTGGAATTATCCTTCCTTCATCCTTCATTCCTTATCACTAGTTGTGGGGTCATAGGTCAACATTAAGCTAGCCATCAGTAATCAGTGTATAACCACCAATTATATTGACAGCCCAGTTATCCAGTGATCTGAGTGGAAAGAAGCAAAAAGGGGATAAGTAGGACCTAATGTCTTTAAACTTATTAGGGGAAATTGGCTCAAGAGAAATGATATAGTCTCAACAATGAAATTCTGAAAACACAATAGGTGTGATTTCATTGAGAAGAAAGAGGGGGAACTACCTTAAGGGACTGAGATGGACCTTCTACTCTTTCCATATATTCCATAACTATTTCTAAACTTTGTGAATAGAAAATTCCTATAAGTAGAAACATAAAATTTTCAATCTTCTCACTCTCTCACAGCATATCTTTAGTAGCCATGTTTAACCCAGCTTCACAAATGTCTAAACTTAGTAAGTACATCTCAAGCATATTATGTCTAACTTCCCTTTAAGATGCTTTTAGAACAACCCCATTCCTACTGATTTTGAGGCTTCAGCATGACATGGAGATTGTCTTGCTTTACCAAGAGAGTGCAATCTCTGACCAGTGACACCAAATTGAAAAGACTAGAGTACTGGCCTGGTGGTAGATAATACTGTCTGAAGATCAGTCTAGCTGAGAAAACATTCATCATCAGATGGTGATAAAAATTTTGGCCATTGAGACCTATTTAATAGACAAAAATACAAAATGTTTTTCTATCTTGCATGATTTCTTATATTTCCAAAATGACCATCTCAGAGACCTACTTCCAAATTGACTCCAATCCTTTGATTACTATGTTTCACATCTTATTTAAATGATTCTGAAACTACCTTACTATTACTTAGCCCAGAGTTTTTCTTCTTGGTGATAAAGATAATATGAATAACTTTGTCAAATGTATAATTGGAGTCTAGATAAATTCTATCTAGCTTAACAACTCCGTCAAAAAAAAAAAAAAAGGAAGCCAGTTTGACATGATCACTTCTTAATAAACTATACCAGCTATTAGTAATCACTGCCTTCTTTTCTAAGTATTCATAAACCATCTCTTTACTAATGTATCCTATAATTTTTTCCAAGAATCTAAGTCAAAATATAAGGCCAAAAAAGGCCTAGAGTTTGAACAATCAATCCTTTATTCCTTTTTTAGAAAATCAAAACCTTTGCCATTTTCGATTTTTGTTATATCTCTCCTATTCTCCAAGATATGAACTGTGGTACAACAGTCACAATTCCTTCAGTATCCTAGGCTATAATTTTTCATGACCTGATGACTCCAAGTTCATTGATAACATTTTAAAATGAGCTCTTCCTTTATCTTCAGTCTTAAGTCTCTTGTAATCATTTTGTTATGCTACCTTGAACAAAGATCCTTCTCCTTAGAAAAGAGAAAAATAAAAAGAATTAAGCAGTTTTGCTTTTTCACAATAATCCATTGATCTCATTATCAGCAGTAGTAATAGCCCTTTTAAAAATTCTCCTCTTGCCCCCAACACAGATTTGTTTGGTTTTTTTCATCATTTTTCCCCCTTAATTTTGCTAGTAGCTCATTCAGTCCATTCTAGCCTTTGGCACTCTTGACACTAGCTGCTAGACCATAATTTTGCTTTTTTTTTTTTTTTCACGGCCTGCCTTGATCCCATCTTCTACACATTTCTTTTTTTAAAAAAATCTGAGTTGTTCAATGAATTCCTTAGATCTATCTCAGTCCTTTAAGGTAACTCCCCCTCTTTCTTCTCAGTGAAATCACATGTTTGTATTTTCATAATTTCATTCTTGAGAACATATTATATGTCTTGAATCAATGTCCCCTGACAAGTTTTAAGATATTAGATCCAATTTATCCCCCCAAATTTTAATGCATGTTAAACTATGTCTGGTTTTTTCTTTCCTTTTTCATGAATTTCAAGACTGAATGATCATTTCCTTTCATGGCTTACATCTCTCTTTCAATAACCAGTTCATCTTTGTTTAATAATACATTCTAGAATTTTGCTAGTAATCAAAATCAAGTTTACAGATCTACCATCTTACAGAATTTACCCTATTTTCTTTCTCAGCCATGAGGATACATGCCCTTCTCCTGTTTTACAGTACTTTTCCATTCTTCACAATCTTTCAGAAATCACTGACAATGACTCAGAAATCATAACCCTTTGAATACTGTAGGATGTGTTGCAGACAGACCTGGTGAATCACAAACAGAATCATGGTTCTTTCTGTTGCTTTCCTATCTTAAAAAAAAATGAAAAAGAAATTATGCTTAAGGCAAGTCACTTGTTCTGCTTTTGATAATGATAGAGTTCTACAAAGTATCTGGATAGAGTAATTTCTCCAATCACTACCATATAACACTTCCATATGACTCATTTATTCATTTGTTCAACAAGTACTTCCTTACTATGTTAAAGCCACTGCACTTCATTGGAGAAATAAAGACAATCCATAACCTCAAGTAGTTTACACTCTAGTGGAGAGAAACAATCCATATACAGATAAATAAGTACAAAATATAAACAAAGACCCTAAAAAATTAGTTGATTAGGATAGTATTTTACATAAATTCTAGGAAGGATTTGCTGAGTGGCACCTCAAAGGAAGGTAGGATTTCTAAAATAGATGGAGGTAAAAAGATAAAAAAATACATCATAGGTCTATGTTTTGCTTCTTGAAATGTTGCCTAAATCCTTTGTCCTCATTATATACTAATGATTTTCTTTATATATATTTTGTATTTACTTATCTCTCTATATATGGTAACCTATTATTGTCTTTATATCCTAAGTACTTAAAGTTAAGTCCCTTGCACACTGTAGACATTTTATAGGTACTAATTGAATTGACATTAAAATGGTGTGACTGCTTCTGTTTTTCTTTACACCAATCCTTATCTAAGTAGTTTCTGCCATGTTTCCCATTTTTGGTATCTGAATTTCCCCACAAGAGTATAGCTTCTTTAAAAAGTGTTACTTTACTCTTTTTATGTTTTCTGCTCCTTTTGAACACTCTTCCAAAATCATATCCCTGGCATGAATCTCATCCCATCAAAATTCAATGATACCTGTGAGATCAAATGCACTTCTTTTGAATTAAGATCTGAAGCATGCCCCGCAAAAGAGACTATGGGTTTACAGGCAAATTTACATATGTAGTGTTCATAATAAAAGTACCATAAGAAGCAGCATAATAAAAGAAGATAAGTTTGAGTTAGTTAGAGGACTAGGGTTCAACTCCTTCCTTTGCCATGCTGGATAAATGGCTTATCCTTTCTGGGTGTTAAGAGTCTTCACCTATAAAATGAAGAAATTGGACTAGCCTGTAATGTCTTTCTGGAATGAAGTCTACAATATAATCTCCAGTTGATACTTTTTACTATCTAGACTTTATATATTTGCATATGCAAACATTTGATTCAATGCATTTTCCCCCACTGCCCCTCTTCTTGGATATTGTCTCATATGAATTACTGATTTTAATCACCTGTTATTCTCCATATTTTCTTATTCTTTTTTACCTTCCATGATATTTGGCTTGATGGATAGATTAGGCAGTTTCCTCCTTTCCTTTTTCAATTTAGAGCCAATTTAGAATCAGAATTCTGATCAGATTCCATTTAAATGTGTATTTGGCTTTCACTAGGTACACTCCATCCTTTGGTAAGAAAATAAAATTCCAATATTTTAAGTTATAGTGCAGAAATTCAAACCCCATTCTTAGTCACCAACAAATTAGCTATTTGTTCACTTCCTAAGTCTATCTTTTTATTCAGAACCTCCTAGGTAGCAATGATTTTTTTAAAATTCCATATTCCTTCCTAAAGACCTTTGTTTCTTGCCCAGAGTTTCATAATCCTCAGCTATGCTTTATAGTTTTAATATGTCACTATTATTTATTTCTCTGTGAATCACTAGGCATGGTGATCTTCAACTATGAAAAGTCTTGGGAAGATTTCTGTCACATACAAACCCCATTAAGACTTTAGATCTCTCTATTATTATATCAGTTTGATGACTAGTTGCTTTAGCATCTCTCTGTAGGGATTTATCAATCAATTGTTCATTTACTTTTCTTCTGACCATCACTGGAAGACTTCTTTTGATGAGATCTTTTGATCATTCATTACAGTATCAGAAGCTGATTTGTAATGCTGGAGAAACTGAGGCAGGAGAGAGATTAGAGAGTTTTTATTATTTTATTAATGGGAAAGTAAAATTGACTGGACAGGATTCTCATCTCAAACTATCCAGTGCTGAATGGGAGAATCTCAAACCTTTAAGTACCTTTTGAAGACAAAGAAGAGGGAAAAGGCGGGAAAGCTTCTGTCAGTATAGGGGAAGCCATAAACCCAAAAAAACGCAGAAACAGGATGTCTGAATACACAGAGATAAAAATGTCAGTGAAATATCTTGAAATATTTTAGAGGAATATTGTAAATTCTTGAGGACAGAAAAGAGTCAGGAGGTCTACTCTCTTGTTTATCTTGCTTGTGCTAACAATTTATAACCTTAGAGTAAATGGTCCTCAGTCTTAATGGATCAGAAGGGGAGTTTTACAGCTTAGGGGAATAGTTAGGGAGACTAAGATAAGGGAAACTCATACAGGGAAACTGAGGCATAACAGATTCTTCTTGAGAAGATGCAATAGTTCTTCCTCTCCCCCCAAATTCCTTTATGAGGAAAACTTTATTCCAATTTCAAAGCTTGAAATGTTCAGTAGTCCTTCTTCCTCTCTTTCTCTGTACCACATTTTTCTATTCTCCAAACTTCTGACCCTCTATCTCCTTAGTTCCCTTTTCTTCTTTGCCTTCTTAAAGATTTCACATATTTTAAAGGAAGACTTTTTATTCTCCCCTACAATAAGCAGATAAGAGATACATTCATCCTTTTTGTTTCCTCTAAGACAGAAACTAGCTTACACTTTGTAAATAAATAATTGCTATCAGAAGAAACAGAAACAATGCACACTCTCTTCCAGCTGTTACAAAACCCCCTTTGCTTTCTGTACTCCCTGGAATTGAGAACCTTGGATTTCTCTGATTCCTATTGGTAGTTCCCTTGTCTAACCTGCAGAGCAGCAGTCTTCCTGGGTGCCATGTCTATTTACTGCACTAAAGGCTGAATGAGAGGGAACTCTTGAGTGAAACTAAAATTATTTATGTCAGGCTTCTTACTTTCTCCCCCAGATATAATGATCAACTGCCTTGATTAGCAATTAGCACTTTCTTTCTACCTTGTAACAGAATCAGAAATGCTCTATCTTTTAAATAGGAATTTATTACTAGCAAGGAAGGCCCTTTCCCTCATTATAATTACCTACATTGCTACTCCTCTTGCCACTAACATTGATTCTTCTTGTGTTTCTCTAATCACTTCAATCCTTGTCTCAATTTAAGGCTTAATTTACTTATACTTGGTAATTTCAATGCAAAGATGAGCACAGGAGAAGATTGTCAAAATGACATTGAAGAATACAGTATGGAGTGAAGAAATGAAAAAAAAAAAAGCTTGTAACCATATACTGTACATGAAAAGTTTTTTTCAAAAGAAGAGAATTATAGAGTACTGACATGACCAGCACTAATTAATATTTTTATAATTAAATCAGTGATATCTGGATTTTCAGAATCATCAGTCATTGTTTAAAACAAATGTCAAAAAGAAAAATCAGATTAGGAGGATAAAAATAAGAAGACCCTTTGTGACAATAGCAGCTCCAGCATGATCTACCTGAATATAAATCATCTGCTCCATGAATAACAAAAGTAAAGATTTTGATTTCATCACCATTTCATAGAAATATTATTGAATGCCATAGCCAAGTAACTAGAAAGCTAGTACTACCTCAGCCAGAAAATACTTGCCAAATAGAAAAACAAGACAGTGAAGATCACCAGCAAATGCCTATTCATAAAACCTATGGGAAAGCAATACAGGAAATTATAAATAGTTCACCTCACAAAATAACAAAACTCAGTCAAGAGGAAAATGAACTCACAGAGAACTTGGCATAATATTCACGAAAGTTAAATTATTCTAAGAGTATCTATAGGAAACACTGGAATGAGTAGAACAAATAGATATGAAATGGGACAGATGTGTTGTTGTTTCTATAGCCATCTATTTTACAGGCAGCAAGAATGGTACTACCACATTTAGGATCAACCATTTACCTTTCTAAGAAAGTAGCAATGGTACTTAAGAAAATGAAGCTGGTAAAGGTAGCTAGATCTGAATTACATACAGACAAATTTTTATTGAAGGAAAAATCATTGATTTTCAAAATATGTCAAACTAGAAGAGATTTTCAAAAAATGGAAAAATCATAAATAGTAATTTTTACCAAAAAAAAAAAAACAAAACTTGTAGCTATTGAACCCATACATCTGTTCTTTCTCATCACCACAAAATATTGATAAAATACCATACATCAAGTGTGTTTCCAATGAAAAAAAGAAGGAAATAGGCATATTGTAGACAATATTTCACATACCAGACTGATAAATATAAACAATATAAAATCTCACTATATTCTCTATTAATTTCAAAAATATTATCTGATTCAGTTATAAACAAATGTAGCAATAAAGTTTCTCCTTAAACTTGGTGTTTTCTGCCTTGATAAATCATACAAGATCCTATAACACTTAAAACCACAAAAACTAATTATGATAAGTTTGATAGTTCAATGCAGCCTTGAGTTTCAATATTAAAAAAGGCAAAAAAAAAACCCAGTAGGACTATTTGGATGTCTAAGGTATTTGCCATTGTTATGGAGAATTTTGTGCAAGTCCAGACAAAAGGATTCCCTATTGATAGTAAGGGAGTAAACATGTTTCTAATCATGAATGATGTTTGCAGCACAAAGCACTAGAATGCTAAAGAACTTCCTCAATGAGATCCAATGCCGTACAAAAGAAAATCTAGACAGCTACATGGAAAAACAAAATGAATGAAAAACACAAATTACCCAGATTGTAACTTGAGGTTGGGAAAAAAAACCCAAATCTTATCCCTTACTTTCAAAGATATATAAAGTGTCAAAAGTTATCAGCATTGACACTCACTAGTTTGTCCATTTATCTAGGACATTATCTGAATATTTATGTTGGACAGTTACAATACACAAATAATAAGCTATAACCAGAATTTAAAAGAAAGACATTAGATTGGAATTTGGGGGAAACTGCAGTAATTTAAGTGGTTTACTGGTATATGATGCACCCAAAAGTCTTTTTAAAAAATTTAAAAACCATATTCCCAATGAATAGAGAATGCTGAACAAATTTTAATATAAGGAGATAGAACATTATTGGTCTAAAAAGAACAATAAATATAAACCATACTGATAAACATAGAAAATCTTATATGAAATAATACTCAGTGTACATGTGTAAAACAATGTAAATAAAGCTAATAAGAAAAAACAATAAAACACAAGTCAAATATGATGAACAATGTTGGTATCAGACTATTAAAATTAAAACGCACATCTTTACTTTCTGTCATTATTAGTAAATTATAAAAGTGCAATGTGACATCAGTTGCATTTACTCTAGGTGCTTTTATTAAACTATTATTTTATTAGGAGAAAGTATTATTTAATTAACATTTGTACCGTGTTTTAAAGTTTGCAGAGTGCATTAAATTTGCCATTCATTTTATTCTCACAATAATCTTATAGAATATATGCTATTATCCCCATTTCTTAGATGAAGAAACTGAAGCAAATAGAATAACACAGGGTTATAGAGCTAGTAATTGTCTGGAGATGGAACTGAACTCAGGTCTTTTTGACTCCAGGTTCAGCCCTCAATTCACATCACTACCTAACTGCTTATAGAATGTTCTTTATGAAGAGAGAAATTATTGGGATTCATCCATTTTGCCCTCTCCCCCAAAATAAAAAAGTATAAATTTTTAATAAATAACTTTTGTAACTAATACATTAAAAAGTCCTTATTGGTAATCTCCACTGTGAGACATTTTTTTTTATAAATCCTAAAAATAACAGTACAATAATAAATCATTTTTATTGAAATATTTTGGGATCTTTTACATCACTGAGTTTTCTCCAATGTCTCTCCCAGAGAGCTATATCATACAACAAATGATATTTTTTTAAAAATCAGCAAATTTAATCAATATATTAACAATGTCTAAAAATTTGTACAGTATACTACACCTGTGGATCTCTCACTTCCTCAAAGGGGTGTGATATGGGGGTATCCATGGGGGCTTTTTTGTAAGCTCTTTGAAAGCAAGAATTTTTTGCCTTTTTTCTATCTCTAGCACTTAGAACACTTAATAAATAATGACTGATTCTTAAAGTCCATGTTTTTGACAGTTATTCCCCCAGCAATGGGGTAGCACTGTGAATTTTGGAACAAAATAATTACAGAAGAGTTAAAATTGCAAGTGGCCCAAAAGACAAAGGAAAGCTCCGTGATAGGTATAAGTAAGCTGTGGCATATTATTAACAACAGGCTACATGTAAAGAAATCGTGAAAAAAAAGGTCACTGAGGATGTGTCTGACCAAAAAAACTATCAGAAGGTAAACCATAAAAATGTTAAAGGAATCAAAGAAAAATCTCTAAGATTCTAGAAATATCCTCCTTTCCCTACAGAAAAAGATGAACAAAAGTCAGATGAGATGAAAAACTGTGAAGGGATTCCAATCTACAGGCCTTTAAAAAAAATGTTTTTCTGCCTCAGAATCAACTTAGCAAACAAGTGTGGAAAATTTATAGTCTACATTTGTAACATCATTTTAATTATCAATCCATCCACTCTAAGTAGATACTCAGGAAACAAAATAAGTGAAATTAGTATTCCTTACTACTTGTCTACATATATCATTATTTTTTCCATAGTAATTGTGTAAGGGACTACTTACAAGACTGAATTAACTATAATTGTTTCTTCTTGAAATTCTTAGTCACAATCTGTAAGAAACGCCACTGATCCCCTGCAATGTTTCATCATCAGTTAGCATTGATGATAAAGCACCTGCTTCAGGTTCTGTGAGGAATTTTGTACACAGAAGAGAATTCACTTCCCCTGTCTCCTGAAGTATACAAATCTCATATCTCCAACCAGGTTTATAATTCTTGGCCATCACTTTCTTTTTTTAATTTTTGACCATCACTTTCCAAAGTCATCATAATTAAATTCTTTCCCTTTCTAACTTCAAATTCACTAGTTCATCCCCATCCATTCGCAGTTACACCCATTTTAAATGTCCTTTAAAAGGTCCCTTGAGAGGTACTTTTCTAGGCAAAAGCATCTTACTTCTTTAAGAACCCAATTTAAGCTTTCAATTTCTAGGCAAAGATGTAACCCAATACAATTCCAACATTTTTTTTCCACATCCAAGAGCTCTTGTTTTCATTCAAAGAAAGTGAAGGAATGAAGGAGAAATTATAATTTTCCACATTCTTACCTGAATCCAAGAAACTTATATCATTTAGAATAGTTGGCTGCCTCCAAAATGCCTCAGGATAGAGCCTGTAATACCAGTGAGAAATCTTTTAAAACTGAACTATCAGAGGGCAGGAAGAAAGTATGGAATGAAAACTATTACCTATCTTTAAATGTCTAATTGATTTCAGTCTAACTTAGGAATAGACATCCTATTAATAGGTAATAGTAATTCCTCACATTTACATCTCATGTTTAAGTTTTACAAAGCACTTTTTTTGAGACCGATTTTCTCTCTTGCTCAGGCCAAAAGTGCAGTGGCTAGTCATGAACTGATTTCACTATTCACTGAGACAAAAACTTTGACCTGCCTACTGTGTTGGCAACCTGGTAACCTCTCATTCTTGGGTCTCACTATACCTGTGCCAAACTTAGCATGGACACCTGATTAGCTTAGCTCATCTAAACTACAGTTTAGAATTCCAGAGTCCAAATGAAGTGCCAACCTTAGTCTCGACAGTAGCAGGGATTACAGCTAGAAACCACTATGCCAGAAGTAGCTGGGTAATACAATGGACAGAGATCTCTGTCCAGAGTAAGGAATATTTGAATTCAAATCCAGCTTCTAAAATACTCACTAGGTGTGTAACCCTAGATAAGTCATTTAATAATCAATTTGCTTCAGTTTTCTCAGTTGTAAAACAGACATAACAATAGCACACAGGACCAATAATTGTAAAATGCTTAGTATCCTGGAATGTAGCTGGCCCTTAAGAAATGCTTGTATGCTTTCTCTCTTCCTACTGTAAAGTGCTTTTTCCATAATGCTCTGAGGTAGTTCATTTTACAGATGAGAAAACAGAAGGTTAAGAAGGGTAAATGAATTAATGATATCATAGAAGTAATAAGTGGTATATCTGGAATGTCACTCATATTTTCTGACTCCAAGACTAGAGCTCTTTACACTATAAAATACTATCTCCCTTTTACTGAGTGTCTTTACAAAGTGTATTAAGGCATGACCAGAATTTTCCACATCAGGAAAAGTAATTTCATAAGCATGAAATTAGATGCATGCATCAGAATTCTCCATCCAAGGCAGGTTTATGAGTTAAATATACTTCCTGTTGGTAAATAGAGAAATCTTCAATGGCATATTTAGGGACAAGTGCTCAGGAGACAGGTGGTATTTAGTCAGGGTTGTCTTCTATCTCTGTCCTTTCCAAACTTGGAGCTTCATAAAATCTTGCCTTCCTCTGCTTTTGTCTTTCTGAAATGAAACATATTAACCTTCTTAGACTGATTTCTAAATGTCTGTTTATAAGACTGAATCAGCTTCACAAGTACAAAATGGAGGGGGTATCAGGTAGACAACATTTTCCTTAGAAAAGTTCTAGGAAAATTAGTGGATTGCAAATACATCATAAGTCAACAACATATTATGGTGGTCAACAAGGCTAAAGTTAATTTAGCTTGCCTTAAATAGAAACATAGCCAACAGGAAAAAGGAAGTGAGTCCCACTGTAGTCTATGCTGATCAGAATAAAAGAAAAAGAAACATGAAAGAAATTTTTTAAAAAGAAAAAAAAAGTGAATATAGCATGTGTTGATTTACATTCAATAGCCTTAGTTCTTTTTCTGGATGCAGATATTTTCTACTTTTAACAATCTGAGATTCTATAAAGGGCAATGGTTAAAAAGACTATCACAGCAAAGAAAAGTTACCTCAACTTGTACAATAACTAAGGGTCTAAATATATAGAAGCACCTGATTGTTAAATTCCATAATCTACAAAATGTAGCTTTCAATCAAAAGCAAAATAACTAATATCCTCAACCATAGCAGTAATGCCAAGGTAATACAATTCTGTTTAGTTTTGTGTTGATTATAACATGTACATTCTTCACAAGTGCATATCATATATATATATATGTATGTATGTAAAATATACACATACCAAAAGAAAGTTCAAGTAGTCACATACATCTTAATGAATCAGTTTGGTAATCAAGCTAGAACTCGATAGTTTCTTGTGATAGTTTTACAAGTGGTGATTCCTCATTCTACTATTCTAAGAAAGGAAAATTACCAAGGACAATCAGAGAAATTCTTTTCTTCAACTAGATGTCTCATGTTTAGTCCACTGGTAAATGTGCAACAGAAGCAGCAACAACAAAGAACAAGGAAAATTAATAGTTAAATAAAACAAAGCAGCTTTGTTGATTACTGCCCACTTCATTTTTCACTGACTTGGGAACTTTTGCAAATGTTCAAGCCCACTTCTCAGGGTAATGGCTGCTTGAAAAGGATTGCATTTGGATGCTTTCAAGAGGGCACATAAGTTAAGAGCTTTTAACTTTTTAGATGCTTTCATACAAGGAATGGATTGTTCTGGATGAGGTAGCAACATTATTCTACTAGCTCTCCCAAGACATCTTTGGAACTAGGGTTATTTATCTGTTATGGGACTGTCAATCTATCCCAGGAGTTGTTGTTTGTCCTTTGTTCTCAAAAAGGACTATGACCTCAAAGAAGAGAGTTAATGACATGCAAATAAATTAGATTGAAGTGAGGTAGGGCTATGCGGTCATATTCTCTCCTTTGGAGCTGAGTCCAATGGAAAGACATGGATCAGGATGATTGAAGAACCCCTTTTTCCCCCATCACCACTTCCAAAGAGGCAGCATTTTTCCAAATGAACAGTATACACGGTTTATTTGGTTTTAGGGAGTGAGGAATAGGGTAGGGATTGGGGCAAAAATTTGATTGGTCATGGTCTTTGTTTCAGTTTCCAGATTGATCTGGTACAATAACCCTTTTACCCAATTTCAGGATTAGGGGGTTCTACATAGCAGGATGATGGAAGTGGAGGGATGGACTAGGATGTTTTTTAGAACAGAACTATGGCATGTCCTATTATGGGTTACTTATCCTAAAGGGACCTAATTGTCTGTTCCATCCTATGATTGAAAAGAGATCCTCTCCATATCATCAGTAAGGTGGCACAGTGGGTAGAGCACTGGATTTGCAATCAGAAAAGCTCATCTTCCTGAATTTCAATATGGTCTCAGACACTTATTAGCTTTGAGACCTTGAGCAAGTCACTTAATCCTGTTTGCTTCAGTTTCCTCATCTATAAAATGATCTGGACAAGGAAATGGCAAACCATTCCAGACTCGCTGCCAAGAAAATCCCAAATGGTGTCATAAAGAGTCAGATATGACTAAAACAACTCAGTAACAACAGCCATATCATTCCTGACAAGTGATTACACAGCTTCCATTCAGAGGTCTTGGAAATAATACTTCTCTGATACTTCAGTGGGTCTCCAAGCTCATCGTTTTGGTTTTCCCCTCCTATGATTAAAAAAAAAAAATAGCAACAATTGGCATTTTGAGAACACTTTAAGGTCTTTAAAATATTTATCTACATCATTCCATTTGAAGCTCATACTCAAAGCTATGAGGTGGAATGATATACATTTAACAGATGAAGAAACTGAAGCATAGAAAAGTTTAAAACTTGCCTATCCTCATAGAGATATGAAGCACAAAGAGATAGGCTTGGAATCCAGGTCAATCTTCTTGAATCCATATCCAGAATTCTTTCCCATTGTCTCTTGAGGCAGACAGGGACCACTAACCCAAAATAATTCAAAGAGACATTTCTCAAAGCCTGAGCAGAAAGCAATTTATTCAATTTCTGCAGAAAAAGGGTGTCACCTCCATTAGCATAGGCCTTAAAACAATTTTTACTCCATCTTAGGCCCCAGCTGTTCCCAATTTATCAGGGCTCAGAGTCCATCATAGGAATCCACTCCACCCTCAGGGTACAAGAACTAGGGGACTATAGATTACAAAGTAGTTTGTGCAAGATTAAGTAAGAGTACAAGCAAGGGGGATTTTTCTTAGAACTGTAGCCCCAAACTATGGCAGGGTTCTCTGAGAAAGCCTCAAATTGATCCCGCATAATCCCTCCTCTTTTTGACCATTGAAGGACTTCTCATATCAACCCCTACTCAATTTTTCAACTTCTCTATATATCACACCTTCAGGACTTCCCCTATCTTCCTGACTTATGGGCTTCTACCTCTGATTCCCCATTAAATGAATGTTATAGAAGTTACAAGACATCAATCTCCACCTTTCATTACATAGCCAGTCCCTGCTCCAAAGAGCTAACATTCTTTTGGGAGAAAATAAACTCTACTCTTGATTATTCTTTTGATGTTCTTGTGAGTTTCCGTTTTCTAATTTAAGTTTCATTTCTCCAATTTAATTTTTGTAACTGCAAAAAAAAAAAAAAAAAAAAAAAAAAACAAATGCCCATCCAGTCTTCACAATCCCACTTTTTTCTTTTTAATTTGGTTTTCATATCCTTTTCTACCCCTCACATTTGGCTAATAATTTTTTTTACATCCCATCTCATAAAAGTCTATTAGCCCCTGTACAGATCTCCTTATGTGAGATAGATAATTAATCCCTGAATTCTCTAATTCTTCTGATAGGGTTGTACGAGAAATATAAATTTCCAATTATAATGCATGTTCCTCCTCTTCCTGCCGATATCCTTTCTGGAGTCATTTTATTTTCCCATGCCATTCCATTAGTAGCATCTAACTATTCTTTTATTCCCTTCACCGTTTCTCTGGTGTGATTTATACAATAATAGTTACGCATCAGACTAGGAATGACCTAAATCCAGAATCAGAGTTCTAGTCTTGAATTCATCAGTTACTATTCTTGACTCAATTCTTCCTGATTCAGTCTTTCTTACTTCATTGAATGCTAAGGTAAAAGGAATAGCCAACTGGATGGGCACACAGGTGCCTACTCAGTTCACAGGCAAAGCAGGTTTGAGAGCGCTACTTCCACCCAAGATTTGCTTGGGCACTGCTCATCTGAGAAATTGTTAGAGCTTCTCTGTTACATTCCAGACTCGGGTACATGCCAGCACAGTCCCTAGATTTTGGAACCTTTCACCCTGCCATGAGAGGAAAGCTGATTAATCTCCAGAGGTAAAAAAAAACTAGTATTAAAGCATTGCAATTCTCTCAGAAATGTTATTTTGGGAACAGAAGGAATTCACTCTCATGTTTTTCCATACATAAAGGGAATGGCAATATCTGGACATGTAGCACAGACCTAAAAATTGCTTTTTGTTCAGACTTTTATACAGAGTACTTTACCAATTCTCCTCAGGCATTGGTGTCTATCACTTGCCTTAAGTCCTTAATTTGATTTCAAATCTTCCTAAGAGATCAATACCTATTACATGTATAACCAACTTACTCTTTGATCTGCATTTTCTAAATGTCTAGCCCTTACAGCAAACCAAATATTATTCCAAATAGGACAGGCAATTCCATAAAAACCTTTTTCTCTATTAGGACACAATTGTACCTACTTGTCAAGGCTAGTTACAAGGCTCTACAATTCTACAATTTGACAAGCATCAAACTGAATTATTTATGCTATATCCTTTCCCTGTAATATTAACCCAAACCTTAATCCAATGTCCCCAATTTAAGCTCCAGATACTACTGCAGCAGGGGAGATAGCATTAACCTCCCGCCTCCTTACAGGGAGCCCACTTAGACACTGGATAGTTTAGGGTCCATTCACCAACCAGTTCTAGTTCTTTCCCAAACAAATTAGGCCCAAAGTCTTTTAGGGTATGAGATGATGACTTCATCTTCTGAAATTACTTCCTGCTGAGAACAGATGTTGATCTGATTCTCTTACAGGGTCCCATTCAAAGGGGCTTGAGCTAATTGAAGATCCAGTAAGTTGAGTCAGACCCCTGAAGCTGATCAATATAGGTGTCTAGTGCTGGTCACTTGAAGGTGAATTGCTTAAAGTCTAGGAGAAAAAAAACCTACAAGAACTAGAGAGAGCACAAGTACAAAGAGCAGAACACTTATTCTTGGGAGGTGTGCTTTTATTTTTCCCTGAAGAGTCTGTAAATAGTTAGGTATCATCTCTTTTTTTAGAGACTACATTATACCCCAAAAACAATTTTCAGAAAAGGAGAGTCCTATTAGAATAACAAAGGTATTCACAAAATTCTTCATTAACAGGCCTCATTTATCTATCAAAAGCAGGATAGTGATGGAGATTAACCCAGACTTCTGCATGAGGCATATGTGTAAAACCTCTGCCTGTGTGTGTGTGTGTGTGTGTGTGAGTGTGTGTGTGTGTATGAGATGTTTTTAGACAAGTATCCCTATAACCCTGAACAGGTTTCAAGAGAAGGGGGTTCAATAGCACTTTCAGGGGTCACTTGGGCTCCTTGTCTGAGACCAGTGAAAATAGATTTCACAAGAGCCGTTGTAGCTTGTTGTATGCTTTAAGAAGTTCCACTGGCTTGGCTCTGGGATTAGAAGCTGTCCTGAAGGTGTTTAAAAACCACTCTGATTTCTATAAATTTTTCCACCGATGTAACAAGACATTCCATAAGTTACATCCCTCTAAGAAAATTTCAATACACTAAAATCCTCTTCTCTAAACCATATGAAAGATTTCAGCTTTACTTTCAATAATCAATAAAATAAAGATCTCAGAGACAGTTATATCAATTGTTTTTATATTTACATAAAGTTCTTTAAATACTTTACTTCATACAAACACATACATCTAGCAACAGACAGATGATCAGGCCAAATACTAATTTATTTAATTATAAGAAATAATGACTACATATTTTTAGATTGAAAACAGCAAAATACTTGATCTTGCATGGCTTCTACTGACCACTTACACTGATTATAGAAATCTGCTAAAAGAAGAAAAAGCAGGAGCATGATTATAACAACATCAAAACTGATCCTTCAGGTCCTCAATCTGAGGGCACAGTTTGACAACCAATCATGTAGTACCAATCCCACTTTTGTCAATTCAGCTCTCAAATGGTGGATTACTAACTTAATAATTCAGCAGATAATCATTCCTAAATTCAAAACTCAAAACAATGACAGTTGCAATACCAAGAGATTTCATCTCAAAAGCAAGTTTCACTAATCAGGTTTAAAATCCTAAACTATCTATCCCATGTGTCAAGAGCAAGAAACTATAGATCATATTCATTAAGCAATGAGACTATGATGCACTTAATAAATATTAGATAATTTGCTGAATGGGTTTTGAAATAATCACTTTCAGAGAATTTGCAGTTAACTAGAAACTCTTTCCACCATTAATTATTAAAACCCCTTTCTATGTCCTTCCACTCTACTTCATATTTACTATTCCTGGTGTTTATTCTATCCTCCATTTTGGGTCCAGAAACACATCTTTTGGTGCCAGTCAAAACATCCTACTCCTCTCTGCAACAACCTATCACATCAGTAATCCTTAACAATTTTAGGTTTCAATATTATGACAATAACCCCAAATAACTTAATTAACAATTTCACAATTTTTATAAGTGATAGCCAAATAGACAAAACATAGAAATTCATATAATTTACAATCAAGTTTCCAATTTTAACATACAGAAAAATTAAGGAAAAAAATATTTTAAAAATCAATATTTTAGTTTGTGAGATTCTAACTGGATGTTCCATTTGGATTATCAATTGCTTTTGCAAATCAATCTTTCTTGTTCCTTATTTTTAAAACCATCTTTTTTTTTAATATCTAAATAAATAATGGACCAAATTTCATAAAACCTATATATATGTCTAGCAGAGCTGACTAATTTTAAAGCATTGCTCAGAATTTTTTACAAATTACTCAATATACAATTTAGAAAGCAACATAGTTTATCTATTTAGGAGATACAAACATGTGACCTCTTTAAATAAGTTACCAGAGCATTTTGTTTTAATAATAATTTTTTTTAACTTAAAATCAAATCAAATACAGATTTAAACTTCTAGTAGCAATACTACAATATGAATGCACACATATTTCTAAAATCTTTTCCCCAAATGCATCAATTGAAAGTAATTCTATCATATACCATTTAAATTTAAACCCACAGTAATTTAGGTCACATTTTTGGGAGAAAACTCCTCTTCCCCCTCAAAAACTCCATTCTCCTAGATTGCCCAAATCTCTGAAATGGCAGTAAATTATTTGAAATCTGAGATGGAGACACTGATCCTAGGAAGCAAAATGAGTATGGCTCCTATCCCCCACCTAAATTTTATACTCTTCCCTATGTGAACTACTGTCCCAAAGCCACATGGAGAAAGACCATACCAAAGTCCCCTGAGAAGTTGGGATTCTGGAGATTGGGAACATAGAGACTCATCTAGACAGAAACTGAGGTTGACTCTAAAGTATGGAGGTTTTGAGGGAGCCTATCATTCTTTGGAGAGGCTGGACTGGATATAAGTGTACACACAGCAAATCTTGGTCATTCCTATTCCCTTCTAGGAAGAGAAGCTTGAAAGCTTAAGAAAAATTCAGAATATTTTTCATCAAGGTGCACAAGCATTCTTAAATCCCCAAATGGCCATTTCTTTTACTTTGTAATTCAGCTGGCTGAGAAAAACATTAAAGACAAAACACACTCACACATTCTGCTTTTTCCATATGAATTTAACGTTGACATACCTAGTGCTCAGAGGATCTATACTTGGCCAAATAGTACCTCCTCCTAGCTTACACCTAGGGAACTCATCCCAATTTTCAATTTGCTTCTTAGGTTCATGTTCCTATTTATTACTGTATGCTTATTATAGAGGGGTCATTCCCTTCCCTCAATCACCTGGAGGGGCTTTCAAAGTGCTGCCTTTTTTACTAGATCACTATCTCTAATAATCCTAGGGCCTCTGTTCAACTAGGTTTGCTAGATAGGCACTGTCCCTTTCAGGGCTCCCTTTTCAGCTTTTACCCCAGGCTACATATATTTACTTGCATGACTGTTCCTCCCACCACCAGCCAGGTTTCCTCTTTTAGTCTGTCAGAGTTTCTTCTGGTTTCTGCTCTGCCGAATCCATCTCTTTGGGGCTCTTACTTTTCCCACAGTGGGATCTCCCCCATCAAGTCCAAAGACTATGAGGACTGCTCCCCAGACGCCTGCCTTTGGGAATGACAGAGTCGCCAGTGAGAGAGCACAATCCCAGACCAGCCCCCAGAAAACTGTGTGGGACAATGATCACTAACACAAAATAATTTAAATAACTGTTTTTCAGAGCTAGAGCAGAAAGCAGTTTATTCAATTTCTGTAGAAAAAGGGCATCATCTCCATTAGCATAGCCTAATGGAGTGAGGCAAAGGACAGGCCACAGAGAATGGTTTTTATACCTTAAAACAATTTTTACCTCATCTTGGTTCATAGTCTATCACGGGAATTTATTTCATCCTCAGGATACAATAGGGGTACGATAGATTATAAATTTGTTTGTAGATTAAGCAAGGATACAGACAACTGGTTTTTTCCTGGAACTGTAGCCCAAACTATGGCAGGGATCAGTTCTCTGAGAAGGCCTCATATTAATCCTACATAATAGGATTATAGGGCAAGAGTTGGAAGGGATCTCAATCTAGCCTAATGCCTCTTCTAAGATGACAAAACTGAGGGACTGTGAGGTTATATGACTTGCCTCAGATCACAAAGAGAGTTAATGACTAAACTGAGATCTGAACTCAAGTCCTCTAATTCCAAATTCAGTGTCTTTTCCATTGCAACGTGGCTCTCTGATACTGAACTAACCCATTTTTTGTCACTATATGTTTCTCATAAAAATAATGAAATTTTAATTTTAGAAAGAGTCCCCCAAGGGCCCAGAAAAATATTTGGAGACCAATCTAAAAATGCCTGGAAACTAAAGAGAATAACACTGGAGAATCCAGTGACATTGGAGAAATTTATGAGCCAGTATAATCTCCATATCTCTCTCTAGATGATAGGATTCTTGTAAAATGACCTTCAAGGTTATATTTGTGTCATCCCAGCCTTGAGAGCTTGGAAGAAAGCTTCTTTGTGCTTTTTCTCTTTGGTTAATAGCAGAGGCTTGCTATCATATTTTCCTGAAAACAAGAAACCAGTATGGCCACCAGTCCATAAAGACCCAGGGCAAGATGCCAGTCAGATTAGTCTCATTGGACATTCCCTTAGTTGCTGTACAGATAAAGAAAAAAGCTTTCCCTTCCTCTAGACACAGATTACAACTATCCATTCTCATGACATTTCAATGCTAGGTAAGTGAGCTATTATTGTAAACTGGATCATGCAAGTTAAAAAAAAAAAACTCCTTTCCTACCTATCACACCTAGTTTCTTCTTCATAAAAACCTGTTTTAAACCAATTCTAACCTGGGTCACTCACAGATTACCTAGTGATCCATGTGATGTTTGCCAAGATTGGAATATCTGGAAATGCTTTGGTCATTATAATCTACCTTCTTTCATTCCCATGATCTAAAATTTCACTTTGTGGCCAGAGGCATTTCAGTTCCAAGAATGAGTATCCTTTATTTCAAAAAAATGCCAGCTCCAGGCAAGGAATAAGATCTCATGCCTGCCATTTTCATGAGAGGAATTCAATATGCTGAACAAAGATCCCTTTTAATGTCTGAAAGAGAGTTTTATCAAAACCTAAAATCCCTATCTGATGATTCTGAGTCATTCTCAGGGAGATTGCCAGAGGTGAGGAAACACCAAGGGAAACTAAATATTCTCTTTTCATAACCCATTTGTGAGAACATTTGTCTGCTTTCTAAATAATTACTTGATCTTCTCTGTCACTTCTGCCTTCCTCAAACAGGCAAAAGGGCACAGATACCTGTGTAGGGTCTCATGTGTTGCTGGACAGTTCCCAAGTGAACCAAATCTTAAGCAATTTAACTTCTGTGTTTCAGACAAAGTATGCTTTTGTTTCATCCAGGTTTGATGTACCATTTTATTTTTTCATTTTTAGGACCTGAAATAACCTCTCTAGAGCTAAGAAGGATATCATGTTCTCATTCCTAGGATGAAAAAAAGCATTTATCCTGACACATTTTTTTTAAGTTCTCTAGTAAATGTAATGTGAGGCAAAGGAATGACAAAGGTCACACAGACATGCTTTTTCTTATTCTTTCAGTTAGCCTGTTTAGAGCAGAAAACAAAAATCCACTTACCACAAGTATGACTCACTAACAAGGGAAAAAAATATATAAAACTGAATTTACAAAATAAGTAATTCTCATTGTAAAGGGATTTTTCACACACTAAAAATAAAAGTATTCATTGTTAGGTTTCTCTAAATAGTGAGGTACCTGATTCCAACTATGGACTTGACCTAACAAAAATTTAATATGCACATATTTTTTCAAAAACATACCTCATAAGGCATAGCTGCATTTCTTTAGCCTAATAAATAAAGTATATTTATATACTTTACATATAAACATACTTCCTTTCAATATGGTATGTAACAGAAATTTATGTGCATCTCATTTCCCACAGTCCTTTAGGAATAATTTCATTTTGGTAGCTCTTCTTCCCTCCCCGCCTTCACCTCAACAAAAAAAAAAAAAAAAAAAAAAAGGAAAAAAGGAAAAAAAAATTGCTTTTCAAGAATAGTCATTGTTTGGTTTTCATTCTATCTTCTTGTGCCTGCTGTTGCAGAAGAAAGGAAGAAAAACATCTTCAGCAAAGCAGCATTAAACATTTATCCACACTTACCAGACATTCAGTGGGTAGAGAATGTTACAGCAAGGTTGCATAAGAATATATATTTTTGCTTGCTTAGAATTATAAAGCACTTTTATCACAGAGAATTCTGGGATACTACTAGAGGAAACCACTTTCAATACTTACCCAGGTCAGTACCGTAGTACTGAAAAAAGAAACGGTTACTATTTAGTTATTTCTACATATATTTTGTTCTTTGGAAACAAAACAAGATTTTTTCTGACCACATGACTATTTATAAGTAAAATAATTATGGTTATTTGAAGGCATGACCTTTCCATATTAGTAACATCATTCAGCCAACAGGTATTTGTTGATTTCCTGTTATAGGTCTGATGCTATATTAGGTATACTGGGAAATATGGAAAAAAGACAAATATATATTCTATATGTATCTTATTCAGACTTTTTTTATGTACATGTTTTCTCTTTCTTTAGAATGTAAACGTCCAGGCAACTAGGTGACACAATGGATAGAGCACCAGCCCTGAAATCAGGAGGACCTGAGTTCAAATCTGACCTCAGAAACCTAACACTTCCTAGCTGTGTGACCCTGGGCAAGTCACTTAACCCCAATTGCCTCAGCATTTGGAAAAAAAAGAAGTAAACTCCTTTAGGGCAAAGGCTATTTTTGCATTTTTTTTTTATCTCCAGCACAAGTCCTCTGATTTAAAATCTAGTGCTCTTTCCACCCTAGTAAATCCCCCAACCAGCACAGCATGGAAACTTAACTAATTGGGAAGACAAATGCATATAAAATTATTCTTTGTAAAGCTCTTTACAAATATTTAACTTTATCCTCAAAACAATCCTGGGAGAAAAATGCTCCAGGAACACACAGCTATTTAGGGTATGATGTCAGATTCGGACTCTGGTCTCTCTAAGTGTCATAAAAAGAATGATGACCCCTGGGATACACCCGTAATTAGGAAATGGGAGGAGGAAGAAAAGCCAGTGAAAGAAATAACAAAGAAACAACCAATGACAAGAAACAGGATAGAATACTATCTTAGAAACCAAAGAAGAAAATTTTAAGGAAGTTCTACAATGTCAAATGCAGCTATAAAATAAAAATTGAAAAAAGCCCATTCAGTTTTTCAGTATAAAACTAGCCACTAAAGCCAGTTCTATATCATCTCTCTTCCAGGGGTTCTCTCATATCCTTAAGGAGATTGGAAAATCTAGGTTCTCTTACATTGTTTCCAACTCCAAACAATGGTATTCCTTGAAGTATACAAGTGGTATCCTATATCCCAGTTCTGTTAGCAATTAAGTCAAATTAGCTTTTTTACATAGAAATATTTACTTTAGAAGAAATAATCACAAATATACAAATTTATTGCCCCAATCCATGACATATTCCTCCTCCTGCCTTGTACAACCTCAATCTCTAGGAAGGGGAAGAGAGTTAGATTTATACTTTAGTTCCATGATTCCATAGGAAAATTCAATTTCCAAGTTCAAAAAAAAAAAAATCACCTCAAGTTCCAAATACTCTAGTTTCTCAGGGCTTCCATCCCAGACCACCTGCAATCCTGGCTCTCAACCCATACCCATGGCTCAGTCTCCCAGTCCCAAAAGCATTATCTATGGCACTTGAAACTGAAAGCAACACAGAACAAAAATAAATATCCTCATGCACATTTTTTAGAACCAGAGCAAAAAGAATAGAGGGAGTAAGTCCTTCCCTTCTCATTAGTTAAATGCATGGAATCCATGCTGTGAGTGAACTATTTTCTTTCTTTTGCAAGAGGAGATAGAAGGGGATGTTGAAAATATCTTAATTTTTTTTCATATTAATAGCTTTTTATTTTTCAAAATACATGCAAAGACAGTTTTCAACATTCTTCCTTGTAAAACCTTGTGTTCTAAATTTTTCACCCTTCTTCTCCATCTCCCCCCTCCTCTAGACAGTAAGTAATCCAATATAAGTTAAATATGTGCAATTTTTCTAAACATATTTCCACATTTATCATGCTGCACAAGAAAAATCAGATCAAAAGGGGGAAAATGAGAAAGAAAAAAACAAGCACACAAACAACAAAAGGTGAAAATACTATGCTATGATCCACATTCAGTCCCCATAATCCTCTTTCTGGATACAGATGGTGTAATGCCAGAGAAACTGAGCAAGACAGAGGTTAGAGACCAATTTAATAGTTTATTAAATGGAGAGATATACTGGGACCAAATGGATCTTGGTCCCAGGGCTGGAGGAGACTATCATCTCAAAGAGTCCAGCCCTTAAGTATCAGAGGGCAAGCTTTTTAATAGGATAACAAGAACAATGACATAATGGGGGAGGTATCTGGATGGGGATAACCTAATGGGGGAGAGGCCCCTAGGATGACACAATGGAGGGAGGTTACTGATATTCTAATGACATCTAAAATGGATAAACCTTTATCCTGTCAAACATTAAGAAGGAATGTCAATAACCTAAAGATATAAAACCTTTATCTCATCAACCATTTAAGAGGGCACAACAATGACTCTCTTCATCACAAATCTATTGAAATTAGCCTGAATCACTTCATTATTGAAAAAAGCCAAATCCATCATAGTTGATCATCACATAATCTTATTATTGTGTACAATGTTCTCTTGGTCCTACTCCATTTAGCATCAGAGCAAACTACTTTCTTCGCCTTCTATACAAAGCATACAAGAATAGCTAAACAGAATTTTTGGAGGGTAAGAAGGCACAGCCAGCTCAGTTGCACCATTAAAGATGAAGGCGGCTTTCACTCAAGTGTTAGGAGACAAAAAGGCTTCCAAGTTAGGAGCCCTCAAGGGTGCCTTCATGTTAGGTAAATGGGGAGTGCTCAGTCACACCCAGGTTACCTTCATAATCATTGTAGTCTTCAAGAGAACAACCTAGAAATCCAAGTTGGGGTAACAGAATATATTCTCAGACACAGAACTATCAACCAAGTTTGGTCAACTTTCATCGGCAGCTGCCACCCTCAAAATTGCTATCTCAGCGACCACTCTCTAAATCAGTCCCAGACAAATGCACACTAGTCCACCTTGGAACTCCACACAGGAAAGAAAAGACTCTGAACTATAAAAGATATTTGTAACAGGATGGATCCCAACAGGAGTCTCCCCCAGTACTTTTTATCTTAATAGTCTCCGGAAGACTGGAGAAGGGCCAAGTTATTTTTAACCAGCACATTTTTGTTGTTCATTTTGCTTTCAGATAGGAATGGAAGTCCTTCAGGTAGCTGCATACTCCACCTTATGGGATAAGTTTCCAAGTTTTGTACTGTTCCCAAAATATGAGTCTTTTCTGCAGCTGCCCAGAAATGAGCTGTGCATCTGACAGCATTAATTTGCCAACAACTTCTCCTGGCACTAGTCTGCTAGCCCTTTATCTATTTTGTCATTTTTGTATAGGCTGAATGAGCCTAGTATCATCACAAAGGCTTCACTGAAAGCATACATGGAAACGCCAACCAACTGAAAGAGGGTGCCAGGGATAACAGTTCTATATTCATTCATAGAGAGCTGGAAGGGACTTCAGATATGATTTTATTTAATCCCTTCATTTGAGCTGAATATTGAAGGAAAGTAGAGACTAAGAACTGGAAGCAAGTAAAAAGTACTCTGATGTGTAATGCAAAGGTATGTAGATAGGTGATAAAGTGAATTTCTTGTTAAGAACAGTAGAAAGGCTAGTTTGAGGCTTGACTATAGCTTTCCAAAAAATGAATGATGTAAAATAATCCTGAAAAAATATATTGAGGCCAGGTTATAAGGGACATTAAATGCTAAAACAAACAAACAAAAACCTTTCATATTTGTTCCTTCTTATAGCTTTCCCTGTCTACTAGGCTGTCTATTCTTAGGACCCTTAGGACCTCCCTACCTTTAGAGTATTGTTATTCTCTATGCTCTACTATTTCATATGCTTCTATGTTCCTATTCTGAATTTCTTAATTTCTGCTTTAATTTGGTATATGGACTTTGCATCCCACATTTCTAACTCTTGTTAAACCAAGAAAATCTATTATTAGTTACTAGGAGAAAAGAATCTGAACCTTTTACTCACCTACTCCTCACTCACAAATCCATCCCCTGACACTAGCAATTCAGAATTAACAGATAAATCAAGTTCAGAAATTTCTTGGAATGAAATCTAGGAAAGGAGTACAACTTTAAAACTAAATAAAATGGATTAAAAGAATTTGTTGTCAAGAACACCCAAAATGAAATCACAAAGAACAATACACAACTGAAAATTTTCTTGGAATGCTTTAATATACAGCATGCTTACTAGCTAGTATAAGGTTACTCAGTTTTCTTAATTTCGTTTTATGTTTATATTCACTTAACATTTAATTTTTTTTTTTTTACTAAATAATCTTTTGTTATTGATCAGTCATTTCAGTTGTATACAACTCTTATTAACCACATCTGAAATTTTCTTGGCAAAGATACAGGAGTAGTTTGCCATTTCCTTCTCCAGCTTATTCTACAGATGATAAAACGAAGGCAAACAGGCTAAAGTGACTTGCCCTGGGTCGCATAGCTAGATCTGAGGCCAAATGTGAACTCAGGAAGATGAGTCTCTAGGACTGGCATTCTATCCACTGTGCCACCTAGTAAAAGAATAACTATCCAACAAAGAAAATTTAGCACTACCACTGATGAATATGTTGTAAAAACTAATATTTAGCTCTTTGCTTCACAATTTAAACCTAATTTGAGAAATTGACATACATACACACACATTATTCTGGAATTCATTTCTATCAGGGCATAATGTTGATTTAAATTAATAAAAAATATGTTTCAGGGTTTCCCTCTTAACCTTGTAAAGTTATATAAGACCTCCATTGGAGTCTTCATAAGATAACAGACAGAATTAAAGGGGACCTCAGAGGAATTAGTCTATCCCATTATACAAATGAGAAAATTGAGGCCAGGTTGAAGTGACTTATTTGTGGTAAGTATCAAAGGGAAAATGAAAATCCAAGTCATCTGAGTCTATTTTTCACCAAATCACATTATTTCACCTTCTTTCATGCTTCTTCTCCCCAGAAATGCAGGGCTGCTTAAGCAAATCTTACATTCACTGTTTTAAATACCTGCCACCAGTGTTATGCTCACCATAAAATTATTTTCTTTTTAGTTTACCATTATCAGTTCAAGATCCAATTCATCACACAAACTGAGAAACCCATAGAGCCAACCTTCACCATGACTCTAATTGGGACTAAACAGGACACTCACAGCCTTCCCATCACTTTGTGAGTATGAGATGTATTTCCATTGGATAGAAATGAGAGATACCAGAATTGGTAACTCTCCTTTCAAGTGTTAAGCTAGAAACAATTTACAAAATACTCTAAGATTCCTGGGCAAATCTCTTAACTGCTTAGTGCCCAAAGCAACTTTCTAAACTATAAATAATAGATGAATTATTTATCTGTATTAGAGGAAAGAATTTCTACATGGAGATATCCTTTTACCAATGAAATCACAGGTCATAACTAAAAATACAAAAAAAAACAAAAGTAACCTGTTTTCCCTATCCCTTGCCAAAATCAGCTTAAGATAGAAAATGGAAGATGGTGGGAAACAGACCATTTTATTATTTTTTTAAAAAGCACAGAGTAGAAAAGTTGTTATATTCTCTTGCACCAAGTTAACCGCTCCGGGAACCTAAGCTATTCTGACCATGTCCACTTGCAAGCATAGAACCTCGGAGGAAATAGCCTTGGGATTTCTTGCCTTGCAAAATGAGAGCAATAAAATGGCAGCACTTGTCAGATAGTAAAACATTAAAAAAAAAAATTTTTTTTCTAGAGAGTTCATATTGTTTACAAATAACTTGATTATACCTGACTTTCTTTTATATACTTGCAGGGTTGAAGAAATCACAGGCAATAAAACCCACTCTTTTCTCATCACACTGGATTTGGATATTGGAAAGCTGACAATAATCAATTTCACATGGAAAAAAACTGCAATGTGGGCAAATGTGTGGGACACTTTCCATACAATAATTCCCTGGGCCTCTGGACCACACCATCCACAACTTATGATAAAGCAGATCCGAGTTAAAGCAGGAGAAACACAGGAAAAGTAAGTGAATTGCTAATTAGAAAACTAACTTCTTATGAAAGATGATTTTATCATTCAATATCAAAATAGCTTTCATTTTGTGGGGGGAAGAAGCATCTAGTCCCCGGCATGATACAACTACCCACTAAAATAATCTTAAAACTATAAAGAAAAATTATCCATGAACTTTTTTTTTTTAATTTGAGGTTTCCTAAGAGGATGAAACAGAGAAATGTTTATATTAGAATATAGTTAGAAGCATGAATAAAATTATGAAGCTATCTTGAAGAGAATTATTAGGAAGTGACAATTATTTTCTGGAATGCAAGAGAAGAATGAGGTGGCTTGGTTTAATGGATAGAGCACTGGACCTGGAGTCTAGAAGAACTGGATCTGAATATCACTTCAGGCATTTGTTAGCTTTGTCATTCTAAGCAAGTCACTTAACTTGTATTTTTTTATTTGTAAAGTGGGAGGGTTGAATTCAGTAACCTCTAAGGTCCCTGCCAGCTCTAACTCTGTGAGCCTATGAGTCAAAGATAACCATTGGAGATTAGAAAAAGGGCGGTGTAGTAGAGAGATAGAAAAAGGAAAGAAGAATAATTTAGATAGGGATAAAAAAAATAATAAGTTTTATTTTAACAACCTGAAACTTGAGAAGCCAGTGCAATAATCAGGTGGAGGTGTCCAGTAAATAGTCTGTCTGGAGCTCAACAGAGAAGTTATGACCACAAATGTAAACTTGAGAATTTTCTACATACAGTGATAGTTGATACTATGTGGAGTAGATGAAATCACCGAGAGAGAAGAAATTTTTTTTAAAATGTCATGGAGAATACCATTATTATTAGAGTTCAGAGAAAAGGAACCAATGAAAAGTGACAGGAAAAGGCAGTTAGTGACAGGAATGGAATTAGGCAGTTTTGGAGCCATTCCAGTCAAGGACAAAAGGGTCAAAAGCTAAAGAATCAAAGGAAATACCATCAAATGTCTTTGATCTTTTTTTAAGTAGGAGATAAAGTGATCTGCTATAAAAGTATGAGAGCATCTATGGCATTTGTTTAAGAATCTGAGGAGAAAAGAAGTTTAGAATAAATGCTCTGAAGAATTGTGCTAAGAAGTATGAAAGGACTTCTGAGCAATAATTTGAGTCCAGAAGAAGTTATATCAGTGAATTTCTGATCTCATTAATGTAGGTACTCTTCCAAATGAATCAGAACACACCTATCAATATCTTTTCATCTTACATAAGTCTTATTCCTATCCTCCCATAATTCCCGTCCCCCAGAAAGTCTGTCCAATATGCTAGGGGATCTTCTTCTACACACTCCAAATACAAAACATTCCAAACACAAAATCTGTGAAGATCTCTCCCCAAGTTTTTTCCAGATCTTATAATGTGGATAACCCCAATAGTATTTGTGCCTATTGGAACAGCCCTGCTGTAAATTATACTACAGGTGGGTGAGAAAGGAGTTTACCCTGCAGGAAGATGTTGAACTCTGTAAGTGCTTACAAACCTCTTGGTGAGGTAATATTCTGGAGGAAGTTTTCTGCTCCAAAAAAGGCATCCTATTTCTCTAAAGGCATGAAGAAAGATTCCTGAGGAAAATGACAATATGCTTAGCTCCTATAGTCTGATCACTGGGTCCAAAGGAATCCCTTCTACCCACTTGTCATGGCAACAAAGAACAGTCAGCCTTCCTAGAGTATCATAGGTTGTTCCCTCCTGGCATGGTTTTCCCAAAGATGGAGCTGTCCTTCACCTTCACACAGTCTCCTTCTTTCCCACCCCCCAAATTTTTTTTCCAAGTAAAGTTTCATCTAACTGTAATTCTTCATGATAATCACAAGGCCTTATCAATACAGGTTTAGTGACTTGCCTAGAGCCTGTATGTGTTGAGATAAAACAGTCAGGGCTTCATGATGCCAAGCACTCTATTGTGCTAAGCTTCCCTAAGATAAAAGATGGGACAAGTTCCATTTCCCATTGTTAATTCAATTGAAGAATAACTGAGGAAGCAAATATATTTAATACACTCTAGTGGTTTTAGCTTTGCATTTGCTTTTTAAAAAAAAGCTTTTTTGGGCTGTATAGACAACAGGATAAATAATCAGTTACTGATTGAGTACCAACTATGTGCTACAAACATGCTTTGTACTGCATATAAGACATAAGAATCTCTGGCCTGATGGAAATTTACACCGACATTGACAAATCTGACCAGAATAGTAAAAAGTATTAAAAACCATGTCACATGAAGTGTGGTTGACAAATGTAAGGATGTTTTAGCCTTAAGGAAAGATTCAGAGGAACATGATAACTTTCTTCACATTCTGAAAGGCTACCATATCAAAGTGGGCTTAGAGTTTTTCCTTTGTGATTCTAAAGGAACAACATAGAAGTAGAATGGGAATCATAGGAAAGTCTATACACACATTGCTTTTACTGGCTTGGGTTTTGTTTTTTCCCCAAATTATAAAAATATTTGCAAATGTTATTTATAAAGTAAATATAACAATAGAACATGGTAATAATCTATATCTGAAAGTTAACACTTCATTTGCTTTATGTTTTCTTAGAATGACATTTTGTTCTCGAGATATGGATGATGAACAGCTTTACCAAAATGAAGAAAAAACCTTTGTAAGATGTGAAAAAGGTTTAAAAACACAGAAGCAGAAAATGAGATGAGCTTTAATGGATATCCATCATGAAGAATAAATGTATGCTTACTGATAAGACTATAATTTCCTCAAAGTTTGAGTATTTATTCATAGAACATGAATAAAATCTAAATTACATTTTTCTTAGAGGGGGAGAGAGATTCTTCACTATAATGAATAGTACTTTTATACCCATTATATATAGATCTTCAGATATGATGATGATGTTCAGTTGTTTCAATAGTGCCCAACTCTTTTATGACCTCATTTGGAGTTGTTTTGGCAAAGACACTGGAGTAGTTTGCCATTTTCTTCTCCTACTCATTTTACAGATAAGGAAACTGAGACAAACAGGATTAAGTGTTTTATCCCAGGTCACATGACTAGTAAGTTAGGCCGGATTTGATCTCAGAAAGATGAAACTTCCTGGTTCTACGCTCAACACTCTAGCACCTCTGTGCCACCTAGTAACTAAAAATTTGTTAATATATTTTTTAATCTAATGATAATATATTCATGCTGCCTACTGCTTTTTAAATGGATAGTTCTCTTTATTTTCCTCCCTTCCTTTAAGGGCTTACTACTTTCCAAACTCTCACCTGTGGCTCTAAGGAGCTATAGCACATGCAGCAGCTACACCCTGGTAAAACTATTTCAGCAAATGGATTAACCCAGGTTGAGGGTAACCAACTGGCCCCAAGCCTATTTGTGAAATAGGGAGATGTCTACCACAAGCATGTAAAGACTTCACCTGGTGGAATGAGCAGATGAGAATAATTTGTGCCAGTGGCCATGAAGACAGCTGGACAAGTGCTGTGAAGCCCTTAGAACAGGTCAGGCAAAGACGTCCAGGTTATTCACTGCATTACCTGTCATCGTGACTTTTGTCTTGACACTGGATTGCAAGAAGTATGGAGTAAAATTGATGACTTTGTGCAACTCTGCTTTATTTAAATCCTATTCAAGCACAAGTCAAGACACCACTGTTGATGTCACTGGTATTCTTTGAAAACAAATGAACTATGCTTTACAGAAAAATATACAGGAAAGATACAATAACAAACAAATGGAGAAAAACTCTATTCTACAGATTTGATTAAGTTGGTAATGGATAGCTACAATAGACTAGTACTTACTCTTTCATAGTTCCTGCTTCTGCCAGGTCTTATCCTCAGAGTCAGCCACTCCTGACTGGAGGACATAAGCTGAATATGGGATGGGTCCTAGAGTTCTAGATGATAGGTTGTAAAAGTTTCAGATGTCTTGGGTTTTTTAAAAGCCACTTTTTCAATTCTTAATCTTAGGCATAGTAGGATACAGACTCAGAAATGTTCTCTATTATTTCTGAAAAAATGAATCTTAATTTCCCTAGCTGTGATATTGGAAGAATGTCTTATCTTTGTTCTTCTGAATCCCTACTCAAGAATGATTTTTTTTTCTTCTTCATTTAGAAAAATATGTAAGTTTGTTTGAGAAATTCTGAAGTTTAATAAAATTCATGGGTTTTTTAAAAATGGGATAATTTTTTTTTATCATAACATTCCTTTAGGCTACTTTTCCAATTTGACACACCCCAAAATTGGGTCTCTTTAGGATGGTTTTCAAGGTTCTGGGGATAATCTTGTAGGTGGCTATTTCTACTTTTATAACCTGCCAATAGACTTAAATACTTTTTAGTAAAGGGATTTAGTAAGGTGGAACAGTTAGAATAGCTGGCACAAAACACCGTCAAGACCTGTGGCACGCTTTCCCACAAATACACACAACATCCATGGTAAGAGAGGGCTCAAATTTAAAATATAGTAGTAAAAAGACATTCTTGCAGTAAAGTGTAATTCACAAACTCTGGGATTAGAAGTTCTCACACAGCTCCCTTTGGCTATATTCTATTTCTAGATAAATTTCTCTGCAGGCTCCCAGGTTATACTAATTTTTTTTTGTGGGGGGGAGGAAGTGGTAAAGTAGGGAGGATAAATTTGAATTCAGGTTCTCCTGAGTCCAGGGCCAATGTTCTATCCACTGAATCCCCCGCCAAATTTACTTTGAGTCCATCACCTACACTTTTCTCTGCCACAAAGAATCTCTACCATACACTCTGAACTGCCTCCTCACTTGGGTGAATATTTCTCTGAACCCAGAAGAGATTTCAATGTATCTCTCTGCTCCCAGCTGTATTACCTCCACTCCACTCCTGCTGACACAGGTAAAGAAGTTTACCTCCACAAAGAATTGTCTAGCAGCCTCAACTTCTGATCTGATACTGCTAATATTTACCCAATTATTTAAGGATGTCCAAGAAGTATTTTTAGGTTGTTTTTGGGTTTTTTTTTCACAACCAATTATACTGTTCTTTTCTTGACAAAGTAGGTTTGTGCCTCATAATAGGATCACAAGGCATAGCATATCTTATTTATTACAAATTAAAACTTCATCTGTGTGATTATATTGTTGTGGGATTATTGAAAAATTCTTTAGCAGCAACCAGTTTTATATTTTGTGATTACATTAAACTGAGGTGGGAAGAGAAACTTCTCTTCCTTAAATTATCATTATTCTTCAAGAATTAAAAAAAAAAAACTTACTACTTAAGATGATACAGGTGAAAGGCAGTGTGATATCATATATGAAGGATTAGTTTTTAAATTAAGAAGCCTACATTTCAGATTTACTTTCTGACACATGTTGGCTGTGCAAACCTAGCCAATGGGCAAGTCAGTCAACAAACATTTACTAAGCACTGAGTGTGTGTCAGGCAATGTGCTATTTTTAAAATCCTTTTTTAAAAATTATTTATTTATTCTTAAAATTCTTTTTAAATTTTGGGTTACAAATTCTCTCCCATACTCTTACCTACTCACTAAGAAGGTAAGCAATATAATACTAATTATAAATGTGAAATGATGCAAAAACTATTCATTAGCCATATTTCAAAAAAAGCAAGAAAAATAAAGTGAGAAAATTATACTTCAATTTGCATCGAAGTCATCAATACTTTCTCTGAAAGTGGATAGCATTTTTTCATTATGAGTCCTTTGTAATTGTTTTGAATCATTATATTGATCAAAGTAGTTAAGTTTTTCTCAGTTGATTATCATGACAACATTGCTATTACTCTGAATAATGATTTCCTGGTACTTCTCACTTCCCTTTGCATACATTCATATAAGTCCTGCCATGTTTTTCTGAAACTATTCCCCTCATCATTTGCCATAACACAATAGTTCTTCATCATAATCATATAACACACTTGTCCAGCCCTTCTCCAATTGAAGAGTATTCCCTTCATTTCCAAATTTTTGCCACCACAAAAAGAGATGCAATAAATGTATACGTTTTTCTTTTATCTCTTTGGGATGCAGACCTAATAGTGGTATAGCTGGATCAGGGGATTTTATAGCCCTTTAAGACCAGTTTTAAATTGTTTTTCAAAATGATAGGACCAATACCTATTTCCCCTTATCCAGCATTTATTATATCTGATAGGAATTGAGGTATACCTCAGACTTCTTTTAAATTGCCTTTCTGTGATCAATAGTGATTGTTTTAGAATGTTTTCCATATAACAATAGATGGATTTGATTTCTTCTTTTGAAAACTTTATATTCTTTGACTACTTATCAATTGGGGAATGACTCCTGTTTTTATAAATTTGACTTAGGTCTATACTCAATATGTATTTGAGAAATGAGGCCTTTATCAGAGAACCTTGCTGTAAACTTTTTAAAATTTACTTCATTTTCTATCAGTACCATTTAGTTTTCCTGATATCCCTTTTAATTAGGTCCATTTTTGTTTTTCATTTGGGATAACTACAGTTGCTTTTTTTTTTTTTTTTAAGTTCAAATGAAGCATATTAGATTCTGCTCTACTCTTATTTTTATTCTGTGTCTTCCTGTTTCCAAAAACATGTTGTTGCATTCTGGTTTCTAATCCATTCTGTTATTCAATTCTTTTATGAGTTCATCTCATTGACATTCCCTGTTATATTTACTATGTGTTTCCCTCTTTTCTATTTTCTTGTTTCTTCCTTTTTTTATCCTGTCCTTCTTCAAAAGTATTTGGCAGCTATTACCTTCCTTAATCTATTCTTTCTTTTATCATTATCACCACCATTACTTACTCTTATCCCCTCCTTTTCCTATTTCCCTGTTGGATAACTTGCATTTCTATACACAACTGTGTACATACAAATCCTTTCCTCTTTGAATCAATTCTAGTGAGAGTGAAGTTTAAGCACTGCTTGCTCCCACACACACACTTTTTCCTCTCCACTATAAAAGCTCTTCTTTACATGCCTTTTCTATGTGAGAAAAATTTCCCTATTCTGTCTCTCACTTCTCCCAGTGCATCCCTCTTTTTCACCTCTTTTTTAGGAGGTGGTAGGAGATAATTTCAACATAATCGATGCAATCCATGCCCCTATCTATGTAAACTCCTTTAATTGCCCTAATAATAATAAAGTTTTAAAGAGTTACATGTATCATCTTCCCAAATAGGATTATAAACAATTTGACTTCATTGAGTTTGTTGTGATGACTCTTGGTTTTTATGCTTCTCTTGAGTCATCTATTTGAATTTCATATTTTCTATTTGGTTCTTATCTTTTCATCAGGAATGTTTCAAAGTTTTCTATTTCATTTATTATATTCAATTTTGCTGGGTAAATTACTCTTGGTTGTAGTTCTAGCTTCTAGTTTTTCATATTCCTCCTAGAATATCCTATTCCAAGTCTTCCACTCTTTTAATGTGGAAACCACCAAATTACTGACTGAGATCCCACAATATTTAAATTCTTTCTGGCTACTTGAAGTATTTTCTCTTTGACCAGGAAGCTCTGGAATTTGGCTATACTATTCCCAGGAATTTCCATTTTGAAATCTCTTTCAGAATATGATCAGTGGATTCTTTCAATTTCTATTTTACCCTCTAGATCTAAAATATCAGGGCAGTTTTCCTTCATAATTTCTAGAAATATGATGTCTGGGCTCTTTCTTTGATCATGGATTTCAGGTAGACCAGTAATTCTTAATGTCTTCTCAAACTATTTTCCAGGCCAATTATTTTTCTGAAGATATACTTCACATTTTCTTCCATTTTTTTTTTTCATTTTTTTCACTTTTTCCTATTGTTTCTTTATGTCTCATGGAAGTACCAGCTTCCACTTGCTCAATTCCCATTTTTAGAGAATTATCTATCAAGACCTATGAATATAAGCCAACCAGATTCATTCCTTGGGAAGCCTTGTCTCTAATGATAGGAAGGAGGCTATCTTTTCTCACTCTTTGCCATATGTTTCCCATTACAACTTTCCAAGGAAGAAAAATGTCCAGTGGCATAAAATATTGACTTAAGTGGTTTGCAAGGCCTAAAGACGGGGTAAAATATAGAATAACTATTCAAGATCCCTAAAAACTTATGTTCAACAAGATTTAAATAGCAGCCTGACATAAATTGTAACAGTAGTTACAAGTAAATTATTTGCATACCAATGGTCTTTTGGGTCACTCAGCTCTGTGTGGAAGGGCCCAAGGAAGATTCACCTATGAACTTAGATTGTGACTCTTGTCTATATTTCCCCAAAAATGTGGAGAATAGAAAGATATTCAGTGTATAATATGAATTAGCAATATAACAGGTAATTTTTCCTACATATACTTGCACTCGTGCATACACACACACACATACACCCAGAGTTTAGTGACATAAAAGACCATTGGTATGCAAATAATTTATTTGTAACTACTGTTACAACTTCTGTCAGGCTGTTATTTAAAAAAGTTTTTAGGGATCTTGACAAATTATTCTGTATTTTACCTCATCTTTGGGCCTTGCAAACCACTTAAGTCAATATTTTCTGCCACTGGACATTTTTTTCAGGACCTCTTGCCTCACAAGATATTTTCGAACAGATGTGTGTGTGTGTGTATCTTGAGAATAATCTTCTGTAACCGTTTGGAAGTAAAATCCTAAGTTTCCTACCTTTATGCAATTTAAGCTTGTTTTCCCTTAAATGAACTGAAACTATTTTTGAGATTTTTAAACTATTTTGGGACTAATTTCTCTGGCCATTGACATCAATGCCTAATAACCTGAAGACAAAATAACTAATAAAATACTACAGGTGTTATGATACTTGGCAGGTGAATCATAATAGCTAACTCATTTGCTTCACTTACTTGATCCAAATTGGAGGTCTTCAATGTATATCTGTGGATTATACTCTCTGGCTATGACCAAAAAAATAACTTTTTATCACTGTTGAATAACTTCTAAGTATCTCCTCTCATTACATAATTGAACAAAATGACCCAGAGTCTGGCGAGAGTCCAGTCCATTCTAGAATACTCACCTACTCAGGAAACTCAAAGTGGAACAACCAGGAGACCAGACACATGTTCTCCTTGTTGAATTTCATTATTTTAGCTGCCTTATGGAAGTGTCTGCAGGAAAATAGGATACAGGGAGATGAGAAATGCCATCCATACCTAGCCCCCAGCTACATGCACAGGCCTAGAATCAGGAAGACCCGAGTTCAAAATCAATCTCAGACACTTGTTGTATGACCCCAGACAAGTCACTTACCTTCTTTTCTCCAACTTATTCTCACTCAGAACCTTCCTCACTTATTCCCTCCCACTTCTTTATTCCCAGCAAAGATTTTCTTCTGAAAAATCTCCTTGCCATATGGTCTGTCCATGGGATGTCTGATATGACCGAGAAATTGTGGGGGAGAGATCAGGGGTAGGCCCACAACTCTGTCACTGTGACCAAGAAGGAAAATTCAACTCAGCTCAGAATATATGATCATGGGTCAGGTACAATTCTATTACTCTGAAACTGCAGTCTTGCAGATATCTGATGGGTTAAGTTAAGCAACTTTCTATTAGAACTGAAACCAAGGGGAAAGCCTGCAATTTTTTTTTTTTTGTTTGTTTTGGCCTAAATCCTAAATTCAGGCCAGCATCTCCACTTTATAAGATACAGCTAAAAGAATGAATAAACAAAAACAAAGACACTGAAGATGAAGAGATATTAAGGAGAAAGGGATCTCTAAAGCACAAAACCAGAAAAAGAGAATAACTCCAAAACATCTCAAAGGAATGCTTTAGTGAATAACATAGTTTGCCCACAAAATCAAGCAGTTTCTGGATGAAAAGAAGCAAAAGATTATTAAAAAAAAAAAGTTAAGATATTATAAATTAACAGATCTAGAAAAAATTGCAAAGGAGATCACTAAAGCCCATATGCTCCCCAAAGGTAGATGTGTCAGTCATATATTAAGTATTAGAAAGACAATGGAAATAGCTGGGACACAATATTATTACTGAAATATTGGAAAATTAGCAATCAATTCAAAAAGCATTTACTAAATTCGTGCTTCATCTTTAATCTGGTGGGTAGATATTCTATGAAAGGTTCTTAAAAAATATCTTAAATACAGGTTGAGATAAAGTAAAGGAATTGTAAGTCATCAGAAATACCAACAACTGTCAACATACTACTGTAAATACAAATGTGATGATTGTCACAGAACATTATAAAGAAATAACTTAGTTCAGAGTAAGAAAATAGTGACATGGAAAGTCATAACATTTTAGGCAGAAAATTCAATAAGCAGCAGACATGACAAATAGTTAACCAAAATCTTAAAACTCATCTTGGCATATCCAAATTTCCTCACCAATTCTATCATCCGCTAATTATTTACATTTTAGGAGATGTGAGTTGTTTATTTACATCACATTTTAAAATGTATGTTTTGTAAGGAAATCAAATTGAGAAACTGAATGTGCCTACATCTGTTCATTGCACATTCAAAATGCCAACTTTTACTGATTACACATATCCCTTTCTCCTATAAGTCAGAATGACAAACCTCAGTGAAGATCAGTTTTGCTGGAACTATGCATTTTTAAATAGCTTATTGCATTTTTCCTAATAAAATATTCTCTCTCCCTTCCTCTCTCTCCTTTCCTCTCTTCTCTTTCCTCTTCTCCTCCCTCCCTCCCTCTCTCTCTCTTTCTCACATACATACATACATACATACATACATACACACACACACACACACAACAGTCATTTATATTGCAGTTCAAATCTCAGAACAAGGAGGGGAGTATGGAGGAACAAAAAGGAAAGATGTTGCACTCATCAAAAACAAAACTGTGGCACAAATTTAATGCCTCAATTTTGTCTAATATTAAGCTAAGGTTTCCATTCATTGATAAAGGCTTGTGATGAATTTTTGCTTTATTCTGATGCCAATCAAGTAGCACAATTGATCAGCCTATTACCTGCAATCAAAACAAGTGCCTAATTATACCAAAGTTGAGATACACAAAGTCCAAAAGGAAACAAAGAAAAAGAGGATTTGAGAGGAACTTCCAAGTCGTGTCACCAGCAAGACTAGATACTCTCTGAGCCTTACAATCTCTCAAACCTCTCCAAAACAGCAAGTATGCACAAGATAGTGCAGTTTAAGTTGTCTCTATGGTCCACGACAGTGAGGAACCAAACAAACAAAAAAAAACCCCAATGAACTTTAACAGCAGAGAAAACTAATTCCTAACCTCTAATGCATTCACTTAGCACCTACTCACTCATTAGCAGCAGAATTTCACAAGCTAACCCAAAAGCTTACAACAGAATTCAATTCTGCCTCACTCCGGGAAAAACCAAAAGGCAAAAACCTTGTTCTAGCTAGGAGAGTAGCAAGACAGTCCTGTTCTACTGCAATAGAACTCAGCTAGAGACTTGAAGAATAGAGGAAATAGGGACAGGATGCCTGCACAAGTCTAGTGCTCTGTTGAACCGGAGGGAAAGGGTCCAGTTCTGTCTCACCAGAAGTCACTTGAGGCAGGAACTGAAATCAATGAAAGGTAAATTCCTCAGAGTTAAGGCGGCTAAGAAAGTTTTGAGATATAACCCCCCCCAGAGAAACTGACACCAAAGAGGAGATAGTCAGAAAGTGAAGTTTAAGAGACTATAACGAAAAAAGACTGAAAATATAATAAAAACTCTCAGGAGGAAGAAAGTTCAATTAAAGACAATGAGCAAAGCATATAAAAGAACAGGGAAGATTTAATAATAGAAGAGGAAATTACCTCAGATCAGCTAAACTGGTTCAGATTTTTATGAATGAATATTTCAAGGCAAAGGAAAATGGATCAAGACCTGATGAAGCAGAAAATCCTGTCACTTTCTAAGATGGCAAAGAACTATAGCAAGATATTCTAGAATGGTATGAAAGAGAAATAGGAATTGTGAAAGTAAAATGTATGGCTTCACTAAATAAACAAAAGAGAAAACAACTGAGTAGGAATGCAAATTCAAGCTAGAAGAAAAGCAAAAGGCATAGAGTTAAAAGAAAATATGTTCTCCGTGTAAGCAAAACATTACTATTAAAGATAAGATATGTAAATACAATTTATAACTAGATGTTTCCCCCCCCCAAAAAATGACATCAAACAAAAAAACCTGACAACACCATAATGCAAGGAACAATATAAAAAAACTACCCAGAATTTCTGAACAGAAAACAAAAGTTCCCATTTTTAAAATCTACAGACTATTTCCAGGAAACACACACACACACACACACACATACACACACACACACACACACACACACACACAAAATCAAGCCAAAGAAACATATGCTATAAACTCCAAGACAAGCTGATTCAGCAACAAGATTATGTGATAATCAATTCTTTTCAATAATACCTTGGCTCTTTTCAACAATAAGGTGATTCAAGGCAATTCCAATAGACTTGTGATAGAGAGAACCATCTACATCCAAAGAGAGAACTATGGAGACTGAATGTGGATCACAACATAATATTTTCACCTTTTTTGCTCTTGCTTGCTTGCTTGTTTTTTTCTTTCTCACCTTTTCCCTTTTTAATCTTATTTTTCTTGTGCAACATGATAAATGTGGAAATATTTTTAGAAGAATTGCACATGTTTAACCTGTACTAGATTACTTGTCTCAGGGAGAAAAGAAAGGGAGGGAGGGAGAAAAATTTGGAACACAAGGTTTTGCAAGAGTGAATGTTGAAAACTATTTTTGCCAAGTATTTGATATTTTTAAGAGTATTTTTTATTAAAGCTTTTTATTTTTTTAAGATGAAAAAATTTTTATTAAAGCTTTTTAATTTTCAAAGGATATGCATGAATAATTTTTCAACATTAATGCTTGCAAAACCTTGTGTTCCAATTTTTTCCTCCCTTTCCTCCACTCTCTCCAAAAAAAAAAAAGCAAGTAATCCAATATATGTTAAATATAGTAAAAATATGTTAAATCCAATATTTTGAAAAATAAAAAGTTGTTATAAAAAGAAAGACATAAGGTGATTAAATTCTGAAAACAAATTCAGAAAGCAACACGGATAAAACCTTCCAATACAAAAGTAATAGAAAACTCTTCTAGTATCAACCAGAAATCACAAAAGGAAATGGAGATTATGGTACAAAGAGCAAAGGAGCTCTAGATATACCTCATACAGCAAATCTGAGATAACCATTAATGAGAAAAGGTGGATGTTCAAATTAAAAAAAAAGTTTTCAGAGCAATACTAGAAAGAAAACCAATCTTGAATCCAGACAACAGAAATACAAGAAAGGTAAATGAATACAGCAAACAGATGACAAATTAAATTACTCTGGGATGGGGAATGGAGAATAAAAAGAGAAATGCATTTATTTGCAAGATGGTAATAATGATCAAAAAAAAAAAAAAAAAACAAGTCCAGCAACAACACAATAACAGATCATTAACTAATTTATTTTTACAAAAGGAGAAAAGTTGAAATCAAATAAGTGATAATAGAGAAGCAGGCTTGAAACCTCATGTACTAAATCTTTCAAAGCCCTGCCTACTAGTGAATCAAAAAAACAAAACAAAAAAAACAAAAAACTGGGATGGCATTAAATTACAAAATGGGAGGACTCATAAAAGGGGAAGAATATAATGGGGAATATGCAAAATTCTGAAATTAACTCAAAAGTTCAACAATACAAGGAAAAAAATAATTCTAGTACTCCCTTAAGAAAAAGAGGACTTAAAAGAGAATGGATGAGGTAAAAGGAAAGAATAAACAAGAGGAAAGGGGAAAATCTTGTTTTACTTGTAAAGGACAAGGAAGAGAGATATTTCCACTGAAGACTACCCACAGGAGAAAAGATATCCTTTAAATTGGGATGCACATAATCTATGAAGATTTGATGCTTTAGGAAACCACTTATTCTGCTCCAAGAGAAGGAGAATCAGCCACTCAGAAGAATGGAAGAACATGGATTCAGAATGGAGTTTTTATAGCAAATGGGAGAAAAAATCCTGGCAGACCACAAAAGGTAGTAATGAATTGCACAATGAGGAATACAGGAAAATTCCTACCACAAAGAAATGCTCCCATCCTCTCTATGACCTGCAGAAATTGGTGACAACAACAACAAAAAAGGCAGCCAGAGAACAAGAACTATAAGGTAATAAGAAAGAAAATGTCATTCAAAATGGGTACCCTGGAAACTTTAATTTTCATAAGGAATACAGAGACTTAAATAAGAATAGGGACAGAAATCAATGTCTAAAATAGAAAGGGAAGATTTTAATAAAAAATAAGGAAAGAAATCTTTTTTAAAAAAAGATACAAAAATAAAAAAATTAAAGCTCACTAAAACAATTGAAGAGATTTTTTTGACTATGTAAGAGGGGAAAAGATTAATATTTTTTCTAAAAAATGAACTGAAAGGTTAAACAAAACTCCAAGAAAAGGGAAAGGAGCAACCAAATAAGGGAGGGGTATTTGAAGATTGGGGGAATGAGAACTAATAGGAATAGGGTTGCCATTAAAAGTTGATTAATAACTAAGAAAAAGTACTGTCCTTATAGAGGAAAGAGAGAACACCTAATTTGGAATATATATTAAAGATAAATGGAGGAAAATATAAAACTTTCAAAACTTTTAAGTATGAATAGACTGGACAAGGACAATCAAATCAAATTTTTAAAAGAATGGCACTGATTTTTTAAAAAGCATTGATACGAAGGAAGGAAATGATAAATTTAATTCTAGTCCCTAAAATCTTTTACTGATTACAATCTGTAATATCAAACCTCAAATTTATTAATAAACTTATAGGAACCTGTTTTCTTACTTAATGGAAGAAAATGTAAAATCTTGACAAAATGAACTATTGGTTTCATTTTTAGAACTTCATGAAATCTTTCATATCTGTCCTATATTCAATTTTATGGACACCACCATTTTTTAGGGTTTAGTTTCTATATTTAGTATTTCCATTTAAAACTCCCAGTCAAGGGGGTGGAGCCAAGATGACGGAGATGACACACATTTCTCTCTGACCTTCTTTACAACTCTCACAATAATTATGAAATCCAGCCTCTGAATTAGTTCTGAATTGTAGAACCTACAAATATTGGGAGTGCAACAAATTATCAGCAGAAGATAATTTCAAAGATTGCCAAAAAGGTCTGTTTCAATTAGAAACAGGAGGGAGGCAGCCAGGGCACCCAATACAAATGCCAGCGCAGACAGCTCAGAGTCTTGGAGCAGAGAATTTATGGGAGAAAACAGACCAGAAAAGATGTTTCAATCAGAAATGGGAGAGAGACAGCAAAGTACAAACAGCTGACCACAAATGCCAGTGCAGACAGAGCAGAGCCCCGGGAAGGGCAGTCAGTGCGGTGGTGCAACCTCCATGGGCAGAAAGTTTACAGGAGGAAGCAGACCAGAAAAGGTCTGCTTCAGTCAGAAGTGGGAGAGAGACAATGGGCCCGGGCAGCTGACCACAAAAACCAGCGCAGACAGCTCTGCCATCAGTATGGCAGAAACTAGGCATTGACCCACTCTTAACACCGTACATCAAGATAAAATCAAAATGGATTCATTCTCTAGGCATAAAGAATGAGATTATAAACAAATTAGAAGAACATAGGATAGTTTACCTCTCAGACCTGTGAAGGAGGAAGGAATTTGTAACCAAAGAAGAACTAGAGATCATTATTGATGACAAAATAGAAAATTTTTGATTATATCTGTTGGAATCTTTACAAACTGCTAACTCATTAGAGTTGATAGATTATTGATCTGATCTTACAAGAAGATGTTTTGGGCCAGAACCTGAAACAAGGTACTAAGTAGAACTAATTAGTACAATGCTTGTGTTTACACCTTTACTCATCGGAGTTCACAAGTATGCCAGATTTACAAAGTAAACTTTGTAACTTTGTGAATTCACACCTCCCTTGAAGCTCTTAGGGCCAGAGAGCACTCTGGGAAGAAACCTGTAATTCCCCTTTCTTGGAACCAAGCAGAAAGACAGGCGTCAACTAACCAGGTTACTTTAGAAGGAGAAAATAAACATTTGTATTTTTACCAGCTGGCTGCATTTGGGGTAATTATTGAGCCGAACTGATACTAAGGCTGCCTCCAGAAAACCTCCCCCGAGAAACCTGCCCTCTCCCCAACAGAGAACCATCATATTTATTATATAGTGTAAAGAAGAAAAAGAACACCAACATATATCAAGTTATAAAACTTTTATATAAACAAAACTAATGCAGACAAGATTAGAAGGAAAAGCAACAAACTGGGAAAACATCTTTACAATTCAAGATTCTGATAAAGGCCTCATTTCCAAAAAACAGAATTGACTCAAATTTGTAAGAAATCAAGTCATTCTCCAATTGAAAAATGGTCAAAGGACATGAACAATTTTCAGATGGAATCTTAACTATTTCTACCCATATGAAAAGGTGTTCCAAATCATTATTGATCAGAGAAATGCAAATTAAGACAACTCTGAAATACCACTACACACCTGTCAGATTGGCAAAAATGACAGGAAAAGATAATGACTAATGTTGAAGGGGATGTGGGAAAACTGGGATACTGATACATTGTTGGTGGACTTGTGAACAGATTCAACCATTCTGGAGAGTAATTTGGAATTATATTCAAAAAGTTGTATACCCTTTGATCCAGCAGTGTTACTACTGGGCTTACACCCCCAAAGAGGTATTAAAGGGAAAGGGACCTGTATATGCAAAAATGTTTGTGGCAGCCCTGTTTGTAGTGGCCAGAAACTGGAAACTGAGTGGATGCCCATCAATTGGAGAATGGCTGAGTAAACTGTGGTATATGAATGTTATGAAATGTTATTGTTCTGTAAGTAATGACCAGCAGGAGGATTTCAGAAAGGTCTGGAGAGAGACTTACATGAACTGATGCTAAATGAAATGAGCAGAACCAGATTATACGTTTCAACAATACTATATGAGGATCAATTCTGATGGAAGTGGCTATCTTCAACAATGAGAGGATCCAAATCAGTTCCAATTGATCTGTAATGAATAGAACCAGATACATCCAGAGAAAGAACACTAGGAAATGATTGTGAACCACAACATAGCATTTACACTCTGTTATTGTTTGTTTGCATTTTTGTTTTTCTTCCCAGATTATTTTTAGCTTCTTTCTAAATCCGATTTTTCTTGTGTAGCAAGACAACTGTGTACGTATACACATATTGTATTTAATATATACTTTAATATATTTAACATGTATGGGACTACCTGCCATCTAGGGGAAGGGGTGGAGGGAAGGAAAAATTGGAACAGAAGTTTTTGCAAGAGTCAATGTTGAAAAATTACTCATGCATAAGTTTTGTCAATAAAAGCTATAATTAAAAAAAAAAAAAAAAACCTCCCAGTTTAACCTTCTAAATAGTATTATTCAGGAGAAACTCAGGGAAAATATTTAAATTCTTAAGTCAGGAATTCAAGTATTGCCTAAATTGATCTTAACCTACTTTCAAGTCTTCTTTCACTACTTTCCTATACAAACTTTTCAATTAACTGGAACAGAACGGTCAAGTCACTGTTCTAAGATTATATGTCTAGAACTAAAAGTATCTTCACACCATCCAGTTTAACCCTTTCCTTTAACCCCTCCCCCCTCATAAGTGGGAACTTACGTTTGTCAGACCTTTATACTTTTCTGCCTCAGCACTTTTGGGGATTTCTTTTTTTCTCCTGAAATGTCTTTCCCCTCAAAGGGAATACTACTTAATCTTTTAAGGCTCACTTCCTTCCTTGTAGCTTCTCTAGACCATTCTAGCACAAAGTAATTTTCTTCCTATAAAATTTTATGAGTTATATATAGCACCATTCATCTGGTACTTCTCTTATACTACCTCATGTTATATTTTTGTGTCCTTGTGTTAAATTTTTGTGTCCACTTTATCCTACCAAACTAATCTGTAAACTACTTGAGAACAAGAACTATGTTTCAGGCTTTCTGCTATCAGGATGGACAATACAAAACACTTAAGACAATATGTAGTCAAAGATCAATGCATATAATGTGGTCAATAAATATATGACAGATTTGATTTATTCATGAAAGAAAAATACTGTGTAGAAGCTTCAATGATTAGCCTCAAAACATTTTATTCTTATCTGTATTCTTTCAACAAAATCTTTTAAGAACATATACAAAAATTTTATATTCTGCTTGTTAGTTGTATAATACATATGAACATATTTCAACTATCTCTTTTTAAAAAGTCACTGGGGAAATCTTTTTATTCACACAGAGAATTGTTAAATTACATAGCTTTTTTAATACTTCTATTAGAGTGTCCCAGGGTCCTAGGATAGAATTCAAAGGAGATGTTTCCACCCTCACTGTTAGAATGCCCAAAAAAAAAAAAAAAAAAAAAGCTTATTCCTTTGAGACAGCATATTCTTAAATGCTCTTTTCAATAAATAGCATCACAATAACCTCAGCATAACACAATTTAAGGAAAATGACAGACTCCTTACAGAAACTAACTTTTTTATATAATAGTTTACAGAGATTATTTTCTTTGGTCCAATGGTCAGCAGGCCCCAATAGTTTCTTTCTTTTTGAATTCTTGGCTTAGACTCTTTACCAATATGCCTTGTGTGAATTAAGACACTTTTAGGGCTTTGATGAAATTGATCTTGATCACTAAAAATTCTTGGGTGTGCCATGAGACATATTTCATGAGATGCCCCAACAATTTAGGCATTTCATTTAAATGTACTGATTTCTTCATTTTAAGGAATTCAACAATTAAACCCCCATTGAATTTAGAGTAAATTATCTACAGAAATTTGTGTACTAAGGATAAAACTTCTTAATGGTATGGTTGACCTAATGCCACTCAACTGTTTTTCCCCTTTTCTTTCATTCTGTTCATCCAAAAGCCAGTTTTAAAACAGCCAAACCATAAGAACTTTTTATTTGTACACATAGAGAGTACTTTAGCAGATACTCTGGTTTCTGAAGTGATAATTTTGAAATGGGCCCTCCTACTAAACTGATAAATTCAATTGAAGAGGTGGAGAATAGATGTTTTGGCTTGCTTTCAGTCCCATCTGATCCTTCACAATCCCACTTGGAGTTTTCTTGGCAAAGATGATGGAGTGGTTGCGATTTCCTTTTCCCACTCATTTTACAGATGAGGAAACTGAGGCAAACAGGGTGAAGTGACTTGTTTAAGATCTCACAGTTACTAAGTGAGTCAGATTTGAATTCCGTGAGTCTTGCTGACTCCGGATCTGCACTCTTATCACCTACCTGCTCGGAATCCTTATCCCACAAGCAAAATGGCTTAAGAGTTGCTTTGTAACCCACAGAACATCCCTTTGTCTCAGTACTTTGTGATTCTGAGCCAAAGAATTGCAGAGATGCCAACTCACATTGATAAAATAGATGTTTCTCTACCATATCACTAAAACCTCAGATGCAGTTCCTATGGATTTTCCTGACCTAGGAAGTAAATAGATACTATTTCCTTAATGAATAAGCATGTTAAAGTTTTGGCTACTGTTACAAAGCTTCTTACATCAATACTTAAAAACATATATAATTTCACTTATTGGGTACTATTCTCCACATCACACCCCATTTCCATAATTTGAGAGATGGCATTTTGAGTTGTTATGGCTAAAAAATTCACCAGGTAGTCATTGTTTTGGTGATCAACTTTGTTGCTTATGAGATCTTGGTGCTCTATTTTTCATAGCAATTTAACATCTCCAGGGGATTTGAAGCATCAAAAAAAATTGCATTTTCAATCCAGCAGGCAATTTAGTAGTTGCTGAAGGGAACCAGTCCCAATGCTGATTTAATACTCACTGGCAGAATAACAATAGATTTCTAACCTAACTACAGATGAGTAATCTGCATATTCTCTTTTTAAGTGATTACAGATTACATTATGGAGATCCCAAAGGCTCCAAGACTGGATGTGACCAATACAATGATATATGTGAAGGGACTGACCCCAAAACTCTTAAAAAAAAAAACTCGATTCTCCTTGAATCCTGCCACTATGAGGACCCCACCCAAGGACAAGCAGCTTCATTCTATAATTTAGGTGGGGCTGATTGAGTTGGAGCTGGAGATATCAATCCTATTGAATTAAAGAAACTTTAAAAATTCTATTCAAATTCCTGCTCAAGCTGAAATCCACTTGTAGATAAAAAGAGCCAATTTCAAACTTTATCCACTAGCCCAGACCCCATAGAACGGGTTTAGAATGTAGTCAGACATTCTTATAAAAATGGCAATTAAAAACTCATTTCTTTGCAGAGGTCCTGACATGCCATGCTATGCCATGCCAAGGAAACCTCTGCCCACTGGAATAATATTCTCTTCAGATGCTACCCTCTCTTTATCCTCACCTATTTCCCTAATGAGACTATGCGCCTCTGTCAGGATTTTTCTAAACTTTACTTCCCAATACCAATAATAATCTTATCAACCTAGCCTTTTCAGGTCTGTAAATTCCTTTAGAGAACCTCTGCGTTGCCAGAAGGGTTTCCCGAAAACTCCCTACCCTTGCACCAAATCCCAAGGGGATGCAGGGGAGCCAACCACTCCATTTGGTGTGAACCTGCCACTAGACCTTATCATTTAACTCCCTGACCACCAGAAACCCTAATCTCATTTTGGTTCCCTAAATCTAGACCTCATCATTTGGTTCCCTGAAAGGGAACCTCAAAACCTAAACCTCATCATATGCACATAGGAATATCTGGAGAGCCTATCAACAGGAAATTTCTTTTATTTCAGACTTTAAGTCTATTAAACATTAAAAAGCAAGTGCTTGCTAAGTTTTGAGAACAACATCCTTCATAAAATGGCTAACGCTGTTGGTGAGCATATAGATTACTGAGTAAAGTTACATCTCTGTCAAATCTGTTGTGGCATGTGATCAATACATGGAATATATCATTCTATGAAAATTTAAGTTTCCATTTTATTCTACCAAGTAAAATATTTTTTGTTATGTTTGTTGTCATCAACAAATACATTCACCACACCCCTTAGGTGTGTGCATGATTCTGATGTGGTCTCCTATAGAAATCAATTTGTGAAAATCTACCTATTCACTTTTCAAATTTTCACTAAGGATGATCTTGATGGACCATTCTCATAAGCATTTCAAAATGATGATAAAGATGTGGTATTTGTCGTCCTTATCTCGTCCAGCTCTTTGTGACCCCATTTGAGGTTTTCTTGACAGAAATACTAGAGTGGTTTGCCATTTCCCTCTCCAGGTCATTTAACAGATGAGGAAACTGAGGTAAATAAGGTGAAGTGACTTGTTCAGGGTCATATAAGCTAGTGTCTAGTAAATGTAACAGGCCAGAGTTGAAATCAGATCTTCCTGACTCCAAGTCCAGCACTCTATCCACCATGCCAAAATAATTATTAACATTTCAGTTTTTCTTTTTTGGAGGAGAGGAGAGAGGGGAATTTGTTTTGTTAGTGGAGAACTTTTTTGTGGAAATCTTCCTCTTTTTGAGAAATAATCTCAAATTGGGAAAAAAAAAAAAAAAAGATTATTGCTCCAAACACAGATTTCTTTAGATCTTGTCAGTTCTACAAGCTCTTCCAGACTTTTTACTTAAATACCACTGACACGTTCTCACTAAGTAAGGTTATTAGTTTGCCACAAAAGTGAGGTAAAATCAAAGTGATTCAATAATTTACCACAAAAACACGGTTTTTTTGCTTCATATATTATATCCTGAAAGAATAACAAATATCAAATAATAACAAGTTTACTTAGCCAAAAAAATTTATTTCACACCATAACCAAGTGACTACAGCCTCAACTATTTAACTTTAAATTCACTTTTTCTGAAGCAATTTCTCTTCCTTACAGAAGATATGTTTGTTATTTACATTTGAAAAACACATCACACTTTTCTTGCTTTTCCTATTTGTGCAGAATTTTAATAGTTTTGTTACTTTTCTAAACTGTGTAAATAAAAGTGCACATTAGATTTAAATCTAATTGTGAATTTGTTAACTGGCATGAAAATGTCGTAAAAGAAATTATATTAAAAAAAAAGACAGTTTTGCCATGTAACAAGAGTGAGAAATAAGCCATATTTTTCATTAGTCTTGTGGCATCAAAATCCAAAGCAGGCCCCTTAATATAGTAGGTAGACTACCAAGGTACAAGACCACAGTATTTCAAAATGAACAGGCATAGATAGGCTACAATCTGTACAACTGGAAGAAATAACCACAGTGTTAAACACCACTGAAGTACAAAAATTGAAAACATAAAAATGAGCTATCAGGGAATTATTCAAAATATGACAATTTCAGGGGATGTCCTAAGGTACAAGATCATTTCCTATCAGTTTCTTAAGTTAGGTGCATCTGAATGAAATGTAGTTTTTTAAATGACAGCCTATAAGACATTTACCAGAAATTACTTACCAGATAATACATGCTTGTTAAAGCAGGAAAATGAACTAATACACTAGAAATGGGACTCAAAATGAAGCTCTTGCATTCAGTTCACTGCAGTGACATACTAATAACAATCTTTCAAAGCCAGAGATGAAATTAAGCAGAAATTATATCATTTGAATATCTCTAGAATCCAATGGCTAAAAATCCATAAGCTTATATTGATTTAAATTTTCATGTTGGTTGCTATCTGATCATATTTTATTGTTATAATTTTAAATGTTTTCCTTCACTAACATTAGAAACAATGTTGACAAGATTAACACTGAGGCAGTTTTCACATTGGTGGATCCAAATCAATAGGATTGAGAGAGACCTGGAAGATAGAATATCTTACCTCTTTTTTTTTTTCCCTGCATGAAATAACGTTGACAATACTAATGGCATCTGTTTCTTTATGATACTGGGGGGTAAAAGTTGTGAAGTCTTGTTGTCTGTTGTCAGGGTTTAAGTATGGATTTTCAAAAAAGCTTTTCCTAAGAAGAGATAAGTTCTGAGCTTCTATTACCTAATAAGCAATTTGCTCATGTGTACAATAAAAGCAACAATTCTAGGATCTAGACCACAATCCTAAAACAAGGAGAGGAGGTAAAGTAGGAGAAATAGATACTTGTGGTAAAAATTAAGATTTTATGCCAACATCAGTTAAGACTTAGAAGTTAAGGGCTGAAAATAAGACTTTTTTTTTTTTTTTAATAATTCTAAACCAATGAATCTAGGAAAACACCTGTTATTCCAGAATTTCAAAAGTATTCTGAAAGTATAATAATCATTCAAGTATAATCATACCTTTCTGGTGGCACAGTAGATAGAATGCTGGACCTGAAATCAGAAAAATTAAATCTTCGGCCTTCAAATATGATCCAGATACATATTAAAAATCACAAACTCAAGCAAAATTATTAGAAAAAAATGAAGCAAGGGTTGAGAGAGTAAAAAAAAAAAAAAATAGATAAGGAATTTTATACAAAAATTTACCCAGAAAATGGATTGTGGAGAAATTTCAGAATCAAATGGCTACCTGAATTATCATGATGAAAACAATAGCCCAGACACTGCATTTCAAGAAACATCAAAAGAATGCCCAGATCTCTTAGAGTCAGAGGATAGAGTGGAAATAAACCTATTGGTTATTTCTTAAAAGAAACACCAAAATAAAAATTTTACAAAAAAAGAGGAATTAAGGAAAGATATTATTTTTTCACATAATCGGAGGGCATAAGTAGATGTCTATACAAACAAGGAATACAAATAGAGAAAGCAGCTGACACTTGCACATCTCATTCATCTGAATTGGTCAAAAAAAAGGAAGTGCACACACACAGTTGATTACAGAAATAGATTTCACTCAACAGTGAAATAGGAGGGGAAAGAAAGGAGAAGGGAGAATAAGAGGCATGGTGGATAAAAGAGTTCTAAGCAAAACAAATTCCAAAAATGCACAAAAATATTTTTATCCAACTTTTTGAGGTGGCAAGAAATGTGACTCTGAAGAGATGGCCATAAATTGGGGAATAGTGTGCTCAACTTTTGTATGACTAACCAGGATTCCAAATGATTAAAGAAATAATGAAATTTCACTTCATGAGAGATGAAAACTTAGAATATAGAATACATTTGGATGTGACAAATGTACAAATTTGTTTTGAGTAATTATACAGATGCTTATTAGGTTTTGTTTTTCTCGTGTTCTTAAAGGGGAAGAAGAGCTGGGAGAGAAAGCAGACTGGCTGATTAAAACAAACAAAATACACACATAACATATATGTTAATACAAAACTCATCAAAATGAAACATTAGAACTACAATCAACATAACCAACCACAATTTCTGAAGACTCATGATGAAATGTGCCATCTACATCCTGATAAAGAGATGGGCTCAGAGAACAGATTGAAACACTTCTTGTTAGATATGGAAAAATAGAAATTTTCTTTCACTTGACCATACATGCTTGTAAACAAGGATTTTCTTCTTGCTTACTCAAGGGCAACAGAAGGGATGGAAGAAGAAAAATAGATATTTAACATTTGAAACTCAAATAAAACTTAAATTAAAAAATAAAAGATTAGACACTATTCAACTAATGATATAACATGAAATTATTTTAAATTCACTAGTGACACTTTCTACCCATTTTCCTTTATTTCTCCCTCTTTTTAACCAACTTCTGCCCCTATCATCTAACTTGTTTATGATCTTTAACAAGCAATTTTTCACTATTTCTACCCATTTTCCTTTATTTCTCCCTCTTTTTAACCAACTCCTGATCCTATCATCGAACTTGTTTATGATCTTTAACAGGCAATTTTTCGGTCTACTTCCCCCTGGCTTTTTGTTGAATGTAATTTTCATTGCATCGTGGTCTGAAAAGGATGCATTTACTATTTCTGCCTTACTACATTTAAGTTTGAGGTTATGTCCTAATATATGGTCAATTTTTGTATAGGTTCCATGAACTGCTGAAAAGAAAGTGTATTCCTTTCTGTCTCCATTACATTTTCTCCAGAGATCTATCATATCTAACTTTTCTAGTATTCTATTTACCTCTTTGACTTCTTTCTTATTTATTTTGTGGTTTGATTTATCTAATTCTGAGAGTGCAAGGTTAAGATCTCCCACTATTATAGTTTTACTGTCTATTTCTTCTTGCAGCTCTCTTTCTCTTTTAAGAATTTAGATGCTACACCACTTGGTGCATATATGTTTAATATAGATAGTGCTTCATTATCCATGCTACCCTTTAGCAAGATATAGTGCCCTTCCTTATCTCTTTTAATTAAATCAATTTTTGCTTTAGCTTGATCTGATGGCTACCCCTGCTTTTTTGACTTCACCTGAAGCATAGTAGATTTTGCTCCAGCCTCTTACCTTTAACCTGCATGTATCTCCCCGCTTCAGGTGTGTTTCCTGTAAACAACATATTGTAGGATTCTGGCTTTTAATCCATTCTGCGAACTGTTTCCTCTTTATGGGGGAGTTTACCCCATTCACATTTATAGTTTAAATGACCAATTCTGTATTACTTGCCATCTTGTTAATCCCTGTTTATGCTTTTCTCCCTTCTTTCTCCCTTCCCCCCCTTCCCAGTATTAAGCTTGTGAGCACCACTTGCTTCTCACAGCCCTCCCTTTTTAGTATCTCTCCCCCCCCCCCGCCTTAGATTTCCTCCCCCTTTCCCTCCCAGTTTCCATATTCCCTTCCGCTTAGCTTATTCCTTCCCTTTTCACTTTTCCCTTCTCACTTTTCAATGAGGTGGGAGAAGTTTCACCATAGATTGAATATGTCTAAAAAATTTTTCTCTTAAAGCCAATTCTGAAGGCAGTAAGATACCCACTCTATTCATCCCCCTCCATTCTTTCTCTCAGATATAATAGGTTTCCTATGCCTCTTCATGAGATGTACTACCCCCACTTTACCCTTTTTCTGGTACAATGTCCTTTCCACATCTAGTTTCTAGAACAAGGTATACATGTATTCTTAATACATCTTTATAGCCGAAATATAGTTCCCAAGATTAATCTTTACCTTTTTAGATTTCTCTTGAGTTCTATATTTGTAGATCAAACTTTTTGTTAAGTTCTGGCTTTTTCATCAAAAATAGGTGAAATTCGCTTACTTCGTTGAATGTCCATCTTCTTCCCTGGAAAAAGATGCTCATTCTAGCTGGGTAAGTTATTTTTGGTTGCATACCAAGTTCCTTAGCCTTTCGGAATATCATATTCCAGCCCCTTCAATCCTTTAATGTGGATGCTGCCAGATCCTGGGTGATCCTTATTGTGGCTCCTTGATACTTGAATTGGGTTTTTCTAGCCGCTTGCAATATTTTTTCCTTCGTCTGAGGGTTCTGGTATTTGGCCACTATATTCCTTGGTGTTTTGATTTTAGGATCCCTTTCAGTGGGTGATCGATGAATCCTTTCAATGTTTATTTTTTCCTCTGTTCCTATGACTTCTGGGCAGTTCTCTTTGATAATTTCCTGGAAAATAGTGTCCAGGCTCTTTTTTTCATCATGCTTTTCTGGGAGTCCAATGATTCTCAGATTATCTCTCCTGGATCTGTTTTCCAGGTCTGTTGTCTTCCCCAGAAGGTATTTCACATTCTTTTCCATTGTTTGATTTTTTTGGATTTGCTTGATTGATTCTTCTTGTCTCCTCGAGTCATTCAATTCCAATTGTTCAATTCTGATTTTCAGTGAAGTATTTTCTTCATTCACTTTTTAAAAATCCTTTTCTAATTGTCCCATTGAGTTCTTTTGTTCTGTGGAATTTTTTTCCATATCGCCAATTTTGTTTTTTAGAGAGCTATTTTCTGTTTCCAGTTCACCAATCCTATTTTTCAAGGATTTTATTTCTTTATCCACTCTCTCTTTAACTGACTTCTCCAGGTTCTTTTGCCAAGCCTCCCTCTCCTTTTCCCATTTTTCTTCTAGCTCCCTTGTGAGAGCCTTTTTAATTTCCTCCATGAGATTCATCTGTGCTGAGGAATAGATGATCTCCTCCTTTGGGGATTTACCTGGAGACAGTCTGCTTTTAGTCTCCTCAGGATTTGGAGTCTGCTCTCTATCTGTATAGAAGCTGTCAAGGGTTAAAATCCTCTTCAGTTTCTTGCTCATTCTGTCACTGTGGGGGAAGGAGGGGGGGCCCAGGTCCCGAGAGACTCCAGCTGTTTGGGGTTGTGTTCTTCACCCCCGGTGTTTTTAGCTTCTCTGCTGGGCTGCTGACTTGCTGCCTGGGCAAAGTATCCAGTCCTGTAGCGAAGCTCTCCCCGCAGAGATGGCTGCGATCACTCCCCACCCCCTCTCCAGTCTGCTCCCGTGCTCTCACTGCCTCTGCCCGCCGCCTGCGCCCGATCTAAAACCGTCCCAGCCCTCCAGTAAAAAACAGACCTTTCTTGGCGAATCTCAAGGATGGCTTCTCTTGGTAACTATTTGTGGGTTTTTTTTCAGTCAAGCATTAATTCAGAGGCTTGTAATGAAATGGATAGTGAGAGAAAACGCGGAGCTACACAACTATGTGCCTCCTCTCCGCCATCTTGGCCGGAAGTCTAAATTTTTCCTTTAAGTTGAAACTAGTCAAATTTGTAGGAACATGAAACAAGAAACTAAAAGGGAAATTATAGCTACAAGATTTCTTAAAAGCCTATTGTTTTAAGTACTTCTGATCTTCCCCGAGATATAACTGAGGCTAGAATTGTTATTCAGTTTAATTTTTGCCATATTTATAAGCCACCTACTTCTTAGTGTCAGATCTTGGGCAATGTGTTCTAGGTTAGATTTAGGATGGCAACACCATGAAACTGACTTTTAGTCCCTACGTAGGGAGAAAATTCCAAGATATTTTGGTACTACACTGCTTAGTACTTTATTATGCAGCTGCCCCAAAATACAACAAGGGTTCTCACCTTATCCTTGCCCTTACTAGAAATGAGGAAGAGTTTTCTCTTTACTGGTCTCCTAAAGATTCCCACCTTGAGCTATGACTTGTCTTTCCCATTTGCCTGCCTGGAGTCCATGATTTAAATTTTCACACCTGTAAAATGAAGAAATTGAACTAGATGGGTTTCTGAGGTTGCTTTGAGTTCCAAATATGTTTCTAATGGATTTGAGACCTTTAAAGTTCTACTCACATTTTCTCTCTAGCATATTCATCAGATGGTTTTAAAACCTGATTTGTTATCTAGTCTACACAAAGGGTCTCGCATAGTTTCAAGGACAGGTAATAAGTCTAAAACTCACTGCACTCCATCAGCTTCTTCACATCATAGCCAACAACAAAAAATTTTTCAAAGCTGTTTGTTATGAGGGGAATCTTGTTCTCTTTTGTATAAGAGACATAACTGGCAAATTATAAACCCAATAAATGAGTCCTTTGTATTTTAGATTATCTAGCTCTTCCTCTATTTCCCCAAATTCTATGTGACAACTTATCCCATAGGCAGTTGCAGAAGGCAGAATTTTCCAAATTCTATTATTTACATGTTCATACTGTAAAGTACTCCAAAGATTAAATAATACATAATTTCAATCAATCAGGTTGTTTCTAAACAAGCATAATAATATTTAAAAATCCAGAAAAAAATTTAAAACATTTTGAAATTTTAAATTTTTCTTAATACCAAATATTAAAAAATTAGTAGTAGATAAATTTCAAAATATTTACCTCGATATTTTTGATAATCTTATATTTACTGACAAAATCATATCAAAAGAGCATTGAAGCAAAGCTTATAAAGTTGTTTTGAGGGGGACACTACCAAAATACATATATATATATGGGGGGGGGGGGTGCAGAGAGGCTCGTTTTAGTATAGACAAACCAACCACTAGCTTTTATCTTTTTTTATTTTTTCCTTAAGAACAGTTATAATTTTTTTTTAACATGTGAAACAATTTCTACACTTTATTATTCTGGAGTAGAAGTCTGGGGGGAAATGTAATTTCCCAAATTCTTTGAAATATTTTCAAATGATGCTAGAATAACTAAAGAATTTAATTTTGGTAAGCAGTCACTTATAGACATATTAAAATATCCTTCATGGGTATAATAATCATAAGAAAATTTAAGTCCTTTTAAGTATTCTCTATTAAGTCCTCCTGCTACGACTGCTGCAAATATCAGCATTATTGTAAGGAGTTGCCAAATCAAAGAAATCCAAACACAGGGATCAACTCTCAATGGCACCATTTGTAGAAGAGCTGACAACTAATATGGGAAGAAACTGACCAAGTTCTTTTAAGAGCAAAATATTTTTTGGTAGAATAAAAGTAACAGTTAATTAAAAATGCAGATTTTTACATCACAAAATTTACCCAGATTGGTAAAATAATCAATGAAGTAAAAATTAAATGAAGCACTGTTTTAATATCAGCTTCACAAACAAAAGGGAAAAGCGTCCATCTTAAAGAAAAGTTAAGATGCTTTTTACCTAAAATACAAACCCTAAAATGGGAGAACAATTAAATTGCTGAATATTTTCACTTGAATAACTTGTATAATAAGTGGTTTTTACTTGTTTTACAATTAAAATAACAAAAGCAGCATGAAAAATCATAATGGTTATCATTCCTCAAAATGCATCCTAAGTCTTAAAATTAAGTCTAATAATAATGTTGTTGGACAATTTCCAATGAATTTTAAAATGCATAAAAGGTAGTAGGGAGCATGATGTTATAATGAAGTGAGAAGACTACAAAGAATGAAACTAGAAAATATCAGGGAGAAAAATGTGGTAAAATTCAACATGGCAGAATGGCAATATTTCTTATATTACTGACATTCAAAATAGCTCTGCAGGAAATAGTAACAGGTGGTAACCTTAAAAATGGACACAGCAATTCAGTACATAAATTAACAGGCAAAAATCCCCCCTCTCCCCCCAGCTCCTCCAGGTCTGGTAAAGTCCATGAAGATAATAAAAAAAGGAAATATCAGAAGCAAGAGAAACTTAAGTATAACAGCGTAGAAAATGACACAGATAAGACAAAATCCCATATTGCAAAAACTATTTGATTTATTGGAGCTGTTTTTCCTGTTCTTTTTTTCATTGCTTTATCCCTTTTTCTGTAAATTACTGCTTTTCATATCCACTTGACAATGTTGAAAACTTATATCTCAAAAAAATAACAATTTTCCCTTTTTCAGTGCAGTATATTTTATTCTATTATCAAGCTTTTTACCTGATAATAATTTGTCCATGAGAGAATCTAGATTTCCTAAAGTTTAGCTTCTATAACACAAAATTTAATTAAAAATTTATAATCATTACAAGTAAATTAACTTTAAAATATAATATGGCAAATATACTTTTATGAACAATTGTATATGAAACATTTTTATGTTCCTAAACATTTTAGTTAGACCTATGAAAGTCAAACACACATAATATATTACATTTATGTTTCCTCTCTCAAATTTCCATTTTTGGGTACAATATGTCAACTTTCTTTTGTAATCATCTTTAAGTTTTAAAAAAAAGTAAAATATTGGACCAACTTATACTGAAAATTAAGAATGCTACAGCAAACTGCATTTTTGTTACTTAGATATATGCATAATATCTATTGCATATTACATGGAATTCAATAAGAGAAGGTATAAGGTTGAAAGTAACTACTAGGATTATAAGCAATATTGTGGTATGCAGGTGAATTTTATTTTTAAAATGTTAAATTGTATGCACAGACACATTTAACCTTGATTTATTTTCTATGTAAATTCGAAAAAAGGAATAAAAAACAGATATTACTTGGGTACTAAGAAACATGCTTTAAAAAAGAGAGAGAGAGAGAGAGAGAGAGAGAGAGAGAGGTCATTTAATCAGAACCTTTAGAGCTTGAAGTCCACTAGATCCAATCCATTCCCACCTCTCTATCACCTTAAAAGTAAGGACACAGAAATACAGAGGGGTTAAGGAACATTTCCAAGCTCACAGAGAGAGTCAGGATCCAAACTCAGGTCTTCGGAGTGCTTTTCTGACTATAACGTGTTCAGAAAATTTTTGTGAGATAGCTTCTTTTGAAAGTTTGTGTTCAAAAAGCATGCAACCTTTGAGTTGATTTCATCAAGTCTATTTATTAATGCATTTCAAGTTTCAAAAAACCTTACATATCTTTGCACAATACTTTATTTTTTTTTTTTTTGCAATGTTTTAGTAAAAATTTCCAAAGTGAACAAAAAAGATACTGTATAAAACACAGCGGACATTAAACTGACAGTAGTATTAGATCTCACTTGTCTTGATCTTTTTGTTTTACCACATCTTGATTTGCAATGGAGAGAGTTCAGTGCACATATCTCTTTTCAGAAAACATTTAACTTAGACTCAAAATAAAATAGGGCAGTGTGTATTCTGCCAAAACCCTACCACAGGATAACATTACAAGCAAAAAATTTACATGATCCAAAGTCTACCACACTCAAGAAGTTACTAAGAACTCTTGCAAAATAAAAGTCACCATTTTAGAAATGCAAACCCACTTCCAACCTTTGCACAGTCTGAAAACAAATGTATTTAAATGATTTAAAAGCAATTAATTACGTATATTTCTACCTATTGTTTAGAATTATTTATAATCTGGGGTTTCATGTACAAAATTTGTCTCTAAATCATGTACAAAAAGCTGTATTTTGAAAAAAGTCACCACATACTGTACAAGTTTACAAGGAAGAGATCCCATTATTTTCTCTAGCATTTTTGGCCTTGCTGGCTTGCGTCACATTATGAGAATGATTGTGTAAACCTTATACTCTTAAAAAGAAAAGAAAAGAAAAAGGAATACCCAAATACAGAAGTCTTTTCAACCTTCAAAAAATTTTCCTTCAAAGTGAAGCCAGGAAAATGATAGCCATTTACATCTGATTAGTTTGATGTAGTTGGAAAACAGAAGCAATAAATATGTCACAAGCTTAAACGTTTTTTTAATGCCCCCTTCCATTTCCTGCATAGCAGTAAGCCTGTTAATACATTAAATGCTTTTGCTTTCTTTCCTTAAATTCCAATTATTTACAGCTGCTGAAAAACTAAATTTGTAATGGGACATTGTGCTGTTTCAACTTCACTGCTGTTTAAAGATTTTTTAAAATGTCAGTAGGCCTATCAGTTGATCAAATAATTGTTTTTAGTGGTTATTCATTACCAATTACAATATGATGAAAAGTGTCCATTTTTTTGATAAATTAAAAAATAAGCATAACCTTTTCTTTTCCAACAACAAAAGTTTTTAGAAATCAAAATCAAAACAAAACCACAAAATATCATTTGTTAATTATATATATATATATGAAAAAGTAAAAATAAGTAGGCTGCAAACAAAAAATCCAACAGGCATAATTTCCACAAAAGCATGAATAAAATTTCAACTAACTTAAAAAGGCTGAACTGAATAGTTACATGAAGTTTAAAATAAAAAGAAATCAGACTCATATAAAAAAGTCAATTTGAAGCAGTATGCTGCATATGCCCAGTTTACATAACACTTCTGTCAACTGTTTCCCTAGAGAGTATTCAGCTGTGTGCTATGTTTTAGCAGCTGTTTGAAAAGATAAATGATTAGTGGAACCAACTCTTATCATAAGGGAAAAAAAAAAAAAACTGATTCTCATTTCAAAACTGCTGTGTAAAAGCATTATAGAATCCTGGACCATTATACACCACCATCCTCTGTTATCCTGAGTATGTCAATTAAAACAGTAATTGTTTTCATTAATAGCGGAAAAGTTTTATAATACAAAGAAACATCCATATTGCAATTTTTGTTTACAATTGCACAGAGAAGTACAGTGTACGTAAGAAATACATGTCTGCATATAACAAGGTATGTACATTGGCAAGTGATGTCTCCAATGTTGAGGTGGTCTAGCCTCCTAGCCTTAATTGGCAGTTGAAAAATAGATATATATTTCAATTTGTGAATAAAAGTTTTAATAGAGCCATGTTTGCCTGCAAGTGAAGAAAACGCAGCAACGAAGAACAGGGAACAAGGGGCGCGCAATCATATTCTAAGACTTTGTGCCATTAGATTAAAAATATCTGTCTGTAAGAAAAACATGTTACTTCTTCTTTTTTTTTTTTTTTAAATTGGAACATTCAGCCATTAAAATTTAAACAACTCCACCTGGGCTGAGGACATAGTATCTTGCCTTTTTTCTTCTACTCTTATGCTGAGAGTTTAGTCTGGGGACAATGACTTAATAGGTTTTTCTTTGGAGTGAAGTTTTCCCATTGTAGGCACTAGGAAGAACCAAGGCAAAAGCTGCAGTTAACGTCTCATGTGTCCCATTTGATAACTTTCTCGGGGTCTCTGACGCTGTGGTGGCTGAACTGCTTGGGGAGGTCTCCTCCTCTTTAAAGTGCCTGAGTTATTAAATAAAAGCAAATTAAGTCATGATTTTAAAAAAATATATGTATATATATTATCCTCAATATACAATTCAAATAAGATAACTTCTGAAAACATGTAAAACTTTGTAAAAATTCTAAGACTTGAGTATAAGTACAAAAACTTTAAAAAATAAACTATAAAATCCAGTTACAATTCACTAAAAGGATCCTGGTTGATTTGTTTAAATCATCACTTTATTTGGTAAGGGGATTGTACTGATACAGTTTAATAAGATATCTAAGAGTATAAAAGTTGACAAAGTTCAAACAGAAAAAAGCTGTGTGAATCTGACAAAAATAGTAATAAGATTAACATTTAAAATCAAAGTATTTTTATAAATCAACAAGTGAATAGTCAATACAGCAAAGGCATCTTAAAATAGTTTGTCACTGTTGTTGTAAGACAGTATTCTTAAAATAAATATTCACCAAACCATATATTCAATAGTCCCATTTCTAATGGCAAAGTATCTATTTAAAATTATTTCTTGTGGCAGTTTTCTCACTGAAAGTAACTCTTCTTATGAAACAGAGATTTGTGTTACTGTTCGAAGAACTACAACACTAACATACACACACACGCACACACACACACACACACACACACACACACACACACACCAGCTGACTTCTTTAAAAATGGAACAAAAATTTATTTTGCTCATCTTGTCTTACCTGGAAGTGGTTTAGGAGGAGGCAACTTTGGATTACTGCTTGGAGTATGAACACTGCATATTTTAATAAACCCAGCCATTAACATGATCAAGGCAATTCCCATAAGCAACACTGCCCACCAGTAAGCCTAAAAATAATAGATAAATATTTATTTTCTTTAATAAGTTTACAAAACATTTAATTATATTAGAAGTTTTAAGCAAGCTTACCATATAGGAAACCTATTCTAAATATCATATTTCCAAATCTGTAACATTTAGTATAAAGCTAACAATTCTAAAATCATGACATTTAAAGTAATGCAATATTCATAAATGGGTTATTTAATAAATTCATCTTCCTAGAAATCAAGCTGAGAATCAATTAAAAAAAAAAAAATCCTGTAAGTATCCACGATTAAGTATCTAGACTATACATACTAAGTTGCATATATTTTAAACATGCAATTCAGGAGATAGGGTGATTTAGCAAAAACAAAACAAAACAAAACAAAACACTGGTTTAAAATCTTGGTTGTTAATAATTAGCTGTAGGATCTTGGAAGATCACTGATTTGACTTGTATGAGGCTAATTCCTCATCTGTAAAATGAAAGTAAAATCTACACTACCTCACTGGGTTTTTATGAAGCATAAATAAAATAATATATTGCATACAGAATTTAATGCAGTATAAAATATTGCATAAATATAAACTATGATGATGCCTAGAATAATGAATGCAAAACTGGGTAGCCTTGTTTTTAATAAGGTCATGGACTTCACAGCATTTAAGTACTTAAAGGAATTTTAAACAGCACCTAATCTAATCCAATCTCATTTTTTTTTAATGTCTTTTTTATTTTTTTATTTTTAAATTAACTTTTTATTGACAGAACCCATGCCAGGATAATTTTTTACAACATTATACCTTGCACTCACTTCTGTTTCGATTTTTCCCCTTCCTTCCTTCCACCCCTCCCCCAGATGGCAAGCAGTCCTATACATGTTAAATACGTTACAGTATATCCTAGATACAATATATGTGTGCAGAACCGAACAGTTCTCTTGTTGCACGGGAAGAGTTGAATTCAGAAGGTATAAATAACCCGGGAAGAAAAACAAAAACGCAAGCAGTTTATATTCATTTTCCAGTGTTCTTTCTTTGGGTGTAGCTGCTTCTGTCCATCCTTGATCAATAATCCAATCTCATTTTAAAGAGAAGGAAACTGATACTCAAGAGATCAATTATAAATTAGAAAATTAGCATATTAGGAAAGTAGAAGGAAAAGGCTACAGTAGGGAGTCACACTAAAAGAAAAAGAAAGAATAGACTATAGAGGAAAAATACTTTTAAAAAATGGGCATAAGAACTCAGAAAGCTTATCAATATATTGCCATTTAATGTATAATCAATAGATCCCCAAACCTCAAGAAATCCTAAAAACAACCATATTACAACATAATGACATTATAAGTCATATTCAGATTGAAGACCCTGAATCCTTAAGATTCTCTTTTAAAAGGTAGTGTGAGAATGAAAAGAGAATTTATTAGACTAGAAGTAGAAATACTAGGTTCCACTCCCAGCTATTACAGTTAATGTGTAATCTTAGTCAGATCCCTTCATCTTATAGAACCTTAAAACTCATTCCTATTGTTTGTCCTTTATTCTCCAAGATGATAATCAGGGAAGTGAAGTCACATCTTGCAAGTGAACTGAATTTAAATCAGGCTGTTGAAAACCACCAGCCTCACCCTCCTCCTGAGCAATTTGAGTCCAATAGCAAAACATAGAACAGGACAACTGAAGATGCACTGGCAGATCTTGGCTTTTTAAGTTAAGATCTTTCCTAGGTCTCAGTATGATTGAGGCTAAGCCCAATCGGTGATTAAGGAATACATTTCCTTATAATAAGGATAAGGAAACATTTGGAAGCACAGTTATAAATGTACATTTTCTTAAAATGTTAAGCATCCACCTAAAACCACCAATAAGCATTATTTGTATTGGGAATAACTTAGATATCTTCTCAGTAAGATCAAGAGTGAAAGAATGTCCACTGTCACCAACATTATTTAATATTACTTTAGAAATGCTAACAATAGCAATAAGAGGAGAAAAAGGAGTTGAAAGAATAAGAATTCTCAATGAAGTAATAAAGCTATCACTTTTTACAAACAGTATGATGGATATACTAGGAAAATCCTAAAGACCCAACTAGTAGAAACAATAATTTGAGCAAAGTGGAAGAAAGAAATTAATACACATAAGTCGCCAGCATTTCTATAAATCACCAACAAATTAGCAAGAAAAATTTCTTGCAATTTCTGCAAGAAAAAACAGAGATACCTCATTTAAAATAATTACAGACAATATAAAATACTTGGGAATATACTTGTCAAAACAAACTCAGCAACTACATGAACTTAATTATAAAATTTTATATAAATAAAGCCAAATTTAAATAACTGGAGAAAACACATTCATTGTTCATGGATGGAGAGGACTTATATCATAAAAATAACAATCCTACCTCTATTCAATGCCTTCTCAAATAACTACAAAATTATTTTACTAAAGGAGAAAGACTAAAAATAAAATTCATTTGGAAAAAAAAGAGCAAGAATTTCAAAAAGAACTAATGAAAAAATGTAAAGGAGGGAGGTCTAGCAGTACCACATCTTAAAAATAAATTATAAGAGATTATCAAAACTATCTAGTACTGGCTAAGAAAGAGAAAGGTAGATCAGTAATCACAGATATACAATACACAGTAGCACATAAACACAGTAACTTTGTGTTTGACAAATGTAAAAATTTAAGTTTCAGGAATAAGACTTCATTATTTAGTGGGTAAAACAAAACAAAAAATAAACAAAAAACTATTGGAAAAGCCAAAAAACAATTTGGCAGAAATTTGGATATAGACCAATATCTTACACCATTTATCATGATCAAAATGAATACATAACCTAGATATAAAGGGAAATATCACAAGAAAATTAGAATATGGAACATATTACCTAAAAGACTTATGGATAGGAAAACAAATTTATGAACAGTCATGAGATACAGAGCACTGTGGAGAAGAAAATGGATTTGATTACATTAAATTAAAAATATTTTGTACAAATAAAGCCGATGTAGACAAGATTAGAAGAAAAATAGAAAACCAGGAAAGAATTTTATACACAATTTCCCAGATAAAGATCTCATTTCTTAAATATATAAAGAACTTTGCCAAATCTATAAAAATGAGCCATTCCCCAAACGATAAATGGTCAAAGCACATGCATATGTATTTTTCAGGAGACATAATCAAAACTATACAAAGTCACATGAAAAAGTGCTCTAAATTACTGCTAAAACAACTCTTAGGTACCATCTAACACTATAAGATTGACCAAAACATTAGGAGGAAAATGATTTGTTGGAAAGAATAAGGAAAAATTGGCACATTAATACTCTTGGTTGGAATCATAAAATGATCTAATCATTTTAGAGAATAATCTAGAATTCTATCCAAAGAGTCATAAAAATGTATACCCAGTGACCCAGCAATACCAACATTAGATCTGTTTCTCAAGAAAACTATAGGGAATAAGGAAAAGACCCTACATGTTCTAAAATATTTACAACAGCTCTCTTCATGGTTGCAAAGAACTAGAAAAAGAGGGGATGATCCTAGGTTGGGGAACAGTTAAACAAGTTGTAGAATATAGATGGAATACTGCTACTATGCTAAAAGAAATGATGAGCTGCTTGATTTTAAATGTTAACATTTTAATTTTCCTTCTACTGCAGAGAAAACATTTTTTAAATATTCTTTAATATTTACATGTTTGTCAGAGGTTGTTGTTGTTGTTTGTCCTTCATTCTCAAAAAGCTCCATGACAATCAGGGAGGTAATACCATGACATGCAAATGAATCAGATTTAAGTGAGTGAGGGCTGAGCAAGGTCACCTGTCTCACTTTCCCCTCTAAAGCCACCTGGATCCAGTGGTCATAAGAGATCAAGACAACTGGAAATGTCCTAACTACATCAATTCATCCTCTGGAGATGGATGCATCTTAAGTCTCTGAAAATTGTTTTTAATCATTATACTGCTGAGAGTAACGAAGTCATTCAAAGTTGATCATAATACAAATTTGTTTTTACTGTATACAATGTTATCCTGATTCTGCAAATTTCATTTTGCACTGTAGTCTTTCCAGGTTTATCTGAAAGCAGCCTGCTTATCATTTCTCATAAAATAATAATAATATTCCATCACAATCACATACTACAACTTATTCAGCCATTTTCCAATTCATGGACATTCCCTCAATTTCCAATTGTTTGCTTCCACAAAAAGAGCTGCTATCAATATGTTTGTTCACACAAAGATTCCTTTTCTTTTTTGAAAAACTCTCTGGGTTACATACTGGTATGTATTATGGTATTCACCAGTCAAAAGGTCTATACCATTTTAGAGCCTTTGGGCATAATTCCAAATTGCTTCTTAAGCTATGTGTCACTGCCCCATTTGGATCTGTGTAACTGAAAGTGGGGGAGAGAAGTATCACAAAATTATAATTTATCAGTAACCTATTTTATAAATCTATATACCTGAGGTAGGATAAGGTTTCTTGAGCAAAAAGGAATCACAAGTAGAAAAAGTTTTAAGAACCCTGCTCTACAGAATTCTCAATCAGTATACCACGTCATCATTCTTTGCTTCAATTCTTAATCTATCCTTTATCATACAAAATGGACATTGCCATTGCCTCAGTCAAACTGAAAACCTGTATGAGACCTTAAAAAGGCTAAGGTCTCCCACTGCATCAGGGCTATCTTCAGTCCTTCCAATCTATATTTTGCCACTGGATTAAAATGATACTGGAAGAGAAAATGAGGCAGGTTGACCTTGCAGAGCTCTCCCTCATTTAAATCTAACTCACTTGGATGTCATGGCATCACTTCCTTGATGATGACAAAGAACAAACAACAATCTCTGTGCATAGAGCTGTGGATTCAAATAAACTAATCAATGGGCAACACAGACCTTTCTACATAAGATATCATACCTTTACCTCCGAGTATTCTGTCTAAATGAATGTTAAAAAATAAAAATCATTCTGGCTCTCACCAATTAGTCAACAATAGATCCCAGAGCAAGCAATTCCCACTTGGGTTATTATTTTGGGCCCAGGATTAATTCAGAGTAAATGTAAATAGCAACTGTTTTCTGTTTGGGGCAGAAGCCCTAATGGGAACCTCCTGGGCTAGATTTGGAGGGAAGAAGAAAAGGGAGGGGAAAGGAGGGATGCAGGGAGACAGAATTGGTAGACGAGGTTATTCTTTACCTCAATTCTTACCTAACTTTAATCACTGAATGGGCTTTGCTTCACAGAAAGAGACCTGTTAAAGACCTTAAAAAGATCAAGGCCTCTTACTACAATCTATTTTGCTACTGGACCCAGATGGCACTGGAGAAGAAAGTGAGATGGGTGATTTTGCAGGAACCACCTTCATTTAAATCCAATTCTCTTGTCTATCATGGCGTCTGCTTCTTGATAGCATGGTCCACATTGAGAACAAAGACAAAACAACAATTGTACCCAGTACACTGTCTGGAACGTAGTAGACACTTGATAAGTAGTTATTTAATGATTACTATTCCCATTATAATGAGGAAATTGACATCCTAAGAACTTATTTGCTCAAGGAAATTAATATCAAATGAAAAAGCATGCTAGATTTTATACAAACCATTATTTCTGAACATAGTTTAAGGTTAAAAAAAATTATTAAAGAGTATTTTGTTTATTCTTCATGTTTCAACAGCATTAATAATAAACTATAGAAAATTGGTGAAATTCTATTCCAAAATCCAAATTAAAAATTGCCTTTTCACCCTCTCCTCAATACACACATAACACAATGTCATCCATGAATTCTCTTTTTAATCTAAACAAATATCATGTGTACTAAATTTTGGATTTGCTTCTCCACCCCACCCCCAGAACTGAAACATTCAAATTCAAGTTCCCTTCAAAATAAATCACTGTTGTTGCTGTTGGAGTAGTTGTTCAGTCATGTCCTACTCTTCATAACCCCAATTGAGGCTTTCTTGGCAAAAACACTTGAGTGTTTCCTTCTTCACCTCATTTTATAGATGTGAAAACTAAGGCAAATAAGATTAAGTGACTTGTCCAGAATCACACTGCTAGTAATTATTTGGGGTCACATTTGAACTCAGAAAAATTAATCTTCCTGATTCCAGGTCCAACACTCTATCCACTATACCACACTGTAAGAACAAACAATTTTTTCCAGAGATTATGCCCTTGTCTAAACCAGCTTTTTGGAATCATCTTCAAAGCTTGAGATACTTTAACACTGGAAACCTTTGTCTTTGGAGAAAGTATTTGATTTTTCTAACTACCTAAAAGTCACTTGAAGCCTGGGTAGGTGAATAAGATAAAAGTGGGTAAGACGGGAAAAATTATTTAAGGAGAGAGAAAAAAAAAAAAGTATGACAAGAAAGTAGTAAGACTGATTTTGTACATGTGGTTTATAACCCAGATGCAAAACCAATTGCAGAAGTGCTCTCAGAAGTGTTTTCAACAATGGCAAAACATATTTACTCAACAGGCATTTATTAAGCACTTCCATATGTTTTATAAGTTAATTGTATGGAACAATCTAAAATATTCTGGTGGGAATAACCTCATTTGAATAATAAAGAGTGTGTGTATAAGTACGTGCACACATATAAATTTTAGTAATTGTTTTTGGGGAATTTTATTATTTTATAATCAAAACTTGCATAAAATATATAGATCAATACCAGTCCTCAAGGTCTTCTCTAATGGTATATCACAAGAATGTTTCACTCAATATTGTTATTAACAACTAAGATGAGAGTAGATTTTGACAAATTTTCAGGTAACATAAAGGTAGTAGGAGTAATGAAAATTAGATGTCAGAATTAATATTCAAAATTATCTTTACAGATTGAAAGACTAAAATCAAGATGGAAGTTGACATGAAAAATGAGAAGTCATGCATATATACTAAAACAAATATGCACATACCCCTCACTATTTATGAGGGTAAAAAGAAAAAAAATCACAAACACCTAGGCTTTTATTTCTTATCAAAATTTAAAGTTTTTTTGTTGTTGTTTTTTGCTGAGGCAATTGGGGTTAAGTGACTTGCCCAGAGTCACATATCGAGAAAGTGTTAAGTGTCTGAGTCCATATTTGAACTCAAGGCTTCCTGAGTTCAGGGCTGATGCTCTATACTGTACCACTTGGCTAACCCAACATTTTAAGTTTTAAAACAAATCTAATTTTCACCATAAAAAGCACCCAACAAACAAAAAAGCATTGATGTTTCACACTAATAAAATTTACAATAGCAACATCCAAGATCCAAAAGACAAATGAAATTTATATAGCACTTTGAGAAATGTAAGGTACTTTAGGTGTCTTCAGCCTTGAGAACAAGAGGGAATAAAGGTGAAGAAAGGATCTGAATAAAGGTCAATTTCTAAGCAAACCACATTCAACCTATATTTGGACAACTCAAACAAATTTATCACTAGCAGATTCTCTTCCATTCTTCCATTAATATTTTAATGACTTTTAAGTCCATTTTCAGCAACCATTTAAATGTGTCAAACAAATTAGCATTGGTGCAGATTAACTGAATCTATCCTGTATCCTATAGAGATATTATGGGCTGAGTAAGATTAGTTGGATGGATTTAGCAGCAGGACTTATTGTCCCTAAAAAAAATTAATAAATTAATATCAGCTAGCAGGGTCATTTTTTTTATTATTATAGCTTTTTATTTACAAAACATAAGCATGGGTAATTTTTCAACACTGACCCTTGCAAAAACCTTCTGTTGCAACTTTTCCCTTCCTTTTTCCCCACCCCTCCCCCTAGATGGCAGATATACTTTAACATATTTAACATGTATGGACTATGTTAAATACAATATATGTATACATATTTGTGCAGTTATCTTGCAAGCAGGGTCATCTTAATGCCACAGGGATGTTCCATTCAACATTTTTATCAATAACTAAGTTGAAGGTATAAGCTTGTCAAATTTTGGGGTGATATAAAGTTAGCAGAAATGATTAAAATATCAAATGTCCAAATCAACATTCAAAATTATTTCCACATATTGAAATAATAGCCAATTTAAAGGTGATATGATTAACTCTATAAGCCTAATGTCTTGTTCACAATAATTCATTTGCAAAAATATATGGATATTAAGATTATGTCAGAAGTTCAAACTGAGTCAACATTTTGGTATGATGCAACAATCTTATGTTAGGAGAAGTAAAGTATCCAGTATTCAAAAGATGATAAATGAAATTTGCAAATCATGATCCTTCCACAATATCAAAAGGTCTCTCACTGAAATAGAATTCATATTTGAAAAGGGATATTGACAAATTAAAATACTTCAGAAAAAGGTCAAAAGGAGTATAAGAAGGTCTAAAACAAAGGAATACTTTGCCTAGAGATAAGAATCTCAAGCAAAGAGAACTATTTGAATGACTGAAAGAGAAGCAAGCTTATTCTTTGTAAATCTAGAGAAAACTTACAACTTAGAAATGAAACAGAACAGAAATGATCTTTTTTGAACTTTGCTCTGACCCCAAAGTTCCCAAATTCCTGAAAGAGTCCCCCTCCCCACAAAAAACCCCAAAGAGATGGAATGTTCTGGTTGGTTTTCTATAGCAGCCTCTGGACTAGCCTTCCTTTCTGCACAGTAATCACTATGAGAATAGCCAAATTCTTTTATTATCTCCTTCACAGTCTAGTTTCCTTGCCTAGGGCTCGGCTAGCTTTCTTGAGGTCCTCTGGAATATGTTTTGGTTTCTGTGGGGGAGGCAGGAGGACCACCACTACAGTCTCTCTCTTGAAATCAGTCTGAAGTCAGCTTGTGCCCCAGCCTCCTGTGTGCCCTCTGTCTTCTCCGAGTCTGTCTATGAGCCTCCTCCGAATCTGACCCTGACCCTTCTGAGTCTGTCTCCGAGACCTTCTGAGTCTGTCTCTGGCTCAGACGGGCCTTAATCTCAGTGGAAAAATGAAGGAGGGCAAGCCTGCCACCTCGGTGATGTGAAATGGAATGAATGAATCTGGCTGAGTTTGCCCCAGCTTATATGCTCTATTTTAATTACATCATCATAGGTATCAATCTTGTAGAACTATATTAAGTACTAAGTACATGTACTAAACTAGAGAACTATTAATCACCATGCTAAAAAGTAATCTCTGAGGGTACACTCCAATGACTACCTCACTAGAGAACCATGTGCACTACTCTGTATAATTCTCTCTCTCTCTCTCTCTCTCTCTCTCTCTCACACACACACACACACACACACACACACACACACACACAAACACTTCTTCAAGATGTTCTACTTTAGCAATGAGTTCCTCTTTTTACTAAGAAACAAGTCAACAATCACCATTCTTTTAACTGTTTTTTCTATCTTTTGAACGGTGAAATTATCATCAAGACAAAGTAAAAAATAATTACTTTTCTGCAGGAGCCCCAAAAGACAGCTAGATAAGTTTCCATATTACTCTTATTTGCCTCTGTGCCAGGCTCTCACACATCTAATAACCCTTTCTCTATAGGTGATCATTAGTCTCCTATGATGAATATACATTGATAAAATCTACTAAGAAAGTCAACTCAGAAAGAATTAAAAGCTTAAGAATGAAATTCTGATGTCACAAAGGAAATTTCCACAAGGAAAGAAAGGGAAAAATGATTTAAAAAACTGACCAATATGAATGTACAATGAACAAAGAGACAAATATTTAAAACACAAAAGATGGAAAGGCAAATAAGAAAAATAAATATAAGAGTATACAACCAAGATAAAGAGTTTATATGTTAATGCTGCAAATGATCTATGGTTGCAAAATGAAAAACGTTTATTTTGTTGCTATTCAGAACTAGAAATTAGTAGAAAGCTCAAAGTAGGTATGGAATCACTTATCAAGACAGATGGAAAAATGACCACAAGCGACAAAAAGAAGGCAGAGCTACTTAAGTCTTATTTTGCTTGTTTTCTCAGCTGAAAAAAATGAGTAAAGACAAAAAATATATCAACCAAGGAATCAAAACACCAAGATAAGATTGGGGGTGGAGAGGTGGGGGAGGAAGGATGGTAATTCAAGATAGCTAACTGCTGTTGATAAGTTCAAGTAAACATAAACAGATGAAATATAGCCCAAAGTATTAAAATAACTTATAGAAATAAGTGCTAAGTGGTATCTCTTAATTGACAGAGGGCAATTCTTGTTATAATTTTAAAAGGTTTAGTGAAGTCTACAAAATATAGGCCAGTGAGCTTAATTCCTTTCAATTTTGTAATTCCTTTCAAAATTGTAAAATTATTATTAAAAGAATAGTTAGTTAGTAAACACTGAGAAAAGGAAATAATGATCATATCACAAAGAACCAGTATGATTTTATTCAAAATGTGCCATGAAAAACTAAGCTCATTTTCTTTTTAAACCAAGCTACTAGATCTGGAAGGTCACAAGAATACTGGAGGCAGAGTTTGTTCAGACTTTAGCAAAATATCCTTTCATGCTTTATTTATGGACAAGATGAAGAAATGTTTGCTAAATGATAGTGTTAAGAATAACTATAAACTAGCTGAATTACCAGGTTAAAAAAAACACAGAAATTCAGTTAATTTAGTTTCAACATTAAAGAAAATATCTCGTAAAATATTCAAGGAAAAAAAATTTAAAATTATGATTAATTATCCTTGAATAAAGGAAAGGACATACAGGAAGGGATGGAGAAAGGAATGGAAACAATGCTGATGAAACAAATTTTAAATTCCAAAGAGAGAAGATACACAGAATTTGACAGACAAGTGTTATTAAGTACTACAATGCTAATTTTAATATGTTTTTTTAAAATCATAAAGAATTAATTTATGGTATAACAGACAATCCCATTTTTCTGTTCATTGTATATGGAAATTTTCTGTCTGTAATTGTCTATCAAGTTCGCAGTAATGAAAATTTTCAAGAAATGATAAGATATACAAATCACACTCAATTTGAGTGCAATACAAATTTACATCAGAAAATTTTTCCTAGTGAAACCAGTATTAAGAATCAAAATGTTATTTCCTTATAACAATAGTTATTAACTGCAAAAAATTTAAGATCATGGAGTTATTGTAAGGTACGTTTAAAATTATCAAAGTTTTTCATAACTGTTTTATAAAAACACTCAAAGATATACTTACCACAATCCATTCAGCAATGTTTTCATATAGCTCTGGACTAAAAATTGCTTTTTTCAGTCTGGCTAAAGGACCATCAGCATCTACCAATCTGCACCGCATAAATACATCACAATAGCCTCTAAAATCATTACAAGGGGATCCAGGTTGCAAAGTGATGGTTCGACCATTAAAGTACTTATCCCATCGGAGAGATCCTGTACTTGCACAAGATGATGGATCCACTGGGAAAGAGGAAGGATCAAAGATAATCTAAAAATCATATTAATTTTTAAAAATTCAATTCATTTGCAGCATTTTTTGAATGCCTACAAAATGCATTTTTATGATACTAATTCAAAACTGCATACATTATATCAATAAAAAGGAAAAAAAATACTAGGGGATCATAAGTCTGAAAAGTTTTTGTTCCATAAAATAATGACATTTTAAAAGCAAAAGATGTGATTTTAAAATATTTTAGAGATCCTATCATTATAACACAGTTAATTTTGTTAAAATGGATTAATTTTCAAACTATACCCTTTCACCAGTAAAATACTACCAAAGTTCATCAAGTTGCAATTTAGGGAGAATGATTATAATAAGTTACAAAATGAAAGTCTTACTTTTATTCATGCAGCAAACATGGCATAATTCTTTATCATCTTTGCCATCAGAACTAGCACATGTGCATTCCTCCAAGCCATGTTTTTCACAGATAGATCCAGCACATTGCTATTGTAGAGAAAAATGAAAAAATGTTCTTAGGGTTTGCATTTACTGCTAATAATGAGAGAAATAAAAAGTTATAGCAATACAATTATTATGAAAAAAGAGGAAGTAAAATTTTTGTTTCAACTAAGAAGTCTTTTACAAAGCCCATTACAAATAAAGGCTAGATCTGAGTCAAAGACATACTTTTAGAAAGGATAAGAACCACATTAAAAGCAGACTAAGAGACCAACTTAAAATAATATGAACACAGAAATGGGAAAACTGTACAGGCATTATTACAATGGGAAATTTTTAGTGTTTCAGCAAAAAGACATAAAGAAAAAGTTAATTTTATAAACTGTACTTCAAAATATTTATCAATGCAGGTATTCATCCACTCACTGATGCAGCTTATAACTCTTCCATGCTTTAATTGATAATTAATGAATTGTTATGGCCAAAAATATTTATCACTGAGCCAACTTTGTAGCAATAAGCCTCAGTCAAGCAATGCTTAAGTGACATGAAGCTTTCAAATCTATGGTTTAGGTCTTTTCAGCTTTTCCATTGAAGTGATCTAAGATCTGAAAGAATGTATGTATTATGGACAAAACTTTTAGAAATTTAAGATATCTAAAAGCAATCAAACACAACATAATGTTTATTATTAAATTCAAGAACACAAACTAGTAGAAGGAATTCCTACTTAAATTTTGTTTTTAAATTACTGGCAAAACTAGAAAGCAATATGGGAGAAATTAGACCAGTATCTTAAATTGTGTATCATCATCAATCCATAAGCATTTATTAGATGCTTATTATGTGCCAAGCACTATACTAGGTACTGGGGAAACATGTAGCCAGTCAATAAATATTTATCAAGTGCCAATTGTATACTAGGTACAAGGAATGCAAAAAGAGGCAAAAAACAAGATCTTAACTACCCTCAAGGAGCTCACAATCTAATGGTAGAGGCAACAAGCAAACACATACAAACAAGCTGTAATCAGGATAAAGAGGAAATAATTAAGAGAAGAAAGTACAAAAAAAGGGAAATACAAAGAATGAAACAACTATTCTCAAAAAGCTTACATTGGGTAAGACAATGTGTGTGTGTGTGTATAAATGAAAATATATATAAAACCAGAATAAATGCACATAAATACATAGTAGTTAAATACAAGATAGTTTGGGAGGGAGGCACCAACAGTTTAGGAGGTAGGAGGGAGTAAGATCAGGACATGATTCATGTAAAAGTGATTCCTGAGCTTTGCCTTGAAGGAAAAAAAGGATTCTTACTATAAAGTAGATATGAGGAAGCAGCACATTCCTGGCATGGCAAATAACCAGTGCAAAGGTGGATGGAGCCACGAGATGGAATATTTTATGTGAGGAACCAAGAAAATACAAGTTTGGGACACTGGGAAATAGTTGGGGGTCAAATAGTAACAATTTTAAAAGCTTAAATTATGACCAGGCTAAAGAATAAGTATAATATAGAAATGGGGGGAGGGGACCAAAGCAAAATTCATACAGTATATATAGAATTGAGAAAAAAATCAAATTTGATTACATTATAAAGAGGAAATAATATCCAATGAAGCCAGAAAAAGTTTGGGGGCAAGTTATAAAGAGCTTCAAAGGCTACTCTTTCTGATGAGCCATATACTCTAAGTAGAAAAAGCCACATGACAAATAATGAAACAAAAGTCATGAAAGAGAAAATAAACAACAGAAATTATGTTAAAATAAAAAGCCTTTCAGGGAAGAAATTTAATATGACTTCATCAAACATCTAAGACACAAGATATCTAAAATATGTATATACACATAAATCTACATTAGTATAATATTTATATATGGAATTGACCAAAAACAAATTTTCCAATAGATTAAATGGTCAAAAAAATATCACCAATTTCATTAGAAAACAACCATGCATAAAAAGAGTGTGAATCATATCCAAAACATCAAAGTGTTAGTCACAAGATATAGTACTTAAGTATTAGTATTATCATTCATTTATTCATTCAAAAAAGGAAAATGCAAATTAAAACGATTCTAAAGTGAATAGGCAGAGATGATAAAAAGATGGAAATAATCTATGTTGAAAGGAATGTAGGAAGACAGGTATACTCCTAAAATGTTAGTGAAGCTATGAACTGATCCATACATTTTAGCAAACAATTTAGAATTATGGAAACAGTCACCACTCGTTCCTTTTGATCCACTACTTCTATCCTGAGCAGAAGCTCCAAAGTCAAAAAATAGAAAGACCACATATATAACATAATATTCTTCACAGTATTTTTTATGGGTAGCAAAGAACTGTAAAGTAATTAAAAAATAGTCGAACAAATTGTTAAATACAAAAGGAATTTTATTGCATTATGACAAATGGTGAAAAACAAATTCAAGAAAACATAGAATGAGGAATGAAATAAGCAGAACAATGAGCAGAATAATGACCACACTAAAGAAAAGAATAAAGAAAGCCAGGCAAATTATTTATTTTAAAGATCTTGATCCGTGAACAGATAATGAAACAGACACTTTCCTATACTCAGAGTGAATATAGATTTAGAAAACTGTATGTGGTAGCTATGTTTCTTAATTTTGTTTAAACTATTCAAAAAATTAACCTTACACACACAAAAATTGAAAGTCTGCCAGAAAAGCATTAAGATTTCTAAACCTAAGAGATAATATAGAAGCATGTTCTGCTATAAACAAGTAAAATATTTTCCTCTTGATGTTTGTCAACTAAGGAATGGGTGAACAAGTTGTAGTATATGATTATGAAGGAATATTATTATGCTGTAAGAAAAGACAGATGGTTTTAGGAAAACCTGAGAAGACTTTTATGAACTGATATGAAATAAAGTGAGCAGAACCAGAACAAGATAACACAGTAATGGCATTACCATGATGCTAATCAATTATGAAAAACTTTTTGATTTTCTAATCAATTAAATAATCTAAGTTCCAAAGGATTCATGATAAAAAATGCTATCTACCTCCAAAGAGAGAATTTATAGACTCCAAGTATAGACTTATTTATTTCCCTCTTTTTGGCAACATGGTTAGTACAGAAATATGTTTTGCATAATTTCACTGATATAACATTGCTTGACTTTTCAATAGTTGAGGAAGGCATACAGAGTAAAGAATTAAGTACTCAAAATTATTCCCTTTAACTTGGGAAACGTGCCAAATGGGAGATTTTATAGATCTGTAGAGACTAAGAAACACTTCACAAAGCAAAATTTGAGATATCTAACTCAAATTATATGAATCAAATGTAAAACTTACCCCATTGATGCAAACTTGTGTGTGTCTATTACAATCTGTGAAATTTGGTTTAGGGTCAGATGCTGGGCAGAGAGCTTTAACACCATTACATATGCCTTCTTTTGCACAATCAGAATCATCTCGACACTTCTCAGACTTTGACTTGAAATTACACTGTGCAGTACAACAGGGACCTTGACTTGGGCTAGGGAAACATTTTTTTAAATAATGAAAAATATAATCCATTTTGTTATCTATAGTCTACTTCAAGTAATTAGTGAGTCAATGGAAGGAAAGGAAAGAATACTATATTTAGAGACATAAGAAGATATAAATTATTTCTCCTACTACTTAATACATGTCTAAGCTAAAGTAAGGCATATGACTTTATGTGGGTCTTAGTTTTCTTATCTGTAATTAGGATGATTCTACCAAATAATCTCTGAAATCCTCTTCAGTTCTCATTCTATGATCACATTTAAATATACATTAAATACACATTTTAAAAAATATCCAAGTGCCACATATACAAACAAAACCAGTGTACTGCCAATAACTTGTTATTGAAGTAATTTGATTAACAGATTAATTATGGTTTAAATATAGAAAAAGATGCACACAGAAGTAAGCATAGATGTCTATCACTTAAAGAAAAACAAGACTCTTTAATAGGAAGAAAAGAGAAACCATCTGGGGATAAAGAATGCCATCAACTGTCTTTCCCATACAAATCTACAAAATCTACCCCACCAATACGAGTAAAGTTATTCTTTGCCATTCCCCACATAAGAAATGCAAATAACAATTTTAAAATTAAATTGACCAATTTTAGTTTTAAATTACTATCATAATTAGCTTTATATAAACATATATTTAAATACGTAACTACAATCTGGGGTATACCTGCACTGTTTTCCTGGTTTTAATTTGCATTTTTTTTCCTCTGGTTGGTTTGCATCATAACAGCACTCATCTTTACACTGATCACTATAACCACAATCACACTGTTCTCCTTGTTCAACCATTCCATTGCCACAAATAGGCTGGCCAGATTCTGAGAAAAAGAAATAATTGTCATTAAGAATAACAACAATAAAAAAAAGTTCACATTTGTTTTATTTAAAATTGAAAAAGTAAGGAATTTTTAAAGAGGAAGTTTAAAAAAAATTTTTTTTAAATAAAATTGAAAAAAAAGAGGAAGTAAAGTCTTAACCAGAACATACATTTTTCCAGTTTTCTTAGAAACTCAAGATTCAAACATTACAAAACGAAGTCTACTCTAAGTGATTTTGTTATTATTCAGTCTTGTCTAACTCTTCAAAATTCCATGAACTTCATTCTCCAGGCTGTTGTTTCTTATCCATACCAGCAACTATACTATTTGTATTTACTGGTGATGTTAAGATCTTTCTTGTACAATTCTTCCATGTATTTTTGCCACCTTTTCTTAATTTCAAGTCCCTACCATTTTTGTCTTTTATCATGCCCATTTTGTAGGAAAAGTTCTGATGAGGTCCTGAGCAGCTAGATAAGACTTTAAAGCCTGAAGCACTGATAGGATTATAATACTCCAGACAGGCAAGGAAAAGCTGATAGGATTCTCAGTCTTAGGCCTTTTGTTCTTAAGTAGGCCTGATGTTCAAGTGAACTTTGGATTCAAGTTCCAAACCTCACCTTTACTATATACCATCAGAAAACAAATTAGGATGTCACCCCATTTCTCTACCTCCTTATATTTCCACAATAAAAGATCTGTTCACACAGTAAATCCTAGCTAAGCTTCTCTATGAATTCAGGTAAACAGTATCTTTCTCCACAATAGTTATCACCTTTTAGGACCCTAAACTTATTTCAGGATTAGCCCCATAATCATCCACCAGCCACACTTTAATGGCATCTTTCTCCTGGCTAATAGTGAGTTCCACCAGGGAACTTAATCTTGTTAGCTGCTAAAACCCCTTTCCCTCACTAAAACCTCTTATAGATTTAGCCTGCTTTTAGCAGAGTAATAAAATCTCCCATAATTTAAAGGATATTTGAATCTATAAATTCTTTTGTGATGACTCAGGACACCAGCCTGTAACCCCAATGTACTTTTTGGTACCATCCCATACTCCAACATTTGGTAGTTACTTCTGCAACTTCATTTTGGTGGGTTGGTACAGGAAGAATCAGACTGCACTCCATACCTCAATGTATGGGGGACCTACCTCAACAGTTCCCCTAATATCTCTAATTTTCTTGAAGAGATCACTTATTTTTCCATTCTTTTCCTCTTTTTTTTTTTTTTTTGTATTGCTCATTTAAGACAATATTCTTCTTTCTTCCTGCTATTCTCTGACATTCTGCAATCAGTAGTCTATCTTTCCCTATTTCCTTTCCCTTTCAGGAATAGCTTTGGCTTAATTTCATGACTGCATGACAGCTACTTTGGGATGTGTCGAACTGTAGAATGAGCTCCCGGCTCTGCTATTATGAAAAGACTTTCCAGCTCAGACCTCGATGCCTTGCCCTTACTCACTATATTTTTAACCTCTTGCTCTGGATACAACAATCAAAAGTTCTGAAAAGGCAGTATCTGTGGGTAGCATTAAGTATCAATTCATGATTTCTGTGACTCCCAGATCAATACTCCTTTCTCTGGTTGCACTTCCCATATATACGTTGTTTCTTCCTACTAGCATGTAGATTCCTTGAAGGCAAAGAGTGCCTGACTATTGGATCAAATTCCTCATAGAATTTATATTTTCTTCCTAAGCCACTAAGATGCAGCATGTTGCAGTTCATACAGCAATGGCTTTGGAGATAGGAAAACCCAAGTTCAAGTCCCAGACCTGACATATACTAGCTATGTACCCTTGGATCAGTGACTTAATTTCTAAGTGCTTTAGACCAGGTGTCCAACATGTGTGGCTTATGCCAAAAAGCAGCCTACAACATAAGCAAGCGCAGTATCAACCATATTAACATGAAATTGGGAAATATTTATCAAAACAGATAAAAATACAATATATACTAGAGATATTAACTTCAATGTTCAGACAATGTCCTAAGAGAAATGAGGTTATTAAATGCATCAATACTATAGTTCCTCACACCAAGGAAATATGAAGTTGAAAACTACCACCCCAAAATGGCATATACTTACCAACAAAACAGTTATTTCTCTTTTTTTCAAGAACTTGGCTTATGTTTCGAATACTACAGAGTGAAAATTTATTGTTGTTAAGCTTGTCCCCAGATGTAGCTCTTGCATACATGATATAATTGCCATTTTCTTTCTGTCCTAAATTCTTAGATTCTCCTGGAGTACATTCTGTTCCAGAATCATGCTATAAAGTAAGACATCTATGTTACAAACATGAAGGAGTTAAAAAAGTTAAATACTTTGCCCTAATCAGTTGATTTTTTCACTGGAATAAACATGGAACTATCTACTTTAGAGGAATTTAAGATATAGAAAAGATAACATTTTTTCTACAATGGTTTGAATAGGAAAATGAAAAGGGGAAGAAGAAGAAAAATGGAGGAAAGGGATGGCAAAAGGTAAGGGGAAAGAAAATAAGCAAGAGAAAAAGGAAAGGGGAAGGAGGGAAAGAAGCAAATTTTCTCAAGTTCTTTAAATTAAAGTTCAATAACTATTCTCCCTTCTCACTGCAAAACTCTAAAACAAAATAACCCAATGAACCATTGTTCACATATTTTCATCTTTCAAGAATCTACTTTCAAACAGAAGCAACAAAAATTATAGGGCCACAACAATATCAGGGAAAAATAAGTCTAGCCATGGCCAGATGTGAGGGATGGAAATTTTCCTATATCTGATTGATGATAAAAAATACTTAAAGGTCTTTTTTTTTCCAGCTTTAGAATTCAATATTTTTACAACTGACAAATTTGGAAGTAATTCAAGGAGTACCATTTGGAAATTTATTTTATTAAACAAAAAACAAATATGTCTTTAAAATTCATTCTTTAAATGACAATATAAGATACATAATGCTTACTGATTTGTTCTTATGAAAGGTAGCATGACATAGGAGATATAATGAAAGTCTTGAGCCAAGAAGACCTGGATTCAAATGCTGCCTCTGAAACTTAATAGCTGTGGGACCAGAAGCAATTTACCTAATCTGAGGATCAATGTTCTCATCTGTAAAATAGGGATTATAAATGCCTGTAGTAACGACATGTCAGAGTTTTTATGAGGACGTAATGAGACAATGATGCTAAATACTTTGCCACCCTTTAAAATCTAGATGTCAGTAAATGGCATTTTGACAATTGTACAGATCTATGAATTTGATATATCTTATGAAAAAAATTCAAGAAATATATTTCTTATATCTACTGTTTTTGAATGGCAACACCGCACTAACTCATATTGGCCTTGCAGTATATTACCCTTCCCATTTCCTTCAATCTTTTTCTGGTTAACTATGGTCTAGTCATGCCTCCCCTGATTTCACTCTTTGGGCTTGATTAATTAATTCCCCATTTATAAAATAAAGGAATTGGACTAGATGAAGATCTACTCTACCAGTAAATTTTCATTCCAATATTACATCCTTTAATATCCTGTCACTTGAGTTTTATACACATTTTTTTTTCTTAAAAGAACATATCATCACTTTGCTAGTATGAAGTTTAATAACAGGCCATGTAAATTCTAAAAGAAAAAAACTCGTAAGGTGGTACTCACAGGAGAACCAAAGTTGTGTCCAACCTCATGAGCAAAAGTAATGTGAGAAACTTTTGGTGGCACATGAGAACCATAGTTCTGGACAGTGATGATGCCAGTATTTAAGGATTTCTTTTTACCATCTGAATACAGCTTACTTTTTTCACATATTCCTCCAGAGCTTCCTAATGATGAAGAGTAATTAAGATTAGTATTTTTGCCCTACTCCAAAGAAGTCACTGTAAAAAAATTACATTAAATTGCACCAACTACATTTTTTGAGTCTGAAATTCCACTGGTTCCTTAATGTGTCAAATGACCCTTTTCTTTATGTCAGGTATAGTAAATTTCTTTTAATGTTAAGTTTTAGTTTAATTTTAAAAACTTCTAAGATTAATTGCATATAAAGATAATTTTTTTAGCACAATCAGCTTGCTCCAATACCAATTTTTATTTTTACTGGAATACACACTACATTATGTATTCTGCTATAGAACTGCTATAATTCTTCAAATCTCAATTCCCTTTCTTGGTTTCATTTTTGTCTTTTTTTTCTCTCCTCTCCTTTTAATTCTACTGTTGAATTGTTCACATTTATTCAAAGCTATGATTTATATGCTTCTTTTTATGTTTATGGTTTTGTAAAGGCAAATTTACAGCTTGAATTCAATGAAAACTAAAAAGGAATGAGCAGATTAAGAAATTTACACTATCAAGTTTATTAAAATAAACTGTCGACAAAGGCATTTATACTGACACTTAATAAGAAAACAAAATTTTAAAAAAAATTTAAATCAAACAAAAGTTAAGAAGAAAATGAACGATCAATCAAGTCCACCCACATTCATAAAAGAACACTTTGTATATTACACATTCTAAAAATCCTTTCCTCTTTTAAAAACTTACTATAGTATTTAAAATACATTAAATCCAAATAAATGCTTGAAAAGTATTTGTATATAGTTTCTAAAGAAATGTATTAAGTTCCATCTTTTAAAATGACTAACTGATCCATTGGAAATAATATTCTATATGTACTAACAGACCATGACTTCATGGTGCCATTAAAAAAATTCTTATTCTCTAAGAAAGCTGACAAATCTTTGCTAGGACTATAAAAAGAAAAGGATATTACAACATAAAACTTTCTTCTATTTCCATAAATATGTACAAAGAAATAATTGTGAAATAAAACTTTTAAAATGCTTGAATAGATCTACAAGACAAAGTGGTCGCTTACTTTCAAGAAATAAAACTAAATGTAAAAACTGAACATGTAGGTTTCCATCCTCTCATACAATTCTAGCAACAGTAGTTCAAGTAGTAGAGTTTATGTTTCAAAAATAGGGGTATTGTATATGGCTACCAGGACAAACCAATCATATACATCTCTTCAAAATATTTATAAGCAAAAATAACTCAGAAAACCTATTTAGTATTCTTTGCCAGATTATTTTTTCCATACAAGGACCATAATGGTAATATTGGAACTTATAAAAGGTATATTTGTATTCACAATAATACTTTAAGTTAAAATGTTAAGTGCTTTAAGCAAATAATAAATGAATAAATATCCTGCCTGAGTGAAGATTTGTCAAATGCAAAATGGTCCGATGCAGAACTGTCAAAACTTGAATTAAACATAGAAGACTCCAAACTGCAAATTTTTTCAGTTAAAGACAAAATAGTAAATATATGGCTGTCAAAAAAAAAAAAAAAAAAAAGGCATGTTCCATTCAGGTTTTTAAATGTATACTTTTTCTATTTATTTAAAAGTATTTTTTCAAATTTCTGGCAAAGCAATAATTAAGTTTTGAGAACATTATTCTGAAATAAAGAATTTATGACAACTATACTATTTAAGTTCTTTATCATAATCTGTCAGTTTTAATTACTACTACATAAATAAAAATGTATTATGTCCTTCAAAAAGAGTTCTTTGTTCAAAAAAAGGGCAAAAATTCTATAAATTGGTAAAAAAAAAACAATTTTAGTAATCTATTATTATTCATTTTTAATTTACTACATAAAAGTACAAATAATATTTATACATAAATGATATCCAGATGAATCATAATCCAATAATAAATACTCATAACTCAAGCTCAATAATTATTCATTGTAAAAAATTAAGATTTCATCCCATATTCAAATATCAAACTATGGAATATATATGGATAAAAGGTCCATCTAATGCCAATTCATTTATTGGACATCTACTATATGTAATTTATTATAGCTTCAAAGCATCCTCTATTTATTTAATGCAAATACACATAGGAACATTGGTATTCACAGGTATATTACTCCAAAATTTGAAATCAATGAAACCAGAATTCAAAACAGAAAAGGTGAGATTAGGTGGTTAGGTTATGTACTTTAATATTTCACTATATCTTTTCTATAATACCAAATGAAAACTGAAAGCAGGAAATAATTTACACATATTAGGATTTTTAAAATATATCTGTAAAGTTGTTGCTTATCTAAGAATATAGTATATGGATGTTTCCTAGATCAATTCTGTTGTTTTAACAAAAAACTGTAAATAATGTAAAAAAGTTAAACTAGTAGAGTAGTCAGGATTAGGCTAGTTTCCCAGAACCATAAACTTCAAGGTTACAAATTATGAACTTCTTAGCAAATTCATCTTACCAAATCAGATACAAATTCAAATGAATTAAACTAATTCATTTAATTGGTTAAATGATAAATTAACTTAATTAAATTTTATTTTCAAGTCATATTTATTAAGTGTCCACTACATAGACTGCTAGGCATTTACCCAAAAAAAAAAAAAAAAAAAAAAAAACCCAAAGGATAAGCTCAAAGATCTTATAATCTTTAAAAAAAAAAAAAAAAAAACACTTAACAGTTACATGCAATGAGGGAAAAAGAAAAACCTAGAAAAATGTTCTTTAAGAAAATCTGAAGAGATGGAGCATGGGAAGATTGTTGGTGTAAGGCAGAAATAGAAGTGGTCAAGAAATACTCCAAAAAGTGTCACCTATTAATAATTTTAATAGGGAGGGATGAGGAAGCTGCATTTCAGGCAGGAATGAATGCCTTTCTTAATATACAGAGATAAACAGTACAGGCTATGATTGTGGAACAATTAACAATATTCTGATATAGTTGGAACAGTTTTCAAGAATACTAGTAGTATGAATTCAAGCTATTAAAGATTTTAGGTCAGATAATGGAAAGCAAGAGAATGGTTATGAGAAGTTTATAGAAAAGGCATTTTAATAGGAAAGTGGGATGGTTGGTTATTATGTTAGGTGTTCAGTAAATGCTTGTTGAATTAAGACTAATTGAAATAGTTTCTCATGGGGGAAAATCTCAGAATTCAAAGAACACCAGTTAAATCTATAGTACTACCTAGATCAAAAATATGTTATCTGTCAAATTTCCCACCACAAAATTATGGCAAGAAAGGGGTTACATATATATTAGCAAGAAAGTAAACTGAAATGTTGTTGTTCAATCATGTCCAATTCTTCACAATTCCATGAGCATCAGAACACCAAGCCTTTCTATACTCCACTCTCTCCCAAGCTCATGTTCCTTGCTTCCATGTTACTCTGTATCCACCTCATCCCCTACCATCCTCTTTTCCTTTTGCCTCAATCTTTCCTTATATCAGGGTCTTTTCCAAAGAATCCTATCTTCTTATATAGCTCAAGTATTTAAACGCAGCTTCAGTATCTGACCTTCCACTGATTACTCTAAATTATCTTCTTTTTGAACTGAGTGATTTGATCTCTTTGCTGTTCAGGGGATTCTCAAAAATCTTCTGTACCACAATTCAAAAACATCAATTCTGTAGCACACTGCTTTTCTTATAGTTCAACTCCCATGTGTGGATGTTGCTACTGGAAAAAACATAGTTCTGACTATACAGATCTTTGTCAGAGAGGTGATATTTGTGCTTTTTAGTATACAGTCCATACTTTCCTTTCAAGGAGCAACTATCTTTTAATTTCATGGCTTTAGACACCATCTGCACTTCTTTAAGCCCAAGAATATAAAATATGACTATGCTTCTATTTCTTCTACCTCTATTTGTCAGAAAATGGTGAGAGCACTTATCAAGATCTTTGTGTTTTTGCTGTTAAACTTGAGGCTAGCTTTTACACTTTTGTTCTTTCACTCTCATTAAGAGGTTTCTTAGTTATTGCTCATTTTTTTGCCATCAGAATGGTTATCATCTGTGTTAACTGGGGCTGTTGAATTTCTCCTGACAACTTAAATTCCAGCTTTTGATCATCTATCTTGGACATTATCGCAACATTGCATCCATCCTATTAAACATTCACATAATATACTCAGCATATAAGCTAAACATCAATCAATTATTCCATGTTTGGTTCTAACCGCTGCTTTTTGACCCACTCACAAGTTCCTAAAAAGACAAGTAAAATGATCTGCTACTCCTATTTGTTTGAGAACTTGCACATTTTGTTGTGATCCATACTGTCAAAAGCTTTAGTGCAGTCAACAAAGTAGAAGTAGATGTTTTTCTAGAACTCCTTTGCGTTCTCCATAATCCAATCAATGTTGGCGATTTGGTCTCTGGTTCCTGCCTCATGGAAAACAAGTCTGTTCTTATGGTCATTCTCTATTATGGGGCCAGAACCTTGGACTTGAAAAAAAGGATTCTTCCAAGGTACGAAGTCAGTGGAATTGATAGAGGCAACAGTTATCTAATTTAGCATGGTTCAGTATGATTGATTTACTCCTACAAGGCGATGTTATGGGCCAGCACTTGAAACAAGATATTAAGTGGAATTGGGGAGACAATGGTTAAATCTAGTTTAGCACTGATTTAATCCTACAACAAATAATGGTTTCCTTGTAATATAACGACTGGTTTGTACTTAGTATACAGCATAAAAAGGAGAAGCTCTTGGGGCCAAAAAAAGTCAGGCACACTAGAAGCTCTCGGAGACGGAAACAGATTCATTCTATCTTCCACCTTTGTGGTGGCTGGAGGCTGAAACACAAACCTTTGGATTCAGAGACATTCAGAGATATTCAGAGAAGCAGAGAAGGCAGCAGGAGCTCAAGCCCACAGAACCTAACCACGGAGCTAACTGGGCCCCAGGAAAGCAGACAGGACTTTGAAGGAGACAATAAAAGTTTTGGACTTTAAACCCCCGGCTACTCGTGTGGTGATTACTGAACTGAAACAACAGCTGAACCCAGAGACCCCAAGAAAATCACAACAGAGAACATTACATTTTAGAGAGAATATTACAATTCTCAGTTCACATACTGCTGTTCTAGCTAACAGAATTTTAAATACACTTTTGTTGGCATGTGAAATGAATACAACAGTTTGCTGAATTGAACATTCTTTTGGCATTAACCTTTCTTTAGAACTAGGACATAAACTGATTTTTTCCAATCCAGTGGCCACTACTTAGTTTTTCAAATCTATTGGAATACTGAATGAAGCACTTTAACAGTGTCATCTTTTAGTAGATTTTAGATAGCTCAGCTGAAATTCTGTCACCTCCACAAATCTTACTATTAGCAATGCTTCCCTCTAAGGTCTTTATACTAAAGTTCATTCTCCAGGCTCTATATCAGTTACCACATCATTGTGGTTACAGGTGATGTTAAGATCTTTCTCATACAGTTCTTCCATATAGTCTTGCAATCTCTTCTTATGAAATATTCTCCTGATATTTCTAATTTTCTTGAAGACATCTCATCTTACCTATTCTACTGTTTTATGTCTTTGCATTACTCTTTTAAGAAAACTATCTTACCTATTCTACTGTTTTCTTTTATCTCTTTGTATTGCTTTTTTAAGAAAACTATCTTACCTGTTCTCATCTTATACAATTTGCCTTATAGTCAAACAGATACTCTGTCATTTTTTAAACCACACCTGAGTACTCCTTTTCTCACTTTTTCATTGGGGAGAGCTACAATTCCATGTCTTCTAAAGGATTCTTGCCTACAATAGTCTATGTAATGATCATTTAAATTAAATTCATCCATTCTCATTAAGTTTATGAATATTCAAGGTGTCATCTTTCTACCTCCTATTTGACTATATATAGCTTACCTTGGTTCACAGATTTTATATTCCTGTTTCTATGCAATACTGATCTTTACAGTAGTGGACTTTCCTTTCATCACTAGACACATTCACAGGTGAATTTCCTTTTGGCTTTGGTCCAGCCACTTCATTAGTACTGGAGTTGTCTTCTGCTCTTCCCCTATAGTACGTTGGACATGATCCAACTTGAGAGGAACATCTTCCAGTGACATATCTTTCATCTAATTTTAATACTTTCCATGGGACTTCATGCCAAAGATACTGCAATTGTTGCCTTTTCCTTCTCCAGTGGAGATCTTTAGTCAGAACTCTCCACTATGGCCTGTCTATTTTAAGTAACCCTACACAGGACATCAACTAATTTAATATATTAAGGCAATGATAAATATTCACAACTGATGAATCAATTTAAAAGGGAAAAAAAAAAACTTCTCAACCAGTAAGTGCTATCCTCTATCTTATCAAGGAATATTAAAGAATATTTAGTCTTAAGAAAAAAGAATAAACAATAACTCAAAATGTCTTGGTTTTCATAAATACTTTTTTAATGTGCTATCAATAAGGTTACTTGTTTGTTCTCATAATGCATCTATAATTAATTTACAGATTGTAGCTTTTCTATTGATAAAATTCTAGTGCATTTCACTAAAGGCCTAATTGATTAAAAAGTTCCTCCTCCAGGATACCTGTCTAGATGAGTTACCAAGCACACAACACCCATGCCAATTTCCTCCCAACTTACTATATAAATTCAAAGTAAAAATTCTAAAATCCACAGGTTGAAAGCTTTCGAAATATTTCCCCCCAAACTAGCTAAAAATTTACAATAACTCAAAATCAACAAAGAATTAGCTAGCAGTATTCCCCATAAATCCTATCTATTTATTACTTTCATTAATGAGTCACTTAAAGAAAAAAAAGAGCTACTAAGTTGGAAAGTGTTACTAGCATCTCAGAAACAGAAAACCTGATAACCAAAGAAATCACCCATTAAGATATGACAGGATCTTTAGAAAATTGTATAGTTATTCATTCAACAAATATTTCTGAGTTGTTCATTATATGCAAAGCATTACGCCCAGTGCTAAAAAAGTTAAAATTCAGATAAACAATGGCCATAACTTTGTTACAGCACAGATAAAAACTTGAGTTTTATTTAAGAGATTTAAAATATCCTTTTAAGGTCAAATGGCAGAATGCTCTTGCCCTTGTCCTACTTATAACTCAAATCTTGTCCAGTTTCAGAATTTCAATTTTTGATTTTCAGTTTCAAATTTCAGCTTTCATTGTCTTCTCAGATTCCTCAATATATTTCTACTGACCTTGACTAGATTTATCTTGCCAAACTAAGAGGATTTACAGTAGGCAATAAAGAAGGCTCCTTCCTATCCAATCTCAACACCATAGCTAACTTCTTCAACTTCAGCAAATATATTGCTAGGTATATATATTCCACTTCCAATACTTTTTATGATAGCTAAGAAATGAGTAGTTTCAAAGAAAGCTGGGAAGACCTGTATGAAGTTACACACAGATAATAAATGCTTATTAACTAATGGGGGGAGGAGGGAAGGGAGGAGAAGAGAAAAAGAATGGTATAAACATTCATGTAGAGAGCACCAGACTAAAATTAATTCTTTTCTAGTTCCAAGCTTCTTTGTTTCTAAAGCAAATATTAAATCATTTAAATAAGAAAATAAATTGTGTGTGTGTGTGTACATATATGTATGTGTGTGTGTGTGTGTGTGTGTGTGTGTGTGTGTGTGTGTGTGTGTGTATTTCCCTCTCCCCCAATTAATTAACTGACCAGGCAGTACTTACTAAATGCCTACTGTGTGCCAAAGTGAGATATCCCTCAAATAGCCATATTTTATTTGACAGGGTAAAGATGGGCAGAGGAGAAAAACACTATGTTCTTCACAAATAACAAAATCTATTTAAAAAAATATTATGTAATTTGAGAACATGGGGATGGCATAGAAAATGACACTAGGAAAAATTAGGAAATGTTTTCCTAAGTAAATGGGAAGAAACACACCTAAACATCTGTATTTTAGAAATGATTATGAAACAAAAAAACCAATTTAACTTAATGTTTATGAATACTGCCTAATCCACATTATTCAAATTCAATTTTAAAAATCAAAACATAGACAATTAAGATACCTGAAGGTGCTCCAACCCAAGCCAGACCTAAAACACCATCATCAAAATCTCGATCTGTGAAGACATAGGCCAAACAGTAGTCATCGTGATTCTGCTCGGAGTTCAATTCCAGGAACTTCTCCACACCAATATTAGGGAAGCGGAAAGGATTCGTTGAGTCTTTCTCATCAGCAGTTGTGTTTATCTAAATACAAAAATAATTTAAATAAACAATAAAACTGAAGTTATATTAAGTTTCTTAACTGACTTTAGTGTAGTACAGTAGAGAAACATCACTGGACCTAAGTCAAAGCAGCTGGGTTCAAATTTCACCCATGTAACTTACTACTACCTCTGTGCCTCTGGGCAAATCATTCAATTCTCTGAGACAATTTCCTCAACTGTAAAATGGAAGGACTGGGATAGATGGCCCTAAGGATTCCTCTAGTTCTAAATTCATAATCCTATGACCTCTCCACTAACATCAAATCCTGATGCTTCATGGTGACATAGAAGTAACTCAAATTTTTAAAGGCTTCTACTTGACAAAGTTAGAAGGATCTTAAATCCAAGGCTGGTCTAGGTAATTATGAAGAAGGATATAACCAAAACAGATCCATCAGATTTTTTTTTTTAAAGTTGTAGAAACCCATAAAAATATACTTAGTAAAACACTGGTATTAAATTCAGGAACAAAGGCTATTCTACTAAACCAGAATATAGGGATTCTTTTGGGCTGCATGCCAACTTAGAAAACCACACTATGTTTTATAATTTTTCTTAAATATTTCCCAATTACATTTTAAACTGGCTCCTGCTACACAGTAGAGTACTATAGGCTACATACAGCCCACAGGCCATGTGTTGATAACACATTTCCAATAAAGTACTCTTGATATTAGTGGTAGAATAACCATACTACTGAACTTTAGCATCTTTTGAAACTAATTTAAGACCCTGTCACTGGTTTTGTTCAACAAGCATACAGAATCAGTTTTTAAATACTTATCAAATTTGTCCATGCAAGAGTACCTTGCCTTCAAAAAGAGGTGGAAGATCTTGTTTATAGAAATTCTGGTTTTTGTTTCAGCAATACATTTCTTCCACCTAAATCAAAATCTGGATAAAATTACTAACAAAATCTAGGCTCCTATTTGTTCATTATAAGAATATTTATGGACATTAAAAGAAATTATAGGCAGTTTTATTCATTTGAGAAATTAGTTCTCAATTTTCAGTGCTTACACAGTCACCCAAACAGTTTTGAATGCTAACAAAGTTCTGTTCCCTGAATCCTTGAGAAGAATAAATTCTTGTAATTTAACTCTACTTCTACTCCTAATAAAGAGTATATTCTCAGGGTATGATTATATGGCCAGAATCTTTCTAAATTCAACAAACTTCTGACTTGTGAGCTATATTTTTCCTTCCTTGGAAGGAAAACATTTCTTCTGGTTCCTATATTTCACCATGTCTTGAACTAGTCTCTAACTCTTACCATATTTAGGATTCTAATTTCATTGCTATGTGAAATCCAAAGCTAATTTTGATTCTCTAAGCTAGTTGCCTACTAACTCATGGAATACTTAAACTATACTAAGTAACTTTTTCAATTTTAGAGCTGCATAATAAATCAGGCAGAGACTATAATAGCAAAAGGGTTGCCAGAAAAGCTAGTGTCAGTGCAGGCAAGTGGCCTGCGTGGCTCTGTATTCAGGAGCAGCAAAATTTTTTGCTTTTAGTTTAGAGAATTTTAGTCTCTAAAACATAGTTTCACTGCTGTTCAAAAATCCACAATAAAGCTTTTGCAAGCTGTGAAGAAGTTGGAATACAATATTCCAAAAGGTAAAATATAAGTACTACAACCAAGAACAACTTACCCTGTAAAACTTGGTATAATCTTTTAGGGAATATAAAATGAATATTTAATAGAATAAAAAACTTTCAAACATTGATGAAAAAACCAAAGCTGAATAGGAAATGTATAGAAATACTTTCTAATATAGGAAATCATGGAACAAATGTTTTCTGAAGAATAAAAGTTGTAGGTCACCAAAAGTCAATAGAAAGACTTGTTGATGGTAGGTATAAATAGAATGAAATATATTACCAAAGACAACTTGCATTAAAAGATAAAATACATTATCCATGACAAATAAAACTGGAAAAGAAAGCTGACTGGCCAACAGATAACATGTTTCCAAATTTTATCTTAATGTCCACGAAATACTAAAACTGGAAAAAAATTTCACCAAAAAACAAAAACAAAAAAAAATAAATAAATAAAAACAGATAGGAAGTATGTTATGAAATGGCACAGATAAGGTGTGATTTGCACAAATACAAAGAATATCCACACAGCTGAGAACTCACATTCTTTCAGGTATCACAATCATTATAATCTGCCTAAATCTGCCCTTATCAATCTTCAAGTCAAAAATCATGAAAAACTTGGTCACTTTAAGGATTGCTTAATGGGAATAAAGGGAAACCTTATTCTGAGATAATATTTCATAAAAGGAAGGATTAACTTGCTGACAATTTGTATCAATGTATATATAAAAGCCTCAGAGATTTTTTTAAATGCCATCTACAAGACTATGTCCTTCACTCTTCACATTCATTCACTCAATTGGTCATCAATCAATAAACATGTATTAAGTTCTAATGAGTAGAGTACACGAATTGCTAACCCTATGGAGTTTATAGTCAGATGGGATGACTATAATTTAATTCACCTTTCTAGCACTTTGATACCCCCTAAATCAGAAAACCCTTTTGACTTAGCAAGAGCTCTGTATGCTTCAGGATTATTCTTTAAATGTTAAAACATGATTTGCTACAGTCATATACACTAAAGCACATATAACAGGAGACTATTAACTATAACTAAAAGCCATTGATACAACCTGAATTCTTCCACACTTCTCTATAATGTTAGCTCACAACTCCATTTACAAAAATCAGTTTTTACCTTTGCTTTGGATACCTGTCCCAGAATTTAGAGTACTTGTTAATACTGGTTTAATTAATTTAATACCGATTACATTGTTTTAGAAACAATTTTCTCCATGACACAAAATGTTTTATAGCAGTGACAAAGCAAGAAAGCAAGCAAGCAAGAAAGAAACCCCAACCATTTCATACTTTTCTGATTTATATTCAAGGACATTTTCAATATATACCAGATTTCACTAAGTATTATATGGGTAGTCCTATTTTTAAATTCTTGTCATTTTACTACTCTTAATATGTGTATTTCAATTGACATTGCCACAGGATCCATTTGGTGTTGGATGTCCAATCCAAAAAAGATATCAAACATGTACAGCCAGAACAAAATCAATCATAATTCCTATTTTTGAAATAGAAGAGCCAGAAACATATTGCATATGAAAGTGGAGGAAATTTTTATTATTTTATAGTCTAAGAAATGCAAAATGTTATTTTATTCAAGTGATTGATCATGGAAAAAGATATGAAATTTTTCATATAGCAAATCATATTTTAATACTATTAATGTCCTCAATATTTAAACCAGAGCTTTATAATCTTTTGTGTCATAGATACCTTTGCTAGTCGGATGAATATTTTAAATGCATAAAGCAAAATACAATAAATTCTGGGTTTGGTTTTTTGTTTTGTTTTTTTTTTTAAGTCAGACCTATTCTTAGTATTTCATCTTTTTATCAAAATATCAAACTACCCTGACTCAATCTGTCTAGTAACTAAATAGTTACATTGATAACTAACATTGGTTACTCTAATACTGGCTGTAAACAACATAAACTGTAGCAAAAATCAAGAGAAAAAGATTGAAAGGGCAAAGTATCAAGGAAAATCACATAGGGATAATGAAAATCGTTTGGACTTTTTTTTAACTGGGGTTTTATAATGAAAGTAGTCAATTATTTTCCATGGTGTAAACTATATTCCTACATGATTTCAGATTCAATTCAAATCAATAACCACTTATTACATATCTATGACAGAAAACAGACTAAAGGATTCTCATAGATATTAGGAGTCAGATGAGACTAAATATGAGATTTAACAGTATAAGAAATTCCAAATGAAGATGTACAAAGCAAATCTTTCCCTTCTCTACAACTTCTATTCTTAAAATTGAGGTGTCTTAAGACAGAGAGATTAAATGATTTATCAAGGGTTACAGAATAACTATTTGTCAAGACATAAAACTTGAACTTAGATCTTTCTGACTCAAGAGGCCAGTTCCCTTAATTTACTAATAGAACTTGGATTTGAACCTAGATGTTCTGACTCCAAACCTAGGGTTCTTTATAATGTTGTATGAAAAATAAGATCATAAATTGTATAAATATGTATGCATAAATTGAATTTAACATATATTTCTACCATGTTTAACATATATTGGACTACTCTGGAGGAGGGGAGAGAAAAAGTAGAACACAAGGTTTTACAAGGGCTAATGTTGAAGAACTGTCCATGCATATGTTTTGAAAAAAAAGTTTTATTTAAAAAAAAAAAAAAAAAACAAAACACAGTTTTCTCAAAACCATATATAGTCCTCGCCTGCTAGTAAGCCACCTTATGCTGGCTCTTTTAAAGCCATCATCTTATCTGACAAAAGAAGAATCAGTTTCCTATTGATTCACAAATTGCTCCATGCAAAAACATAGGAAAAGTAAAAAGAAATAAAAATTAAAAAAATTAATGATTCCATTCCCAGCCTCATGAATAAACCATTTTCCAAAAAGAAAGGTCAATAAGTTTTGCAAAATTTCTTACCCTTATTCGTTTCACCATGAAACTGATGTTACGGATTCCAGAGAAATCTGTTGATTGGTAAATTGTATCAATAGCTTTTACATGACTGGATATCTGGGGATAGAAATGCAGCAGATTTCAGCTATAAAAAAAGGAAGCCTGTTAAAAAAAGAAGGCAAAGAGAGGCAACATACCCTGACCAAGGTCATCCAGCTAGTTTGTGCCCAACCCAAGAACTAAGCATCTCTTAATTTCTGAAGTTGTATGTAATAACCCATGCTGCCATGCTACTCCAGTCCCAGCTACATTGGAAGGCAGGGAATGCCATAGAGGAGGCTAGATAATCATTTGATGAGAATGTGGTAAATTAGTTTAACTGTCACAAATTAGGCACTACAAAGAGGAGACTAAAAGAACCTTTAAAACAAAAGGCCTTTGGGATAAGCATAAAGAAAAAACAGCTAAGAAAAACAGCAATTTAAATATAAACTTATTTGTTAAATTGCAAAAGATGCAATACTTTCTGGTAAGAAAAAAAAACAAGTAACATAAAACAACTGCTTACCAATTGAAAAATAGTTAGAAAAACTATGTCATCACATGAAATATAATTTAATACAGCAGAGAAATAGCAACATGAGAAATTTATAGGAAGATGTACATGAATATATACAGAATGAAATGCAAAGAACCAAATACACACACACACACACACACACACACACACACACACACACACACACACACACAATGTCAACAGTGAAAAAATGAGATCACTAAAATGAAAGTACCTGAAAAAATAACTATTATCCCAGAGAAAGAAATAATGAACTATATTTTCTATGTAAAAATGAAGTAGAAAATTATTAGGGCAAAATGTCAAATATAGTGTCTGCTGGAGTTACTATACTGTATTTTTGCTTTTATTCTCTTGTTATAAGCAAGCATATAATCTGGAAGGGATAGGGTGAATCTTTTTCTAGACATGACTTTGATAAAGGACAAAAGTCATCAAAACAAAATATATTTTTTTTAAAAATCTTAATGAAAAAGATAGGGGAAGATTATAATTACTATTACCTGATAAAAGAGAAAGGAGTGAAGAGGAAAAAAACTTTAACATAAAGTTTGGTAAGAGTTCCAATTCAGTGGGCTCATCCTTACAGTACTTAAAGATAAAGCTATTAGGACAACAAATAGAAGAAAAATGGAAAAGATCTGTCAAATTTTTTATAACAGAGTTTGACAGTGAAGATATCAAATTTGGACTCTAACATCAAAATTTTCCATGGACCATATGAAGAAGTAGAAAGGGTACTACAAAGACCAGAAGAGTATATACCCTAGAAAAAAAAAATCTATGCCAAATATTACAATTATGAGGATATTTAAAGGATCAGTTTGCAAGGTATCTGAAAGTGGAAGATACCAACTTTGTGGACATATCAAGAATCTAATCATTACTGATATAAGAGACAATAAAGAAAATATCAGTAACTTTTCACCTGTATATCTAATTCCTCATTACTATAAAACATTTTTTTGAGAATAACCTACACAACTTTATTAATAACTTTTTTCATGAAGGTATAAGAAAGGAAAAGGCAGAACTTTAAAATGATATTCTAAATCACATAATATCTTTATAATCACATGACTGACAAAGAATGCAAGACCCCACTGTGCTTGTGCTTAGTTGCCCATATAAAAAAAATTTGATTCATCAGAGTAAAAAAGTTCTATTCCAAGAAGGTGTCTTCCATGTATATTTTTAAAATGTATAATAATCTCAAAGATAAGCAACCAAATAATTGCACACATATAACCTGTACCAAATTACTTACCATCTCAGAGACTGGGGAAGGGAGGAAGAAAAATTTTAGAAGTAAAATTTTAAAATAAACGAACATTAAAAATTGTCTTTACATGTAATAAGGGGAAAAAATAAAACCTCATTATTTTTAAAAACCACAAATAGCCAATAAATACAATTTTGTCTGATCCTTGGCTTATAAATACCAACGGAGGCAAATAATATTTATGTTCAAAATTATCTTCCAATGACATGGAAAATATTTAGCCCAGAATCCAAATAAAAGAGGGCTTCCCTATAAATTGTGATGTCTTTTAGATAATCCTATTTGCAGATGATATACTGATTGCATCAAATCAAGAACAGTTCAGAACTTCTTGATACTTAACCATATAAGAGTTAGGCTTAACTATTCACAAAAAAAGTAAGTACATGAGTTATGCCTCTTATTCAAACTATGATATGCAATTAGACAAACAGCTGGGGATGGGAAGGTCCCATGCATATAGTGCAACACTGTGGAAAAATAAAAAACCTTTCCCAAAATTAATACTTTTAACGATTGCAAGCTTCTCTCTGACACAAAAGTCTATTTTGTTAACATTAATTAAGTCTTTATACCACAGGGTCTGAAAAATTAAATGTAAAGAAAAATGGAAAGTCCCATGGTAGATGTGAATAGGTCATGCTATATTACCAGAAAAGTGCTTTAAAATGATGTAATAAAAAAAGGAAATCTAGACATATAATTAAAGAGATAACAAATGGATTATATATGTTCTATCATAACCAACATATATGAAGAGGTTCCTATCAAGTTAAATGAATTCAGTTTGAAGAAATTAAGAAGAATATGGACAAGACTTGGCATGAGAATGCATGAATGAATTGTGATCTGAACTACTGAAGGAAATAGGTTTACTTCTATCTTGCTACATTGAGCCCACTGTTCTAGCCTATTAAGATTTTGCTTTAACTATGATTCAATTACAAAATTTTAACTCCCAGCTTCAGGTCCAATACAAATTTGGTAAGTGTGTGCAATTTTAGTCTTAATCCAAGGCACTGAAATAAATACAAAGACACACAAAGCCATGTTAAGATCTCTCATACAATACATTAGAAAACTCCCTCATAATGACATTAAAACATGATGATATTTTTTGGAGTTTCATCAGTCAAATCTACCTAACACAATCAGCTAACCAACATGAATGACACTTATCTTGTTAATAGATATAGCAAAAAAGATGGTAAAAAAAGATTTTTTCATTATAAGTATATTGTGTCTATCGCAATTTCTCTTGATCAAACTATCTGGTAATTCTGTTTACGTAGGAAATGAAACTAATTTGGAACAACAAGATTTTGATGATGATATCTTAAGATCTTAATGATCACCACATTTCTAGCTGTTCAAAACTTGTTCCTTTAATAATATATCCCAAATTGATGTCATGGTTCAAAATTAAGTCATTTTATTAAGTGTCTACTTTTATGCCAAACATTGTGCAAAGATTAAAAAGGGGAAAAACAGCCCCTACTGTCAAGAGAAAACATGCACATAGTTATGTCTAAACAAGATATAGACAGAATGGGAATGGTCTCAACAAGGTCATAACATTAAGAATAACTATGAAAGGCTTCTTGTAGCAGATAGAGCTCTAGCTAAGATTTGAAGGAGCCACAAGGTGAAGATGAAGACAAAAAACATTCCAGGTATAGGAGACTACCAAAGAATATGCCTAGAATCAAAAATGGAGTGCCTTATTTAAGAAAGGAGAAGAAAATTGGTGTCAGTGGATAGTATCTGACAAGTAGTACTAAAATATAAAAATATTTTTAAATGAAAAATGAGCTCTAGATATCATTAAAGCACTGAATATCCAAATAGCTCTCAAATGCCAGAAATCTTGAGAATAGATGCTACCCTGGAAATAGATTATTTTATTTCTATAAATATAAATATTAAAAAACACACAAATACGCTTCAATTTTTTAAAAATCACATTAGCATATATATAAAATTTGAAAACTCATATGATTCAATGTCATTTTTATAATAAATACCTGAGCAATCACAGCTTCCCGTGTTCCATAGTGTTTAAAGAATAGATGATCTGTCTGAATATAAAGCTGACAAGTATTTTTTTCAGCTGAAGCAGCACGCTTTTTCCTTAACAGCTCTGGACCACTTGTAACGTGTTCTTCTAGAGGTTTCTATGACAGAAGAATTGTCTTTGATAAATGGTAATGTTATATTATTTCATCTTAATCTAGATGTTTAAAACAAAGTAGGAAACAATTTAAATCAACATTGCAATGTTCCATAAACTACAAATTAACTGGGTGATTACCTCTATCTGAACATTATTTTGGGGAAAACTGCAAAGCAACCCATGAGAAATTAGTTTTAGATCAATATATATTGACATATATAATTCAATACAACAAACATTTATTAAGCACCTCCTGTATGCTAGGCATTATGTTAAGTACTAGGGATAAAAAGATTATGACAGAAACAAATCAGTATCTTTCACATCAATGCTGAGCTGGTAAATTCTTAACTCTTAAAGGAATAGAGGCATTCACAAAATATGAAAGGATTAATGTTTACAAACTGAAAAGCATTTGCACAATCAAAATTAGCATAATTAGGATAAGAAAAGCAATTTATGGGGAGGAATCTTTCTATCATATCTCTCAGAGCAGTCTGATAACAAAGACATAGGCAATTCAAAATACAATAGTCCAAAAAAGTTATTTCTCAAAAAAAAGGGGGGGAGGGAGAGGATGTTAGTCTGCAAACATCTATTAAAATCCATTTTATGCTAGGTATTATACTAGGCATTAGGCTCTAGAGATTCAAATACAAAGAATGAAACAATGCCCAATTTCAAAGTGTTCATATTCTTAACAGGATAGAAAATAAAACTATAGGAATATATGAAACATAAACTTAAAGGGCATAAATAAAAAGTAATTGAAATATAAGATACTTTAGGAAAGAAGATACTAAGGTGACACCAGCAAAAAAAAAAAAAAATGCTTAAATTATATCTTAAAAAAAAAAAAAAAGAAGGAATCTGAGATGGAGATAAGCAGGGAATGTATTTTAAGAAAGGAAAGAAGTAAGGGCAAAAAGGTGAGGGAAAGAAGAACTGTATATGAAGAGGAGGAAGGCTTGATTTGGTTAGAGGACAATGTAAGGGAAAGTAGTAACAATAATGAGAAAGAGGGAAGAAAAATGTTTGTATTAAGTATCTAGTATATAACAGGCACTGTGTTAAAAGGCTTATTAATAGTTATGTCATTTGATCCCCACAACAATTTCAGTAGGTAGATGCTATTATGTTTCCTACTTTATAGATGAGGAAACTAAGGTAGACAAAGATTAAATGACTCCCCAAAATCACAAAGTTGCTAGTGACTAAAACTATATTTTAATTCAGGTATTCCTGATTCCAAGTCAAGCACTGCCCACTGCCCTTCTAGCTGCCTCTAAAACTATGCCATGTTATCTCTTTTAAGTTCTCAAAGCACTTTAGGGGTCACCTAATTTATGGTACTTTATATCTAATGTGGAATTGTCTAATGACAGTTAGACAAGCAGTTTTATTAAAATATCTATACCCTTTGTAACCCAGAAATCCTTCTGCTAATTATATAACCCCTTCCTGACCAATGATTTGTTTAAGGATGTGAATTACACCAAAATAGTTCTAGTAATAATTTTTATAAGAACAAATAATTAGAGAAGGAGGAAATCCATATCCACTGACTGCAGTTGTGGTACATAAATGTAATGGATTATTACTGTGCTCTAAGAATTGCTGAATAAAGTTAGGAAAAATTTATATGGACTGATACAAAGTAGAAAACAGTGGGTTATGTCAGATCAAGTCAAAAGCATTTATTAAAGTAACTTCTATGTGCCAGGCACTGAGTTAAATAGTAGGGATACCAAAAAACAAAAACAAAAAAGAGGAAGGAAGGGCCAAAAATGGTCCTGTTCAAGGAGTTCACAAGGGTAGGGGAACTGGGAAAAACTACATATAATAGTGGATAAAGTGCTGGACCTAAGGTATAGAAGACCCAAGTTCAAATATTTTTTCAGAGTTACCTTACCTAAATCTATCACTTAACTGCCGAACAAGTTATTTAACTTCAACTTTGGTCTCCTCCTTTATCTGTAACAGAAGGAGGTTAGACTCTAAGATCCTTTCCAGCTCTAAATTTATGATTCTATGAATTATACAGAACCAAAAAAATAAAAACTGCAATGAATTGGAACCCTAAGTTTGGTTCAGAAGACTATGGGTATGAATGATTTTCTTTGTTATTTTATTTATTTTTACAACCATCACCACTACCACCACCACCACTCCCCAATATCCCCAGACCATCTACTTTTACATCCCTAGGAACAGATGTCTTGAGAGGGGAAGCAAATAGGGTTTACTTTGGAAATAAAAAAGGAGGCAAAAACCAAAAGTTACCAGCATGCATGTGTGTATATATGTAGGTATATGTGGAAATACTCATAAAAGGAAATATAGTTCTTAAAATTTTAGTTATATATATCAAAAATTTTCATCTTCATTTTTGTTAAACAAACTTTTACCAAAAAAACATAAAAAGAAAAGAAAAGAAAACCTCAATACATATCTATATAGACTCACAAACTCCCACATTAGTCATGTCTAAAGATCCAGATCTCTTTCTGCAGCTTAAGTTTATATAACCTTATTTCAGGAGATGAGTATGATATGTTTTACCTTCAGTATTAGGACTTGTGGTTCATCACAGCATCAATCAATTGCAAAATCCTGCAAAGTTACTTTTCTTTCTAAAGCTATCACTGTATAAAATTGTTCCTTTGACTTCACTCATGTCATTCTGCATCAGTTCATAAAGGTCTTCCCAGTTTCCTCCTCATTTCTATGGCACATTAATAATTTATTACACTGCTATGCCACAATTTGCTTTGCCTTTTTTCAAATAGGAGGGGACCTACCTTACATTCCAATTACCTCCGAAAGAACTGCTATAAACATTTTTATACATACAAATCCTTTTCTTGTATCTTTGATTTCTTTGGAATAGACGCCTAGTAGTTGTATAGCTTCTCCAAAGAGTCTACCAAGTTTAGTAAGTAGGGGACAATTCCATACTGATTTCCAGAACAGATAGAACAATTCACAGCTCCAACAACAGTATAGTAGACTACCTATTTTCTTATTGCCTCTCCAACATACTGTCAACAGTTCTCTTTTAATCATCTGTACTACTGATAGGTATGAGGTAAAACGTCATTACTTTAATTTGGGTTTCTCTAAATATTAGTGATTTAGAAAATTTCTATGTAATTGTTGATAGAATTTCTTCCTTTTGAAAACTGCATATTCATATCCCTTTTACCATTTATCAGTTGAGGAATGACTTCCAATCACATGTTTATATGACTTTTTCTAAACTATGAATCTCTTTGGAGTTTATTTTGGTATATGAAATGAGATGTATGTCTAAATCTAATTTCTTCCAGACTACTGTCCAGTTCTCCTAGCAATGCTGTTCAAATAGTCCTTACTCCAGAAACTAAGGTACCTGGGTCAAATATTCTACTTATATATTTGTTTCTGGATGTTGTTGTACCATTGATCAACATCTCTTTTTTAAACCAGAACTAAACTATTTTAATGACTGATCTTTCATGGTACAGTCTGAAATCTACTCCTGATAGACCTTTCCTTCCAACTTTTTTCCATAATTATTCTTTGAGAATCTTGGCCTCTTTATTCTACCATATGAATTGTTATTTTTTTTTTAGTTCTATAAAAAAAAATTTTGAACTTTGGTACAGAAATATACATTTTTCAAAGTATTTATTCTATTTTATTTATCAGGAACAATATGCCAGAGTGACAAATACAAGACAAACTGAATTCAAAAATTCAAAGCAATTATTTAGAATGGAATGAATTCACTTCATATGTTATCAAAATGTTAAAAGTTCACAAATCTAATTGTTGAGAGATTTTAACAAATAAACTACATGTAGAAAAAAACAGAATTCAACGCTAATATACTTACAGCACATTTTAAATCTTAAAATCATATTATGAATGTTAACTACTATTAATAATACTGAATCTAACAACATATCAGTGTATCTATATAATGAATGCAATTTACTAATTAAAATGTGTTCCATCAAATAAAATTCAATTTTAATCCAACCTTGAACAATAAAAGGGTCAACATTATGCATAAAATTCCAAATATGACAACTTTGCTAATATAAGTGAAGTGTTTTAATGTGGCGTTTCCCTGGCAAAAATTTTTGGCAAGAAAGAGATTATAAAAGGCCAGGGTCTGGTGGGGAGAAGAGGAATGGTCAGGTCTACCGCAAGCTACATATAATTTAAAACAGTGATTCAGTACCTGCTAGAAATGTTAGTCCTTCATGTATCCCCTTTATAAATCTTTTGCTTTTGCAGTCATTTGCAAACAAAATAAAAGTAAAGAGTCAAAAAGTATCCATCAGTCTTTGTATTAACAAAAGTTTATAAAGTATTATTTCAGAAGCATGTCTCATAGGATGCGACTCAATGGGAAAGCAATAAACTACCAATAAGGAATTCATGAATCAAAGATTCAATATATGAAATAAATAAGCATAATTTTTAAAGATTTTATAGATATGGATTTATATGGATGCTTCTAAATAAATGCAGATGCTTTTAAAAGTCTTACTCTCATGATAAATATTTTAAACTGAATAGTGTTTCAAATTAAAATTAAGAATATTAGTAATTTAAATAAATGTCATCTGAATAAGAGACAATGTCTCAGAAAGTAGCTAATTCTACTCAATAAATCCTTTTAATATAATATATAACAAATAGTTTTATAAAAGTTGGCAAGGAAATGAAGTTTTCCAGCACAAAAATTCCTTGAGATGAACAGATAAAGAAAAGAGTTCATAATTGTGTCCCATGTCTATAGGCTACATCAAATTTGAACATAAAAAAAAAGAAGAAGCAGTCTTATTTCTAGATTACATTTTCATTTTGTTATTGCTAAAATTACAAATCTGATGCCTGTGAACAAAGAATGTTGAAGTAGTAACTTGAAGACGGTTGAAAAATATAACACAAAAAGGCTGGAAAATATTTAACATAGAAACACATTTTATGTAATGGAAAGATAACTGGACTTGAAGCCCTGGGTTTTAAAACCTAACTCTGTCACTTATTAGTCATATGATCTTGGAAATTTCTCATTTTACTTCTCTAGTCTTCAGAAGACAAAATGATAAAATGAAATTATAATTCCAGACCCAACTATCTCATACAACTGTTATACACAAAGAACTTGATAAACTCTATCAATGTGCTCACACAATAATTTTAGCAGCATACAAATCTTTGAGAAAATAAAGAACATTCAATTTCAAAATTCAGAAAAAATACATATTTCTACTTCTACAATAAGGTCCAATAGTGAATTTCATACCTGTGTGCTTTCCTCTACACCAGTCATCTGGTACTTCCTCATTCTTTCGAATACTGAATGATCTGCACAGCCTCCCTGTGGGCCATACTTATGGGGATATTCTAAAATGTAGAGAAAAAAAAGGCACTACATTATATGATGGGCCTAGATATTTGCAAATAATTAAATTGAGATAATAAATTAGTACACTAAAAAATAAATTTTATGTAATATCTGCTACATAATTTGAAGATGACTTTAGAATTCTAAGTTGACATTTAGTTAAGTTGTCATTTAGTTCTGGATTTATCATCATTATTTTTGATGAACAGATATAGGCATATTTCATTTTACTGAGCTTTACAGATACTGCTTTAAAAAAAAAAAAAAGGAAATTGAAGGTTTGCAGAATCTCTGAATCAAACAAGTCTATTGGCACCATTCTGTCACAGCATATACTTTACATCCTTTCTCTATAACATTTATGGAGTAACATTCTTGGAGTATTTCAAATTTTTTCATTATTATTTTATGTTACAGTGATCTGTGATGTTACTATTCTTGTTGGGGCACTATGAACTGCCAATATATAAGATGCAAACTTGATAAATATTGTGTTCTTTCTCTTTCTATTCTGTATGCCCTGAAATACAAAAATATTTATATAGGACCAATTAATAACTCTACACTGACCTCTAAGCATTCAAGTGAAAGGAACAGTCAACTGACACAGCAAACTTTATTGCTTTCTTAATTTAAAAAATTGTCACAGCCACCTCAATTTTTCCCCCTGAGACAATTGGGATTAAGTGACTTGCCCAGGGTCACACAGCTAGGAAGTGTTAAGTGCCTGAAGATGATGGTTAATTTTTAGCAACAAAGTATTTTTAATTAAAGTACATACATTTTTTAGACATACTATTATTACACTTAATAAATCATAGCACATTGTAAATAAAATGTCTATTATGTACTAGAAAATCAAAAAATCCATATAACTTGATTTACTGCAATATTCAATTTGTTGGGGAGGTCTAAAACCAAACCCACACTATCTCCAAAGTACACCTATATTATGGGATACAATTTAAAATGAATTCCAAATGACAAGATTTGCAAATTTCAATATATAGAATGATTAACACAATTTTCTTAAATTTACTCAATCTGAACATATATCTATAATAATTTTGTATTTGTCATAATTAAAATTTAAGAAAAATGAATGGAATGAAATTGGGAAAGAGAAATGCAATGCTGAACTTCTACAATGTTTGCATAACTATTGAATTTCATTTCTTCACATTTTTAGATGAAATAACATTTCTTATCCCTAATTTTCCTTGCTTTTTCTCCTCCTTCACTGCAACTTCATAAAGTCTTCAATAAAAAGCAAAGCAGTCAATAATACAAAAACCTGATATGCCACTTTTTGCATATATTCACTGAAAGCTCTTACCACAATTTTTTGTTAACTACTCACTTCCTATCCCCAATTCTCCTCTCAAAGTGACACTTTTCTTTACTTAAAATGAAAAAAAAATCTGCCCTATCCATTTCAGAGTCACAAAAGTCAATGTATGTAAAGACCATATAAAACATCTATTTAAATTTATGTTTTCATTTAATTCAAGCAGCTAACAATGTTAACCCCATTTGAAAATAATATACATTTTTTAAACTTGTGACTTTAACCACATGAAAAATCCTTAAAATCAGACTGGCAAAATTTTTTTAAAGGAAGATAACAACAGTTGGAAGAAAAGGGGAACAGTGATACACTGCTGGTAGACCTGAGAATTCATCCAGACATTCTGGAAAGCAATCTGAAACCAGTTCCAAGAAGTTACTTAACTGTATATAACTTGTTGACCTAGCAACAACTAGTCCTTTGCCTCAGGAGATCAAATATAATGGAAAGGATACAATTCATAGAAAAATTTGTAGATCTTTTTGTGGGAGCAAAGAACCAGAAACTTTTAAGATAATATCAAATGTAATAATATTATCATGCTATAAAAAATTAAGAAAGACAGTTTCACAGAAATGTAGTAAGAATGGTAATAGACTGACACAGAATGAACAAAAACTAGAACAATATACCATAATGGTTAACATTTTAAGAGAAAACAATTTTGAAAGACATGAAAAATATGATCAACACAAGGACTGATCATGACTTCCAGAGGACCAATGAATGCTACTCATCTTCTGAGAGAGAGTTAACAGAATGATACATAAAATAAAATACAAATTTTTTGATATGGCTAATATGGGGATGTGTTTTGTTTGACTACACTTATTTGTTACAAGGGTTTTGTAAATAAAATTTGACAAAAATATTACAGAACATATACATTACAGAAAGAATAAAATTGGGGAAGAGGGGAGGAAAAGTTTTGATAATTAAAGAAAAATAAAATTTTATTAAATTAAATTATTAAAGTTTACATAAACTTTCTTAGAAAGTTATCTCCTGGAGCAATTTGGAACTATGTCCAACAAGCTAACAAACTGCATACTCTTTGATCCAGCAGTGTCTCTACTGGGCCTATATTCCAAAAAGATAATAAAAACGGCAAAAGGACCCACATGTGCAAAAATCTTTGTAGCTGCTGTTTTTGTAGTAGAAAAGAACTGGAAACTGAGTGGATGCCCAACAGTTGAAAAATGGCTGAATAAATTATGCATTATGAATGTTACAGAATATTAATTATTGTTTTATAAGAAACAATCACCAAGATTATTTCAGAAAGGTCTAGAGAGACTTACGTCAACTGATGCTAAGTGAAATGAGTTGAACCAAGAGTACACTGTACACAGCAAGAACAAGATTATATGATGATTAATTCTGACAGACGTGGCTCTTTTCAACAATGAGATGATTCAAGGTAATTACAATAGATTGTGATGGAAAGTGCCATCCACATCCAAAAAGAGAACTGTGAAGACTGAATGCAAATTAAAGCATAGTATTTTCATCTTTTGTTGTTATATGTTTGTTTGCTTTTTTTTCCTCTCAGGTTTTTTTCCCCTTCTGAAATGATTTTTCTTGCACAGCATGATAAATACAGAAATATGTTTAGAAGAACTGGAGGGAGGAGGAGAGGGGGAGAGAAAAAGAGAGGGAGAAGAAGAGAGGGGGAGAGAAAAGGAGAGAGAATGGGTGGGAGACAGAGGAGAGAGAAGGGGGAGGGGGAGAGAGAGAAGGTAAAAGGAACTTCTGAGTTCATCTATTTTTACAGAGAAAAATAAAGAGACAAAATGACTTGGCCTAGGTCAAACAGATAATAAACAATAGATAATCTAGTCTTCTGATGTTCAGAGCTCATAATTCCTTCTTCTACATTATACAGCAGGCTTTTAGTGTGGCAACTAAATTACCGTTTAATTATTTTTAAAGAACATCGATGTATCTATAGCTATACCTGTATCCACACACACACACACACACACACACACACACACACACAAACGTGTTTTAATTCTTACAAAGGACATTCCCTAGAAGCATGTAAATATTATTTCCATTTTACTGTGAGTAAACTAGATTTTAGAATATTTAAGCAACTTATTTAAGCTCATAAAATTGGGAATATCTAAATCAGCTTTCAAAACCACATCTCCTCATCGAGATGGGTCCTGTTTCCATTACAGCACATGGTCTTATTAAAGACATAACAGATCAGAAAAAAAAAGCCAAGATGGCAGAGAAGCAGAAATCAGTATAGCAAACTCCCTTTGTAAAGCTCGAAACAGAGCTTTAAAACGCAACAGATTCAATTCTAATGGAGAAAATCAAGAAAAAAGTCATAAGGAGTCACTTTTCCAGCTCAGGTACATATAGTCAAACAGAAAAATAAGTCTGTAGACAGGGGTCTGATCAGGAGCTCCAAATACAGAACACTAGCATAACAAAGCAAGAGAAGGTCCCGAACTCATATTAAGGCATCGCAAAACATATAGCAGGGAGTCAAGTGCCAACTGGCAACTTTATTATCCACTATCCAGGCCCATATTATAGATCCAGAGCACACTAAAGAAATCTGTGGGGGAAATGAGAAAGAGAGATAACTACCAAGCAAACTGTGGACTGTGGAACTGTGGAAGAAAAACAAATCCAGAAACAAAGTGGCTCAGATCCTAGAAGCAGAACAAAGTTCTCAGGTTCTAATCGAATATGAAATCTGCAGAGAACCAAACAAGCAGGAATCTCAGACAAAATGGGAGACTACAGCTTTGTCTCGCAGATCCAACTAAACTTCCCAACTGACTAATAATGGTTAAGTCCAGCAATATTCTACTGTGAATCAGTCAATACCTTATTCAAAAAATTACAGAGCTCAAACCAGGAGGGTGTCAACAGATCCCGCCTTACATCAAACTACTTTGGGGGCAATGAAAGCCTATAAATCTCCACTGTGAGCTGACCTGATATCCTATAAAAACAAAATACTCAATATTCTCAAGAAAGCAGTAGCACAATCTACCTAGAACTTCCCCATAGATGTGCTCAGGGACCAGCCCTAAAGTCAAGTCAGACATCAGGGAGTAGAATGAAAAAATGAGGGGTAAATGGGGTAGGGAAGGTAATTTCATCATTAAAAAGCTAGTATAGTGACCGAAGAGAAGAAAATAAGGCAAAAACATCTATAAGCAAAACCTTAAAGAAAAATACAACATGGATATAAATTCAATTAAATTCCTAGAAGAGATGATGCAAAAAATAAATAAAACTTTTGAAATGCTTTTGTCAATGAAATGAGAACACTAAAAAGAAAAAACTGGAAAAATGAGAACTAGAGAAGAACAATCGGAGAGGAAATTAATAGTTTGGAACAAAAGGTTCCTTGCCGCCCAAAGTAAGTTCCTGAAAATTAAACAAACCAAATAAGTGCCAATGATTTCACAAAACAATAAGAAATAATTTCTTTTTAAACGTCAAAAGACTAAGGGGAAAAAGGAAGGAAACCTAAGTATCATCAAATGAATATCTCAAATCTAAAACTGACCTCTAAAATCCAAAAAACTGATCTCTCTCTATACTACCATCAAATGAGATCCAAAGTATATATTAAGAGAAAACCAACCAGATCTCTTAGGATCAGACAGTAGGAATAGAAAGATTTCACTGCTTATCATCTTAATTAAAAAAAAAAAAAAAAAACTCAAAATGAAAACTTTCAGGAATACCACAGCCAAAAATCTAAAAATTTTTACATCAAAGAAAAAATACTATCAACAGCTATAAAGACAGAATTCAAGCACTGAGGAGGAACATGCAGAATTACATAAATTTTGCAACCAATAACCATAAACAGGTAGAGAGCTTAGAATAAAATGACCAGAAAGCCAAGGATAATAGTCTTAAGAGCCAAAAATAACTTACCAAGCAAAACTGAATGCGAAAACTGAAAGCAAAAGCAAAACTGAAGCAAAACCAATGGATGCGTCCAGTGTTAGGTTTAACTACCAATCAACTGCAACCCCTATATGACATTTTAAGGGGAGACACTGCTTTAAATTCACCACGCCAGCTTACAAAAGAAGCTCAAGAGGCTTTGAGAGAAGTTGAACTGGCTTTATCCAATGTAGTTGAAAGAGTAACTCAAAAACCCTTGGAAATATCAGTTTTTGCTATGAAAGACAATGCTACAGGGGAAAATATAGAACTTTAGTGAAACAGACTTCCAAACATCTGATGAAAACATAAAAGCTATGAAAAACTCTGAAGTTCAAACAGAAGAGTGAAGAAAACAATAAAAAAGTAAATAGAAATAAAAATCAGGTGTGAAGGAGATGGTACATATATCCCCAATGAAGTCTATCATCAGCAGAAGTCACAAAGCTAGTCTAAGTAGACAAAGTCTATGAGTGGTTCTGTTATATCATAATGACCTTAAAAAGAAGATTGTAAAGTAATCGGGGAGAAACACACTCATGAGTAAAAGAAAGTTAGAGAAAACTCTCTCACATAATCAGGTTACACAAATACATAGCTATACAATAAAAAGAAGGGACCGTAGTTGGAGAAGGAATTAAATAGTTGACATTTGAACTTCATTCTCATCTGAACTGTTCAAAGGAGAGAAAAATATACACAAAGTTGAGTACAAAAATATATCTCACTCAACAAGGAAATATAAAGGAAAAAGGAGAAGGAAGAAAAGGGAATTAGTGAGAGGGCAAACTACAAGAGGGAAAGGTGCAATACAAACTCTAAGGATGTTCAAAAACCATTTGAAGATCTTTGTGAGGTGGCCAAGAAAGAAAATCTGAAGGAAATGCACATTAAATAAACCCTAAGGATTCACCTTGTAGAAAATCAGCAAAACTGAAGCCCCAAATCCAATGTTGGAAGGAACCATATCAGGAAAACCATATTGGGGAAAAAGTCCTAATGTCTACATTTATGAGGTTCCCTTATCAGTTTAAATTCTTAATCAGATAAGCAATACTTCAGGCAAACACATTCTTTTTGGCCATCATGTGCATTCTATCTCTGGGCAGGGCCCATCATTTCTACATATTCAACAATTTACAAGGATAGCCAAATTCTGTTATCTAATATCATCTAATAAGCAAATATTCATTAACTGTATCCTTTCTCTTCTTAAATATGTAATTGAAATTGACAAAAAACATTTTTGTTCCTAAATTTCTTAGTTTCTCCCATTTTTATAATTTGACCTTTTGTTGGAGTATTATCCAATGTTCTTTTCTGTCAAATTAGCACCAATCTAGTCACTAATCTCTCTCAGCTCAAGGTCATTTTAACAACTTCACAAGTCTAAATGACTCTGTCCTCTGAAATTATCCACCTCTAGTCTAATTTTAGAAAAAGACACTGATAAACTATAAACCAAAAAAAATCTGAATAACATAAAGGTCCTTAAGTTCTATGGAAATCATAGAAAATGATATGAAGATCAGCTGAAAAAAGAAGCCATAGTTAATCAATAAAACTATAAGCAAGCACTTATTACATGTCAGACCTTGGGATACAAATACAAAAATGAAGCAACCTCTGACTTATAGGAAAACAAAAGGTATAAAATAATTTGCAAAGAAGCAACAATTAGGGCTATCAGAAAAGGCCTCACGTATATATAAGTAGTGCTCAATCAAGCACAAAAATTTTAGACAAAAAATTTTTTAGCTGTGTCGTGAAACAAAAAGGCTGACATTCAAAAGTGCTTTGAGTATAGCAAATCTTTTAACTAAAAATAGTAGCTTGTGGGATTATGCAAACACCCACATTCAATATTTTGCATGCCTTTAACTTTAAGCACAAAGACTATTATGATTTTCAACATATTTTTTAACAAGTGGTTTTTCCAAATGATTCATACCAAGTTCATAGAACTCAATCTTGTTGTAAAATAATTACCTATAAAGCTTATTGGCATGAGACAATCATTTAATGGAATACCAACAGGTTCTTTAGATTTTTCAGAAAGTGAAGTTGTCTGAAATTATCTCTGATTTATCTTGTACATTTCTTCTTTGTACATAGTTATTTGAATATTTTCTTCCCCATTAGATTGTGGGCAGAGGACAGAGATTATTTTTGTTTTTCTTCCTATCCCCAGTGCTCAGCACAGTGCCTGTTGTTAGGTTGGTAGGTATTTAATAAAAGTTTGCTGCTTTTACTCATGAGTTTTAAATTACAAATTCATAGGCAAATTTCATGGGCTGGTAACAAGTTTTAGTTAACAATACTACAACATAAGCAAGTAATAGTCTTTATTATTCAAAACACATTATTTAAAAATTCACTATATTTATGAGAAGACATATTCAGGTCCTTCTAACTCCAGGGCCGGTGCTCTACCCACTGTAACATCTAACTGCCCCAAGAGAATAGAATCAGAAAAGCAACTACTATATCTAAAGGGAAAAAATTTTATCATCTTCAATTATTTGAACAACTCCCATTTGTATTATATTTAATCCTACATGATCAGTGTAAGCAAATAATAAGAATTCATGCATTCATGAATCTTACATCCTTTTAATACAAAAACATGAAATTAAACAATAATAACCAATGACAAATTTATGTTTAACTAGGAATAAAAAGAAAAAATAACTGCTATTTGAATGATTGCTTTTCATTTGTTTTCTCTCAAAAAACAAAATTACAACATAGGTTGTCACTAAATATCTTCTGGTGTTCAAAATTTACCTTAAATAACCTGAAGGAAAAAAAGCTTATCTGACGTAAAACTAAAATGTTTAATAGTTCTAGATTCTTGTTCTCCAACAACTTTATTTGCTTTTTGCAACATATGATGGTTCTATCACAACACAAATGTTATTGGGCAAAAAGAGTTAAGTTTCCTCACTTTCACTTAATGTTTTCTATGATACCACTAGTAAGGTTACATTAACAGAACTCAAAGACCAAACACTAGTCTGGGCCTCCAACAACAACAACAACAAAAAAAAAACCCCAACAATTTCATGTTCTCCTAGGTCTTTACACAGTACTGTGGAAATTTCAATTCCACCGTAAAGTTTAACTAGCCAGTGACAAAAAGTCACCTTAATAGGCAACAGTCCTAGTGCAGCAAAGCTATAATTAGTGTTGGAACAAAAAATCCAGCTGCAAAAGATGTGCAAAGTTGGAAACTACTGATATCGGGAAGATGAACCACTAACATCACACATCACTGCCAATATTAGGGTAGCCGATCCTGTCTACTAGCATGGAAGCTCTCAGAAATGTCAGGATTCAGCCAGAGAACTGAGGAACAGTGGAAACAGAACAGGACAACATGGGAATGGGACAGTAGATAAAGTGGGAAGACGGGGGTTGCAGTACTGAATTTGTTTTCTCTCAAAAAACAAATTTACAACATAGGCTGTCAATAAATATCTTCATTCATTCATTCATTCATTCATTCATTTATTTATTTATTTCCACTAGGTTTGAGGAAAATAATACAGCATCCAACTGGGGTCAATCCTGACCACTCAAAAAGTCACTTGAGACAAAGACTCAGGCTGGCTAACCAAAAATTGTTCAACATAGGAGGAAGTTGATATACTTTAAGATCCAGTCCCAAAAAAAAAATCACCAGAGGAACAGTCATTAAGTCAATAAGGGAAAATCCACGGGGAAAAAAACTGAAATTACTAAAGAAAACTCAAAAGCCTTGAATGTAAGCAAACAAATCAATAGGAAAAGCAGTTTACAGAAGCAAATACAGCTTCCAAATCTAGCAAATTAATTTAGGCATTTATGAATAAATATTGCAAAACAAAGGAAAATGATTCAAAACTTGGAAAGAAAAGATCCTGTAAACTACAAGAACATGGAATCATAATATACTGTTCCTGAGTGGTTCAAAAAAGAAAGGAGAACTATGAAGGTATTTATGGCCTACCCAGCAAAAACAAAAGAAAAAAATTTGTAGGACAAAATAGAAAAAGTGGAATCTGCAATGACAAATCTCACCAAAGAAATGAAAAAGAGATCAATAGATTGGGAATGTAAATATCCATGTGAAGGACAATCTAGAAAAATTAAAAAGAAAAGGCAATTAACATTAAGAGAAAATATGTTCTCTATGCAAGCAAAATATACCAATCTTGAAAATAAATAGATGGAGTGAGATCTCTAAAAGATCGTTGTGAAACTCAAGTAAGGCTTCATCTACTCCAGAGCTGGAGTAGACCTGAAGATAGTCCTTAGGCACTGACCCAAGGACATGCCCATTTCCCCTTCTTGCTATTCTTGCATGACATTTTCTTCCTACCTCAATCAAATATGGATAGTTATGTACTTATTGGCCAAAGTTCAATTTCCTGGTAGTTCTCCTTTGGAATATAAGACCCTCAGCCAATGAGGATGAGGCTCAGTGGTGGGAGGATACTTGCTTTAGGAGCTAAACTGCTAATATGTCTCCAGAAGTGCTTCCTCCTTTCCACAGCTTGTTCAACTGGAGGGATGCCCGCTTCTCTTGGGATGTATGATAAATGAGCTTCCAAAGAAAACAGCATCAGAACCAGTTGAATTTTCAAGTGAATTTTACCAAACATTTAAAAATCAACTGTTGTGCTACTCGGAGCCACCTGACAGTGATTGCTGGAGATCGAATCCAGACCTACAGAATGGATCTCCTCATGTGAGAGGATGACACAAGGAGACTGAGAGTCAGTTGCTGTTCTCTGACATCTCTGACTGAGAGGCTGTTGCATTATCTGACCTCTCTCCTCTTCCCTCTGCCTCCAATTTATCTCATTCCCAGCAACACCTGTGTCAGCAAAGGCTGCCCTGCAACTCTTCAGATGCTATGATCCACAGCTGTGGAGGCTCTCAGAGAACTGACCTGCCCTTAACAATCAACTATTTCCAATAACAAAGTATTTGGAATAATTGGCAAAGAAGGAGTCTTACTAAACTCCTTTTATGTTACAAAAGGTACTGATACTTAAAACAGGAAGAGCAAAAACAAAGAAAAGTATAGACCATTTTCACTAATGAATAAGGATTCAAAAATCCTAAATAAAATGCTAACTAGGAAACTGCAACAGTATTATCACAAAGATTATACATTGTGACCAAGTAGAAGTTATACCAAGAATATAAGATAGTTGGAGGAAAATTATTAATATAACTAACTATATCAATAACAAAAGTAATAAAAAAAATCATTTAATTATTATCAATAGATTCAGAAAATTCTTCTGAGCAAATACAACACTCATTCCTACTAAAAACACTTGAAAACAGAAGTATAAATGGATTCTTCCATAAAGTGATAGGAAGCGGCCAAGATGGCGGAGCAGGCACACACGACTCTCTAAGCTCCTCTCATTACCCTCATAACCAAATATTTAATCCAGCCTCAAAAATAACTCTTCACAGCTTAAATTCATGAAGATAAGAAGCACTACAACTTACCAGCCGATCCGGAAGCTCGCCAGGAAAGGTTTGTCCTGAGGGGCCAGGAACAGACTAGCACAGGCAGTGAGAGGCTGGTGTCCTGAGCAGACCAGGGGCGGGGGTGATCTCTGTGGCTAGAGAAGTTATAGGGACCACTCTGCTATAGGCTAACTGCTCTACCTTGATTACAAAGCAGTAAACTGGCAGAGAAGTTAAAGCCTAAAACAGAGGGTCCTCTAAAAAACACCAGAACCTAACGAGATCTGGCTGTAACCCCTCAAACCCGGAAGTGACTCAGGCAGACTTTACTGCAGCCCTCCGGCCACATCCGGCAGTTCGGGGCTTTTGCGGGGGCAGTTATTAATCTGCACGGCAGGGGGCACAGCCTGGGCAGGTATAATCGGCAGTGTGGGGGGCTCAGGCCTGGGGCAATAGAACTTCCCCAGCAAACTGTGCTTCCCCGGGCAGACACTTCCTGTCCCTGCAAATCCATTCACTGCTCAGCTGCTAACACCCACAGCCCCAGGGCAGGGTTTGGCTTGGGAAGTGAAACTCTCACTGCTAAGTGTCTAGGCCCAGGACAGTCATTATCTCACACAGCCTGGGTTCTTTGAAAGGCACTTTCCCAGCCCGGCCCTGCAGGCCTGAGTTACTTTCTGGTGGGGAACTCTTTCCCAGAGCACTCCAGTACCTCGCTGCTTTTTGTAGCCGGTTGACAGGACAGCTACCCCGTCCATATACCTTTCACTGCTCTGCAGAGGAAGCTGGTAACCTCCTGGCTCTGAAGGCAGATCTTACAGGCTTTAACAAAATGAGTAAAAAAATCAAAAGAACAATTGATAGTTTCTACCCAGAAAGAGAACAGCTTTTCAACCCTGAAGAGACTAATAGCAGACAGTCTCCAGACGATTATTGGTCTCCAATACAAAAGGCACTCCTAGAAGAGACCATTCAAAAGCTTAAAAGAGAGCTAGAAGAAAAATGGGGAAAGGAAAGAGAAGCTATGCAAAAGAGTACAGAAAAGGCACATAACTCATTAAAAGAAAAATTTGATAAAGTGGAAAAAGAAAACAACTTCCTGAAATGTGAATTGGAAAAGGTAAAAAACAGAGTTTGCAAATTGGAAAAAGAAAATGACTCACTAAAAAAAAAATTAGTGAAATGGAAAAAAATTCCATAGAGCAAAACAACTCAATTGGACATATACAAAAAGAAGTAAAAAAAAGCTAATGAAGAAAATAACTCACTAAAAATTAGAACTGAACAAATAGAAATGACTGATTCATTGAGACATCAAAAATCAGTCAAGCAAAACCAAAAAAATGAAAGATTGGAAAAAAATGTCAAATATTTACTGGGAAAAACAACAGATCTGGAAAATAGATCTAGGAAAGATAACCTGAGGATTATCGGACAACCCGAAAATTATGATGAAAAAAAGAGCCTAGATACTATTTTATAGGAAATCATCAAAGAGAACTGCCCAGAAGTAATAGAACCAGAAGGGAAAATAGGCGTTGAAAGAATTCATCGAACACCTTCTGAAAAAGACCCTAAAATAAAGACTCCAAGGAATACTGTGGCCAAACTTCAGAATTTCCAGACTAAAGAAAAAATTTTACAAGCAGCCAGGAAAAAACAGTTCAAATACCGAGATGCCACAATAAAGGTCACGCAAGATCTGGCTGCCTCAACATTAAAGGATCGAAGGGCCTGGAATCAGATATTCCGAAAGGCAAAAGAACTTGGAATGCAGCCAAGAATAAACTATCCAGCTAAGCTGAGTATTTTTTTCCACGGAAGAAGATGGATATTTAATGAAATAGAGGAATTCCATCTGTTTCTAAGGAAAAAACCAAACTTAAACAAAAAATTTGATCTTCAACAACAGGAATCAAGAGAAATAGGAAAAGGTAAAAGGAACTCTTGAGAACTGTATTTCTGTTGTGAATATACATAAAAATCATATGTATAATTTGATTTTACCGATGTAACATAAAAAAGGGAAGTAGAAATGGAAAAGGGATAGTGCCAGAAAAAGGGAAGAAGGGAGATAAAAAGAGGGAAACTACATGCGACAATGAGGCAGAGGAAACCTATCATATATGAGGGAACTTAGAGAGGGGGAGGAACATTGTGTGAATCCTACTCTCATCAGAGTTGGCTCAAAGAGGAAACAATTGACATATTTGTTTTACACGGATTCTTCTCTCACTTCATTAAAAAGTGGGAGAGGAAAAGGGAGAAGGAAAAAGAGTAATAAGGGAAGGGTACAAGAAAGGGGAAGGGATTCCAAGGGAGGAGGGAGGGATACTAAAGAGGGAGAGCTGTGTGACGTTAGTGGGATCAATAGGGAAGAAGGGAAGGAGGGCAAGAAAAAGAAAAGTATAATCTGGGGATATTAGGATGGCAGGAAATGCAGAATTGGTTATTTTAACCTAAAATGTGAATGGGATGAACTCTCCCATAAAGAGGAGGCGGATAGCAGACTGGATCAAAAGTCAGAACCCTACAATCTGTTGTTTACAGGAAACACATTTAAAACAGGGAGATACATATAGACTAAAGGTAAAAGGCTGGAGCAGAATCTATTATGCTTCAGGTGAAGTCAAAAAAGCAGGGGTAGCCATCCTTATCTCAGATCAAGCAAAAGCAAAGATTGATCTAATTAAAAGAGATAAGGAAGGAAACTATATCTTGCTTAAGGGTACTATAGAGAATGAAGCAATATCAGTATTAAACATATATGCACCAAGTGGTATTGCATCTAACTTCCTTAAAGAGAAGCTAAGAGAGTTGCGAGAAGAAATAGACAGCAAAACTATAATAGTGGGAGATCTCAATCTTGCACTCTCAGATTTAGATAAATCAAATCACAAAACAAATAAGAAAGAAATTAAAGAGGTAAATAGAATATTAGAAAAATTAGGTATGATAGATCTCTGGAGAAAACTGAATGGTGACAGAAAGGAGTATACTTTCTTCTCAGCAGTTCATGGAACCTACACAAAAATTGACCATATATTAGGACATAAAGACCTCAAAATTAAATGCAGGAAGGCAGAAATAGTAAATGCTTTTTTTTTCAGATCACAACGCAATAAAAACTACATTTAACAAAAAGTTAGGTGTAAATAGACCAAAAAGTAATTGGAAACTAAATAATCTCATCTTAAAGAATGATTGGGTGAAACAGCAAATTATAGACACAATTAATAATTTCACTCAAGATAATGACAACAATGAGACATCATATCAAAATTTATGGGATGCAGCCAAAGCAGTAATAAGGGGAAATTTTATATCCTTAGAGGCTTACTTGAATAAAATAGAAATAGAGAAGATCAATGAATTGGGCCTGGAACTTAAAAAGTTAGAAAAAGACCAAATTAAAAACCCCCAATCAATTACTAAACTTGAAATTCTAAAATTAAAAGGAGAAATTAATAATATAGAAAGTAAAAAAACTATTGAACTAATAAATAAAACTAAGAGTTGGTTGTATGAAAAAACCAATAAAATTAATAAACCTTTGGTAAATCTGATTAGAAAAAGGAGAGAGGGAAATCAAATTGGGAGTCTTAAAAATGAAAAAGGAGAACTTACCACTGATGAAGAGGAAATTAAAGAAATAATAAGGGGTTACTTTGCCCAACTTTATGCCAATAAATTTGATAACCTAAGTGAAATGGATGACTACTTCCAAAAATATAGGCTTCCCAGATTATCAGAGGAGGAAGTAAATTGCTTAAATAGTCCCATTTCAGAAAAAGAAATAGAACAAGCTATTAATCAACTCCCTAAAAAAAAATTCCCCGGGGACCAGATGGATTTACATGTGAATTCTACCAAACATTCAAAGAACAATTAGCCCCAATGCTTTATAAACTATTTGAAAAAATAGGGAATGAAGGAGTCCTACCAAACTGCTTTTATGACACAGACATGGTACTGATACCTAAACCAGGTAGGTTGAAAACAGAGAAAGAAAATTATAGACCAATCTCCCTAATGAATATTGATGCTAAAATCTTAAATAAGATATTAGCAAAAAGACTACAGAAAACCATCCCCAGGATAATACATCATGATCAAGTAGGATTTATACCAGGAATGCAGAGCTGGTTCAATATTAGGAAAACTGTCAATATAATTGGCCATATTAATAATCAAATTAACAAAAACCATATGATCATCTCAATAGATGCAGAAAAAGCATTTGATAAAATCCAACATCCATTCCTATTAAAAACTCTTGAGAGTATAGGAATAAATGGACTTTTCCTTAAAATAATCAGTAGCATCTATTTAAAACCAGCAGTAAGCATTATATGTAACGGGGACAAACTACAACCATTCCCAATAAGATCAGGAGTAAAACAAGGTTGCCCACTATCACCATTACTATTTAATATTGTATTAGAAATGCTAGCTTTGGCAATAAGAGTTGAGAAAGAGATTAAAGGAATAAGAATAGGCAATGAGGAAACCAAATTATCACTCTTTGCTGATGATATGATGGTATACTTAGAAAACCCCAGAGATTCTACCAAAAAGTTATTAGAAACAATCTACACCTTCAGTAAAGTTGCAGGATATAAAATAAACCCACGTAAGTCATCAGCATTCTTATATATCACTAACAAAACCCAACAGTTAGAGATACAAAAAGAAATTCCATTTAAAGTAACTACTGATTGTATAAAATATTTAGGAATCTATCTGCCAAGGGAAAATCAGAAACTTTATGAGCAAAACTACAAAACACTTTCAACACAAATTAAGTCTGATCTAACCAACTGGAAAAATATTAAATGCTCTTGGATTGGGCAAGCAAATATAATAAAGATGACAATACTACCTAAATTAAACTACTTATTTAGCGCTATACCAATCACTCCCAAAAAACTACTTTGATGAATTAGAAAAAATAACAACAAAGTTCATATGGAAAAACAAAAGGTCAAGAATTTCAAGGGAATTAATGAAAAAAAAAATCAAATGAAGGTGGCCTAGCTGTACCAGATCTAAAATTATATTATAAAGCAGCAGTTACTAAAACCATCTGGTATTGGCTAAGAAATAGACTAGTTGATCAATGGAATAAGTTAGGTTCAAAGGACAAAACAGCCAATAACTTTAATAATATAGTGTTTGACAAACCCAAAGACTCCCGTTTCTGGGATAAGAATGCATTATTTGACAAAAATTGCTGGGAAAATTGGAAATCAGTATGGCAGAAACTAGGCATTGACCCACACTTAACACCATACACCAAGATAAAGTCAAAATGGGTTCATGACCTAGGCATAAAGAATGAGATTATAAATAAATTGGAAGAGCATAGGATAGTTTACCTGTCAGACCTGTGGAAGAGGGAGGAATTTATGACCAAAGAAGAACTAGAGATCACTATTGACCACAACATAGAAAATTTTGATTATATCAAATTGAAAAGTTTTTGTACAAACAAAACAAATGCAAACAAAATTAGAAGGGAAACAATAAACTGGGAAAACATTTTTACAATCAAAGGTTCTGATAAAGGCCTCATTTCCAAAATATATAGAGAACTGACCCTAATCTATAAGAAATCAAACCATTCTCCAATTGATAAATGGTCAAAGGATATGAACAGACAATTCTCAGACGAAGAAATTGAAACTATTTATAGACATATGAAAATATGCTCCAAATCATTATTAATCAGAGAAATGCAAATTAAGACAACTCTGAGATACCACTACACACCTGTCAGATTGGCTAGAATGACAGGGAAAGATAATGGGGAATGTTGGAGGGGATGTGGGAAAACAGGGACACTGATACATTGTTGGTGGAATTGTGAACACATCCAGCCATTCTGGAGAGCAATTTGGAACTATGCTCAAAAAGTTATCAAGCTGTGCATACCCTTTGATCCAGCAGTGTCTCTACTGGGCTTATATCCCAAAGAGATACTAAAGAAAGGAAAGGGACCTGTATGTGCCAAAATGTTTGTGGCAGCCCTGTTTGTAGTGGCTAGAAGCTGGAAAATGAAAGGATGTCCATCAATTGGAGAATGGTTGAGTAAATTGTGGTATATGAACGTTATGGAATATTATTGTTCTGTAAGGAACGACCAGCAGGATGAATACAGAGAGGACTGGCGAGACTTACATGAACTGATGCTGAGTGAAATGAGCAGAACCAGGAGATCATTATATACCTCAACAATGATACTGTTTGAGGATGTATTCTGATGGAAGTGGACCTCTTTGATAAAGAGAGCCTTAATTGATCAAAGATGGACAGAAGCAGCTACACCCAGAGAAAGAACACTGGAAATGAATATAAACTGCTTGCATTTATGTTTTTCCTCCCGGGCTATTTATACCTTCTGAATTCAATTCTCCCTGTGCAACAAGAAAACTGTTTGGTTCTGCACACATATATTGTATCTAGGATATACTGCAACCCATTCAACATGTAAAGGACTCTTGCCATCTTTGGGGAAGGGGTGGAGGGAGGGAGGGGAAAAATTGGAACAGAAATGAATGCAAGGGATAATGCTGTAAAAAATTAGCCTGGCATGTGTTCTATCAATAAAAAATTATTTTAAAAAATAAATAAATAAATAAATCTTAGAAAATAAATAAATAAATAAATAAAAAGAAAAAGAAAAAAAAAAGTGATAGGAAGCATCTACCTAAAATTATCAATGAAAAGTATCTGTTATGGGAATAAGCTAGGTGCTTTCCTAATAAGATCAAGAGTGAAAAAAGAATGTCCATTAATGTAAATATCCAATATTATACTAGAAATTCTTGTAATAGCAATAAAAGAAGAAAAAGAAGTAGACTTAGACTAGATCATAAAATAATAAAATTAGCACTTTTTGCAAATACATGATGATATACTTGAAAAATCCTAAATAAATACTCAGTAAAAAAAAAAAAAAAAAGCTAGAAACAATATGGTTAGCAAAACAGCAGGATACAAAATAAGTCCACATAAATCACCAGCATTTCTATATATCACCAGCAAAACTCCATTTAAATTAACCTTTAGACAGCATAAAATACCTGGAAGTATACCTGCCAAGACAAATCCAGGAAATTCATGAATGTGATTACAAAACTTTTTTAATACAAATAAAATCATATTTAAATAATTGGAGAAAAATTAATACTGCATGGAGGAGAGCCACTATAACAAAAATAATAATCCTACCTAAAAATAATTTTACTCAATGCCATCTCAATTAAATTACAAAAAAACTATTTTATTGAATTAGGAAAAAATATTAAAATTCACTTGGAAGAATAAAAAGATCAAGAATACCAAAGGAATAAGAAAAAGAACATAAAAGAGGTCTAAGAATACCAGATTTTAAATTGTATTATAAGGCAGTAATTAAAATTAAATGGTACTGGCTAAAAAAACAGAAAGGTAGATTAGTGGAATAAAGACATATAATATATTATAGTAAATGATTATAGAAATGTGTGTTTGACAAATGTAAAGCTGTAAGCTTTGACATAAGAATTCATTATTTGGTTTTTTTAAAAAGAAAAGAAAAATTGTTGGGGAAATTGGAAAGTAGTCTGGCAAAAACTAGATATGGACCAATATCTTATAAAATTTACCAAAATAAAGTCAAACATATATTCATGATCTAGACATCAAAGGAGAGGTCATAAGTAAATTACAAGAGGATGGAATACTAACTTACAGATTTATAGGTAGAAGAAATATTTATAAATGAACAAGAGGGCATTGTGAGAGGTAAAACAATTTGGATTACATCAAATTAAAAAGATTTTGTAGAAATAAAACATGTAAGCAATATTAAAAGGAAAGCAGAAAGAAGAGGATTTTATAGACTGTTTCTATGTTAAACATAGAGAACTATGTCAAATCTATAAGAATAGGGGTTATTCCCCAAATAATAAATGGTCAAAGGATATGAACAGGAAGTTTTATTGTTTTTTTTAATAAAGAAATAAAAGATAGAAATAGTCCCAAAAAACCCCACTCAACCATTATTGATTAGAGAAATGTACATTAAAGCAACTGAGAAGCCATTTCACAATATTTAACTGGCTATAATGATAAAAGGGAGAAATGACAAAAAGTTGGATGGGTTGTGAAAAAATTGAGACACTTATAAACTGTTGGTGGAACTGTGAACTGATCCAATCATTTTTGTAGAGCAATCTGGAATTATGCTCAAAGAGTTATAAAACTGTATATACCCTCTGATCCAATACCTACATTAGACCTGTTTCACAAGATAATTGGAAAAAAGGAAAAGAACCTATATGTTCTAGAATATTTCTAAGCAGTTCTCTTTGTGGTAGCAAAGAACTAGAAATGGATAGGATGCTCATTAACTGAAGAATGACTAAACAAGTTGTAATATATAACTGTGATGGAATACTACTGTACCATAAGAAATGATAAGCAAGTTGATAAAGAAAAACATGGAAAGACTTGCAGGAAATGATGAAAAGTGAAATGAGCAGAACAAGACAATGATGGATAATTACAGCAATATTGTTCAAAAAAATAACTGTGAACAACTAAGCTATTCTGAGAATTATAAATATCCAAATCAAAGAAACTATGAAATAAGATGTTGTGCAACTCGAGAGAAAGGACTGATAAACAAAAGTTTTACACACCCACATACAGAGACACACACACCTCCAACTCACTTGTACAATACATGAAAAAGTAGAATAGTAGTCTTCTCTGATGTGGAGTGGGGAAGTAGTAAGACAGCTCAAAACTTAAAATGTAACCAAAAAAAAAAAATATTTTAAATTTCTTAAGTGTAATGACATATCCTTCCTCAGTAGAAAAAAACATATTAAACAAATCAGTAGTTAATTCCATGGAAACATATATGACTAGACAATTAGCAAAACCATGTCACAATAGAATCTGGTTATAATATACAAATATAATGTTATTCTAAAAGGCATTGTTAATGGAAACATTACACAAAAGGAAGTTAATTCACTACTCAACTGTGCTAAATAATGGCAAATAATAAAAAGCAGTACTCCCAGAAAATTTACTATTTTAAACTCAAAGATGGTTTTTAAACTCCTGTCTTTTATTAACTTAGAAGCAGAAAATTCAAGATTAGGGGCCTCTTACAAATTTAAATGTTCCCCAAAATGTAAAACATGCTACAAGTATTAAGTACAGGATCATTTGAATTTTGTATGTAATGATTTTTCAAATTCTTATCAAGGTTAAGATTTTGAAAGGCTGACATTTTAAAAACATTTCCAAAATAAATCCAACACATTTGTATGTGCCTCAAACTTTAAAAATGATATAAAATTTCTTGAATAAGAAAAACTGCTCATAAGAAATTTCTAATATATACTTTCAAATTCACAGGAGAGTTCATTTTCACTGGCTACTATATTCACTGTAAAAAGAGACAATGATATTTTCCCTCTAAAATACGGACAATGTAATTCTTTACAAAAAAGGCTTTTGTGTAATTAATGAATAAGACCTCATTGAGATGCTAAATCATTCCATGCCTTGTAGTTTCCCTGAAATGGCCAAACAGCATATTCTTTCATAAAGAATGACTCATGGGTGTAGAATCATTCACCCTATTTAAAACAAGGATTGGTTTCATAGGCACTCCCTTTTTTATAATTCCCCATTCCACCAAACTTTCTAGTTTTTTATGTTAACTCTTAATGTTAATAATTAATATTAATAATATAATATATATAATAAATATAGCATCCGATACTAATGGAAAAGACATAGTTAATTCTAGCATCTAGTGCAATGAAGGAGAAACATTATAAACACTCAACCAGATCAAGACTGAAGTTCTGCTACCCAAAACATTATAGCTAAGTGGAAGAATAAAGGTCCCTCAATAGGATTCCACTTTGCTTAGCTGGCTTGTGAATTCATTACTGATCCAACTGAAAAGAGACAGCTAGCCTGTTAGGAACTCTAAAAAGAAAGGCACAGTGTTCATTTTGGAAGTTAATTATTTTACTATTATTGTTATTATATTAAAATTTATATAAGGCTGTAAGCACTTTGAATATAGTATCTTATTTTATTCTCATCATGACCATGAGAGATATACTATTATTAGCCCCATTTTGCAATGGAGGAAGAGTGTAAAAGCTATTAAGCATCTGAAGTACTTCAACTCCAGTTTCATATTAACTTCAAATCCATTATTCTTCCTATGCCAAGATGCCTCTCATTAACTAGAGATCTAATTTGATCTAATTAACAGTATATGTTAAAAATTAGTTTATGCCATTCTCCAATTGATAAATGGTCAAAGGATATGAACAGACAATTTTCAGATGATGAAATTGAGACTATTACCATTCATATGAAAGAGTGTTCCAAATTACTATTGATCAGAGAAATGCAAATTAAGATAACTCTGAGATACCACTACACACCTGTCAGATTGGCTAAGATGACAGGAAAAAATAATGATGAATGTTGGAGGGGATGCAGGAAAACTGGGACACTGACGCATTAATGGTTGGTGGAGTTGTGAACAAATCCAACCATTCTGGAGAGCAATCTGGAATTATGCCCCAAAAGTTATCAAACTATACATACCCTTTGATCCAGCAGTGCTACTACTGGGCTTATACCCCAAAAAGATACTAAATAAGGGAAAGGGACCTGTATGTGCCAAAATGTTTATGGCAGCCCTGTTTGTAGTGGCTAGAAACTGGAAAATGAATGGATGCCCATCAATTGGAGAATGGTTGGGTAAATTGTGGTATATGAATGTTATGGAATATTATTGTTCTGTAAGGAATGACCAGCAGGATGAATACAGAGAGGCTTGGAGAGACTTACATGAACTGATGCTAAGTGAAATGAGCAGAACCAGGAGATCATTATACACTTCGACAACGATATTGTATGAGGATGTATTCTGATGGAAGTGGATTTCTTTGACAAAGAGACCTAACTGAGTTTCAATTGATAAATGATGGACAGAAGCAGCTACACCCAAAGAAAGAACACTGGGATATGAATATGAACTATTTGCATTTTTGATTTTCTTCCCGGGTTATTTTTACCTTCTGATTCCAATTCTCCCTGTGCAAAAAGAGAACTGTTCAGTTCTGCAAACATATATTGTACCTAGGATATACTGCAACATATCTAACATATATAGGACTGCTTGCCATCTAGGGGAGGGGGTGGAGGGAGGGAGGGGAAAAATCAGAACAGAAGCGAGTGCAAGGGATAATGTTGTAAAAAAAATTACCCTGGCATGGATTCTGTCAATATAAAGTTAATATTAAATAAAATTAAATTAAAAAGAATAATAATATAAATAAATAAATATTAGTTTATGTAGGTTCCAGTACAATAACGTAAATTAAAATGTTTCATAAATACAGAAGAGACATATATTACAGGTAGACAGATACACTTTATTGAGGTGAAATCCACCACACCAGTATTTGGTACTATCACTTCAATTCAGCAAATTTGGTGGTGACCATTTCTCAGTTTGTCTCTTTTCAATGGCTTCTAAGGTCAGGCTTTAGTGTGTGTGTGTGAAAAATAACAAATGCTAAAGGAAATTAAGTACACTAATACACTGACAATAAAGTTGTGAACTAGTTCAACCCTTTTGAAGAACAATTTGAAATTATGCCCAAAGATGGATAAAACTACATTCTTTTTGATCCAGAAATACTACTATTAAGATCTATATCCCAAAGAAATCAATGAAAGGATTCAGATACAAAAACATTTATATTATCTCTTTTTGTGATAGCAAAAAAACTGAAAACTATAAGAGATGCTGACCAACTGGGGAATGGCTAAACAAGTTATGATATAAGAATGCAATGGAATATTTTTGTGCTATTAAAAAAAATTTAAGGGAATTTCAGAAAAATCTAGGAAGGAGTAAAGTAAGCAAGTCCAAACAATTTATACAGTAATATTAATATTGCAGTGACATCAACTGTGAAAGATTTAATAACTCTAATCAATACAATCATTTACCACTATTCCAAAGACCTCATGACAAACAATGCCGTTGATCTCCATATAGAGAATTAATGGACTCAAGAGTTTACATTAAAGATTTTTTTTTCCCTACTTTCTTACTTTACTTTTCTGGAGCACGACTGATATAGAAATATTTTTCATGACATAAATATATATATTCATGCACAGTATTTTACCTTTTCAATGGCTGGGTAAAGTGTTAGGGGGAGAGTAAGAATGTGGAACCAAAAATAAAACTAAAATTTTAAAAATCAACTGCATTTTTATATAATAACAAAATCCAAAAGTTAATAGAAAAATTGCATTTCAAAAAACTACAAAATGCATGAAATATCAGAAGATGAATCCATCAAAACATACAAAAGATATATAGAATTATTACAAAGTGCTCCATAAAGAAATATAGAAATTGAATAGTTAGTGGAATACTTTTAATATTCATGGCATATTAAGAGGTTAGACAGAGACAGGAACACAAAAGAAGGAAAAAAAGCCCATCACCAAACCAAAATACAAATAGTACTACTTATTTTATGAGAAATCTTTTATGGGTGACCTTTACCTTTAAATCTTTAGCAAGACCATGATTGGTAATCATATATTACAGAATAGAGTTGATAACCATTTGACTAAAATATAAAATTGTAATTCCTAAAATTATATAATTCTTTTAAGATTAACTGGCATTAAAGTCAAAAAATTTCTTAGCTCTATCATGCTTTAAATATTTCCTATAGATATACTGCAACATATTTAACATATATAGGACTGCTTGCCATCTTGGGGGGGGGGGGGGGGAGGGAGAGTGGGGAAAAAACGAAACATAAGTGATTGCAAGGGATAATGTTGTGTAAAAATTATCCTGGCATGGATTCTGTCAATACAAAGTTATTATTAAATAAAATTAAATTTAAAAAAAAATATTTCCTATAAAGTTCATGACAAAATATCTCTGCATATTGTTTATATCTGTCTGCACGTGTATAATAAGAAGCTGTCATTGTGAACATTGTCAAAGCTAATGAGCTATGAGCTTTGTCAATGCTATTCCCCCTTCCCCCATCCATTTTTCTACCTAAACCACTGTATTCAGTATTTTAAAATTAGAAAAAGTACTCCAAACCCACTAATAATAGCATATGGAACCCTAGATAGAAAACACAAAGATACAAGAAAATATAGATTCCTATTTGGTTTTAAAAGTCATGCACAACCTAAGCCCAATCTATCTTCTGACCTCATAGGGCAATCCTCTATTTTACAATCCAATCAAACTAATCTTTCTCTATACCAAAGTACATCTTCTTTAGTCAACATTCTCTTTTTTCTTGGCAGTCCTTCATGCCTAAAAAGTTCATCTTCATTTTCATCTCTGGCGTAAGAGGATCTCTCTCTTTCAAGAAGTAACTTAAACACCATTTTCTGCATAAAGCTTTCATGATTCTTCAACTATTAGAACCCTCTACCCTCTACCTTCCTTCCCTAACTATCTTATACTTATTTTCTATATTTTTTCTCCATTGTTACAATAAAAATTTATTGAGATCTGATTCATTCAATGTATTTGCACCCAAAGTAACTAGCAAAAGTATCTGGCACATAAAACGTATGCAATAAATGCTTGGTGATTGACTGGGGAAGGGAACTGGGGGGTTAGGGGTAGTGGAGGGTGAGAGGTGAAGCAAATGGGATAGTATTTATCTAATCTGCAAAAGAGAAAATAAAAGACAGCTTTATTTTTAACAGAAAAAAAGAAAATTACTAATGTATCAAAAAATTGAAAATTATATGATGTTTGAATATATTACTATGCCATAAGAAATATACAGAAAATTCCAAGAAACACACCTCTTAGCACAGTGCCTAGCAAATAGTAGTGTTTAATAAATGTTTGTTGATTTCACTGACTGGAAATTAAATTATGCCAAAGAAATAATTAGTATACACTAATGATGATTATGCTTTAAAAATCCAAAATCACAAAAAATATAAACACAAGATTTCAAAGAGATTGGAAGGGGATACAGAAATTTAAAAGGCCATTAGAACTATTTCAATAATGCTAAAAATATATTTTAAACAAAATTTTTAAAATCTGTTTTATGTGTATGATTTTATTTGAATATTTTTATTGAAGGCTATTAAATCTAGAATACAAACATTGAAAATCAAGGGGGAAAACTGCTTTCTTTTCAAATTATTTCAAGCTTCATCAAATAGGAAGGACATTATTATTTCAAAATGCCAAAAGAAATGCTAATAGTATTTTAAAATTACAAAAATTTTAAAAGATTAAAATTCATGCAAGGCAATGTAGCAGATAAAAAGATTAGTAATAAGCTTTTCTTTCTTCACATAAAATCTAGTAGAAAAAATAGGATCCAAAAAATATGCCTGACTCAAATTTTGCATTGAAAGCACATTAAGAGTTTGCAAATTAACAGGAGAACTGTTCGGTTCTGCAAATATGTATTGTATCTAGGATATACTGCAACATATCTAACATATATAGGACTGCTTGCCATCTTGGGGAGGGGGTGGAGAGAGGGAGGGGAAAAATCAGAACAGAAGCAAGTGCAAGGGATAATGTTGTAAAAAATTACCCTGGCATGGATTCTGTCAATATAAAGTTATTATTAAATTAAATAAAATTAAAAAAAAAAACAGTTTGCAAATTTAAAGCTAGAAGTAATCTCAGAGACCTTCTAATTCAATCGCTCGTTTTATAGATGAGGAAGAAACTGAAACCCTGAGAGATTTAAATTGTGTCCAACATTGCAAAAATATTAATTCAGGATTCAAAACCCAGATTTTCAAATCACAGAATCACAGAATAAGAATTAAGAGAAACTTTAGATTAGATAATGTTCAAAATTATTCAGAAGAAATATAATTTCTTCAAGAAAACAACTTATTAACTCAATAAATATTTAAAATGTTCAAAGAATTGAGTTATATGCTATACTTGGTTTATGAAAATGCAGTAGTGATCTAATAAATATAACATGCACATAAAACAACACATTTTCGTGAAAATGACTGCTAAATCGATATAAACTTCTTAAACCTAATCATCAATTACAAAATTTCTTATTTCAAAGAGAATTCTTATATCCAAATTAGCAAAATATAGGTGGCAGATACTTACATAAAAAAGTCTCATTGTACAGAACTGTATTCATAATGGTACTCATTATAAAATAACTATTTGTTACTTTAATTAAAAAATTGCGTTAGAAAAGGATTCATAACTATGGCCCATTTTTTTGCATTCTGGAGAAATATTTCCTTTTAAGATTAGTGGATGGTATGAAAGTACTTACTGATATCATCTTCATGATAAATGACAGAGTGAAATGGCAGAGTTCGATCCTTAATATATCTCTCTGCTGGTTCAACATAAAATGTGCCACCACGAGTCTGGATGAATCCTTCAAATCTTCCATCAATAACTGACCCATGACTCAAGGTTCCTTCTTCACCTATTAAAGAAAAACCACATTATGCTATTATCACATCAAAATAATATTTCCTTTAAAAATTCCCTCTTAAACTGAACATAAAAACAAATCATCAGAGCATAATACTTAGTATAATAACTGACAATACATATTGTAAAACAAAAGTTATGTTATATATCATGACATATTTAATAATTTTAAAGAACTATAATTTCATCAGTTTGGAAATTCCTTTCAATTATTCAGATTGCAATCCTTCTAACCAGAACCCTGTTCAATTCTTATCCATAAGTCCTCCATAAAAAATTTATCATTGCTATGGAGACCTTGTGCTTATTCTACCAATAGCTCAGGCATATCAATGTACTGTTCAATTTGACCATTTCTTGCCTTCTATTTTTATTTATGCATTTATTTATTATTTTATTATTTTATTATTTATTTATTATGCTTTATGCCATAAACAATTTTTAAATATTGGAATTAAAGATGTACACAATTAAGATAAAAACTTTAGAATCTTTAAATGATATTTTAGAAAGAATATTATTCAATTGACAAAAGTTCTGTCAACATTCACTATCTATAACATGGAAAATATGAAAGTTCTTTATTAATATGATAGTTTTAAAAAAACTATATGAAAAATGTTTTTCTCTTTTAATTTCTAAACTTACCTTTAAATTTTTCTGATAAAAAAAGTTTTTACACACATTATCTATTTTTAACTTCACAATAGATAATGCCTGTTAAGTGATATTATTAACTCCATTCTACAAATGAGCTAAAATTTCAGAAAGGCAGAATTCATATCCAAATATTCCTGAAGCCAAATCCAACATTTTATTCATATCCGTTGAGTTATGCTCTTTCTACAAAGCCTTCCACAATGTCTACAAACCAATACTAAGTGAACCCTGAACATATGAAAATAAAGTATAAAAATTGAAAGGAAAACTCATTAGCATTTTTCACAACATATTTTCAATTGAAAGTTTCAATTATAAATTTTGATTCCTAAGAACCACCCACATTGTGTTATGTAAATGAGATTTTTAGAGGAAAAAAATATTAGACTATTGGCAAACCAACTTAAAAGAATAAAGATATTACATTGTACCTACGTACAATGTGTGACTGATCAGACCAGTATGAACTTGAAAGGATCTATCACAAACTGAGCACAGATAATCCATATGAACCTAGAACCTTATTCATATGAACCTAATTTAAAAGAAACCATAATTTATACGATCCAAGAAATAATAAATTAAAAGGAAAAGGAAAAAATAGGTTGTTTACAATTCTAGGTTCAGGGTGTAATTAATTTTTTTTAATAACTTTTTATTGACAGAACTCTTGCCAGGGTAATTTTTTACAGCATTATCCCTTGTACTTACTTCTGTTCCGATTTTTCCCCTTCCTCCCTCCCTCCGATGGCAAGCAGTCCTTTACATGTTAAATAGGTTACAGTATATCCTAGATACAATATATGTGTGCAGAACCAAACAGTTCTCTTATTGCACAGGGAGAACTGGACTCAGAAGGTATAAATAACCCGGGAAGAAAAACAAAAATGCAAGCAGTTTATATTCATTTCCCAGTGTGCTTTCTTTGGGTGTAGCTGCTTCTGTCCATCCTTGATCAATTGAAACTATTAGCACTCTTTATCAAAGAGATTCACTTCCATCAGAATATATCCTCAAACAGTATCGTTGTTGAGGTACATAATGATCTCCTGGTTCTGCTCATTTCACTCAGCATCAGTTCATGTAAGTCTCTCCAAGCCTCTCTGTATTCATCCTGCTGGTCACTTCTTACAGAACAATAATATTCCATAATGTTCAGATATCACAATTTACTCAACCATTCTCCAATTGATGGGCATCCATTCATTTTCCAGCTTCTAGCCACTACAAATGGGGCTGCCACAAACATTTTGGCACATACAGGTTCCTTTCCTTTCTTTAGTATCTCTTTGGGGTACAAGCCCAGTAGAAGCACTGCTGGATCAAAGGGTATGTACAGTGTGATAACTTTTTGAGCATAGATCCAAATTGCTCTCTAGAAGGGCTGGATGTGTTCACAATTCCACCAACAATGTATCAGTATCCCTGTTTTCCCACATCCCCTCCAACATTCCCCATTATCTTTCCCTGTCATTCTAGCCAATCTGACAGGTGTGTAGTGGTATCTCAGAGTTGTCTTAATTTGCATTTCTCTGATTAATAATGATTTGGAGCATATTTTCATATGGCGATAAATAGTTTTAATTTCTTCATCTGAGAATTGTCTGTTCATATCCTTTGACCATTTATCAATCGGAGAATGGCTTGATTTCTTATAAATTAGAGTCGATTATCTATATATTTTGGAAATGGGGCCTTTATCAGAACCTTTGACTGTAAAAATGTTTTCCCAGTTTATTGTTTCCCTTCTAATCTTGTTTGCATTAGTTTTGTTTGTACAAAAACTTTTCAATTTCATATAATCAAAATTTTCTATTTTGTGGTCAATAGTGATCTCTAGTTCTTTGGTCATAAATTCCTCCCTTTTCCATAGGTCTGAGAGGTAAACTGTCCTATGCTCTTCCAATTTATTTATAATCTCATTTTTTTATGCCTAGGTCATGAACCCATTTTGACCTTATCTTGGTGTACGGTGTTAAGTGTGGGTCAATGCCTAGTTTCTGCCATACTAATTTCCAATTTTCCCAGCAATTTTTGTCAAATAATGCATTCTAATCCCAAAAACTGGGATCTTTGGGTTTGTCAAATACTATATTATTAAAGTTATTGGCTGTTTTGTTCTTTGAACCTACCCTATTCCATTGATCAACTAGTCAATTTCTTAGCCAATACCAGATGGTTTTAGTAACTGATGCTTTATAATATAATTTTAGATCTGGTACAGCTAGGCCACCTTCATTTGATTTTTTTTTTCCATTAATTCCCTTGAAATTCTTGACTTTTTGTTTTTCCTTATGAACTTTGTTGTTATTTTTTCTAGGTCATCAAAATAGTTTTTTGGGAGTCTGATTGGTATAGCGCTAAATAAATAGATTAGTGCAGGTAGTATTGTCATTTTTATTATATTTGCTCGCCCAATCCAAGAGCATTTAATATTTTTCCAGTTGGTTAGATCAGACTTAACTTGTGTGGAAAGTGTTTTGCTCATAAAGTTTCTGATTATCCCTTGGCAGATAGATTTCTAAATATTTTATACAATCAGTAGTTACTTTAAATGGAATTTCTCTTTGTAACTCTAACTGCTGGGTTTTGTTGGTGATATATAAGAATGCTGATGACTTATGTGGGTTTATTTTGTATCCTGCAAGGTGTAATTAAAATAACAAAATTAGCATATCTTACATCTATACAAATTATCATTCCATTCAGTATCATTCTTTATTTTCTGTAAATTTTCCATTAAAAATTCATGATAGAAGTCTTTTAGTTGTTTTTTTTTTTAATCTCTTTGTACTTCTCTCCCTTTGTATTTCCTCTCTTCTTTTCCTTGAGAAGCCAAGGAATGTGATATAGATTATATGTTTGAAATCTTTTTATGCTTCTCATAAGTTTTGTATTTGAAAGTTAAATTTTCTCCTCAGCTTTTGTCTTTTCATCAAGAATGCTTGAAAGTTCTCTATTTCACTAAATGTCTATTTTTTCCCTTGAAGCATTATATTCAGTTTTGAGGAGTGGATTATTTTGGGTCACAATCCTAACTCTACTGCATTCTGGTTTATCATATTCTAAGCTCTCTTCTTTTTTGATGTGGTAACTGCTAAATTATGCATAATCCTGACTATAACTCCATAATATTTGAATAATGTATTCTTGTCTGCTTGAACCTCTTTGACCTCAAAGCTCTGGAATTTGGCTATGATATTCTTAGGAGTTTTCATTTCATTTTTATTTTTACCACCATAAACCATTGGATTCTTTCTATTTCTATTTTATTCTATGACTCTAGAATAGCAAGGCAGTTTTCCTTGATAATTTATTGAAACATGATGGCTAGGTTCTTTTTTGATCATGTTTCAGACAGTTCATTAATTCTTCACCTTCACCTAGCATAGTTGTTTTTCCAATGATATAGCTCACATTTTCTTCTATTTTTTTATTTTACTATTTCTTGGATCATATAAACTACAATTTACTTTAAATTAGGTTCATATGAAGAAGATTCTAGGTTCATATGTATTATCTGTGCTCAGTCTGTGATAGAGCCTTTCAAGTTCATACTGGTCTGATCAGTCACACATCTTAGGTACAATGTAATATCATTTTGGTCCTCTAAGATAGGGCAACCACCATTGTTTTTAGGCGTCTCATGATGTCATTAATTTCCACTTTCCTGATTTTTAATTTTTTAACAATTATTTTCTTTAGAAACTTAAACAATTAGTTAAACAAATCAGGGGCTTCAGAGGGTGGGATGGGTTGTTTTTTTGGGGGGGTTGCCAGGCAATTGGGATTAAGTGACTTGCCCTGCATCATACAGCCTAGTGTTAAATATGTGAGGCTATATTTGAATTCCTACTAAATTTTAGGGCTGATGCAATATTCAATGTACCATCCAGCTGCCCCTTTTGATTGCTAGTATATCTGATCCCAAGACCTGTGGTCTTTTTATTATGGCTGCTGCTAAATCCTGTACCATTCTAATTGTAGATCCAGCAAATTTGAATTGTGTTCTTATTTCTTGCAAAATTTCCTTGATCTGGAGGTTTCAAAATTTGACAATAATATTCCTATATGTTTTTCACAAAGGATCTCTTTGAATTGGTGATTAATGGATTTTTTTTTCTATTTTTACTTTTCCGTCATTTTTTTTTTTTTTACCACAGGACAATTTTCTTGGATTATTTTTTTACATTACTGTGTCAAGGTTCTTTTTTTGGTCACAGCTTTCAGGTAGTTCAATTATTCTTATCTTTTCTCTTCTTGATCTGTTCTACTGTTTTTCTTATGTTTCACATTTTGTTCTAATTTTTCATTCTTTATAATGTTTTGTTATTTCTTGATCTTCTTTTAGCTACATAGGCTTCCCCATGCCTAATTTTAATTTTCAAAGAGTTATTTTCATTTTTAAGACTCTGTATCTCCTTTTCTAGTTGGTTAACTTTTTTCTCATAATCTTCTTGTTTTTCTTGGGTGGTTTTATGAAGGTTTTTTTTTCAGAGAAACTTGCTGTAAATACTTTTTAGTTATGATTACTGTATACTTCCCTCTATTCTACTTCATCTTCCACTCCCATTTATCCTTTCGCTCTTCTTTCACCTTGTCCAACCTCAAAATTGTTTTGCTTCTGTAGCAATTCTGAGGTACCACTTCATCTCTTATGTTGACTAGTACAAAGAGAAGAAAAATGACAAATGTTGGAGGAGACATGGGATAATTGAGATACCAAGATGCTATTGTGCCTCTTTACCAAACAACTGGCTCTTCTTCATGAATTTCTTGCATCACTATAATTTATTTTCCCAATTCTTCCTCTATATCTCTTATTTGATTTGTAAAATCCTTTTTGATTTATTGCAGGGGTGGGGATAAGAACACCTGAGAACATTTCACATTTTTCTTTGAAGCTTTGGATATAGCAGTTTTAACTTTACAAAATGTTTGCTTATTTTTCTAGACTATTTCTTGATTTTTAACTCTATGCTAAAATGGGCTCTGCTTTTCGAACTATCTCTGTTTAAGCACTTTCCCAAGTTTCAGGGTTTTTATACAGTTCAGAGCTAATTCTGGGGCCCTGTAAGTTTTCCCTGCTTTCAAGGTGGTATGATCTTAAGACAGGTGGATTTACTCCTGGCTTGTACTCAATGGTCTTTAAGCAACCACAAAGCACTCTTTTCTGCTCTGGAACTGTGACCAAAGTTCTGGCTGTTCTACAGCTCCCAACTCTGCTGTTATTGCTCTTCTTCACCCTGGGAATATAACCCAAGAATGCAACCTGGATCCCAATATGGACAATGCAACCGAGTCTTTCCCCCCAGTGCCAGCAAAGGGACTGCTTCTTACTGTCTATGAGATGAATAATCTGGAAATCATTGCTGCTGCAAACTGCTTCAATTGCTCTCAGATCCATTACTGGTGCCAGTTGAGATTGCACTGAATTGTACTGCACTCTCATCCCAGTACAACACACCGTTTCTTGCTGAACTTCTAAGTTATCTTGGGCTAGAAAACTTTCACCAGTTCTTTTTGTATGTTCTAACACTCTAGAATTTATATTAGGGCACTTAAAGTTGTTTGGAGAGAAATTTAGAAAAGCTCAGGTTAATTCCTGCCTCTTCTCCATCATCTTGACTCTGCCCCCAATCTGAGGTTGTCTTTCTGTAATGTTCTTTCCTCATTATCATTTCTTTGCCCCCAATCTGAGGTTGTCTTTCTGTAATTTTCTTTCCTCATTATCATTTCTTTGCCCAACTTTTTCTCTATTATTCTTATTTGATTTTGAAAATTGTTTTTTTTTAGCTCTTCCAGGCATTCTTGTTGCGTTTGTGTTCAATTCAAATTTTTTTCCCGTTGAGGCTTTGTTTGTAGTTCTTTTGACATCACTGCTTTTTAAATTTGTTTCTTGTTCTTCCCTGTTATCATCACAGCTTTTTTAAGGCCATATTGTTTGTTTTTGTTTGCTCATTTGTTCAGCCTACTTCTTGGCTATGAACTTTATGTACAAGTTGGACTATATTCCTGGTGTGGGGGGTTATCTGTTCTAAGCATTACATTTTTTTCCTCACTGCTGTTTTCAGAATTAGTTCTAGGGAACTAGGAATTTTGGGTGCTTCTAAGGTGATGTAGAGAGAGGTATAGTCATGATTCTTCTGGTCTGCAGTCTGGTCCTTACCCACAAAAGGATCCTAATGTCTCGGGATTGCCATCCTTACTGCTTCTCAGGGTCAATGCTCCTTTGGGTCTGGAAGTGATACTGTTCCACAGGGCCCCTGTTCCCTTACTCTAGACCAAAAATGTTCCTCTCTTCCTTTGAACTGAGACCCAAAAGTGGTATTAGCAATGAATTAGCCAAACAGCTTCTGGCCCAGTCTCCAGAACAGACGGGGGTCCCCTGTAATCTCTTTCTGGCCGGCTGTGAGAGTCCCTTACCATCTTCTCCACTGAAAACTCCCAAAGCTGCTGCTGGTTCCTATCCCTACTGCCTGGTCCCATCACTGATAATTGCAATCATGTGGGCTCTAAGCCAGCCTCTATCCAGGCCCCTGAATCACAAATCTTTCCTTCCAACCTCCTAATTTGTCATAAGCTTAAAAAAGTCTCACCCTGACATTTTGTTAACTCTGTTACTCCAGAATTCAATTTGAGGCATTATTTTAAAGTTATTTGAAGGGGGAATGTTTGAGTGCCTGTTCTACATTATTATCTTCCACCATTCCTTCCTCTTGTTCTTATAATGTCTAAGGAGATATATCAAAGTAGAACTAAGACTATCAAATTGCTCTTCATCATAGAGCACATTATCTTTATTTGCAGATGTTTCATTTATAGGAAGTATATGAATTTTAGTGAGATCTGAGTCCTCCAATAGTGTGTTGGCTAATGTCACCCCCATTCAATAATCAAATTTCTAATTCCTCAAACTACTTATTTCTCAAAACCTATGTTCCCCAAACCCCGTAATCTTACCATGAACCTAAAATGTCCACTTCCATGATCAAGAACTCTGAAATGCCTTTATATGATCATAACCTCTTATTCAGTTTTCCTCAATACCTTGTTTTCCTCCTAAATTTTTTCATTCCCAGTATGACTTCCAATTTTGTATTCTTGCTATACCACATATGTTCTTTCCAAACTTGACAAACCCTTTAAATTAACCAGTTCAATTCTGTGCTCAAAGCTCTTATTACAGGCTATTATACTCATGTCTCACCAAATATTACTCACACCATCTATCTCCTCCCAACTAAATGACATGCTACTGAATTTGGAGGTCAAAAAACCATCCTGAATCCACTACTTATCTATATTTTCTAATCTTAAATATATTTTCCCTGTAGCAAGGTAATATTTTTTCCTTCTACCTGATTCTCTCTCCTACTCTCCATAGTATTCCAAATCTTTTCTCTCCCTCAAATTTCCCACATCTTTCTATCTTCTGCTTCAATTTAACTGAGACTCTCACCTTAACTCACTAATAAAGGAGGCATTCTCTCTAAACTCCCTTTTTTCCTCATCTCATCTCAAATCTTCCTTCTCAAAAGACTACAAGAACGTGTCTTTTTCCCATCCCTTCTTGGTATATCCTTAGATGCCATTCTTCTATACTCCTTCAGCCAAATAGTCCCAATAACATCCTCTTTCTCTTTTATCTTTCATTTCTATTAATTATTGATTCCTTCCCTGCTAACCTATAAACTCATACATATCTCAATTCTTAAAAACTCTCATTAGACTGTAAGATTCCTTTAAACTATCACCTTAAATCTCTTCCCATTTCTTAAATTCCTTTCTTCTCTCATTTTTCTAAAGCCTCTACAAACTAGTTTCATCACATGAAACTTCTTTCCAAAGTTAACAATGATTTCTTAAATATGAAATCTTTCCTAAAATATCATCTTTCTTAGCCAACCTCTGACACCAGATATTGCTGACTACTATCTTCTCACTGCTATTCCCTCTGGGTTTTTTAAGACATTTGCCTCACTTGGTATCTTCTGATTATTCTCAATTTCCACTGCTATAGCACAGACTCTCTTCTCTTTTTCTCTTTATACTTTCTCAATTAGTGACCTTATCAAACAAGAGTTTATAACTCAATTCAGATGATTTCCCCAATCTTTATAATCAGCCAGAATGGTTCCAGTTTAATACTCAAAGATAAAATGTAAGCTCCACTGTTTGGCTTTTCAAATCCTTAGATTTGAATACAATACATAGAATACAATAAAGCCAAAATTTCTGTCTTGCTGTTTTTGCTATGCAACACTTTTCTCTCCCTTTTCTGATACTATCCTCTATGCCTACAAAGTATTTATTGAAGTACTATCTTCTACATGATCTTATCCTTCCCCCACTCCATCCAGCTGTCAGTACCTTTCCTCTCAAAATGAATTTATGTATCTGTTCTATATACATCCATAAATGTGTATGTTAGCTCTCTCATTAGAACATAAACTGTTAAAGGGAAAAGGATATTTTGTTTTTCTCCTTTAAAGCCCATCACCCAGTGCGTTCTTAACAAACTTTTATTAATTGACTTACCAATGTTACAAGTATAAAACATCAGTCAGTTCTTGTATAGGAATCTAAAATCTATATGAATATCTCCCTTAGACCTCTTTTTCTGCCACAATAATGGTGATTTCAGAATTAAAAAGGGGAATCCGAATAGAGAATGAAGGCTATTGTTGTAATTTGATCTGTCTCATTAATTGCTGAGACCAAAAAAAAAAAAAAAAAAAGGCAGTAATTACTTGATGGCCAACCTGCTGGTGATGGGAAGAATCTTGTCACACCTCACTAAGTTGATCCTCAGATAGCCAATACTCAAAGCTTTTCTACCTGGTTAAAACCAGCCAAAACTTGACCTCCACTGGCATTGTCCTTCAAGAACTCATGGCCATCTCCACAACACAAGAAAGCATGGGAGCATTTTTATGGAACATATTTATCTAAACAAAATTTTAAAGTTCCTTAAAAAATATAATAAACATTCAATTTAATAAACAGTTTTGCTGTTTGTCGGAAAACATAAAGTAACAAACTCAGTCAGCCAATAAATGTAGAAGCACATTCCAAATAAGAGTCTTCCAAAAAAGAAATTAAAGTTTTAAACATAACAGTTAAAGAAAAGGAAAAGAAAATTTTTCCAATCATTTTAAAGTTAAAATCTTTTGAAAATTTATTGAAATTCCTCTCAGTCTAAATACAAAACAACAATTTTTTTTAATGACAGTCATTATCATAGACCTTCATTATTATAATATACAGCAATACCCTCATATCCACAGGATATGTAAAATCCTAAACTGAATATTTAATAATTAGCTATATTATAGTTTGCCTGGGTTTTGCAGCACTGAAACTTTGCTTTACTACAATTTATTGCAAGTTTGCTCAATGATGATGCTTGCCAAAATTAATTCTACCAATAAATATATTTCTAAACTCTCAACTATTAATAAGATCTAGTCAATATCATGCAGCTTTTGTAGCACTCGTTTTAACTGATCAAAGAACTTTTGTTTTTAACCTATTTCTGGATTTCTAATGGTGTTATAGATAAGAACTCCAGATAAGGGGGATGTTACTGAATCTTTCTAAAAAGATTTAACTGCCAATCTTTGCCTTTAAAATTTAGGACCTGCTAGTTTAATGACATGATAAAGAAAATTCATAAGTTTTCTAGCCTTCTATTACAAATCATCCAAAAATAAAAAATTTGGAACTGAAATAAACTTTACAATCAAACTGGAATATTAAAACAGTCATTCTGTAAGAAACAGAACAGGAACTTATATTTCTACAGTTTAAAAAGACAACGTTCAAGACAATAGCATTCACATTTGCAGAAACATTTTTGTCCTTCTAAATGAAGTTTTTAAAATAATTTATTCATTTATCTGATTGGATTTGTTTATTTTTTTTTATTTGACTGGGGGTGGGAGTGGGGGTGGGGGTAAGGGGGAGGGGGAAGCACAGAGAAGGGAAGAGACGAGAGTATGTTTAACTTACCATAAATGTGTCCAGTGTAAATGTGAGAGGTATCATAATCAAGTACTTGATCTGACATTACTACTTTAAAGTCATCAGTGAAAAGGGATGTATCTCTCTTCATTCGTAAGTTGAAATGTCTGCAAAGTGAGGGAAGAAAATTGAATTTAAGATTCCAATTTCAAACAATATTAAAAACTAGCAAAATATGAAGAGTTATAGAAAATCTACTCGTCTCTGCACAAGCGATTCTTTATGCAAAAATAAAATTATAAAATATAGAGACAAAATTTTATATGCTATACTTAGCATCTGAATAAAGGAACTTTCTGAATTACATACACCTCAATTGTGACTGTGCATGCACAACACATGCATACACATAAGCAAATCTTGCTTCCCAAATTCACCCCAACACCATACTAGACACCAAATTATGCTGGGTCTATCCTAACTAAGCCAAATGATCAAATTTCTCAACCTCACCAATTCTTTTTTTCCCCTTAATGTGTCAGGCAATGTGCCATAATCCTCACTCTTTCATTATTTACAGCTAAATAGTCTAAAATTTAAAAATGTAAGTTCTTTAAACCTGTCTCTCTCTTTCTTTGTGTGTCAAAGGATATGTAGACAACAGCAAACTATTTACAGTGAAAGAAGGCTCCAAATCTCTAATAGGAAGAGAAACTTAATTCAAAACAACCCTGAGATCTCATCTTATACTGAAGTATATTAACAAATGTGACAAAAAAAATGGAAAGAGTAAATGTCAGGAATTGTGGAAGGACAGGTAAACTAATGCATTGCAAGAAGATGTGTGAAATGAGACAATTCCAGAAAGTCCTTTAAAATTAAAATGAAGCACCTATAATGTACTCTTTGACCCAGAGAGTCCACTACTAACATACCCAATAAGTAACTGACAAAAAGAAAAAAATTTAAGGTCTACAACTACAGTATTTTATAGCAGCAGCAGCATTTTGTTAGCTAAGATCTTGAAACAAAGCAAACACTTATCAATTTAAGAATGAAACCAGTATTCACATGATTAGAGAACAAACTGTGGTACACAAATATAAAGGGCCTATTACTGTGTTGTTTTAAAAAAATATGAAAAATGAAGAGAAGTATAGCATGAACTGATTACAGCCAAACAAACATACCCAGGAGCTATAACCATGGAAACAGAAAGTACAACCATCATAAAATAACTTAACATAAATGTTACAAAATATGAAGAAACTTGTCTCCAAAAAAAGATATAAGGAAGAAAAGTCAACAAATATTGGAAAATCATACATAATTCAATTTCTTTTCAATGTATGGTCAGCTCTGCTGAAATTTCTTCTTCTCTTCTTCCTTATGACACTAACCATCTCTTTAAACTCATCTCTTAAAAAAAATATTTTTTGACCTTTGCTCTATATTAGTTTGTTCTATCAGTGAGCTAAACAAGAACTTTAACCCTAGTTGCTAATGATAATACTTTATGGGACAAAATGAAAGTCATAAGTTTTAAGTCAAATTAAATCTAATGAACTATCTAACAATCAAAACAACATGGAGAAAAAATCCTTTTAACAAGTACTTCTTTATATGCCAAAAACTAGATTAGGTACTAGGGCCACAAAAGCACAACTACTACAGTCTTTGTCCCCAGTTGACATTTTAAACTCAGCCCACCCCAACTCAATTCAGGTATAATAAACAAAGTAAGTATTTTAGGATTTTTTTAGATAAGACATAGAATTTCCTAGGTATAGGGAATCTTTCTACTAGTACATATAAGAATTAGTTCATTTTCTAAAGGTCTTAAGAGAACTGCCCTAGGACACTGAAAGGTTAAATAACTTGCCAAGGATCACAATATCCCCATTTGTGTCACAGATGTGACTTAAATTCAATTCTTCTCTAATTCTTAGCCAGATCTCTATCGACCACATTATGTTACAGTTCACAAAACATATACAAAACATACACAGGATTAATTTAGAGAAGGAAAGCAGCTGTAGAGAATGAGCTGAGCTTTGATGGTAATTTAGGGATTTTAAGTGAGGACTCCTAGACATAAAAAAGTGTACCTCCCTAATTTATTTACAAAGGTGAATGGAGAATACTACACACACTGGCAAACATGATTAGTATTTTGATTTGCTAAAATTACTTCCTTTTTCTGTATCCTTTCTTTAAAAGAATGGAAGAAAGAAAACATTTATTAATTACTTACTATGTGCCAGTAAACAAGTCAGAAAGAAAGAAAAAAGAATGATTTTATAAATGAGTTTATAAATTTTATTAACAAATTAAGAAAAAGATAGGATATTACATTGTTGGTGGAATTGTGAACACATCCAGCCATTCTGGAGAGCAATTTGAAACTTGCTCAAAAAGTTATCAAACTGTGCATACCCTTTGATCCAGCAGTGTTTCTACTGGGCTTATATCCCAAAGAGATACTAAAGAAAGGAAAGGGACCTGTATGTGCCAAAATGTTTGTGGCAGCCCTGTTTGTAGTGGCTAGAAACTGGAAAATGAAAGGATGTCCATCAACTGGAGAATGGTTGAGTAAATTGTGGTATATGAATGTTATGGAACATTATTGTTCTGTAAGGAATGACCAGCAGGATGAATACAGAGAGGACTGGCGAGACTTACATGAACTGATGCTAAGTGAAATGAGCAGAACCAGGAGATCATTATATACCTCAACAATGATGTTGTTTGAGGATGTATTCTGATAGAAGTGGATCTCTTCGATAAAGAGAGCTTTAAATGATCAAAGATGAACAGAAGCAGCTACACCCAGAGAAAGAACACTGGGAAATGAATATAAACTGCTTGCATTTTTGTTTTTCTTCCCGGGTTATTTATACCTTCTGAATTCAATTCTCCCTGTGCAACAAGAAAACTGTTCAGTTCTGCACACATATATTGTATCTAGGAGATACTGTAACCCATTCAACATGTAGACTGCTTGCCATCTGGGGGAAGGGGTGGAGGGAGGGAGGGGAAAAATCGGAACAGAAGTGAATGCAAGGGATAATGCTGTAAAAAATTATCCTGGCATGCGTTCTATCAATAAAAAGTTATTTAAAAAAAAAAAAAGAAAAGAAAAAGATAGGATAGTTTATCTTTCAGATCTGTAAAGGAGGAAGGAATGTGTGACCAAAGAAGAACTGGAGATCATTACTGATCACAAAATACATAATTTTAATTATATTAAATTTAAAAGGTTTTGTACAAACAAAACTAATACAGACAAGAGTAGAAGGGAAGCAATAAACTGGGAAAACATTTTAACATCGAAAGGGTCTGATAAAGGCTTCATTTCTAAAATAGAGAACTGACTCAAATTTATAAGAATTCAAGCCATTCTTCAATTGATAAATGGTTAAAGAATATAAACAGACAATTTTCAGATGAAGAATTTGAAACCATTTTTAATCATATGAAAGGTGCTCTAAATCACTATGATCAGAGAAATGCAAAAAAAACCAACTCTCCACTACACACCTCTCAGGTTGGTTAAGATGACAGGAAAAGATGATGACCAATGTTGGAGGGATTTGGGAAAACTGGGACACTGATGCATTGTTGGTGAAACTATGAACAAATCCAACCATTCTGGCGAGCAATTTGGAACTATACTCAAAAATTTATCAAACTGTGCAGTGTTTCTACTGGACTTATATCCCAAAGAGATCTTAAAGAAAGGAAAGGGACCCACATGTGCAAAAATGCTTATGGCAGCCTTTTTTGTAGTGGCAAGAAAATGGCAACTGAATGGATGCCCATCAATTGGAAAATGGCTGAATAAGTTATGGTACGTGAATGTTATGAAATATTATCGTTCCATAAGAAATGATAAATAGAATGATGTAAGAGAGGTGTGGAGAGACTTACATGAACTGATGTTAAGTGAAATGAGCAGAACTAGGAAATCACTGTACAAGACAACAAGATTATGTGATGATCAATTTTGATGGACATGGCTCTCTTCAACAATGAGATGATTCAGACCAGTTCCCATAGTTTGGTAATGAAGAGAGCCATATACACCCAGAGAGAGAACTGTGGGAAATGAGGGGGTCTACAACATAGCATTTTCACTCTTTTTGTTGTTGTTTGTTTGCATTTTATTTTCTTTCTCATTTTTTCCAGTCTGATTTGATTTTTCTTATGCAGCAAGATAATTGTATAAATATGCATGCATATATTGGATTTAATATATATTTCTACTATGCTTAACATATGTTGGACTATTTGCCATCTGGGAAAGGAGTGGGGGAAGGCTCATAAAGAAGAATACACTCTATTTGTTCTAATTCATTCAATAAATCAATATACATTAAGGCGAGTAACTTCTATAATGGAAGATACTCTGCAATGTGCTAGAGAGTTTAAAATAATAACAGCTAATAGTTATATAACCTTTAACGATTGGTAACAATCTTTTTTACAAGATAAAAATGAAAGAGCCTTAGATCTCACTCAGGAAGCTTACATTCTATTGTCCACTACCTCTTACTGTCCCCTAAATACAACACATTCCAAATTAAGACAACTCTAAGGTATCACTTCACACCTCTCAGATTAGCTAAGATGACAAAAAAAGTAATGATAGACATTGGAGGGGATATGGGAAAACTGGGACACTAATACATGTGGAAACTGAATTGATCCAACGATTCTGGAGAACAATTTGGAACTATGCCCAAAAGGTTATCAAACTGCATACTCTATGATCCTCAGTGCTTCTACTAGGCTTATAGCCCAAAGAAATCATAAAAAAAGGAAAAGGACCGACATGTGCAAAAATGTTTGTGGCAGCCCTTTTTGACCTCAAGGAATAATTACATTCTTTATGTAAAAGTTGCAAATCAGATTAATTTAAATTATGCCTTATATTGTTAAAATTGATTATCTAAAATAAAAAGGAAACTGAGGACAAAGTTACTGAGTCACCTATGATTATCTGCAAAATTAACATTTGCATATCAAACCAGGTCACCTGACCCCTTAAGAGGACAGAGAGGAGTGATTTGAAGAAATGGTTTTTACAACAACAACAACAAAAAAAAGGAATTAGAGAAATAACCAAAATTTGTTTTGAAGATAATTCAATTTCACAAGGCACATCACCTGACTAATTAGCTCCTCTCAAACTTTTTTAATCCTGTATCTATACAGGTACAGACAGTACCAGGTACTTAGAAAAAGGAACTTATGATCAGTGCCTGGCAGTCACCCATTCATTTTCCTGAACAGAGTCCACAACTACACTAAAACTGCAAAGAGGAACTTGGCCTCCAACTAACCTTTCTTCAGCTGCCAGAATGAGGACTTAGCCTCTGATCAATCTCTTTCTGCCAGAAAAAAAAATCTAGCTTTTTAAAAGGGTAATCCTATCAGTATTTTATATCATATTCTAAATTATCTGCTACTAAATGATAAAGTCTTCTCAACCTATCTATTCACTAAATCTATAGAAATACTTAAGAGACTATGTTAGTTTGGCCAGCTATGTTGTTAAAACTAGCTCTTTCTAAAGAAAAGGGCATAAACAAACATAAAATAATGGCAAAAAAATGGGCAGTTGGTAGCACAGTGGATAGAGTGGTATACTTGGAATCAGAAAAGACATCTTTTTGAGTTCAAATCTAGTTCAAACCCTTACTAGCTATGGAACATTGGGCAAATCACTTAACCCTGTTTTGCCTCAGATTCCTCATCTGTAAAATAAGCTGGAGCAGAAAATGGCAAACCACTCCAGTATCTTTACCCAAGAAATCCCAAATGGTCAGACACAGGTGAAACAACTGAACAATAACATGCTTTATGTATTTGCTTGTAAATACATAAATAAGAACTAATGAAATTTCCCCTACATTTTTAAATAAAAACCTATAATTTTGTTCTAAGGAGGAAAAAATTACCATTTATTCTAAATCTAGCTATGTATTGCCAAGGAATATTGAATGTCAGAAGGGACATGATCATTAAAAATTTAAAAATTATCTAATTCATGCTTTAATTTTGTAGTTAGAAAAAAAATGAAATACAGAAAGGCCTGAAGCTAAGTACATAGGGCAGTTAAATATTGTTGAAGCAATTTAACATTTAAATGGCTCAATCTAGCCACATTATCTTCAATATTATTTTCTACCTCTCTTTTAATATGAACACTCTTATCCAAGCAAACTGTTTTCCTCACCATTCTTCAAGTATGTCTTTTTGTCCATCTGATTGGAAAGCCTATAATCATGTCATGCTTCCTAAACCTTCTTCTCCAAGAGTTATACAGATTAAATATTCCTTTATTACCTAAAATTCTTATTTATAAATAAGAGATTACAAACCATCTTTTCATAGGCTTGATAATGCAGTGCCATTATTATGTTATAATACCCATCTTCTTAATTATAACATAAGTTCTTTGAAGGATTAAAATTATGTCTTAAACTTTTGGACAAACTTTAGGTAAGTAACACTTATGGGATACTTTTGTGTGGGAACAGATCACAACCTAGGAATTAAAAGAGTGTAAGAACTAGAGAGTGATGTCTCAGGCAACAAAAGTTAAGTGATTTGCTCATTGTCACATATTACTAAATATTTAAAGGACAGAATCTGTACCCAATTCTTTCTGACTTCAGGTTCAAGGCTCTTATATTATGCTGCCTCTACAATGATCTATTTAATATTGAGTAAATATTTGCTGACTAAGTGAACCAACAAGGTAACAACAAGGGTATTCAATCAATAATTGCTAATTAACTAACTTTTCTTTGTTATGCCAAATATTACAAATAGCACGACAGGCTGAAATGAAAATTAGAAAGCAAAGGGGAAAAGATATGAACTCAAATTTTAGTTTATGAAAAATTGACATTGCAGAATGACAAAACCTAATACTAAATTCTATTGTAAATGTTATTCTGACATGTAATAATGATTAGGAAAAATAGCCAGAATATAGCAGCAAAACAGGAACAAGATAATTATTAACACATAAAATCATACATCTAAGTTTATTAAATCCTTATAAATCATAGAGCTCATTTTTTCTATTATCTGATACTTATATTTAACATATCATGGACTGATTTTGCATTTACAATTTTAAGGATATGATTTTTAAAGGATCATAAATCTAGCATTAAAAGAGATCTCAGAATTCAGATTGTACAAACACTTCATTTTACAGATGAAGTAAATGTGGAAGCAATCTTTTAAAACTGGTATACCTGGGCAATAGGGCATGGTGAAGAAGTCAAAGAAATCCAAAATTAGTGAATCCAATTAGGAAATGAGGAAATGTCTCTCCTATTTCCCCTATTTAAATGCGCACTGGGGAGTGTGTCCAATTCCATTTTACAATCAGAGGAGCAGAGGATAGCAATGAGGTTTGAGTGCCAAGGCAGATTAGATCTTATAAAATTGTAAGATTTCCCAAAGATGAGTTTATTGGAAGCATGGTAAAGAAGCCAAAGAAGTCCAAAATGAGTGCAGCCAGTTATGAAATAAAGTGTCAAGGGTAGGTTCCTTTTCATATCTGCCTCTTATGCTGTCCATCCTATCTGTCTTGTCTCTAGTAGTGCCCTTCCACATGTCTGCAACTTTTTCCTCTCAGTTTTGGTCAAGTCCAGGCATAGCTGGTGTTTCAGTTTCAGTGGGCCTCCTCTCTCTTTTCTGTTCTCACCCCAGCAAAGGTTTCTTTCTATTCTTTCTTCCTCCCTTCTTTACAACCAGGCAAATCTTCATTACGTAAAAAATGTTTTACAAAGAAATATTCAAAACTGTTCATTTAAAGTGAGAAATGTCTGCATTTAAAAATGCTTCTCTCTCTCCCTTAAATAATAGGGTCAGGGTTAAGAAGATCGATGGACAATTTAAAACAAATGAAACTATGCTATAAATCCCTTAATACCACACACTATATATAGGTTAAATTCAACAAAAGGTTTTCTAGGGGAAAAAAAGGTTTCAGGAAAAATGTCAATAGAAAGATAGAAGAATGATCTAGGCAAAATGTAAAATAACTAGGTAGGCATGGTCTCCCCTTTGTGTCCCAGCTCTTTATCATTAACTGCTTATAATATACCAGCTAAAACTGAACTGGTATCTTGAATGAAATCTAGTTGTTCCCAATTAATGTTTTCTCCTGATCCCCACTAAAAAAAGATACCACTCATTCAATTTACCCAATTCATTCAATGAAGTATAAAAGTTGGGAAATTCCATCCCAATGTAATCACTGTTCCAGCATCTCAATTAATTTCTTCCTTTTCTGAAGCACATACTACTAGTTTATCCAACTACCTTTTACAGCTTCAGTCTACTAACCTCCAAGGACTGTCTCACATTCCTCAAGGACTTTGGCATTTTATTAATACATCTTTCCACTTCCATCCAATGGCATCATAATAAGTGATTTCACCAATCATGTTTATGCCAATACCCTGGGTTTCATACTTCTTTGAAGAACTCCTCAACTTTGACCTCTATCTCAATTCTATTTCATCAGCAATCCAGAATGAATCAAACAAACCCAAATCTTTCGATCCTAAAGCATATGTACCTTCGACTGTACCAAGCCTCGTGTCCTATGGAAAAGGTTTCTTGAACTCTTCAAATGGTACTTGAAAAAAATTAGCCTTAAGAGAATTAGAAGCTCCAAGAGGCAAAGAAGAATAGAGAAAACATTTCAGGTCTGAGGAACAACCTTTGTAAAGGTACAATGACAATCATGCATGAAGAATAGCAAATGGACCAGTCTGACTAGAATAAAGAGTATCTTATCAGCCAGAGAGCTGGCTAAGGAGTGCCACTACTGGGTTTGTAATCCAAAGAGATCACAGAAAAAGGCCCACATGTGCAAAAATCTTTGTGGCAGCCTTTTTTGTAGTGGCAAGGAACTAGAAACTAAATGGATGCTCAGCAGTTGGGGAATAACTGAATGAATAAGTTAAAGCATATGAATGTAATGGAAAATTATTATTCTATAAGAAATGATCAGCAGACTGATTTCAGAAAGGCTAGAAAGGTTTATATGAATTGATCTAAGTGAAGTGAACAGAGCCAAAAGGACACTGTACACAGCAACAACACGATTATGTGATGATCAACTGTGATAGATCTGGCTCTTTTCAACAAAAGAAGTGTCATCCGCATCCAAAGGACTATGGAGACCGAATGTGGATCACAATACAGTATTTTCACCTTTTATTATTGTTGTTTGCTTTTTTGCTTATTTTCTCACCCCCCCCCAACCTTTGATCTGATTTTTCTTGTGCAGCATCAACGCACACCATTTTCACCTCTTTTGATGATGTTTACTTTTTTTTATCTTGCAATTTTTCCTTTTTGCTCTGACTTTTCTTCACAACATGACTAACATGGAAATATTTTTAAATGATTTAACATGTATAACCTACATTAGATTGCTCGCTATCCTGGGGAGAAAAGAGAGGGGAAAAAAATTTTCAAACTGAAAATCTTTCAAAAATGAATGTTGATGCTGAGTGAAATGAGCAGGACCAGGAAATCATTATATACTTCAACAATACTATATAATGATCAGTTCTTATGGATCTGGCCATCTTCAGCAATGAGATGAACCAAATCAATTCCAATGGAGCAGGAATGAACTGAACCAGTTACACCCAGCGAAAGAACTCTGGGAGATGACTAAGAACCATTATGTAGAATTCCCAATCCCTATATTTTTGTCCGCCTGCATTTTTTATTTCCTTCACAAGATAATTATACTATTTCAGAGTCTGATCCTTTTTGTACAGCAAAATAACGGTTTGGACATGTATACTATTTTGTATTTAATTTATACTTTAACATATTTAACATGTATTGGTCATCCTGCCATCTAGGGAAGAGGGTGGGAGAAGGAGGAGGAAAATTGCAACAAAAGGTTTGGCAATTGTCAATGATGTAAAATTACCCATGCATATAACTTGTAAATAAAAAGCTATTAATAAAAAAAAAATAAAAAATTTAAAAATGAATGCTGAAAACTATCTTTACATGTAATTTGAAAAATAAAATACTACTGAAAATTTTTAGAAGGAAGGAGAGGAAAGGAAAGAGGAGAGAGGAGAAAGAAGGGGAGAGGGAGAGAAGAAAGGAGTGAAGGGGGAAGAAAATAAAAGAAAAAGAAGGAAGGTGATAAAGAGGAAAGGGAAGGAAAGAAGGAAGAAAACCTGGAGACTTTAAATGCCAAGAGTTTGTATTTTAATTTAGAAGCAATCATTATAAAATGGATCTTCTTGAGCAAGAGTGTAACAGACACACACTTTGGAAATAAAAATAACTTCTCAAATTACTGTTTCCTATTTCAAAATCATGTTTTTCAATAAAACACTTCCTTGGGGACAAGATTATAAGAAAACAGAATCATAGATCTATAACCTAAGGGATCTGGGAGGCCATCTAGTTCAATTCCTTCATATCATAACTGAGTAAAATGATATACCAGACAGCTAAAATATATGCTACCTTAAATAGAAAACAAGCACCAGAAACCTCCCAAGAGAGTTTTACTGTTTTCTTTCAAGTGCTTAGCACATAATAAGCACTTCATAACTATATTTTCATTCAAAAATAAGTTGTCTTTAAAAAGTTGTTTCTACAAACTCTATACTGTATCACTAGATACCATTCCAATCCCAAGTCCTTCAACTCTAGGATCTTCTTGAAAACAAATACCTATTGCTTTCATCTATCTTATCTTACTCCCTTACTCCTAATAGAATCTATTTTTTTAATCTGATTAAAACCTGATTTCAACTTAACTTGATTTAATAATATTCAGCCTCAACTCCAGCCCATTCAACTATGTTTTAACATCTTTAAGCATCCCTAAATTTTCTTTTCCTTTTGTTCAATCACCTATACTAGTCAAATCTCAGTATTAACAGAATTCTAATATTTTCCTTCCCTTTTGAGAAGTCATAAAACTGACTGATCATTACATGTATATTATCCTCACAGCTATTGGGAAATCTTTATTATCTGTAGTTCACTCCCTATGATATTCTCCAAAGTAACTAATCTCAAACCTCCTCTACTGGACCTTCAATGCTCCTTTTTTTCCATACAAGTCAACAATACAATTCATTAAGTATTTATCTAGCTGTCCATATGAGCTCCTTTTCTTATCTTCATCTCAACATTTCTCCCAATCTTTATAACCACCTTGATATTCTGTCTCTAAGAAGTATTTTTCCTTATTTTTAATACCAGTACTCAAACTTCATTAGTACCTTCTACACCTCTCACTGGAAGACAGAGCTGTATATTCCTCAACCTCCATTCAAGAAGGGGAAGACAGGAGAATACTCATTTCCCATCCAGCTGCATTCACTATGATCTTCTTTGATTTCTCCAGTGTCTTTTCATGCTAATATCTTCCCCACCTCATCCCTCTCCCACTTTTCTGCTTTCCTTTTTTTTGGTATGGGCTGCCTGTAAAATTAATTGTAAGCTCTTCGATGGTATTTCCCCAGTTGATTAGCATAGGGCCTGGCACGTAGTAGGAACTTAATAAATGTTTACTATCAACAATAATAACTTTTGCCTTCACCACCTTCCCCATTTATGTTCTCAATTCCAATTCCACCCACATCTTTCTCCAGAAACATTCCTCATCATTTATGCCCTCGTTTTTAATCTTTTCTCTCTCTCTCTGTTGACTGGCTCTCTTTTGCTATAGCCATGCTTGAGTCTGCATAACCTAATTTTTGAAAAAAAATTTCCCATAATATTAGTATGCTCATATCCTTTACTATCAATCTCTATAAACCTTCTAGAAAACAGTCTTCAGTCCACATCTTCATTTTTAAACAGACATTCACTTTAAAACGCATTCTACTAAAACTATACTAGGCAAAAGATGATAAACAGTAGACAAATTCAGTGGCTTTTTCATTGTCTCTAAACTTTCAGCTATAATCAACACTTAATCACATATGTCTTCTGGAGACTTGCATTTATACTAGTCTAATTCTATTCCTCTCTCCCCCTCCCTCTCTCTCATTAGCTGCCCTTCCTTCCATGTCCTAAAAGTTAACATTTCCCCATTCAGGATTCTGTTGTTAATCCTATTCATTTTTAAAGGTTTTTTCTAAAATAATTTCATCCAATATCATGCCTTCTGTTATACCTTTTATACAGATGAATTTCAAATCTTTCTCTAGTCCTTCCTTCATGAGTCTTAAAACATTTTATTCAACTTACTGATTTTCTAGATAAGGAAACTGAGACTAAAGAGAACTAATTTGCCCATAAATTACACAGAAATTAAGTAGCAGAAAAGGTATGTCTCTGCCCTTAATTCATTAGCTTTCTAAAGTGGCTATTTCTCAGTATGGTAGGAAAGATCTCTCATGATATGACTCAAACCTATTCTATCAGTTTTTATGTCTGACCATCCTCCTTTAAATATCTTGTACTTATTCCTTATTACATCAGATTCAAACTTCTGAATTTTAATTGCCTTCATCATCTAGATTCATTCAAAATCTCCACACATATTTCTCACTACCTTCAAATATAAATCATCTTTATCTACTGAAACAGACCTTAATATTCTTAATATTTCCAAAGATGTTATTATTATTCATCTCTCTTTGTTTTTTGTTTATTCTATTTCCATTTCTTAAATTTTCCTCACCCCTCATTTATCAGTAAGCATAAATCCTAGCTTACTTCAATATTTCCCTCAATAATTTCTTCAATATTCAAATTTTTTATATCCTTTTTGTAGAATTTTCTAATTAATTCCTTCCTCAGAGGTCTTTTGTGGGAGCACTCAGTAGCTCACTAATTACTGTTTTCATAATACTAGTCTTGTTATTGCAGCTCAACATTGCCTTCAGGGTAGAGATTGTTTTATACAGGATATCCTACACTTAAGAATGAGTCATATTCCAAAAGTTCAATTGAAAATGAATTGTTTAGAAATCAAAACACATTTTCTCATAGAAAAATTGTTATGAATAGTGTTTAGCTACTCAGTTTAGGTCACAAAAGGATAATTAACCCAAAATATAACTCAAGTATAAAACAGGAAACTGAGTATCTGTTAACAAAACATGCCAATTTACCATAATATTTTTTTACTAAGCACATAGAACATACAGATATGCATAGACAGAAACGGGAACTTAAGGTTGACTGTAACTACATTCTGCCTAATTCTCTAGTATCAGGACTTATATTAAATGTTAAAAAATTCAGTCTCATAAGATTTCAGTCCAGTCCAGACTATGAAATTCAGGCAAGTATCTCAACCTTCAATATTAGCTCTTCTCCCAATAGGAGTGGGAAAAGAGTTTCCTTGAATTTTGTGCTCAGTCATAGCATCACAGGATCTCAAGCTGAAAAGGAGCTTAGAGATCATCAAATCCAACCTTTACTTAAAAGGTAAGAAAATAATTGGGCTCCTAGGAATTAAATGACATGCCCAAGGTCATACAGGTGGCAACTACCAAAACCTGGATCAGGCCTAAATAGTAGAAATTGTTTCTCCTATGTCCAGAATGATGTATTATTATTGGCCAGAAACAAATCAGCCTGACACAATTTAAAAATTACATTTTAAAATCCTTTACAACCTAGACCCAGAACATATCTTTTTAAGCTTATTGGACATACTTCCTCCTTCTAACTGACTTGCTCTATAAATGATATTCCATCTATCATCACTGTGCCTTCTTGGCTGTCCCCCTCCTATATGGAACACAAGCCCTACTCATCTCTACCTCATAAAAATCCTGTCTGCCAAATATGAAAATAAGTTTAAAAGGACTGCACATATTTAACCTATATCAGATTGCTTGTTGTAGCAATGAGAAAGGTAAAGGAGGGAAGAAAAAAATTTGGAACACAAAATCTTTAAAAAATGAATGTTGCAAACTATTTTTACATGTATTTGTAAAAATAAAATATTACTGAGAAAAATTAAAAAAAAAAAATCCTGCCTACCCATACAACTCAAAACACTACTTTCTAGATGAAGTGTTTTGCTGATGTCTCCAGTTACCTGTGTTCTCCTACCCAAATGTCATTTATTTATTTGCATTTTTTTTTCTATTTATTTGGAATAAAATTTAAGTGTACTTGTTTCCCCATTAGAATATATATTCCTTAAGAATAGGGATTATTTAATTCATGGTGTTTATATTCCCATGAGCTATACCTAGTACTCGTTAGAAATAATACATAGTTCTAATCAAAAAAGAAAATATGAACAGAATATACACATGAAAACTGAGGTGGAATAATATGATAATATATGAAAGGGTCAAAGAGAAAAACAATAGAACATATTAAAGTAAATAACAACTGTATGGGACGGATGCTAGACCATTTTTCCAAATTAACTAATCAGAGACATCTTCAAGTACAAAGAGAAAGCACTTATTTAATCCCTGCAGGGAGAGACCTAAACACATCTGGGAACCAACCCAACTGCCATGTGCTCCTGAACCTGATCAGCCAGAAATAGAATAGCCAATTAAATAGAAAAAGGCCCAAGCTTTTTCATTGGGTAGACTAAAAGGCGTACTATCCTTGATCAATGGTTACGAATATTGTCTGTTTCCTATGAGTCAAGTCACTTCATTTAGTTCTTGCATCCCAGAATGGGAATAGGGATCATGTGACTTCCTGACACCCAAGGCTCAAATGGGCATGGGGATCATGTGACTTAGACCTAGTCTCATAAACCTGAGAAAACTTCATCCAATCAATTCCATTCACAACTATGACACAACATACCTCTACCCTGATTAAATGGATATTCATCTTCAAGACATATGCAAAATTTAAATACAAATAAAGGAAAACATAATGAATGAAACATTCGGTGTTAATAGCTGTGTTATGTCAATATAATAAAAAAATTACCTAAACTGAGCTAAAGATTTTATGAAAACTGTCAACAGAATACAAAAACTGTAGAAAGCAACTAAAAAATTCATTTGGGGCAGTTAAGTGGCACAGTGGATAAAGCACTAGTCCTGCAATCAGGAGGACCTGAATTCAAATCTGACCTCAGATATTTAACAATTCCTAGCTATATGACCCTGGGCAAGTCTTAACTTAACCCCAATTGCCTCAGCCCCCTCCACCCCAAAAAAAATTTCATTTAAATGAATAAAAACATCTAGAGTCTCAAGGTAAATAAAAGAGCAAAGAAGTTTTAATAACATCTAGTACCTATATAGCTCTTTAAGTTTTGCCAAGTGTTACATCTGTTACCTCATTTAATCCTCAATAACTTTGGAAGGTAAATGCTATTATTTCAAAAATAAGGGAAGTGAATTTTCAGAGGATGAAATTGAAACTATTACCACTCATATGAAAGAGTGTTCCAAATCACTATTGATCAGAGAAATGCAAATTAAGACAACTCTGAGATACCCCTACACACCTGTCAGATTGGCTAAGATGACAGGAAAAAATAATGATGAATGTTGGAGGGGATGCGGAAAAACTGGGACACTAATGCATTGTTGGTGGAGCTGTGAACGAATCCAACCATTCTGGAGAGCAATCTGGAATTATGCCCAAAAAGTTATCAAATTGTGCATACCCTTTGATCCAGCAGTGTTTCTATTGGGCTTATATCCCAAAGAGATACTAAAGAAGGGAAAGGGACCTGTATGTGCCAAAATGTTTGTAGCAGCCCTGTTTGTAGTGGCTAGAAACTGGAAAATGAATGGATGCCCATCAATTGGAGAATGGCTGGATAAATTGTGGTATATGAATGTTAGGGAATATTATTGCTCTGTAAGGAATGACCAGCAGGATGAATAGAGAGGACTGGCGAGACTTACATGAACTGATGCTAAGTGAAATGAGCAGAACCAGGAGATCATTATACACTTCAACAACGATATTGTATGAGGACATATTTTGATGAAAGTGGATTTCTTTGACAAAGAGACCTAACTGAGTTTCAATTGATAAATGACGGACAGAAGCAGCTACACCCAAAGAAAGAACACTGGGAAACGAATGTGAACTATCTGCATTTTTGTTTTTCTTCCTGGGTTATTTATACCTTCTGAATTCAATTCTCCCTGTGCAATAAGAAAACTATTCGGTTCTGCAAACATATATTGTATCTATGACAGACTGCAACATATCCAACATATATAGAACTGCTTGCCATCTAGGGGAGGGGGTGGAGGGAGGGAGGGGAAAAATCGGAACAGAAACAAGTGCAAGGGATAATGTTGTAAAAAAAATTACCCTGGCATGGATTCTGTCAATATAGTTATTATTAAATAAAAATTAAAAAAAAAAAAAAAGAAAAAAAGAAAAAAAAGGGAAAAAAAATAAGGGAAGTGAAACAAATAGGTTAAATAACTTGCCCAAGCTAGATTTTGACCCAGGTTTTCCTGATTCCAGGTCCAGCACTCTATTCTTTGCAACACTTACTACGTCCCCTAATTACCTGGGAGCCTGCACAACTAGATCTCAAATTACCATGTAAAGCAATAATCATAAAAATTATACACTTTTAAAATAGTAAAGTAGGTCCGAAAACAGACATAGCCTCATTAAAAAAAAAAAAAAAAAAAAAAAAAACAAGAACCCAAACTACTGGAGACAGAGTAAGAAAGAATGGGAGGGCTAAAAGAAAGTTAATTTTACAAGAACTACAAAGAAAGTTTTAAAGTAGAAATTAGGTTTAGACTAGTACTGAACACAATGTAAGAAAACTTCAAATGGATATAAAAACTAGACTTTAAAAGATCACATAAGTAAATTAGGAGAACAAAAAGAATATTATTTTTTTCCATGAATGACTGATATAAAAGCAAAACAACAACAATAAAATTTAATTTTTTTAAGAGAAAAAAAAGCTCCACATATAACAAAATGTTGGTAATATAAATTTCTGTGACAATAAAGAAAATGTAAACAAAAAAGATATCCAACAAATTGAAAAATGAGTGGCATGTGCACACGTGTGTACACATACACACACAGCCTCTAAATATAATGAAAGTTACTGTATCATTAAAAGAACTAGAAGGAATTCCAGAAAACTTGGAAACAATTAAAGTAAAAATGCCATTAAAGAAAACAATACTAAATAAATCAGAAATCTATGACAAATATAAATTTGAGGGGACTGTCTTTGATGAAATATACTTCCCTATTATAGATAAAGAAGTATTGGACCACTGATGCAGAATGCTATCAGTGAGTCGACATATCTGTTGACTATGTTCCTCTGTTGCAAAAGAGGGTTCTTTGTAGAGTAGGAAAAGGATAGAAATTGAACAGTGATATTAAAAAATATAAATCAACAAAATATTTTTTAAAAACAGAAATACAGAATGGGCAACTTACATCAAAACAAAGAAAAAAGAGTACACATAGAATCTGGGACACAGAGAATAATAGAAATAGTTTCAAAATGGGGATGAAATCATAGCGTTAAGTTTTTTTTTCCTTATTATGGCATTTTATTTAAAAGTTATATGCACGGGTAATTTTACAGCATTGACAATTGCCAAACCTTTTGTTCCAATTTTTCCCCTCCTTTCCCCCAGCCTCCCCCCCCCCCCCATGGCAGGTTGACCAATACATATTAAGTATGTTAAAGTATAAATTAAATACAATATAAGCATACATGTCCTAACAGTTATTTTGCTGTACAAAAAGAATCGGACTTTGATATAATATACAATTAGCCTGTGAAGGAAATCAAAAATGCAGGCGGACAAAAATACAGGGATTGGGAATTCTATGTAATGGTTCATAGTCATCTCCCAGAGTTCTTTCGCTGGGTGTAGCTGGTTCAGTTCATTACTGCTCTGGAACTGATTTGGTTCATCTCATTGTTGAAGAGGGTTACATCCATCAGAATTGATCATCATATAGTATTGTTGTTGAAGTATAAAATGATCTTCTGGTCCTGCTCATTTCACTCAGCATCAGTTCATGTAAGTCTCTCCAGGCCTTTCTGAAATCATCCTGCTGGTCATTTCTTACAGTGTGGTGTTTTTGTTCTTCTTTATAATAATAATATAATAATGATGGCTTTCTCTGGGAGAAACAGATTTCTCGAGGAGATTTTCTGGAGGCAGCTTTAGTTTCAGTTAAGAGTAAATAATCACCCAAAATGCAGCCAGGTGATAAAAGTTCAGATCTTTTATTGCCTCCAATATAGCTTGGTTAGTTGAGAGGCCTATCTCTCTGCTTGGTTCCAAGAGCTCTTGCCGCTTTGTCCTTTGCTTCTGCCTCTGCTTTCTTCAGCCTCCAGAGCCAGAACCAAGTTGAATTGTCTTGCCTCTGAGAGTCTTTTCAATCTTCCACTGATCTCTCAACTTGTAGCTTCTTCCTCTGAAAACTCTTCTGACTGGCCCCTTTGAAGCTCTATTTATTTGAGAGAGAGGAATTGTGGGATGCAAGAGAGAGGGATTATGGGTTTCTCCCATAGTGCTCTCTGGCCCTAAGAGCTTCAAGGGAGGTGTGAATTCACAAAGTTACAAAGTTTACTTTGTGAATCTCCCATACTTGTGAATTTCAATGAGTAAAGGTGTAAACATAAGCACTGTATTAATTAGTTCTACTTAGTACCTTGTTTCAGGTTCTGGCCCAAAATATCTTCTTTTAAGATCAGATCAATAATCTTATCAACTCTAATGAGTTAGCAGTTTGTAAAGATTCCAACATTACAGAACAATAATATTCCATAATATTCATATACCACAATTTATTCAGCCATTCTCCAATTGATGGGCATCCACTCAGTTTCCAGTTTCTGGCCATTACAAAGAGACCTGCCACAAACATTTGTGCACATATAGATCCTTTTCCCTTCTTTAAGATTTCTTTGGGATATAAGCCCAGTAGTAACACTGCTGGATCAAAGGGTATGCACAGTTTGATAGCTTTTTGAGCATAGTTCCAAATTGCTCTCCAGAATGGGTGGATGTATTCACAATTCCACCAACAATGTATTAATGTCCCTGTTTTCCCACACCCCCTCCAACATTCTGCATTATCTTTCCCTGTCATTCTAGTCAATCTGACAGGTATATAGTGGTGAGGTAAGTTTCTTAATGAAGACTAATGCAAAAGTGGTACACAAAACAGATGATAAAGACAATACTAAAGGCAAAAAACTCAATTAAGATGCTACTGCAATAACTCAATCTTAAGTTAAGTCTGATTCCTAGAGGTAATCTAGTTAATCGGATGAACATTTCAAAGAACAGTCAAGATTTTGCAAACAACTGACTTGAGGGAGAAAAGAAAATTAGAAGAATTCAAAAATGACTTCAAAATTTTATCCTGAAATGATTGCAAGAATAATGGACAAATTAAATCTCATAAAATTCTGACTTTAAGGTAGTCAAGAAATATAATGCAGATGATACTAAAGTTCCTCATCTATTAAAAAAAAAAAAAAAACCAAAAACCTCAAGTTCCTGATCTGTAAAAGAAATTGAATAACTTGCCAATGACACATTACTAGTAGTTTCAGAAGAGGTATTAGAAGTGATACCTTTTGATTATTGCTTTCGTGGTATTTTATTTAAGTATCAATTCCATGAATATATAAATAAAAGGCATATATAGGTACTTAAATAAATACCTACACACATAAATACATCTATAAAAAGGTTAAAAATTACTAAAATAAATTCCCTAGAATAGCAAATCATTTGATACTGTAACACATTTAACTTCAGATATTCTGAATTTTTATTATGTCCTTACTAATATGAGATGGACAATCTATTTATTAAAAAAGGAAAACTAAAAAATGCATCAGTCAAATTTTCAAATATTATCAATTTCTTTTGTAGGAAAAAATATCAAGGGGGAAAATTTGACTTTTACATTTTGGTTATGTAAAAATAAACTTCAAATGAAATAAATGATAAAAAGAAAGACATGATGAAAAATTACAAATAACAAGAATGGTCCCAAAACAGAAAAAAAAAAAAAGTGGTGGACTCTAAGGTATGAAACAATATGCTGCTTATATTCAGACTTTTTCAACGTGTGACAAGTTAGGCTGATTTTTTTTCTCTTCTAACTCATTAAAAAAAAAAAGTTTTAGTTATATGAAAAAAGCTCTTGAAGAAAAGGAAGAATATGTTGTAAATTTAAGTGAAGTGAAAACAAAACAACAAAAAAAATCAATACAAATTTAATATCTTAACAACCACTCACCTTCCATGTGCATGAAAATCCAGGCGTAAAAACTGGTCTTCATGTGAGATTGCTCTTTTGGCACGCTGGTGTTTTTGGTGTAAAGAATCCACATCATAAGACAATCCTTCATAATGTCTAATGTGTTTATTTAATGGATTTCCATACTGACCTGCAGACAGAGAAAAAAACTGATCAAATACTTGAACATTTATGAAAACTCTCTAGTATTTCATTCCTCATTTTCATTTTCATATACACACACACACACACACACACACACACACACACACACACACACACATATATATTTATAAAAAGGGTAAAAAAGAGCAAGAAATAAGAGTCTGGACAATGTAAGAATTCTTGGTGCCACTTCTGACCTTATTAGTAATGTATCTTTCGCAAGTTATTCAATTTCTTTTGCAGATCAAGAACTTGAGGTTTTTGTTGCGTTTTTTTGGTTGTTGTTTTTTAATAGATGAGGAACTTTAGTACCATCTGCATTATATTTCTGACTACCTTAAAGTCAGAATTTTATGAGATTTAATTTGTCCATTATTTTTGCAATCACTTCAGGATAAAGGAATTCTAGAATTGGATCAGAAGACATGAACCAATAGTTACTGGTATCACAACAGTATTTAAGGACATTATGATAAAGAACACACTCTCACATTCTCTAATGTTTTTTCACGTTCTCTCCATCTCCCTATATGCATATATGTGTGTATATAAATAATCCCAAATGTTACTGTGGAAATGTAAGCAGATGATTGTACAAGTTTGGGAACATCCATTATCCATTATTATATTATCCCATCTATATAAAGCGGAAATTGGACTAAATAATATCTATGGCCTCTTCCATCTTTAAAATTCTAAATTATGTTTCCTCATAAGATCATATCTACCATAATATGCCTGCTATATAATATCAGAATTAAATTTCAGAACTAAAAAAAAAAATTCCAAAATTAGATCAAAGAAATATATTTTTCAACAAAGTCTCCAGCTCCCACAAACAGAAACAATTTTAAATTCAAAAAAGGAAAAAAGTAACAATTCCTTCAAAAATGCATTCTATTCTATTCTGTGGGGGGGAGGGGAGGATATTTTGTTTTAAAGCATTTTTTCTACTATACTCTCCCTTCAATCTGCTATGTGAGGAAAAAGATTTTAATTCCCCCAAGAAATATTGTTCCCAAATAAATAAAACTTTCCAACAATAGCTTATAGCATGTTAACTCTTTTCCCTATCTTACTCCATATTATTTCAAGTACCAACATATTGAATTTCCATTTAGGGGATTAAAAATTTTCAATTTGAAACGCCTCAGTTAATAACTACTTTTTAGGATTCTCACTGTTATCTCAGCATCTATGAAGTATGAACAGAATTCATAACTTTTGAAGTTAACTATAAATATTTTTAAAAGCAGTATTTCAATAAAGAAGATATATCCAAGAACTTATTCATTTATTTCCTCTCCAAAATGTGTGTGCGCACGCACACATGTGTGTATTTCCAAACAATTCTAAGGTACTGCAATATATAGGAATAATGACAAAAGACCGGCAGAAGTAAAGTAAACATATGATTTCAACAGAGCAGGGATGTTCTTGGTGAGAAATTTTCTTTACCAAGGCAGGCAGGCAGGCAGGCAGGCAGGCAGGCACTTTGGAATTTCTATTCTTCCAAGTTGCCTAGAACAGTTAAAGTTTAAGTAACATGCCTTGATCACATAACTATTTATGTCTGAAACTTGAACCATCTTTCTGGCTCAAGAATCCAGCTCTCTCATCATTTACTTGTCCATATATATTCTCTCTCTCAATTTCAAAACACAGTTAACCTAAATAGGAAAATTAAAAAGAAAAGGTATTGTTTTAAATCTGCAAATTATTTAGGAACAAAAAGCATTTTTTTCAAATGCCTATCTCAGTCCCAGATTACAGATGTTAAGACAAACTCTCTCTTTCTTGGTAGCTGAAAGACTGCAAGTGCAAAATTGAATCTGCCAAATACAGTCATAGAGCAGGACAGTGTCAATTTCCATTAAGTATTTTTCTTTATTATAAGGCTAATCTAACACATATTCTATGATTTCATTGTATGACCAATATTCTGTTGCTTGTTTTCTCAGTGTGAGGAAAATATTGGGAGGGAGAGAGTATGGAATTCAAAATTTAAAAAGAAAAGAATGTAAAAATATCAAATGAGAGGAAGAATAGAAGATCAATATAATTCTTTTGCTTGCCTATATTTCTATTTCAAAAAAGGAACTGGGAGGTGGCCTATGGGAAGAAATTATGACCAAGAAAAAAAGCATCAATGAAACAATAATAAATATATAGAAATCAGTAGAAGTTTAAGAAAGGGATGCAGACAAGTAGGTTAGTTTTAGAACTACTGTTCCAAATGCTATGCTTAATATAGTGTTCTTAAAAGTTATTCAAAAGAATTCATGGTTTAATATACAATCCTTATTTTTCTTATCCTTTGTATATGGAAATATGTTCTTCACTGATATTTATTAAGTTTTGTATTTTTTTATAAGAAGAAAGGAGGGAGGGAAGAAAAGAAAAAAAGGAAGAAGGAAAAGAAAAAAGGAGGGGAGGGAAGAATAGAAATTGAAAGAACCCTAGGCTTAAATCAAGAGAAATCTGGGAATGACAACTGTGGCTCTGACACTTGCTAAATTGAGTATGCACAACAAGCAAATTCGCTTAACCCACTCCCCTTCCCTTGCTAAAAAACTAAACCAATATACAGCTGCTTTATTCAGATCCACTATTAAATCACAAGAGTGTAAGAAATCCTAAAAGAAGCTAATAAACTGACAAGGGAAAGATAAAAGGGCAAAAGACTAAATCAGTTAATGTTGACTCATTGAAATAAAAATGAGTTGAACAAACAAAACCAATGTAGTCAAGATTAGAAGGAAAGCAGAAACTTGGGAAGGAAATTTTTTTACACTGTTTCAATAAAAGCCTCATTTCTAAAATGACCAAGTTCTCTATATAGAACTAATTCAAATTTGTAAGAATACAAGCCATTCCCCAACTGATAAATGGTCAAAGGATATGAATAATTTTCAAAAGAAGAAATTAGTCATTTCTATGCTTAAATCACCACTGATTAAAGAAATGCAAATTAAAATAACTCTGAGATATCCCTTCACATCTGTCAGATTGGCTAAGATTGACAGGAAAAGATAATGATAAATGGGTCCAAAAAACTGTCATACCTTTTTTTAATACTTGCCATAACACACAACTGATTCATACTAAACCTACAGTCAACCAAAAAACAGAGATCACCTTCAAACAAATCATCTTTCATCTTGTATGTGGCTAAGTTGATGTTTTGAATCAGTATAAGATTTTACATGTATCTTTAGTAAATGTCATCTAATTTTTAGCTCCATGTTAGTCCATTAAAATCTGTATGGATCTCACTTTGTAATATGTTAGTTATCACTCCCTTTTCTATATCACCTGCCAATTTAAATTTGAAAAGCATGTTTTCCCTCTAAGTCATTAACAAAAATATTAAACAGAGAATCAAGTAAAGACCTCTGGGACATTATACTGGAATTGTCTTTCTAAGCCGACAATTAATTATTGATTTTTGGTTCGTTTAACTACTACTATCCATCTGTACTGTCATTTATTTCACATCTGCTCTATTCGCAAGAAAAGCATAAGAGATTTTGTCAAACACTTTACTAAAATCCAAGTAAACTATATACATGGCATTTCTCACATATAACTTATTAAACATGACAAAAATGGAAATAAGTTTTGAATATTATCAACCAAAAAGACAGACTTTAAGTGCCTATAATGAAGTCAAGCACAATAGTAGGCACTGGGAATACAAAAATAAACGTGCAACGCAACAATCCTGCCTTGAGGCATTTATAGTTTACTAATGGAGACACTTGCATGCACACAGGCGTGCACACACATACACATACATATAAAATATTTTCAAGTACTCAAAATACACATGTGCAAAATGAAAGGTTATGTTAGATTTCTTCAGTTCTAGAACGATGCAATCCACTCTGCACCCTTTAGCCTTCTCTTTATATTACCTTCTATATTTGAATAAGGCATATTGATCAAGAGTCATATTTAGTCATTGGATTTATCCTACTATTTTTAAGTGACATATATGAGATCAAATTTGCTTCCTTAAAGCTAGAAGTGAGTGACCTCTCAGTTTCAGATGAGAAAACTGAAGTCCAAAGACGTTTTATATGCCAAGGCCACACAGCCAGCAAATACCACAAGAATTCAAATTCAGGTACATTGATTCTAAAACCCCTGAATCAAACTGAGAATTGCCTCATTCCACAATGTGTGAAGTCAGTATCTGGAAACAATATTCTTCATGATTCCATGGAAAAACAAAACCAAAAAAAAAAAAAAAAAATCTGTATACTGGGTATTTTAGTAAAAAACGTTTTCCTATATGAACATCTAATGATGCAATAGTCTAGTTATATCCTTCAATTTTAAAAGCCCAGAGACACAGTCCACTATTCAGAAACCTAGCAATATATTCCACAATCTCTCTCCTTTAAAGACCATACATTACAGACATTAAAAAAAACACAGGATTAGGAATAAGAACATCTTAGTTTTAGCTGTAACATCAGTGGTAATTAAATGTATCAGACTCGACAAATCATAAGCTCCTTAGGCCAGTTTCTTTAAGATCTCTGAAGGATATTCTAATCCTAAAAACTCTCTTTGCAAAACCAGCATAAACTTTTGAAAGATCTTTAGCCTAAAAGATTTTATCAAAATTTACGAGTTGTTTTCTATATGTAAGAACTACAAAGGAAGAAGCTCCAGGTTAAGTCTCCTCTTTTTCCCCCTTCCCTAAATTTAACTTTACAATTAATTATTCAACAAGAAGTATTTTGAAAATGATAATTAAATATAAAATCAAAAAAATAAACTATAGAAGCAAAAAAAAGAACTTCATGTTTTTCTCCTTAAAGAAAATAATGCATTAATTTCATCCAATTTTTAATTAAAGGTAGAGATTATATAATTATATTAAATAATAAATGCTGTCATAAATAAGATATAGAAGAAAAAAAAAAGAGAAATGACAACCCAAGTCTCTGAAAATTATAGCCAGAAAATTAAGAATTTCTATGACTTAAATTAAAAAAAGGTAAAGTCAAGAGGAGAAAATATAAGGACTACCTGAAAGCTATGATAATTAAAAAAAAAAAAAGTTCATACAGTAATACAAGAAATAATTCTATAAAACTGTCCTAAAGTGTTAGAACAAAAAGGAAAAGTAGAAACTGAAAAACTCACCAATCATCACTGGAAAGAAAGGAAAAAACCTGCAGGAAACATCATAGTCAAATTATGTAAGCCCCAGGGCAAAGAGAAAATATTAAAAGCAACAAGAAAAAAATTCAAAAATGGAGAAAAGACAATTAGAATCACATAAGAAGCCAGCAGCAGTTACATGAAAAGAGCAAAGGTCTTGTAACAACATATATCAAAGAGTAAAAAAACTAGGAATGCAACCGAAAACATGCCAAAGTTAAGCATAATCCTGAACAAAAGGATAATCAATGAATTGCCAGACTCTCAAGTCTTTTTTGCAAAAAAACAAAAACAAAAACAAAAAACAAAACTTGAACTTAATTGAAAATTTGACACACAAGATTCAAAGGAAATATAAGGTAAACATCAAAGACTAATACAAGAGACTCAATGATGACAAATTGTTTTATATATGAAAATATAAACTGTGTCTAAAATTTTGATTAACAATTGAATAGTTTGAAAGAAAGACTGAGGCAGAGCTGAGAATGTCATCCTAAAAAGCTAGACTGTGTAAGTAGCAAAGGGGAAGGAGGACTGGTAGTTCTAGAACCTTACTTTCTTTGAGAATAGATTAAAGAGTTACAGTACACAAGACAAATATGTGCACAAACACCTAAATTTAGAAAGAAATAAGAGGTAGAGGATAGAAAGGGGGAAGCTGATATGGGAGGGATTTTTTGAGGGATAGGATAAGGTATGTAGATTAATGGGAATGGGATAAAGAGGGAATATAATAATATATATGTGTATGTGTGTCTATTCACATACACACGCACATATACATATAAAAGGCTATAATAGTTTCCAAAATTCAGAAACAAGAAGGCAAGGATAAAGGGGAGGAGGGGCAAGAAGATAAGGAAAGGATAGGGAAGAGGGGAGAGCTAAGTAATAAGAGGGCAAGGTAGTCAATAGAAATAAAGCACAGAATGTAAGACAGATAGAAAATACAAGATACGCACACTAACAAAATAAGATCAGAAATAGAAGTTATGTAAAAAAAAAAAACAGAAGTAATAATCATGATCAAAGATTTTATCAAAAGAGAAAATTAGGAAAACTACACTATATGTCAACTATATTAATCAATATTATTTAAGACAATTTAACTTGACAGTACAGAGTTGAAATATTGCTGTGGTGCAAGAAATGAAGATTTGGTGGTGTACAAAAATGCAGAAAGACTTGGACTTTACAAGAAAAATGTCATCCATCCTCAGAGAAACACAGGACAAACATCTTCAAAGATGCATATGAATGTATATGTATCTATGATTATAGATAAATTCTATGTATATGTGTGTATGTATGTATTTGTGTGTGTATGTACACACACACACACACACACATGCATATGTGTGGCTGTATCTATACATACATATCCAGGCTTAATTGCAGTCTTCTGGAAGGATGAGGGCAGTAAAACAAGAAAAGGGAGAAAAAAAAAAAATACAGTAAAAAGTATACTGCAGAGAGCAAAAGAAAACCTACAAGAAAAGAAAGATGGTTAGTTCTGAACACAAAGTATAGAATTTATTACATAGGCTTTTTTGAAATGGAAATTTCAATATATATTTTGAATCCTCTCATGTTTCGCTGTAAACATCAATGTTTAATTTCTTTTCCTATTCTGTATTTAAAATAAAGGAAAAAATTAGAATCAGAGCATAAAAAGCAACTCTCTCAAAGGTTCTTTGCAACTTAAATCACATTCTGTCAGTTAAACATAACCTGGTACAAGTGGACAAGCTACTTTCCCCCAATTGGAATTCTTTACATTAAGCCTAATCACTAAAGCAAAATTAAGCCCAAAAAATCCTTCCTATCAAAATAAAGATCTAAAGCAAAAGTAATCCTAGGGTAATTGAAGTCACTAAACATGAATTTTGAAAAATAGCTAAGAAAGCTTAAACAATTTTTGAATGTTTGAATATTTTACACACCTTACTGGGGTATATGTAAAGTTTGTCACTAATCTCCCTAAAAGGAGGGTATGATGAATAGTCAAGCCAATGCTGGCTATGCTTTAAAATAAAAAATAAAAAAAACAAGGTTTGATTATTAAAAGATTCTAAATACCAATAAGAAATTACTAAAAAAAACTATAAAAATAAAACAACCTAAATAGCAAAATCTCATTTAATCAACATAAGCTATTCTACACAAATTTAACCAGATAAATGAGGTTTGAGACTTTTAAAACATCAAAATTTACTTTATCTTTAATCATTTTTATTAGTCTTCTGAAATTACATTATATATTCCCTGATTTTTTTAAAATTAAGCCTGCTAAATATAACCTTTTAAATGACTCTAGTTTCATCATTAGAATTATCAACTACTAAATGGTGATATAATGTTGATTACAATACTATTATGCTGATAGTTCTGTAGTCTTCTGTTAATTGTTATTACTTGCTATTCTCATTATACTTCTAACAGGACAGTTTAAAAAGCAAAATTTGGGAAATGGGAAAAGAGAAATAATGACCTCTTGTCACAAATATTGAAATATGTGGAATTTCTGGTAGCTATTTGATCCTCAGAGAAACATTTTCTCTTTATTCCTGGTTAATCCTTCTAGTCTAATGGGATGAAGTTGCTAACAGTCTGGGCACTGGAAAAAATGGAGCACTTTAAAATGATGCTTTATCCTCAGATGAGAAATTCTAACATCAGCAGTTTTTATGAGAAGCAGCATGGGACAAGGCTAGAAAACTAGCCTTGGAGCAAGAAATATTTACTTGGGTTGAGTCCTGCCTCTGACATATAACTGCTGTGTGGCATCTTTCAATGCCTAGATAAGTCTTTAAGACTATCAATTTGGACTAGGAGAAAAGTTTTCTGAACTGAAATTCCCTATTCAAATTAAATCACAGGTTTACCATCTAACCCAAAAAATGTTTAAGAATAAAATGAAAAAAAAGTAGGTGAAACATATTAAGTTAAAGCTAAAGATGCCAGGAAAAGATAATGATAAATGCTGGAGGGGATGTGGGACACTAATGCATTGTTGGTGAAGTTGTGGAATGACACAACCATTCTAGAGAGCAATCTGGAACTATGCCCAAAGTGCATACCTTGTAATAGCACTAGTATGTCTGTATCGCAAAGAGACCCACATCTGCAAAAAATGTTTGTAGCAGTTTGGCTTGGGTTGGGTTTATTTTTTTTTGGTAGTGGCAAGGAACTAGAAATTGAGTGAATGTCCATTTGTTGGGGAACAACTGATTAAGGCATATGAATATAATGGAATATCATTGTTCTATTAAGAAATGATGAGAAGACATCTTTTAAAAAAGCTTGAAAAGATTACGTAAACTGATGCTGAGTAAAGTGAGCAGAATCAGGAGAATATTGTTACACAGTAGCAGCTAGATGTGATCAACTGTGGTAGACTAGGCTTTTCTCAGCAAATGATTCAAAACAATTCCAATATACTTGGGATGGAAAAATGCTAGAGAGAGAACTATGGAAACTGAATATGGATCTAGGCACAGTTTTTTGACCTTTTTTTTTAGTTTGATTTTTCTTTCTCATGTTTTTTTTTTTGCCTTTTTGTCTGCTTTTTTTCTCCACAACACGACAAACATGGAAACATGTTTTTATTTTTTTTTAAATAACTTTTTATTGACAGAACCCTTGCCAGGATAATTTTTTACAACATTATCTCTTGGCACTCACTTCTATTCCGATTTTTCCCCTCCCTTCCTCCACCCCCTCCCCCAGATGGCAAGCAGTCCTATACATGTTAAATAGGTTACAGTATATTCTAGATACAATATATGTGTGCAGAACCAAACAGTTCTCTTGTTGCACAGGGAGAATTGGGATTCAGAAGGTATAAATAACCCGCGAAGAAAAACAAAAATGCAAGCAGTTTATATTCATTTCCCAATGTTCTTTCTTAGGATGTAGCTGCTTCTGTCCATCTTTGATCAATTGAAACTGAATTAGATCTCTTTATCGAAAAGATCCACTTCCATCAGAATACAACCTCAAACAGTATCGTTGTTGAGGTATATAATGATCTCCTGGTTCTGCTCATTTCACTTAGCATCAGTTCATGATGGAAACGTGTTTTAAAAGCTTGCACAAATTTAATCTAAATCAAATCACCTGCTCTCTTGGAAAGGGGGGAGATGGTGGAACAAGGGAGAAAAATTTGGAACAGTCTTATAAAAATGAATGTTCACAAGACTATATGATGATCAACACTGATAGGAATGGCTTTTTTAAAGTTTTAATAGACTTTTTCATTATTATAGCTTTTTATTTACAAAACATATGCATGGATAATTTTTCAACAATGACCTTGCAAAACCTTCTGTTCCAACTTTTCCCCTCTTTTTCCCCACCTTCCTCCCCTAGAGGGCAGGTAGTCCAATATATGTTAAAGTATATGCTAAATACAATATGACATGGGTCTCCTTCAACCATGAGGTGATTGAGGGCAACTCCAACAGACTTTGTGATGGAGAAAGCCATATGCATCTAGACAGAGGACGATGGGGACTGAATGTGGATCACAACATAGTATGTTCACCTTTTGTTGTTGTTGTCTGCTTACTTATTCTTTCTCATTACTTTTCCTTTCTGATATGATTTTGTGTATGTGTGTGTGTGCAGCATGACAAATGTGGAAATATGTATAAAAGTACAGCACGTTTGGCATATATGGGATTACTTGCTCTCTAGGGGAGGGATGGAGGGAAGTGGGGGAAGAAAAAAATTTGGAACAAAATTTTGCAAGAGTGAATGTTGAAAATTATCTTTACATGTATTTGAAAAAATAAAATACTACTGAGAAGAAATAAAAAGTTAAAGCCATACTTTATCCTTAAACAAAGACTATAACAAAGTGTTAGGTCAAAGGAAAGTTCAAAAATACCAAACTGGAAAAAAAAAATCTATATACACTATTTAAAAAAAAAAACCCACCCTCAAAATCAGTCAACAAGAATTTATCAAGTACCTACTATGTGTCAGGCACTGTGTCAAGCACTAGAAATAAAGCAAAAAAATAAAAAAGTCCCTTGCTCTCAAGGACCTCACAATCTAAAAGAGGAAATGACATGCAAAAAAAATTATGTACAAACAAAATATATACAGGATAAATTGGAGATAACTAACAGAGGGAGGGCATAGCATTAATGGAAATGAGAAAAGCCTCTTTTGGATGAGGGATTTTAAGTGGGGCTTACAGCAGCCAGGACACAGAGACATGAAGGGAGAAAATTTCATGTAGGCAACAAAATGCTCCAGAATTAGGATGATGACAAGGTGGCCAGTGTTAATCGATTAGGAGTCCGGGGAGGTAGAAGATCCCAAAAGACCAGGGTGGGAAGAGGGGAGTGGTTAGGAAAATCTTTGAACATCAAAGGATTTTACATTTGAACTTGGGAGATGATAAGAAGCCATTAGAATTTATTGTTTGACTCAAAATAAGGGGCGATCAATATAGTCAAAACTTTAAGAAGATAAATCTGACAGCAAAATCAAGGCTGGACTAAAGTGAGAAAAGACCTGAGACAGGGAAACCCAACTACCAGGTTATGATAAAATATAGTACAAGCATAAGATGATAAGGGCCTAAAACAGCCAAAAAAGAGAAGTGTGATATGAGGTATTATCAACAAGCCTCAGCAACAAACTAAAGGAGTGAAGGGTGTAATAGTGATAAATAGAGGATGATACCAAAGATGCAATTCCAGCTACCTGGGAGGATAGTAGTACCCTAAATAGTAAAAGAAAAGTTAGAGGAGAGGGTTGTGAAAGTAAGATAATGAATTCATCTTTGGACATGTAGAATTTAAAATGTATAAAGAACATTCAGTTCAGGATGTTCAATAGGCAATTGGTGATGTGAATCTAGAGGTTAAGAGAGAAGATAGGAATGAAAAAAATAGATCTGAGAATCATAAGCTCAGAGATAATAACTGAAATCTATGGAAGCTGATGAAATAATCAAGTAAAACAGTATAAAAAGAGGGAGGAAGACAGAGCCTTGGTAGATGGACATCCAGAGTTAGGAGGCTGGATGAAAATCCAGCAAAAAAGATAGAGAAGGAACAGTCAAAAAAGTAGAAAAAGAACTAGGAGAAAATGTGATTTAAAAACCCTAGGTAGAAAAGAATATCATGTACTGTTTGTGGATGTATTCTGATGGAAGTGGATCTTTTCGATAAAGAGATCTAATTCAGTTTCAATTGATCAAAGATGGACAGAAGCAGCTACATCCTAAGAAAGAACATTGGGAAATGAATATAAACTGCTTGCATTTTTGTTTTTCTTCCCAGGTTATTTATACCTTCTGAATCCCAATTCTCCCTGTGCAACAAGAGAACTGTTTGGTTCTGCACACATATATTGTATCTAGGATATACTGTAACCTATTCAACATGTAAAGGACTGCTTGCCATTTGGGGGAGGGGGTGGAGGGAGAGAGGGGAAAAATCAGAACAGAAGTGAATGCAAGGGATAATGCTGTAAAAAAATTACCCTGGCATGCGTTCTATCAATAAAAAGTTATTTTTTAAAAAAAAGTAATCTAATACAGGAAAAAAAAAAAAAAGAATATCATGGAGAAGAGTGATCAGAAAATTATCAAAGGCTACAAGAAGTCAAGAAAGATGAAGACTGAAAAAAGTCATTAAAACTGACAATTAAAAGATCATCAGTAACTTTAAAGTGGGTAGTTTCCATTAAGATGAAGTCAAAAGCTTTAATATAGAAAGTAAAGTTCATTTTATTGGTGTTATTATATTATATTCATATTATATATATATATATATATATAATTAATATATTATGTATATTATATTCAAATAAAAAAAGCACACATTGTCCAAAAAATTTAATGCAGATTTTGGATTAGACATTTTAATTTTACTTCCATTATCACCATTAACAAAATTGATTATATAATCTTGAAAATAGGAGGGGATTTGGTGTTTGTTTGTTTTAAGCCACTAAGATGCTAGGAAAAGATAATTGGTAAATGTTACAGATGTGGGAAAACTAACACCACTGCATTATTAGTGGAGTTGTGAACTGATCCAATTATTCTGGAAAGCAATTAGAAACTGTGCCCAAAAGGCTATCAAACTGTGCGCACCCTTTGATCCAGTAGTGTCTCTACTGGATCTGCATCCCAAAGGAATCATAAAAAAGAAAACAGAGGCCCAGATATGCAAAAATGTTTGTAGCAGCTTTTTTTTTTTTTTTGTAGTGGCAGAGGAACTGGAAATTGAGTGAATACTCACTAGCTGGAAAATGGCTGAATAAGTTATGAACTATGGATGTGATGGAATATTATTGTTCTACAAGAAATGATGAACAGGCTGATTACTGGAGTCTTACATGAATTGATACTAAGTGAAATGAGTAGAACCAAAAGAACATTGTACATAGTTAACAATATTATGTGATGATCAACTGTGATGGACTTGACTCTTCAACCATGAAGATTACTTGATAATTCCAATAGATGTGTGATGGAAAAAGCCATCAATGTTGCAAACTATCTTTATATGTATTAGGAAAAATAAAGTTATTATTTAAAAAGCCAGAAAATATTTAAATATTACAAATCTTCCCACTACAGAAAAACTCAATTATAACAAATGAAAGGGTATAATATGAAGCTAGAGTTGGAACACTTCTGTAACTCAGAAAAAATTAGTGATAATCAGAATGTTTGAGAAGAGATTTTGCCAAAGACAGTTCTTAAGATCCAGAAGCCCTAGATGCCAAAATAATTTTCTATATTTCACAGACAAGTTTTTCAGAAACTAATTTGACTCGTATTTGCAACACTAAATATGTTTCTTGAGCTTAATCACTGAAGGGCTTACTTGTGGTGTTCTCTTCTTTTCTATAATATATGATGGTTCTCTGGGAGGTTCCCGGGGGAGGTTTTCTGGAGGCAACCTTAGTTTTGGTTGCGTGTAATAATCACCTCAAATACAGCCAAGAGTTAAAATCCAATCTTAATTGTCTCTTCCAAAATAGCCCAGTTAGCTTTCTTTGGTTCCGAGAGCTCTCGATGCTAGTCTTTTGCCTCTGCCAGCTTCTGCCTCTAGCTCAACTCGGGCTCCTGGCTTGTCAATCTCCAACTGACCTCTTCACTCTGTCAGTCTTCTGGACTCACTGACTTCTGGCTTTCAATCTTTTTCAACTGACCTTATGGGAGGTGTGAATTCACAAAGTTAACTTATGAATCTTCCAAACTTGTGAACTAATGTGTGAGCTAATGTGTGAACTCTCAAAGGTGCAAACCCAAGCACATAAGCATTACTTCCATCAATTCCAATGAGTCAACACTAGGATTCTAACACTTATTCATACTTTATTCAAGAACAGTTGTTCTGTTATGCTGTGAAAAAATATTATCCACTGAAATCAAAAATTTCATTGACACAGAAGTTCAAACTAAGACCACAATTAGGGACAATTGGTAAAAGTCTTATCAGTAGTATTTATCTACAATTAAAGCACAGATCCATAATGTGAAACTGGACAAAACGCTTAATTTCTCTGACCTGTTTCTTCAACTTTAAAAAGTGTGTTTGTTGTGCCCTGGGACACATAAATCCCCCTCAAAAAGTTTTCAAATGCATAAAAACATACAAGATTACAAAGGAAATCAAATAGACTGACATAAAGATATATTTGTTTATCCAAGTTCAGTGTCCCCTAAAATCTAAACACAGACCCCTTGAAGATCTAACCTCTGGAGTAAACAAAATCTCCATAAGTAAGTTTTCTGCCAATCTAAACCTCTCTATCAAATTAGGATTAATGATAACACAACTTTAAAAGACTTAGCTATTCTGATCAAGACAAAACTCCAAGTCAATTCCAAAGGACCCATGTTGAAAAAAATGGCATCTACTTCAGAGAAAGAATTAATGAACTATGAATGCAGGATAAAGTATGCTTTTATGATTCTTTAATTTTATTTTTATTATTCTTTTGTGTGTTTTCTTTTGCAACATGGTTAATATGGACATGTTTTGCATGACCTCATATGTAAATTAAAATAAATTTGTCTGCCTTTCTAAGGAGGAGAGAAACAAAAAAGAAGAGGAAAATTTGCAACTCAAACGTTTAACAAATGATTGCTAAAAATATCACTGGAAAATATTTAATAAAATAAAAATAATTTTCTTAAAAAAAAAAAAAAACAAAGTGGTGAAGACAGCAGCTGCCAAATAAGAACAGTTGATAGAAAACAACAAAATTAGATAATGAAAGTTCAGGTATAATCTTGTACTGTGAAATGTTGCTTTCAAACCAATTTCCTTTCAGGGAATCACTATTGTGTTGCATCATAATGGTAAGCCTTATTCAAAAAAACATTAATGTAAACTTTTTAAAAATGTTAGACATTTTCATTAAAAAACAGTAAAATAAAAGTGTTCTTAAAAGGAATGGATTTCAGGTATCTGGAGATATTTACTTACTGAAGTATGCTTAAATAGCTTCAGGTATTTTATTCAGGTAATCTGGTAAAGAATACCAGATCTAGCACTCCTTAAATTACGCCTCATCATTTACCAACGCCCACTGAAATTTCTAAGAGCCTATACTGTCCTCATACCTTTTTCCTAGTTTTGTTGTTTTGGGTTTTTTTTGTGTGTGTAGCGTTTTTTTCCACTGTACACTTCTGTTACTAGGGCAAAAAATACACTGATAATAGACTTTTACCAAACAGGCTGCTTGAACAGGAGGGGGAAGGCACTTAGTTCCTACATATCTACTCTATGTATCTACTATCCTTAAATTTATCCCATACTAAATAATCAAGAGAAACACAATAAGTAGCTTATTCCACTCAGAACAGCTCAAAAAGTTTCAACAAAATTCAACAGACTCAACAGAAAACCAGCTGAGTAGCTTTCCTGGGCTTCCCAGGAGAGCTGCTCAGCTTGAGGCAGAAATAGAAAGGAGTCCACTTTCATCATTCTGTATCTGAAAATAGCAAAAAGTGCAGTTCCCCTGAGAAATTCTGGGGCAGGAAACTTGCCTATGATGCCCCCAGGATTCATACTTGGACAATCTTGGTCAAAAATACTTTATTAAGACTCTAGAGGAGGATCTTTATATATTTTATATGTACACCATTGTTTGCAGGCAGTGTCCCCTATAAAAATGTGAGCTACTTGAGAACAAGGATTGTTTCTGCCTTTCTTTGTAATCCCAGGGCTTAACATAAGAAAGGAGAAACTCCAGATCAAGACCATACAGGAATGATAAACCCAATCAAGCAAAGCCCCAATTCAGGAACTAAAACTGTAAACATTAACTAGTAAAATTCTAATTTCCAAATAACTCAAGCAGAAATTTCAAAAGAAAAAAAAAAAAGGAATTTTGCAAGGTCAACGTGAATACTTAAGAAAATATGGAAAATTTTTAAAAAGTAAATGAAAGCTCTTGAGGAAAAAATTGGAATAAATGACTTAGAATAAATTATTATAAAGGTAACCTAAAAATTCATTTTGTAAAAACAGTAAACTAAACAAAAATCACTAAATCTATAAAACAATGTTGACTAGTGAAAACCAGTTGGACCAGTATAGTTCTAGCCCCTCAGGATACATTTATGGCTAGGCTTAAAAAAAAAAACCAGGAATTTGGGCCTACATCCTGGCCATTACCCCACCCCTCACAAGACTTTTGTTGGATTAGCTTTATTATAGCTAAATTTTCTAAGATCCTGATTCACTTTATTAGGCAACTTAGAAAATAACCTTAAAGAAAGGGCAGAGTCAAGATAGTGGAAGGTAAAAAGAAGCATTCAAGTCTAATTCTCTTTTCTTCCCCCAACCCCAGTATCTCATTATTAAAGATCTAGAGAATGCATCAGCCTGTTATCAAAGCCAAAAAATATCACACAGTATGTCATTTTTCCAGTCCAAGGTGGCAAGACAAAAAGGTCTGCAGACATTAGGGAGAGAGGCTGACAGGAGTCCGTGGCGGCTGTGGGGAGAAGCATTCCAGCAATCAAAGACTGAAAGAGACCCAAAGGGAAGGTACCAGAAAAAAGTCAGGGGAACACTGTACAAGGGTAGTTGCAGAAACAGGTACCATCTGGTAATATGATTGCTCACTACCTAATGCCCAGGTCACAGATCCAAAACAGATTCAGAGTTCTGAATATTATTAATTCAAACAACTTCAAGAAGCAAATTAAAAATACATGACTCCAAATTCAGAAGAGTAAAACATTCCAAAAGGGACCTGGCAGTTCTTTTACTCTAAATCTGCAAAGCTTTCTCACTGGTCAAGCAGTATTCTGATGAAAATCTTACCCCAAAACAAGTCACAAGAAACAAACATAGGTGAGGAACATCCAAAACTAAAACTCCCAAAGATCACATCATTTGGGAGCAATGCAAGTTTTCAAGCCACAAGTCTGAGCTGTCAAAGTAAGACATACATCATGCTCCCCCCATCCCCATACTCATCCCACTGCCAGAAGAGTGAAGAGCCCACTATTTTTGCCAAAAAAAACTCAAAATGGGGTCTGGAAGACTCAGATCAACAATCTAAATACTATAAAAGAGAAGAGATTAGGAAAAAATATGACATGCAAATTGGATAATTTTGATTACAGTAAAAAGGTTTTTTACACAATCAAAACCAATGCAACCAAGATTAGAAGGAAACCAGAAACCTTAGAAACTGTATCATTTCTGATAAAGGCCCCATTTTTTCCTTCTCCCTCCCCAATTCTTTTTATTATTTTAATAGTAGTTTATTTTTCCAAATACACACAAAGACAGTTTTCAACATTCACCTTTGCAAAACCTTGTGTTCCAAATTTTTTCTCCCTCTCCCCAAGACAGCAAGCAATCTGATATTAAACATGTACAATTGTTCTCAACATTTCCATATTCATCATGCTGCTCAAGAAAAATCAGATTAAAAGAGGAAAAAACACAAGAAAGGAAAAAAACAAGGAAACAAACAACAAACAGTGGAAATACCATGCTTTGAGCCCATTCAGTCTCCATTATTCTCTTTCTAAATGCAGATGGCACATTCCATCAAGTTTATTGGAATTGAATTTGACATGTAACTTTCTTAAAGGGGGAGAAAGGAAGAGAATCTAGAACTCAAAAGTTTTAAATGCAAGTGTAAAAATTGTTTTACTTGTAATTGGGGAAAATAAAAATATTAAATATTAAAGAAGGATAGGCAAAGAGTTAAAATAAAAGACTGAAGTAGAATCTGTTATGCTTCCATTTGTAAAAGAGGAAGAGGTAGAAATCATGACCTCTGATAAAGACTTAATTATGAGATAGTCATTGAAACTACCATTTTCTTAAAAAGTACCTATTATTATACAAAGGTGACATATAATTAATTACATGGAAATTATATATTATAGACAATGAATATTAACATTAAACATATGTACCAAATGGCATAGCATCAAAAGTCTTAAACAAAGTTAAATAAGTTACAAGAAGAAATAAGACTGGGGAGGGAGAGGGAGGAAGGAGGGAGAGAAGGGGAAAGATAGGGGGCAACTAGGTGGCACAGTGGATAGAGTACCAGTTCTGAAGTCAGGAAGACCTAAGTTCAAATCTGACCTCAGACACTTAACACTTCCTAGCTGTATGACCCTGGGCAAGTCATTTAACCTCAAGTACTTCAGGGAGGAGGAGGAGGGGAGAGGAAGAGGAGGGGAGAAGAGGAGGAGGAGAGGGGAGAGAAGGAGAAGGAGAGGGGAAGAGGAGGAGAAAGGGGGAGGAGAAGGAGGAGGAAAAGAAAGACAATAAAACTATGTTAGGGATGTCAATTTACTCCTTTCAAACATAGATAATTCAAATCAAAAAGCAAGCAAGAAAAAAGTCAAGGAAGTAAATATAATTTTTTAAAGACTTGGTATGCTAGATCATTGGAGAATATTGGAATGGAAATGGAAAGGAATATATTTACTACTCATATATGAAGTCAAAGCTTTTTAAACTTTTTTCACTCACATCACCTTTTTGCTCAAGAAATTTTTATGTGATTGATTGCATAGGTATATAAAATAGGCATACAAATTAAACATCTATTGATAATCAAAATTTCACAACCTCCATATTCAGTTACAAAACCCCATATGGAGTCATGAACCACATTTTAAGAACTGGGTATTAGGGAAAAGAAAAAATAAAATGCCCTAACCAAGAAATGCAGAGAAGTAAAACACTTAAGTACATCTTTTACCAACCATCACAAAATAAAAGGTACAGACAACAAAAACACATTGGAAAAAAAGGTAAAAATAAATTGAAAACTATTCTAAAGAATACAACAAATGAAAGAAACAAAACAAATTTTTTAAAATAGCCAATAATTCCGTTAAGGCACAACATACCAAAATTTGGGATACAGCTATAGCAGTAATTAAGGAGAAATTTTACATCCCTAAACTCATCAATAAAGAAAAAACAAATCAACAAATAGGGCATGCAACTTAAAAAAAAAAAAAACCAACAAAACTAAAAAGCCAACATGAATTTAAAAAAATCAATATTAAAATGGAATCCTGAAAAACCAAAGAGCATTAACAAAATTGAAAGTTAAAAAAAAAAAGAAATTAATAAGTAAATAAGTCATTAAGTAATTTGATTAAGAAAAAGAAAATCAAATTACCATTATCAAAAATGGAAAAAGTGAATTAAGAACCAATGAAAAGAAAAGAAATTATTGGGCGCAATTGCACATAATTATATGTCATTGAAGCTAACAATCTAAATTAAATGGATTGAATATAAATTGCTTAAAATACCAGAACAGGAAATATAAGACTTAATAATCCTATCTTAGAAAAAGAAATTGAACAAACCATATTTTATGATTTCCCTTTTAAAAAAACTCCTAGAGCAAATGAATGTACAAGTGAATTCTAACAACCATTCAAATAATTCCAATACTCCATAAACTGTCTGAAGAATGAATATTACTAATTTTCTTTTGTAACACAAATAAAAAGCTTTAGTTTAAAAAAATATATTTTCAAAACACACGGATAATTTTTCAACATTAACCCTTGCAAAACCTGGTATTCCAATTGCCCCTATTTTTTTTCATTAATTCTCTTGAAATTCTTGACCTTTTGTTCTTCCAAACTATTATTATTTTTTTACATCTGTAAAATAATTGACATGGCACTAAATATTTGCTCGGCCTACTCATAAGCACTTGATATTTTTCTACTTGATTAGATCTGACTTTATTTGTGTGGAAAATGTTTTGTAGCTGTGTTCATAATTCCTGACTGCCTTGGCAGATAGACTCCCAAATATTTTATGTTATCAAGTTATTTTAAATGGAATTTCTCTTTGTTATCTCTTACTGCTGAACTTTGTTGGTAATATTAAAAAAAAGTTGATGATTTAATTTATTTTGTATCCTGCAACTCTGCTAAAGTTGTGAATTGTTTCTAGTAGTTTTTCAGTTGATTTTCTCAGGTTCTCTAAGTATACCATCATACCATCTACAAAGAGTGATAATTTGGTTCTTCTATCTACTTCAATTCCTTTAATCTCCTTTTCCTCTCATTTTCAAAGATATCCTTTTTCTAATGCAATATTGAATAATAATGGTGAAAATGGACAACCTTGTTTCACCTCTGACCTTATTGGGAATAGTTCTAGTTTGTCCCCATTACATATGATGCTTGCTGATGGTTTTTAAATAGATGCTACTGATTATTTTAAGGAAAACTCCATTTATTCCAATGCTGTCTAGCATTTTTAATAGGAATAGATGCTGGATTTTATCAAATGCTTTTTCTGCATCTATTGATCACATGGCTTTTGTTACTTTGGTTATTGTAATATTCGGGCTAGCTTTCTGGAGGTCCTCCGAAATGGTCTTAGTTTCAGCAGCATAGTCACCAGAAGGATGGACAAGAATAGAATCTAAAGTCTTTATTGTCTCCTTTGTGGTCTGTGTCTGTCATAGTCTGACCCTGTTTCCTCCAGCAGTTTGACAGTCTGACAGTCTCAACCAGTCTAAGTCTGACTCTGTCCCCAGTTTTCTCAGCCTTTAAATACCCTATTACAATTACATCATTACAGCATATTATATATGTGTGAACTAGAGAACCATTACATCACCATACAAAATACTAAGTATATATGTGAACTAGAGAATCATCATCTCATCAATTCCACTGAATTAACACCTTGTTTCAAGTATACTTCTCCAGAATTCCAGCCCTCTACAGGTTATTGATATAAGCCAATTATATTAATAGTTTTCCTAATATTGAACCAGTCTTGCATTCCTGGCATAAATCCTACTTAGTTATGATGTATTATCCTGTATTTTCCTGGCATCTCTTTGCTAATATTTTAAGATTTTTGCATCAATATTCATTAGTGAAATTGGTCTATAATTTTCTTTCTTTGTTTTCATTCCATCTGGGTTAGGTATCAGCATCATATATATATCTGTGTTATAAAAAGAATTTGGTAGGAGTCCTTTTCCTATTTTTTCAAATACTTTGCATAGTATTAGAGTTAATTTTTCTTTAAATGTTGGCAGAATTCATGTGTAAATCCATCTGGCCCTGAAAATTTTGGGTCTAATTTCCCCTGGCCTTTTACTGCATATGATTTTTATTGCATCATGATCCGAAAAAAATCCATTTATTATTTCTTCCTTTCTGCATTTGATCTTGAGATTTTTATTCCCTAATATATGGTCAATTTTTGTAAAGGTTCCATGAGCCACCACAAAAAAAAGTAAACTCCTTTCTGTCTCCATTCAATTTTCTCCAACGATCTATCATACCTAACTTTTCTAATATTCTGTTTACCACCTTAACTTCTTTTCTTACTTTTGGTTCAATTTATCTAGTTCTGAGAGAGCAAGGTTGAGACACCTCCACTAGAATAGTTTTGCTGTCTATTTCTTCTTGCAGCTCTCCAAACTTTCTCCTCTAGGAATTTGGATGCTATACCACCACTTGGTGCATATGTGTTTTGTATTGATATTGCTTCAGTATCTAAAGCTATAGTTTCCTTCCTTATCTTTTTAAATTAGATCTTTTTTTGTTTTTGCTTGTTCTGAGATAGAATGGCTACCCTTGCTTTTTTTTTACTTCACCTGAAGCATAATAGATTCTGCTCCAGCCTTTTACCTTTACTCTGTATGTACCTTTCTGCTTTGAATGTATTTCTTATAAACAAGATATTGTAGGATTTTGGCTTTTAATCTAGTCTGCTATCCGCTTTCATTTTATGGGAGAATGCATTCCATTCACATTCAGTTAAAATTACTAAATATTTCCTGTCATCTTATTTACCTCAAATTTCCCCCATTTTACCTCCATCTTCCTCTTTTTCTGGTACAACCCCTTTCCACCTCTGGTTTCTTTTTCATATTATCAGAGTAAAATCAAATTATACCCGCACTCTCTAAGCATACCCATAATAAAAATATAATTTCTCTAGAGTTCTTTCTTTTTTACTTTTTAATATTTCTCTAATACAGAATTCTGTATTTAGACATCACATTTTTGTTCAACTCTGGCCTTTTCATCAAAAATAAATGAAATTCACCTGTGTCACTGACTAAATGTTCATCTTCTTTCTTGAAAAGTAATGCTCAATTTAGCTGAAGAGTTGATTCTTGCTTGCAATCCAAGTTCCTTTGCCTTTCAGAATATCAGATTACACTCTCTTCAATCATTTAAGGAAGAAGCTGCTAGGTCCTCGGTAATCCTGATTGTGGTTCCTTGATATATGAACTGTTTTTTTTTTTTTTTTCTGGCTGCTTGCAATATTTTTTCCTTGACCCAATAATTCTGAAATTTAGCTACAATATTCCTTGTAGTTTTCTTTTTGGGGGAGTCTCTTTCAGGAAGCGATCCATGAATTCTTTCAATGGTTATTTTATCTTCTGGTTCTATGACACCAGGACAGTTTTCCTTAATGATTTCCTGAAAGAGAATGCCTAGGCTCTTTTTTTCATCATGGTTTTTAGTAATCCTTCGATTGTCTCTCCTAGATCTAGTTTCCAAGTCAATTGTTTTTCCAATGAGGTATTTTACATTTGCTTCTATTTTTTCTTTTTTTTTGGTTTTATTTGACTAATTCTTGTTGTCTCATTGAGTAATTTATTCCCATTTGTTCAATTCTAATTTTTAGTGAATTATTTTCTTCAGTTTTTTAGCTCCTTTTTATTTGGTCAAGTACATTTTTAAATAAGTTGTTTTGTTCATTGCAATTTTTTTCCATTTCACAAACTCTGTTTTTCAATAATTTGGTTTCTTTTTTCATATTTATTTTGTAAGGAGTTATATGCTTTTTCCTAGTTCATCATATCTATTTTTAAAGCAGTTTTCTTCAGATAATTTCTGTTTTCCCTTTTCTATACCTCTTGCAAAGATCTCATTTTTCTCCACTTTTTTTCTCTCTTTCGAGTTCCTTTTTCAATTCTTCTAAGAGAGCTTTATAAAATGAGGACCAACTCATACCACCCTGAGGGGTTTCATCTGGAGCTGATTAGCCTTTAGGAACCTCAGTGTTTGAGGTCTGTTCTTCTCTCTCTCTCCATAAAAGCTGTCTATATAGTCAGTTCTTTTTGCTTTGTTGCTTATTTTTTAAGTGTTGCAATCTGCTCTTAAGGCAAAGGAGCAACAGCTGGCTTTAGTTTGTCCTGGGGCTGGTGTTTGATTTTCTTCTGGTGCTAAGTAGTCACGGGAGATCTGGGTAGTTTAGGGCTCATAATTTGTCTTTTATATTTGGCTTTGGATGTCTTACAGCATATCTCTGAACCACTGGCTTGTAACCAGGACAGAGTAGTCAAAGAGCCTCACAGTAGATTTCCCAGTGCACAGAAGCCACAATACCCTGGCTACCCACCCAGATCCTTGCCCCAGGCTCCTTGTGCTGATGTCTGCACTGGGCAGCCTCTCACCCTGCCCGATTGAAACAGACCTTTTCTGAAATTCTTCCAAAAGATCTTTATCTGAAAATTTGTCATACTTCAAATATTTGTGGCTTCTGTTACTCCAAACCAATTCAAAGGCCTAATGTGTGACTTGAGGGAAGCTTGGAGAAGCTCAGATTGATACACGTCTACTTTCCACCATCTTGGCTCCATACCTCCTATCTACACTGTATGCCATTATGAGAAATTACATTCATATTCAAGATCTTCAGTTAGGATTAGGGCTACCATCTATATCCCAGCATACCAGGAAAAGTATGTCTCCCTGAGTAGGAGGGGAATAAGGTCAAAGAGCAGTAGCAGCCAACCTCATAGCAGGGGTCTCACAAATAGAGGTTTATTAACTAAACTAGGGAGAATCAAAACAAAAACTAAGGGACAGTTTCTCTAATGAATATTGATGCAAAAATTTGATGCAAGAATAGCAAGAAAAACACAGTAATATATCACAAAGATCAAACGATACCAGGAATTGTCTAAAATGAAACCGAAGAACTGACAATTAAATTCAAGCATTTCAATTTATTAGCAAGGCACTGCAAAACAAATCAGATTCAAGAACCTCAGTAGGTAGAACACCAAATAAGAAATAACAAAACTTTATTAATAGTTACAAAGGCTTCTTCAAATTATCCATGAGGCTCCTATTTCAGCTGGGCTTGGTAATTTGACTATGGATTGTAAACTTCTTAAGTACTGAAGTTGAAGGAATTAAGATGTCCCCTAGCCAGTGTAGGGAAATTACAAGTTTGCTTAAAGGACTGAGTTTCATCCAGTAATATTTTGCCTTTTATAAGAATTATGAAATTGTATCTGTTAAAAGAAACAGAAGTAACTTCAATACAGGACAGTTCACTGTATGTATAAACTATCATATTAATTATTACTATCTATTTAAGCATAAAATATGCCCCATTAATGATTTTCAAGCATTTGTCACATTCTTTTTATAATTCAATTCATGATGTAACAATATCTGGCTTAAAAGAGAATGTCCAATATATCAAGTATTTCCAATACAATGGTACAAAAAAATTACACAACATGAGAAATTTTAGAAATACAATAAGAGACATGATATCATGCATTTAAATATTAAACAAAATTACCAATCAGGTGACATTCTGTTGAATGCATTTCAACTTATATAGAAAAATCACTCATTTCTGGCATTCTATACTGATTGCATGCAAATCAATATAGGATACTTATACTTATTAACATTTACATAAATATTTTCCATGTTCCAGACATATACTTTACAATCATGTGATACTACCTGACCGTTAGATACTATTATTACGATTCCAGTATATATTAAGGAAGCAAGATAAACAGATGAAAAGTCACACAGACAAGAAATTCCTGAGAAGGCCTGAATTCAACTTATTTGCCACAACTATCTTAAAAGGATAAGACATCTCACTGTAAATGAGACCACATATTTCAGTTTCAGGACAAAATTTCAACTAAATCAAATCTATATTTACTATTTCCTTTTACTTCAAATTATATGGCTAACCTGCTTCTAGTTATTCTACCAAAGATTTAAAGTGACAGTTTTGCATTTTTGCTCCTTTTTAAACATCAATGTAACTTCCCCGTATGAGGAATAAAATATACCTTTTTTAATAGTGCTTCCAAGAATTTTGGTATGCCATCCTTAATCATGTCTCTATCATATCATAAGGAATCATAAGGAAATTAAAGTTTCTTATCTTTCTTACCTAAATGAGAGCAAAGCCCTCTGTCAAATCTTTCTAAAATAACCTTACATTCAAATTCTCTATTTATACTATCAAGCAAACAAAAAACTTCCTCAACTTCAGTCTTGTTTTTTCATATTCTGCTTTTAGAAACTTGCTTAATTTCCCAATAATATCCCAGAATATCTATAGAATTAATTTTCACTCCACTGTCACATTGTTTCTAGCTCTCTAAATCATTAGGTTCTGTTATACAGGTCACTGAAAACAACATTTTTTCAGATAAGATTTTACTTATTTTTAAGTTGTTCCCTAATTTAAAAAGTTTTTTCTTGATCAGTTTCAATTAACTTTCACATATTTCAAAGTTCACTAAAATATATTACCATTTATGAAAATATTCAAACCACAATTTGGAAATTCACAATATGTGGAAATCCACAATAAAGAAATTAAATGTGTCATAAATTTAGTCTCTAATTAGCTTACAATAACAAATTTCTACAGATTGAGTACAAAAGGCCCTTTGTCTTATTTACATCTCTCATCTGCCCTTCTAGCTTGGTTAGATGAGGGAGGGGAAGAGAGAGTGAGAGAGAGAGGAGAAGAAAGAAAAAGGAGGGAAGAAGAGGGAGCAAGCAGACTGACACACATTTTCCTTTATGAAGGCATCAGTAGTTCCTCAGAAAAATTCATTCTTTTTTCTTTGCCTAGTGAAGCCACAGCAGGAATTTAAAAGGATTTACAAAAATATAGACAGATCCAAGACATATTCACAGATGTACTTCCTAGAAGTTTTTCCTTATCTCTCAGTAAAAACTTAATCAAAAAGTCAGCATGCAGAACTGCAATGCAAAAAGCCTTTCATTTGACAAATAGGAATGAGTCCTTTGAGAAGCAAAGGGCACAAACCTTGTAGACAAAGCATACCAACAAAACCAAGTTCATTTGTTAAGGGCATGATTATTTAGTGGACAATTTCAATTTTTCTAATTAAATTAATTAAAAGTGCTGAATTTAGGCCAGAATTCATAGGAGAGCTCAGTTACATAAACAAGCACTACCCAACCCCTCCCCAAAATCCCCTTATGCAAAGCTTTTAATATAGATTGTCTCTGGCAGTTACTTTTCCTTTATATGGCAGGTGAGGTGAAAATGACCTGACTAGAGATGAGGTAACTATGTAAAAAGTTTCATTTCTTCAAGGTCACATAAAAAAAGTAAAACTGAGGCCTATGAATTCTCTTACTTTTACCATTCAGTTTCTAAGAAACCACACTGCTTGCCCTACACAGTGCTGACTAAGAAATAGGTTAAGTACGCAAGACATAGTAGTCAATGACTATAGTAATCTCCTGTTTGATAAAACCAAAGACTCCAGCTTCTGGGATAAGAACTCATTATATGTTCCAAAAGCCACCTGCTAGTGGCTGCTGGGAATATAATTCTGACCAGCAGAATAGATCCCTCCATGTAAGAGGATGATAACAATACAAGGAGACTGAGAGGCAGTTGCATTCTCTGTTGCCTATGATTTATTTCATTCCCAATCCACAAGCAACATCTAAGTCAGTAAAGGCTGATTTGCAATTCCTTGTAGTGTGTTATGATTCACAGCTAAGGGGACTTTAGGAGAACCAACTAGTCCCTTAATGGTGCAGTCCCCTTTAACTCTTTACAGGATTTCTGGGTTTTGCACTTAGGCGTGGTCCTCAACAATTATGTGATAAAACTTGATGAGGGACTATAGCATGGCAAATAATTCCAATAGACTTGTGATGGAAAGAGCCATGTGTAACTAGAGAGAGACTATGGGGACTGAATGTGGATCACAACATAGTATTTTCACCTTTTTTGTTGTTGTTGTTTGCTTGCTTTTTTCTTTTTCATTTTTTCCTTACTTTTAAATGATCTGATTTTTCTTTTGCAGCATGATAAATGTGGAATTATGTTTAGAAGAATTGCACATGTTTAACCTATATTGGATTACTTGCTTTCTAGGGGGAAGGGTGAGATAGAGGAGGGAAAAAAAAATTTGTAACACAAAGTTTTGCAAAGATGAATGCTGAAAACTGTCTTTCCATGTATTTTGAAAAATTAAAAGCTATTATTAAAAAAAAATAGCATGGTAGAAAAACTATACACAGACCACCATCCCCCATCCTATTCAAAGATAATGTCAAAATGGGTTCATTATTCAGACAAAAAAAGATGAGACTACAGAAAATGAGAAAAGCAAAGAACAATTTACCTACCTTTGGAGAAGGGAAGAATTCATAACTAAATAAGAAAATAAGAAAAAGAACTAGCTGCTCCTGGTTGGTGTAGCAGATAGAGCACCAGCCCTGAAGTCAGACACCTAACACTTCCTAGCTGTGGGACCCTGGGCAAGTCACTTAACCCCAATTGCCTCAGCAATAAATGAATGAATGAATGAATGCATGAATACATAAATAGATAGAAAGATAGATAAGAAAAAGGCATTATAAAATGAAAAATGGATAATTTTGATTACATTTAATTGAAAAGGATTTGCACAAACAAAACCAATGCAGCCAAGATTAAAAGGGAAGCAGAAAGCTGGGAAACAATTGTTTACAAGACACAATTAATGTGTCTTATAAAGGCCTCATTTCTAAAGTAACATATAGAGAACTTAGGCAAATTTATAGGAATACACGTCATTCACCAAGTGATAAATGGTCAAAGGATATGAACAGACTGGTGAAGTTGTGAAGTTATCCAACCCATTCTGGAGAGGAATCTGGAACTATGACAAAGGGCTATAAAACTGTGCATGTTCTTTGACCCAGCAGTACCATTACTGGGTCTGTATCCCAAAGAAATCATAAAAGAGGAAAAAGGACCTACATGTGAATTGGATAACAAAGAATTGGAAAATGAGTGGATGCCCATCAATTGGGAAATGGTTGAACAAGTTGTGGTACATGAAGGTAATGAACTTATTAGTGTTCTGTAAAAAATTATTATTTTTAGAAAGGTCTGGAAAGATTTATACAAACTGATGCTAAGAGAAACAAAGCAGAACCAGGAATGCATTGTACACAATAATAGCAAGAATATATGATGATCAACTATGAAAAGCTTGGTCTTCTCAGTGATTCAGTGATCCAAAGCAACTCCAATAGACTTTGGACAGAAAATGCCATCTACATCCAGAAAAAAAAAACCAGGGAGAATGAATTAAATCGACACATATTATGTTTACTTCTTTTTTCTGTTTTTCTCATCTCTTCCATGATTTTTCCTTTTTGCTCTGATTTCTCTCTCCCAAAATGATTCATGTGTACCTAAAAGCACTTAACAACGTACTTTAACTTAAAAAAAAAAAAAGATATGAACAATTTTTAGATAAAGAAAATTAAAATCATCTAGTAATATGAAAAAAATGTTCTACAAGATGACTTTAGAAAAGCCTGCAAAGATTTACATAAACGGATGCTGAGTAACGTTAGCAGAACTAAGACAATATTGTACACAAAACAAGATTATGTAATGATCAACTGTGATGGACTTGGCTTTTCTCTGATATGCATTGATTCAAGACAATTCTGAATGAAGTGAACTGTGAAAGCTATCTCACAAGATGGAGACAGAGCTCTAAAGATTGAGTGAAGGTCAGCTGTAGGCCGCAGGGCCAGGTTTCTTTCTCCAGAAATGTGGTTTACAAGGAGTAGGACCATATAGCCCTTTTCTTTATGAGACTAAGTTGGGGCTATCTTGGCACTGAAACTCCCATATAAGGTCATTTAGTAATCCTAAAGATGCGGTTGGGAGAGATAGAAGTTTTCCCTTATTTGTGACTTAGAATGTGAGGTCATTTGTCCTGGCTAATCAGTGCAAAGATCCAGCCTTTAGAAGTGTTACTTACCCCCAGGCTCCTATATAATTCCTATCTGTTAACTGTACTCCTGCCTCTCCTTGTCTGACTGCTTGTTGGGGAAATGCCCTTTCTTGAGAGATCATAATAAAATTTCTTTCTGCTTTTACCTTGAGAAATCTCCTTGGTTTATTTGAGCTGGTGGTTTTGTACCACACAATTCCAATGAAGACTTGGGATAGAAAATGCCATCATCATCCAGAGAAAGAACTGTGGAAATTAAATGTGGATTTTCACCTTTTGGGTTTTTTTTTTCTTTTTAGTGATTTTTTCCCTTTTAAGTCTGCTCTTTCTTACATGACATGAAAATGGTTAAAAGGATTGCATATATTTAATGTACATCAGACTGCTTGCTGTCTTGGGAAGGAAAAAGAGATTTCAGAGGTCTCTCTGCTGGCACTGGAAGCAGGATTCTGTTGCTTTGCCCATACTCAGAGATCAAGATTGCAGTCCTGGGTAGCAATCCCAGTGTGAGGAGGAGCACTAGCATATCACAGCTTTTGATCACAATGAAGTGTGAATTCTCCTCATGGCTCCAGAACAGTAAAGAGTGCTTGTGATTGCTCATACACCAGAACACAGGCCAGGAGAGTAAAACACACCTCTTTTTAGATCATATCATCTTGGAAAAACTGAAAATTTACCAGTTCTTAGAATTATCTCTGAAAACAGCTGTATAAAATCCCTACAGCTTCGAACAATCTCCTCTCTACCCTGTAAGCAGAACCCCACTTCAGCAAAAAGTCAAGAAACAGTATGGAAAAGTAAGCAAAATAGAGAAAAAACTTTGATCATAGGAAATAATTTTGGTGACAAAAAAGATCAAAACACACACTTAGAAGAAGACAGCAAAATAATAATTCCTACATCCAAAAAATTTCAAAGAAAAATATGAATTGGTCCGAAGTCACAGAAGAGCTCAAAAAGAATCTTTAAAAAAAAAAAAAAATCTGGTAAAGAATGCACAAAAACAATTGAAGAAAATAAGATCTTAAAAAACAGAATAGGCCAAATGGTAAAAGAGATACAAAAATCCAATGAGAAAAAGAATGATTTGAAAAGCAGAATTGGTCATATAGAAGAGTAGGTACAAAAGCTCACTTAATGAGATGTCAAGAAACAACTTTTTAAAAAATCAAAAGAATGAAAAATTGAAGACAATATGAAAAATCACACTGGAAAACCTGAACTGGAAAATAGGTTCAGGAGAGATCATTTAAAAATTGTTGAACCACTTGAAAATCATTATCAAAAAAAAGTGCCTAAAGAGAATTTTTCAAGAAATTTTCAAAGGAAAACAACACATGTTCTAGGACAAAGTACAAATTGAAACAATCCATCACTAACTGCCTGAAAAACTCCAAATTCCGGAGCTCTCAAGTTAAAACTATTGCAAGCAGCCAAAAAAAAAAAAAAAAAAAAAAAAAAAAAAAAATTCAAGTATAGTGAAGCTAGTCAATATAATTTAAGATTTAGCAGCTTGCACATTAAAGGATTGGAGGACTTGGAATATGATATTCCAAAAGAGGCGAACAACCAAGAATCACTTTTAGCCAGCAAAACTGAATATAATTTGGGGAGGAATTGGATATTCAACGAAACAAGACTTTGAAGCATTCCCTGATAAAGAAAAGTCCGGAGCCAAACAGAAAATCTGATTTTCAACTATAAGAAGCATGAAAAAGTAAACAGGAAAAGGAAATCATAAGGAACTTAAAAAAGTTAAACTGTTTACATTCCTACTAAACGCATACTAGTAACTCATAAGAACTTTCTCATTATTAGGGCAGTTAGAAGGCATATATACATGTAGACAAAGGGCACAGGTATGAGTTGAATATAATGGGATGGAATCTTAAAAAAAAATTGAATTTTAAGAAAGAACAACATACTGGGGAAAGGGAAAGATACAATAGGGTCAATTATAAAAGAGGCAAGAAAGGGAGGAAATGGAGGAAGTGGCAGGGAACCTTACTCTCAATGGAATTGGCTCAAAGAAGGAATAACATACATGTTAAATTACAGATGAAAATCTTTTTTTACATGAAAGCAGAAAGGGAAGGGAGGAGAGGAAAGAGAGGAATATTGATAGAAGAGAGGGTGAACTGAAAGAGATGATAGAAACAAAACAATTTTTTTTTTTTTTTTGCTTTTTGCTGAGGCATTTGAGATTAAATGATTTGCCCAGGGTCACACAGCTAGGAAGTGTTAAGTGTCTGAGATCACATTTGAACTCAGGTCCTCCTGACTTCAGGGCAGGTGCTCTATCCACTGCACCACCTAGCTACCCTGAAACAAAACATTTTTGAGGAGACTGAGTAAAAGCAGAGAAAAAGAATAAACAGAGTGGAAGGTGATACAATTAGCAATAACTGTGAAAAAGTTTTTAAAGCAAGTTTCTCTGATAAATGACTCATTTCTCAAAGTTGTTCCCCAAATGATAAATGAACAAAAGATAATAATAGTTTTCAGATGAAGTAATCAACGCTATCTATAATCATCAAAAAACATTCTAAATCACTACTGATTGGAAAAATGCAAATCAAAAAATTCTGAGGTACTACCTCACATCTTTTAAATTGGTTAATGGGACAGAAAAGGAAAATGACAAATATTGAAGATGTGGGAAAATTGAAACATTGTTGGTGGAACTAATTCAATTATTCTGTGAAGCAATTTTAGAACTACATCCAAAGGGTTATAAAATGATCCATACTGTTTGGCCCAGCAATACCACAACTAGATTCGTATTTCAAAAGAAATTAAAAAAAAAAAAAATGAATTACATGTACAAAAATACTTATAGCAGTTCTTTTATGGTAGCAAAAAAATTGGAAGCTGAGGAGATGCCCATCAATTAGAGAATGGCTGAACAAGGCTCCAGAAGACATGAAGAGACAATTTCAGGGAATTCTGAATAGCATAAATTGATTTAAAGGCAAATGAACAATTTATACAAAGGACCACAACACTAAGTAAAAACAACTAATAAAGGCTTTAAAACAATGACTACTAAACAATCATGTCTCCAGAGGATCAATGATGAAGCATTACTCCAACCATCTGACAGAGTTCATGACTGGAAGGTACAGAGATGGATTTCTGGACATGGAACCTGTTTGGATTAATTTAAATTGACTACTTTGGTTACAAAGTAAAGGGATTAAAAGAGGATGACAGAAAGACAATACTGATGCTTCTTCCCACCAAAAAGAGGGCTACTGAAACATTTTTAAAATGCACAGAAGACACAAAGAAAACACAAAAGGAAGCACATAGGACAGCTTTATAAGTGATATGGAGAATTAAATGCTTTTCTCCCCTAAAGCAAATATTGCAACATAGAGATTCTGTTTTATAATATTAAGTTCTGCTTTTTATGGAAAAATGTAATTTTTTTGGTTTCAAGTTCAGAATAAAAATATTTCAAAATTAAAAAAATATATATTGATAATAGAAAATGACAGAATAACAAGCATTTATTTCATTATCTATCATGTGTCATTTGGCTAAGCAACAGGAATACCAAAAATTGCAAAAAAATGCTTTCTCCTTTCAAGGAGTCCACAATCTAATGGAAGAGACTATATACAAACACGATAAAGATAAGTGAAGATAACCAACAGAGGGGCATGCACTAACATCAAGCAAGAAAGGGAAAGCCAAAAAAGAGAAAGTGGAATTTAAACTGAGATTTGAAGGAAGGCATAAGGAAAAGAGGAAAGTTCCAGGCACAGAGAATAATCCATGAAAATGTAGGAGTAAGGAATTGGCATATCTTGTGTGAGGAATAACCAAGAAAGCCAAGATCACAGTATCAAAAAGTAAATGTAGGGAGTGGTAAGGTATACAACTGGAAAGCCAAGAAAGTCAGTTTTTAAATGGTTTTTAAATCAAAATAAAGAGGGGGAAGTAGATGGCGCAGTGGATGGAGTACAAGACTCTGGAATCAAGAAGAACAGAATTCAAATTCAGCCTCAAATACATAATACTTGCTATTTGTATGACTCTGAGCAAGTCACTTAACCCCAATTATCTTGCAAAAAGTAAATAAAAATCAAATCAAAGTGGAAGACTTTATATTGATTGAGGAGCCACTATAACTTGCTAAATGAGGAAGGAGGGCAGAGGGCAGGTTTGTGACATAGCTACATTTGCATTTAAGATCACTGACAGCTAAGTGAAAAATGTAGGGAGACATCTGAGGCAATTACAGTAATATACTGCAAAAAAATGATATTAATGGTGGCTTGCAAAAGATAAAAGTCTGTACCACAGTGGTTGGCAGTGTCAGGGAAGAGAAAAGGCAGAGTCCTTGGGAAGGTTGGAAGAAGACAAGTTATTAAAGACTTTAAAACACCCTTGGAGAGTCTGGCTATAAAGAGGCAAAGAGTGAGAAGAAAAAAAAAGCTAGGTTGCGAGTCTGAGTGACTGAGGAAACAGAAGGACACATTCCTCTAAGAAATTAGGAAAAGGGAAGGATTTGGAGGAAAAATAGCCAGATAACCAATAAACTGAAACATTTATTTTATAAAGACGCAAGATTAGAGATCAGGAAAAAAATTAGGGTTGGATAAATAGATCTGATTATCTATATAGAAATAATAAGTGGATGAAAAGTGAATCCAGAGGCCTTCAAGAAATCCCCAAAGTACAATAGTAGAAGGGAAGAGAGCCAGAACATAAAAATGATAAATTAAATATAATTAAATACATTAGTTTTACCCAGAAAAATATCCAAAAATAGTTTGTTGCTTCACCATTATCCATTTTCCAACTCTCAAAATTTCTAACATTTCTTGATAAAAGGAGTTACTTTTAATTTTTCAAAATTTTATAACTCTAGCAAGAGAGAAGTATTGTATGGAGAATTATCAGCATTTCAGCTAACTAGAATGGCAAGTTATTTTTCTCTCCTTCCTAGGAGCCATCGGGAAAAAGAAACAGTAGCAATAATACACTAATTGCAAGATGCCAATAATATACTGGTTGCTCCCAAACTTCGTTAATAGAATGACCAATGAATTATGCTCAAAAAGTTATCAAACAGTGCATACCCTTTGATCCAGCAGTATTTCTATTGAGCTTATATCCCAAAGAAATCTTAAAGAAGGGAAAGGGATCTGTATGTGCAAGAATGTTTGTGGCAGTCCTCTTTGTAGTAGCCAGAAACTGGAAACTGAGTGGATGTCCATCAATTGGAGAATGGCTGAATAAATTGTGGTATATGCATATTATGGAATATTATTGTTCTATAAGAAATGACCAGTAGGATGATTTCAGAAAGGCCTGGAGAGACTTACATGAACTGATGCTGAGTGAAATGAGCAGAACCAGGAGATCATTATGTACTTCAACAATAATACTATATGATGATCAATTCTGATGGACCTGGCCATCTCCAGCAATGAGATGAACCAAATCAGTTCCAATAGAGCAATAATGAATTGAACCATCTACACTTAGCAAAAGAACTCTGGGAGATGACTATAAACCATTACATAGAATTCCCAATCCCTATATTTTTGTCTACCTGCATTTTTTATTTCCTTCACAGGCTAATATTCACTATTTCAAAGTCCGATTCTTTTTGTACAGCAAAATAACTGTTTGGACATTATACTTATATTGTATTTAACTTATACTTTAATATATTTAACATGTATTGGTCTACCTGCCATCTGGGGAAGGAGATGGGGGGAAAGAGGGGAAAAATTGGAACAAAAGGTTTGGAAATTGCCAATGCTGTAAAATTACCCATGCATATAACTTGTAAATAAAAAGCTATAATAAAAAAAAAATAGAATGACCAATGGATTTTAATTCAGAAGGTAAAAACATGAATCCTAGCTCTCCTCTTTACACTTTTATGTTATCAAGCAGGTCATCTAAATTTTCTGGGCCTCAGTTTATACAAAAAGATTGGTTCAGAAAAATTCTAAGATCCTTTTCCACACTCAAATGCTATACATGAATCTACAACTTCATTCCGTTATAATGGAAAAAATATATAATTATTGTTATTTTTCTTTCTTTAAAAAAAAAAGACTACTAAATGACCCTTATATTATTTTTTAAAATTTAAATCAGTAGCACAATAGCAAAAGGAAAAAAGAAAAAATGCTTTAGAAGACATAAAAACATCTAGAGAGGATACTTTAAGTGTATATGGAACATTATAACCCCAATCTTTCCCCGAACTTTGACCATCAACTCTACTGTCTATTTACAATAATATTTTTACATCTGATAGGCTAAGGTAAGAACCTCACATGTAAATATTATTTACAAAATAACACATCTTTTAAGAGCTAGAAAATAGTCAGAAGGTATTTGGGAGAAAAACAGAAACAAAAAATAAGTTCATAGTTGAAATGATTGAGGTTAGAAGGAAATATATACAAGTGACAATTATATAATAATTTAAGTGAACATTCTTTGGCAAAGTGACCCCAGAATCTTTAGTTATAATCAAGAGTAATATAATTAAAGATTCTAGGGTTATTTTGCCAAAGGATGCCCACTTAAATCATAAAACAAATGCATATTATGCCTAATATCTCTCAGTGAAGAAACTCCACCAACCAATGCTGATCAGCACCTTCTCTTCATCTTATGGTCTTAAAAAAGAGTTGCCTAGCTGTTACTAAGTCTAGCAGCAAGAGACAGAAGAACTCACTGACAAAAATTTCTAAGAAAATTGGAAAATATAAGAAACTAAGCACTGACCAACATCTAAAACTTAGACCAAGATAATGTCTAAAAGGGTTCATGATTTAAATATGAAGGTGATGATATAAGCAAATTAGTAGAGCAAGGGATAGTCTACCTGTAAGATCTGTGGAGCAGGGAGGGAATGGTCAAAGAAGAATTAGAGAACATTTTGAAATGCAAAATGGGTAATTTTGATTACATTAAAAAGTTTTTGCACAAACAATACCAATGCAGCCAAGATTCAAAGGGAAGCAAAAAGCTGGGCAACAATTTTTACAGCCAGTGTTTCTGATAAAAGCCTTATTTCTAAAATATACAGAGAATTGGGGGGGGGGGGCAGCTAGGTGACACAGTGAATAGAGCACCAGTCCTGAAGTCAGGAAGACCTGAGTTCAAGTCTGGCCTCAGATACTTAACATTTCCTAGCTGTGTGAACCTGGGCAAGTCACTTAACCCCAATTGCTTCAGCAAAAAATAAAATAAAATATACAGAGAATTGACTCAAATTTATAAAAATACAAGCTATTCCTCAAATTGATAAAGGATATGTGTAATGTTCTTCTCTAAAGTATAATGTTTTCTGGGAGCAGGTTTCCTGGGGGGCTTCTGAAAGCAGTCTTAGTTTCAATTCAGAGTAATAATCACCTCAAATGCAGCCAGCTGTTAAAGTCCAAATCCTTTATTTTCTCTTTCCAAGTTTTGTCTCCTTTCTTGGGCCCAGTTAGCTTTCTTTGAAGCCTATCTCTCTCCTTGGTTCCAAGAGCTCTTGCCACTTGTCCTTTGCTTCTGCCAGCTTCAGCTGCTAGCCAACACAAAGGTGAAAGATGGAATGAATCTGACTCTGCCTCCCAGAGTGGGCTTGTGGGAGCTCCTCCTAATATATGCTCTCTTAAAGGTGTGAATCTTAGAGAACTGTTAAGCACCCTGCTAAACAAGCATTGTCTCTATCAATTCCACTGACTTAGTACCTTGTGAGAATCATAACAGATATGAACAGACAATTTACAGAGGAAGAAATTAAAGCCTAGTCCCCACTACTGTCAGAGATAAGACCTGTACCTCCGTTTTGCTGACTGAAGACAGTCTCTATCCATTATACCATGCTATCCCTTTCAAAGGTAGAGATAGTTTGCAATAAGTGAACGCTCTTCACAAGTGAGTTTGATAACCAGCTTGCCTCAGTCAACTGTGGAAAAGAAGTCAGAAGTTTATCTTCTCTTAAATTCCCCTAACAAATTGAATCGTGTGAAAAGCTAGTCTTAAAAAACAGAACTTGATTAAGAACAAAAGCTGCTGCAAAACCTACAGAACAAAAATTAAATACAAAGCAGTCTTTAGAATAAGTTAAGCATCAAAGCAAAACAAAGAGCTGAGTTTCTAATCACAAAGACAACTTTTAAACACTGATTTCATATATGAAATCAGCAGAGAAAAGCATCACTCTATCAATTAACCCGTGTATTAAAAATATTAGATGCTTCAGAAATCTAAGCAAATTAAAAGATTCTTTTTTTAAAAATTCTTTCAAATTAATATTTCAAATATAAGAGACTTCATTATCAAAATATTAACATTAAATGTTCTGAATATCAATAATAGTCCAACTTACTAGTTGGAATTTAGCATTACTATGCTAAATACTTCCAAAATATAGGCTTAACTAAGTAATTCTCTAATTCAAAACTCATTAATGATTTCTTATTCTCTAAGATGAAAAACAAACTCTTCAAACTAGTATTTAAGGCCCTCTTAAACTGTCTTCATACTAACTTTCCACACTATTCTTTTTTATACATTCTATGCTCTAACCAAATAGGCCTAATAATTAGCCTCTCATTTCTGCTATCAAGCTCTTCCTGAGTATGCCTTTCCTCTTTCTTGCACCTCAGAATCTCTAACTTCCTTTCAAGTCCAGCTCACATGCTATTTCCTGATCAAGCCATTATTCCTAATGCTTTTCTTCTAGTTTTATTTTATTATGTGTATCTTATCTATGTACATGCTATAGGAACCCAGGATATATGTTCCTCAAAAGCAGAATCTGTTTTGTTTTACATTTGTATCTAATAAATAAGTCCTTCATAAAATGTTGAACTACCATAAGGACTCTCTAAATCACAAAAATGTCTATTTTTAAAATGGTTATATACAGAATTCCCAAGATTCCTCTTGAATATATAGCTAGTCAAAATATGTCCAAGTAACTTTTTCCGTACCAAAGAAAAACAAAAGACTATGTGGAAGATGTTACAGCGAATTCCTGCAAACTTAAGTGTGTTTAGCCAAAGGAATCCTATAGAATCTGACAGTCTATCTAGGATATACTGCAACATATCTTACATACATAGGACTGCTTGGCATCTAGGGGAGGGGGTGGAGGGAGAGAGGGGGAAAAATCGGAACAGAAGCGAGTGCAAGGGATAATGTTGTAAAAAAATTACCCTGGCATGGATTCTTTCAATATAAAGTTATTATAAAATAAAATAAAATAAAAAAAAATAAAATAAAAAAGAATATGACAGTCTCAGGCCAGCCACAAAGACTGTTTAAGCTTCAGAAAGATTATGCTTTGTGATACTATAAGCTTGTCTCTGTTTCTGTCTCCCAAAATACTCCAGGGCCTAGGGGTGGTAGCAGAAGAATTGTTAATTATTAGAGTGAAATAAACCTACACATAAATTAAGAGTATTATGGTACTAGAGTAAATACTATAGTATTGGAGTAAAATAAAAAAAGCTCTTGGCAGGTCTAACCAAACCTGAATAAACTCCATGACTGTAGTAGTCAGAGGAAGAAACAATACCCAACTGACTACAGGATAACAAGTCTGTCCCATACTCCAAATTCCCCTCCTTTATAAGAATTAGTAATTAAAGTATAAAGCTGATCACAGAAAATAAAAGGGATATTTTTATTACATAAAATAGAAAAAAATTTGTACAAACAAAATCAATGCAGTGAGAACTAGAAGAAAAACAATTATGAGGATTTTTATAACAGATTTCTGAAATATATGTTCAAGAAATGAAGAGAACTGATAAAAACATAAAAACAAGTGGCATTTCCCCAAAAATAAGTGGTCAAAGGATGGAACACACATTTCAAATGAAGAAAATGCAAGCTATCAATAATCATATTTTTAAAATAATACCAATGACAATGAAAATTAAAATAACTCCTATCTCATACCCATCAGATTGGGAAAGATGACCCAAAAAAGAAAATGAGAATTATTAGAGGAACTGTGCACAGGATGAGCACACTAATGCAGTGTTGGTAGGGCTATGAATTGGTAGGATAAGCAATGTGAACACTTATTCAAATACTAATTACACTGTCATATACCTTCTGACACAGTGTTGGGCATATGCTTCAAAAAAGTCAAAGACAAACAGGACTCAAGCATGAAAATATTTATGGCAGCACTTGTAGCTAAAAAAAACAAAGTGAGAGGCCATAAATTTGAGAATACCTGAACAAAATTTGACACAATGAAAGCAATGAGATATTTTAGTACTCTTAAGAAATGAGAGATTCAGAGAAAACTGGTAGTATTTATACTACATACAGAGTAAAGCAAGCAGAGGAAGCAGCTCCCTGGCTCTGTGATTCAGTTGATTCAGGAAACCTAAAATCAAATGAAGACTCAGACACATACTAACTCTAATCTCTTAATAAGCAAATGGAAGACCCTTCTAGTGTCTTTACCAAGAAAACCCCATGGACACTATTGGTGCACTATGGTCTATAAAATCAGGAAAAATCAGATACAATTCAACAACAAAATGAAAAAAACCATGTATTCACAATGAGCACAGTTAAGAAACTATGAAAAACTTCAGTATGCTGATCAATTCAGTTATCAATAAGAATTTTCTAAGATTAGTGAGGTCCAAGTCTCTCAATTCTTGGCAGAATGATGAAAGAAAGATGCAGAATGAGACATAGTTTCAGTTGATTTGTTCTGTTCTACTCTATTTGCTTTGTAAATATATTTGTTAGAAGAAGGGAGAGTGAATTGGTGAATAGTGATACAGATACAAGAAGAGTATCAATGGAACATTTTAAAATACCCAAAAGAGCATACATAAGTTCAGAAGGGGAAACATAGGAAATACATTATGTTAATTTGACATATACTTTAAAAAACGTGTGTTTTTAATATACAATCCTTTTCTTGTCTTTGTGTATCAAAATGTTTACATCTATTGATACTTAAATTCATAATTTTTAAGGAATCCAAATTTTACAATACCTTTTAAAAAGCCTTATCACTACCTCTCAATGCTCAAAAACTATCCTAATTTTTAGAAAATAAAAGATCTTGAGTGTCGAAGTAATTTTTAAAAAGTCCTCTGCAAGTAGGATTCTCTTCCTCCTCTTCCCTAACAGATTAGAAAACCTTGTCTCAGGGATTAAAATTGAGATACCCCCAAAATCACACAACCAGGAAGTGCCCAAATTTACTAGCTAAATCTGCTCATTCCAAGTGAAGCACTTTTCCCACTGACCATATTATTTTAAAATTCTGATTTCCTAAAAAATGAATTTTAAAATAAGATGTGTTTTATAAACATTATAAAAGATGACACCTTTATTAGCTACAATATGAAACTGGAAAAATGTCATTTTTTTAAATGTCAGTATTCTAATAATAATAGTATTTATTCAGCATTTCAACTTTTCAAATATCATCCAAATTGATAAGATAAAAACCCTGGGAAGTAAGTTATCTCCATATTATAATTGAGGAAACTAAGCCAAAGGACAGTAAGTGATTTGCCCAGAATCACAAAGTTTGAAAGAACAAGAGGTCAGATTTTTATTCAGGTATTCCTGACTCCAGGCTGTACTGCCTAAAAAGTATTATTACTAAAAGTATACATCTAAAAAGTTTAATTCTAAAATTCTAATTCTAAAAGTATAATTATCCAAGAACTATTAAGTTAAAACCAATTTTAAAATGAAAAGTACCAATATTACTGATTTGGAAAAAAGTGAAACCAAATAGTAAATAAACACCTAAATTAACAGAGGAAGAAAGAATAAATGATGTTACTAAGGCTAATGATAATTCTTTAAAGTTGGATTTTGCTTCTGATGATCATGATTTAATTTAACTGCCCTTTTTTTAATCCAACATCCTACATGTATCAAATTCCCATGTTCTCATACAAGGTATTTATTTTTTAATGGCATTTTTGTTATAAAATGATACCTATTAACTTCTCAGGAGCTTCAGTCTCCAACAAGTTGAATTAAATAATTTCTACAACTGTCCCAAAAATACAAATTGTAAGAATGGAAAGCATGTGGCTTGGCTAGAATCAAAGCAGAATTGCAATTTTAGATCGAGAAAAGACCTTACAAACATCGTTATTTCATGAAATACTTTAAATACTAGTAACAAGTAAAATTTCATAACATCAGGCAATTTTAAAAATTCTAGCCTTTAAAAATACCTTCCCAATTCAGTCTAAAAAAGATCCTTTCGATTCTTGGATACAGCATTTAACCACTTATTTATGTAGTTAAATTTGAGGCAATGTACCACATAATTTCTTGTATCATTGTACACTCTATTAAAACAAAACATTTATGAAAACATTTCCCAACAATCTACTATTTGTAAACACACTTTGCAAAAGACTTAACAAGGGGAGAGAGGAAAAGCTGCCCAGAGTCCTGTACACACAAACACCAAGACTGACAAAATTAATTCCATACCCATCTAAACAACTATAATTTAGTATCCCTAAAAATACATCTCTAGTTTGAGGGGGGAGAAGAATAGTCTACAATTTCTTTAACAAACTAGTAACAACGGTAATATGGCTCATATTCCTACTCCACCTAAAGAATTTTGGTTAATTGCTGTCCACAACTCACAAGTAGAGAAGTAGTTACTCAAGTCGTGTCACCTAGAGGGCCTCCTTCTAGGAATAAGCCAGAATTTTGATCCAGGGAGTCTGAGAAACCCCCATACACAAAACATCAGCTTTACAAACTCCTCTCCAACTAAACCCCTACCCCTCTGGCAGAGAAGCTGACCAAATAACAAAACAAGATTTCTAACTCGCAGAGTGTGTATGAGTTTAGTCAAATCCTGCTCTATTTGAAGAGGTCAAGATAGTTCTCCCCCACTAAAGCAAGGCATCATCTCGGACCCCGAAGCTACTCGATGCCCCCCCCAAAAAAGGGGGGGGGTAGCAATTGGTTACTTTACTCTTAAGTGCGGCCTCCTGACACAATGAGGTGAGTCTGGACCTGGGCGCCAAGACCACAACAATACCGGAGGCCAAGCAAACAGCTCAACTTCCCACCAGTCTCCGCGGCCCGTGGCCGCCGGCGGGGCGGACTCCGAAAACCGCCAGCCAGAGACATCACCCACAGCTTCAAGATCGGGGAAGAAGGGAAAGAGTGAAACAAGAGGGAAGCAGGGCGAGAGTGAAGTGGGGGTAGCGCTCCCGGACCTCCGGGAGGGGGGCTCGCGAGGGTTTTCTTCTCCCGGGTCCCCCTTCCAGACGAGGCAGAAAAGGCAAAGGCAAGTGCCGCCCCCACCACCCGCCAGCCCCCACACTTCCCTGATGGGATCCCGATCTGTACGGGCTCAACGCCCCACCTCCACTCCGACACACCCGAGAGAGAACCGAGATGGGGGGAACCAATTCCTCTTCCACGGGGACTCGGCTGGGCGTCCGCACTCCCCTCGCCGCCTCGGCCGCAGCAGGCGGGGAGGACGAAGGGGGCCGCGCCGGCCCGCCCCGGACAGGAGGGAGCCCGCGAGCTCCGGGCGCGAGGGACAATGGGGAGGGGGAGGGCAGCGCGCAGAAAGAGCGCCGCCGGAGCCCCTGGCCCGCGGGCCCGGAGCCCCCCGGCGCCGCCGTGCCTCACCTCCGAGCCCCGCCGCCCAGGAGAGAAGCAGAATTAACACTCTCAGCAACACCATCTTCCGCCGCCGCTCCGGTCGACGCCGCCGCTAGCCCAGGCCCCGCCGCCGCCTCCTCACGGGTTAACAACAGCACATTGATCCGGAGGGAGAAACTGAAGGGGCTTGATCCGAAGCCTCCGCGGGAACCCGGGACCCTCCCCCGGCCGCTGGAGCCGCCAAGCACCTCCTTCTTGCTCTACTTCAGCAGCCGGCAGCGCTCCCAGCACCTCCAAAACAGGGACCTCCCTCCCCCCACTTCCTTGTTTCCTTCCTTCTCCGTTTTCCTTCCCTCCCTCCCTTTTTCCCTCCTCTGCTTCCCTCCTCTGCCCCCTCCCCCCCAGTCCTCGACCTCCGCCTCCTTCCTCACCACGTGACGCGCGGGCGTCCAACGGGCACCACGGGGCCGCACCCGTCCGTCCCTCCCTCCCCTCCCTCCGCTGCCCCGCGTGACGCGCGCTCCTTCTTTGACTACACGGACCACCGCGGCGATTTCCTATTCCCCAACCCAGAACCGGGTTCTCACATCGCTGACGTCGCCCCTCCCATAGGGGGGCGGGGTCTCTGGTAGTCCCTCCTCCGACCCTCCAGAGTAGCGGCTCCGGAGCAGCGCACGCTGCGAAAGAGTGCCCTCCTCCGCCTTAAAGCCACAGAGACTTGATTTTATTTTCTTTTTAAGCAAATATGGCTAAAATGGAACAGTACTGTATGCGGTTAGAACCGCTTCCCACTTCCCGACTGTGACGTAGACGTACTTTTTTATTGCTTAGATTTTATTGATATATTATGATCCGTATATTTATTTCTCACTGCATTTCTCCCCCCAATACTTCCCAGAGGGATACCCTCATAATAAAAAATAGGAAAAGTTCTGCAAAACTAAGCAACATATTAAAAAAAAAAAGTCTGACCTTATATGCACACCTATGGTTCTGCAAAGGAGAGGCTAATACTTTTCTCATATCTTCTTTGGGGTCAAGCTTGTTGTTTATGATTTCATATTCAGTTTTCCATTTTTTGGTGATTGCTGTATTTCCTACTTACACCGAGGTAGTCATTATGTATATTATTTTCCTGGACCTGCTCACTTCACTTTTCATCCATTTTTATATATCTTTTCATGCTTTTCTGCAGTCATCTGTGGTTTCCCACAGAACAGTAATATCTGATTATATTCACGTTGTAATAATATAGTGTCTGCAAAACCTTAACAAATAATGTCTCATCCTCTCCCCAAGCATGAGAGAGAAGTTCTATTATTATCCTCATTTTACAGCTGAAACTAGGTAAGCAAGAAATAAGATTCGTACTTCTCACAACTGGTGTCTGAGGCAGGATTTAAATTCCTGTTTTCCTCACTCCCAAGTCTAGGACTCTACCGATTACGCCACCTACCTGGCCTGTTATTTATCACAACTTTAGCCATTTCCCAGTAGCTGGGCACCTGTTTCCAATTCTTTGCTACCACAAAAAGTGCTGCTGCAAATATTTTGGTATATGTTGAGCCCTTATTTTTGTCAGTGCCTGCCTGAAACTATATTCCTAGCAGCTTATTACTTGGGTAAAGAGTTTGAATATTTTAGCCACTTTGTTTGCATGAATCCAAATTGCTTTCTATAATGGTAGTACCAATTGTTACATTATCAAGCCTGTCTTTCCACACCCTGTTTAGTACAGTATGCACTATTCTCATCTTTTGTAACCTTTGCCAGTTTATTGGTTGTTAGGGAAAACCTAAAGGTTATTTCAACGATCTTTAATATGACAATACTTTAAGGACTGTTCATATCCTTTGACATCTTTATTGAGATATGACTTTTGGCTTTACATATTTGTTAGTCTGTATAGCTCAAATATTAAAACGTTAACAGACATGTTTAATACAAACATCTTTTCCCAATCAATGGTTCCCTTTCTTATCCTAGATGCAATAATACTGTTTGAAAAATTTTTTAATTTTACACAATCAAAATTATCTATTTTGTCTTTTGAAATTGCCTCTATCCCTTATTTGGTTAAAAATTCATTCCTTATATCTGTGAAAGGCATATGATCTTATCTAAGTTTTAATGGTATAATCTTTAATATTCAGGTCATATACCCATTTTTAATTTATTGCAGAACATGAAATAAGATTTTGGTCTAATTCAAACTGTTTTCCAGTTTGCATAGCACTTCTTGTCAAATAGGAAATTCTCCCCTAACTAATTGGTGTTTTATGGCTTATCAAATCCTGCTATTGAGGTCCATTATTTCTGATTATTTCTTTAGTTTGTTCTACTCATCTACTTTTCTATTTTTAAACATTGCAACATGGTTCCACTGATTTTGCTTCATGATACAGTTTGAAGTTTCATCCCCTTTCATTCCAACATTTTATTCATTATTTTCTTTGATATTCTAAATTATTTGTTCTTCCTAATGAATTTTGCTATTATTTTTTCTAGCTCTGTAAAGTATCTCTTCAGTACTTTTATTGGAATAGTATTGAAATAAAAATTTTGGCACCAGTATTATACTATTAAATAACTTGAATAGTCACAATCAACACAAAAACAGTCTTCTCTGTCATAAAATTCAGAATAAACTGCAAGTCAGACATAAACATAAAGTCCATCCAAAAGAACTACCTCAATTGGAAGCCAGCAGACATACGATGTCTAAGCATAGTTTTGTGTGCCAGAAAAGAAACAAGGGTAATGAAAATAAGTTTACATCCCAGTTTAGGTCCTTCAGGATGTTCAACCTAAAAGGTCTATTTTTTGCATTAGTCTCTCATGTTCTATGCATAAATTGCAACCCCCCAAAAAAGGAATTCTCTTATCTCTTCTCCCTTCATTCCTCAAAATTCTGAAACTCAATGCATTTTTAGATGGTCTTTCAATAGAAAAATATGTAATCTGAAATACTGTATAAACTAGAACTTCTTTCTTTTTTTTTTTAATAACTTTTTATTGATAGAATCCATGCCAGGGTAATTTTTTACAGCATTATCCCTTGCATTCACTTCTATTCCGATTTTTCCCCTCCCTCCCTCCACCCCTCCCCTAGATAGCAAGCAGTCCTTTATATGTTGAATAGGCTACGGTATATCCTAAATACTATATATGTGTGCAGAACTGAACAGTTTTCTTGTTGCACAGGGAGAATTGAATTCAGAAGGTATAAATAACCCGGGAAGAAAAACAAAAATGCAAGCAGTTTATATTCATTTCCCAGTGTTCTTTCTTTGGGTGTAGCTACTTCTGTCCATCTTTGATCAATTGAAACTGAATTAGCTCTCTTTATCAAAGAGATTCACTTCCATCAGAATATATCCTCATATAGTATTGTTGTTGAGGTATATAATGATCTCCTGGTTCTGCTCATTTCACTTAGCATCAGTTCATGTAAGTCTCGCCAGTCCTCTCTGTATTCATCCCGCTGGTCATTCCTTACAGAACAATAATATTCCATAACATTCATATACCACAATTTACTCAACCATTCTCCAATTGATGGGCATCCATTCATTTTCCAGCTTCTAGCCACTACAAACAAGGCTGCCACAGACATTTTGGCACATACAGGTCCCTTTCCCTTCTTTAGTATCTCTTTGGGGCATAAGCCCAGTAGAAACACTGCTGGATCAAAGGGTATGCACAGTTTGATAACTTTTTGAGCATAGTTCCAAATTGCTTAGAACTTCTTTCTTATACCTGTATCGATGAATTATTCTTTTGTTTTGTTTGAAGCAGTCGAATTTAAGGAAGGAAAGTATTATACTATTACTAATAGTAAACTGCCGTTCTTAAAGTTCATTTAACCAGAACATGTAAAAAGTTTAAAATATATTTTAATTGAATAAAATCTAATTGAAGTTATGTAAATATAATCCAAATTTTCTGGCCAGGGAAATCATTTGTGATTTATTGAAGAATCCAAAACTAGTTGAATTTTTCTAATCAAATGTGGACATCACCATCATCTTAGACTAAGCTGTCAGGAATAAACCATAAGTAGCAAGATAGGATGAACATATTTTACCATGGGAAAAGAATCCAACTCTTTTTTTTTTTTTATTTTTATTTAATAATTACTTTATATTGACACTCGTTTCTGTTCCAATTTTTTTTTTCCCTCTCTCCCTCCACCCCCTCCCCTAGATGGCAAGCAGTCCTTTATATGTTGGATATGTTGCAGTATATCCTAGATACAATATATGTTTGCAGAACCGAACAGTTCTCTTGTTGCATAGGGAGAATTGGATTCAGAAGGTATAAATAACCCGGGAAGAAAAACAAAAATGCAGATAGTTCACATTCGTTTCCCAGTGTTCTTTCTTTGGGTGTAGCTGCTTTTGTCCGTCATTTATCAATTGAAACTCAGGTCTCTTTGTCAAAGAAATCCACTTCCATCAAAATATATCCTCATACAATATTGTTGTCGAAGTGTATAATGATCTCCTGGTTCTGCTCATTTCACTTAGCATCAGTTCATGTAAGTCTTGCCAGTCCTCTCTGTATTCATCCCGCTGGTCATTTCTTACAGAACAATAATATTCCATAACATTCATATACCACAATTTACCCAGCCATTCTCCAATTGATGGGCATCCATTCATTTTCCAGTTTCTAGCCACTACAAACAGGGCTGCTACAAACATTTTGGCACATACAGGTCCCTTTCCCTTCTTTAGTATCTCTTTGGGGTATAAGCCCAGTAGAAACACTGCTGAATCAAAGGGTATGCACAGTTTGATAACTTTTTGAGTATAGTTCCAAATTGCTTAGAACTTCTTTCTTATACCTGTATCGATGAATTATTCTTTTGTTTTGCTTGAAGCAGTCGAATTTAAGGAAGGAAAGTATTATTATACTATTACTAATAGTAAACTGCCGTTCTTAAAGTTCATTTAACCAGAACATGTAAAAAGTTTAAAATATATTTTAATTGAATAAAATCTAATTGAAGTTATGTAAATATAATCCAAATTTTCTGGCCAGGGAAATCATTTGTGATTTATTGAAGAATCTAAAACTAGTTGAATTTTTCTAATCAAATGTGGACATCACCATCATCTTAGATTAAGCTGTCAGGAATAAACCATAAGTAGCAAGACAGGATGAACATATTTTACCATGGGAAAAGAATCCAACTCTTAAAGTACAGCTTCTCTTAGTATTTTATATGGGAATTCTATTATTGGCAGGTTACCAACTTTATATTGTTCTCTCAGTCATTTTTATCAGATAGTATTTTTTAATTGTATTTTGTAACATAAACATGTTTCTACTACCAGTCATGATTGCTTAGGAAAGTAAAAAACTCCCTCTGTACATGAGTTCTCATGTTCTTCAATTGTAAAGGGGTTGCTTGAGATGACCTTCAAGACCTTCTATCATTCCCTTTCTATTCTATTCTGTCTAAATCAGAGGTTCTTAACCTAGGAGATGAGTGGATAACTTAAAGTAGTATCCACTAACTTGGATGAGATAAAAATTACATTGATGTTTTCATTAACATCTAACTGAAATTTAGGTTTTCCTTGTAAAAAAAAATTTTTTTTTAATTATTCTCAGGGCTCAAAGACTTCATTAGATAATCAAAGAAAGGCTTCTGTGACATTAAAAAAAAAAGTTTAAAAATCCCTGGTTTAGATTATAAACATCTAAAGGGCAAGGGTTTTATATATATACATATATATATATATATATATATCTTATTTTTTTTACAGCTTCCATATAATGCTTTTTAATATTTTCATCAATTAGTGATCTTAATGGCTTGACTATTCCTTAAGTGGTCACAACCCAAATCTGTCAATCAACAAGTATTCATTACTATCAAGAGTCAGGAAGAATTCAGATCTGGCCTCACACACTAGCTGTGTGACCCTGGGCAAATTACTTAATCCTATTTGCCTCAGTTTCTTCATCTGTAAAATAAATTGGAGAAGGAAATGGCAAATGAATACAGTATCTCTGCCAAGAAAACCCTAAATGGAGTCACAAAGAGTCAGACAAGACTGAAACAATTGAACAATAAAAATGGAGAGAAAATATCTGGACCACAATGATTTAAAAATGCAAGTACATGAGTCATTTACTAGATAAAATTTATCAATATCTTTTTCTGATTAGGGGATATATTATCTCATTGAAGAAGACTAAACAACAATGATAAACAACAATAAAGATAAAGACTAAACAATGATACTGTTAGAGATTTTCCTATGGATAAAAATACAATCTTTATTAGGAACTTACATTCTAAAGGGAAAGACAAGAAAGACTCATAAAAGTGTATATAAAATATATGTACAAAGTATGCACAAAGTATAAATACAAAGTTAATTACAAAATAAAAGATAAGAGACAGAAGGTGCTATCATTTGAGAAGAATCAGGAAAGATCTCAGGAAGAAAATAGAGAATGAATTGTACTTTAAAGGAAGAGTAGGACACTATGGTGGAGATGAACTGGGAGTGCATTCCAAGCATAAGAGACTACAATTGGATAGGTCCAAAGATGGAAAAACAATTTGGCATGTTTGTAAAATGTGAGAGGGGCAAATCACTTTCAATAAGTCTGGGGAAAAAGGGCTGGAGACATTGTAAAGGATTTTAAAAGTTAAGCCAAAGGATTTATATTTTATCCTTGAAGAAGTAGAGAATTATAGGACTTGATTCAGTAGGGGAATGATGTGGTCAGATGTTCAATTAAAATCACTTTGTCAGCAATATAAAGAAAGAATAAAGGGAAGACTTCAGATGGGACAAGAGGCCATAGCAATAATCTAGATGAGAGGCAATGAGGAAGACCTGAACAAACCTAATAGTTGTCAATAGAGGAAACAATTGCAAAAGGTATTATGAAGGCAGAAATGGCACCTTGGCAACTCATTGGATCTCTATGATGCAGTCAATGGCAGTGCAGAGAATTGTGAGAATCATGCTCGGCGCAGGTCCAACATGAAAGCATTCACGAATCCGAAATATTAGACTGGCAAAAGGAAGTTTATTGGCATTGAGAAGTCAGCTTTTGCTAGGAGACTGACTTCTTCAGTGGCAAGGTCCTGACAGAGAGATAAAGAGGGGTTAATGCTGAGAAGAGAATGTCTTCACAATGGGCAGCAGTCCTGGCAGGCAGCTATGCCAAAGAGAGGTCCCCAGGATGGTATGATTCCTGGTTTTAGGCCTCTGCAAAGAAATGAACCCCCAAATTGTCCTTTAACTAGGAAATCTGAGACTGAAGTTTCAATTGAATGAAATTCCTTCAATGTTGTCAGTGCCCTCAGACCTAGATTTCCAATTGAATAAGACCACTTAAATTCAAGCTAAGTAGAAATGCTGGACTAACTGTCAACTCAATAGAGAGTGTAGTTACTCAATAGAAATGTCAGATCCAGATCTCCAGCTAAATGAGACCACTTAAATTCGAGTTAAGTAGGGACTGGTCCTGATCCAATCTGAATGAAACCACTTAACTTCCCCAAGGGTAGCTCCCTGTCAGGAGAGTTTCAGAGCTCACTCCAAAAGTCAAGGACAGTTTTAGGGTTTCCCCATCATGTAGGGTGAAGAAGATTAAAAAGTTGAGAATAACACTAAGAGAGTAGAAAAATGAGTGTGCTTTTGACAGAAATAAGGAAATTTGGAAGAGAGGTAGAAGACTGTCCATAGCTTCCCATAAATTCTCTACAAATGATTTACCCAATGTACTGTAGAACTTCTTTTTAAATTTCCCTAGGTACCAGGTCAGCATTCCAGCTGTCTTATTTCCTTTATTTTTGCCCCAGCACCTTTCTTCAAATAATAAATTATTATGGTGTCTTTTATATCAATTCTTATAAAAAGAAAAGAAAGAAAAAAAAATCAAAAGATCATAAATTTGAAATTGTAAAGGACCTTAACAATCATCTAATATAACTCTCTTATTTTTTGGATGAAGGAGGCCCAGGATGGTAAAGTGATATGTCTAAGATTGCAGATAGCAATATGCTAAAGCCTATGTATAGCCACCAAAGAGCTCTCCATTGCCAGACTTCAAGTTACCTGCCAGTTTTGATTCTTTAGAGATCATGGTGTTCACATATAATACAATAAGGAAAGTATTAGTGTTTTTTTTTTTTTTTAAGTATGTGTGTGTAAAATCATTTTGGAAGAGATATAATAACACCCAGAAACCATTATTACCAATCACCCCTAATTCCCAGGCCCTCAGATAAATCTCTGGCCACCGTCTAGTACAGTGCTTCTTACCACTCTTACTTCAATCAGAGGTCTTCAGAGATCTCTGGCTACCACTTCATCAGCAGTGGTTATATGTTCTGCAGAGAACCCGAGGACAGCCACATGCAAGCTTAAGATTTTTTATTCCACATGTTCACATCCTGCCCTTTTGACTTCCTGCTCACTTTTAGTCAAATCCTAGTAAAACTCTCCCCACTTCCTGGTCCCTACAGCTTATATTGGGTGTATGAGGTCACACGCACAGCCAATTAGAGAAGGAGACACCTCCCATAGATGACATGGATCTCAGCTTCCACCCAAGAGGCAATCCTTGATGATCACAGAAAACCATATGTGGGAATCTCAGGCTTCAAGGCCTTAATACTTCCTGATTGCACTGTCCGTGCTTCCTCTTCAGACCCTTACACAATAACATTTTAAAAAATAATTAATTGCTAAATTGCATGGTTAATGATTATGTGTTTTCTATGAAAAAATGTAAATGGTCAGTAAAAGGGGACAGAGAGGAAACAAGGATGTTTTAAGTGCCTAATATGTATCAGGATTTGGGCTAAGCAGTTTGCAAATATTAATTCATTTGATTCACACATCTCTAGGAGATAGATACTATTATTATTTCCTTAAAAATTGCAGAATATAAATATAAAAATATATAATAAAGAAGCCAATAACAATCTTGGGAGATTTCTAGAATTCCCAAGATTGTTACTGGCTTCTTTATTATAAGGAGAAAAGAATAATGGGAAATAAGGTTAGATGATTGCTCATGATAAGCAATCATGACCTATCATAATTTCTCTAATAGGAGAAATGACATAGTAAACATAATGTTTTTTTTTAATTTAAATTTTATTTTATTTAATAATAACTTTGTATTGACGGAATCCATGCCAGGATAATTTTTTTACAACATTATCCCTTGCACTCACTTATGTTTCATTTTTTTTCCCCTCCCTCCCTCCACAACCCCCCCCCCAAGATGGCAAGCAGTCCTATATATGTTAAATATGTTGCAGTATATCCTAGATACAATACATATTTGCAGAACCGAACAGTTCTCCCGCTGCACAGGGAGAATTGGATTCAGAAGGTAAAAATAACTCGGGAAGAAAATCAAAAATGCAAATAGTTCACATTCATTTCCCAGGAACATAATGTTTTCAAAATATTCCTCTATGAAGTATGAAGTAGGGAGAAGAGACAGGAGGCAGGAATACAAGTGAGGAGGACATTACAATAATTTGAGAATAATGAAGACTAAAGTGAAGATGGTAATTTTAGAATATAGATGTAAAGTTTCCCTCCTGAGAGACTATCCTGAGATAGTACAAATAAATACCAAAGACAAAGCAAATACAAATATCTGGAAACAACATATAAACATAAAAATGTAATAGTAAGTAGAATGGGGAGAATATTGATAACTAGAGGGATATGGAAAAGTAGCATTTATCCTGTGTGGACATATATACATATATTGTATTTAACATATATTATATTAACATATTTAACATGTATTGGTCTACCTGCATCTGGGGGTGTGGGTGGGGGGGAAGGAGGGGAAAAATTGGAACAAAAGGTTTTGCAACTGTCAATGCTGAAAAATTACCCATGCATATATCTTGTAAATAAAAAGCTATAATTAAAAAAAATTTTTTTTAATTAAAAAAAGAAAGGTAGCATTTAAATTGGCTTGAACCTTGAAGGGAGCTTCAGATTGCAAAAGATATAAGGATAGAGGAACCCTCAGGTGTTGGGAATGGAGGGAAAAATCTAAATGTCAGTGGAGTGAACTATTAAAGAATTAAAGAACCAGCTTTACCTTTACATCCTGAGCTAGAATTCATAACCTGAAGGCACTTTTAGAAACCAAGATCAAAACAGCAGATTTGGGAATCATAGGGTGGAAATGATAGTGAAAACCAGAGGGGGAGGTAGGATAAGAGGAGGTTCTCAGAATTAAAGGCAGAGAAGATCAAGAACTGAATCTTATATATCCAATATACTATATGCAAGGTACTGAAGATACAAAAAAGAAATGAAAGAAACCCCAACCCTCAGTTTACATTTTACCAGTTCGTTGGTTTAGAACAAGGTAAAATGGTAACAGTGTCTGCAAAAGAAGTAGTAAAGGATTGATTGCTTGTATCTGTCTTTTATCCAAGACTTGCAAGTGAACTGATTTAAGTGAGGTTGTGCTATGCAAAATCATCAGCCTCACTTTCTCCCCTGGAGGTGCCCAAAAGCAAGATATAGTCCAGGACCACTAAAGATGGTCCTAAGATAGTAAAGTGTTATGGAAGTCAAAGGAAAGGAGATTTTCACATAATATTGTCAAGTACCACAAAGAGTTTGGTCAAAAGAGGAGAAAAAAGACCTTTCAGGTAAAACAAAGTTACTGTAGAATTTAATTTTGAGAGATCATAAATTCTTTGAGGATTGAGATTATAAAAATCTTGGAAATACTTTCATTCCCTCTTTTCTCTGTCTTTGGAAATTCCAATCATTATTCAGGCCCCTTTCAAACCCTCACTTTCCTAATTCAGCAGTGATGCCAAACAAGGCAGAAGTGGCAAGTACGAAAACTTAGCCTTTGATAGGTTTATATTGTGGTGTGAGGAAGCCAGTGATTCAGATTGTTAAATTTTCAGTGTGAGCATTTACACCTCAAAATCTTGCTACAAATCAGGATTTAATTTATTGCTTTGTTGATTGGCTAGATTTAAGAAAGCAACAGAGAAAGATTAAATTTAATTAGACTAAATTTAAAGTGTTCAAGTATTCTAGAGAGGCTGATGTTAAACATTTACCTGCCTCACTTGCTTTGGATTTTATTATTATTTTTTTTATTACAGCTTTTTATTTACAAGATATATGCATGGGTAATTTTTCAGCATTGACAATTGCAAACCCTTTGTTCCAACTTTTCCCCTCCTTCCCGCCACCTCTTCCCCCAGATGGCAGTTTGATGGATACATTTTAAATATGTTAAAGTGTAAGTTAAATACAATATATGTATACGTGTTCAAACATTATCTTGCTGTACAAAAAAAATCGGACTTTGAAATAGTGTACAACTAGCCTGTGAAGGAAATCAAAAATGCAGGCGGACAAAAATAGAGGGATAGGGAATTCTATGTAGTGATTCATATTCATCTCCCAGAGTTCTTTCGCCAGGTGTAGCTGGTTCAATTCATTACTGCTCTATTGGAACTGATTTGGTTCATCTCATTATTGAAGAGGGTCACGTCCATCAGAATTGATCATCATATAGTATTGTTGTTGAAGTATATAATGATCTCCTGGTCCTACTCATTTCACTCAGCATCAGTTCATGTAAGTCTCTTCAGGCCTTTCTGAAATCATCCTCCTAGTCATTTCTTATAGAACAATAATATTCCATAATATGCATATATCACAATTTATTCAGCCATTCTCCAATTGATGGGCATCCACTCAGTTTCCAGTTTCTGGCCACTACAAAGAGGGCTGCCACAAACATTCTTGCACATACAGGTCCCTTTCCCTTCTTTAAAATCTCTTTAGGATATGAGCCCAGTAGTAACATTACTAGATCAAAGGGTCTGCACAGTTTGATAACTTTTTGAGTATTTGCTTTGGATTTTAATTATGTTTTTATTATTATATACGAAATTTTAAGTACACTAAAGAAAACTATATCTCTTATCTCTTAATACCTCACAAAATGATGTTGTCTGTTACATACTAAGTGATCAAGAAATAAGTAAGTGACATTCTCTGAAGCAGTAGAGCTCTTCTTTGGACATGGATTATGTTTTCCTGGAAAGTTAGTTGCAAAATGAAATTCTGGATGACTTTTAAGGCCCTACATAATTCCACTTCTATGATACTATGATACAAGACCCACTTTGATAATTTATTACCATTATTAGATAAGAAATGCATTTCTCCAGAGAAAAAAATAGATCTGATATAATAAACTCACATAAGAATGCAACAAGGTTGTAAAATGAACTTTAAAGAATATGGATAATTTCATTATGGAAAAATAAACAAATCAGAAAATAATGAAATTGAAATATAAGTTTATTTCTGTGCAAAGTAAGGAATTGAAATCCTAGTGGTTTCACCATTTTTCAATCTTTCCTGATTCACACTACCTTAAAAATTTTTATTTGTGCACAATAATTTTCCTTGTATTTCTCTTACTTACATTTTGGACTGAAAAAAAAAAAAGTTCTACTCAAATAAAGATTGGTTTCTCTTTTTTCTTATCAGTAGTATTTTTTTCCAAATACATGTAAAAATAGTTTTCAACATTCATTTTTGTAAGATTTTGTGTTCTAGATTTTTGCCCCTCCTTTTTTCACCATCCCCAATAGCAATTCAGCAAGCAATCTGATTAGGTTAAATATTTGCAATCTAAAGATTGTTTTTTCATAGCATACTGAAAAACAACAAAATCAAAAGTATGTAGTTTTTATATATAAATAGTATATCAAATTTCATAAAAATCCATTAAAAACTATATTACATGCCTAAGTAAATATTCTTATTGGTTTCAATTGTAAGGGTGCTATACTAGATGACAAATCTAATGAAATGTAGTTTAATGTCTTTTATTAGTGTATCAAATTTTTTCAAAATGTTTTAATTCCAGAAGTTACTGAAAGGAAATGTTAAATGAACAAGCTAAAAGAAACCTCACTTTTTCAGCTAGATTACTAGAGTATGGCATTATGGAATCTTTATCCAGTTCATTGTGTCCAAAGATTTTCCCTCTCTTTCTCTATGACTCTTAATGCTGTACAATTCAGTAGAATGTAAGCTCTTTGGGAAGACATTTTATTTCATTTTCTTCTTTGCTTCCCCAGCACCTTGTATATTCTAGGCTTGTAAATACATTCTGATTATTATGTTAGCAATAATAACTGCTAGCATTTATATACTGCTTTGAAGATTGAAATATGCTTTACATACATTATATCAGAGTCATCTTTACTGCTGTTTTAAAAAATAGAAAAAATACTAGTTTGGATTTTCTTGCTTTTTAAAGCAAATATTTGAAAAATAAAGTAACTGAGCATTTGAATGTATGAGACATGAAAAAAATCTTTTAAAAATATTAATAGCTGTGGTGGGCTTTCTTTTGGAAAGGGTCTCATAGTGTGTATTGAGATTATCTTAAATTATGCACATATTTTTTCTTTGTTTTTGGTATACATATATATATATTTTAAAGATTTCTATGAGTCATGTTCGGAAGAGAAAAATCAGAACAAAAGGAAAAAACTAGGAGAAAGAAAAAAAAAGGAGAAAAAGAAAGGGGAAACTATCCTTACATCCCAATTCAATTTCCATAGTTCTCGTTCCGGATTCCGATGGCATTTTTTCATCCAAAGTTTGTTGGAATTGCCTTGGATCACTGAATTGCTAAGAAGAACTAATTCTATTATAGTCTGTTATCACCACATATTTATTACATAAATGCTATTAGCAGATCATGAATAATATTCAAAACATAGACATATAAAGTGCTTTAAAATTCACACAGTTCTTCAAAGCCCTCGGGGTCTGTACAAAAATTATCCCTATTTTATAAATTTTGAAGTTAACAAGTCAAAGTCAGGAATCGAAACCCAATTCTCCCGATTCAAGTCCAGCAATCTATCTATTATGCTATATTTTTCTTTCAAGGAGTAATATTGAAGTATATTTTAAATTTATTCTCTCATTATAGTGAAAAGGAAGGAAATAAGCTTTTATATAGCGCCTACTACTGTTGGATATTGTGCTAAGCACTTTACAATTATTAGCTACTTTAGTACTCACAATCTTTCCAAGTAATTGCTATTATCATCCTCATTTTATAGTTTAGGAAATCGAGACCAAAAACATAGATCAAATAAAATCATTCAAGGTCAGAGAGCTAGTAAGCATACTTATTTTATACAGTACTTTCTTCACAACAATCCTGTGTGGTAGACAATGTAAATATTACCCCTATTTTATAAATTTTGAAATTAAAGGTGAAGGTCTGGATTGAAACGGAAATCTCTTGATTCTAAGGCTACCCAACCAAGAAGAGTGAATAGGTAGGAGACCAGATTACATAGAACTTTGAAAATCAAAAGATTTTTTATTTAACCATGAAAGCAATAAAATATAGGAGGAATCACTGGAGTCTATAGAATGGAGATCAATTTGACAGATGAAAGAATTGACTGGAGTGGAGAGGCTTAAGGCAGGGCAAAATAACAAAACAAATAAAAAGAAAAACCCCAAGCCTCACATTTTGCTTTAAGGGAAGAAAAGTTTCTTCACTGCCTTTTAAACATGGAGAGTTGCAAAATATTAGTGTTCTAAGTGTTGACATTATTAAAGAGAGAAAATAGTTTATCTTGCCCATTCGTGGGAAAATGCACCTAGCAAGTCGTTGACAAATACTTTACTTCTGAGCAGACTTTTTTTTTTTTTTTAGTTTCAGAAAAAAAAAAATAATTAATGGTCAGAGAGCCCGGAAAATCCACAATTCTGGCTACTTTTTAAGCACAAATTGGTTAGAAAAATCCTGGAACCCTCCGCGGGCAAAAAGGTTTCGTTTTTGTTTTGCTGTTTAACCCTGGCAAGTTCATGAACTTTCTGCTTTAAATGAATGGCCAGATCTGCTGATAAGAAGCAATCTCCTCGTTGCAGAGCAAGTGGCAAAGTACCAGTTCGCCAAACCGCAATGACTGGAGGAATTACGGAGAACGCTTTTCTGTTTGGGACCTGAAGGAATTCTTGGATAACTGCAGCTCCGAGACCCGGACGCTTCCCCGGAGGGGTCATTTCCGCAGTGGGTCAGCACTAAACGCAAGGTTCCCCCACGTGTCAAAAAAGGGAGAGAACCAAGGGTTCTAGCAGTGATCCGGGAGGGTCAGGCTTTGGATCTCCCTCTACCAAGTCCCTTCCACAGCATCAGTGGATGGGCAGCCTACGAGGAGCGACTATTTAAGTTCTCTTCTCCGCCTCTATACAATCTCCTCTTTGCCAGCTTGCTTCGCCAAAACGTCGGCTCAATCCAAATGCCGGCTCTTCGGCCCCGGAACAATTACCTAGCTCCCCCCACGGCTTTAATAAAGAAAAGAACACGGGTGGGGATGGGGGCGGGGAGAGGAGAGTCGTGACTACTCTGCGCAAGCCCGGCCGTCCTCAGGTTCAACTTCCTGCACGAGTAGCTATTTTCCTAGTCCAGCAGCGGCAGGACTTCCAGCGACAGCGCTAACCTCTAAGGCGCGGACGGGCGCGCCCACGGCCCGCCCCCTCCGCTCTCAGTGAAGGGTGGAGTGGTACTTGCCAAACTCCTTCAGAAGGGACGCGGGGGCGCGCCCGTAAGAACTCAGGGCGGTGCTTTTCAGTTGTACCTTCTCTGCTCCCTCTCTTCTCACCCTTTTTGAACCCGCCCCCTATCCTGCTGCCCTATCACCGGGCGCGCTGCCACGAAGAGGCGCGCCCGGAACCAGCCGGCACACGGGCTGAACGGGACTGGCAGGGAGGGGACCGAGGCATCCCTCCTGCTTCTCTCTCGCGCGCGCGTTCCCGTTCTGCACCCCCGTGACGTCCCGCGCCTAAGCGCTGTAGCTGTCTCTGCCGCTGTCATGGCGTCTACGCCTCTCTCTGAAGAGAAGCGGCCAAGATCTAGATAGAGTCGGGGGCTGGCGGCTCGGCATGGAGAACAGCCCCGAGAGCCGGCAGCCGCTAGGACACGGGGCGGAGGCGGTTGCAGCGCCGGCAGTAGGGACGGCTTTTCTCGAGGGAGGGGCAGATGAAAACAAGCTCAGCGCCGAGCACAATCCCGAAGTGGAGCCGTCTGCAGAGCCGAACAGCGCCCGCGAAGGGCAGGGGGCGGCGGCCAGCCACGGGAGCCGCCCGCAAGCGCCTTCTCCCGGGAGCACCGCTCCGGAAGCCGTACCCGGCGGCTCCCAAACTGGCTCCGAGCAGAAGCACAAGCGAGAGAGCTCCGCGGCCTCGGAGGCGGCTCCGAGAGGACAGCACAAGGTGACCGCTGCCTTGGAGAAAGTCGAGGCCGGAGGAGGAGCGGCTCCCGCGGGGACTTGTCCGCCGTCAGCGGGAGATGCCGGCGGCGGTCTGAGCAGCAGCAGCAGTCCCAGCAGCAGCACCAGCAGTCCCAGCAGCAGCAGCAGCGTCCCGAGCCCTCCCGGGGAATCTCCGAGCCTGGATTCCCTGGAGTCGTTCTCCAATCTACATTCTTGTCCCAGCAGCTCGGAATTCTGCAGTGAGGACGGGCCTGAGCCTAAGGGCCCGGAGGAGGAGGAGAGCGCGTCCGGCGGAGCTGCCCCTCTCTGCAAAGAAGAGGGAGAGGCCGCTCAGGTGCTAGCGGCCTCCAAAGAGCGCTTCCCGGGACAGTCTGTCTATCACATCAAGTGGATCCAGTGGAAGGGAGAGAACACGCCCATTATCACCCAGAATGAAAACGGACCCTGCCCTTTGCTGGCCATCCTCAATGTATTGTTCCTGGCGTGGAAGGTACATCCAGCAGCCTTTCTATTCCCGGCAGTTTTTTTAGGGAAGGAAAGGTGGGGAGGAAGAAAGGAACCCCAGGGTCAGCAGATACCTTCCTTCTTTTCCTTTTCACTTTTTCCCTTTTTCCTGTTACATAAAATTCACACGGGGATACTTCTGTTGAAGGAATATTCTCAGATGAATATCAAGAATGTTGTTCCCCCGGCGCTTCCTCTTGTAATGTTTTCATATTAGTTCAGATTTTTTTGATTTGTTTTTGTACAGTTGTTATCTAGTAGCTAAAGCATCCAAAACTTAACCTCTACTCCCTCCAAAAAAAACAAAGTAAAAACCTTCCATCTTCCTACTCCATGGCCGTTTATAAACTCTCTCTCTCTCTCTCTCTCTCTCTCTCTCTCTCTCTCTCTCTCTCTCTCTCTCTCTATATATATATATATATATATATATATTTAAGTGTAGTAGCATTGAGAAAAATTATCTATAGATACCACTATCAATCTTGGAGTTTGTTTTAGACCAAGTTCCAAAGGTATTCCCTATTTTAAAATCTCTGGTCAATTATAGGTCATTGATTATGAGATAGAGAAGACCCTCACACATTTTTCCATTTAAGGAAAATACTGATTTTGAACACAAGAGTACTGTAGTTTCTTTCATTTCTCGTTACAAAACCTTCATTCTTGTTGCTTTTTACTTGCCTCATTCCTTGCCCAATTGACTTTATTGTTTTATTGATAGTCATTTTACTATATGTTTACTATTTATATATATATTGCCACATATGCTACTGTGTATTGCTGTTTACACTGTACACTCCATATTACAATTAGCAGCAGAATATTCCTATACCAAAGGGTTTAAATAGTGATATCAAAGGCCAAAAAACAAAATCTGAAAAGGGGAGAGAGGAATAATAAGATATGGGAAGAGATCACAATTTTACAAATGCTCTTAATTTCTTCGAGAGAAACAGTTTAACTAGATCATGTTAATGTAGCATATATTATATTTACAATGCATTAAAACCTCACGAGGGACAATTAGGGTGAAGATCAGATAAAAATCAATCCTATTTAGTGTTTACAGAAAAATTAGAAAACAGTGCCCGCCCATGATGAACTTATTGTCTATTTGAACACACAAAGTTTGTTTTAATAGAAACAATTAGAGGACAGATCATAATTCTAGATTCTCTAGTACAGACTACAAATGCCAAATGAATTTCTAGATTTTGAAAGATCATTGTAGATTAGATTAGAACAGTGAGAGTTTGGTAGAATAGTTGGATTTGCCTTATGTCCTGAATGGAGATGGAAGAGAACAGCATGAATAACAGATTAAACCAAAAGGAACTCAGAGGTATGGAACTGTATTTTTTTTGGGGGGAGGGTAGAATTGGGAGAGTCAGTGTCAATTGTAGAGTTCATATTTGTGAATACTAAAAGGTTGGAGGAGTAACATAGACACAATTAATGGAGACCTTAGCAAAGTTGACAGGCTTAGTTAATCATTTTAATTTAAGTGTCTCCAACCTTTCTTTGAAGAGTTAGTTTTTGTAAGAGGAAGCTCATCGCACATTTTAGAGGGAATGAAACCTGGAAACTTTTAGAAATACTAATCCCATGGTCCTGTACAAATTGAATTGGAGGGTGCAAAGTTAGGAAGCAGACCAAGTCAATTAGGAGAAAACCTTTACAATATTCCAAGAATCAGAGAATGTTATCTGAGTTCAACAAATGTTTATTGAGCTCTCTGCAAGACTGGGAATATAAAGGGGGAAAAATGAACAAGGAACTGACACTGTACTGAGGGACATAATATAATAGAAAAAGAAATAAATAGGAAGAAATTTCAAGAGGAACATGGTACTAATAAATGGATTATGGAGGGGTTCAGAAAAAAGCCTTATGTAAGAGATGTCCTTTGAGCTATACTTTTTAAAGGAAGCTAGGGATTTTATGTGAAAAGTGAGAAGACTGGTTGGGGGTAAAGTGGAAGAATCAGTAGAGAGGGTGAGGGAACACAAAATATTTTCTTCAAGAATTTGAAAAACTGTCACATCGAAGGAAGAGGAGAGAATACATTTCAGAAATAGAAAAAAAAAAACACTAGCCAAGAAGTGAAAGGTAATTTATAGCAAAGAGTTAGTAGGCAATTGCAACTGGAGCAGAGATCATATTAATGAAATAAGACTGGAAATTGTGCATGGGAGTCAGATTGTGAAGAACTTTAATTGCCAAACAGATGATTTTATCATATAGGCATATGTATTTTATCATACAAGCAATAGGAGACACTGAAAAATTTAAGTGTTTTATTGATGCCTTTTCCCAGTACATATTCCTCCACCTTTCTCAGAGAGCTAACCTATATAACAAATACTATTTTTTTAAAAGAAAAAATAGGAAGAGGAAAAAATCAATATAACTGATCAAAAAAATTTGAAAATATGTGCATTGCACAATATTTGTGAGATCTCCCACTTCTAGAAATGTTTATTCTTTGTAATTTTGCAACAATCATTTTTTAAGGCAATTCTTTACATATACATTGTTGTAGTCACTGTGTATATTGTTTCCTTGGCTCTGCTTACTTCGCTCTTTCCATGCTGTATTTATCACATTCATCAGAGCATAGTAATATTCCATTCATTCATGTACCACAATTCGTTTAGCCATTCACCAATTGAGGGGATCTACTTTATTTCTAATTCATCTGTCTCATAAAGTTCTGCTACAAATATTTTGATTTATATAGGAACTTTGTTCTTAATGACCTCCTTGGGGTATAAGCCTTAAGTCTGAGGGTAAGGACATTTTAGTTATTTTACTTGCAGAATTCCAAATGATTTTACTTTCCAGAATGATTATATTGTACTTATCTATCAACTGTGCATTAATTTGCCTGTTTCACCACAATCCCATTCAGCATTATTAGTATGTTTGTAGTCTTTGCTAATTTACAGTGTGTGAGGTGAAACCTCCTGGTTGCTGTTATTTGAATTATTTCTTCTTATTGTTGATTCTTTAATATGGTTATTAATAGTTTACAATTCTTTTGAGAACTTTCTTTGACCACTTATTGCAACTACTACCACCATCTCCAAAGTCGATCAGATGAGGAAGATTCCTCTTTCTGAGTTCATATAAAGCCCCAGACACAACTAGCTATGTGACCATGGGCAAATGACTTAACCTATTTGCCTCAGTTTCCTCATCTGAAAATGAGCTGGAGGAGGAAATGGCAAACCACTCTAGTATCTTTGCCAAGAAAACCCTAAAAAAGAGTCATGAAGAGTTGCATGTGACTGAAAAAAAAAAAGACTAAATAACAACAAATTAGAAAAATTTAATACAATTGTTTTCCACATGTTTTCCATTTTCTCAGTTTCCACTCTTATTCTAGGTGTAATACTTTTGTTTGTGCAAAAGCTTTTCAATTCCATGTAATCAAAGCTAATTTATTTGCTGTAATAGCCTCCATTCCTTATGAGGTCAAGACTACAAATGCCCAAAGCTGTGAAAGATAAAATCTGCTCTTCTTTTGTTTTTAATATGATCTTTAATATTCAAGTCATTTATCTGTTTAGACTATATCATGGAATATAGAATGAGATATTGGAATAAACTTTAAATTCCAGTATTCTTACAAGTTTCTTTTTTAATCGAAGAGGGAGTTCTTTTCTAAGTAATTTATGTTTTCCACTTTTATTGAACCCCAAGTTAATTGAATTGAATTCTGTTGTTTCTGATTCTCTAGTCTATTCCATTGAGCTATTTCTCTACTTTTTAAGCCGTGTCAAATCATTTTGATAACTACTGATTCTGTTTGAGGTCTATAAGTATATTCTTGCTTTATTTCTACCTTATTTCATCATTTCCTTTGATAGTCTAGATCTTTTATTTATCCAAATGAACTTTTACTATACTATCAAGTATCACTTTGATAACATGATTGGTATAGAATTAAAGTATAAATTAATTTGATAGTATTCCATTTTTATTATATCGGCACAGCCCATACCAGCACTAAATATTCCTCTACCTATTAAATTTTTTTTCTTTAAGAAATATTTCATAATTGAATCTGTACAAGTATTTTGTGTGCTTTGGTATATTGATCCCTAGATATTTTATACATTTTGTAGTTATTTGGAATGATATTTTCCTTTCAGTCATTACCTTCTGACTTTTATTATTATTATTATTTTAATGGCCTGCAACTTAGCAGAAACTGTCAGTATCTTTATTAATTTCCTAGGATTTTTTTTTTTATAAGTAAACCATATCAGCATGTAGGTATAGATTTATCTCCTTTTTATCTATCTTTATAATTTTCTTTCTGTGGTCTTATTTATTTATTTCCTTACTTACTCATTTATTTATTTGCTGGGACAATTGGGGTTAAATGACTTGCCCAGGGTCAGACAGCTAGGACGTGTCTGAGACCAGATTTGAACTCAGGTCCTCCTGACTTCAGGGCTGGTGTCTCTGGTCTTATTGCTAGCATTTCACAGTTGCATAAAATAAAAGTGACCAGAATGGGCATCCTTGATTTATTGTGGAAGATTTTTCAGGAGAGTGACATGGTCTTATTTATGTCTTAGGAATATCAGTTTGACAGCAGTTTGAAGAATGGGTCCAGTCAGGAAAGAGACAAGATCCAGAAACCAATTAGGAAGCTATTTTAAGAATCCAGGTGAGAGGTATAAAGGGCCATTAGCACAGTCTGTGTTTTATGCTAGGATGATGACTCAAAGAACAAAAAACTAGGAATGAGCAGTGTGTGATATATGTGTCTATAACCCCGCTACCAAAGTTGTTGTTATTCATGCTTTGTTCTTTAGAGAACCAATGACATCATGAGAATGATGTCTTAATTTGCTCATGAATGGATTTAAGTGAGACAACTGCAAAAAGTCATCAGCCTTACTCTGTCCTCCAGACTCCTCAAAGCTAGTGGATCACTCGAGGAGTTCTGAGTCTCAGTAGGACTTGTCCACATTAACTGTGATACCACTAGTGTATAATGACCCCCAAAGTGGGAAGGATGATTCCCAGTGCACTTGGCCCCCCAATGAAAAGCAGGTTTTAAATAGAGTAGATCAAATCTTCAGTGCTGTTGAGCAGTGTGATACAGCAGGTGAGTGGAAGCCTGGGCAAGAGAGGGAGCCCAGTTTCATAAGAAAAGAAGATCCTAATCTTGGATACATTCAACAAATAAAACTTAGTGAGTAGGTAAGGAAGATGAAGGAAAAAGAAAAGTCACTCTGTCTTCGAGACTTTGAAACTTAGAAATCAGTATTGTAGTGACAAGATTACTAACAGAAGAGAAGTTTGAATTTTTTTTTTAATCTTCTTTACTTTGTACCTTTTTGTAAGGAAGGGAGTGGAAAGTATTTTGAAATGAAGATGATATAAAAACAACTAAAATTTTTTAAAGCAATGGAGAAGTTGCAAAGGAGGAGCCAGTTTATGGGAGTGAAAAATGAATTCCACTTTTGGCATGTTAAATTTTAAAGAGACTAGAGATTTTTTTTTTTTGGACATCTAAATATAGAATTGTAGATGATGTAATGAATCTGCTTTGGGATCATCAGGATAAAAGTGATAACAGAAATCATTGGAGTTGTTGATCACTATTCATGTAAACATTTATCAGGTATTTCTTCTGTCCAACTTACTTTTAGGTGTGCGATATAATACAGTGTAAAACTGAATTTGTTCTCGAGTTAAAAATTCAAATGTCAGCAGTCCTAATCAAGAGGTATTTATAATTAAAATAGCTTCATTTTATACAACATTTAAAATTTTGTGAAGCATTTTACACACCTTATCTCTTTTGATCCTAACAATAACTTTGTGAGGTTGGTGTTATTATCCCCATTTTACTGATGAAAAAAAAGAAATTTAAGTTATGATTTGTCCAGAGTTATATTCCTTAAAAGTATTTGCTTCAGGACTTCCCTCAAGTAGGTCTTAATGACTCCCAAATCTTGAAATTTATCTATTCTTCTCTGTTGCTTCTTGATTAATGCTACTTGAATTCAGAAGAGTAGCAAAAGATTAATATGACCTTTGATACAATTGGGAAAAACCTAATAGAGGTAATAAGACTGAGCTAGGTCTTGAAAGAAAAGTAAGATTTAAAAAAAAGAAAAGGCATTCTAGGTATGGGGAAATGTGGTTTGCAAAGCCTTAGGGATGGGAATGAGCATGGCATCTTTTAGGGAACATCAAGTAGAGGAAGGTATAGCATATGTTTGCATTATAGAGTAGTAGGAGGTAAAGATAAAAAGAGAATTTGAGTTAGAATTTTGAGACAGTTGAAAGGTTGAAGAGTTGAGGTTTCAAGCAATCACTAATGAAAAATCATTATAAATTTATGATGTAAGGGGCAATCACTCAGATAAAAGAGGTATTTCAGAAAACAATTTGCACCAGAACATATGGTAGATTAAAAGGAAAGTACAGTAAGGGACACCTGCATTATAGCATAAAAAATACTAGATTTGGAGTTAGAGGAATTAAACTTGAATTGTAGCTCTGCCACTTAATATCTGTATATGAATTTGGGAATTTGGAATATGTGTGTATATGTATCATTGCTTTAAAAATTAATAAATTCATTGCATAATATTAAATGGCAAGATAATTTCAGCAAACATTTCTTAAGTTCTTGCTATGTGCAAAGCACTGCTCAAAAAAGATGTATAAAATGAATTTTTTAAAAAGTTCTATTCTATAGTCTAATGTGGAAAATAAAATGCACACACAACCCTAATGCAAATTACGATTATAGTAAGTGGATAAGAGAAGTACAGAGTGCTTGAGAACGAAGAAAAAGGAGGTCACTTCCTGCTGGAGGAATTGGAAAGGCTTCATGAAAAAGAGAGCATTTGAGCTGAGTCCTGAACAATGAGTAGAAAGAAGAAAATGTATTCCAGGCATAGGGAGTAGTATGAATAAAGGCACAGAAATAAGAAAAATTGAAAATTTTCTAAGAAATGACTACTAAGTAAAGTTTGAGGCATAAAATATTTGAAGAGTAGTGTGAACACAGTATTGAAAAAAAGAAGTAAGTGCTTACAAATTATAGAGCTGCATGCTAGAATAGTCTTATTCAATAGATGATAAGGAATCATTGAAAGATCTGGAGGTATGCTTTAGGAAAGTTGGGTAGTGATGTATAGAGGGGACTGTAATCTGCATGAGAGTTGGGATTATTTAATGTTTCTTTCTTTGGGTACTCTCGCTACTTAGCACAGTGACTGGTACATAAGAAGCACCTAAAACAGGTTTGTTGATTGATTTACTAGAGAAACATAAATCTGGTAGTTGTTTAAACAAAATTTAACAAAAGCCTGAGCTTCTGGTATGGCTAGAATAGTGGTAAGGAAGCACATAGAAGAGACGTTGTGGGAATAGAATTAACCAGAGTTCATGACTGGATGGTAGGAACAAAGGAGGAAAAATTAACAATAACCTTGAAATTTTTGAGCTAAGGTGATTGAGAATAATTGCACCACTAACAAAAATAATGAACTCTGTCAGTTTTCTAAAAGAGCAGTTCTTAGAACAAATAAAGAATAAGGCATGTTGGTTTCAGGTGCTAGTAAGATATTTAGGTAACAACATCCAGTAAGCATTTGGAAATTCAAGTTCAGAAGAGAGTATTTATTTGGAGATGAAGATGTAAAAATTATATTGACTATAGGAGTAACAGACACGACCATAGGAAACAATATAGATAAAGAAGACTGAAGCAGAGAGTTAGTAAATTTAGAGTAGAGGATGGAGATGGAACCAGAGAAAGCAACAGAGAAGATTTTTTTAAAAAAAGGAAATACTGCAACCTAATAAATGATAAGACTGCATTGGTTATACAAGTATATAGTATAAAACAATTCCTTCTCACAAAGAGTTTATGTTATTTTTATTAGCATATGATTTTAAAAAGAAAAGATAATATAACCTACACAAATACTAATAATTTATAAAGTAATCATAATAATAATATTAATATGTTGCTTTCATTTGTTTGCTACAATTTTTCCCCAAAAAATGTGTCCTTAAAGACATTGCTGTTTATAATTTTTTTTTTTTTGGCTCAGTAATCCATTCTATGGTTCTTGAAATCTAGTCCATAAACTTCAAGATATCTTGCAAGGTTTTATTGATCAAAATTTATATTCCTTTGGATAGAGCACTTTCAGGTTAGGATATGATGGATGCCCTATGTGAATTGAGGAAAGGGAAGAGAAAAAAGAAAGAGAAGGAAAGGAGGGGAGAAGAAAGAGGAGAGAACCATTATAGATGATGAACTAGCAAAGGAGGTTGAAAAGAATTGGGTTAAGAAATGAATAAAAGATGTCTTGAGATCCCTGAGAGGAAAGAGTATTCCAAAGACGTTAATTAATATTATTACATTCAGGAGATAGTTGAAAAGAACAAGGGCTGAGAAAAGACCATATCGGATTTGGTAATTTAGAGATCATTGATAACTTTTGAAAGAGCAATTTCAAATGAGTGGTGAGGTAAGAAGCCATTTTACCTTTAAAGTAAATTACAAAATATTGAAGAGAGAGTGCGAAGATAGAAAGTATAGGCAATGAATATAGTCAGTTTTTTCATGGCATTTGGCTGAGAACTATAATGGAAATGGGAATGGGAATAGATAAAAAGAGAGGAAAAGCATGGCTGAGTGCCATTCAGAGAGTTCAAGTAATCTAAAGAATAAAAGTACATGATTGGAAGTGTCAGTTGAAGTCATAACATAACCACACATGGGTGATCTTTAAGAACAACCACTTTTATTTAGCTGTGAATACGTTGTATCCTTCAAGAGAATGTAATATCTCTGTTGACAGGGACTGTCTCATTTCTGTCTTTTTGTTTCCGAATCTAATTCAGGTATCTGGAATCACAAATTGATAATGATGAAAGAGATAGCATGGTTTGATTAAATTCACATTTTGGAAGTACCCTCTTCCTATGTGATCTCTCTGATTGGATGGCTCTTCCCAGAATCTCCATTTAAGGAGGATGACTAGGACTACTATGTCTTACTCCTCTCCTGGCTGCATCCTGGCGTTTTCTACCCTCTGCCTTCCCCCTTTCCATTTTTTATATGTTATCTTTCCTGGAGGGTAGGGACTTTATTTCTGGTTGTATTTGTATTCCAAGCACTTAGCCCCTATCAATAACTTGATGCTTTTCATTGACTGAGCTCTAAAAAGGGGGATATTACTTACTTTCTCCTTCCTATCTCCTCATTAATTTCTCAATCCTAATTAATTTCTTTAGTCAACCAAAACTACTTTCTCCAGAGTTACCAGTGTCCCTCTTATCTACCAAAATCTAATGACTTTTTTTCAGTTCTCATCCTCAATCACTTTGTAACATTTGACACTGTTGGCTGCTCTCTTCTTTCTAGATTCTTATGATAGTGTTCTCTTGGTTTTCTTATTTATCCAACTACTCTTTGTCATATTTCTTTGCTGGATTACCAGCCTAACTGGACCTTCTTTTCTTTTCTTCTCTTCACAAAAATCTTAGTGACCTCATTAGCTCCTAAGCATTTACTCATCATCGTCACACAGATGACTTGTAGATCTATACATACACATATTCTCTCTCTCTCTCTCTCTCTCTCTCTCTCTCTCTTTCTCTCTCTTTCTCTCTCTCCATATTATATATGTGTGTAGGTAGGTAGTGCGCTGGTTTCTTTCCTGAGGTCCAGTTCTATTATTATATTATTATTTCTAGGATTAAATTCAGATTTCTCATTTAGCATTTAAAATCATTCACAATTTATCTCCAACCTGCCTTTCCTAACTTATCATGCATTATTTTCCTTCCTTTGCTGTTCCTTATTAAAAACATTCCATCTCTGGTTTGTGTGACTTTGTGCAGACTGATTCTCAGGAATGTATCTCCAACTCACTGCCAACTCTTTGAATCCCTGGTTTGCTTCCAAGGCTTACACTGCATCACAATCCTCAATTGCTAAAGTCTCCTCAACTGAAATTACCTTGTATTTAAAGTATAAATATTTTGCAAATAACACATATCCAAAAGTATTTCCTTGTTAGTACAATTTGTTAGCCTTGAAGGAAAATAGTTTCATTTTTGTCTAGTACCTAGCAATGATATTTTTTGTAGAAAAATTATCAATGTAGAAAAGTAGAGATTAGTAGGTACTCATTAAATACTACTTGATTGGTCCAAGCAGTTATTTGATTCTGTCAATTTTTCCTGTGAAATATCTTTTGGATTTCTTTCCTCATATTCCCACTAGCACCAACCACTATCATCCAAGAGAGTGTAAAAATAAAAATAAAAAACAAATCTTAACTGTCTTTTACAGTTTTCCCCACAAAATTTAGCAAAATCTAACTCATTCTTTGATCTCTTATTTTTTTATCCCTAATAAGATTGTAAAAGTTAATGGTTGACTATCATTTATTTAGTGCTTAATATAGCCAGACATTGTGATAAGCCAAGGGTTACAAGTATAAGCAAAAAGAAAAACATTTCCTGTTCTTTGCAAAAAGCTTATATTTACTTTGTGAATTTAGTATTTAGATATAGTAAAATCTCATTTAGTAGAACATAGTATTCTCTCCCAGAAACTGTTCATAGAATCAAAATTATTTAAAATTTTAGTAAGTTTTATGGTAATTTTGATAGACAATGTATTTAACTTGGAAGGACTATTAATTGAAAATACTTAAAGAAATCAAATTCATTAAGTATTTGTTTAACAATAATCAGAATATATTAATCATAAGTAATTCAAAAAATATCATTTAAAAAGTATCAAAGCCCCCATAGATGATATTTAATTGATCTATTTCAGATAACTGTACATTTTGGAAGTAATAAACAATTTTTATTTTTTTTAAATATAAATCTGTGATTTAAAATTTTCATTTTTTAAGGTGGCCTGTCTTCCAAAATCTGGCTCCATTCTATCTTTCAGTTAATTTCCTTCATTAATCTTGTGCTTCCAATAAATTGGTCTAAACATGTGTTTTTTCTCGCATGTTTTTGATTATAATGTTCCTTCTACTTTGAATATTCCCTATAATGTATACTGTCATATGTCTTTTCAAAAGATTCTATTAGCTTGCAGTTTTGGCAGTTAATAAGTGTATCTGTTTTTCCAAAATCCACCAACATTCTTTTATTACTTTTAGTTATTTTTGCCAGTTTGGTGGATGTCAGGTGGTACTAAAGAATTGTTTTAATTATTCTCTTTGATTATTAATGAAATTGGATTTTTGACTTTAAAAAAATTATGAACTTAAACATGAACATTTTAGTATCCAAAGAATAGAGGGGAAAAAAGATTTTATAGAAAACTGAATCTATAGGTAAAATAAGTATTTTTTAAAGTTATTACAATGGATAGGAAATTAAATTTAACATGATAGTAATAACATTGTCTTTGTTCTTCCTCTAAACTTTCTTTTGCTCTTTATATATATATATATATATATATATATATATATATATATTTTTTTTTTTTAATGTTTCTTGGGGTTTTTTCTTATATTTTGCAATACTATCTTCTTGTTTCTTTGCCTCATTGATCCTTAGTAGTTCTTGAAAACTATCAAGGTTTCTGAGAGTTAAAACTATTTTCATAATAATACTAAGATGTTATATGACTTAAAAAAAAATTGGTCCCTATATTGAAGTCTTTACACTTCTCAAATGGATGTGTTATACACATTTGTCTTTTGATGTACATGCTTGAATTTTAAAAGAAGCTTAATATTAAGGACATTTGTGAACATGAAATTTGGCATAGGTAGATTAGTCACCATCTATGTAGACATACAAGGAATATTTTGTAGGAAAATAATAATGTAAAAAAAGTTTCAACAACCAGCTTAACAAAATTTTTATTGTAAGATATCAAACCTTATCTTCATAAGAGAAAGAACTGGGTGACATGATAATCATATATATATATGTCCCTTAAGCTAATCATTAGAACACTATTTTTAAATAAGAAACTTTTTAAATTGCCGGAACAATTTCATATAATCTAATTTAGTAATAATTTATCAAATGGTTAATATGTTCAGTGAACCTATGGATGTCTCATACCAAAGGATATATGCAGTTTAATGTTTTATAGCATAGTTCCTAATTGCTTTTTCAGAGTAGCTAATCTGGTTCACAATTCCCATCAAAAGTATGTTCATGTATCTCTTTTCCAAAAGTCCCTTTTTTTCCTTTTTTTTTTTTTTTTTGTCAGCTTTGCCACTCTGATGGGGATGAGTTGAAATCTCATAGTTTTAATTTGCATTTATCCAAGTAAGCATTTTTTTCCCTTGGCTATTGGTGGCTTAGATTTCTTCCTTTGAAAAGAACTTATTTATATCTCTTTACCATTTATTAGTTGTGTCATGGCTTATTTTATAAATTTGGACAAGTTTTTTTATATCTTATATTTTCATCAGAGAAACTTACTACAAAGGTTTCCCCTTCTTTATTTATTAAGTAAAATGTATTTCTCTATCCAGCTGTGGTGTGTTTGTGTGTTACATAGAAGTGGCACCCATTCCTCCTTATCTATTTCATTTTTATTTATTTTACTAGAAGCCTCAATTATATGATAAATTTTCCCAGTTTCCCTTTATGCTCACCTCTTTCCACTTTAGTTAAAACAAGTTTTTTTTTTTTTAAATTAAAGCTTTTTGTTTTCAAAACATGTGCATAGATAATTTTCAGCATTCACCATTGCAAAACCTTATGTTCTAAACATTAAAACAAGTTTTAAGATCAGTTAAAATTAGTTTGTTGGTTTTCTAAAATCATTTCCTTCATCATTTATTATACCATCATATTATCCAGTCACATTTTTTTTCTATTGGGCTTTTTCTGTCTTTTTTTTTTTTTTTAATGTTTTCATATTTTATTTTCCCCAGTTACATGTAAAACGGGTTTTTTTGCATTTGTTTTTAAATTTTTGAGTTCCAGATCCTCCCCTTTCCTCTGCACTTCCTCTCTCCCCCTTGAGAAGGCCCATGTGAAGTAATGCAGAGTGTTGCTATAAAAGTCATGTTGCAAAAGAAAGCATAGTCCTCCTTCCCCCAACCCCTCTCAAAAAAATCCTTAAGCAAAAAAAAAAAAAAAAAGAAAGAAAGTAAATCAAAAAAGTATGCTTTAGTTTGTATTTAGACACTGTATTCAATTTTATCCTGTATAAATAGTATTTTTCATCATAAGTCCTTCAGAGTAGTCTTGGATCATTGTATTGCTGAAAATAGCAAAGTCATTCACAGTTGATCATCCCACAAGTTTGCTATTACTATATACATAATATATTTCACTTTGCTTGAGCTCATGGAGGACTTCCCAGGTTATTCTCATAGCATCCTGCTCATTATTTCTTCTTCTTCATCTTTTCTTTAATTAAAACTTTTTATTTTCAAAACATATGCAAGGATAATTTTTCAATATTGACTTTTGCAAAACCTTGTCCCCACTCCCTTCCCTAAATGACAGGTAATCCTATATATGTTAAATATGTATTAAACCCAATATATGTATAAATATTTATACAATTATCTTGCTATACAAGAAAAATCAGATCAGAAAAAAATTAGAAGGAAAATAAGATACAAGCAAACAACAATAAAAAGAGTGAGAATGCTATGTTGTGATCCACACTAAGTTCCCATAGTCCTCTCTCTGGATGTAGATGGCTTTCTTCATCACAAGATCATTGGAACTGGCCTCAATCATCTCATTGTTGGAAAGAGTCACATCCATCAGAATTGATCATCGTATAATCTTATTGTTGCCATATAGAATGATCTCCTGGTTCTGCTCATTTCACTTAGCATCAGTTCATATAAGTGTTTTCAGGCCTGTCTGAAATTATCCTACTAGTCATTTCTTATAGAACAATAATATTTCATAACTTTCATGCTTCTACTGAGTCCTATATTTGAAAATCAAATTTTCTTTTTAGCTCTGATATTTTCATTATGAATTTTTGAAAGTCCTCCATTTCATTGAGTGTCCACCTTTCCTCTGAAGGATTATACTGTTTTGCTGGGTAGGTGATTCTGGATTGTAAATCTAGCTCCATTGCTCTTTGGAATATCATATTTTAAGCTCTCCAGTCCTTAAATATAGCAGCTGCTAGACCTTATATTGTCTTGACTATGAGTCTATGGTACTTGAATTGTTTCTTTCTGGACACTTGCAATATTTTCTCCTTGACCTGGGTGTTCTGGAATTTGGCAATAATGTTCCTGGGAGAGATCTTGGGATCTCTTTTTGGAGGTGGTTGGTGAATTCTTTCATTTTCTAATTTACTCTCTGGTTCTAGGATATCAGGACAGTTTTTCTTGATAATTTCTTGAAAAAGTGATGTTCAAGCTCTTTTTTTGATCATAACTTTCAAGAAACCAGTAATTGTTAAATTATCTCTCCTGGATCAATTTTCGAGGTCATTTGTTTTTTCCAGTAAGATATTTCACATTTTATTTCTTCATTCTTCTGATTTTGTTTTACTGTACCTTGATTTCTCATAGTCATTAGCTTCCATTTGATCATTTCTAATTTTTAAGGAATTATTTTCCTTAGTGAGCTTTTGTACCTCTTTTCCCATTTGGCCAATTTTGCTTCTTAAAGCTTTCTTCTCCTCATTAGCTTTTTGTATTTCCTTTTGCTTCACTCTCATTTCTTTTCCCAGTTTCTCTCTCTCTCTCTCTCTCTCTCTCTCTCATACTTGATTTTCAGAACCAATTTGGAGGTCTTCCATGGCCTGAAACCAATTTTTATTTTTCCTAGAGGCTTTATTTGTAGAAGCTTTGAATTTGTTATCATCTGATATTTTGATCTTCTTTGTCACCTTAATAGCTTTCTATGGTCAGAGATCTTTGCTGAGGTTACTATTCCTCCCACAAGCACAACTGATTCAGTGGCTCCCAGAGCCCAATCTTGGGCTAGGACTCCCCTCATACTGGAGTATGTCAAACCTTTCCTGCTCTTGGCCACTGTGGACTGAGAAGTCTGGAGATTGCTGTCACTGCTTCCAATTTAGAGGCCCCATGGATTCCTGATTTCTTGGATCCCCAAGTTATGTGCTGTGATTGAGCTCTAGACCCACCCCAATTCAACAAACCCTTCCAAGCGACCTTTGGTTGGAAAATTGTTCTATTCTGTCTTTTTATGGGTTCTAATGCTCTAGAATTTATTTAGAATCATTGTGTAAAGATATTTGGAGGGTTTAGGGGAGAATTTGGGTGAATCCATACCTGATTTACTGCCATCTTGGCTCTCTGTCTTCAGTTACAGTTCTTTTCTTTTCTTTTTTTTTTGCCCTCAAGAGATTTGCAATTTAATAGAACAATGCACAACTTTGAATTTTGTTACAGAAACTTTCCCCAGCTTCCCTGCCTAATCTTTTTTTCCCAAAATTTATTTTATTTAAGGAAACAGAATAAGAAAAATGAAAAACAGAAAAGGAATACAAAACAAAATTAAACAAAAGAAAACCTTGTCAAGTGCCCAGCAAAAACATCATATCCAGAAAAATTATCTATATTATTGAACAAGAAAAAAAAGGACATATTTTACTGCCATATTTTTTACTGCCATATTTTAAAAAGAATATATTTACATATACATAGGTAGATGTATACATACATATGCATACTCCTCCATATAGACACACATATCTCTCCTATCCATATTTTGCTTTAATTCTGCTCCTAATTTGCCTTGCTATTACTTAACCTTCCCCCATTCATCGATCCTTCCTTTTTCTTCTTCCCTCACCCTTTGCTTCCCTGTCCACTTATCTCTTCCCCATTATTTCTTTATAGATTTTGGAGGATACTATACCCTTACATGTAGTGTTGCCTATTTAACCCATTCCCAGTGTGAATAGATTTTAAAACTCAGTTTTCCTCCTCCCTGTAATTCCTCTATTCTTCCTTTGTACCTCATTTGTATGACATAATTACTTTTTTTTTCATAATTACTATTTTTATCTTAACTTTGCCCCTATCTTTCTTTTGAGCTGTCATATTGTTGATGTCAATCTTAAACATATGCTGTAAAAATGCTATGTAAAAAAATTAAGCAATATTGAAATTTCTGTTATTTGCTGTTTTGAAATTGGCTGTTATATGCTAAATTTTTAAAGTTCAGATTTGGTTGCTAGAAAGTCTTGAAAATCTGCATGTTCATTGAATGTCCATTTTTTTTCTTGTTCAATAATATAGATAATTTTTCTGGATATGATATTTTTGGCCACAGGCGTTAGATATGATTGTAGGACCTGTGGTCTTTTATTGTGGCTGTTATTCAGCCATTCTCCAACTGATGGGTAGCCATTCAGTTTCCAGTTTCTTGCAAAAAAGAAGCTGCCAAAAAGGGCTGCCACAAACATTTTTGCACATGTGGGTCCCTTTCCCTCCTTTAAGATCTTTTTGGGATATAAGCCTAGTAGAAACACTGCTGGATCAAAGGGTATGCAGAGTTTGATAGCTCTTTGGGCATAGTTCCAAAGTGCTCTTCAGAATGGTTAGATCAGTTCACAACTGTTATGGGCTGGAACTCTGAACTTGAAATGAAGGATTCTTACAAGGTACTATAGTCAGTGGAACTGATAGAGATAATAGTTATCTAATTTAACATGGTTCAGTATGATTGATTTAATCCTACAAGGAGATGTTATGGGCCAGAACTTGAAATAAGGTACTAAGTGGAATTGAGGAGATAATGATTAAATCTAGTTTAGCATTGATTTAATCCTACAACAAATAATAATTTCCTAGTGATATAATGATTGATTTCTACTCAGCATGTAGCATATAAGCTAGAAGCCTCAGCCAGGGAGATTCAGAAACAAATGGACAGAAGGCTGGAGGCTGAAGGGTAGAGCACAAACCATTGGATTTGGAAAGATTCAGAGGGCAGAGAAGGAGGCAGGAGCTCAAGCCCACGGAACCAAGGAAAGAGATAGGCCTCTAAGAAAGCTAACTGGGCCCCCAGGAAAGGAGACAAGACTTTGAAGGAGACAATAAAGGATTTGGACTTTAACACCTGGCTGTACTCATGTGGTGATTACTGAACTGAAACGAAGGCTGCTCCCAGAAACCCCAAGGAAACTGAAACAGAGAACAGTACATTTTAGAGAGAACATTACATTTTGGCGCCAGAAGGTGGGACCAAGAACCTTCATCTGTGACCCAAAAACTAGGGTGAGTACAAAAATAGACAAGGAAACTTTGTTAAGGGCTAAAGTAGTATTTCAGCTAAAATGGGACAGATGTTTAGAAAACAGCCTTCTTTTCTTCAAGGAAAATGTGTCAAAAGCTTGGTCAGACTGATAAAAAAATCAAGGTTTAATTGTAACTTGGGAGCAGATCATTGAACTTTTAGAAACATTACAGTACACACCTCCTTGGTTCTCCATGGAAAAAGAATTGGATCTAGAGGAGTGGAAACTAATAGGAGAGCAACCTGTCAATATTACAATGATTATGGACCTGACTCAATTTCCAAAGCAACACTTTATACATATAATTTAATACAACTGACTTTAGGAAATTATATAAGTTATAGAATAAGGACAAAGAAGAAAGAGCAGGAGAGGGAGGATCCAGATAAACTAGGTGAAAAGGATGAAGAATTAGACAAGAATGGAGTTAAGTATAATTCTGAGTATGGTACTTCACAGCAGGGGCATTCCCCATCCCCTGACCTACATCCCTCAATTAGCCCTTCACCGGTGGAAGGAGAAGGAGTAGAGGAAGAGGCAGTAACATAATCAGCACCACCTATGAAGCAGCCTATGACAAGATTACAAAAGGCACTGGTTAAGGCAAAAAAAAAAAGACAGGATATATCTGATTTAATAAATGCATACCCTGTGATTGAGAAGCTTGACTCTTCAGATCAACAAAGGAGAAGATACACTCCTTTTGATTTGGAGAAAATTAAAAATTGACAAAGGATTGTACTCTTTATAGGACTCCATCACCTTATGTTAAGATGTTACTAGAGAATTTGGCTTATGAAATTTTAACACCTAGTGATTGGAAATCCATAGCAAGGACATATTTAGAACCTGGAGAAAACTTGTAGCTTTCGGAGTATCATGAATTATGTAGGATTCAAGCCCAACACAATAAGGAAACTGGAGTTAATACTCCAATCACCTTTGACCAACTAGCAGGTGAAGATCAGTACGCAGACAATTCAGCACAGACTAATTAGCCCATAGCAGCCTGTGAGCAAATTGCTACTGCTGCAATAAAAGCTTGGGGCACCCTCCCAGGAAAAAACAGAAGAGAAGCCTTCACAAAAATAGAGCAAGGTCCCAGTGAACCTTTTGCTGATTTTGTGGGATGTTTGCAAACAGCTTTCACAAGAATTATTGGAGAAAATGCAGCTACAAGAATTATGAACAGACAACTGGCTAAGGAAAATGCTAATGAGGTTTGCAGAAGAATTATATGGGGACTACACAAGGATACTCCTTTAGAGGAGATCATAACACACTGTGCCACAGTGGGCACAAATGCTTATTATACCCAGACTATGATGAACATGGGAAGACAGGTCCCTCTTGGCAAGGGAGTTCTAGAGAAACTCATCGATGCTTTCAGTGTGGAAAAATTGGACATCTGAAAGCCCAATGTAGGTATAGAAATAGAATGAGAAGACAGGGTGAGAGAAGATCTAAAACCCATGTCCAAAATGCAACCAAGGTTTCTACTGGGCCTTCTTAGATTGATCCAGGGAAATGAGAGGCAGGGCCCAGCTTCAGATCTCCAGGTGGGGCATGATGGCAGCCAACGTTACACCCAGAGAGTCTTTAGAAATTCCCTATTAAGATGTGATCAGTCAGCCAAAAAGCAATCAGATGGCAGAGAGGGATTACAATTGGGGAGAATATAGGCTTTTTTAACCCTACAGAAGGGCTGTGTCCAGTGTGAGCAAGTCCAATGTAATTGCCAGGTGATGAGGAGAAATCTAGAAAGTGGTAAATAGAAGGGACTAGATAGGGTAACTGCTTGGGAGAAAGAGTTTGCTTGTATTTCTACAAACAGAGAAGGAATCAGATGGGTGCCAACGAGCTGTACTCACCTTATCCATCAGAGAGAGACAGAAAACAGTGAAAAACCTCAAAACAAAGGAGAAGACCTAAGAACAAAATCTGCAGGAATCATTGGTTTCCCTAACACAAGATGAGACTATTGCAGGACTTCAAAACTTGTAGGAATCATTGGATTCGTGGCACGTGAAGTAATGGACAATAGATTCCTTTTGGAATATTTCTAGGATTTATGGACATGTATAATTCCTCATATTGATTCACGTTGTTATATCACTACTAGCCTGTGTTATATTGCTATGTGCTTATGTAATTTATGTAATTATGTGTAATACCTCCTATATTGATGGATTTATGTATACCTGTTTTAAGAGTGAGATCCTTCAGAAATCTGCTAATATGATTTAATTTCCCATTTCCTTTGGTGTTTTTATCTCCCTTCCTGAGATGTCAGGGAGGGTGTAATAATCTCCTTTTATTGTGTTTTCACCCCTTTTTTGAGGAGGCAGGAAAGGCATGATCACCTCCTTTTTGGGGGTTCTTACCTCCTTGAGAAGTCAGGGAAAACGTGACCCCCTATGTTCTAAAAACAAAAGAAAGCAGGAGATGTTATGGGCCAGAACTCTGAACTTGAAACAAAGGATTCTTACACACAACTCCACCAACAACGTATTAGTGTCCCAGTTTTATGAAACACTTTAAAACTCTTTTTTTAACTCTTGTTTCATCTCTTCCAGTAATTCTAGTTGAATTCATGCTCTAGCTATGTTTTTCTTTGAGCCTTTTTGCCATCAATTTATGGAACCATCCTCTTCTTGTAGGTTTATGTCTTGAGTGTCACCTAATAGTTTTTTTACCAGGGGATTGTTTGTTTATTCATTTGCTTATTCTTCCAACATATTTTCTTATTTTGGATATGATGTTAGAAAAGAGTTTCTACACAGCTGGAGGGAACATCTGGGCTGACCTGCTGCACTGTTCTTTCTATATTTACATATGTACAAATAGTTTTTTTTATTTTTCAAAATTCATGCAAAGATAGTTTTCAACATTTACCCTTGAAAAACTTTGTATTCCATATTTTTCTCCTTCCCTTCCCACTTCTCTCTCCTAGACTTGTTCCACTAAGTATTGAGTACAACTTAGATGAGTACCTGCAGGCTTTCAGTGTTTCTAGAGTGATCTGATCCAATGTAAAGTCCTAATTTTGTCCTTCTGGTCTCAGCTCTGCAAGTTCCTGGCCTGAGTTGGGGTTTAAACAAGACATCTGTGAACTTATTCCTGGTTGAAAGTTCCAGTGGACTGCTACTAGATCTGGCCACTTTCAGCCACATGAAAAGTTTGCTAGTTTAGAGGGACAGAACTGCAGATTTTAATTTGGTCTTGGATTCCTGCGGTAGTTATTCTACTTCAGGCTTCAGACTAGTTTGAAAGTTGGCTGAGATCCCACTATTCTCTTGGAGTCAGCCATGCAGCTACTGTTGACTTCTGAATTTACTCCTTGTTTGGTTCACTGCCTAGAACCTGTAATTACTCCTTACTCTGCAACATCTTTCATAGATTTAGTTCTGCTCCTTGGTCTGCCCTGGATCTATGAAAAAAAATTGGGTAGTAAACAACAGGGCTGCTAGTTTACAGGTATTTCTGCAACCTGCTCAGATTTAGGCCTTACTTTACTGAATTTGGGACCTTTTTTTCCCTAACAAATAATATTACCCTGCACTTGCACTTTTTGTTCAGTCATTCTTGGAAAGACTTCATCTCTAGTATACACAGATCTTTATCTCTCCCTATTCAGACTGGGGCTAGAAAGAAGACTCATTGTAATTTTTTTTCCCTTGGATTTCCTATTTATAAATGAGTTTGATAGATTTTCTAAGTCTCTATAGGGTTAGCTATACATCTTCCTACTGTTCTGTTATCTTGGATTCACCGTAGGCTGTTCAAAACAACCAGATGAATGATGTTTTAGAAAATACAACATCTCTGGTTGGATGGTGGTTAACTCTGAAGAGCTCTCTTGTGAAGTGATTTTGATTAAATTAATGTTGAATTCAATCTCCCTTGGGGAAATTTTATTTATTTATTTTTTGCTAGAAAAAAGTGATATTTTATTGAATTTTTTTTAAACATCACTAATTTTGCCTCACAAAGAATCACTGTACTTAGTTTTGGTTTTTTTAATTAAAAAATAAGTAGAGAAACATGTAGTAATTATAACTGGAAAAAAATTTACAACAAATGTTTCTGGTAAATATAAAGAGAATTGAGTCAAATTTATAGAAATCAAGAGCCATTTTTCATTTGATAAGTGGTCAAGTTTTTGGATGAAGTAATCAGAGCTATCTATAATCATGTGAAAAAATGTTATAGATCACTGTGTATCAAGAAAATGAAGATTAGTACACCTATCAGATTGGCTGGTATGACAGAAGAGGGTATATAGGTGAGGATGTGGGAAAATTGAAACAATATACTGTTGTTGGAGTTATGAACTAATTCAGCCATTCTGGAGAGCAATTTGGAACTATGCCCAAAGGATTATAAAACCATGCATATACTTTGACTCAGCAATATTACTCCTAGATCCATATCCCCAAGAGATGAAAAACAAAGAGGAAAAGGATATATATATAGAAAAATCTTTATAGCAGCTATTTTTGGGAAATTGGAAGTTATGAGGATGTTCATGAAATGGGGAAGGCAAAACAAATTATGGAGTATAATTATGACGGGATACTATTGTGCTATAATAAATAAAAAGCAGATTTTCAAAAATGTGGTGATTCAAGGAAATTCCAGTGTAATTGGAATGGAAAATGCCATCCACATCTGGAGAGAGAACTGTGAAGACTGTGTTGAAGCATAGTATTTTCACCTTTATGTTGCTGTTTGATTGCTTTTTTTTCCCCTTAATTCTTGTATTTTTTTTACTTTTTGATCTGATTTTTCTTACACATGATAAATAAGGAAATATGTTTAAAAGAATTGCATATATTTAACCTATATCAAATTACCTCTTTGGGAAATAAGGAAGGGAGGGAGAAAAATTTGCAACACAAAGTTTTACAAAAATGAATGTTGAAAATTATCTTTACATATATTTGGAAAAGTAAAATACTATTTAAAATAAAAAGAAATGAAGAGCAGGGTGCTCTCAGAAAAACATGGACTTACAAGAACTTATGCAAAGTGAAATGAGCAGAACCAAAACATTATGCACAGTAACAACAACATTGCATGATGAAAAACTGTGAATGACAGCTATTCTCACTAATCCAAGATAGTTTGGAATATCTTATGATGAAAAAATGCTATCTTCAGATCAGTCTGAATGCAGATTGAAATATACCTTTTTAAAACTTTATTTTATCATTACTTTTGAATCTGTATTTTTTTCACTACATGACTAATATGGAAATAAGTTTTGTTTGACTGCACATGAATAATTTATATTGCTTGTCTTTTCAATAAGTGGAGGAGGAAGAGAATTTTGAATTCAGAATTTTAAAAAACAAATATGAATTTTTTTTTACTTGTAATTGGGGGAAATATTTTTTAAATTTATATTTTTTAAATAAAAGCGCCAAATCACAAATGGCAGAAAAATGTGAAGGAACTCAATCACAGAAAATTTATATTTTTTAAATAAAAGCGCCAAATCACAAATGGCAGAAAAATATGAAGAAGCTCAGTCACAGTTTGCCCAGTCTGTAAAGCCTGATCAAAGCATTTTTGATGCAAAATGAGATCTTTCTTCTCTGTCAGTGTTGTTATTCAACAGAATGGGTTCCCTTGTCAAAATTAAAAATTTACTGGCTTAAAAATATATCTGCAAATTATGCATGAGACCAGTGCCAGTGCCAAAAGATGAGTTAGTGCTTAAAGGATTTAATAAAGAATTTGTATTGAAAATCAACTGTTCTGGTCCAATAGTTTATCAAAAAAATTGAAAAAAATTTGACTAGAACCTCTATCTAAGAAAATAACATTGCAACTCAATGAATGAATTAAAAGTGATTCAACATTCAATAATCATTTAATAAGCTCTTATTGTGTGCCAACCACTGTGCTAAACCCTGGAGATACAAAATAGTCAAGAGACAACCTACCCCTGGAGGTGGTAGGAAGCCACTGGAGTTTATTGAGAGGGAGGGGGAGGGGCGATATGATATGATCAAATCTGTATTTTAGGAAAATCACTTAAGTGGCTTAATGAAGAATACTCTGAATAGAAAGAGATTGAAACAGGCAGAACCACCAATGGACTACTGTAGTAATTAAGATATGAGATGATAAGAACCTGCACTAGAGTGGTAAGTGTCCAAAAGAGGGCATATTTGAGAGATGTTGCAAAGATGAAGTTGCTAGGCCTTGGCAACAGTTTAACTATGAGAAGAGGGGGAAATTGGGGTGGTGGGGAGGTCAGAGATAGTGAGGAATCTAGGCTGACATTTGGATTGTGATCTTAAAAGGACTGAAAGGATGCCCTTTGCAGGAGTAGAGAAGATAGGCATTGCAGAGGATTTAGGGGGGAAAAAATCATAATTTCAGTTTTGGATGGAGTGCATATAAGATGTCTTTTAGAAATCCTGTTTGAAATGTCTGAAAAGCAATTGAAGTGGTGAGATTAGAGATCCTCAGAGACTGGGGCAAGAAAAGTGATTTGAGAATCATCAGAGTAATGGTGGTAATTTAAATCCACAGGGTGTTACTGAGGTCACCAAGTGAAATAATATAAAGGGGAAAGAGAGGAAGAGCTAGGATAGAACTCTAAGGGATAGCTGTTGTTAGAGAACATGATCTGGAATAGTATCCAAAGAAGAAGTAATCATATAAGTAGAAGGAATACCAAGACAAAATGATGTTGATAAAAGAGTATCAACAGAGAGTGATGAGCAGTGTTTACAAAAGCTATAGAGAGGTCAAAGGCAATGAAGATTGAGAAAAGACCATTGCATATGACAATTAAGAGCTTAATAACTTGGAGAAAGCAGTTTTGGTGAAATGATAAATCAGAAGCCAAATTGTAGATTATAAGGAGTTACGATGAGAATGAGAAGAGAGAAAATAGAGGCACCTATTATAGATGACTATTTTGGGGAGTTTTGATACAAACTTAGGAATGAGAAGAGAAATAGGGAGGTAATTATTTAGGATGGAAGGATCAAGTGAGGGTTTTTTGTTGCTGTTGTGTTTTAGGAAAGGGGAGATGTGAACATGTTTGTCAGCAGTAGGAAATGAACCAGGAAAGAGAAAGAGTCTCAATTCTGATGGCTGTGGCTCTTTCCAACAATGAGATGATTCAAATCAGTTCCAGAGAGAGTACTGTGGGAACTGAGTATGGACTACAAAATAGCATTTTCACTCTTTCTGTTGTTGTTGGCTTACATTTTGTTAACATATATTGGATTACCTACCATCTAGAGGAGAGGGTGGGAGAGAGGGGAAAATTTGGAACACAGGGTTTTGCAAGGGTCAATTCAAAAAATTACGCATGCATATGTTTTGTAAATTAAAAGCTTTAATAAAAAAAAATAAACCTAGTGAACTATACCAAAAAGAAAAAGAAAGAAAAAGAGTCATTTATATTAAATATGAGAGTGGGGATGTCAGAGGATGCCATTTGCTGGAGATGGGATGAAATGGAATTACTTGAATTTAGCCTTGGTAAAGAATAAAGCCAAATTTATATGAAACAAATAAAGGAGGAGAAAGTGACAAAAAGCACTTGGTTGACAGGAAATGAGAAAGAAAAGAGAACATGGAATTTATAAGCAAATGGTCTTTTTTTTTTCTGTAAAATATGAGGCAAGATTCTCTATTGAGAGAATGAGATGGGAGAGATCCATGAAAGATTTATGTAAGGGTGAAAAAGTCTGAAAGAACTGCTTTGGAGAGATAGCTAATGAATTGATGAAGGAGATACAATAGGATTGTCTAGCAGCAGTGAAGACCTAGTCATGCTTCTTTAACAAAATTTTATAGAAGTTATGTAATTTTTCTCCACTTTTGTTCAGCAGCACGTATAGGCATGAAGATGATAAATGGTGAAAGGCTGAGGTTTGGCTACACATAATTTGTAGGAATTCAAAAGAAGAGGACAAGATAGAATTGAATTACTTCACCAAGAAATTAAGAGAGGGAGAAGAATGGCTAATGCAAGGGAAATAGCCAGGGAGAGAGTTGAAGAGTTAAGAGATTAGAGGAATAAATTTGTATAAAGGAAGGGAAAGGGAGAGGTGAAAAGCCAATTGATTATAGTTAGATAAAGGGATTTCAGAATTCTGGAACATGGAGGTGGTACATTTGTGGGTGATGACAAGATTTAGATATGTGGGTGAGAAGGAATGATATATTTATCTTAGGAGAAGAATAGACTGAGGAACTAATGATGAGGATATTTGAGAGGGATAGTCACTATGTATGTTGAACTCCCTTAGTAAGAAGGCAGGAGTTGGGGATACAAGAATAATTGTAAAACAAATATTGAGTTCATTGAAGAAGGAAGGGTAGTGACGAGGTTTTGTAGACAACCACTGACAAGATTTTGTTTAGGTGGAAGGAACGAATAGTATGAGCCTCAAAAAAAGAGAGGTTACTCAGTGAAGGAAGAATGGGGGTAAACTGGAAGTGGCAGTGGGGAGTAAGGAGTATTCTAATTTCTACTCCTTGATCAGTGAACTGAATGTACAGACAAAACCAGAAAGGGTGGCCAGGGATGCTCTCATCAGGGGAAAGCCAGATTCAGTAAGAGCTAACAGGAGTGGAAAGGAATAGATTTTAAGGTGGAAAGTTGTTTCTTATTTATGGAATAGGCATTCCAAAGGGCACAATAAAAGGATTGGGTGGAATTAGAATGAAACTTTCAGGTGAAAGAGTTGAGAGAAATGGGAACGAAAAATCAGGTAGTAGGTTTGAGTGGGGTTTGGATGATGATCTAAGGAAGTTTAGAGTCACTGAAATGTGAAAGATATAAAGGTATGAAAATGTTAATAAGTGGAGGGTGCCACTCTTTTACCCTCAAAGGATAGATGCTGCAAGATATGAGAGGCCTGAAATCAAAGGGATAATTACTATCCTTTGCGTCAGAAATTCCCCACATTTCAATTGGGAGATTGGGCTGGTAACAGGAGGCAAAAGAAGCCTTGTGCTGATACAGATGGAAGTGGTTGCTTTGGGACAGATGGAAAATGGCTGGCCTGGCCCCAAACAGCCTTTCCTTAGGGAATGTCCTGTCCAGAGAAGGAGATAGAAGGCTCAGGGTAAAAGCACACTCATGATCTGAATTCTCCTCACCTAAAGATGGTGGCTATACAGAAGACATTAAAGGAAGTATCTTTTTGACTTAAGATTTATTTAGCTGTTGAAATATATTTGGTAAGAAAGAATAAAAGAAGGCATAGTCCCTCTCTTCAAGGAACATAAATTATCAAAGCAGAGTTAAAGTAAAGATAAACAGATAATTCTAAGTTAAACAAAATGTAGCAAATGCAAAAGAGATCCAGACAATTTTATGAGAAATTTGTGGGTGATGAGAACACTTTCAGATGGGGGGTGGTTATAAAATGTTCTGTGAAGGAAAGAGAATTACCAAATAAATAGTTTGGCATCTGTTACTAGTTTTATAGGCCTAATAGGCTAGTTGATAATCATAATAGATGAATGCTAGCTAGCCTGTACCTCAAGGACTGAAAATTTCATAATTCCTATGCCATCTTCTTAGCTAGTTGGTTTTATTATAAGAAATGTTGATAAATTTACAAAATTTTGTTAAATGCAAGCTATCTAGAGACAATTATTAAAATATTTGTGCCTGAGATACAATAAAAGATGTAGACATATCTATTTAAATCCTTGGTTGTATTTAAGCAATTAAGATTTATCTTTATGAAATGTTTTTATTTTATTGAAGTTAACCTTTATCTTTCAGGTAAAGCTGCCACCAATGATGGAAATCATAACTGCTGAACAACTGATGGAATATTTAGGTAAGTGTTGAACAAAATAGATTATTGTTGAACAAAAAATATTATCTCTTTCAAAGGAAAGCATCTTTTTAAAAATTATCTTAATAGGTTTCTTTGGGGAGGGGTGCTATAAAAAGGGTAAATTTAAATAATGAAATCAAGTTATTTGTTTTATTTTTAAACTACTATTCTTAGAAATTATTTCTCTACTTTTTCTGCCTAAATGTAAGATTGTATAGTGGCAAAAAGAACATAAGATATTTTTAAAAATTATATAATACATATTAATTTTTAAAAAGTACAAATTAAATACCAGTGAAATTGGGATTTATGATATTATTTATACGTTTTCACATCTTGTCACGAGGCTTTTAGTATACAATAAAAAAACAACTCTAACATATGGTATTAAAGCTTCTCTTCTGGATAATGTACTGGACTTGGAGTCCTGCACTGTTTATTCTTATATAGGTTTACCATTATAGAACTTTGTGCCTTTGGGCTAATCAGTCTACCTCTCTAAGCCTCAATTTCCTAAACTGCAAGTAAAGCAGAGTATTAAAAACACATTCAATGGATCTGTGATTTCATCTTTGTATCATTTCTGTTGACATACAATGCAATTTGTCCATACCTGCCAAGCCTGGATGACTTTCGTCCTTAATCCTCATATAAATTTGTCTCCAATTTTCTTCATCTGTAAAATCAGGGGGTTTGGATGGTTTCTCTTAAAGGTCTGTCTTGCTTTAAAAATTCTGATTCTAGTATAACTTCTAATGAGGTAGAGAAATTTTGTTTTATTAAGAACACCAGTTACTGTTCCACAAGGCAAAATAGTCAAATAAAAGCAAATTTAAAAGCTACTTTTTTTTGTCTTTAAGGAGAAATAAATTGTTCAACGATGTGTGTTTTAGATTGACTGGGCAGTATAGCATAGTAAAAAGAGTTTAGAGAACACAAAGGTTAAGATCCTACCTCCAATACTTAAAATTGATTAGTTGTGTGATCATGGACAAGTCATTTACCCTTTTTCACCACCAGTTTTCCATATATAAAATCAGAATGACACATATATATATTTTTAAAGGTTACTATGAGGATCAATTCATATAATATGGGTTTTGGTTTAAAACACTATAAAAATGTCAAATTTATTTATGAGTTGCTGTATAAGAATTAAATTTTAGTTTATATCTGATAATAGTCACATTTCTAGATTAAATTAAAGTTATACTCCTGTATATGGAATTTTTTTTAAGACTAATGTTATGCTGGAAATTCATATCTATGTATTATTTCTCCTCAAATATTTCATTAAATAGTTTTTTATTATTTTTGGCATTGGTAGGTTCTGTGTTGGTTTTAAATCTCCATGGAGTAAAGTAGTCTCAACTTCAAATATAAGTTAAATTATATATAAGGTTAGAAAAACCCATAGGGAGGATTAGAGATTCCCAGATTCTCCTTGTTTCCAAGTTTGTCACCTGAGAATCTGAATTAAAGAGACTAAGATGTAAAATTTTTACTTCAATTCAGATAATATTTATTGATTGCTTATTACATGCAAGTCAGTCTGGGTGCACAGACAGAAACAATAGTTCCTGTTCTCAAGTAGCTTATATTCTGCTGTAGATAACAGTAATTTCAGAAAAAAATTCATAAAGGTGCACAAACAGAACAGTTTTGTGGCTTCTTTGTTCAGTTTAATATATACTTCTTTTAAATGTTTAAATGTTTTGTGAGTTTCATATACAATCTGCTTAATTCATAATATTTTAAAAGAAATTTCAGAAAGGAAGGAGAGAGTGCCCCAACACATTGGGGAAATCTGGAAAGATGATAAGGAAAGAACACCTCACTAAGTCTTGAAAGGAACTAGAAATTCTTTTATTTGTATTTGCTTTTTTAATTGGATTTTTATTGGATTTTTTGTTTGTTTTAGTTTTTACACTACCTACATTTCCTCTTGTGTTTATCTCCCTCTCCTTTCTCTTATAATACAGTTTTTTAAAAGAGGAAGAGAAGAAATAAGCAAAATCAATTAATGTATTGAAAAAAAAATCTGACATTGTTTATAGAGCTTCATATCTGTAGATATGAAAAGGAATGGGATTGGGTATTGAAAAGAGGTATCTGTTCAGACATCTTCTGTTGGGTGAAGTTTGTCCTTTAAATTTTATGACATTCAGTTTTAATTGTTTTGTGATTTTTCTTTCTGTTACATTGTCAGTACATATTGAAGTCTTTCTATGCTTCTCTCTTCTCTGTATTCAACATATTCATTTTTTCCCTATGACAGTAATATTCCATCGTAATCCATAATACCGCAGTTTGTTTAACTATTTATGGATATGTCTGTTTCTACCACAGAAAGTGATATTGCAAATATTTTGATATATATAAGAGCCATTCTTTGTATTAGTGACCACCTTGGGGTATGTACATATATAACTGTCCATAGATTATCTGGGTCAAATAGTATAGATATTTTTATTTGTGTAAATAGTTTTATTTGCATAAATCCAAATTGGGAAGCTAGAAATTCTAAGAAGTAGAAATTAAATTAGAAAATGTTTCCCAGTAAGATTAAGCAAGACTGTACCAGGGGCACAGAGAGAAGAATTGGCATGTTGTATTCTGGGAAAGGTCACTTTGACAAGAATATGTACTGCATCAAGATAAGTAATTGTGAATTGAGTTTAGAAATTGTGAATTGAGTTGAACCCAAATTGGGGAGAATTTAAATGCCAGGTTGAGAAGCTTGTATTTTATACTAATAAAAAGAGGGAACCACTGATGATATTGAAGGTTTAGACCTATGCTTTAAGATTATTTTGGCAACGCTATCTAGAGAAGAAGTCAGAAAACAGAAATGTGTTAGTTATAATTAATCAGTAGTCAGTAATCAGTTAATGCTTATGAAGCACCTACTATGTGCTAGACTTTATGCTAAGTGCTAGGGATATGATTTTTTTTAAATTAGGTAATCTCTGGCCTTAAGGAGCTTGCAATGTAATGGGAGAAGAGTATAGAGGGCTAAAACTCTGAATAGGTGTATTTGAATCAGATAACCGAACACTTAAGGCTAATTACCTATGAGACAATTACTCGATTAGCATATGTTTGGATAAATGGCCAGTTGATGCTGGCTCAATGTTTGGTGTTAAGATAATCTCAAGCAAGGATTAGAGGGTGGAGTGAGAGAGGCCAAAGTCACTTTGCTGCAGGAAGAGGAGGAGAGAGATTGATGACTTTGAACTTGAGATCTTTGGCAAGTCTTGTAGCAGCCTGCCCGCTTCTTTCATTTCTCCCCCTAAAGACCATGGACTTTTATTTATCCTGACTCTGACTGATCCTGAGGCCTCCAGGAAGCTAGCCTAGATGTAACAGAAGAGAGCATGTAAAAGGAAGCTTAAAGGGGGGAAACAAGAGAAGGTACTCAGTGTGGAGACATAGTAGAAAGATCCCAAAGTAGTCTAACCAAGTGGGAAATTGGGTGAAAAGAGGCCTAACCTAGAAAAGTAGTTGGGAAAGTATGAGAGAAAGAGACCAAATGAAATGTATTGTGTAAGGAAGAGAAGAAATTGAGGGTGACACTCAGGTTATAAATTTTGGTAATTAGAAGGATGGTTATGCCTTAAGAAAAGAAGTTTTAATGAAGAGCATTTTGTTGATTGATATGTACAATGTATATAGTTAATGATTGACTATTTACTCACCTTAGGATGGTCAATTAAATTCTGGGACTCTTTTCTCATATATAAAATAAGAGTATTAAATTAGATAATTTCTGCTGTCATTTCTAGCTCTAAATGCTTTGACCCTCAATGTTTGCTCTCTAAAAACTACTGTATTAGTGAGAAAAAAATTGTGGAATTATTTATGCAATATCACTTGATTGTCTGAATCCTTTGACCCAACAGTATTATTAGAAGTATTCTGCAAGGAAGTCAAGAACTGAGAGAAAGAACTCTTGTATGAGAATATTTATAGCAGCACTTTTTGTTGTAGCAAAGACCTGGAAACAAAATACGAACCTGTTAATTGTAGAATGGATAAGCAAATTGGAGCATAGAAACATAAGGTAACTTTACTAACCCATAAAAAATGCATTTTTCAAATTTTGAGAAATGTGGAAGAACTTATGAACAAATGGATAACATATCATCATTCAATAGAATTGATAATATTTAATCTGGAGAAGAAAAAATTTATGGAAGACCCAGTAGCTTTTAAGTATTTAAGAAACTGTCTTGAGATTAAGCTTGTTCTACTTGGGTATTAGGTGATGGGACTAGTAGAGCTAGAAGTAATGGAAAATTTTCAGAGAAGCAGTTTTAGGCATGATGTAAAAATGGAAATTTCATAAATATAATTTTCCGAAACTGGAATGAGCTGCATCAGGAATGAGTGAATTTCCCATCACTAGAAATCTTCAAGCAGGTGATTTTTGAAGAAAATGTAAGGAAATTTTTTTGATCAAGTATTGTTCAAATTAGATGCCCTCTAAAACCCCTTCCAGCTCTGAGGATCTATATGACATTTTAAACCAGACTAGTCATTTTTCATCAAACGAGTTTCTCTTTCAGTCTTTACTATTTCAGGTGATTATAATACTGTTCTATTCCTTCAGACTTGAAATTGTTATTTTTCACTTTTCTTTTCACTTTGTTTTTTAGCCTGTGAATCAAATCACCATTTATTAAACACTTCATGGTGCCAAACACTGTGTTGAGCCTGAAGATACAAAGAAAAAATGAAAATAGAACCTTCTCTTAAGATGCTTACATTCTTATAAAGGAGGCAGTACATTTCTGTTTTTAGTTAATAGACAGAATTGATACAAAATAACTTTGGGGAGGGGAAAGGCAAAAACAAGTAGAGGGATCAAGGAATGGTCTCTTGCAAGAGAGATTTGAGATGAGTCTTGAAGAAAGCCAGGGATTGTAAGAGTTGTGGATAATGAGCGAAAGGCATGAGGAATACCAAAGGTGCCTCTCTAGCTAAGAGAAGGAGCATTGTGTCTGAGGAACCACAAGTAGACCAAATGGCAGAATATGAGTGAGTGAGAGAGAGCGAGAGAAGAAGAAGAAGAAAGAGAGGGAGAGGGAGAAGGAAAGGGAAAGAGGAATTGGAGTAAGAAGAGATTTGGCGTAAGAGGATCAATTAGTAAGCTATTAGAAAAGTTTATGTGGGAGTAGGTGTATAGTTAGAGAGAAAACATATTAAGAGAGCTTTTCAAAGTTAAAATGTCAAGATTTGACAACAGATTGACAATGTGGAATCAGGCATTTTGTGGTGACATAAAGATTGGAAACCTAGGTGACTAGGTTTCCTCAACTGGTAGGTTAGTGACATAATAATTCATCAGACAATCATTTCCAAATTCAAAACTCAAAACAATATTAGTTACAGTCCCAAGAAATTTCACCTCAATAGCAATGTGTGTGTGTGTGTGTGTGTGTGTGTGTGAAACAACTTAGAAACTATTGTACATAACCTATCACATGCACCTGCAAGACAGTCAAAATTAGTGCAGGGATATCAGGTTTAAAATGCTGCTCTAGGTATTTCAAGAAAGCTGTAGATCATATTTGTTATATCATATTAAATAAGGAAACCATCATGTCCTTAAATATTAAATAATTTTGCTGAAGACAGAGGGAGATCTTGATAGAAAATCATTTTTAGAGAACCTACAGTTCTAACAAGCCTATTGAAAGTTTCTTGCATTGCTAAGCAGTGGAATCTTTGATACAGCATCACAAATGACTTTGCTTTCTTCCCAAACCAACAGATCATACAAATAACCAGTATACGGTTTTTAATCCTAAATTTTAGATTAATTACCAAAAATCCCAATCATAAATCTCCAGAAACCTAAAAGTGAAGAGATTGGAACTCTACACCCAGAACCATACCTTTTCCAAACCTGGCAAATTCAGAAAGCAGGGGAATGGACCTTAGAGCAGGGGCTGAAGTCTACTTCCCTGCCTGTCCAGCCCCACCTCAGAGTCCCCTAGGCAGGCAAGGAGAAGCCACAGATAAGAGATCAGTTCAACTCCATGGTCCCATTTTTTGGGGAGTGCAGTCTGAAATCCAAGTTATGTCAAAGTTCTGAGACCTCACCCTCTGCAGAGGAGCAATCTCACCCTGCCATGCCCCATCAGAAATCCCAGTCATGTCCCTAGGGCCAAATTCTTTCCACAAAATCTACGCATGGGCTCCCTCCATGGCTGCTCTTCCCTGAGTCAGCCCACCAAGGCACTTCACCATATGATGTCTTTCCCCTTCTCCTATGCCATGTGATAATCTCTCCTAACTCCACTAAGCTTTCCAACCCCACTTCTTCTCCTTATAGCAAACTCTTTTAGGATGCTAAATCTCTCTCAAGATTTAGACTGCCAACTAAAGGCATGCACCAACTCATGGAGTATTTCCTTTCTCCTGGCAAATGGCAAGGTCCATTAAAGAACTTATTCTTTCTTTCCATCATTAATTATTAAAAACCCTTTTTTATGCTCTCCCACTCTATTTCATATTTACCATTCCTAGTATCTATTCTATCTGTCCATTTTTGGATCCTAGAACCATACCTTTTGGTACCAGTCAAAACATCCTGTTCCTCTCTGTGCCCTCACATCTCTGTCTGTATTTCTCTTTCTCTCTCTCCCTCTCCCTCTCCTTTTCTCTCTCTCTCTTTCTCTCTTTCTCTCTCTCTCTCTTTCTCTCTTTCTTTCTCTCTCTCTCTCTCTCTCTCCCCAACCTGTCACAACAATAATCCTTAACAATATTAGGTTCAATATTATGACAATAACTTCTACTTAATTAGCAATTTCACAGTCTTCATAAGTCATAGCCAAATGAACATAACAAAACCTGTCACAAAAATGGATAGGAATCTCATGTAATTTACAGTTGTTTCTTTAACACAATTAAATTAAACCACTTAAATTAATACCAATTAAAAACAAGTTCTTTTAAACATCAATACTTTATCTTGTGACATTCTAACTGGATGTTCTCATTCAGATTATCAATTGCTTTTGCAAATCACTCTTGTCCCTTGTTTTTAAAATCACTTTTTTTTATTTAAACTTTAAGTTATGGCTAATTTCTAAATAACTTTGAACCAAATTTCATAAAACTCATACATATATCCAGTAGAGCTGACAAAATTTTAAAGCACAGCTCATAATTTTTACAAATTACCCAATATATATTTTAGAAAGTAACATATTTCATCTAATTAGGGGATTTAAACATGTGACCTCTTAAGTTAAGTTACCAGAACTTTGTTTTAATAGCCTATTTTTTTTAACTTAAAATGAAGTAAAATACAGATCTACATTTTTGTAGTAATGTTTCAATATTTGCACATAAATTTCTAAGAATTTGTGCTTAAAGTAAACAAATTCACAATTTAGCACATATCAGTTAATAGTGGTTGTCTCATATAATTGTAATAGTAAGAGATTCATCATATAAAATTTACAAATCATCTTTTTACCTAAGGAAGTAATCTTATGCTCAAAATTACTGGTATAAAAGCCAGTCATTAGGGGCAACTAAGTGGCATAGTGGATAGAGCACCAGCTCTGAAGTCAGATCTGAGTTCAAATCTGGCCTCAGACATTTAATACTTCCTAACTGTGTGATCCTGGGCAAGTCACTTAACCCTAATTAACCTCAGCCCCCCTCCCCCAAAAAAAAAAAAAAAAAAAAAAAAAACAACCAGTCATTAGAAATTGTTCCTACTTAACAAAGTTGTAGATTATCAGAAAACTTATTCCTTCAGTGGGGCCTATGTAAGTTAAACAAGTTATTCTCAGAGGTAACAATCTTACAAGATAGTTTTAAGAAACCTAACAAATTTACAAATCAAGAGAAAATGAAAAAAAAAAACAAAAAACACCAGACTCTCCTTCACTTTCTGTCTGCTCATTTTCTGAATCATATCCGATTTCTTTGTTCTTTTTTTACCTCCCCCCAATTCAGAACTGCAAATTCTCAGATCTCTAGGCTTTTAAAGTGCATATCTGATCCAGATTAGGTTGGTTAGGTTTTTTTCCCCCAGATACAAACTTTTAGTTATAAGCTAAATCTCATTTCAACAATTTTAGAAAGAAACCATTACTTTTTTTATAGTTTTTACCAGTCCATGTAAATCTTTTTTCTCTCCTCTGTGAATTAGAAAACGCGACATTCCTGATAGCCAACTGATTTTCTCTTTTTCCCTAAAATTCCCAAACTCTTAAATCTTCTGTTAACAGTGCAAAGAGATTAAAATTTACATATCCATTTAGTGGGCTTTGATTAGAGCTCTTTTTAAAATGTTTTTATTATTACATCTCAAATAACAAATTTCACTGAACTGAGTGAGTATATTTTCTCTCTCCCTCTCTTCCCTTCGCCCAAGTATCCCTGCTGCTGTGAGGGAAAGGAGGAAGGGAGAAGAAAAAGAAAGAGAGTCTCTTTACTCTGTGCACAAATTCCTTGTCTGGGGCAGAGTTTGATTTAGTTGAATTTGCTTCCAAATTAATTTACACACACATAAATATCATTTATCTCAACATTGACATTGTATTTGGTTACATCTAAAAACCCATATAAAGTTATCAAATATGAAGCTATTAAATTCAATAAAGAAGTTAACACTCATATAGCATTTGTTTTATGCTAAGCACTTTTGCAGTCTTTCTTGAAATGACTAAAAGTCAAACTCCGCAGTCATTGCTCTCAAAAATTAGCTAACTTTATTTCTGTAGCCCTCCCCTTGCCCAGAACTGAGGTCCACAGAAAAATATCAGGCTTTTTCTTTTTCTTCTAAGGTGGGAGTCAAGGATGTCAAGAAATCTTTCCCAGTGTTCTAACTACAGCATAGAGGTTTTTCTTCTTGTTGGCTGCATTTTAAATCTTTCCAGGTAACAACATCTAGCTCACAGAATAGACATGACAGAGAAAAATTACTTGGAAGAAAACCATTCCTCCCGCACACAAAACAACAATATCTCATCAAGTGTATTTTCTGGTGCTATTTTAGAATTTTTGCTCAGAAGATTTGCTTCTGAAGAGAAGATTTTGCTCTTCTGGGGAGACCAGCTCCACTCTCATGGCATGTGATCCTGTAACACACAGAACTGACCTCTCAGCTCGGATCCCCAAACCGGGAGGCGTTGTCCCCCTCCATCAGTCATCCAGAGTGCCCCTGCTCTGGCCATTTATCCTTCTAGCTTACTAGGCATCACCCCTTTCCTTGTATCACTTAGATGATCCCAGGGTCCCCTTCAGCCTAAGGACAGCCCAAGGGCACAGGCAGTGCTCTTACCTCTGGATTATGCACACAAGTTATCTGACCGCTCTCTCACCCTTGAGCTTCTTTAGAGACTTTCCTTCTGCTTTCTATTTTTATCCACTGCCTCCATCTGGGGCCCATACTCCACAGGGAGGGAGGCTGGGACTCTGACCTTCAGGATAGTTGCAGAAAACTCAACCCAGCATCTGCCTTGTATCAGATGCCTAGCCCTTTCTCTGAGAAGTCACAGATCCCGGACAAGCCCCCATAAACTGTGTGGGATGGGTGCTAGCTAACCCCGCCCTCCCTTACACAAAGCGAGTTACTCAAAGGCAGCTCTAGAGACAAAGCATTTATTCGGTCCTTGTAAGGAGAGGTCTAGGCATGGTAACTGGACCAAGTCCAGCATGGGGTGTGGCATGGCAGAAACAGGGAACAGATTATTTAGCAAAAAAAGACATAGGTGCAGTCCCCCTTCCTGTTGATTTTTAAATTCATTGAATGGACTGAAAAGGAAGTAACCATTGTCTAATTTCTGTGGGTCACATTACTTTTTGAAGCTTAGGCCTAGAGCTTAAGCTCTGCCCTACAATCCAGAAAATAGGGATCACATGACTCCTGAAACTTAGGCCTAAGGTCTGACCTACTCCATCCCATAACCTTTTTGAGAAATCTGTACCTGGTCCCATTCAGTAGAAGTGACCAAAATCATAGATTTCTAGTCTTGAATTCAACAGTAACTATCCTTGAATTTCTTCGAATGTCGGGTTGAATACATCAACCTTGAGGTATACTCATTCCTGAGCAATTGCCAAAGCTTCCAGACTCAGGTACATGTCACTACAGTCCCAGTGATACGATCTATGATATGGGGTTTGTCACTAAATGATGGGAGGCACCAAAAGTTGGAGTTCGGTCATGTTGAGAATTCGTTTTGACGAACGATAGATTATTTTTTATTTAGGAGAATAGGTTACAGATAAAATGAAGGGTACAATAGATACCAGGAATAGTAAATATGAAATAGAGTGGGAGAGATATGAAAGACAAATTTCTCAGTGGAACTCAATTACCCAGTAGAAAGGGAGTCCCCATGAGGTCAGGACATGCCCTTAGTTGTCTGGCTAAATCCTGGAAGGAACTTAGCATCCTGAAAGAGATTTAGCATTAAAAGAGTTAGTTGAAGGAGAAATGGAGTTGAGATGAAGGTAGGGAAGATACCACATGGCATGGGGGAGAGATAAGGAGAAAGACACCTGTGATGACCGCGTTAGCACCCTGGATACCTTAGAATCAGCCGGAGTCAGGATAAGCAAAAGTCCTTACTCTTTATTCTTGGTCTTTAGAGACAGGATTGAATTGGATGGAAGCAGAATCTCCCTCATCTACCACCAAAGTGACTCTGTCTCGTCTTACTCCACCCCCTAGTCCCTCCTACAATTCTCTGTATACACCAATCATTGAGCCAGCACAGGATAGTGGGAAGCACCATTCCCCAAGCACATGCCCATAGAGCATTGTCCAATCAGTAATTAGCCCTAAGTGCTCAAACCAACCTCAGTGCATCCACTCAAGAGTTTCAGCTCTCTACAGACACCAAAGGCAGAATGCTGTGGTGGGCTGACCCAAAGGAAAGCAGCAGCCATGGGATGGTACACAAGTAGGTTTTATCAGGAAATTTTAACCTCAGGGGAATGACTGGGATTTCTATAGAGTGTGGGTCTTGGGAGTTTGACATAACTTGGATTTCAGATTGAATCACATTCCCAAAGGATGGGACCATGGAACCAAACTGATCTTTATCAGAGCCTGCTTGCTTCACGGGTCAATTTTTATCAATTTCTCTGATAACCAAACCTAACATTGAAGAACTCCATCACTTAGATTTTGGAATCTTTCACTCTGCCATGAGTGACAGACTGATCCCCAGAGGTAAAGCGCGAATAGCCTGGTTTATTCTCTTATAGAAGGGAAAGGTGGAACAAAGCATTGAGGTGCTATTGAATATCCAAAAGAGATTGGGATGGGGAATAGAGAAAAAAAACACAAAGGAAAATGACCTACGTGTACAAAAAATATTCATAGCCCTTCTCCTCTCAGGCCAAAAAAATTAGAAATCGAGGGGATGCCCATCACTTGGGGAATAGCTTAATAAACTAAGGTATGTGTATGTGATAGAATATTATTGTTCTCTGGAATATGATGAGCAGGATGTTCTCAGGAAAACAAAACAAAACAAAACTTGAAAGTCCTCCATGAACAAAGTAAAATATACTGTAAACAAAATAAGCAATGTTCTGGGATGACCGCTATAAATGACTTTGTTATTCTCAGTCATACAATCATCCACATCTACTCTGAAGAATTTATGATGAAAAATCCTATTTTATCCATACCCAAAGAAGGAACTGATTTTATCTGAATAAAGACTGAAGCATTTTCTATTTCTCTCTCTTTCTTTTTAACTTAATTTTTCTTTTTTTTTTTTTTAATAACTTTTTATTGATAGAACGTATGCCAGGGTAATTTTTTACAGCATTATCCCTTGCATTTACTTCTGTTCCGATTTTTCCCCTCCCTCCCTCCACCCCTTCCTCCAGATGGCAAGCAGTCCTTTACATGTTGAATGGGTTGCAGTATATCCTAGATACAATATATGTGTGCAGAACCGAACAGTTTTCTTGTTGCACAGGGAGAATTGAATTCAGAAGGTATAAATAACCCGGGAAGAAAAACAAAAATGCAAGCAGTTTATATTCCTTTCCCAGTGTTCTTTCTCTGGGTGTAGCTGCTTCTGTCCATCTTTGATCAATTAAGGCTCTCTTTATTGAAGAGAACCACTTCCATCAGAATACATCCTCAAACAGTATCGTAGTTGAGGTATATAATGATCTCCTGGTTCTGCTCATTTCACTCAGCATCAGTTCATGTAGGTCTCGCCAGTCCTCTCTGTATTCATCCTGCTGGTCATTCCTTACAGAACAATAATATTCCATAACATTCATATACCACAATTTACTCAACCGTTCTCCAATTGATGGGCATCCTTTCATTTTCCAGCTTCTAGCCACTACAAACAGGGCTGCCACAAACATTTTGGCACATACAGGTCCCTTTCCTTTCTTTAGTATCTCTTTGGGGTATAAGCCCAGTAGAAACACTGCTGGATCAAAGGGTATGCACAGTTTGATAACTTTTTGAGCGTTAACTTAATTTTTCTTAAGGGTTTTTTATTTTCATTAGAGTGGGAGATGTTTTATTTCACAACTTAGCTTTTATGGAAATGTTTTGCATAATTTCATATGTTATTTCTTAATTGTGGCTGGGAATAAGGGAGAAAACTTGGAACTTGAAAATCTTAAAAATGAATTTTTAAAAATTGTTTTGAGTGTAACTGTGGAAAAATAAATTTCAGAAGTACAAGATGACTGAATATTAACATAGATATGGAGAAATATAAATCTCTAGATTTTAAGTAACGGTAATATAATAGTAATAGCTAGCAATTTATTTGGTGTTTTAAGGTTTGCAAATACTTTACAAGTATCTCATTTTATCCTCACAACAACCCTAGGAGGTAGGGTAAGTACTCTTATTCCAATTTTATAAATGTTGAAACTGAGGCAAGGAAAGGTTCATTGACTTGCCCAGGCTCACACAGCTAATAAATACTGAAGGCTGAACTTGAACTAAGATCTTACTTATTCCACATCCAGCACTCTTTTCTATCTACTGTACCACTTACTTGTTTAAGAAGGGTCATTAAAAGTTCAAGGATATGAATAGGCAGTTTTCAGAAGAAGAAATCAAAGTTTTTTTATAGTCACATAGAAAAATGCTCTAAGTCATTATTGATCAGAAAAGTTTCCTATAAATTAAAATAACTGAAATAGCAACTCACAACTACTAGGTTGGATTACTTAACAGAAAAAGAAAATGACAAATTCTAGACAAACTGGTATAACCATTTATAACCATTCTGGAGAACAATTTGGAACTGTGCCCAAAAGGCTATAAAATTGTATGTACCTTTTGACCCAACAATAGCAATTCTACTAAGTCTTTATCCCAAAGAGTTCAAAAAATAAAGAAAAATATCTATATATATACAAAATAGCAGCTTTTTATGTGGTAGTAAAGAATTAGAAAATAAAGTGATATGTTTAACATATATTGGATTATTTGCCATCTAGGGGAGGGCGTAGGGGGAGGGAGGAGAAATTGAACACAAGGTTTCACAAGGGCTAATGTTGAAGAATTGTCCACACATATTTTTTTTGGAGGGGGGAAGCTTTAATAAAAAGAAAAAAAAGAAAAGAAAAGAAGGTGATACCTATCATAGGAGAATGACTGAACAAGTTGTGGTGTATGATTGGGATAAAATTCAATTATGATAAATGATTACAGGAATGGTTTCAGAAAAACTTGGAAACTTGAAGTGACCAGAACCAAGAAAAATTTGTTAACAGTAATAGCAATATTATAATAGTGAGCAACAGTAAAAGATTTAGCTACTATAATCAGTACAATGCCCTAGATAAATTCCAAAGGACTCATGATGAAAAATACTATCTATCTCCAGAGAGAGAACTGATAACTTCTGAATACAGATATTACTATGTTTTTCTTGCACTCTCCTCCCTCTCCCTTTTTTTTTTTGCCAACATGGCTGATATAGAAATATGTTTTGCAGTTCCACATATATAATTTATAATCATATTGCTTGCCTTCTCAATTAGTGGGGAAGGTGCTCAAGGAAGAGAGAGAATTTGGAACTCAAAATTTCAAAAAAATTACTGATCAAGTCTAAATATTTTAAAAAAAAAAAAAAGAGGTATTAACCAAAGGCTAGGAATTTGAACAAAATTTCTCTTGAAAAGAAATATGTAGAACTAGAACTTTCTTGAATTTTAAAGTCACTTAATCCTTTTGGGCTTCATTTACTTCTCTAAAGTGTGGCAATTGTACTAGACATTTGAGGTTCCTTCGGATTTAAATTTATGATGTTATTAAATAAAGGCAAATCAAAGGAAAAGCTGGAGAAGAGGGTTGTGGAGAATGAAAAGAAAGTGATTTCTAAATCATATTTCAGTTATTCAGGAAAAGATTTTTAAAAGATATCATTAAAAATAAAAGGAGGATCTGTCTTTTAATAATATTTTATTTTTATTTCTTTAATTCATAAAAAATTTTAATTTCTTTTTTCATTTTGTTTTCAAAATAAGGCAAAGATACTTTTCAATCTTGTGTTCCAAATTTTTCGCCTTCACTCCCCTCCTTCCCCTTCCCCAATACAGTAAGCAATCCCAAGTAGGTTAATCATGTGCAATTCTTCTAAACATATTTCTATATTTATATATTTATCATGCTGTGCAAGAAAAATCAGATTGTGATGGACATGGTGGCTCTCTTCAGCAGTGAGATGATTCAAACCAATTCTAATTGTTCAGTGATGAAGCGCCATGTACACCCAAAGAGAGGGCTGTGGGAGCTGAGTGTGAACCACAGCATAGCATTCTTATGTTGTGGTTTGCTTGCATTTTGTTTTTCTTGTGCAGCAAGATAACTATATAAATATGTATACATATATTGGCTGTAGCAAATATTTTACATGTATTGGACTGACTACCTGCCATCTCAGGGAGGAAGTGGGAGAAAGGAGGGAATAATTTGGAACAGAAGACTTTGCAAGGGTCAATGTTGAAAAATTTCCCATGTATATATTTTGTAAATAAAAAAATTTAATAAAAAAGAAAGAAAGAAAGAAAAATCAGATCAAAAGAGGGGAAAAAACCATGAGAGGAAAAAAAACCAAGCAAACAACAATAAAAGGTGAAAATTTTATGCTTTGATCCATATTCAGTCTCCATGGTTCCCTTTCTGGATGCAGATAGCACTTTCTACCTCAACTCTATTTGAATTGCCTTGAATTACTGTACTTATTGTTGAAAAGAACCAAGTCCCATCAGACTTGATCATCATGTACTTGTGGCTGTGTACAAATGTTCTCTTGGTTCTGCTCACTTTACTTAACATCAGTTCATATAAGTCTGAAGTCAGCTTCCTCATTGTTTCTTATAGAATCATAATATTCCATTATATTAATATACCATAACTTATTCAGCCATTTCCCAACTAATGGGCGTTGACTCAATTTCTAAGAATTGTTTTTTTTGGTGTATTTTAGAACAAGTAATCAAACTCAACTTTTTAAAACAAAATACTATAATATGCATATTATGTATGTGTATATATATGTGTGTATATCCATATATACATAAGATCTAATAGAGGGATAATAAGACAGAATGGTCATAATCATTTGTGAACTAAATTCACCAATGATAGTAATCAGCAGAATAAATTAGAAAACCTCATGATTTGCTGTGCAACCAAAAAAAAAAATATTGCTTCAAAAACTAGTGTTTTCAGATTAAAGTCAAAGGCCACAATAAAAAATGTCATTTCAGCTGAATTAAAAAACAATAGCTAGTAGCTTAATCATGAATTCAGGTAAGGCAGTAGGTACCATTTATGGATGAACAACATTATAGATCATAGATTTAGAATCAAGACTAGAAGTCATTAGTCAAAGCCTCTTACTTTATGGCTGAGTGTACAAGTCCAGAGAGGTTAAATGAATTGCCCAATATTACAGAGGTAGTTGAAACAGTAGGATAAAAAGATAAGATACACTGAATTGATTGTATAAAAGTAAAAGACACACATGAAATATGAGAGATATAGATTGGGAAATAAATATTATAACTAAGTGTCTTCAATTTAAGGAGAATTGACAGAAATCTCTAAGGACCACTTCTAAATAAATATTTAGCAGAAAGGAGCAAACATTTCTTAGAAGAAACACTATCAATAACCATCCTTAAAATACTCAAAAGTAACAAAGCAGAACCAGAAAAAGCAATATATACAGTTACAACAACCATGCAAATCACAAATTTAAGTGTTAACAAAATTTAATTTTTTCTTTTGAGTATTAATGAAAATCTTTAAAGAGGTAGGTATTCTGTGGCTTGATATAATTGATACATTATGCAAAAAGAAGCATAAAAGTAAGTATAGGGAATTCCTCTTCCATTGGATGCTTTATAAGTCATCTTCTAAAAAAGCAGAGAAAACTTTTGACTAGTAGACATCTCCCTGTTTTCTGTCTTCTTTGAGATAATTATAATTATCAGAGGATCACTGAACATAATTATCTCTTTAGTTTCACTTATGAAAGTATCTTTTATTATCTTAAAAAATAATCTTATAATCATTGCAAGAAATTGATTCAGCATAGAAAAACTTTAGGCTCAAGTAACTACTATATCCAAGTCTTTCCAATAGGCACTGGGGATACAAAGATGAAAATTAAATGTGTCCTGCTCTCAAGAAGCTTATGTTCTATTTGGGGAAGCATCATATATAAAAATAAATATATACCAAATAAAAAGATTTTTGAATACAATGAATTTCTTGAATACTGTAATGGCTATTTTTCTTCTCATTTGGTAATTAACAAAGAGTAAAAGTATGATTAGATTCTTATACTCTCTTATACCCTTATTATACCAGTTGGACGTCACTAGCTTGTTTAAATAGGTAACATTCTAATTATTAAAATTATGAATAGTGTCTTTCTTTAGACTTGTAATTTGATGATGATTTTGATATTTTAGTCAGTTAGTTTTTATAATGATGTGGTTTGCTGTATAAAAATTATTTATAAGCACCCTGATTGTTTCTTATATTTTTATCAACAATAGGCTTAGTATATGTATATATCATGCTTTTTTTTTTTTTTTCTGAATCCAGAGGGATCTTGTTAGCTGATCCCAGAACATTTTTAGGAACATAGAGGTGCCACAGGGGATAGAGTGCCAGCCCTGGAGTCAGAAGGACTCATCTTTGTGAGTTCAGATCTATTCTCAAACATTTAGTATCCGTGTGACCCTGGATAAATCATTAACTTTGCTTGCCTCAGTTTCCTCAACTATTAAATGGGCTAGAGAAGGCTATGGCATACCATTGCAATATCTTTGCCAAGAAAAATCTAAACAGGGTCAAGAAAAGCCTGACATGATTGAAACAGCTTAATAACTTTTGTTTTTAAGATTGTGTCAATTACAGTATAGATTTCCTTGTTATAAACTTTGTGTAGTAAAACCACTCTTCTAAACTATAAAGCACATCAGGACCCAGTATTGGGTCCAGATGTTATAATTCCACTGTTGTCAGTCTTGAAAAAGGAACATTATAGAAGTTTCGACCATTCTTTTCCTTTTCTTATCAGTTTTTTGTCTTGCTACTTTAATTAATGAATGTTCTTGAGAGGACAGTATTCTACTGAGTGTCATTCCATTAGAACCTTTTTGTATTATGTATATTCTTCATTTTTTCACTAGGATTGAATAGAAGACTTTGTAGACATCTTAGAAGCTGCTTTAATTTCTACTTTTCTTGTTTAATCTCTGAGAGTCCAGGCCCATTTTGATTTTACAGTGAGGCATAAGATAGAATTTTTTAGAAAAGTATAAGTAAATTTATTTTTGCACATGTACACATATAATTAGCATGTGTCTAAATATGTTATATAATAATTAACATATTTATAAATAACTATTTAATGTGAAATGTACCAAATTCATCATTCTGACTCTCCTAAAAGGATAATTAATAGATCTAAATGATTATAGTTGTCACTACATTATCCATATCTTTCATGTTCACTGTCAGGTATGGGCCTGCGAGACATAGAGGAAGTATGACAGTGATTGTTTATTTCATTGTCAACATAATATCATAGAATGGGTATAATCTTCAGTAATGAAGATTGTAACCTAACTATGCTTTTTTGCTTTTGTCCTGTGCAACTAATTGGTGCCTTTCCATAAATCTTTTATAGCCAGCAGAGTAGAAGTCTTTCTTTGGACCTTTTAATCTTTCATGAATATCAGTGCAATTTTTGAGATGTATATCTGTTATCCTTCTTCTCATTTAATGGCTTACCTATCATGCATTCTGGTCATACATACATACACGTGTGTGTGTGTGTGTGTAGATATATATATATATATATATATATATATATATATATATATATATATATATATATGTATGTATGTATGTATGTATGTATATATATATGTATATATATATCCCTTATGTCTTTGATGACACTTGTCATATATAGAGATAATTTTTGGTGGCTCTAGCCTGTGTCTACCATATGTCTTTCCATTGCCCTTTCAGTCACTTTCAGTTTTGATTTTTCTGAGATTGTAGTGAGTTTGATTTATAGTCATATGTACCCTCATCAGGAAAATGTTGCTATTAAAAAGCCATGTTTGTAGACCATGGACTATACACTTTCCAAAATGTGATGTAATCTGTTCTTTTCCCATTCTGTTCTGACCCCTGCTTATTTTCTTACCTATTGACTGTTAATATAGTCCATCAATACATATTCTTTACAATTAATACAAATAATTTGCTCCAAATTAAACAAAATTAAATATACACACTTTTAAAATCTTATACAGAACACAGTGTAACTCTTCTCAAAAATCATAATACAAGTAACATTTTGACAACTTGTATCTGACTGAAATAAATTGTTTATTGTATTTTATGTTAAATTTATTTAAAATGTCATTTTACAATTTAAAGTAAGCTCCCTAAAGCAAAAAACTTGAAAACATATGCCTGTTTTAAAATTTACATTGAATATAATTTTGTTTCTTTTTATAGGAGATTACATTCTTGATGCAAAACCAAAAGAAATTTCAGAAATTCAACGTCTAAACTATGAGCAGGTAATAAAAAAGAATATTTGTTACAAAAGGGAAATCATTTAACATAGTTTAATGTAAATTTAGTATCCCTTGATATATGTAATACTATATTTTTGAAAATTCGTTAACTTAATTCAAATATTACTTTCTCATTTGCATTTTTAAAATAGAAAATGCTGCTTGGCCAAAAAAATTAGGTGTGTGTTTAAGAAGTGTGAATGGATAAATTTGTTCTGCTTCTTCAAGTTCCACTAGTTATTACACGTTGAACACTTAGGACTCTATTTTATACCATTATTACATTAAGGAGGGTTACAAGGAAATAGATTCTCTTGTTTAATTATCTCTTCTTCATAGTTGCTACCTGGCTTTGTGTCAAAAATGGAAAAGAGATTAGAACTGTGTGACTTTGGACAAATCACTTTACTTTTGCTGTATTAATTTCCATTTCTATAAAATGGGAATAATAATAATGCTTAACCTCATGGAGTTGTCAGGATCAAATGAGAAAATTCATTTAGAGTACTCTATAATCAGCATAGTGCTACATAAATGCTAGTTATTATTTGAAAAAAAGAAGGAACAAATCTAATAAAGAAGGGACAGAGAACAAGTAGAGGAGAAAGTACAAAAGAATAAATTAAAGAGAAATACACATTTAACATTATGAATGTAAATGTTATGAACACAACCATGAAATGGAAGAGGATAGTAGAAGTAAATGGAAAGTAGAATCTAACACTATACTGATTACAAAAATAGATACACTTGGAACATAAAGACTTATACAGTTGGAATTAAAAGGATTGGAGGAGAAAAAACAAAACAAAACTATTATCACTTAGTTGAACTTAAAAAAGCAGGAATAGAAATCATCAAATAAAACAATAAATAATAAATTTGATTAAATGAGATAAGGAAACTACATTTTGTTGAAAGACACCATAGACAATAGATGAATTTCAGTACTTTGCTTTATGTACCAATTGGCATAATATTTAAATGAAAAACTATATAATCTATATAGAGAAAAACGGAAAAATTCTAATAGGTTTTCTGTTGAAATCCAAATGGGAATTTTAAAAAAAGTTTGTTATAGATTTCCAAAAATTATTCATTTGAAATAGAAAGGAATATACATTATTTTTCTACTACACATAGCACCTTTACAGAAATTAGCTTTGTATAAGATTAGAAAAATGTTCTTTGAGCCAAATCTAGCCTCTCACCTGTTTTTTTGTACAGTCTGTAAATGAAAAATTGTTTGTGAATTTTTAAATAAAGTGTCATCCCCTGTATTATAGTATAAAACCCTCAAAAACAAATATGGTAAAGCAATAATTAATATTTAATATATTCTTTTCTTGCCACAGTGCAAAAAAAAAAAAATTGTATTCAGTGAAGGGCCATTGAAGAAAGTACTAACCATTGTCTTGAAATTAATTGATGGATCAATAAATAAATTATAAAATGACAGATAATTTCACTAAAGATAATGACACCAACAAGAAAGAAAGAAAGAAAGATATCGTAAAAAGAAATGTGACACAATTTTGGGCATGTAGCCAAAGTGGTCTTTGTTACTATCTCTAAACAACTTAATTGGCAATGGAGAAAATGAACAGATGAATGAATTTGGCATTATAGCTTATTTTAAAAATAGAAAATAAATCAGTTTAAAAGCCCTGATTAAGTAGAACTGTGAAAATCAAGGAAATGATAAACTAAATCGAAAGCAAGAAGACAATTATATTACTAAAACTGACAGCTTAAAAAACCAAAACAAATAATTAGCTAATTTGGCATTTTAGAAGGACAATCAAATTGCCAGTATCCAAAAATGAAAAAAGGAGAATTCACAATAGATGAAGAAAATAGCTTTTGACAAGTACAACACTCATTTCTCTTAAAAATACTGAAAAAAACTTAAGGAATGAGCTAAACCTTTCTTAGTATGTTAATTAGCATTAAATTATCTAAATCTTCATTTGCATTTGGAAGAAATCGAAAACGAAATTCCATTCAAAATAACTATGAAATATATATAAAATACTTGGAATCAACAAGATACACAAAAGAACTATTTAAATACATTTGTAAATCAGTCTTTATGGTAATAGTGATAGACCTATCTGGAGAATTGTTAATTACTCATTATAGTAAGTGAAGCCACTATGATAAAAAATGACAATATTAAATAAATTAATATAGCAACACATTAATTTTTTAGTGCCATACTAGTTAAGTTACCAAAGGATAACTTAATATACCTAGAAAAATTAATAATAGTTCACAGAGCGGTAAAAGATCAAGATCTCAAAGGAAATAATGGGGAAAAATGGGAAGGAAGTAACTTAGCAATACCAAATTTCGAACTATATTACAAAAAGATAATCATCAAAAATATTTTTTTCTGATGAAAAAATACAGAAATTGAAAAGTGGTACAAATTATATAGAAAATATACCAAAGCAGTTGAACTAAATAGCCTATTATTTGATAAACTCAAAAACTCTATCTACTAGGGTAAGGACTCACCAGTATTTAAAAATTAGCTGGGAAAACTGTATAAGTATGAAGTTTGCAGGAGAACATTGTACACAGGACCAGCAAGATTATACAATGATCAATTCTGATAGATGTGGCTTAAACCAGTGAGGTGATTCAGACCAGCTCCAATCCATTTGTGATGGAGAGAGCCATTTTCTGCGTTCAGAAAATGGACTATGGGGACTGAGTGCAGATCATAATAGTACTTTCACTTTTTTTGTTGTTTGCTTGCATTTTGTTTTCTTTTGCCTTTTTTTTTCCTTTTTTGATCTGATTTTTTTTTTTTTTTTGCAGCATGATAATTGTAGAAATATTTATAGAAGAATTGCATATGTTTAACTTGTATTACTTGCCATCTAGGGGAAGGGCTAGGGAAAAGGGAGGGAAAAAAAATTTGGACAGAAGGTTTTGCAAAGATGAATGGTGGGGCAGCTAGGTGGCACCAGCCTTAAAGTCAGGAGAACCTGAGTTCAAATGTGGTCTCAGACACTTAATACTTCCTAGCTATTTGACCCTGGTCAAATCACTTAACCTCAGTTGCTTGGTGGGGAAAGGGGGGTGAGGAGGGAGGAGGAGAAGAAGGATGAAGTGTGAAAATTAATTATTCATGTCTTTTGAAAATAAAAAGCTATAATTTTAAAAAGAAGAAGAAGAAGAAATTGTGTTTGGACCAATACCTTATACAACATATAAACTTAAGCTTCAAATGGATAGTAGATATAAAAGGTTTTATATTATAAGCAAATTAGAGAAACAAAGAAAAAAGTATCTTGCAAATCTATTTGTACATAGATAATTTATGATTAATTGAGGAATAATGAGGATCACAAAAAACAAAATAGGAAATTTTTAATTATATGAAATTCATTTTTGCACAAATAAACCAATATAAGATTGGAAGAGAAGTTCTTAATTAGGAAACAAATCTTTGCAGCAGTTTTTCTATTCTATTCAAGATATATAATGAATTAATTCAGATTTATTAGAATTAAAAATCACTCTCTATTGATAGTTAAAGAATATGAACAAGTAGTTTAAAAAAATTTAATAGTATTTTATTATTCAAAATACTCGTAAAGATAGTTTTTAACATTCATCACTACAAAATTTGTATTCCAAATTTTTCTCCCTCTGCCCTCTCCCCAAGATAGCAAGCAATCTAATACAGATTAAAGATATACGATTTTACTAAATATATTTTCATATTCATCATGCTGTACAAGAAAAATCAGATCAAAAGGGGAAAAGTGAGAAAGGAAAAAAAAACCAAGCAAAGAAACAACAACAACCAAAAAAAAAAAGTGAAAATACTGTGTTTTGATCCATTTTCAGTCTCCATAGTTCTCTCTCTGGATGCGGATGGTACTTTCCATCCTAAGCCTATTGGAATTGCCTGAATAAGTAGATTTCTTCTTTTTTTTAATTTAAATTTTATTTTATTTAATAATAACTTTGTATTGACAGAATCCATGCCAGGGTAATTTTTTTTACAACATTATCCCTTGCACTCGCTTATGTTTCGTTTTTTCCCCTCCCTCCCTCCACCCCCCCTCCCCTCAAGATGGCAAGCAGTCCTATATATGTTAAATATGTTGCAGTATATCCTAGATACAATACATATTTGCAGAACTGAACAGTTCTCCTGTTGCACAGGGACAATTGGATTCAGAAGGTAAAAATAACTCGGGAAGAAAATCAAAAATGCAAATAGTTCACATTCGTTTCCCAGTGTTCCTTCTTTGGGTGTAGCTGTTTCTGTCCATCATTTATCCATTGAAACTCAGTTAGGTCTCTTTGTCATAGAAATCCACTTCCATCAGAATACATCCTCATACAATATCGTTGTTGAAGTGTATAATGATCTCCTGGTTCTGTTCATCTCACTTAGCATCAGTCCATGTAGGTTTCTCCAAGCCTCTCTGTACTGAATAAGTAGATTTCTAAGAAAGATATCCAAGCTATCACTAACTACATGAAAAAAAAAATTCTCTATATCACATAATTAGAAAAATGTAGATTAAAATGGCTCAGAAGCAATCTTATATACATCATATTAGCAAAATTGATAAAAAGGGAAAATTAAAGAAACTGGTGGAACAAAGAATGGTCCAGTGATTCTGGAAAACAATTTGGAATTATAAATTGTATATTTTTTTGAGCCATTAATACCATTTACTAAACCCATAAGAGAGAAATGAAGTAAATAAAGAAATTAAAGAAAGAAGAAATGTCTTACATATAGAAAAATATTTATAAAATCATTTTATAACCTAAAGAATGTTGTATACAGTAACAAGCAGTATTGTTTTAAAAATGACTTTGAGTGAGTTATTTTGTTTATTATAATTGCCCAGATTAACTATACAAAGGACATGAAGAAAGGCATTTGCATATAGAGAAGGAATTATGTATAGAATATTTTTACACACACATACTCCTCTATTTGCATCTAATGATGGCCATTTTAGGTCAGAGAGGGTGGAAGGAAAGGAAGAAAAAAAAAAAGAAATTTACATGATAGTTTTGTTGTATATTTGAAGGGAACAGCAAGTTGTGCCTTTGCACGTGAGATTTGCACTTGGCTTGTGCAATGATCCTTTATTTTATTGTTTTATGTTGTGGAAATGCTTGTTTTATTCCATAAATTAAAAATAAAATAACATTTTAAAATATTTATAGCAGTTTTGTTGTTGTTGTTGTTGTTGTTATAGCAAAGAACTGGAAAGGCTGTGCCCATCATTTAGAAAGTAGCTGAACAAATTATAGAATATGAATATAATGAAAGATTATTGTGTTGGAAGAAATGATAAAAAGAGCAAGTTTTAGAGATTCCTAGGATGCTTTGTATAAACATATGCAACATAACTAGAAGAACAAGATATACTCTAACATTAACACTATAAAAGAGTTTTGAAAGACTTAAAAATTCTGATCAGTACAGTTATCTACCATAATTCCAGAGGACCAGTGACAAAGAAATCTAGCCATTTCCTAAGAGTTGATGAATTAATATGCTAGTTATATATAAAAAAGATACAAGCATTTTTTGTATATAAAACAATCTGTTGTTTGAATTGGCTTATCTGTTTAAAGGGTTTTGCTTTCCTTTTTTTCAGGGTGGGGAGAAGGAAGTTGACATTTGAAATGTGAAATTTAAAGACAAAATATTCAAGAATAATTTTGAAGTTGCAAATTTGGGTGACCAGAATAATGTTTGTATCCTCTATAAAAATAAGTAATTTAAGGGGCAGGTAGTTTGTGTAGTAGATAGAGCACTATCTCTGACATTAGGAGGAACTGAGTTCAAATGTGATAGATACTTAATATGTCCTGGCTGTGTGACCTTGGGCAAGTCACTTAATCCCAATTGCCTCAGCCAAAAAAAAAGAAGAAGAAGAAGAAGAAGGAAGAGGAGGAGGAAGAAGGAAGAAGAGTAAGAAATAGGCAATTTAGAAGGGAGTTGAAACTTCCAGGAAAGATAATGAGTCTGTTTTACACATATTTAGTTTTAGACTAAGCAAGCATGTGGGACAGTCAGATGATGATGTTTATAAGGCAGGTGGCAATATGAAATTAAAGTGGGAGGGGGAGCTGAGGACTGAATTTGCATACTTAAAATCTGCACAGGATGATTGAACACACTAGATTAGATAGAGAGACAAAGAAGAATTGAATTATACATAGCCTTATGTAATTCCCTGAAATTTAGAGATTGTAGTTTTTTATACTTTGGGGGAAAAATTCAATTACTCCTAAATTATCTCTCTGGACTTTTCTATTTTTTAATTCATCACTTTTGCTTATAAATTTATCAAGCCTTTTTTCAATTGAACTATCTTTTGATCTCACTTTGCTTTGTTTTTGCTTTTTAATATTCTAGTAAAATGGTTCTTTCATTGAGTCTTTGTTATTATTTTCTTTTCACAAATAACTACCATACCATTTGAATTTCTTCATAATTGTGCCAAATCCTTCTCTTTGTTTAACTGATGCTAATTTTTCCTTAATTTCTTTAATGGTTTTTATTTTTTAAATCTAGGTTCATGTGTTTTTGCTGAGACCACTTTTGATTTTAATTCATTATTCTTTGTATTTTGTTGTTGTGTTGTTTTTTTTCATGTATTTTTAATTCTTAATGTTTGTTCATTGCAAGTAGGGGTCTTTATTTTGTTTTCTTTTGATTCATTTCTTTTGTTTATTTCTTTTTTTAAAAAAATTCATTTCCCTGAGTGGGTACTCATCAATTGGAGAGTGGCTGAATAAATTGTGGTATATGAATATTATGGAATATTATTTTTCAGTAAGAAATGACCAATAGGATGATTTCAGAAAGGCCTGCAGAGACTTACATGAATTGATGCTGAGTGAAATGAGCAGGACCAGGAGATCATTATATACTTCAATAATATACTGTGTGATAATCAATTCTGATGGACCTGGCCATCTTCATCAATGAGATGAACTAAATCAGTTTCACTGGAGCAGGAATGAATTGAACCAGCTACATCCAGCGAAAAACTCTGGGAGATGACTAAGAACCATTACATAGAATTCCCAATCCCTCTATTTTTGTCCACCTGCATTTTTGATTTCCTTCACAGGCTAATTGTACACTATTTCAGAGTTCGATTCTTTTTGTACAGCAAAATAACTGTTTGGACATGTATACTTATTTTGTATTTAATTTATACTTTAATATATTTAACATGTATTGGTCAACCTGCCATCTGGGGGAGGTGGTGGGGAGAAGGAGGGGAAAAATTGGAACAAAAGGTTTGGCAGTTGTCAGTGCTATAAAATTACCCATGCATATAACTTGTAAATAAAAAGCTATAATAAAAAAAAATTCATTTCCTTTCCTTTTCCTTTTCTGAGACCTAATTATTATTTAAAGTTCTTTGGTTACCTTTCTCCATGTGTTTTGGAACAGAGCAGAATTTGTTTGTCTTCCTGTGGAGAACTTGGTGAGTCTAAGCTCTCTTATGACTTCACACAATGCTATCTTGCAGAAAATTGATTTTTTTAATTATAAGATTTATTTTTTTAAACTATATAGCCACATTATATTTGAAGTTATATATTCAAGTAAAAATGTGATCCTTAAGTTTCCTGGAATCTTAATATCATCAAATATTAGACTTGGAAGATACCTTAGAGGTTATCTGTTCAATACAACCAGTACTTGAGCAAAGATGTCATCTACAGCATAGAAGTCAAACATGTAGCTTGTGGCCAAATGCAGCCCATAATATTTCCTAAAATAGCCAAACTAGATTAAAATATAATTAGGAAACATTTAACTAAATAAATAAAAATATAACAAAACAGATATGAATATTTGATTTTCTAAATCAGTGTGTGCCCATAGGAATCCTTAGGTTAGTGATTCCCCTCCCCCCCTCAATTTGTTTGACTACCACTTCTATACAGTATTCTGAAAATTAGTCATAGCCTCTGTTTGAAGACTTCCGCTAAAGGAGAGCATACTGCCATTCAAACAAATCTAATTGTTGGGATGTTTTATTGACATAGAATTTAAATCAGCTACTTTGCAGCTTTAACAAGTTTTTCATAACTTCCCTCTCAAAATAAGTATAACTCCTCTTCAATATGATAGAATCTCCTTCCTTCTCTCTCTTCCTCTTCTTTTTTCCTCCTCTTCTTTCCTTCCCCCATTCCTTTCTTATTTATCTTTTCTTTCTCTTTCCCCTGCTTCCTCCCTTCTTCTTTCTTTCTTCCCTTCTTTCCTCCCTGTCTCCTTTCTTTCTTTCCATATCAATAGTCATGCTTCTCTTCCAACTTTGACAAAAAATAATAAGCAGAAATAAAGAAAAACAAAACTCTAACAACAGATTCCTGCATTGACCATGGCCAAAAATATGTCCAGTTCTGCAAATTGTGTTTACCACTTCTCTGTCAGAAGATGAGTAGCATACTTTATCATCAGTTTTCTGAAGTTAATGGTTCATCATTTCATTGAACACAATTTTTAAAAATTATAATTTTTATTTTCAAAATACATGCAAAGAGTTTTCAACATCCACCCTTGAAAAACCCTGTTTTTCATATTTTTCTCCCTCCTTTCCCTCCACCTCCTCCTCTAGATAGCAAGTAATCCAATATATGTTAAACATGTGCAATTCTTCTATACATATTTCCACAATTAACATGCTGCACAAGAAAAATCAGATCGAAAAGGAAAAAAAAAAAAAAAGAAAACAAAAAGCAAGCAAGGAACGACAAAAAATCTGAAAATACTATGTTGTGATCCACATGCAGTTTCCACAGCTCTATTTCTGCATTCAGATAGCTCTCTTCATCACAAGTCTATTGGAATTGGCCTGAATCAACTCATTGTTGAAAAGAGCCATGTCCATCAGACTTAATCATTGTATAATTATGTCATTGATGTTCTCTTGGTTTTAGTCACTACACTTAGTATCAATTGAACATAATTCTTTTTTTTTTCAATGATAAAAATTGCTTATTATTTTTGTCAATATCTTTTAACAAGAAAAAAATTGAAAAAATCAATTGAACATAATTCTTAAGTCTTTCAAAGTTCTTTTTCTTTTTTTTTCCCTCTTAAATTTTTATTTTTTTTATTATAGCTTTTTATTTACAAGATATATGCATAAATAATTTTTCAGCATTGACAGTTGCAAATCCTTTTGTTCCAACTTTTTCCCTCCTTCCCCCCACCTCTTCCCCCATTTGGCAGGTTGACCAATACATGTTAAATATGTTAAAGTATAAGTTAAATACAAAATAAGTATACATGTCCAAACAGTTATTTTGCTGTATAAAAAGAGTCGGACTTTGAAGTAGTGTACAATTGGCCTGTGAAGGAAATAAAAAATAGAGGTAATGGGAATTCTATGTAGTGGTTCATAGTCATCTCCCAAAGTTCTTTTCCTGAGTGTAGCTGGTTCATTCATTACTGCTGCTCTATTGGAACTGATTTGGTTCGTCTCATTGTTGAAGAGGGCCACATCCTTCAGAATTGATCATCATATAGTATTGTTGTTGAAGTATATAATGATTTTCTGGTCCTGCTAATTTCTTTTTTTTTTCCTTTTTTCTTTTTCTTTTTTTGCTGAGGCAATTGGGATTAAGTGACTTGCCCAGGGTCACACAGCCAGGAAATATTTAATTCCTGAGGTCCAGATTTGAACTCGGGTTCTCCTGACTTCACGGCTGGCGCTCTATCCACTACATCAACTAGCTGCCCCTGGTCCTGCTCATTTCACTCAGCATCAGTTCATGTAATTCTTTCCAGTCCTTTCTGAAATCATTCTGCTGGTCATTTCTTACAGAACAATAATATTCCATAATATTCATATATCACAATTTATTCAGCCATTCTCCAATTGATGGGCATCCACTTAGTTTCCAGTTTCTGGTCACTACAAAGAGGACTGCCACAAACATTCTTGCACATACAGGTCCTTTTCCCTTCATTAAAATCTCTTTGGGATATAAGAAACTTCTTTTTCTTTACAATGCTATTCAAAGTTGCAGGATACAAAATAAACCCACATAAGTCATCAGCATTTTTATATATCACTAACAAAACCCAACAGTTAGAGTTACAAAGAGAAATTCCATTTAAAGTAATTACTGATTGTATAAAATATTTAGGAATCTATCTGCCAAGGGAAAATCAGAAACTTTATGAGCAAAACTACAAAACACTTTCCACACAAATTAAGTCTGATCTAACCAACTGGAAAAATATTAAATGCTCTTGGATTGGGTGAGCAAATATAATAAAGATGACATTAATACCTAAACTAATCTATTTATTTAGCGCTATACCAATCAGACTCCCCAAAACTATTTTGATGACCTAGAAAAAATAAAACAAAGTTCATATGGAAAAACAAAAGGTCAAGAATTTCAAGGGAATTAATGAAAAAAAAAATCAAATGAAGGTGGCCTAGCTGTACCAGATCTAAAATTATATTATAAAGCAGCAGTTACTAAAGCCATCTGGTATTGGCTAAAAAATAGACTAGTTGATCAATGGAATAGGTTAGGTTCAAAAGACAAAATAGCCAATAACTTTAATAATCTAGTGTTTGACAAACCCAAAGATCCCAGTTTTGGGGATAAGAATGCATTATTTGACAAAAATTGCGGGGAAAATTGGAAATTAGTATGGCAGAAACTAGGCATTGACCCAACTTAACACTGTACACCAAGAAAAGGTCAAAATGGGTTCATGACTTAGGCATAAAGAATGAGATTATAAATAAATTGGAAGAGCATAGGATAGTTTACCTCTCAGACTTGTGGAAGAGGGAGGAATTTATGACCAAAGAAGAACTAGAGATCATTATTGACCACAAAATAGAAAATTTTAATATCAAATTGAAAAGTTTTTGTACAAACAAAACTAATGGAGACAAGATTAGAAGGGAAACAATTAACTAGGAAAACATTTTTACAGTCAAAGGTTCTGATAAAGGCCTCATTTCCAAAATATATAGAGAACTGACTCTAATCTATAAGAAATCAAGCCATTCTCCAATTGATAAATGGTCAAAGGATATGAACAGACAATTCTGAGATGAAGAAATTAAAACTATTTATAGCCATATGAAAATATGCTCCAAATCATTATTAATCAGAGAAATGCAAATTAAGACAACTCTGAGATACCACTACATACCTGTCAGATTGGGCTAGAATGTCAGGGGAAAATAATGCAGAATGTTGGAGGGGATGTGGGAAAACAGGGACACTGATACATTGTTGGTGGAATTGTGAACACATCCAACCATTCTGGAGAGCAATTTGGAACTATGCTCAAAAAGTTATCAAACTGTGCATACCCTTTGATCCAGCAGTGTTTCTACTGGGCTTGTACCCCAAAGAGATACTAAAGAAGGGAAAGGGGCCTGTATGTGCTAAAATGTTTGTGGCAGCCTTGTTTGTAGTGGCTAGAAGCTGGAAAATGAATGGATGCCCATCAATTGGAGAATGGTTGAGTAAATTGTGGTATCTGAACATTATGGAATATTATTGTTCTGTAAGAAATGACCAGCAGGATGAATACAGAGAGGACTGGCAAGACTTACATGAACTGATGCTAAGTGAAATGAGCAGAACCAGGAGATCATTATATACCTCAACAACGATACTATATGAGGATGTATTCTGATAGAAGTGGATCTCTTCGATAAAGAGAGCTAATTCAGTTTCAATTGATCAAGGATGGACAGAAGCAGCTACACCCAAAAAAAGCACACTGGGAAATGAATATAAACTGCTTGCATTTTTGTTTTTCTTCCCGGGTTATTTATACCTTCTGAATTCAATTCTCCCTGTGCAACAAGAGAACTGTTCAATTCTTCACACATATATTGTATCTAGGATATACTGTAACCTATTTAATATGTAAAGGACTGCTTGCCATCTGGGGGAGGGGGTGGAGAGAGGGAGGGGAAAAATCGGAACAGAAGTGAGTACAAGGGATAATATTATAAAAAATTACCCTGGTAAGAGTTCTGTCAATAAAAAGTTGTTTTAAAAAAAATAAATAAAAGGTTTTGCAATTGTCAATGCTGAAAAATTACCCATGCATATATCTTGTAAATAAGAAAGCTATAATAAAAAAAATTTAAATATCAAATATTTACAATGCTATTGTAAAAATTGTTTTCATGATTTTGTTCACTTATTTAATCTCAGTTTACTACATGTCTTCCTGGGTTTCTTTGCCAAACAGTCCTTTCCATCATTCTTATGGCACAATAATATACTATTATATACTAGAATTTGTTTATTTAATCATTTGTAATCTCTTTATCATTTGTAAACTCTCTTAGTTTCTACTTTTTTTTGCTAGAAAAAAAGAACTGTTAAAAGCATTCTTTTCTTTTTTTTTTCTTTGCTCTCTTGTGAAATAAGCCTAGTAGTAGTAGTATTGCTACACACTATCAAAAAGTATGTAAAATCTAGTTAATTTTTAGACATACTTCCAAGTTGTTTTCTAGAATATTTGGGTCAATTCAAAGTTCCATCAAAGACTGTGTTTATGTGATTGTTTTCTCAATATCTTTTTTGATCCTGACTCTTTTTGTCATATGCCATCCATGTTGCTTGAGAACATTTGTAAACAGCACAGTCAAGGACAGATCCTTTCAATGTTCATCTCCCTCCAAGTATATGTTAATCCATTAATATCTACTTTTTGGACAGTCTTGTAACCAATTCTAAATCCCCTTAATCTGTGTTGTTATCTGTCTCTGTATGTCTTATCTCTAAGGATAATATCAGAGACTTTGTCAGCAACTTTGCTCTAATCTAGATATAATTAGCATTTCATTGATATAACAACTGAGTAATTATCCAAAAAAAGGAAATTAGGTTTGCATGACATGATTTATTCCCTATAATAAGGCCTTGTTGACTTACTAAATAGCATTTCCCTTTTTAAATCTTTACAAACATCCTGTAGTTGACAATAAACATGAACATGGCATTTTAATGTTTATAAAATATATTCATTGTTATAGAATATTATTGTTCTATAAGAAACAATCAGCAGGATAATTTCAGAAAGGCCTGGAGAGACTTACATGAACTGATACTAAGTGAAGTGAAAGACTATTGTACACAGCAACAAGATTATTATACAATGATCAATTTTGATGTACATGACTTTTCAACAGCAAGTTGATTCAGGCCAGTTCCATGGCCTTTTGATGAAGAGAGCCATCTGCACCCAGAGAGAATATTGTGGGGACTACATGGGGATCACAACATATAGCATTTTCATTTTTTTGTTGTTGTTTGCTTGCATTTTGTTTTTTTTTTTCCATTATTTTTCCTTTTTGATCTGATTTTTCTTGTGCAGCATGATAAATGTGGGGATATATATATATATATATGTGTGTGTGTGTGTGTGTGTGTGTGTATATATATATATATAAAAGAATTGTACATGTTTGATATATATTGGGTCTCTATGCTGTCTAGGGGAGCAGGGAGGGGAAGAGAGGGAGAAAAAATCATTTGGAACACAAGGTTTTGTAAGGGTTAATGTTGAAAACTACCTATACATGTGTTTTGAAAAATAAAAAGCTTTATTAAAAATATGTTCATTTAATATGAAATACATTCTAGAATTTTGCCAAGAATAGAGGTCATTTTTTTTGGCCTAGAGTTTTCAGTGTCTATTTTCTTTTTTTTGGAAATTGAGATAATTATCATTTCCCAGTCCTGTAGTACCTCACTCATTCTATGTGGTCTTTCAAAGATCCCTATTTTTTAAAAAATTTTCTGGCTTTAAATCAAATCTTCTGGTTTCTTAACATTGTATTTAGTTACGATGCCTAAACAGTGTACCAAAGAATGATTTCTTTGTTAAATTGACAGAAACACAAATTTGTTGACTGCACAATAGCAAATTAGAGCAGCTCTAAGCTGGCAGGTAATACACAAAAGCCAATGTTATAATGTTAATTAACACAAGTTTCTCCCTGTATATTCATCTAAAATGTATTGATACTATTAAAAAGATTCTCAGTAATCTTGGAATGAACCCAAGTTGATTGAAGAAAATAGGAATATAGTTTACAATAATTTGCTCAAATTCAAGAAATGAGTACCTCTTGGGATAAAATTACAAAGATAACAATTGAAATGTGATTGGCAAGGTATGAGTATAACTCATTTTTTTATTATTCAGGAGAATGAGGAAAAGTACAAGTATATATATTCAGGATGTTTGATGCTTGACAACATGTAGCTTATGTATTGGAGAAGGTAAATTAGGTCAGTACTATAGATAATTAAAAACATTTACCAATGTACCTTCCAAATATTTCATTTTTATTGAGTTCAATACTTGTTGAATACTACTGTTAGAAGCAGAGTCAATTGTGTCATATAGTGATTTCAAATTTATTAGCAACATTGTAAAAGTGATCAAAATGTTAATAAGAAAACATTGATTAGACCTGTACTTTTTTTTAAACTAATTTGTTATTTATTGCTTTTTTCCTTTTAAAGCAAGTAGTATATTTACCAATATACATCAATGGGATTATAACACAAAAATTGAGAAGTATTTTTAGCTCTGTAAGTTTCTTGTTAGTCCTTTATTGGAATTTAGTTATCTACATTTATAAGGAGGATTGACAAATTGGGGAGAAACATGCATAGAATAATATAGATTAGGGGAGTATAGAAAAAAATTACATGTCAGATTTATGAATAGGGGAAGAATTCATAACTAAACCAAAGGTAGGAAGGTCTGTGGGAGATAAGATGGATAACTTTGTTTACATGAAATTTATAAAAACCATGCAGCAAAAATTAAAAAAAGAAAAAAATTTGAAAGGAGGGAGGGAATTTTGCTCTGATAAAAGCTCTCATTTCTCAACTATATAAAAAAATTGAGCCAGTATAAGAATTTTTAAGAATAAAAACAAGTTGCTTCCTTGTTAATATAGTGTTAGCTTGTTATTAATTCAAAAATTGACACTTTGTCACAGACATGAATAGGCAGTTTTAGTAGAAAGGAATGAAAGATATCAACAGTCATATGGAAAAATATTCTAAATCACTAATATTTAGAGAAATCCAGGTAACATCTCACACCCATCAGAATGGCTAATAGGACAGAAAAGTAAAATGACAAGTACCATAGAAGATTTGTGAAAATAGATACATTAGTACACTATTGATGAAGCTGTGAAATAGTCTAGCATTCTGGAAAATAATTTAGAACTGTGAACAAAGGGCTATAAACATGTGTATAACCATTTGACTCAGCAATACCACTTCTAGATCTGGATCGCAAAGGAAAAAGAATTCTTTGTATAAAAACATATATAAATGTTTTTATAGCAGTTCTTTTGGTGGTGGCAAATAATTGAAACTGAGGGAATTCTCATCAATTGGAGAATAGTCAAATCAGTTATGATATATGAATGTGATGGAATATTTTTGTGCTTTAAAAAAAATAAGGGAATGATTTCAGAAAGATTTATATATATATATATATTTTTATCGCTGGCTCAAAACTCTAAATAAAGGTTTCTTAACTTTTTTTGAGGCAGTCATATGAAACCTATGGACTCCTCAGCATAATGATTTTTTTTTTTTTTTTACTTACATTCATAATTACAGGACCAGGGTAATTCTGAGGCTACTTTTATGGGCTGCAAATCTCATTCCTTAATGTGATACTTAGCAACTAGGATGCGGACTGGGACTATAAATGCTAAGATCCCTGCTAACTTCTAAGAGCTGGTACACACCCCAGTCTTTGAAGCCTTTCAAACTTTAAATCCTTTCTTTACTTTGGGGTTTTCTAGGAGAAAGGAGAGACTGGAAAAGCAAGATGAGAATGAAAGGCTAAAAAGAGACTTATCTGCTTAGAGCACTTTTGTTAAGTGCTCTGAGGGTTCACAAAATGCTTTTAATTGAAGAATTTAAAACACTAAAAGAAGAGCATGCTCATTCTCCCTCTTCCATCTCAAATGTTTGTTCTCCTGCCTTAGATTCTACTTGGCAACTGCAGGACTATGGAGCTGCTGCTCCAAAGTTCAGAATAGCAGGTTTTGCTGTTTAGAGCTTGTGTATACTTCACTGTTTTTTGTCTTCTTACCTTTATTGGGAGTCAGGTTAGTCAATAAAATATTTTAGTTTGGGATTATTCAGTGTCTGGGAAGAGAACTCCAAATTCTTTTCCTTCTCTAATGCAAATGTCAACAAAATAACCATTTCTATGCCTCAAATTTTAATAATAAGAATTTAAAGATTTTTTAGGATAATCCAATTATTAAAAAAAAAAGGCAACTTTTTGAAAGATCTCAGAGCAAGGTATTTGAACATATATTGGAAATGTTGGTTAAGTTGCTTAAATAAGTGCTTAAATCAGCCAAGTATTTAATTTGCAAGTATGCTGTATAGATATTTTGAAAACTTTAAGCAACTGTTAAGTTTTTGATTTAATGTAGCTTTTCTTTTATTTTCAGAATATGAGTGATGCTATGGCAATTCTGCACAAACTACAGACAGGTCTGGATGTAAATGTGAAATTTACTGGTGTCCGAACATTTGAATATACTCCTGAGTGCATTGTGTTTGATCTTCTTGATATTCCATTGTACCATGGATGGTTAGTGGACCCTCAGGTAAGCAGAACAATCTAAAATGCAATCAGAAGTTTGATAATGGCAGAAATCATACCTAGCTAAACAGGATTAGAGAAGACTACATGGAGGAGTTTTCCATCTTGGAGAAATGGTGATAGAGAGGATATGTTTATTCCAAGATGGGAGAGAGTAAGAGCAGTTCATTTTGGTAGTAACATTGAATATTTGAGAAGGCTTTGAATGGCAGATTAAGGAACTTATATTATACTTTTATTAAGATGTAGGGATGGGAGGGGATGTGGAGCTAAGAATTATGTGTGCAATAAATTAACAAATGTTTATGGTCAGTTGTGAGGGTTATGGTCTCTGATGACCCATTGAAGCTTTGAAACTCTGATTCTCTGAAAAATATATTGGAAGGGGAAAAAAATCCGATATAGGAAAACCAGTTAGGGTACAATTAAAATAGTTCTGGTAAGAGGTGAGGGGTCCTTCAATTTGAGGACTACATTTTAGAGTTGTATGGTACAGTATATAAATGTTGTCAGATTTGCCTTGGGTTATATAGACATTTCTATATAGTCTTTAATACTACCAATACAACATTTTCACATGAGGAAGGGAAAGAAATAGAATTCGTATACTCTGTTATTTATAACTCCTTGTGTAACCTAGTGAAAAGAAACCATATTCACTTACATGTTTTGAACATTATAGTTGTTAAAATTTTGTTTGGAAGCTAAATATGAAATTTGAACTGATATTTCAGTTTAGAGACTTTACTGATATAATAAAGTATGTTATAGTTGCCAAATATAGCAAATGACTTCTATATTATAGTAATTTTGCTATACTGGATTGCTGAATTATGAAGGCAGAAACATAATTTAGTTAGAAATAAGAGTAATATAAAGCTAAACTTAATGTTAAATTTTCATATTTTCTAGATACTTGGGATATGTTTAAAAGTTTCCATTAGGCCTTTATTAATCAGAATCGATCTATGTTCTCAGCTGATAACTTCAATTCTTCCTTTACTAAGGAACTCTAGTTCATTCAGCTTGAATTTTCTCAACCCAGAGTTTTGTTCTTCAAGAATCAGAGATTCCCTGTTTTTTCCCCTTTTTTCAAGTTGCTTCCTTATTAATATGGTATTAACTTGTTATTTAATTCAAATATTGAGTTTAACCCATTTTCTATAGTTGTCTCCTCTTACCAATATAGTTATCTTTTTTAGTTTTTTTTAAAAATTAAGTTTTAAAATTAAGTATTACTAATACTGATATATAAAAATATAAAATTATAATTATATGAATAAAATATTATAAATATATAAAAATAGAAAAATTGTTAAGCTTATTTTTATATCTACCTTGGGAGGCAGCTAATTGGTGTAGTGGGTAGAGCCCTGAAGTCAGGAGGATCTGAGTTCAAATCTGGCCTCAGACACAACATTTCCTGGCCTTGTGACCCTGGGCAAGTCACTTAACCCCAATTGCCTCAGGGGGAGGAAATCTACATTGGTTGTCATTGGGCTATTACAATGATTATTGTGCCATATTATATTGTACACAAAATGTACACAAAATATTGTACACAACTCCTGAAATTTTAAATCCTGGCAATTAGAGCAGGCAAAACAAAGCTCACTTAACTATTGCCAATGAGAATTGGTGTGATTGCAACTACAGTACATATATTATACCAACAAAATCTGTAATAATATAGACTCCCATGTTAACATTTTGATAAACCTTGTTTTTGCAATAATTGTGCCAATATACTTTTCAATAATATTACTTAAACATGTACAGTGCCTGGCCATTTATTTTCAGATGGAAATTTATATTAAAACCAAAAAAATGTTTCTAATTTTTTATTTCTATAAAAGATGACTTGTACTAATTAATAGGTGAAAACCATTCCACAAATCTTTTAGTTATAATAACTGCTTATAGCAGTAAACTCAGTTTTGTAAAAATTGATATTAAATGGAATCTGAAACCTTTGTGCCAAAACAGTCTTACTTGAGTTAAATAGGATTTTGCAGGAATATTAAGAAGTCTTTTTAGTAAGAGATGATAAATGTGAAAATCTTGGTTATTGAATAAAATTTTTATCTTTCCTCAAAAAAAAATTAAAGTTTCCATATGCTTTGCAGATTTCATTCCTTGCCAGCTTGAAAAATCTATTCCTACCTCTTCAGTCTTTTTGTAACATGAAATGCTTCAAGAATCTTCAGTTCCTTCCTCTTTACTGACTTTATCTTCACATGGCCTCCATCTCAAAAAAAAAAAAATCTATTTAATCATTCTGTCTCTTTTCCCTGCCTAACTTCTCCAACCAGCAATCTCTCTTCTTTAGTTTCATTTCCTCACCATACTTTGTTGCTTTAAATCTGTCTACTTCTATTTCTACCATTCTCATTAAAATATAATGGGAAGTAATAGAAACCAGAGAGCATCTAGAACAGAGGTATGGTGAATGTCCAATCCATGGGCCGTATAAGACCTGTGAAATTATTTGGTCTGAACCTGTCGAGGCAACTGCAAGTGCTGATGAGTTGAAAGCTAGGTATAACAACCTCCCACTGTTTGAATTTTTAACTTGACAATTTTTAATAGTTCACAAATGATATTATAAAATCCAAAATGGCCCTTGGCAGAAAAAAAGGTTCCTCACCCCTGATCTAGAGGAAGGCATCCAGCATGATGAAGGATTTCAAATCTATGGCATATTAAAATTAGTTTTTTAAAAAACTGGAAAGAGTTTTTCTGAAGAAAAGAAGCAAAAAATCATAGCCATCTTCAAGTATTTGCTTGGCTGTCACATGGAAAAAGGATTAAAATGATTTTCTGTACCATTTGGCACTGTCTGTTACTCTTTCTCCTAAATGTTTTGTCGTCTCTAGATTTTCAAAACATTGCTCTTGCTCTTGCCTAGGTGCATAACACCATACATTTCTACTGGTGGTCTGCCATGCCTGGAATATTCTCCCTCTTCATCTCTTCTGAATATCTCTAGGTTCCTTCAAGACTCAGCCTAAATCCTTCCTTCTGCAACAAACATTTCTTCATCTACATTAATGCCAGCTTTCCCTCTTGCCTACCTAATTTTATTGCCTAGTTTTACTGTTTCATTTCTTTTTTTGGGGGGGGGGGTAAGGGGGAGGCAGTCAGGATTAAGTGTTACTTAAGTGCTACTAAGTGCTGATGCTGGATTTGAACTCAGGGCTAGTATTCTATCCACTGTACCACCCAGCTGCCCCTCACCATTTATTTTTTTCAGTCTCTTTTTTCTGATCTTCCTTCAGGTTATAACCACTTATCATGGACGATGTCCCTCAAGGGTCTATCCTGGAATTCCCCTTCTTCCTCTGTACTATCTTGCTCGATGATCCTCAGCTCCCATGAGTTCAATTATCATGTTTATACAGGTAGTTATTAAGTCTATATATGTAGCCCTAGTCTCTCTTCTAAACTAGATTTCCACATTTTGGACGTTTCAAACTAAGTATTCCACATGCATTTCAAATTTAAAATTTTGTAAACAAATCTCATTATCTTTCCCTCCAAATCTTCTACTATCGGCAACTTTCCCATTATTGTCTAGAACATCATTATTTTCTTAGCCACTCTTGCTCATAACCTCAGTGTCATCTTTGACACTTTAATCATATTCACGCCACATATCCAATGTATTGCTACATTTTATTATTTCTATCTTTACATCTTATATATATATATATTTTCTATTATACATTTAGCTCACTTCACTTCACTTTTTGCCTGGACTACTATTATTACAGCCTTTGCTTATGTTTCTTCGCCCTTGTTCATATGCATTTCAGACTCAGTAGGTCCAAAACAGAACTTAACTTTCTCCCATTTTCTCTACATTCTTTCCATCTTTCCTGTTCTCCCCATTACCCTGGCTTACAACTTCACTGTCATACTGAAATTTCACACATTCTTTGTCAATCCTTGTCATTTCTAAATTTATGCTTTTTTAATGTGTTCCTTCTCTCTATCTTCAAAACTAATACTTTCTTACAGACTCTTATCACCTCTTCCTGGACTATTGCACAGTCCCTCCTTTCTGTGTTCCATATTTCACTGAGCTGTCAAAGTCATTTCCCTAAAGGACAGATTTGACTCCTACTTAATAAGCTGCAGGGATTCCCTGTCTCTAGGATCAAATATAAAATGCTGTTTTTGACTTTTAAAGCTCATCCTAAACTGACTTCTTCCTACCTTTATGGGCTTCTTACACCTTACTGTCTGTCCTCCATGAACTTATGATATTGTCCTCCTTATTCTTCCTCACACACAAAACAGCCTTTCCACTTCTTTTATCTTTCACTGGTGGTCTGCCATGCCTAGAATGTTCTCCTTCTTCATCTCTGCCTCTGAATATCCCGAGGGTCCTTCAAAACTCAGCCTAAATCCTTCCTTCTGCAACAAACATTTCCTCATCTACTTTAATGTCACTGCTTTCCCTCTGGATTAACTACAGTTTTATACACACTTGTGCATATTAAAAAAGTGTGTGTGTGTGTGTGTGTGTGTGTGTGTGTGTGTGTGTGTGTGTGATCTTCCCGATTGATATGAGTTAATTCACTAAAATTCTGTGCTTCTCTGAATTCTTATCAATGAAGTCACTAGATCAAAAAGTAACAAGTTTTATCCACTCCCAGATACTGTGCTAAATGCTAAGTTTCTATGACTTTTTTTTTGGGTGTGTGTATGTATATATATATATATATATATATACGTATATATATATATATATATACGTATATATATATATATATATATATATATATATAAATTCAATAGAGAAAACATCAGTTTTTCAGTTATCTGCACTTTTCTCTTAGTATTTCTGCCATAGTCAAATGAGTTGTTATATGCCATATACCCTCCCTTCTAGAAAATAAGGTAGAGCAGAAAGGTCATTTCCCCATTCTTCAGATTATCAGCAAGAATGGATTGATCATTAGGAGGGAGGTAACAAATAGCACCAGAGGAGAATCTGTATGAAGGCAAAGAAGAAAATTAAGTTGATGGGGTACTGGTAAACCAGATCTATGTCAGGAGGTTGGAATGTGGATGAATGTGATGTAGAGAAGGAAGATGGATCAATGAATACTTAAAGCTGAATCATAATTTTGAGACTTTTCCTAAAGAGGAGGAAGCTTTTCCTCCAGTAATGATGATATAGATCTGCAGATACTATTAGATGAGAAAAAAAATGCTCAGAAAAAGAAATAATTAGCTGTGTCTAGTGACCACTTCCTAAGTCCTAATAATAATAAAGCTTATTATTTTCCAGAATATGTATAAAATACATGATTAAAGCCTCCCAATATTTATAAAACCATGTAGTGTGCTTTTTAGAGCCTCCATGCTGGTGTGCCAAAATATACTGTCCGGACTAGCTCTCTGGAGGATCTCAAGACCAACCCAATCCTTGGTCTTAGTGAAGGAGTGAAGAAGCAGGGGACCCATGAGGATGGTCAAAGATGGAGTCTGTTTATTTCAAGTTCTTTCAGGCCCCAAATACCTTAGTACTATTACATCACTACAGCACACTGAGCATGTGCTAACTATAAGCACCCTTCTGTGGATATGTAAATTGCTCTTACTGTAAGTATCCCTTACTTGTAGAACACAGGTGGTCACACTCCCCTTGACTTCCCAGGAAGGGTGAGACTCACCAAAGGGAGGTGGAGAGTCAACCAGACATTGTCAGCAGATTCCCTCTGATGATAGTAGCTTCCCTACTATCTGTGGCTTTCTACAAAAACAGAAGGGGAATTCACATGAGCTCAAATAAAATGGCCAAAAAGAATTCAGAAAGCCTTGCTAAAGATGGAAATCTTATGAAAGAAATTGAAGACTTTAAACACATATTATTAAAATCTCTGCTCTTGATTAACATCAAGGACTTTTAGACAAGAAAAGCATTTTATTTCTTGATTTAATTTTTGCTGAGGCAGTTGGAGTTAAATGACAGGTTCACACAGTTAGGATGTATTAAATATCTGAGGCTGGATTTAAACACAGGTCCTCCTGACTTCAGGGGTGGTGCTCTATATACTGTGCCATCTACAAAAAGCATTTTTGATAAATCAACAGATGGTAGGAAGATAATGTCTTTTTAAAAATATACATGCACATACATACACATATTATATATATATATTTTTTTTTCTTTAAGAAAAATGGTATCTAAGAACAGTCTTTGGATTTCTAGAGCAGAGCATAAAATATAGAAATAACAAGTTCATATATACATATATATGTTTATAAAGAAATAAGAGGGGAAGGGAACAGGATAAAGGGGAGCGATAGAAGAGTATGAGGATAGGATGGGATAGATTAATGACAGTGAGATAAAGAGGGAAGGAAAAGATGGGAGGAGAAGATAAAGGGGCAGCTAGATGGAGTAGTAGATAGAACACTGGACCTGGAAGCAGAAGATAAGATTAGAAGGGATCCTTGAAGAAGAGAGGTAGGTTAAATAATACCTAGGCTAGGTATAGGTGGAAATAAAGCAGAGGAATCAACACGGATAAGAAATAAGAGCTATACTTAAATATAATAACAATCAGGAGTAAAATTTATTAGGAAAAATATCAGAAGTAGCAATCATTGATCTCAGACAAAGCTAAAACTAAAATAGATATAATCAAAAGAGAAAAACAGAACAACCACACTATGTATCAGCCATATTAATCATCATTGTTTTAGGCTATTTAAAATAACTAGACGATATAAAAATCAGTAAAGAAACAATCAGTAAAACCCTTAGCCCCAGATTTCCATTCACAAAAGCACAAAATACAAAGAAAAAAAAAATATAAGGTGGCAAAATGATTCTCATTCACAATAGGAGAAAGAAGACAAAACCAAATAAGAAACTGAGATATTTGATATTCATCTCAACCAACGGGAGATATGGAATAATAAAAAATGGATACAGAATATAGTGTTTCATAAAACTTGAGTAAAAAATGGTCATATTTAGTGTCTTAGATGTATACATACAATTTACTTAAGAATCAAAAGTTTTTGCCTTTAACCTCTTTTGTTAATTTAATTTGCCTTTTAAATGAAAAATCAGGATCTATCCAAAGAAGCACTTGAATCTAGATATTCTAGAGTCTGAAACTGTAAAGGCAGAAATTTATTCTGCCTTTACAAACTCACTTCTTGATTATAGAATTCTAAAAGAAGTTTGTTCAGAATTTCTCATGAATAAACAAAATGATGGTTTGGGTAGTTTAAAAATTTTCCATGGGTTTGCACATTCATTTATTGATAATGCTGCTACAGAATAACACATTATTCTCCCAGTTGCATGGTCAGTTTTTCCCCGTGATGCTTAGGGTTCATCTTATCTGCAAATTAAACTTTTGAGATTATTTTTTGTGTATAATATTTTCAATGTTAAATTGCTTAAGAATATTATAATGATGATTATTTTATTTTTATAGAAATAGCAATAGACATAGCAATATGACCTCTGGGTCCAAAATATTAAAATAGGACTATCTTTCATTTTCTTAATTCTAGTTCTTAATTTTTCAAATTTCTTCTTCTTTTTTCTCCCTTTTTTTAATTGAAGCTTTTTATTTTCAAAACATATGCAAGGATAATTTTTCATTGACCCTTGCAAAACCTTGTGTTTAATTTTCCCCTCCTTCCCCTCATTCTCTCCCCTAAATGGCAAGTAATCCAATATATGTTAAATAGGTAAAAATATACGTTAATCCAATATAGGCATATATATTTATACAATTATCTTGCTGCACAAGAAAAATCAGATTAAAAAGGGAAAAAATGAGAAAGAAAATAAAATTCAAGCCAACAACAACAAAAGAAGTGAAAATGCTTTATGTTGTGATCCACACTCAGTTCCCACTGACCTCTCTTTGGAGTGTAGATGGCTCTCTTCGTCATAAGATCATTGGAACTGACCTTAATATCTCACTGTTGAGAAGAGCCACATTCATCAGAATTGATTATCATATAATCTTGCTGTTGCCATATATAATAAATTCCTGGTTCTGCTCATTTCACTTAGCATCAGTTCATCTAAGTCTCTCCAGGCCTCTCTGAAATGATTCTGCTGATCATTTCTTATAGAACAATATTCCATTATATTCATATACTATCCTTTAAACAATAAGGATGTCCTATCATAATAGCATTTGGAGCTATATGAGATGGTATTTGTGAGGTCATATTTGTATTGTTCTTTGAATAACTTAGAACTTAGAAATACTAGATTACATAGTAAAAGACCTCATTGTTTTACTTGAAGAGACATCAAGTAGAAAAATACAGTCTACTGACTAGCATGCACGTTAACATTAGTCATAGAATGTACAAATTGAATAGTTGTAGCTTCTCAGAGTAAATATAAACATTTCTGTTATGTAAGCTTTGTCTCACTGCTAAAATAAAGCAGATTATTTTGCCATTGGATTTGCCAGAATTCATTAATGATGTGAATAATGACAATATTGTGTGAGTATATGTGTGTGTGTACACATGTAGATGTGTGAATTACAGCTTGATATTGTCAATTCAGGGGAAAAAAGCTTTACATTTCTTATCTTACAATACAAAATTGTCCTTTCTGCTAATTCCTTTGTGAATTTGAAGGTTACAGGTACTTTGAAGTTTCTCTTGTCAGTGCTATGAGTGGTAAGCCAAATGATTTTTAAAATTGGTATTTTTTCACCATCTAAAAACTCTATCTTTCCTCTATCAAGCAAACTATATTTTTGTAAATGAAAAATTTTTTTAAAAGGAAAAAAATATAGTTAGCAAAATAGTCAACTATAATTATAGTCCCTTACTTTTGCGGTAATGGAAGGGGGAATAAATGTTCTTATCTTTTCTTCTGCTCCTTCTTCCTTCTCTTTCTTTTCCTCTTCCTTCTCGTCTTTACCTCTTCCCTTTTTTTATTCCAGTTTGAATTATTCAATATATTGTTTTCCTGATTCTATACTTTACTGCCACAGTTCATGTAAATCTTCTCTGTTATCTTTGCACTAATCATATTTATTATTTCTCATGGCACAATCACTTTCCATTCCAAAACAAATGCCATAGTTTGTAAGGCCATATCTCTGCAGTATTTGCTTAGTATCAAGATCTGTTTTGTCAAAGGGGATGGGTATTTGATTCATTCATTTAGAATAATTTCAAATTGTTTTCCAGAATCTTTGAACCAAATCATTGCTCTATTAGCAGTATGTTATTATTCTTGTCCTTCTTCAGTCTTTCCAATATTGATTCTTCTCCGTCTTTTATCACATTGTCAGTTTGATATCCATGAGGTAAAGTCCGATATTAATTTCTCTTATGAATGATTTGAATTCATATGATTATTAATAGCTTGAAGTTCTTTTAAGATCTGTTTTTTTTTTCTTTTGGCCAATTATTCAGTGAGGGACTTACCTCAATCAAATATTTATTAAAGTTATATTATTTGGTGCAAAGAATGTTGGGGCTTCTATATATTCTGTAAAGCTTTTAGGCTTTTATTCCTTAATCTTAAACCATATTATATCACACACACACACACACACACGGGTATTATTTATACACATATATATATTTATTATCTTCTCCTGTTGACAGATTTGCATTGAAATGGCTAAGTATTAATTTATATGCTGACTTCACCTAAAAGAGTTTATCAAGTCTTTGTAGAATTTCTCCACTTTATCTTCTATAACATGATAACATAACAACCAATTATCTTCAGAGTGGTTTTTTTTTTTTTGGGGGGGGGGGTTATTTTCTTCTTGATCCCTGAGGGTCAGGATAACAGTGTTCCATGAAATTGTGTTTCTGGTTATTTTTGGGTAAATAATGAATTAATTTTTTTTACATATCTCTCCTAAGAAAACTTGTTAGCTACCTTTCATCTAGCTAAGCCTTCCTTAAATTTTCCTTATAACAAGAGTGTCTGTATTGGTATAATTCATTTCTCTAAAAGTCTATTGGCTCTAGTTGTTGTCCAAGTATCTTAGAGTCTGTCTTCATGCCTTTCTGTTGACTCTTTCTCATTCCTCACTTCTACTGCTTAAAATCTCATTTCCTTCAAAACTCATTCCCCATAGTTATTCTTCTCCTTACTATCCCCCTGCAAATTACCTTATATTTATTTTGTATATATACTTATGTTGACTCTTCCCTCTTTGAACTCCTTGAGTTCAAGGTTTGTTTCATTTTTATTTTTGTATCTTATAGTGTCTGGCACATAGCAGATGTTCAGTAAATATGTATTGATTGGTATAGTACTAACAGTTAATAATCTTTAGTAATCTATGATTCCTAGTATTCTCTGAGGCTTCTTTTATCAGTCTGCCACCACCAATACAAAAAGACAAGGGGACCACATAGATGTGATAGACATTTTGTGTTTTTCTTTGTTTCATGGATTTCCAGGATCCTAGAGTTTGTCTTTTAGTAAATAAGCAATTTTTAAGCACCTACTGTGTTCCAGGAAGTGTGCTAAATGCTAGAAATACAAATATGAAAAAAGAAAGATAGTTCTTGCTCTTGTGGAGCTTACCATCCAATAGGGCAAGATAACACACAAAAAGAAGTTGAAAGGATATCAGAGAAGAAAAGATATTTGGCCTTCTGAACAAGATGGAGAAGTCCACAGGAATGCAGTGGTTAGGAAATGAAGAGGTAGCTGTCCTGGGCAACCTGCTTTAATGAAGATTCTGGAAGGGTCTCTTCACATTCCAGTCAGAGCAAAGGTTACTGATGAGATATGAGTTCCAAGGAAACCTGATAATGAATGAACACTAGTACTAACCGTGGACAACTGGTGATAAAATATATTTCCCCTTCTCCTAAAAGAGATACATGGTTATTTTGTCAATCAGATTTCCTTAACAATTTTTGTTGTTGCAAATAAAGATTAAATTCCTGGAAAATTGGAAGGGGAGAATATATTTGGAGTTTAGTGTTATATTTAAGAAGTAACCAACTTAAAAAATTTTAAAAACAGTGTGCTTATTTACTTCAATTTGACAAATAACTAAGTACCTATTTATGTTCTAGGTATTGGTGATAATAGTAACCAAATAGCCCTTACCCTCAAGCTTGCTTATAGCAATTCAAGATTACATGATTAAATAAATACAAAATAATTTGATGAGTGAGAGACCACTGTGAACTATGAGATTCCGAAAGATTTAGAAAAAAATTTAGTATCTCAGCTGAGCTTTGAAAAGAAATTTAAGAATTCAAAGAAGCAGAAGTAAGGAGGGAGATTATCCAAAGCATTGAGGAACAATTTGCACAGAAGCATATAGAAACACAATAGAGAATGTCAAGTTTGGACCACACTTAGTAGTCTAGTTTGGCTAACCTTTAAAGAGTATTAAGTGTCAAATTGAAAACAAAATATTTCCTAAAGTTTGGGGTTTTTTTGATTGTTCAAATAGTATTTTTTTCCTCTAGTTACATGTCAAGAAAAATTTTAGCATTCATTTTTATAAGATTTTGAGTTTTAGATTTTTCTCCCTCTTCTGAAGATGGTAGGCAATTTGATTTTTACTCATTTTTTTTATTTTTTATTAGAAAAACTAGAGTTAGCCTAAAAATTAATATTATCTTTAGGCAAACTTTTCCTTGAATATAAATTTTCACTGTTATGGTAAATTAAATAAGAATTATGTTGAAATTTTATGCTAGCCTCTAAATAAGGCTTCTAAAATATTACTTTTTATTTCATTCAATATTTCATTCATTAACACACATTAAGTCTTAGCAAATTGACATATTTTTGAAAATCTTGTATAACCTAGACATTTTACATAAATATAATTGAAGAATACATTTATAGTGAGTGAGAAAGGAAATGGCAAAAGGTACTTGATGCTGACTTTAGTGTTTTGGTTGTCCCCAGTAAAACTTTATTATTGTTGATACAAAATTAACTTGAGTTTTTATATAGTCTGACAGTGTTAGAGAGAATGGCTTTCCTTCTAATTTCTTACAAGATAAGTGAGTTAGTTATTTGTCTTCCAGATTACTGACATTGTGAAAGCAGTTGGTAATTGCAGCTACAACCAATTGGTGGAGAAGATTATTTCCTGTAAGCAGTCAGACAACAGTGAGCTGGTTAGTGAAGGTGGGTGAGTGCTATTACTCTTATTTTTAAAACATAATTTGCCATGCCATCTAGTCTTTTATATTTATTGAATTATTTCAATTTAATAACAAGACTTTTTATAAATATAATTAGAGATGCTTATTGAAATTTAGTGATTAAATTTTACTAATTGTTGAGATTTATATAATGCTTTAAATTTATAGATCACCTTTCTCACAGAGCTTTTTGAATAACTAACATAAGTATATTCAGGTTCTTTAGAGCTTCTTAAAATTGCTTTTTAATTATTTTTATTATTTTGGGCTGCTTCTGTACTTAATAATTGTTGACAGAACACCAGTACAATTTGTATCAATCAATAATAATTGAGCCATTAGGTCTTAGTAAGTCAATATTATTTACATGATGTATGCTAGGTACTATTCTAGGCACTGAGGATACAAATGTAATGAATGAAGCACTCATTTCTTGCAAGTTTACATTTATATTAGAATCAAGGAAACAGTATAGATATAAATATGTAGAAAAATGTAAATTCATTAAAATCAAGGTAATTTGAAAGAGGCACAAACTAGCACCTAAGGGAATCTTAAAAGGCTTCCTATGGAAGATATTGCTTGAGCTACTTTTGAAAGGAAGTCTACTTTTTTGAGGTTGAAATAAAGAGGGAATATATCTTATTGTAAGGTATACTTACAATACTAAAACAGGAAATGGTGTCCTGTGGGAGGAGCAAAGAACCAGTTTGATTGGATTGAATAATATGGGAGGAAGCATAATGAACAGTAATTTTGGAAACAGATTGAGATTGGGATCAGTATAGGGTTTTAAAAGCTAAATAAAGGGAATTTTGGGAAGATGGTGGCATGTTGGAGCCCATTGTTAGAAGAGTCCAGATTTTCTATTAAATATTGCAGTAAAGTTTTTTACATGTACCATAAGAAACAATGATAAAGGGGTTGGGGAATGATAAAACCTAAGAGAGCTTAATCTAGTCTAGTCTCAGGATTTTACCAAAAATCTACTTAGAATCTCTCAGCAGAGACAGTTAGGATAGACAGAATACAAAGCATGGAAATCATTCAGATCCAAAGAGGAAAGGAAAACTAGACCAGTACTCAAGTAGTAATTTCCCCCATCCAAAGTTGAAGATAAAGCCAGAGCAGTAGCCCAGTTCCCAGAACATGGCACAATGAAAGAAGCCAAAAATTTATTAGGCAGCACGTGCTTAGGCCATAACAAGAACCAAAGCAGCAGAAAGGCAGAGTAGTACCGGGAAAGCAAAACTTCTTAGGTCTACAGTCAGGACAATCAACATCTGATTGGACTCCATCAGACTTACAGAAAGGAACAAAACCATTGATGGGTTCAGAACTGTGTGAAAAGAAAGAGAAAGAACCAAGACCAAACCTAAATTAAACTACTAAGAAACTCAACCAAAACCCAGGAATTCCTGCAGGAGAAGAGTCCTATTCCATATCCAGAACTAAGCAGGCTCCAACCCTACCTTCCATGAAGATCAGAAGGAACAAAGCCTTGATGCACAAACTGAGGCTGTAAATATAAGTTTGAAAAAAAAAAAAATTCGGGTATATGAAGAAATACTATGGACTGGGAGAAGCCCAAGAGGTTAAACTTAGAAGAAAAGAGTGATTCTTCAACTAATCTAAGGAAAACTTCAGAGAAAAGAAAACAAAGACTATAAAAAGTATTTTTAAAAAGGCAAGAAGATAGAATATAATTTTTTTTTCCTATTTAATTATCCTTTTATTTTTAAACCTGCTTTGGTAAAAACAAATATAATTAAAATTGTATTTGACACACAAATTGATGAAAATGATGAAAAATTATCTTTACAAATTTTACACAGGATAACAAGTTCATGTCATTATATAAACTTACATTAAGAATTCCTTCCATTCTAAAGGAGAGTGTTGTGCCATAGTTTCCTTTTATTGTCCTGCCTCAGTTTGTTCAGAATTGTTCTACCTCAGTCCCCTTATTGCAAACCCCCTTCCTGACCATTGGGAGTGAGATAATAAGGGCTGGGAGCCCTGACCATTAGAATTCCATAGGCAGGTAAGTTACTTAGAGATATGTTTACATATCGCCTATTCCAGACTTTCTATCTCTACTCCCTTCACTCCCAATTTATCAGAATTAATGGTCCTACCCCCAACCTGTCAGAATCAAATTAATAGTCTCTTTCTGGAAATTCCTACGCTCACTAGTGTTCAGACTCTACCTCTTGCCTTTGTCTTCCCTGATCTCTGAAGTCATATAAAAACCAATGAAATCTCACAGTTGATGCTGAATTCTTTGAGATGGAAGTCCAGTTCAGCCCTGGAGGGAATAATGGATTCTGATCTGCCCCCAGAAAATCTCTCCCTCTCAGAAACTCAAATAAAATATTAAAAACTATCTAATCTTTATCTTGCCTCCATTTCTCCAGCGTTACAAGAGGAAATACAAACTTTTGCAAACGTCTGTTATTTTTGAAACACTTAAGAATTACCACTGGATACTAGAAATCAACAAAAATGTTTACTTGATTGATATATAGGGTGTATAATTTTTGACATAACCATAATCAAATCAAATCAGAACTGTTTAAGTTTTAGTAAATACTCTTAAAATGTGCTTTTCATTTAAATATAATTTCTCATATCAGTATATTTTCTTGCCCTACTGTTTTGCTAAAAAAAAAAAAAAAAAAAAAAAAAAAAAAGCTTTGCCTGAATAAAAATGTTAAATTAAAGCTTTTGAAATATCTTATATTTTGATTTTTCTTCATGTTGGAATACAATTTTTAAAGCATTAATAATTAAATAATGCTTTTTAACTTAACTAAGACTTTTAAATCTTAGCCTATTAAAAAACATTTACACACACATATACACCATTGATCATAATTTTCTGGGCCTCAGAGAAGTATTTTCATTGTTATATCCTCTTTGATTATATATACAGCATATACCCACATGCAGGTGAGTATGAAAGATAACATCTTCAAGATGTTAGAAAACCTACAGATTTTGAACTGGACCTAAAATTTCATTGAAATAGAGAATTGCATGGGCAGCTAGATGGTGCAGTGGCAAGAGCACCAGATCTATCCACTGAAGTCAGGAATACGTGAGTTCAAATCTGGCCTTAGACACTTAACACTTTCTAGCTGTGTGACCCCTGGGTAAGTCACTTAACCCCAATTGCCTCAGCAAAAAAAAAAAGAAAAAGAAAAAGAAAGAAAGAAAGAAAAGAAATAGAGAACTTCAGTGAGGAAATTAACTCTACCAATGCAGATCTGTAGCTTTTCTGAAATTTATTGTCTCAAGAGAGTTGCTACAATCCCTGGAGAAATTAAACAACTTTAGATCATACCCCCTGTATATGTAAAAATTGAAACATGAACCCACATCTTTCTGAGACCAAAGCTAGCTCTCTAGCTTTTGCACCATACTGCTTTGAAATACAAATGGGGAAGGTTAAATCTACCAGTCATCTGAAAGTTTGCTAAAATTTTAACTTTATCGCCAGTTTTAGAAAAGAAAAAGATCATATTTACAATAATACTTAAAAGTCTTTTGACACAAGAATGTTCTTTTGAGAAGCTGTTGGTAGGTTTGTTTTATCTTTTACAATTAGTTTAAAGAGAATGACAGAAATCTGGAAACAGCCTAAAAAACAAAACCCAAAGTAGTGACAGGTTTTATCTAACTCATTTCATGACCACTTCTCCCAGACTGTGCTCTTGCCTGCCATATACACACCTGGAAGGCTTGATAAAATAGTGTCATATGAATGCTCATCAATTCATAAAGGTCGTCAAATATACCCTGGAGAAGGCCTGGAAGACGTTCAAATCATCTTTTAATCATTAAGATGGGATTGTTGCCACAATTTTAAGTCATTCATAAAAGGAAGCCTTCAGTAATTTAGGGATAAAATGAGTATCATGAAGGTGGGATAGGGGCATGCTGCCATCACTGCCTGTTACTTCTGTGACAGTGAAATTGATTGTGCTTGCTGCCTCTTCTCCCCATAGACAAAAAAAGAAAAAAGAAAGAAACGGGATGGTGTTAAACAGGCACACAGGAGAAAACCACAATCTCAAGTTATTCAGTAATATTCTCACTATACATTGTGAAATGAGAAAACTCTACATTATGTACATAAGGGAAAAATTAAAATTAAAATACTATAAAATTAAAATATTAAATCTTGCCTTGCTCAAAAATTTAACACACTTTCATAAGGCATAAAAGATAAAACCAGTTATAGAGCTGATGAGCTATCATAACACAGGTATTCCATTAAGGAGTCTTAAATACAGTAGAATTTGTACAAAAGATGTAAGAAAATACTTCCTTGGCAATTGGCTTTGTATATCACCTAAGTATTCATTCTCTTTAGACCTTCAAATAAAACTTTGCCTCCTATCTGTGCCACTTCATTCCCTTTTCACAGGAGTGCCATGCCACTGATATATCACTCACATACATCAGACTTTTCTGTTCCTTGGCACTGGTCTTCTGGTCCACTTTTGTAACTCTAACCCTGACAAAAGAAAGAATAGTCACTTCTTTCAATGCCGGCTTTGTTCTCTATATTTGTTTCTTGATTTTGTGAAGCATCATCATTTGTGTCTGCAATGTTGATATACATCTTTTTCTACTGCCCTTCAAACATTATGTGTAGATTGTAACCACACCTATGCTTTCTTGGAATACCTCTTGGTGACAAGGGTCTAAGACTCGGAGGGCTGTCTGAAGTACTAAAAGTCAAAGGGCTTTCAGGATCACAGATGCTATTCATCTGCCATTATGGACTTTAAAATATCAGTATTTGTTAATTTTTTTGATGTAATTGGACATTTCATTTAGCAGTATCACTATTTTTGTATATACTGTCACTCAAGTCTATCTTTTCAGTCTTTTCCTCAGTATCTTGTTTAGCTTCTATTATATACCGATAGCCCTTCTTCTTAAGCAGATGGAAAGTAAAGACTCCCAAAAGTCCCTTGAAGAAAGTTGGACCTAGTATAATTGCAACATATTCGGGGTGTCCTTTGCCACCACTGATTAGAGGAGATGGAGTCCTTCCTTCACTAAATGAAGCCAGGGTATCTCCTGCTTCCAAAGCAGAAGAGAGCTGCTGACCATTGAGCTGCCCCCGTGTCATGGTTGGGGACAGTCCCAAAGAAGCTATCAGCATTTCTCCTTTACTCTCCTGCCGCAGTCTGCCAGGTTCCACAGTGTCCATAGTGCCCAGAATGTCAATGACACTGATACAATATAATTTTTTTACATTGTAATTTTAAAAGAAATGACAGCTAAGGAAGAAAAACAAGACAAATAAAAGTAATAACTTAGAATAAAGTAGTAAGAACCTTGCTCCAAAATTAAACATTCTGAAAATGGAAATAGTCCAAACAGAAAGCTGTGATTTCAATGAGACAAGAAATCTAAGAATCATTGAACTACAAAAAATCTTGACCCTCCCAAAAAAAACCCCAGAAGACAAAGGGAAAAAACACAAAATGAAAACTTGGGATCATCATAACCATAATCAAGGATTTTCAGGTCAAAAAATAAATACTATAATTGTAAAAAAAAAAAATTAATTCAAATAGCATGGAGTTACAGGATCTCATAAGATAACCGCTACTCTGAAGGAGAGCATGGGTACATTAAAATGTAAAAGATGTAAAGATGTAAAACATAAAATAAAGGCTTAAAATCATAAATAACCTTTTTGATAAAATTCTGCAGAAAGGGGGAAATGGATCTTTAATGATACAGACTTCTTGAGGGATGAAATAGCATTCTCAATCCAGAGCTTAATGGAAATTTTGAAAACAAACACAAGAATCAAGAGAAATTTAAAAAGTGACACACACGATCAGTTGGAAGTGGTTATATGATGAATTGTTTACATTATAGAGGAATTAGAAACAAAGCCCTTCAAGGATCACAGAGAAAATTATGTTAAAGAAGATTAAAAAAAAAAAAAAAAAAAGATAAGGAGAAGGCCAAAAGGTACTTTTATTCTGTTTTGATGGTCTTAAGAGAAGGAAATGGGAAGAAAAGTAGGGTACATTGGGAAGAGAGTAGGAGAAAAGAAGGAATAGTACTTTCTCATAAAAGAAGGGTTCATGAGATGAAAAATAATCAGGCATATTAGGAGTGAGAAAAACAAGCATCCTATGAACTTTGCTTTGATATGAACCAGACAAAAGAAGGTTAAAGTGGGGAACGAGAGAGAGAACATTTATGTGCTGCTTAGTGTAGAAATACATGAAATTTAACAAGAAAATAGATAGGAAAAGCATAGGATAGATGAAGTATATTCATTCATAAAAGAACTAATTCCAGTATCCAAAAGGGTAGGGATGGGGGTAGGGTGCAGTCTATAGGAGTCAGAAAGGTTAATTTTGTTGATGAGAAAATGCCCACACTCCCAAGGAAATGAAGTATAAAACCTGGGCTAGCTAAAATCATCAGTTACATGGAATTTTTGAAGATGAATTTCATTTTTGTGAAACTAAATATTACTCTAAAGCTTGATATAAACATTCAGAAAAGCAAAAAAAAATTTAATATTTATCAGAAAAGATTTTCCCTGATCTTTGCATTCCATAACAAATCCAATAACTTATACTAATCACTTATTTCCTTATTGATGATCCTGAGGCATTTCATGTTCAGTATATGCCACTCATTGAATCAGCAAAATATATATTTTAGAAAAATTCTTCAGCAACAGGGGCTGAAGAAAAATGGATTTTTTTCTTAGTTAAACAGTAAGTTTATAGATTAGACCATCCTATTTTTCTAATATAGTATCTCTTATGCCATAGGATGTTAGTACAAAATATTACCAAAAATATCTTCCTGAAATATGGATGTAAGGAGAAAGTTCAAATACCATATTATTCCTTCACAGTGACTTCTCAAAACTATAGAAACAAATCAACAAAAATAATTTTAGGTACAGCAAGATTGAAAAAAGAATGTCAAAGGAAGTAATTTAAAGGTGATATTTATCAGCAAGTTTTTGGTGGAAATTTAATGAATCAATATTAAAGTATCTTTCTCCAAGGAGCACATTTTATTTGTTTGTTTTTTTGGTGAGGCAATTGGAGGTAAGTGACTTATCCAAAGTCACACAACTAGGACATGTTAAGTGCCTGAGGGTGGATTTGAACTCAGGTCCTCCTGACTTCAGGGCTAGCACTCTATTCACTACACCATCTAACTGTCCCCGAGAAGCTTTTTTATAATTAACAAAAATCTAGTTTCTGTCCCTCCTATTCTACTCCTTCTTGAGAGGGAAAAAGAAACAGAAACATATTAAATATGCATCTTCAAGCAAATCTGATTTGCAAATTGGCCATATCTTTTAAAAATATGTATGTTTCAATCTATACCCTCTCTGACAAGAGATGAACAGTATGCTTCATGATTGATTTTCTGCAGTTATAATGGATCATTGAATTTTCAGAATTCTTACGTCTTTTACAGTTTGTCTTTACAATGTTATTATTATATATAAATTGTTCTATTTCTACTAAACCTCACTCTGCCTCAGTTCACTTGCCTTCCCAGATTGCTCTGGCCATTCCCTTCAATATTTCTTAAAGGACAGTAGTAAATTCTTATCCCATCATTTTTTTTTTTTTCAACTGGTGGTCACTCTTTTCATTTTCAGTTCTTTCTTGCCACAAAAAATAAAAAAAAGGCTGTTATAAATATTTGTGTCCATTTGGGTCCTTTTCTTCATTTTTTAATCATGGAGGTATCACTGGGTCAGAGAGTATGTATGGCTTAGTAACTTTAGGAATACAGTTCAAAATTGATTCCCAGAATGGCTGGACTAGTTCACAATTCCCCCAACAGTACTGATTCTTCACAGCTGATCTATTTTGCTAATCTGGTGGAGATGAGGTAGAACCCTTGGTTACTTTGCATTAGTTAATTGTAGAGTTAATTTGTTTCTCTTTATTACTGATTTGGAGCATTTTTTCATATATCTATGAAAAATGACTCATTTCCTGTCTTGAAAATGAAATCGTTATCAGAGAGATTTTTTTTTTAGGAACATTGTTTTTTGGAAATAGTAATTGAGACAAGAAGAGAACCAGACAGAGGAATGACCATATAACCCAAAGACTAAAGCTTTGCTTGACTATCACTTACTACTTCTACTTACCTAAATGTAGACTTTAAAGGAACAACTGACAGCATTTGACAGTATTTCCTTTTAATTCTCCTAGAACAACCTGAATGGCAATAGTGGAATTGCTGCATTGACAGTAGCACCTGGAAAAGGTGAAAGCTTGGGTGTGGACACCCATAAATTCAATTTTTATTTAACATATGTGGTTGAATTGAATCTCTGGTATGAGTCTTTGAAGAATCAGGAAAATTTGGATTCAAGTTTCACCTATTGCCCCAGTGATCCTGAGCAAGTCACTTAAATTTTCACTGCCCTAGGCAATTCTCTAAGACACTTAAGTTTCAGAACTGTTGCTGAATCCCATTAGTATTAGGGGGAATTACTTCACCAGTTGTTGCCTAATCAGATGTCACAAGTCCTGATCAAAAAACTTGTTTAATTAGTTTTTAGATCTATAGAGGATTCCCTTCCCAAATTCTTCAGCAACAAGGGCTGAAGAAAAATGGATTTTTTTTCTTAGTTAAACAGTAAGTCTATAGATTAGATCATCCTATTTTTCTAATATAGTATTTTTATGCCATAGGGTGTTAGTACAAAATACTTCCAAAAATATCTTCCTGAAACATGGGTGTAAGGAGAAAGTTCAAATGTCATATTAGCTTATTCTAAATGTAGACTCTAAAGGAACAACTGACAGCTAAATTTATTGATATTTGCCATATTTGAAATTTAAATAACTTAATATATTTTCCTTATTTTTTCTTTTGTTGTTGTTGTTATTGTTGTTTTTAGGATTTTTTAATTAAAGCTTTTTATTTTCAAAATATATGCATAGATAATTTTCAACATTTATCCTTACAAAACCTTATGTTCTATTTTTTCCCCTCCCTTCTCCTTATACCTTTCCCTAGATGGCAAGTAAATATTCTTTCCCAAAGTAGTTATGACCTCGAGGACCTTTAGGATATCCCCAGACCATATTTTGAGAGCTGTTGCTTTTAGGTTTTAAAAGCTCTGTATGTTATGTCATTTGGTCTTTACAACATCCTATGAACTAGGTGCTATTATTCCCTTCTTACACATGAGAAATCCAGAGCTGAGATTTGCTCCAAATCACATAACTAATAAATATCTGAGGGGAGATTTGAACTTCAGTCTTCTTGATACCAGGTACAGCATTCATGCCACCTAGCTGCCCTACACCTTTAAGATCGAGATTGGATAATTTTAAAACTGCTTCTTTTCAAAAGAAAACATAAATTTTTTATTTTTTTATTTTTTTGGCAGCAAAAACTACCTCAGATTTATTGGCATAATACCTGAGTTTCTAATGTTCTAGAAGGGTTATCTGGGTGTGTTATACTTGCTACTTCTCAATTAACATTTCCTTATTTTTGCCCCTGAAAACTAGATAGAGTTGGTATTTAGTTATTTTCTCCAAAAACCTGTTTGCTTTCTTGTACTGTTTGTCAGTTTGTCATACTATCACATTCTTTATTTTAAAGTCCAACCATTTTTTATTATTCCTTTTCTCTATCAGTTCATACTATCCAGGATTCTCTAAAATTATCTTTTGTCATTTCTTATGAGAGAAAATTCCATTACATTTCACAGTTTATTCAGCCATTCTGCAGTTGTCTAGGAGGCAATCTAAGTCACCCCTTTTGAATCTGGTTCTTTTTCTTCCCTCTCCCTTTATGGACTCGTGTTCAGGATAAGGATTTTTGTTACACTTGTGATTCTTTTTCTGCAGTTATTCTCCTTCTTATCCTTGTCATCCTCCCCTTATTGTTATCTTTTTGAATTTGTCATATTTCTACATTATAGTATTTATACATTTTTCCAGTTCTTTGTCCATTTCAGATAAAAGGAAGTTTCTCTCCACCCCCTTCCTCAATCTTTATATACTCTTCTTCTTACTCCCATAGTAGAAATAGTAAGTTCCACTGCCTTTTTTTATTCTTTCCACCTTAGTGAATACCTCTTCCTTTTATTGTCCTTTCTTTTTGCTCTCTTAAAAAAATTAGAATCAATCTTACTTCTTCCTCACCTCCATCCATATTTTTATTAGCTTCTTCAATACCTTTTGAAGACATTAAGATTCTCAAGGGATAATTGTTTCCTAGAATATTAGTGTTAAATCATCAAATAACTACTGCTAATTGCTCAAATAACTTTAGTTTTTTAGGTTCCTCTGGACTCTTGTGTTAGTATTTTAAAATTCTTATAGAGCTTTTTAAAAAAAAAATTTTAGAAATGTTTGAAAAGTTCTCTTTTATTAAAAGTACTTTCCAAACACACACACACACACACACACACACACACACACATACACAATAGAAATATAATTAGCTTCAAAATTTAAATTATTCTTGGTTATAAACCTGTATCTGAAGGTGCACTGAAACCAGCTGGAACCAGTTCATAAGAGCTGGTTATTAAATTCTCAGTAGAATCATTTAAATCTCAGAAATTGGCAGTTCTACAAATCAGAATTCATTTTATTGCTTTGTTGATTGTTTAAATTTAAAAAGTGATGAAGACTGTGTCAATAATGAAGACTAAACTTAAAAGCTTTGATGTGTATTAAAATTTTCCTGGAGAGCTAGTTGTTAAACTAGCATATTCTTGCCTTTGTCTATTTCCTTTTGGGAACAATCCTGTTTTCTTGGTACTTGAACGATTTCTTACTAGATGCTTGAAGAACTTTTTCTTTGATATGGGAGCTTTGATTCAGGGGGTGACATTTTGGGGACTTCTCCCAGAGAGATGATCATTGAATTCTTTTTACTTTTACATTTTATCTTTACATTCTTTTTATCTGCTTCTAATAGGTCTAAGAGAACAGATTTTGTTTTATAGTTTCTTGAAATCTGGTTTACAGGCTTTAAAAAAATTTTTTTTTTCAGGGAATCCACTGATTAGTAAGTTCTCTCTCTTTGACCTGTATTCTGGGTCAGGCTTTGTTTTGAATTTTTTGAACTTGAGATGTTACATTTTCTTCTATTTTTTTGTCTTTTGATTATTGTTCTAATATTTTTTGCTATTGCCTGGGATCATTGATCTCTCTTTAGTTTATTGAAGTTTTTAGGAGACATTTCTTGAACAAAGGATTTTAGAGCAAAAGACAATGTAGCGTTGAAGTGGCCAACTATTGGATTGAAGAAAGTGAAGTCAGAGCAGAATTAAAGAAAAAAATTCTAACAAATGAAATGATTAGAAATATGGATGAGAGTGGAAAAGTGGCATAAGGGGAATAAAATGTAGGAAAAGGTAGAATAATAAGGAAGTTGTGGTCAGATAAGGAATATCAGTTTCCAATTAGGGCAGCAGAACATTTATAATAGGTCTAATGTGATCATCTCTGTATGTGGCTAAGGTGGAACAAAAGAATAGGTCATAATAGATCATAGGATTTAAGGAGATTGAGGAATTGGAAAATTAGGAATTTTGAAGGAGCTTGTAGACTAGGTGGATAAAGCACTGGACCTGAAGTCAAGAAGGCCTGAACTCAAATGTGGCCTCAAACACTTGGTAGCTGTGTGACTCTGGGCAAATAATTTAACTTATTTGTTTCCATTTCCTCATCCATGAAAATAGGATAATAATAACATCTACCTTCCAGGGTTTTGTGAGAATATGAGGTAATTTAAAATGTTAAATATTTAGCATAGTACCTGGTACTCTATAAATGATAGTTATCATTATTGTTTATTATAATATCCAAATCCTGTAAAATAACATTAGGCATTGGAGAATATGACAGGTACCATTGTTTGGATTGGGTGAGAAATTCTGATTGAGGTTTTTTGAGTGAAGAAGATAAAAAGGGGAAGACTGAAAATAAAAATCAGGAGCAACATATATTTTGAATTCTCCAAAACCAGTGTGTCAGTTTGTGAAAGATAGTTGAAGGTAACATTAGAAACCAGATTACTGAGAGTTAAGAAGCAAGTGAAAAGAAAGTAACTTGAAACCATCTATTGTAGACAGCATTCCCTAAATAGGAGTTTAGCAGAAACCAGGAGAAATATTGGACAGTAGCTATCAGATAAAGTCAGGGTTCTTTAAAGATGTTGAAGACACTGATGTGTTTGTAAAAAGCAAAGAAGCTAATACTTAGGGAGTGATTAAATATATTAGAAAGAGAAGGGATGGTGGAGGCAATCTGTTGGAGAAACAGAGGCTAAGAAAATCACAAAACTGTCGATTCCATCCACCATTAATTTAAATTACTTAATTCCAACTGAGCTTTCGAAATGGCAAGTCAGTCTTTTTTTTTATTTTCCTTAGTTTTGCAGAGAAAATAATTGATCTTTAATGGAATAAAGTATATTGTGTACACATGAATTTACATATAATTATAATTCTGGATTGTAAATTCTCAATTCCTTTTCATTCTTAACTACTTAAATTGTCCCCTTCTACTCACCTCTTTGTTCCCTCCAGCCTCATTCATCCCCACAATCAGTACACTAATACTCATCCCAGACCTTGGAGAGGTACAAAACTTTATTGACATCCACCTGCCTTTTCACTTAGGAAAAGAAATTGAGACTGTTTATCTGTTACATGGGATTTATTTTGTATTTGTTTTCAATGTGGGGAAAGGGTGATATGGGGGTGGGGGGAAGTACTTAATAAGGGGGAAAAATAAAATTTAATTAAAAAAGAAATTGAGAAAAATAAATGCCACCTAACTTCTTTTCCTTCCTCTTTTTGCTCTTTTTATATACTTCTCCCCTTTTCTCAGATATTCAGTTATTTGACATCCTAAGGACATACCTTTTCCATTCTTTCTGGTATAATGTTACTTACTCATCCCCAGTCACAGATGTGCCATCTGTCCAGTATATCCTCAGTTACTATCATGTTAAAAAAACTTTTAGGGGCCACCTCTTTCTTCTTTTCTATATCAGGAATTCTTAACCTTTTTTGTGTCAAAGTGTCCTTTAGTAGTTTAGTGAAGACTATGGATCCCTTTTCAGAATAATGTCTTTAAATGCATAAAATTAAATACACAGGTTTACAAAGGAAACCAATTATATTGAAATACAGATCAAACTATTTTTTAATATTTTTAAAAATATGTTCACAGACCCCAGAAGAATCACTGTTCTATAGCATCCTTCTGTTAAATTAAAACATAATCTTTATCTTTATTTTTGAAAAATTGCTAGTTAAAATCTTACAAGAGTATTTGCTACTTTTTAATGGATTTTTAAAAAACAAAAACCATTTAATTTGTCTTAATTCCCAAGAAGACAAGCTTATTCAATGACTAATATGTCCTCCAAGGGATCAGAATAAAAATGGCAGATAATGCAATTATTCTCAAGCCTTTTGCTTGAATTTTCATGCTTCTATTTTACTTAATCAATTTTGTGATGATAAACTTTTGGGACATATAGAACATTTTAAAACCTGCAAAAGTTTGCTAAATATCAAAGCCATGGTAAGCTTATATTAGTGATCTGTAAAAAGAGATTTTGAGTATAGTATTCATGCCTGTTTTGGATAGTAGCTCATTTCTAGGTTTGAGCAATTTGTACACAAATATGTGTATGTATGTATACGTACATATATTTGTATATGTTTTCATATATGTATATATGTATATTCATTTGAATGAAAATGTGTTTGTAGAGATAGGGAATCCTCACAGCATGAGAAGGCAAAGCTCCCTCCAACATTATATCTACAGATCAGTCTTAAGTCTTAAGAAGAACCATGATCCATTCCTGGAACAATGTAAATAAAATAAAAGAAAATTATTGATTATTCTTGAGTCTTGAGATTATTCTTCTATCTAATCTTATGCATTGGTTCCATAGGGTTTGTAGCTGAACAGTTTCTAAATAACACAGCCACTCAACTGACATATCATGGATTATGTGAACTTACGTCAGCAGTTCAGGAAGGAGAACTTTGTGTATTCTTTCGGAACAATCATTTTAGCACCATGACCAAATACAAGGTATGATATAGAAATAGCTATTTTGTTGTGTTTTCCTCAATTAAAATTGCTTGATTCAAAAGATGCCTTATGATACAGTTAGCAATTTTAGCTGTTAGCAAAAATCCCTTAATCATCTTTAACTATGTTGGTAATTCCTAAACACTTCTCTAGGATAGTATGGGCAACTAGCTTAAATGGTTATTAAAATAAGTGGGTTTTTTTAAGTCAGATTAAAAATTTTAACATTTAAATGGATTTATCACTTTAATAAGCAATATTTCACCTTTTTTTTTAAAGAGGTAGGCAACTTAGGAGAAAGCTAATGATGATTGCTTCTATATGAATACTAAAATAGTATTAAGAGAAAGGCAGATGAGGTTTTTTTTGTTTATGGTAGTGTAAATGTAAATGATAACTAACATCGCTTGAAATTATCATTATAGTCACTTATAGTTTTACCAAGTTCTTTTGATTCTTCCTTTACAATGTCTCTTTGATATATCTATTCCTTTCTATTGTACCACCATTCTAGTTTGAATGTTTATAATTTAATATCTTGATTATTAAAATATAATCAACCTCCTTACTTTTCTATTGCTTCCTTTCCAATCTGTGCTTTGTAGCACAACTCAATTAACTTAAACAAAATTTTACTTTTATCTTGTGCTTGCTTTTTCCTCATTTAAAAACCTTTATTAATACCTACACAATAAAATTCAAATTCCTTGGCCTATCATTGATGGTTCTTAACACTCTAACTCCAACCAATTTTTATAGTTACATTTCCTATTCTTATCTTACACAAACTATCTGTTCTGTGCAAACTTCTCTACTTTTTATCCAACATCTTGTACTTTTCTGTTCTGTACTTTTAACACACTGTTCCCTGCTTCCTAGGCTCATCTCCCTCTCTGGAGTGCCTTTCCCACATTTTTTTTCTGCTTCTTTAACTCATGCTCATTTTTCAAAACATGGTTTAAATTCCAATTTCTATTTGGAGCATTTCCTAACAACCCCAACTAGAAGTGATTTCTTCCTTTCTGTGAATTCTTTAGGCAGTTACAATACACTCTATTCATTTATCACTTATCATTTATTACATGACAATAATTACCTTAGTACGTGTACTACATACTTTATCTTTCTAAACAGAGCATAAGCATCTCAGAAGCAGGGATCATATAATGCTTTACCTGTGTTATTAAAATGGATTTTCCCAAATACTATACAAGGTAGATTCTGTTTTCCTCTTTTATAGATTAGGAAACTTAGACTGAGAGGGGCCGAGTTGTTTGTTCAAGGTTCTGCAGTTAAGTATCTGAGGCAGAATTTGAACTGAGATCTTCTCCATGTCTCTGTCCACTACAGTGTCGAGCTGCCTCTTCAGATATATATAACGTGGTTTAAAGAGCAAGAGTGTTATAAAATCCAGAGAAAAGACTGCCTCTCCTTTCAAATTAAATTCATTCAAATATTCTCATACTGGTGTTAGTGCATTTCTCTACCTGAAATTTTTGAATCTAGAGTCTTTCCTACTTTAGCCACTGAAATTAAATTGCCTTTAGTTTGCTTTTTCTACTTTGATTTCTTTCTTCCTAGGCCCTTAACCTTTTCACAGACTCTTGACTTGTCCCGTAAAACTGATACTGATACTCTAAATTTCTACCTTGTTCTCCTCTTTCCTAATTGTTTAGTCTTCCCCTTTTTTTTAGCACTAATCACCTAGTCTACTGTCTTAAGTTTTTTCTTTGATCTATTATATAGCATCTTTGTAGATTAGACTTGCCCCTTCTCCAAAGAAAAGCCTAACCAAGGAATTTTAATATAGATGCTGAGAACACAGAGCAACATACCAGTATCAAAAATCGGGTAGAGAAGGCAGCTAGGTGGCGCAGTAGATAGAGCAGCATCCCTGAAGTCAGGATGACCTGAGTTCAAATCTAGCCTCAGACACAATACTTCCTGGCTGTGCCTGGGATCCTGGCAAGTCACTTAACCCCAAATGCCTCCGCAAAAAAAAAAAAAAAGAATCAGGGAGAAAGATTGGTTAGCTGATTCAGGGCCAGTTGGAGGTAGTAGCAGAGAAGGAAGCAAGATCAAAATCTGAAATTCACAATAAAGTACAAGAAAAGAACAGGTCAGAGGTCCAACAGTTAGGCTAAAAGTTTTGTGCTAAGATGTAGACAAGGCACTGAACTTAGACAAAGAACATGAGTTAGTTTTGTTATATTTGGAGACTACACAAATGGATGTGAATTATATCTTCACACAGATGGATTTGAAACCTAATCATGTACTGGTGAGCTTGATTATCTCAATTTTCCCAAATCTTTATTAATACCTCATTTTGTATCTGCCTTCATTGACCTTTTAGGAATCTATGTAGTGATAGGCTTGCTCATCAGCTATATCAATGTCAGCTATAATGCTTCCTGTCCCTACCCCACCACTTTCCTGAACCTTCATGGAATTATAGCAGGAGTCATTAGCCTCTTAATACGAGTATCTTACATTTGTCTTCATTTATCTCTAACCAAGAGCACCATGAACCTATCGTATTCCACATATACTACATATTCCCTATATACCACTTGTTTTATACAAGATGCTCTATGGCCTAATATCACAGGGTTGCATATCAGGCCATAAGTGGAATGAGCTAAATGACCAAAGTTTCTACTTTGTGTGGATTGCTGTGGATTGTGGAAATGTGGCATGATTGAGAAAGAAAGGAGGAAGCAAAGCAAAGATGGCAAAGTAGCAGGAAATAGTGCAACGAGCCCTGCAAAAAACTTCCTCCAAATAGATCTAAAAAAGAAAATGCACCAGATTGAATCCTGATAGGGAAATCCAAAAAGGCATGATGAGTGATTTCTCTTGCCTAAACTGGTATAAGGAGATAGAGAGGTTTCCAAACACTAGAAGCAGATCTTGAAGCACCTCTGGACAAGTTGTGCACAAGAGCCAGAAAAGATCCCAGACCCAAATTGGCACCTTGTTTGCAAGGTGCAGAAACAACTGCCAGCTGGCAGCTTCAGAGCCCATTACCCAGTTCTAAGTCAGAGATCCAGGGCTCTCTAAAAAGGGTACCTACTTCCTGATATAATGTTATTAATGATTAGGAAAGCCCAACACTTTATACAGAGAAAAGTTCAAGCTTAGAAGCAAGCAACATTGATATGACTTGGAATTGAAGAGCAGAGCAGGATCTCAGTTCCATCTTCTAACCCAATCTTAAGCTTGCAAAGAAATAATAAATAATAATTCTAGGAAAGAATCCTAGACCATGGGAAACCTACAATTCTTCTGTCACTCTGAACCAGAGGAACTTTCTAGCTAGAAGGTGTAGCTTGAGTTCAGCAACTTCTACCTAGTCCCCGCCCAGGTCAAGAACCAGGTCAGAGCTCAGACCAGAGAAACCACCAGAATTTACCCTGAATCAGGCTGCTTTGCTTGTTCCTTAGATCCTGGATTAATACAACAATCAATACCCCTAAGAACAGGAACAGCCCATATAGGGCCTACCCTAACACCCAAAAGTAAGGAAGCAGATTGGAAAAATAATAAGAACCATACCCAACCTAAAGAGCTATTATGATGTCAGAGATGCTGAACACTTAAACCCAGAAGACAAGAATGGGTCCAAAACAGCTGTAAGCAAGGTCTCAGAGAAAACCAAGCTTAGACATCAGCTAGAATTCCTGGAAGAAATAAAGCAAGTTTTAAAATGTTTATGTCTATGTCATGAGAGCACTAGAGGAAAAAAATGGAAAAGAAATGAGAGCTATGGAAAAAAGATTTGGAAAGGGAATTAACAGCTTAGAAAAAAAGGTACAAAACCTTGTTCTAAAGAACTACCTCTGAAAATGAGAATGGACCAAGTCGAGGAAGCCAGTAATTCTAGAAGACAATAAATAATAAAGCATAGCAAGACTCAATCACAAATGATTTGGCACCCAGCATTATAAAAGAGTGGAAAACTTGGAATATACTATTATTGAAGACACAGGATATGGGCTTATATCCAATGATAATTTCCCTTGCAAAACTGAGTTATAATATTAAAGAGGAAAATGAAATAGAAGATTTCCCAGAATTCCTGATTAAAAGACCAAATATGCAATGAAATTTTGGAGTTCAAACACAAGACTGAAAACATAAAAATATAAATATGAATGAACTATTCCTGGCTGTGGGATCCTGGCAAGTCACTTAACCCCAAGGACTAACTGCTTACATTTAAATACGGGGAAAATACAGATCTCTCCTCTAAAATCTATCATCATCATAGTGCCTACAGAAGGCCTTAGGTGGTTATGTTTTAAATCTTGATGATCTTAAGAGCATATTGAAAGAGTGAGGAAAAGGAGTACAATGGGGGCATGGAGAAATAGAGGGATGGAGAGTAGGAAAAATTATCTCACATAATCAAAGTATTCAAATAGACATTTATATAAGCAAGTTATGGAGAACTAACACTCAGATCTCACTTTCATCTAAATACACACACACACATATACATGCACACACATACACAGAGTTGATTATAGTAATACATTTCACTCAACAGGAAAATAAGAAGAAAGGCAATCTTACAGAGAAAGTAGATTAAGGAAGGATTAGACCTTAGCAAAACAAATTCTAAATATGTACAAAAATATTTATAGCAAAATTTATTTTTTGCTATAAATAATATATTTATTTGAGGTGACAAAGAACAGAATTCTGAGAAACTTCCCATAACTTGGAAGGTTGCTGAACAAATTAAATTACGTAAATTGACAGAATACTGTTGTGCTGCATGAAATAATAAAAGGGAATGTTTTTTGAGAAACTTAGGAAAAACTTATATGAACTAATGTACAATGAAGTGAACAGAACTATTATAATATGTGGTAGAGAAAAATAACTTTGAACGAATAAGGAAATTTATTCAGTGTGATAATTAACCATGATTTTGGAGGACTAATTATGTTTTTGTTTTGTTTTGTGTTTTGCTGAGGCAGTTGGGGTTAAGTGACTTGCCCAAGGTCACACAGCTGGGATGTGTTAAGTGTCTGAGACCAGATTTGAACTCAGGTCCTCCTGATTTCAGGGCTGGTACTTTATCCACTGCGCCACCTAGTTGTCCCAAGGACTAATTATGAAACATGCTACTCCTAACCCAGTAAAAAAGTGAAGGACTCAGAGTATACACTGAAAAATTTTTTTTCTTTTGACATGGCCAATATTAAAATTTGGTTTGCTTGACTTGTTTTGTATTAAGTTTTATTTTTCTTTTCTCATTGAAATAGTAGTAGTTGAGAGGGCAGATTCTTATTGACTGAAAATATGTGCATGTGTGTATAATTTTTATTTTATTTTATTTATTTATTTTTTTTAAATAACTTTTTATTGATAGAACGCATGCCAGGGTAATTTTTTACAGCATTATCCCTTGCATTTACTTCTGTTCCGATTTTTCCCCTCCCTCCCTCTACCCCCTCCCCCAAATGGCAAGCAGTCCTTTACATGTTGAATAGGTTACAGTATATCCTAGATACAATATACATGTGCAGAACCGAACAGTTTTCTTGTTGCACAAGGAGAATTGAATTCAGAAGGTTTAAATAACCCGGGAAGAAAAACAAAAATGCAAGCAGTTTATATTCATTTCCCAGTGTTCTTTCTTTGGGTGTAGCTGCTTCTGTCCATCCTTGATCAATTAAAGCTCTCTTTATCAAAGAGATCCACTTCCATCAGAATACATCCTCAAACAGTATCGTTATTGAGGTCATCAATGATCTCCTGGTTCTGCTCATTTCACTTAGCATCAGTTCATGTAAGTCTCGCCAGTCCTCTCTGTATTCATCCTGCTGGTCATTCCTTACAGAACAATAATATTCCATAACATTCATATACCACAATTTACTCAACCATTCTCCAATTGATGGGCATCCATTCATTTTCCAGCTTCTAGCCACTACAAACAGGGCTGCCACAAACATTTTGGCACATACAAGTTCCTTTCCTTTCTTTAGTATCTCTTTGGGGTATAAGCCCAGTAGAAACACTGCTGGATCAAAGGGTATGCACAGTTTGATAACTTTTTGAGCATAGTTCCAAATTGCTCTCCAGAATGGCTGGGATGTGTTCACAATTCCACCAACAGTGTATCAGTGTCCCTGTTTTCCCACATCCCCTCCAACATTCCACATTATCTTTCCCTGTCATTCTAGCCAATCTGACAGGTGTGTAGTGGTATCTCAGAGTTGTCTTAATTTGCATTTCTCTGATTAATAATTATTTGGAGCATATTTTCGTATGTCTATAAATACTTTCAATTTCTTCGTCTGAGAATTGTCTGTTCATATCCTTTGATTATTTATCAATTGGACAATGGTTTGATTTCTTATAGATTAGAGTCAATTCTCTATATATTTTGGAAATGAGGCCTTTATCAGAACCTCTGATTGTAAAAATGTTTTCCCAGTTTATTGTTTCCCTTCTAATCTTGTCTGCATTTGTTTTGTTTGTACAAAAACTTTTCAATTTGATATAATCAAAATTTTTTATTTTGTGGTCAATAGTGATCTCTAGTTCTTCTTTGGTCATAAATTCCTCCCTCTTCCACAGGTCTGCGAGATAAACTATCCTATGCTCTTCCAATTTATTTATAATCTCATTCCTTATGCCTAGGTCATGAACCCATTTTGACCTTATCTTGGTGTACGGTGTTAAGTGTGGGTCAATGCCTAGTTTCTGCTATACTGATTTCCAGTTTTCCCAGCAATTTTTGTCAAATACTGCCTTCTTATCCCAGAAACTGGTGTCTTTGGGTTTGTCAAACACTATATTATTAAAGTTATTGGCTGTTTTGTCCTTTGAACCTAACCTATTCCATTGATCAACTAGTCTATTTCTTAGCCAATAAAAGATGGTTTTAGTAACTGCTGCTTTATAATATAATTTTAGATCTGGTACAAGTAGGCCACCTTCATTTGATTTTTTTTTTCATTAATTCCCTTGAAATTCTTGACCTTTTGTTTTTCCATATGAACTTTGTTGTTATTTTTTCTAGTTCATCAAAGTAGTTTTTTGGGAGTCTGATTGGTATAGCGCTAAATAAATAGATTAATTTAGGTAGTATTGTCATCTTTATTATATTTGCTTGTCCAATCCAAGGGTATTTAATATTTTTCCAGTTGGTTAGATCAGACTTAATTTGTGTGGAAAGTGTTTTGTAGTTTTGCTCATAAAGTTTCTGATTTTCCCTTGGCAGATAGATTCCTAAATATTTTATACAATCAGTAGTTAGTGTGTTTAATTTTCAAAAAATACATGCTTCGTTGATCCATGATTCTATCCATACGAATAGTCCCATTATGAATTCAGATTTTTCAGCCTTACTTAAAATCTTACTATCTTAGAAGACCATAGCTATTCATGAAACAAAAAGATAGTCAGCTAAAATAAGCCTTTAAAGCTTTTCCATCAGATTAAAACCTTTACTATTTGAAAACAGAGATTGTCTTTCACTTTTTGTTCCCCAGAACTAAGCACAGTGCCAAACGTGTAGTAATATCCTGAAATATTATTAATATTTAGTAAAACATACTACAAAGTGCTATCTAAGGCCAATTTTGAGGCCAACTAAAAAAATTATGAAATAGATGAAATTTGTCATTAATTCCCAATCTTTTTATGTCTTTCTCACCATTCATCATTTTTTAACTCAAATAGTGGCATGAAAAGCCTTGTTGCCTTTTATTAGTCAGTTTGTAAGAACAGTTTTGTTGGGAGGAGTGAGAGCTAGGAAACAATCTTGAAATTTCATTACATAGAAAGTCACTAAGTTCTAATACTACATATAGTAGGCATGCTATAAATTGAATTTTTAAAAGAAAAGATAGTTATTTTAGAGAATTTCTTATAACTGTCCAAGAAGCAAAGATTATATGACTGTCATGAAAATAATATCTTCTATTGTTATATATGCTTTCTTGAAATGAAAGTTTATTGCTACATACCTTTCTGATGTTCTGCTGGCCCATAACAACGTTTTATTTTTCCTTTTTTCTGTCTCTTTAAATTTTGTTTTTTTTTCTTATTTTGTATTTATTTTTAAATATATTTTTTTAATCTGTCTAAGGCTAATATTAACACATAAACCTGTAAAATCTAAATATCACTCTTGTGATTACTTTTCATGTAGGTTGTCAGTGTTTAACTTAAATTTTTTCAATAATTTCAATAATTTTCTAAATAGTAGTAAAGGTAGTTTTCAACATTCATTTTTGTCAAACTGTTTTCCAGAATTTTCTCCATCCCTTTCTTACTTCCCCTTTCCCCGAGACAGCAAGCAATCTGATACAAGTTAAATTATGTGCAATTCTTTCAAACATATTCCCATATTTCTCATGTTATGCAAGAAAAATCAGAGGAAAAGGGAAAAAACTAAACCAACCCAAAAAAAAATCATGAAAATACTATGCTTCAATCTACTTTCAGTTTCCACGAGTCTGTTTCTGGATGTGAATGGCTCTTTATATCCCAAATCTAGTGTTATTGTCTTGAATCACCATATTGTTGAGAAAAGCCATGTCCATCATAGTTGATCATCACCTAATCTTATTGTTGCTTTGTACAATGTTTTCTTGATTCTAGTCACTTCACTTAGCATCAGTATATGTAAATCTATCCAGGCCTCTCTGAGTAACTTATTCAACCATTCCCCATCTGATGGCATCCCCTCAGTCTCCAGTTTCTTGGCACTACAAAAAGGGCTGTCACAAACATTTTTGCATATGTAGGTCCCTTTCCCTCTTTTAAGATCTCTTTGGCTTACAGACCCAACAGAAACACTGCTGGAGCAAAAGGGATATAGTAACTTCATTATAGCTGATCCTTTTTTTTTTAATGTACAACTTTTTTTATTATTTTTTTTTTATTATCGCTTTTTATTTACAAGATATATGCCTGGGTAATTTTTCAGCATTTACTATTGCAAAACCTTTTGTTCCAATTTTTCCCCTCCTTCCCCCCATCCCTTCCTTGAGATGGCAGGTAGACCAATACATGTCAAATATGTTAAAGTATATATTAAATACAATATATGTATTCATGTCCATATCGTTATTTTGCTGCACAAAAAGAGTCAGACTTTGAAATAGTGTACAATTAACCTGTGAAGAAAATAAAAAATGCAGGCGGACAAAAATAGAGGGATTGGGGATTCTATGTGGGTTCACACTCATTTCCCTGAGTTCTTTTGTATAGCTGATTCTTGATCTTTCAATGGGAGTGATAAGAATAGGAAAAAAGCTCCAGGAAGGAATTTTTACATAATGTTGAAGATACAGTAAGTTTTCAAAAATACTTGTTTCTTCTGCTTTTTTCCCCTTAAAGTTTGCTCTCCTCTGTGTCCTGTTGTATCCATTCATGAAAGTGCTACACAGTTGCAAAAGGGCCAAAATTTGGATTAGCAGAAGGGAAATGAATTATTGAAGTCTGTAAACATGTATTATTTACTTGCTCCAGAGCTCTCAGTAGTTTGAAGGCTATGAAGGTAAAACATGTATATAATTGCATCGAGGATTAAGATCCTCTAAGGTTCTAAAGATAGAGAATATAAGCCCAGCTCCAGAGAGAGGAAAAGCATGAGGATTAGGGCAAATTCAGGACAAGATGAGGACGTTACTTTTAGTATAGTTTGGTTGTAACTTCAAGTAACATATATATAATGAGAAAGGTAGGTTGAAGCCAAATTGTGGAGGACTGTAATGCTACACTAAGAGATTTCTTTTTCTTCTAGAGTCACTAGAAAGAAATTCAAATTTTTGAACGAAGGCATAACGTGGCCAGATCCATTCATTAAACTTGTTGCTGTGGCTGGATCAGGGATAGAGAGGAAAATGTCAGGCTTGTATTCACGAAAGCTGATGTTCAGATCTCATATTTGACACCTTGTAACAGTAACTGAGGACGAAGTTTACTTAACTTTTCCAGCATCAGGCAGCCCTCTAAGATTTATCTGCTAAGCTATGGATAGGTGGGTAGAAACAGTTCTGACAGAGTTGTACAAACATGAAGGATAGCTTGGTTAGAAGAGATGGTAATACAGAGACTGGGAAAAAAGGCCATTATGCTCCAGAGAGCTGAGGAAGATTTGAACTAGAATTGTGTTAATGAGTGAGAGAATTACACTTGAGAGATTTTATATATATACATATAGGTGTGTATGTATTTAGAACATAAAATATAATATTTACAGTTATGCTTCCCCAAAATTTTGTCTTTAGATTAAATATCCCTAATACTTTTAAATGATCCTTATATGGTATGATCTTGAGGCCTTTACCCTTCTAATCATATTTTTCCCTCTGGATGTATAGATTTGAAATATATAAGCTAGAAGAGGGATATGAAGAGAAAGAGAAGAAAGGAGAAGAAAACTAATGTTTATTAAATACATCCTGTGTGCCAGGATATTTTTGGTAAAAATGTATGTTAGGTAAAAATAAGGACAAACAAAAGTGAAGTGTTAACTATTCTCAGAATGCCTACACTCTATTGGATTTATGAGACTTGTAAGGCATTTATTTAGAAATCATAAATGAAGTTGTGGGAATGGTTGAAATCAGTGTGGAGAGGAGATAGATGCATGAAGCCTTGGAGAATAACCATATTTAAGGGAATATCAAGGGAAAGGATCATGACGAGAAAGTTTTAAAAATGAGGAGGCCTTCCAAAGGTACTGTAATCTGCCTAAAGAATTAAAGGACACAGAGACTCTAGCTTTTGGGATAAGAACTTAATATTTGACAAAAACTGCTGGGAAAATTGGAAATTACTATGGCAGAAACTAGGTATTGACCCACACCTAACACTTTATACCAAGATAAGGTCAAAATGTGTTCATGATTTAAACATAGAGAATGATATTATAAGCAAATTAGAAAAACAAAGAATAGTTTAACCTCTCAGATATGTGGAAAAGGAAGGAATTGGTAGCCAAAGAGGAACTAGAGTACATAATTGAATATAAGATGGATAATTTTAATTATATTAAATTAAAAATGTTTTTTGTACAAACAAGACCATTGCAGACAAGATTAGAAAGGAAGCAATAAACTACAAAAAAAAAAAAAAAATTATATTCAAGGTTCTGATAAGGCCTCATTTCTAAATTATATAGAGAATTGACTCAGATTTATAAAAATTCAAGCCATTTTCCAATTGATAAATGATCAAAAAATATGAACAGACAATTTTCAGATGAAATTGAAAATATTTCTAGTCATATGAAAAGGTGTTGTAAGTCATTGTTGATCAGAGAAATGCAAATTTAAACAAGTCTGAGATACTACTACGCACCTCTTAGATTGGCTGAGATGATAGGAAAAGATAATGACAAATGTTGGAGGGGACATGAGAAAACTGGGACACTAATGTTGGAGTTGCTACCTGATCCAACCATTCTGAAGAGCATTATAAAACTATGCCTAAAGGGCTAGCAAACTATGAGTAGTGTTTCTACTAGGTTTGTATCCAAAAGAGATCATAAATAAGGGAAAGGGATCCACATGTGCAAAAATGTTTGTGGCAGTCCTCTTTGTAGTGGCAAGAAACTGGAAACTGAGTGGAGAATCAGTAGGAGAATGGCTGAATAAGTTGTGGTATATGAATGTTATGAAATATTATTGTTCTATAAAAAATTATCAGCAGAATTATTTTAGAGAAGCCTGGAGAGATTTACATGAATTGATGCTAAAAAATAGGAGATCATTGTACATGGCAACAACAAGATTATATGATGATTAATTCTGATGGACGTGGCTCTTTCAACAATGAGATGGTTCAGGCCAGTTCCAATGGTCTGTAAGGAAGAAAGCCATCTGTACCCAGAGAGAGAATTGTGGGAACTGAGTGGGGATCACAATATAGTATTTTCACTCTTTTTGTTTTAGTTTGCTTGCATTTTTTTCTTCTCGTTTTTTCTTTTTTGATCTGATTTTTCTTGTGCAGCATGATAATTGTGAAAATATGTATAGAAGAATTGCACATGTTTAACATATATTGGATTACTTGTCATCTAGGGGAGAGATGGGGGAAGGGAAGGAAAAAAATTGAAACAGGGTTTTGCAAGGATGAATGTTGAAAATTATCCCATGCATATGTTTTGAAAATAAAAAGCTTTAATAAAAAACAAATTTAAATATTTAAAGAGGGAGCATAATTTTATTGGTAACTACCTTAGTTCTTCATCTTCTTTTATGACAGTTTCTTATATCTTAACCTGGTGTTTTTACAGCACTTTCCTAATTCATGATGTGATATTCCCCCAAATGTACATTTGTAATTCATTTGTTAATTGGATATGTCAGGTGAGAGCTTCTATTTCTATTTTTGCTGAAAGGTACTAATTTAAAATTAGAATAGCTAGAATCAGAAGGTTATGCAAACAGATTTTACCAGAGTGCTGACTAAACCCTATGAAGATAGAAATGATAAATATTCTTTAAAAAACAACTCCGAATACTATGCTAAATAATGTTTTCCAGTTTAACTCTATTCTTTTGTTATGTCTTATTAAGGGTCAACTATATTTGCTGGTAACAGACCAGGGCTTTCTTACAGAAGAAAAAGTTGTTTGGGAAAGTCTGCACAATGTAGATGGTGATGGAAATTTTTGTGACTCAGAATTCCATCTGAGGCCTCCCTCAGATCCCGAAACTGTATATAGAGGGCAACAAGATCAGATTGATCAGGTAAGTCAGCTTTTTTTTTCCTTTTTAAAAATACCCATTACATTCAGATATGAGAATGTTTCCAAAGAATTTCTTTTCAGTTAAGATTTAATTTATTAATACAGGGCTGAGAAGTTAATTCACCTGTCATTTGTGTTACTGGCTTATTTATCTCTAAATTATAGAGAGGGTAAATTTGGTTGGGGGGGTAAAACATAAAATAGTAGAAATTTATTCCAACATTTCTGCTTAAGCTTCTGAGTATTCATATGTCAAGTGGAGAAACTTATGGATGAGTGGAATTTACATACCTGAATTAATTTGCACTTTTAAATGTTACCCAAGTGGTGAAGTGCCACTACCATCCCATCTTCTCCAGTAGATTCTAGACTCTCTATAATCCCTATTGTCATTAATCTTCAATTGCTCTCTGTCTCCTAGTGGCTTCTCTACTACAACCTTGTTTCCCCCATCCTCAAAAAATTCTCACTTGATCCATGTCTTTCCATTAGTTGCTGTCCTGTAGTTATCCTCTTTTTGTGTATAATGTCCTTAATAAAACCATTTGCATTAAATACCTCTCATTTTCTCTCTTAACTTTTTGCAGTCTGGCTTCCAATTTTATTCAATTGAAACTTCTCTCTCCAAAGTTACAAAAGATCCCTTGATCCTATAATTGCCAAATCTAATGGCTTTTGCTCAGTCCTTATCCTTCTTGTTTTCTCTTTGGACTTCTCCTTGATCCTCCCTAAGTTTTTGGAACACTGCTGTCTTCTGATTCTCTTCCTATCTGCCTGACCATTCTTTCTCAGTTTTCTCTGTTAGATTTCTATATCCAGTTATGCCAGATCATGTCTCTCAAAACCATGCTCTAGGCCCTCTTTTTTTCCTCTTTTTATATAATTTCACTTGGTGATCTCATCAGCTTTCGTGGTTTCAGTTACCAACTCAGTGCACCTTACTCTAAGATTTACTTGTCCAGCATTAATCTCTTCCCCATCACTAGTCTTTCATCTCCAACTGAGTATTAAATATCTCAAACTAGTAGATCTCCTGAACTCAACATGTCTAAAATGAAACATCTTTCTCCCACATATCCTTCCCTCTTTCTGACTTTCTTATTTGGAGAGTACCATCCAGTTATTTTGAGTACTTCTCAGTTTAGAGAAGTCCTGATCACCTAGGGAGTGAGCCTATTTGAGTCTTCCTCAGTTCCTTGCCCTCTCTCATACCTATATGCAATCAGTGGTCAAGTCTTGTCACTTCTACCAACATAATATTTCTTATACATCCCAGTTTCTTTCCTCCAATGCTGCCACCATGCTGGTAGGGGTCCTCATCACCTCATAACTGCACTGCTTCAAGTCTTTTCCCTCTCTACTCTATCCTCCACTCAGCTATCAAATTGATTTTCCTAGAACTCAGATTTGAACATATCAGTCCTCCACCAGCTCCCTGTCATCTAATAGAATCAAATGGAAAAAAAAAAAAAAAAACTCTGGCTTTTAAAGTCCCTTATAATCTTTCCAGTCTTCTTACATCTTAATCTTGATATACTGTAAGCTCCTTGTTACATCTCCCATTAGACACTTATCTCTCAGCTCTGGACACCAATTTATTCTTTGTATAATCTTGATTATACATAATTATTTCCATGCTGTCTCTCCATTCAACTGTGAGATGCTGGAGAACAAGGATTGTTTTTTGCTTTCCATTATGTCCCAAATGCTTAGCATAGTGCCTGGAGCATAACAGGTCCTCGATAAAAGTGCAATAAATGACTAGTTGGTTTGGGTCCATCTCCATTTTATTCATCATTTTCACAGAGTAGTTCAATAAGAAATGAAAAGCAAAGTACAAGTGATTTCATACTCTAAAACCAAAAAAATTTCAGTTCACAATTGATAATTTCTCCTACTTGTTATCTGTATATAGCAAAACAAATGTACACAATTTTTTTTTCAGTTGGGAATATAACACTTTTATTTATTTAGGCATAAATTCTTTTTGATTGAATTTTGATCTATGTTTTATTTTTGTTCTTTACTTGGCATGCCTCTACAACTCTGATTCTACAAATATGTAGTAAAAATTATTTTTATAAAGTTATAAATTTATGCCTCATTTATCTTATTTGAATTAAGAACTCTTTTCCTAATTAAAATCACTTATATCTGTATTGTAATAACTTTTGCATGACTTTTTATATATGATTAGTATTGTATCTTTCGCCTTCTCAAAGGATAAAGGAAAGGTTGAAGGAAGGGAGGTAATTCAGAACTGAAAATAAAATTAAAATTACCCTTTTTTTTTTTTTTGCTGAGGCAATTGGGGTTAAGTGACTTGCCCAGGGTCGGTCACACAGCTAAGAAGTGTTAAGTGTCTAAGGCCAGATTTGAACTCAGGTCCTTTTGACTTCAGGACTGGTGCTCAATCCACTACACCACCTAGCTACCAAAGTTATTTTTTTTTTAAATAAAGAGGAAAAAAAAGAAGTCCTCTCTAGTGTCTCCTGAATAATTTTCTTTTTATTTTAATAGAGACTTAAGCTCAATCAATATTTTTATACTGATGGTTATAATGCAGGCTTGGGATCTTACCTAAATTTATTAATTTTTAATTTTTCATAGTAAAAAAATAATAAGAGCACTGATATATTCTTGATAAGATTCTCATCTAACCTGAATAAACTTCATCTTTTGATACTGTAAGAACTAGAAGATAAGATTGTTAAACTTGCTGTTAATAAATTTTGAAAGATCACAAAGAACATGAAAAGGGCAAATATACCAATTTTCAAGAATGGAAAGAGAATAGAATCTGCAAGCTTTAGTCCAGTAAGCATGATTTTCATTATTGCCATAGTTCAACCATGTCTCACTTAAAATATGTTTTAAAATGAAACTGAATGATTTATAATTATAGAAAGGAGTTGACTATTCAATATGTGAAGGACTACTTGCCATCTGGGGGAGGGGATGGAGGGAGGGAGGGGGAAAATTGGAACAGAAGTGAGTGCAAGGGATAATGCTGTGAAAATTACCCTGGCATGGGTTCTATCAATAAAAACTTATTTAAAAAAAAAAAAGAAAAGAAAGGCGTTGAGAAAATATACCTTCTTGCTTCTTTTGCAGAGATGATGGACTACGTGGGTGACTGTTGTATGTATTTTTAAATTCATTTAATGTTATTTAATTTTTTTGAACTGTTTTTTTTTTCTTTTCCTTTTTTTATTCTTTGAGGAAGATTATATTCAGAAGTTAAGGTATTGGAAACACAAAAGATATCAACAAAAACGTATCTTTTTAAAAGGAGTGATTTGTGAATATTTAGAAAAGAAAATAATCACAAAGAGGCTTTCTGGTTTCATCATGAACAGGTCATGCTAGATTGTACATATATGGTTTTTGGATATCATCACTAAACTGGTAGATCAGGCAGTTTTGTAAATAGCCATTTATGTAGATTTTATCAGTGCCTAACACCTCTCTCACATACTCTGGTCTATACAAAAAATACTTCTAAGTAAAAAGGGCTATAAGCTATTTCTTATACACAATATTCCATTCTATGCATCATCATCATCATGCACTTCACCTTTTAGAATATCCTTATTCTTCCAGAATCCAGCTGTGCCATCTCCTAAGGTCTTTCATAACCCCACTACCAGCAGCTGCTAATGCCTTTTTCCTACATATTACCTCGTATTTATTTGATGTTTACATATTACCTCCCCTGATAGAATGTGAGTCTTTGAGGCAAGGACTTTTTCATTTTTGTCTTTATATATCCAGAACCTAACACAGAAAAAACAGTTAATGTTTACTGATGGATGTTAGCTATGAGATAATTATAGTTAGATGTAGTCAGAACTTGCATCCTTGCTACTATTGTTATGTATCTATTTCTTCTACCCTTTTTAGCTAAACTCCTTGAAAAAGCCATTAATAGCAGGTGCCTCCACTTACTCTCTTCTTAACTAACCCCTTACAATCTGGCTTCAATCTGATCATACCAGAGAAACTTCTCTTTCAAAAGTTATTTCTTAATTGCCAATTTTATTGCCTTTTTCTTAATTCTCATTCTCTTCTGTGACACTATGGATCATTCTTTCCTTTTGATACTTTCTTCTCTATACATTTTTAGGATCCCACTCTTCCCTGGTCCTCCTCTTACCTATCAGACCACTTATTCTTACTCTCCTTTTCTGGATCTTTATCCAGATCATTCTCTTTATTGCAGAACCTCAGAGTTTCCTCTCATTGCATCTAGAACCATATCTCCAGTCATCTTGATCTATTTCTTGCCACTAGACCCATATATATAGCTCTACAGGAGAGAATGAGGCAAGTGACCTTGCCCAGCCCTCCCTCACTTAAATCTAACGCTCTTGCATGTCATATCATCCCCTCCCTGATGTCATGGTCCTCTCCAAGAATGAAAGGCAAACAACAATAATAAATTGGGTCATCTTTTCTTTTCCCTCTTTATTATTTCAATTAGTGTTCTCATCAGCTCCTATGGATCTAGTTACCATCTCATTGTTGATCATTCTCAAATCTCCTTGTCTTAATCTACTTTCTTTACTGACTTTCTAAGTCTCACATCTCCAAATACCTTTCAGACATCTTGAACTTGGTGTTCAATAGACATCTTACACTTGACTGTCCAAAACTAGGCTCATTATTTTCACCCCAAACCCTTTCCCTCTCCTACTTTCCCTATTCTTGTAAAGAGGAGCACTATTCTCCTATTCTCAGCCTTCCAACCTATATATCATCCTTAATATTGTCTTCTTATCACTCTCTTTTGCCAAGGTCTGTAAGTTTCTCATTTGCAACATCTCTCAAATTTTTTCTTCTCAACCTTTTCTCTTCTGACACTGCCACCTTTTGGTTCAGGACCCTCAGCACCTCATGGCCGAACCATTGCAATAGCCTGTCAGTGAGTCTTTTTGCCTCACGTTTCTCCCTATTCTAGTTCATCCTCCATTCAGCCACCAAAATGATGTTCTTAAAACACAAATATGATCATGTGACTCCCCCACCCCATTTGATGAATTTCATTGACTCTCTGTGGCTTCCATACAAAATAGAAAATTCTGTGTTTGGCATTCAGTATTCTACCTTTTAAACTAGCGCCCTCACTTCCCCCTGCCTATTTATATTATGGCTTTTTATTTTTCCTAATTCATGCAAAGATAATTTTTAACATTCACCTCTCCAAAACACTATGTTCCAGATTTTTCTCTCTTCCTCCTCTTGTACCCCCACTCCTAGACAGGTTCAACAGCCACATATTTTTCAATCCAGAGAAACTGGCCCTCATGCTGTTCCTTGAGCAAAACACTCTTTTGGCTCTGGCCATTTTATCTGTCTTTTCTCCATGCCTGAAATGTTCTCCCTTCCTCATCTTCAACCTTACTTTCCCTGGCTTGAAATCCCAACTAAAATCTCATCTTCTACAGAAAATCTTTCCCAGCCTCTAAATCTCTTCAAGTCTCCTCACTGACTTGTGGCTCTCAATATCTCCAACTGATCCTCGCTGAGACTGAGAACTTTTTATATATGATCTCTTAAAGGTGTGAACCCAAAGGTTGATTCCTCCTCTGAGAGAGTGGGATTGTGGAGGTGTAAACTTGGATATCTCATACTGAATCCTGAAATCTCCCAAACTTGTGAACTAATGTGTGAGCTAATGTGTGAACTCTCAAAGGTGTAAACATAAGCATTGTTTCTATCAATTCTAGTGACTTAACACCTTGTTTCAAGTTCTGGCTCATAACAGAATATAGTGCTTAAACTGTGCGTTAAAGGAAGAAGGTTATGTTATGGGGTAGATGCAAGAAGTGAAAAATATTTCAAATTGAGGGATAGGTAGTGTAGAGGCACAGAAATAGAGTGCTATTCCTGAAGAATAGAGCCCAGGTGAAGTAAATCACAGAATATGAGTAATGTACAGTGAAGCTATGAAGGGCTTTAAAAGCTAAAAAGAAGTTCACATTTGATCTTAGAGGCAATAGGGAGCCAGTATAGGTGATTGAATAGGGGAATAACATGGTCAAATCTGCACTTAAGGAAAATTCCTGTGGTGGGAGTTTGCAGGAGGGATTGAAATAGAAATAAATTTGAAGCTGGGAGACCAGTTAAAGGAAACTATTGAAATTATCTAGGCAAAAGTGGTAGCTATATGAATAGAGAAGTAGTCAGTCGTGAAATGTGTTATAGAAGTAGAAAATGTAGGATTTGCAACTAATTGGGTTTGTGGAATGAGAGAAAGGATTCAAGGATAATATGGACATTATGAATTTAGGAGAGAAGCAAGATTTGAAAAGGGAAAAGGTTGGGGTAGCTGGGTGGCACAGTGGATAGACCCCCAACTCTGAATTCAGGAGGACCTGAGTTCAAACCTGGCCTCAGACACTTAACACTTCCTAACTCTGTGACCCTGGGAAAGTCACTTAGCCCCAGTTGCCTCAGGGAAAAGAAAAAAGAAAAAAAAGGGGGGGGGAAGGTTTAGGGGAAAAGAATGAATTGTATCTGGGGCATATGAAATATGAGGTGACTCTAAGACAACCAATCTGAAACAAGCCAATTTATTATTAAAATTATTATTAAAATTTATGGGACAAGCTGGGACTTATTGAGTGGATTTATTAATCGTGTGTGTGTGTGTGTGTGTGTGTGTGTGTGTGTGTGTGTGTGTAACCCTGTTAATTAAATTCATTAAAACTGATGGAGTCCTTAAGAAGAGAAAGTACGGAAGGAATAAAGGATCCAGGATAGTGTTTGGAATACACAGAATAAAGGGGTGTAATACCAATGATGAGCCAAGAAAGGAGACTGAGAAAAAGTGATGAAATGAAGTTAGACAATATTCCTATAAAAACTCAGAAAAGAGAGAATTCCAAGAGGAAAGGTGTTCAACAGTGTGAAATGTAGCATGTAAATTGAGAAAAATAAGAACTAAGGGACAAGGAAAGGAATTGGCAGTTAACAGAGATCACTGCTAACTTTGGAAAGAGTCATTTCATTTGAATGATAAGGTCTGAGGCTAGATTGGATTAGGGAGAAAATGTCGAATGAATATATAGCCCAATAGCTTCAGGGATGATAATTCTGGTGAAGGTTTTCTAACAGTGGCAGAGACAGGTATATTTGAAGTCAGTAAAAAAGGAATCAGTAATTAGAAGAAGTTAAAGATTTGAGAGAGAACAGAATGATTGAAGTTGCAATTTGTTGAAGAAATGAGTGGGCTCAAGGGCTTATGTAGAAAGGTTTGGCATCTAGCAAAGATAAGGGGAACTTCTTTTTCAGACTGGAGGAAAAGAGTTGGAGAAGAGGTCAAGAGGTTTTGAAATTAAGAGAAAGGGAGAAAAGAGAATTGAAGTCAATTTTTTTTTACACATTTCATTGGTCTAAATATATTCTGTAGTATCTCCCCAAATCTAGTTTGTGTAAAACTTATTTATGTTATTTATTCTGACTTTTTTTTCTCCAAGGAGTCTGATTTCATGGAGACAACTCTATTCATAGCCTGATCTATATTTCAACTAACATACAGTCAAATCTTAGCAAAATTTCATAGCTAATTGTGATAATTTTATTTGTTAGGACTATCTTATGGCCTTGTCTCTACAACAAGAACAGCAGAGCCAAGAGATCAATTGGGAACAAATCCCAGAAGGAATTAGTGATCTGGAGCTAGCCAAGAAACTCCAAGAAGAAGAAGATAGACGAGCTTCTCAATATTATCAGGAACAAGAGCAGGCGGCGGCGGCAGCAGCAGCTGCAGCAGCTGCTGCTGCAGCTGCCGCTGCTGCTGCACAAGCCGAGGTAAAAAATTAATTAAAGTAGTTAGTTTTCTGTCTTAAGTATGATTTTTTTAAAAGGGGAGAAATATGTTGCTTAGAGAATATTAAGTTAACATCTAATTAAGCATCACAAGTTATTAATTCTATACTAAGCTCCAAAAATCATTATCAGAAATTCCTCTTTTCCCCAAATTTTTTGTTAAATCATATATTCTACATCAGAAATTCCCTATTATGAAGCAATGATGTTAACTGCGTCTTTGAAACTAGTCAATTAATCGTACTATAAATCTAAGAGTCCTCTTAATATTTAGTCTGTAAATGTCTATTCCAATGTTCACTTTATAACTCCAGATTTACATGTTAAAATTTTCCAGGATTACATGCTCTCAATTAGTCTTTTCTTTCATATACTTCTACCATAGTTATAGTAGTTTTAATATTCTTATGGATGTTTTACTTGCATTTAGAGTCGAGATTTTTAACCTGGGGCTTCTTTATTTGTTTTTTGTTTTATTTTGTTATTTACATTTTGGTAATTGTATTTCACTGAAATTGATTTCCTTTATGTGTGTTCTAGAAAATATAACTGCATAACAACCAAATCACAAGAAATCTAGAAATTTTTTTTAACTAGAAAAATAATAGGATGCCTATGGGGGCAGAAATATCTAAACTCAGAAAGTGTTATAAAGGAAAGTGTGCTACTCCATTTGACACTTATTAGCTTATTAAAGTCACTGTATTACCCCTGGACAAATCACTTAATCCTGATTGGTTAACAAATTTAAGTAAATAAATCTATGGTTTGGCATTGTGTGAAATAAGTTAGTCTGGTGCCTATTATCAGTTCTTTAATTTGGAATTCTGTCCTTTGTTCATTTGCTTAAAATGAAGCGTATTTTATCTGAGAAGTAATTATTCAACTTTACTAAAAAAAAAAGTCAGTATCTTATAATTCCTTTAATTTCTTTTAATATTGTGATTTTTTTTCGAGATGACTGATTAAACATCATTTAAAATAATCAATATATCCTCCTATGCTTTATTCTTAATCTTTTTTTTTTTTTTTAAACTAAAGCAAGGCCAGCCAGCACAAGTAACTGCCTCTCCAGTAAGTGGAAGACAATCTGGGAGTAATGAACGTAAACGCAAAGAACCTCGGGAAAAAGACAAAGAAAAGGAAAAAGAGAAAAATAGTTGTGTCATTCTGTAACAGGGGTTGGATTCTGTTGGAGCCAAGTACTTGCCCTGAGAAACAAAACCATGGGATAAAGGAAGAAAAACCGTTCCATACCGTCTGTGCCTGATTACCCAATGGATTTTGTTCATGTTTTAAAAGGAAGAAGTTGCTACTTAGTTACAATCAAACTCTCAGAGTTGCACAGTGCACCCCTCATGAGGTGGATTTCCTTGTTACAAGTTGGAAGTGTCTGTATCATCGATCATGAAAAATACTGCACTTTGTAGCTGAACATTCAAATCATAGCAAGTTTTGTGTCATAGTGACATTTATTACTCATCAGTTAGTAAGCTATCTCATCTTCTGTTCTAACAATGAAAGGAGAGAATTGGTTTTGTCAGGTTCCTTCCTGAAATCAAACTGTTAACATCATAATTTTTAAAATTAATTTCCATCATGCTTTATCTATGACCAGGCCTTGATGTGAAAGCATTATTGTGTGTAGGAAGCTGGGCCTATCACTTCCTAAGTGCTCAGTGCTTCAAATGTTGAAATTAAAAAAAAAAAAAAAAACTACATGTTCTAATTTTAGTTAGAGTTTTTTTGACTGTTAAAAATGTAGCCTCACATAATTGAAATGGAAGGAGGGTGGCCAAAATGAAGATCTGTATTGCTTTTTCCCCACAATAGACAACTCAAGATACTCTAGAAATGATTTTGTAGTTCTGTGGAAGTTTATTGTTTTGATTTGGTTTAGTATTCGTAATTATAGGTAAATTGGACCACACAGTTCCTATTTATTGACCATGTAATAAGCAACTAGTGGGAGGAAACTAGAATGTCTAATAATAATAATCTTGTAGAAATGCAAGTGTAGGAATCCAGAATTAACTAATATCTGCCTTTTTTCATAAAAACCTTAAACCTTAACACTAAGATTATGTCCACTTGCCCATTTAAGCAAGTAAATATAAATATTTTTTTAAAATCATGAATAAATAAAAAGCACACTTCAGAATGGAATTTTGAGAGGTCCAGATACTCTTAGTCTGATGGAAAGGCACTCATTTGTAATATCACTGTCTTGTCTTATTTTAGTCACCAGATTAGAATTTTGGAACACTTATGTAGAAGCAATCAGATTTTCTAATTTATGGGAACCAAATAAATAAATATGTAATATCTAATCTTTATAGGATTCAGAAAGAAAATATTTGTTGAACTTTATTATGAGGGAATCATAAATTCTCCTATATTCCCAGATACAATTAAGGAAATAATTATCTTAATAGTCTTTTTAATAAGCTTTCTATGTAGCAGTTTGTTTTAGTCATTTTTGAAAAAATTGTTGCTGCTCCAGAAAGTGTTGCAATTCCCAGTGTAAGCCTGGGTAAGCACATTTACTTAAGAACACCATAAATTGTTAAAACATCCATCTGGAAAATAGCATTTCTGGTTTGGGAAGACGACAGACTGCTTAAAAGTAGTCTAGATTTTTAATGATTCCTTTAGCTACTACCATGATAAAAAACCAAGTGTAATATAATTTCTTAAGGAAATAGTAGAATCTTATTTATGGAAGAAATAATTCTCTTAGACAAAGTCCTGGGTCAAGCTGAATCATTAGTTTCTTCTATATTGCATATCTGTTGTGCATTACAGAGTTCACTGTACCTTCAACTTTGCTTTACTAACATGAACAGTTGAAGATCCTGTTTTGAATATAAAACTTTGATATACAATTTTTTTTGGAACTCTTAATAATTGTTGATAATTGCTCATACATTGATGACCTGATAAAAGTATGACATCATTCTCTGTAGAAGCAAACAGATTAACCTCCATCCCAATGCTGAAGCTGTCAAAGTTCTGCTTGATACTAAATTAACAAATACCATGGTTTATTTTCTTTACCCAAAGAGGATCATAACAGTGTGTCATATTGGAGTGACAAAAAAATTAGAAACAAGAAATTCAAGAAAATCCAATCTAATGTAGATTTTGCCAGAATCGTGTACTTATATTTATTTATTGCTTTTGAAAAAATAAATTTGTAAAAGTTAATCATTATCTTCTAGTTCTTTCCAAAGAAAATACTGCCATCCTACATTCCCACTGAAAAATTATTCACTTAAACCAGCACTGTTATTTTCAGAGTAATCTCAATGTATAATTAAAAGAAAATACTGAAAATTTTAATGAATTTGTTAATACCACAGTTTTATATGTATATATTTACAGGTTTTTCTTACATTCCTGAAATTCAGTTTGATGTATTAGAGATAATAATGATAAAAATATTCTTTTTGATTATAATAGAAGGTAAAGAGGGGAGAGAGGGAAATGATATCCTGTGCCATTAAGACAAAACAAACAAAAAAACTTTTCAGATATTATTCCCCTTCATTGAAGAGGTTATAGAGAATTTCAGAGCAACTCTATCTTAATTTTCATATTTTGTATTTTTCTCCACAGATGATTAGTATTCAGACATTGAGTTGCTGATTTGGGTCTTTGGATTTGATTAGTTGTATGTTGTAGTATTTCCCGGACAGCCTGAATTTGTACTGACTGAAACTCACTACCCTTCTGTGGATTACATCTTAAGAAAAATTAGAAGAATCTAAATACCTTAGTTTTTGATGCATGAATAGTCCGTTCTGCATATAAGAAATCTTTATCATCTCTGGCAAAAGAGGCAGGACAGAGAATGGACACAAAGCTGGGCTATCTTCTACCTGCAGATTTTCCTGCACTTAAGTTCCTCTCACTGTGTAATGCAAGGCAAACAGACAGGTTTCAGAGTTTCATGTGTATGTTACAAGCATTTAAATTCACTTTATAGTTTTATCTCTAAGAATCTTACATGTATATGTATGTTTATATATGTGCATACATATGTGTGTTTACATGCATACATCTCTTAAAACACCCTACACCCAGAGAAAACCCAAGTCCAAATTGCAGTAAACATCATGATTCACTGGCTAATATTTATATCGGTTACAATTCATGCTTGGGAAGTGAGAATTTCCATGATACAGATGAGTATAATTAGAGTGAGGCTTCAGTTTACAGCTAGGATTTGGAATGTATCTTGTTTTCCTTGTTGTACTTTCTGTGTCCTCATCTATTTGTCCTGTATTTGGAATAGAACTCTTCCCTTTTAATCCCAATCTGCTCAAATTTTGTTGATATTAGATTAGCTGGCTGATATTAATCATTTTGGACTTAAAAGCCATAACATGATTATGTGGATTGTTTGTTTTGATTCCAAGCATTTTGTTTATGAGTCATAAATCAGAATTCTATTTACCTAGAGATAGAGAGCCTTATTGTGTAGGCAGGCTTAAGAAAATCTGTGCAGAAAGTTGAACATAGACTGGGAAAGGGAGGAGGAGTCCAAGTAGATTTCATTAGAGCTGTCATAAAACTGCGAAAAAGATTCATGATTATTTCCAGAGCGATTCTTAAACAGTCATGACTTTTAGTAAAAATACATTTTGTACTGCCTTTCAAATACTTGTTTTAATGTTTTCCTGTTTGATGTGCCAGGTGATTCAAAGCCCACAAAAAAGAATTATATGCTTAGAGTTCTTTGTTAAACATGCAGTAGTTTAATTAAAAATTTGATGTTAAAACTTTCTAGTATCTGATTTAATTTAATGAGCCACCCAGAGTATCTGTACAGTTTTGTAGTAGAGAAAGAATAGTTTAGCCTTTAACAAAGCTGAAGATTTAGAATCCTGAAGTGTTTGGGTTCTAAAAAGTAGCTTCCTACCTTTTTTTGGTCAAATAGATAGACTTCCTGTGCCTCAGTTTTAATTTACAAATGGAAAAAATCTTTGTCTTTTGGACCTATGAGTAAATGGCACAGTATAAGCACAAAGTATTATTTATAGAAGTCCACATGTATTGTGTACACTTTTAACTGAAGTGCTTTTTGAGAACCATTTTCCATTCAACCATGTCATTTTGGAGTAAAATTGCTTGCTGAAAGATTTGTTTCCAGGTCAACTTTTTTGTGTAGTTATATGTGTTGTATTATCTTCTCTTGTTAAGATGTGGTATCTCCCTAAAGTATTTTTCAGAATGCTTTTATACTGTGAAAGGTGCGGTGAGAGATGGGTCTTGTCAAAACAGGTGCATCTGGTGGAAAACATTTAGCAATCTATTTTTTATTCAAATCTCTTTCATAGATTAAAAAAAATTAAATTATGTATACCTGCTGTCAATGGAATAAAGTCATCAAGATTCAAGTATGTGTTTATGAATTTTTCTATAAATAGAAAGACAACCATCTCTCTTCACTTAGAGACCTTTGGGGATTTGGCTGCCCCATATTCTTCAAGTGCTCTCATTCTCATTGTTATTTCTGATGATTGGTGTAAAATGTTATTTAATAAAGTGTGGTTAAATTCTTGGGTTTTTTTTTTTTTAAGTGACTGCAGAGAGAAAAACAACTTAATGGAATCTGATAATTCTTGCTGAATCCTTTAATTGGGCCAAATAAGTTTTCAGTGAATTTCTAAACTAAAACTAGTGTCATAACTTGATATTCTAATGTGACTCCTAATAATGATGCTAATTTAGTGTTCAGCATTATTTGAAGTGCTGGGAAAAAACTTAAATTACAAAAGGAATTAGGTAGTTTAGAATACATATCTATGTTTATTAGTCTGCTCTATTCACAATAAGAAATACAATAGTAATATTTGTTTAGATAGGAATTAACAGATTATCTTTTCTTTGCCAAAGAAATAAGATAACTTTCTGCAAATAGTACTAATAAAAATATTCTTTATTTGTTTTTACTTTGATCACAACAGAAAACTTCTAAACCTATGGTGACTGAGTGATCTAGGATAAAAAAAACACTGGACCAAATTGTTGGACGTTAGCCTTTTTAGTTTATATCTGAGTACTGAGATTCAAATTAATGCATCATTTAGTTAATGTTGATATTGCCTTTGATAGGAATTTTTCTTTCAACTTCTTATTTCTAAATCATCTGTCTCTCTTATAAATTAGATTCAGAAACAAAGAAGGTAAGAATTATAAGACTGCAGATTTAAAGTCAGGCTCAGATCTCTGTTCTATTATCATGAAAAGTGACCTATGCTTCCTTTCTTTATAATAACCTACAAGGGCTTGGTACACTGCTGCTATAGTTAGGAAATTCAGATACCAGTACAGGAGTAAAAAGTTTGAGTATTTAACCACTCTCTCTGTAACAAAAAATATATTGTCATTTTACTCAAATCGGGAGCATAATTACTAGTGAACAAATATTTCTGTTGGACCTTAAATTAATACCATTTCTATCACTATTTTGAAGTTGTTTCCATTCATAGCAAACTTTATGTTCATCTTTACTTGAAAAAGGAAAAAAAACTTCTTTTTTTGATCAGGGATGCTGTCTTCATCTTAAGGCTAGGGAGAAATGTGATACATTTTTGGGTAAGTTGATGCCCGTTTTGTTAAATTTGAATGGCTTTTTTTTTCTTTTAAGTAAAGGTAAAAGCAGAGAACTGTTTTTGTTTTATTTTGGTTTCACTTTAAAAAAAAAATACACATTTTAAAATGCAGAATTCAAGGAGGCAGTCTTGGAGCACTGTAGTGAGAGCCTTTCTGTCTAAGTATTCTAACTAATGGAATAGATTTTTGAGATCCATTGTCATTAATGTGTGAAGGATATATTACAATCTAAACCATAGTTTTAACAGATTCATTTTGTTATAAGTGACCACTTTGTTATCATGTATATAACCCAATTCTAGAGGTGGATAATGTGATTAATGATTCAGCAAGACACTAATAATGATTCACAAGATCCCTCAAATTTACCCTCAAGATTTATCCTCAAAGATCTCTCCCTAAATTTTTGAAATTCAACTAAAAGCCAGTTTGTTTCAAGTTTTTCCTTCTGCAAGACACTTGGAAATTTGCTATGGCACACTTTAAGAATTGCAAGAGGGGATAGGATAAAGATAGTAGGGATGAAAAAGTGAGGGATGGAGTGAAAAGTAAACAGTTGCATTTTTTTTCCTCATCTCTGCTCAGTTCATTTAGATCAAGAAACTTCTATGATATACTAAGAAGGAGGATAGGGGGCTTTCTGATACATAAGCCACCACACATTTCTCAAAGATGTTAGAATTTACATTGTTTAGATCAAAATAAGCATTAATTTTTCATCATCTAACTCCTCTTAGTTTCTCAAAAACCTTGACCCATACTTCTGAAACTTCTGCTTTGAATTTCCTTGAGCTAATTATAATCTCAATTAAACTTTAAAAAAAACTCAATCCTAAAGATGACCTATAAGAAAGTGCTTTCTCTGAATTCTTTCCAGAGTATCTCTCAAAGTTGGGCTGAAGTTCTGACAGAATTTTCCTGTTCTAAATATTAATTGTTCTAACATCTACATCAGACTAAAGTGAATAATAGTAAATGTCTTGTTTTGCTTTTTGAAGCATATTCCTTTTTTAAGGCATATTGAACACAGATTGAAATGTATAAAATCATAACTCCTGTGACTGCAAGGATTATTCAGTATTGAAACTTAATTTCATGTTTACTGTTGTAACAGAGATAGTCATTGTTAGATAAAATGTTGGATATTTTGTAAATATAACTTAAAATTGTAACCAGTGAATAATATCTTTAGTATTTTTTATTATAGATTATATTTTATTTCAATAAACTTTGATATTGAGACCAAACAGCCTTTTTGCTATATACATAATTTCCTATCAAGTACTTAGTTTTAGATGCTATTGCACTCTGGTTTCTTATTGACTGTCATATGAGGATTTAATACTCATTATGATTCTATTTCAGTCATTTGTGACTAAGCTAGTCAATATGTAAGCATAGGAAAATCACGAATAAGGGTTGCCTGTTTGTGGACAAGATCATGTGAATCTAGGTAGCCTGTTAACTTTCCAAAGGTTCTGACTTCAAAGTATCCTGGCATCACAGACCTAAATCATTTTATCAGTGCTATCATGTCCAAAAACTATGAAATCCATTCTCTTCAAATTATATTTAGGATGCTCCTTTTGATTCCTAGTTTTAAAGTATTTGATTTCAAAGGAAATTATGAGAATTATTTCCGCAGATTCTCCTAAATTCACTGATTCTTTTTGAACATGTTAAATCAAAAGCCTTTTGATGCTGCAAGAGTTTTCTATACGAAAAGCAATGAATAAGTTAACACATCAGCAACCAGCAGTAGTGGATTTGTAATAGGACATATATTTTGTGTGAAGAGGAAAGAACCCAAAAGACTGACATTATAAGGAGTTAATAAGGAATTGCTTTTTCATGAGAATGAATCCCTCCTGAAGTAAATTTTAGTAAAGAAAGATTAATGTTAAAATCAGCAAACAAAATCACATGAATTTCAATTCACATTCAAGAGAGAGATCTGGACTATAGTTGCATAATTGGTTTCATTTTAAAGATGGCTTATTTTGATGACCTGCGTTCAAATTTTTCTCTTGGTATTTAAGTTCTGTAGATAATGACATGCAAAACCATAAGTTAATTATATAAGTAAATTTTTTATTTCACACTAAGCTACAGCTAATTTGAGCAAAATATACTATAGGTAATATCTTTCGTATTTTCTAGGCACTTATTCCATTTCCCAGACAGCAGAGCTAAATGTCCACCTCCCTCCTGTTTTACTTCTCCTCTCACTCTCCTACCATCATCAAAATTGCTCTCTTAGGTTTCATATAATTTCCCTTGTTTTCTGTGTGGATAAGTCCCACAAGGGGCAGAGGTGGGTTGTTGCTTCACTGTGACAAAACATCAGAGGAGGAATATCAATTCAAGTCAACTCCAGGTCCACACTCCCTCTCAGCAGTTAATGCATGTTAATGTCACCAAAAATGAAGTTTGCTTATTAAGTTGGAAGACTACTCTGAACTATGAGGACAACCTGGAGACCTAATGGCTTGATTGCAGTTTTCTTAAGAGGTACAAATCTTAATTAAATGAACTCCACTGGTTGAATTGAATCTACCCTAAATGCAGGATTCTGGTTTTCTGACATCACTTAGCACCTTGACACCCTAATCTAACATTTTTTAATGTTTCACTTTGTGTTATTCTGAAATTGAAAAACATCACCAAGCTTGAACTTTGTCAGATTCAGAGAAGGGAAGTAGATTGTCTGTGAAACCACAAATCTCATTACACACAGCTTTTTTTCCTAGCTTATAATCAATTCATCACATGCTTGTCTCCATTGCTCTCTGAACCTCTTTCTGTACTCTTGGGTATCTTAAAAACTACTTGGTTTACATGAACTGATATCAAATGAAGTGAGCAGGACCAAGACAACATTGTACACAGTAACAACAAGATTCTGTGATGATTAACTGTGGACTTGGCTCTTTTCAACAATGAGGTGATTCAAAGCAATTCCAATAGACTTATGATGGAACGAGCCATCCACATCCAGAGACTGCTGGTTCTCAATAAACATGGGGACTGAATGTGGATTACAACATATTTTCACCTTTTTTGTTATTTGTTTGCTTGAGGTTTTTTCTTTATAGTGTTTTTTTCCCTTTTGAAAAAAAAAATTTTTTTTTGCTCAATGTGATGAATATGGAAATATCTTTAGCAGAATGGCAACATTTACCAATATCAGATTGCTTACTATCTTGGGGAGGGGGGAAAAGGGGAAGAGAAGAAAAATATGAACACAAGGTTTTGCAAAAGTTAATGTTGAAAACTATCTTTGCATATATTTGGGAAAATACCATCAAAATTAAAAAAAAAAAAAACTACTTAATTGATCCTCTTTTCATTTTCTCTCCCTTGGCTTTAGCTCTCTCTAGCTCTTTTGCCCCCAGTTCTCCACCTCCCACTCCACCCTTAAAAGGAAACCCCTCCTTATAACAAATTAGCATAGTCAAGGAAATCAAATTCACATATTGATCATATCTGAAAATGTCTCAGTCTAAACCTCAAGTACATTGCCTTTGTCAAGAGATGGGAAGAATGCCTCATGATTATGAATGGGACTGATTGGATGAAGTATTTCTCAGCATTGAGTCCCATGATCTCTGTTTCCAAAGCTGGGATCCTGGGAGGGGAGGGTCATGTGATCTCTGGAGGGACGAACTTTGAACTCAGATGCAGGAAGTTAGTGAAGTTGCAGGAAGTAACCTGTGGGAGGCAGCCAGCATTGGTCACTGTTGGTCAAGAATGGTTACATCCTACATCTCTCAACCTTGAGATCAGACTCTCAGCCTCCCTTTGAAGAATGGGCCTAGGTAGGAGAGACACTCAGATAAAAGTCTTTGAAGATGAAGCCTGCGTAAGAGAGAGCCAGGTAACTCAAGCATGCTTAGTCCATAGTGGCACTATCTGTTAATGTGCCCTTGAACTATTCTTGTGGGCCCTGGGATCATCAAGCCTTGGATGATCCAGATTAAGGATCTGGAAAACCTAGAGCAGAATTTTACTCTGATCTGATAATTTGATAGGGTTATTTCCAAAAGTTTAATTTTTTTTTCAGAATGAAGAATTATTGTTAAATATGAAGGGTTCTTTTATGTGGAAATAGGATATTTTGTGAGTTTTAATCGTATTGAGTCATCTTAAAGTTGTACCATTAAAGGAACTCTGAGAATAATAGTTTTTGCCTTTGTCCCTTTGAAAATGTTTTTGTTATGGACAATATGCAATTTGGAATTTTTCTATATATTGGGTATTTTAAAAGCAAAATGATTTGTGTAATGTTGAACTTAGAACCACTTACTTAGATATAAAAGATAAACTGTGAACTTTACAGGATGAATCTCTTACTGTGATCCTTAAGAGCTAGATTCATCGGCAGCTTTGATTAATGATAATTGCTGTAGGAGATAAAATCTCTTGGGATAGCAGTTGATATTTTTTTGGAGTTTTAAGTTCAGGTATGATTGTCTGGATAAATCACCAAGCCAGTGATCCACCATCTGAAAGGAAAATGCCATAAGTTTCTCAGAAGAAATTGTTACAAGTGGAAGTTAGTATCTGAGAGTGAATTAGAATGACAATCGTGGCCTCTGCTGAAGATAGGATCCTTCTGACTCAATTTCGCAGTGGTGTTCTTTTGAATGAGAACCCATCTGAGTTTGGCTTAAGGTGAAATTGATAAAAATTAGGACAGTTACCTGAAGTAAAACTGCTTTAAGGAAATCATGTCCCTGATTTTTTCTCTATAGCAAATATGTATAATCAGAGCAAGTGGTCAATGGAAGATATAAAAAACAATGCAAGTATATAGATATTTTAATTTGCAGCCCAGCCTTGGAGGACTTTCTGGTTGCTGATATAACATCTTTGAACTCTTTTGCTTCCTGGGGTTAGAGTTTTTGTTTATTGAGAAGCAGCAGACAATCTTATCATGCCCTGATTAGTTGGGTTTTTTTGTTTTGTTTTGTTTTGTTTTTAAATAAGTTTTTATTGATAGCACCCATGCCAGGGTAATTTTTACAGCATTATCCCTTGCATTCACTTCTGTTCCGATTTTTCCCCTCCCTCCTTCCACCCCCTCCCCCAGATGGCAAGCAGTCCTTCACATGTTGAATAGGTTACAGTTTATCTTAGATATAATATATGTGTGCAGAACCGGACAGTTTTCTTGTTGCACAGGGAGAATTGGATTCAGAAGGTATAAATAACCCGGGAAGAAAAACAAAAATGCAAGCAGTTTATATTCATTTCCCAGTGTTCTTTCTTTGTGTGTAGCTGCTTCTGTCCATCCTTGATCAATTGAAACTGAATTAGCTCTCTTTATCGAAGAGATCCACTTCCATCAGAATACATCCTCAAACAGTACCTGATTAGTTGTTGATGAAAGGTGGAGCTAGGTGCTTGGGGGTGCTTGGGGTCTCTGTTACACCCATTCTAGACCCCTGACTTATTGAAAATCTATACTCACTTCAAATATGTTTTTCATGTTTTGCGTGATCATGGGGGGTGGGGTGCCCTACATGGAAAGAAAAGGAATTTTTGACAACAATTCCCGATTAAGTATGCAGAGAAAACAATTACTGCCAGGTTTCTGTTTCTTAAATGAAGGGGAATTCATTCCAGGTGAAGGGAAGCTGCCCATGTTGCTGATCATTTGCCCCTGACCATGGCAACTTTCATTTCCCTACTCCTGCATTCCCTCATATAGCTCCCAGGCAAGTAAATTCTGAAAAGGGCCTACACATGTGCCCCTTGCAGGGACTTCAAACTGGTTTGTTTTGTTAACATCTGTACTAATTGGGTAAAAACCTTCCCTTGTAAGGCTCTAGGGTATTTTGCTGGGAGAGATCACACTCACTGAAGGGCCCCTAATCCTTTCAGGAAACAAAAGCAAGAATTTGGAAAAAAAAACATTCTTTGGTTATCTATCCTAGGAAAGCTGTTTGGATGAGAGGCATTTATGATAGCCTCACCCCATCCCCACCCTACCCTATCCCCGCCTCTTTCTGGGTGGGTTTCCTGGTTACTGTCCCTAGTAAGCACTATATTAATTCTACTTTTGTTTATTCTTTCTCTTTTACTCATATTTAGTCCTTGCATTTTAATCTACTTGTAGAAGTTGCTTCTTCCAGACTCTTGACTCATGAAATTCCAACCACTTGGTCAACCTGAAATCATCTGATTCTGACTCTCAGCATCGGAAGCTGCTACCACCTCCTACAACTCACTTGTCTCTCCTCTCAGTCTGGACCCCACTGGGCAGGGCCAGCTCTACTGCCCCTTGCCAGCCTGAAGCAGCTTCAGAAGATGATGAGACCTTTGTCCCTTTGTCCCAGATGAGGCTGGGTCTGGACTGCTTGAGGTGGGGAAGATGGGACAATGGCCCTGAGGCCCCGGGGCCTCCACAGTGCTGTGGTTCTATGGCTGCCAGAGACCAATCTGTTTGTCTGTGATACTGGGTTTCCAAGACAGACAGTGGGAGTTGGTGGAAGCGGGGTCTGATTCCTGCTCATTATTTTAAGCAGTGTTCTATTACCCATTTGCTTATGCACTTAATTTTAGAGCAATTCAAGATTTAGCAGAGTTCTGGAGTAGTTAAAATGGTTTCTGAAAGCTTCCATTGATATGCAGGTATTGGTTCTAAATAATAGAGGGTGGGTTATAGTTAATACTAGAGAGGAACCAGCCTGAAGGTCTAGATGCCCCAGCAGAAGATATATATTGGGGTGAGAAATCATCAAACAGATGAAAATGAGGGGGGACTGAATGGGACCGATTGGATGAAGTATTTCTCAGTATTGAGTCACATGATCTCTGTTCATATGATCTCTAGAGGGATGAACTTTGAACCCTGGGATACAGGAAGTTAGTGAAGTTGCAAGAAGTGACAACCTGTGAGTGACAGTCAACATTGGTGACCATTGATCAAGGATGGTTATGTCCTTTTAGTCTATCCAATGAGAAGGCTCTGGTCTTTTGCTTTTAAGTCCTGGACAAGCCAGAAGCTGGCCAGGTTCCAGAAGCACATGGCGGGAGTTGGAATGGCTCCTAGGTGTGTCTGGGTCTCTCCCTGAAGGGATTAAATAAATCCGCTGCAGGGAAGGGGGTCTTGCACCCGTTCCATACAATTGGTTCTCAGGAGTCATAATTAGCCATCACATTGATCAGGCTTGAAGATTTTCCAGGAGTTCAAAAATTATAGTTGAGATTCAGAAGAAATCTTCACATTGTGACTTATGGCTTTATTATGATGTTTATTATATATTCTTTTGTATAAGTTATTTGTGTATATTTATCTTCTTTACATTCTTTGAAGATATAGAATTTGTCATATTTATTTTGTAGGCCTCTGGTAATACTGCACATTCCTAGTATACATTAAGAAATCAATATATATTTGTTGAATGAGTGGATGGATATATCATTATATCCCCTTGTAAATTATAATTCATTTTACTTATAATCCATATTTTTTTCTTTTAACTTTCTCAGTTCTTTTTTTTCTTAATTGAAGCTTTTTATTTTCAAAACATATGCAAGAAAATTTTTCACCCTTTCACCCTTGCAAAATCTTGTATTCCAATTTCTCCCCTTTCCTCCCCCACCCCCCAATATGGCAACTAATCCAATATATGTTAAACAAAGTAAAAATATACATATGTATATGTAATACATATGCATATGTATTTATAATTATTTTGCTTCACAAGAAGAATCAGATCAAAAAGGAAAAAAAATGAGAATGAAAATAAAATTCAAGCAAACTAACAAATGAAGTGAAAATGCTATGTTGTGAACCACACTTAGTTCCCACAGTCCTCTCTTTGGGTGTAGATGGTTATCATCACAAGACTATAGGAATTGGCCTGAATCGCCTCTGTGGAGAAGAGCCACATCCATCAGAAATGATCATCATATAACCTTGCTGTTGCCGTGTATAATGATCTCCTGATCCTGCTTATTTCATTTAGCATCAGTTCAGTAAGTTTCTCCAAGCTTCTCTGAAATCATCCTGCTGGTCATTTCTTACAGAACAACAATATTCCATAACATTCACTTATGATAATTTATCCAGCCATTGTCCCAACTAAGCCCAAATTATTTATAGTAGCTCTTTTTTGATAGCAAAGAATTGGAAATTGAGATGCTTACCAATTGGGGAATGACTGAATTTGTGATGAAATACTATAGTGCTATAAAAAAATTAGCTAGACATTCAGAAAACCTAGAAACTTAACATGAACTGACGTAAAGTTGTTGTGTCCTGCTTTCTAGAGCTTCAAAGTTGGGGTGACAAAACATATTGTGCTTTCCAGACTGCCCCTGACGGGATAATTAAAATATACCATCTTAGTGGAGGAGTGATGAGGCAGGACTCCTGAGGATGGTGGAAATATGGAGTCCATTTATTCCAAGGTCTTCCCACTTTATATATTTGTATCCCGTATAATACCCTTGTGTAAACAAAACAACACTGCATGTGCTAAGTATATACTGTACATGTAGGACCACATAAACAACTTGCTATTGTGTGTAGATGTCTCTTTGCCACCTGGTATCACTTTGCTTCAATCACAACACAGGTTGTCTGCCCCTTGACTTCTCAGGAAGGTGGAGAGCCCTTAGGAGAGATGAGGAGCCAAACCAGACATTGTTAGCAGTTTCCCTCTGAGCAGAAGGGTTTTATACCTCACCCAGAGTCCCCCACTGTCTATGACCCTCTACATAAAGTGAAATGAGTAGAACCAGAAGAACATTGTATACAGTAACAGCAACATAGTAAGATCAACTGTGAATGATTTAGCTATTCTCAGCAATACAATAGTCCAAGACAACTCTGAAGTTGAAAGAATTGATGGAGTTTGAATCCAGACTGAAGCATACTTTTTTAAAAAACTTTTTTCTTAGTATGTCTAATATGAGAATGTTTTGCATGATTATACATACATAATCTATATCAACTGCTTGTCTTCTCAATAGGAGTGGAAGAGAATTTGGAACTCAATTTAAAAAATGAATGTTGAAAATTGCTTTTATATGTAATTAGGGGAAAACAAAATATTTTTAAAAAATCTTTTCTTTGTAAAGTGCATAAAAGGGCAAGAATTAAATTAATTAATTTAGAGGATCCACATTTATATGAAGATTCCTGGATGTTTACAAATGGTGTGTGTATGTGAAATGATCAAAAAAGTATACTAAAATAATGCCAAATTAAGAATATAAATGCACTTTTAATGTGTAATTTTTGTATGTTGAGTGGTATATGTAAATCTATATTTGTAAAGATAGATATTTATAAAAATAGCTTTTGGTTGAATTAATTAGGTGCAGTTAATTGTCTCAACTTTTGAAAGAACTTTTATAACATTTGGAATCAAGTAGGACAGGCATTTGTTGCCATGGATCAGAAAAACAACAAAGACAATGAAATTGGTTGTGAATTTTACATTCGTTAAGATACACTTTCCCTTTAAAAGCAAAACAAAACAAAATCAAAATCCAATTCTAGGCAAGGCCTAAGAAAATGGTTTAAAAACACAACTAAATACAAATGTCATCATCCCCATTTTACATTTGAGGAAACCAACACAGAGAAGCTAAAGTAATTTGCTCAGAGTCACAAAGAGAATGAGTCAAGTCAATAAGCTTTTATTAAATGCTAACAATTTGCTAAACAGTGCTAAGTGCAGGGGTGAGAGGGGGCAGTCTTTGCATTCAAATAGTGAAAAATATTTAAAGGAATGCAAGAAAACCATGGCCGGAGGAGTGAAATCAAGAAAAGCCAAGAGAGACAAACAGCCAGTTGTAATGGAATGAGCATGAATGATCTGGATTCTTCCTCAAAAATCAAGATTTGGGGAAGACTCATTAATTAGAGAAGATGGCTTAAGAAGTGGAGAGATCTTCCAGGTGAGGGTAGCACATGGGAAAAGGCATTTTCCATTATGAAAAGTTTGCTGAGGCCTTCTGCAAAAAGCATAAAATATCTGGTGATACAGTAGTACAATCATATGACTATTCTGAAGGACTTAAGATGAAAAATCCTATCCACATCCAGAGAAGGAACTAATTATGTCTGAATACAGATTGAAGCATTATCTTTCTCTCTCTCTTTTTTTAAACTTAATTTTTCTTAAGGGTTTTTATTTTCATTAGAGTGGGAAATCTGTTTTCCTTCACAACTTGACTTTTATGGAAATGCTTTGCATATCTTCACATGTGGTTTAATTGTGGATGGGGATAAGGGAGAAAACCTTTTGTACCACAGCTCCCTTTTATTGTCCTGACTCAGTTTCCCTAAATTGTTCTGCCTCAGTTCCTAATTGTTCTGCAATATCACCCCTCCCTCCTAATCAGGATGATGCAGATAAGGAGAAAGACTTTCTATCTTAGACATAATGACTCCAGCCCTTCCTTATTTATCAGGATGTTTCCTCTCACCCTGTCAGAACCTGACTGATAGTCCCATTTGGCTCAGTACTCTGATTCCGCTCCTGCCTCGGTCTACCCCTGTAGCCGAGCGACATGTATATATATGTCAATGAGAATTCACATTGTTTGCTGGATTCTTGGAGAAGATAGTCTCATTCAGCCTTGGGACAAACCATGGATCCATATGGTCCCAGTAAATCTTTCTCTTTCAAATAAAATATTAAAAACTCTCCAATCTCCATCTTGTCTCAAGTTTCTCTGACATTACAAACTTAGAACTCAAAAATTAAAATGAAAATTGTAAAGAAAGACTTGTTTTGAATGTAACTGTGCGAAAAATACCAAATAAATGCTAAACAAAGTACCAAATAAATAAAATTAAAACACTTAAAATAATACATATGGAGCTCAAATGACCAAAGTACACAAAATATTTGTAATTTATGCAAATAAATTTTTAAAATGAAAATGACTTGAATAGCTAAAGGAATATTCAGTGCTCTTAAATGAGTTATGGTCCCTTTAAGAAACTATTTTCTATTGATCTGTGATCCCTTTCAGATTTTCAGCTCCCCTCCCCCCCACCCCCCTTCAGCTGAGGCATATCCTCCCCAGTCCAGGATGCCAGAGCCTTTGATTCAATTACAAATCCCCGTCAAAAAGCATCCCTTTGAATTCCAGTAGGAAATTCTGGCTCTCCCAACCCCCACTAGGTCTGAGCCAACTCAGGCTGTCCCACCCCCCCCCCCTTAAGACACCTAATATAATAGCTTCCATCAACTAAAAAGGGACCTTGGCAGCTCCCTTTGCTACCAGGACCTTCTGTCCACTGAAAACTGCATTCTCAGTGCAAACCTCCATTTTCCACAGATCTCCCCGCTGGAATATTCTTTTCCAGTGTTATGCTCTCTTTACCCTCACCTATTTCCTTAACCAGACTTATCCCTCTCTGTCAGGATTTCTAACCTTACTTCCCAATCCCTTTAATAAACCTCTTTTATCAATCGTTTTCCGGTTTGTAAATTCCTTTACAGAGAATCTTTGTTCTGCCAGAAAGGAATCCCCAATACTCCCTATCCTTGCGCCAAATCTCAAGGGGGTACAGGGGAGGCAAACCACTCAATTTGGTTCCCTGAACCCCAAACCTGCCACTAGACCTCATCATTTAATTCCCTGACCACCAGAAACTCTAATCTCATTTTGTTCTTAAATCTAGACCTTATCACTATCAATGTTAATTTACAACTTTTTGATGTTACATCAATAAAATTGTGAAAGGAATCCTTTATAAAATCTGATAAAACATTCCTTCAGGAAAAATAAAATATGTAGAATATTAAGGGAAATTATGAAAAGAGAGAAAGTGGGAATAGCACATCCGGACCTCAAACCGTATTATAAACTAACAGTTATTAAAAAACATTTGGTAATTGTTTAAAAAAAAAATTAAAGTAATAGATTTGTTGTGGTTGTTCAGTTATGTCATGCCCAAATCTTTGTGACTTCATTTGTTGTTTTCTTGGCAAAGATATTGGAGTAGTATATCATTTCCTTTTCTAGTTCATTTTACAGATGAGGAAACTGAGGCAAACAAGATGAAGTGACTTGCCCAGGGTCACACAACTATTAAGTGCCTGAGCCCAGATTTGAACTCAGGAAGATGTCTTCCTGACTCAGGACTAGTTAACTTTACCCACATGTTTGCTTGATGAGGTTCAAATAATCAAGAATGCAAAGAATTCACACAGTCTGAACATCTTTTGAGTGAAGGGGAAAAAAGCTTTATTATGATGCCAAAAGGCAGGCAGGTTGCTAATGAACTCACCATTGTGAAGCTTAGTAAATGGACAAAGTTCCTAAAAAGGGCAGGGAGGAGAGAGGAGAGAAACCTATAGTAGGAAAGGACTCAAAACAAGGTATGCTAACTGTGGTAGTGGTTTGCCTTATAAAGTTGCCTCAAAATAACCTCGGGGCAATATCTATAGCTTGGCCTCCAGATTGTATACAGTAACTGTGGGGATGAGATAATTCTGTCAAAACCTCTCCCTCATTCCTACCTAAACATTTCACTGCTAGCAGAGACATGGCTTTGTCCTGGCATCTTATTCACCCCATCAGAGCCATGCAGATTGGAAAAAGGATAATAAGAAATAAAAGAACTCAGTAGCCTAGCGTTTGGTAAAATTTTTTTTTAAAGTAATATTTAGGAAAGAACATTGTTTTAAGCAAAAACTGCTAAGAAAACTGACACGCTTAAATGAATACCTCATATCACATTCTAAACAGAAATTTTACCTTTATGTAGCTTGTTGATATTAATATTTTATATATAAAATAAATTAATAATTTATATTACATATATAATATATGTATACATAATATATATATAAATATATAACCAAAAGTCATTTCCCCAATCAAAAAGTGATCAGAGAATATGACCAGTTCTTAAAGAAAGAAATGCAATCTATTAATGATCCTATGAAGGAATGCACCAAAACAATGTTAGAAGAAATTCAAATGATAAGAGTCCTAAGGTTTTTAACTCATACCATGCAAATTGGCAAAAATAACAAATATGAGCCAAACTATTCACAGCAATCCTTTTTGTGACAGAAAGCAATTGGAAACAAAATAGATGCCTATGAATTGGAAAATAGCTGAATAAATTGTGGCATATGAATACAACAGAATATTACTATATAAGAAATGACAAATGTGATGAATACAAAGAAAAATGGAAAAGTTGACTTGAAATAATGCATTTATTCAATAAAACATAATGACTACAGAAACATAAAGGGATAGAAAAACTCTAACAAAAAATATCAAGTGAATGTTGTATATTATAAAGAACAAATGTGGCCCAAGAAAGAAATGAGAAGACAATCCCTCCCCCCTTAACAGAGTATACTGTATTGTCCATATTTTCACTTTTTCAATATATAATCAATCATGCTATTTTCCCTCTTTTTTTTTTGCCTTTAAAAATACTGCTTTTTACATGGGATGGATCTCTAGGAAGAAAAAGGGAAGGATCCTGAAGGGAAATGTGATTTAAACAAAAGTATCAAACACAGTCCATGGAATGTATATTGCCCCCTTTCCCCCCCACTCTATAGTGGGACTTGAACTGGATTAAAATTGGGAACTATTTATTAAATATACAATAAAACATAAATTAAAGTGGTTTTTCTAAGTTAACATGTGGCCTGCAAAGATCCTTACGTATGGTAATAGCCTTTTCTATTTGGGTTAGATACCATTGATTAAAAAAAAAAAAAAAGACATGAATAAAAACTTTGGGAAAAAAAATCCATGCTGTAATTAGCCCATATACTCATGCTACTGATGCGCCCCAAGATCAGCGTAAGACAAGAAAGGATAGCAAATAATTGGAAACAAATTATATGCCCTGTGCAAAAAATGTTTGTGGCAGGTCTCTTTGTAGTGGCCAGAAACTGGACACTGAGTGGATGCCCATCAATTGGAGAATGTCTGAATAAATTGTGGTATATGAATATTATGGAATAGTATTGTTCTGTAAGAAATGACAATAGGATGAATACAGAGAGGACTGGCGAGACTTACATGAACTGATGCTAAGTGAACTGAGCAGAACCAGGAGATCATTATATACTTCAACAACAATACTATATGATTGTTTGGGACAAAAAGACCTACCCAAATTGACTACTACAGAGATCACTCATAGAAAGCAGAATTATTTATTAGAATCTCGAGAAGCAGACCCCATCCTGGTCTGCGAGCAAAATTTCACAGCACGATAAGGCCAGAGCCTTGAAATGCTTACAGCTTTTATACATTTCAGACAAAGAACCTCCAAAATTCCACCCTCTACATGTTGTGATTGGTCACATAAATCTACTGTTCCTCTAGTTGGTCAGTGGAATGTAATAGACAAGATGATATACAGCTTCTTCAACCATGTAGTCCAGGCCTTATCTAAAATCATGCGACTTCGGAGAAACCGAAACGGAGGCTTATAAGGCTTGATCTACTTCGGAATCTGTTAAGTTCTTCACCTTTTCCTACACAGTCCCCTGCTGTTATTCATAAATATATTTGTACATATATTTCCTCATGAATAACTAACATCGTGGTTAAGTTCAATTAACCCATTGCTTGTTAATCTCTTCATCTGGATCATCCCCTGCTATTGTCTCCCATCCTTCTTTTTGTAAAATCATCATTTTAGTGGCATCCTCCATATGTAAGATTCTTCTCAGTGATCTTTGAACTATTCTTGTTACCAATGTAATTATACAGGGTAAACATAGTGGCAACAGAATAATACCACTGATTGCAATGTCTGTACCATAAGCGCTGTTTCCACCAGCCACCATCAAACCAAGATCACCAGCTATTTGTGAAGGGAGATTTCCAAATTTGTATAGGCACATGAACTATCCTGCGAATGCCCTTAGTGATTTCTTTTACTGCTTGTCCATTGTCATCAATTTGCATACAACAGGTGGACAAGTTTTGTTTCTCACAGACCCATCCTTCCTCCTTCCTCTGCTAACAGATAATTTAAAACTAATCTAGTTTATAAAACTACTTCTCTTGTCTGGGTGGCTTGATTGGCTAATAGATTAAGGGCCTGAGCAGTTTGGTTAGCTGTTACCTCTAAGACTGCTTGCAGTTGAATTAATCTGTTTTTTATACACACACACACACACACACATACACACACACACACACACACTGGTGTCCAATATCGCCTATGATTCTTGAGCCTATGTTGCCGTTCGATATTCCTTGATAATCTGTGCTGGGGCCAGGCATCTCCCCACCCATTAGCATCACCAATTTGAATAGATTACAGGGTATTCAACAAATAGGCTTCAACTAAATTCCTTCAAACATCCTTCATTACCCCCTAATAAATGCTGGTGGACACAATTAAGCACTGACCCATATTACAAACAATATTTGACTTGCTCCCTCTGTTTCTATACTCACTACAATCTATGATATACACCCTCTCTAGTTGACGAGTACAAGTCCATTCACACTTACTCTCTCCCATCCATGGCCCTGTACCTGATTGATTTAGGCAATGCCCCCAGATCAATACCACTATCAAGATTTTACATGCACAGTTCATCAGTTCCTTTTCAATATTTGTCTCAGTTTGTTTTCTGGATTCAGTGTGGAAGTCCACACCTTTGGAGTGTCCACTGGTCCTTTAATTCTGGTATGCTGAGTCCACCCTCTTTCCTGTGTGTCTGATATCAAGAGGATCTGGAATGGTCCTTCCCAGGTCAGGGTCAGCTTTTCCTTCTTCCACATCCGAACCAGGACCCAGTCTCCAAGCTAGAACTTATGCACTGTGAATCCTAAGGGAGGAGTCTGAGCAATAAGCCCTTTTAGTGGTAAAGTTTTCAGATGTTGCAGTACAGACATGATGCATTTCCTTAAAAACAAATCCTTTGTCTCAAATATTGGTTCCAAGGAAGAATTTTGAATCCCTTTTGGATAAGGGTGACCATACAATAATTCATAAGGTGAAAATCCCACATCCCTTCGCAGTTTTATTCTATTCTTAATAAGGTAAGGGGAAGGTACTTGGTCCAGGGCAATTGTGTCTCAACCAATTTAGTCAGTTGCTGTTTAATTTCCTTATCCATCCTTTCCACTTTGCCTGATGAGGGCGGATGCCATGGGGTATGTAAGTACCATGATATTTCTAGAGCTTGGGCCACAGATTGGAGGATCTTAGCTGTGAAATGAGTGCCTTGGTCCGAATCTACCTGCTCCACCAACTCATACCCTGGAATGATATGCTCAAGGAGGACTTTTATGACTGCTGAGATAACTGCCCAGGCAAGGGGAAAGACCTCCACCCATAAGGTCAGATGATCCACTACGACCAACAGGTATTTGAGATGCCCCACTGATGGCAGCTCAGTAAAGTCCACCTGACTGCTTTGGAAAGGTCTGATACCAAGGGGCCTTTCTTCTTTTTGGACTTGTCATTGGGCCGCTCTATTCATCCTCTGACAAATAGGACACCTGCTGACCAGTTGCCTGCTAGTGTGTACAAGCCAGTGCCACAGACTTAGTCAGCACCACGTCACACAGGTCTTGGACACCCCAAGGACTGCCCTGATGTAAATGTTGGAGCACGTGTCTCATACCTTCTGTGGTCAGTACCTCTCTGCCGTCAGGGAGGAGCCAGTGCTCCTCTTTATCCTCCTGAGCGCCAAGGCTTTGGATTTCCCGCTTCTCTTCTGGGGTAAGGGAAGGTGGAAGCTTTGGAGGCAGAAATGCCAGAATCAGCACCATCATTTCCTCCATACTTACAGATTCCTTTTCTTCAGCCCGTTTTGCCTCCTCATCTGCAAAGCAGCTTCCCCTTGTCCGAAATCTCCTCTTTGGTGCCCCTGCACATGAATCACTGCAACGTTCTTAGGTAACATAAGATTAGTTAAAATTTCAGTGACCAATGCCCTGTGTGCCAATCCCTTACCTTTACTGTTTCCGTTCTTTCCCTCAAGTAATTTACAGGATCCAATTTCTTTTTCTCTTCACTTATACAATGACTTAAATATTTTACCTCACATTTCACAGATTGCAATTTGTCTTAAGAAATTCTCAGTCCCTGTGTTTCTAAATAATTTAACAAATTGATATTGACTTGGACAAGGTCACTCTTTTTCCTTCCTGCCACAAGAAGATCATCTACATATTGTAAGACTTTTAACAATAAGAAATTTATGTCAGAATGTTCACACAATTCTTATATACCCAAGTAGATGTTCCATAAATTAAATATTATATTAATCATTTTGCTTTTTTTTTGTAAATACCCAATACACAGAAAAATCCCAAACTACATATTGTCCATAACAAAAACATTTTCAAAAGGACAGAGGCAAAAACTATTATCTTTGGAGTCCCTTTAAATAATTGGCATCAATACAATTAAAACTTCCTATTTTTACATAAAAGACCCTGAAAAATTCTTAAAAACATCAATTAAACTTTTTTGAAATAACTCTTCCAAACTATATATCACATTTCTGATCATATTCTTTAAACACGAAAACCATTATGTATCTAAAAAAACAAATGTTCAATCAATTAACATCTTGTAAGAGCAGCGTATCCCTTTAAATGAGTTGGCTTTCTTCAGACAAAAGCGGCTACACCTTTCCACTACTGCTTTCCCCCTGCAAAAACACAATTCCATCTCACAGCCGTCTCTCTGTGACTATCCTTTCCAACCAGTTCCTTCTTTTTCCCACTAATTTCTTCTTTTTGCTCCCACTAATCAATCCTTCTTAAATCACCTTCATTCTCCTGTCCCATCTCTCTCTCCTCCCAATGCCTACTTGCTCAAACCTTCTCCAACATACTTTAAACACTCCCAAACAAGTAATTGCTTTTGTAAATCAATCTCTCTTTTCCCTTGTCTTTAAATCACCTTTAAAAAAAAAAAAACTTTAAACTTCAAGATTCACAATTAAGTTTGAACCAAATTTCTTTTTTTTTTTTAATTTTAAATTTATTTAATAATTACTTTATATTGACACTCGTTTCTGTTCCGATTTTTTTTCCCCCCTCCCTCCCTCCACCCCCTCCCCTAGATGGCAAGCAGTCCTTTATATGTTGGATATGTTGCAGTATATCCTAGATACAATATATGTTTGCAGAACCGAACAGTTCTCTTGTTGCTTAGGGAGAATTGGATTCAGAAGGTATAAATAACCCGGGAAGAAAAACAAAAATGCAGATAGTTTACATTCGTTTCCCAGTGTTCTTTCTTTGGGTGTAGCTGCTTTTGTCCGTCATTTATCAATTGAAACTCAGGTCTCTTTGTCAAAGAAATCCACTTCCATCAAAATATGTCCTCATACAATATTGTTGTCGAAGTGTATAATGATCTCCTGGTTCTGCTCATTTCACTTAGCATCAGTTCATGTAAGTCTCGCCAGTCCTCTCTGTATTCATCCTGCTGGTCATTTCTTACAGAACAATAATATTCCATAACATTCATATACCACAATTTACCCAGCCATTCTCCAATTGATGGGCATCCATTCATTTTCCAGTTTCTAGCCACTACAAACAGGGCTGCTACAAACATTTTGGCACATACAGGTCCCTTTCCCTTCTTTAGTATTTCTTTGGGATATAAGCCCAATAGAAACACTGCTGGATCAAAGGGTATGCACAATTTGATAATTTTTTGGGCATAATTCCAGATCGCTCTCCAGAATGGTTGGATTCGTTCACAACTCCACCAACAATGCATTAGTGTCCCAGTTTTCCCGCATCCCCTCCAACATTCATCATTATTTTTTCCTGTCATCTTAGCCAATCTGACAGGTGTGTAGTGGTATCTCAGAGTTGTCTTAATTTGCATTTCTCTGATCAATAATGATTTGGAACACTCTTTCATATGAGTGGTAATAGTTTCAATCTCATCCTCTGAAAATTGTCTGTTCATATCCTTTGACCATTTAGTTTGAACCAAATTTCATAAAACTCATAATATAGTTTACAAATTACTCAATATTTTAAAAAAGCAATATACCATTTAAGTAGGGAGATACAAACATGATCCCCCCTAAGGTAAGCTATTGGCATTTTGTTTAATAACCTCTATTTTAATTTGAAGTCCAACCAAACAATAAGGCAAAAAAAAAAAGTTTTTCTCTTCAGTTGTAAAGGTCACAATATTCAAACAATTCTTAAGATTTTATCCTCTTAATAAACTAACATGTGCAAAAAATTATTTCAAAATTATTCCAATTTCAATTTTATATCAATTTCAAAATTATAGTACCTCTTTAAAATATAGCAAGTTCCCAAAACTCTTAATCAAATGTTGTAGACAAACAATTACCCAGTTTAGCCTTCCTAAACTTTCTGTTCTCTAATTCCATGAAAACAAACTTGCTAATGATGATTTTTCCTTCTTCTCCTGGGGAAAAAAAATGTTTGTTTTTTTTTTTTTGGAAGTATGCCTAGTTTTCCCACAGGTCCAACAGGTCAGAGCGCCCCCGTGTTCAACTATTTACAGCTCTTACTCTATTTTTATTCCTCCCTTCCAATATCTGCAACTTATTTCCAATCTTAACACACACACCAATTTAAAGTTATTTTAAAATCAACCAGTACTTTAGTTTGTGAAATTTCCTAAAATCTACCTAGATATTCCATTCAAACTTCTTTTCTTCAGTAATCCAGCAAAGAGTTAAGCACCAATCCCTGCTTTACCTTGAAATTTTTTTTTCTTTTCTGACTGAGTCCTGATAACAGGCTCCTTGTTTACAGGAGTGATAGCCACTGTTCTATTTTCTCAAAACTTTCTAGTCTTTCAGTCTATGTTCTTATTTTTCCCCTTCTTTCCTTCCCTCCCTCCCCACCCCCCCAATTCAGCCTGATATTTTTCCAAGCCTACAACACAGAGGCTGAATTCTTCTCTCTTATGAGTTTGCTTTTAACACAGAACAGAATGCAAAGCAGACAAACATACACACACACAGACAGACACAGAGCTCTATTTTTCTTGAATTCCATAACTAACGTCCTGATAAATTCATGGACTGCTTCTACCATCCTCAACCCAGTCCAGGTTTTCCAGGAAGGTCCTCCCAGAACAAAGCAGCAGTATTTAATTCACTTCTTTTGACTTTTCTCTTTGTACTTCAGGACACTGTCCCAGTTATTTAACGGACTCCCAAGGGGACTATCGGTCGGAATTCCCTGCACCTTGCCCTGACATACAACTTTGGACTGCGATCAGTACCAGTGTAGGTCACCCTAACACCAACAGTCACCCGAGAGCGCTCTCAAAAGCCCTTTTCTTGGAGTCTGAGCAGTCCTCTAGTTCTTTTAGAGAGCTTGTCTTTCCCTTGGCCAAGACCCCCAGGCTTCGACTCGTACTTACCTCTGGAGCTATGCTTAGATCTTCTAGACTGTGCCGCTGGTCAGGACATTGTCTTCTTTCTTCAATTCTGCGTTCCACTGAGTACCCCTGCCTTGGGTCATTGTCTAAGAGGAAGGGAGGCTGCACACCCAGAGCCAGATACCATGGAGAAAACTGCTCCATGGGCGCCTGTCCCTGTTCGAGGTGCATACAGCCATCTCCCTCAAAGACCCCATCCCAGAGAGCCCCCAACTGTTTGGGACAAAAAGACCTACCCAAATTGACTACTACAGAGATCACTCATAGAAAGCAGAATTATTTATTAGAATCTCGAGAAGCAGACCCCATCCTGGTCTGTGAGCAAAATTTCACAGCAGGATAAGGCCAGAGCCTTGAAAATGCTTACAGCTTTTATACATTTCAGACAAAGAACCTCCAAAGTCCCACCCTTTGTATGCTGTGATTGGTCACATAAATCTACTGTTCTTCTAGTTGGTCAGTGGAATGTAGTAGACAAGATGATATACAGCTTCTTTAGCCACGTAGTCCAGGCCTTATCTAAAATCATGTGACTTCGGAGAAGCCGAAACTGAGGCCTATAAGGCTTGATCTACTTCAGAATCTGTTAAGTTCTTCACCTTTTTCCACACATGATGATCAATTCTGATGGACCTGGCCATCTTCAGCAATGAGATGAACCAAATCAGTTCCAATGGAGCAGTAATGAACTGAACCAGTTACACCCAGCGAAAAACTCTGGGAGATGACTATGGACCATTACATAGAATTCCCAATCCCTCTATTTTTGTCTGCCTACATTTTTGATTTCCTTCACAGGCTAATTGTATATTATATCAAAGTCTGACTCTTTTTGTACGGCAAAAAAACTGTTTAGGACATGTTTGCTTATATTGTATTTAATTTACACTTTAACATACTTAACACTTGTATTGATCAACCTGCCATGGGGGAGGGGATGGGGGAAGGAGGGGAAAAATTGGAACAAAAGGTTTGGTAATTGTCAATGCTGTAAAATTATCCATGCATATAACTTGTAAATAAAAAGCTATAATAAAAAAATTATATGCCCATCAGGGGCTAAACAAATCATATTTGAATATTACAATATTACTATGCTTTATGAAATATGAGAAACATGGGAAGCAAGGTAAATAGAACTAAGAAAATATATACAATAACAAACAAATGGATAGAATAAACGTAAAACAATTGAAAATTAATGTTGTAAAATTACAAAGAACTAGCTTGTTCCCTGAGACATGAGAAAACAATATTTTTTTCCCAATGGACTAATTGGTTTTACTATTTTTCCTCTTTTAAAAAAAATTCTTTATTAGGCTAACAAAGAAAATTTAAGTGATAAAAATAAAAGACATGAATAAAAATTAGAAACTAACAGATAAAGCCTAATATATGATGCTTTTTCTGGTCTTCGTCTACAGAAATACTCATGTTTGTTGATTTTCTAATTCATAACAAAAATTTTAAATGAATCTGGGCAAATTTTAATTCTTTTTCCTTTTTCAAGCTATGAACTCATGCACACCTCTTATTTCCTTTCTTATTTTTTCTTCTGCCTCCCCTTGTCTTTTACAGTCTTATATGAATAAGCCTCTTTATGCTTAAAACCAATTTATCTCACTCTTTGAGATTTCTGTGGACATTTTGTCCTTGTCCGAGTTTGTTTTGGTCTGCTGTCACCACAGCAGCTTTCCAAGGTCAAGGTTCTTTTCTGTTTCTTGCTCATTTTCTTTCCTTTTGCTATTTCCTCTTTTTTTTTACTTTTCAGGTGGAGCTCTGCTCCTGGGATAAAGGAAGTGCTGTCCCAAAGTTCCTGTGAAGCTCTGAGCCTTGGCTTTGAGCACAGGGGCCCCTTGTTTTTGTGCAAGGGAGCTTTGCTTGCTCTGTTCAGGGAAGAGCCTGGTTTTCCAGAATTTGCATTTTTGAGTTGGCACTGGAAGTTGCCCCGCTATTGTGCTCCTCTACCAAGCCAGGAGTGAGGGTAGTAGTTGCTGATTTGCTGTGATTAAGTCCCTCTTACCAACTTCCTCAGTCTGTCTGAGCTGGGCTCAACACACCCTTTTCACCTCATTGAGACTGATCTAAGTTTTTCCAATCTATCTGGAGGTGGAGTGTTTTCATTCCATCAGACTGTTTAAAGGCTTGATTTCATGTCATTTTGGAGGGAAATGGACAGTTCAAGCAGCTTCCTGGCTTTACTCCACCATCTTGGCTCCACTCTCAGAAGTCTCTTAAATTACTTTTTAAGAATATACAAAAAATGATGTGGGAGAAATATTAAATCTGGCCTTTCATGGAAATTGTTAAAATGAATCACTGTACATTCATATAATGGAAAATGGTAGTAGTAAATATGATAACCGCTAAAACTTATGTGGTATATATATGCCAGGCACTTTATCTAACTTGATCCTGACAACTCAGAAGATACTCTTATTATAACCAATTTGTAGTTGAGAAAACTAAGTTAAATTAAGGTAAAGTGACTAGCCCAAGGTCAAAGCTAGGAAATGGGTGAGATCAGCTTTGAAATCAAGTCCAAACCCAGTGTGACACCTAGCTGAAGAACAAAACATGTATGTGTGTAAGTATGGGAAGGAGAATGGAGAAATACATGCTAAAGAAAAAATGAGTAAGAACTGATAAAAGAGCTTAGAGAGGAATTTTACAGATTTAGAAGCACTACTCTATTCCAAGAAAACCAGGAAACAATCTACCCCATCCTCAAGTTTACATTCTCCTAGGAGAAACATGCACAAGTTGAAATACATAGGTGGGTAACCCTTTAGGAAATGATCCTACAAGGGAGGAGGTAAAGAGAAAAGAACATTCTAAGCATCCAATAAGTGGAGGCCTGTGAAAAGGTGCAGAGAAGAGACGGAATATCAAATATGGAGAAAAACAAAGTTATTTTGGCTGCAGAACCATGAACATAAAAGATAAGTGATAGAAATGCCTGAAAATGTCAGGAGTCAATTTGTGAAAAGTTTAGAATACCTAACCAGAATTTATATTTCAGTTGAGAAATAATGGAGCCACTTCTTGAGTAAAGGAATGATTCAAACCAATGCTTTTAGTATATATTAACTTCACAGTATAAAGAACACATTGACTTAAGAGATCTGGGTGGGGGAGGGGGAGGTGCAACTTTAAAAAATTAATTATGGACCTCAGGTAAGAAGTGATTAATGAGACACACTGCAGAGGTAGAACTGGTTAAGATTTGATAATTGATAGGATATGGGGGAATCAAGAGTTGAGGATAATTGAAGTTATGAAATCTCTATGACTGGATGCATGGTGATCTAGCAATTAGCACAGTGTCTGGCATATAGTTGCCATTTGATAAATACCTAACTGGTACTCGCTACAGAAGTAGGAATTTTTGAAGAGAAATGGATTATCTTTGGGACATCCAAGCAGAGAAGCCCAGTAGATGCTTGGTGATTACAAGATTGGAGTTTCAGTCAGATATGAGTTAAGACATTTATTTGAGTTATCTGCCTAGAGATGATAATTAACCAAATAACTAGTGAGATGAGTAACAATTAGAAAAGAGTCAGAAAAAAATTTTAGTGCACTCATGCAGAGACTGAAACACAAATGATGGAGCAAAGAACACTGAAAAAGAATGACCAAAGAGGAAACACTAAGAGAAGTCTCATTAAAAACTCAGATGGGAGAATATTTAGGAGTGATCAATAATATCGAGGACAATAAAACTTTATTCCTTTATGTCTTTAAATATAAGCTAAAATTTTAGTTCATTGTATTGATGTTTAATGATATTGATAAAAATTTGTAATAAAAGCACAAGGCTACAACTACAAATCACTGGTCTTTGTGAAATCCTTTTTCTCAAAATCAGTTAATAGCAAGATGCCCTGTGAACAAAACTGACTTTGTCTTACTAAGCAAGAGTTGCTAGAATAGAAAAATTGGGGAAGACCTGTATGAAATAATTCAAAATGAAGTGAAGGTAATCAGCACAAAAAATTTATACTGCAAGGATAATAAACTTGTAGTACTTAACTCTGATCAACCAGCATTCAAAAAGACTCATGATGAAATATGCTATACCTCTAGATAACTGATTGACTCAAGAAGGCAAACTGAAGCCTTTTTTTTTTTTTTTTTTTTTTTGGCCAATACAAGAAATTTATTTTGTGTAACTATATATCTATAACAGTTTTGTTTTTTACTTTTTATTTAATGGATGATGGACAAGAAGGAATTCAGAACCAAAAATAAAACTGAATTTTAAAGAAATTTATAAAAGGAATTACTAAAATACAACCTTGAAATATATTTCAAAAAATTTTGCACATTTTTGCTGAATCCAAACTCAAAGCACCAGTTGTAAACACAGCACAGTACCTCACATGTAATAAAAAATTTCTTTAATGAATGTAACTTATATTATGGAGGTCAAAAATATCAGCCAAAATTGTATTTTAAGAATGGAGGTAAATGATCTTGTGATGAAAAGAGCCATCTACACCCAGAGGATGGACTATGAGAACTAGGTGTAGATTCTAACAGAGCATTTTCACTTTTTTGGTTTTTCCTTGCATTTTATCTTCTTTCTCATTTTCTTTTTCCTTTTTGATCTGATTTTCCCCCCCAGGATCTGTGCTTTTTATTTCCAAAACATAGGCACAGATAATTTGAAAACACTGACCCTTGCATAGCCTTGTGACCATATCAAATATATATATATATATAGGATTTAACATATTTTAACGTTTAATATATATTGGATATATATTAAGATTACTTGCCATCTAGGGGAGGGGCTGGGGGAAGGGGGAAAATTTGGAATACCAGATTTTGTAAGGGTCAATGCTGACAAATTATCCGTTCATGTTTCGAAAATAAAAAGCTTTAATAAAGGAAAAAAAAAGACTGAAGGCAAGGTTGGTTAAATGCTACAAGCCAAGAGAGGCAATCGACAAATTCAGAAATCAAGATTTAAAGAGTTTTTGTTTCATTTCTGTCAATAGATCTGCATGATTTTAAATCATTTGTAAAAGGATTAGAAATCATGCACCTGAAAGAAGGTGCCAAGTACAACAACTATTTACTTAGCATCTAAAGTGACCAAATTTCAAGCATTTTAGGATTTTATAAATATTAAAACACTAAGAGATCACCATTGTCCTACTAAGCAGAAATGGCTAGAATAGAAAAAGTTGGGAAGACTCGTTTGAAATAATGCAAAGTGAAATGAAGAAAAATTTATAGAATAATATTGCAAGGACAATTAACTTTGTATAAGTACTTCGTGTAAAACCTTCTTTTAAAATACAAATGATAAAGGATGGGAAAACCTGTAACATTTTATGTGGAATACAGAAGCAGAGTTGACCAAACTCTAAATGACATTTCCCTCCACATTAAAATATGATTTCAAATGTGGATTATAATGCTAGTACTAAAGGAGCACAATTATTGAGGATGCTTAATTCTACTTTGGACTGAGATAAGTTATATCACTGACATCAGATATGTTATCTTTCTGTAACTAGGATTTCTTTCGTCTTGGGTAAGCTCAGAGCTCAACAGTTGAACAGATAAGCCCGAGTCCTAAAAAGTAAGTGAACATCAGTAACAGTCTTGGTTTTGATTATGTTAACATCACTGGATACTGTGATGTTGACCTAAAGTGGAAACACAAAGACTCAAACAATTCTAGGTGTGAATTTTTATTATTATTTTTTTTTTTACCAAAAGCAGCAATGTCTTCCTACATATAAAATCCAAGTGGATTCACTGATTTCAAGCTTGGATTTCTTCCACATCTCAACAAAGTTGGGAACATGGAAAACAATTGTGAGAGAGTAATTTATCCATCAGATAATAGTTTCCTGGTTGATTATCCAGACACAAACTTATTGGTACAATTTGGCAAAAGTTCCATTCACAGCTCAAGGCCTCATTATGCTTACTATATATTCCCACACAAACCCAAATACATTCATTGTGTAATTAAAAATGTTCAACACTTAAGCAACTATACAGAATATGAAGGTTTATTTCAAAAAGGAATATTTTTACCAGGATACACAGATGCACTTAATGTAACAGTACCTTCTGCAAAAATAGGTTACATAATACTCAGAAATGCAAGAAACAATTTTATTTTCTACAAATTAGACAGATGTTTTTCTTAGCTTGTACAACCTCCAAAATGGAAGTCATAAATATGTATCTTGTGACAAAGTAGCTAATGCTAAAGTCTGACACCACAGAGCTAATGCTGGGAACTCAAATGACTATTACACAGTTGCAAACTATTCTTCATATTCACACAGTGTTAAAACAAAATGGTTTCCATTCCAATATTCTTTGCTTCCTGAATAGGACTCTAGTGCTGCAAGGAAAAAAATGTTCAAAAGATACACAAAACTATTTAAAATTACAACATAACTATTAAAATATCTTCTCAAATTGAGGAAAGCAATCATGTTTTTAAAAAATAAAGAAAAGAGGGAAAAAGGAGTTTGATCAAACTCCTAGATAAGTCATCTGTCCTCTGACTTGTCTGTTGAAAGTTTACAAGAGATTTCAATAAATTATCTTGAAACCATTTCAAGCAGTCGATTTCAGAATCTTCTTGGAGGCCCGCCCTTAAATGGCTTAAATCCGGAACCACTTCCTCTTTGCATAGAATTGCCTGTGATCTGCACAATTCTATTAATTGGTGATGAGTTACTGGAAACAAATTTTTAAAAGAGTGTTAAAGATCATCTTAGGGAAAAAAAAAAACCATTTGAGAGAGTATTCACAATGCATATATATTCAGAAATCAAGCATCTAATACAAGAATCAGAGAACTAATGTGATACTTGGACCAAGTTAAATAGGGTGAGGAAAATATACATTAAAAAATTAACATAAGGCAGTATATATTTGCTAAAATTAGTGGGATTAGTGTTTAAAAGTAAGTATGATAAATGGTTGTGAAACAGATGGGTTTTGTTTTACATGTCAGGTAAAAGAAATTGTCATGAGAACTGGATCCTAAAAGATGGGGGAAGATTTTGATTGAAAAAAAGAATATGAGCAAAAAACTTAAAGGTAAAACTTAGCATGGTATATTTATAGGACCTTAAATATGCTAGTTTAGATTGATTAAAGAGTTCTATTGTCTAAACTGAAAACGAAGTGGGTGAGCTAAGTTTAAGCTCATTATTTAAGTCTTAAACTTAATGCCAGAACCAAAAGAAAAAGTGAATGCATTCTCGTACTACATAGAGAAGAATGACCTATAGGAATAGCAAAGTGATAATCTTACTGTACTCTCCCCTCAGGACACTATGTAAATTATTGTATTCTGCACTAGACATTAAGTATGATATTGATAAATTGTACACTGTTCATATATAGGAAGGCAACCAAAATGGTTTCCTTACAGGATAAGTTAAAGGAAAATTTTGCCTAAGAAAAGAAGATTAGAGGACCGTGACATAGATAACTTTGTCAAATTATTGGAAAGTCAATGGTTCAGAGACGGGAATTCTCTTGCTTTGTCTGGCTCCAAAGAACAGAATCAAAAGGAATCAGAGGAAGCTGCAATGTGACAAATTTAGTCTTAATCTTAGGAAACTATTTACAACAATTACAACTGTCCAAAAGTGGAATGAAATAGAGAGAATCCAGAGCTCTTCAAGCACAAACAAGATGATTATTTCTCTAAGATGGTATAGCAAGCATTCTTTGGGTGTACAGGCTGGCTGGAAGGCCTCTAAGGTCCTTTCCAACTCTCATATTCTGTGTGTGTGATTCCTCAACTTCTGGGTTTGGCACTAACTCACTATTTGTTACCAGGGGCAATATATTTTCCCTTTCTGGGTCTTAGCTTTCTGTTGTGTAATAGAAGGACTAGACTCAATAAGTGGTTCCTGTGGGACTAAAGAAATGTTACACGGGATCCACAAACACAATGGCAATTTAATAAACAAACTAACTCACTGAAAAAAATAACATCCTATATATGTAACATTTGCAAAAATAGCTAGGAGACAGTGTTTAATAAAATATGGATTCATGTAAAGTGGAAAAAAAAAAAAAAAAACCTTAAATGTCAGGTTGGGGACTTTAGATGGTGATAGGGGAGGTAGGAGCTAGACCTATATTCTTCTCCCTGCCCTCCCTCAAGGCAATTGGGGTTAAGTGACTTGCCCAGCGTCACACAGCTAGGAAGCATTAAGTATCTGAGGCCACATTTGAACTCAGGTTCTCCTGACTCCAGGGTGGGTACTCTATCCACTACACCACCTAAGCTGCGGCTCAGACCTATAATTTCATCAGTAGATTTGGTTTTAAAAACATTGTGACAGTGAGGTATTCAGAGATTACATTCAGTTGGGTATTTCATAGTATGAAAATATAGATTTGAAAATATTTCAAGAGGTTAACATTGTTATCAACAATATTGAACCAAATCAATTAAGATGAACTTTAATAACTATAAATATAAAACTTTTGGTTCAAAAAAACCACAACCATGCAAATATGAAACAAGGGAAGTGAGCCTAAAAAGTAGTTCATTTTTAAAAATAGGGAGATGTAGTGTATTAAAAGCTCCTTAAGTCACCAATGAGCCATGGCAATAAAGAAAGCAAATACAATGTTAGGCCGCACTAAGATTTACTATATTCAGGATCAAGAAGGTGAGTCTTGTTGTATTGTACACCACTTGGGTAGTACCTGAAGTATAGTTTCCAAGTTTAGACATTACATTTTAAGAGGGACACTAAAGACTGACCAAAAGAACTAGGATGTGCCTGAAGAAGATATAGGGAGAAACTTCCTCTATCAATGTAGGTTGGCACCTTTGCAGCAACTTCAAAAATTAAAGAATTGTTAAGAACACAGAGTTTATGTGACTTGGTTAAGGGCATATAGCTAGTATGTAACAAGAAGTAGAATGTGAAATCAAAAGTATTCCTAGCTCTAAGATAAGTTCTCTATTATCAGACTGACTTACACATAATTTGTAATGACAATCACCCAAGACCTGATCAATATGTTGCTTCTTGATGTGTTCTAGGAATTTCTGGAATGGTAAAATATGGGATATTCCTACCTTTTTATCCTATTGAGAAGGAACAGTAAATTAAGAATCTAGAGCATGTAGTTTCTCATCCATGGATAAATTTTCATTCTCCAAAGTGACAGTAAATAAAAGTATTTGTTTAAATAAATAAAAGTCATGACAACTTCTGATGGGAATAAACAATAATCCATGAAGAAAAAAATTGTACCATTATTTTATTTTAAAAATCTTTCTCCTAAAAAGAGCTAGCAGAAGTATACTGTACATAGTCAGTGCTCATAGTATATGATGAAGGAAAAAAGCACAAAAAAGCATTAAAAAGTTACTTTACCTTGTATGCTGGGGTATCATGCCTGCTCCTCCCCGGCCATCACCCATTCTTCTTGTATCATGATATCCACTGCCTTGAGAACTTGGACCATGCCATTCTTTTCTTGGTCCACTTGTTTCACGCCCATGGCGTTCAACCACATGTCGATCTTCAGAATAATGCTGTAAAAGTATATGTTAAAGAAATATCATACTAGTGTTTCAATTTAGTTGCTCTGAAGAATTTTTTTTTTTTAACCCTCCACTTCCTACCTAAAGCACTAAGATTGGTCTGGGTCAGAAATGTACCAAAGCTACAAAGAATGGGGATGAGGATGGAGTGGGACAGAAATATGCCATAAACATTTTAAGATAGGCAACTTCATACTCTCATTCCTAATATAGCCAGCAGACATAAAATGGCAATAATTCATGTATAACCTATATCAAATTTCTTGCCAACTTAAAGGAGAGAAATGAAGAGAATTATGAACTCAAAAATTTTAAAAAATGAGTGTTAAATGAATATAAAAACTGTAATTAAAAAATAAATAAAATTAAGACACAAGTGATTCAGAATGTTCCTTCCACATGAAGATCTCAAAAACTCTCAATAATCAAACAGATATACCAAGGGGAGCAGAGTGTGATATAAATCAGAAGCTGCAGTCCTAAGATCAAGCAGGTCTGATTCTACATTTAACTGTCTTGACATGCTGGATGCAGCATTTGCATTTTTCTGGGATATGGCAGCCCTAACAATAACTATCTGCCCTTAAATAATCTATCAGCATACAGTAACACTAAAAAAAAAAAAAAAAAAAAAAAAGAAACAACAACAACAACAAAAAATTGATCTTTTAGAAGCTATAGGCCCCATCACCAAAATATAGTAAATAAAGACAACAAATTTAACAAATAATTCCTCTAAGTGAGAGAAATACTCAAAGGATTTCTCTAAGTAACAGCAATATCCTCTGAGAACTTGATTATAACAAACATTTCCTTATAGGTAGAAATATGTTTAGAAAAAAATACAAGACAGGCAATAAATACAATTAATGTCATTAACTAATTCCACAACAGGAGAAATAATGGAGGGCATTACAAATAGTGAATAAATGAAATACAATGGAGCAGGGCTTTGTAGTAGAATTTGATTTAAATAACTACAGTTAAATAATGCTGGCTATGGCAATGTTAAGTAGGGTAATGTCCATAATTCAAGAGCAATCTTTAAAAAAAAAAAAAAATTCACAACAAATCTAGAAACACTTACCTGTCCACCACTTCCTCTTTCTCCTAATACTCCTCTTTCTCCCTCTCTACTGCCATAACCAGAAGCACTGCTTCGATTCCCTGGGGGAGCACCTCTAACATTGTGTCCAGAAACTTCTCTTCCAGATCTCTCTGGTCTTTCGCCCCTTTAAAAAAAAAACCTGTAATCAGGATCTTGATCATCAAAAGTCCAAAAGAAAGCTAATTTTGTGAAGAGAAGCAAGGCTAGGTAAACTAATTAGAAAATAATTAACAGAATACCTTGTGTCCCGTTTTTCAGTGTTCATGCCGCCTTCATTCTTCCAACTAGTTTGCCTAGGAGGATTTGGACCACCCTCTCTTGGGTGTCTACCATGTGCTATATCAGGCCTATCATGAATGATCACTGTCCTCCTCTCATCTCTGTCTCCTCGCACTTCTCGTCTATCAGTGTCTCTAAGTTCATTTCTTGGTGGTGGTGGCTCATTTCTTCTGGAATCACTGAAATTTTTAGGGTACCTTTCAAACCCTGGATCTTCTCTTCGTGCAGTTGGACGTGTTTTTTTCCCTTCACCTTGACTAACAAAGCGTTCCCGCCTGTTGACAATTTTTAAAAAGTTAAACATCTCAATTTTTCTTCCATAGACAAAAAAATTTCCAGAAACATTCTCCATGTTTTCTTCTTCCCCCCCACCCCAAGATAACTGCTACCTCTTCCCTCTTCCCAATTCTTCATCTAACTTATATGCTTTTCTTTTAAAATTAGCTTAAGACTAAAGCCATTATTGTTAGTTAATAAGTAATAGTAACATAATAATCCAGTTCCACTCAAACTAATTGAAATGAACTTTTTGGGCAGTTTGTTCTCAGCATCCAAGAGAACTGAAATATACATTACTTGACAACCTTCTGCATGCTTTTTTTAATTAAATAAATAAATAATTTATTTAGTTATAAAATACTAACATACTAAAACAAAATTTAATGAACAGTGAAATTCATATACCAACCAATTAAGACAAAGAAAACTTCTGTAGTCTTGTTGTAAACCTACCTTTCAAAAGATGAGGATTGTACTGCTGTACCCTCAGGAAATCGGGCCCTTTCTCTGTGATCAAAGTCATTAAATCTGTTCTGTTGCCGATTGTACTCAGATCCATGACTAAATCGTGCATCTGTATCTAGAGACAGTTTTTTAGTCTCATTCCAATAAGGATCATCCCGTCTTGGGGGGAAGGGAAGAGGGTAGAAAGTAAGGGAGAGGGAGAAGAATGTTGGATTAAAAATTCATTTTTAAATGGAGAAGAGTAAACATTAAAAAAAAAAAAACACAATCTGACAGTTCTCAGGATTTTCAATGTCTATCAAACATGAAACATCCTTTATGTTCTCTACAAATAATCCATTCACTTAAAACAATGATGTCGTTAGACATGAAATATGGGCTCTCTTTAGTCAACAGTATTCAAAACCTTCTAGTTCTTCACTTTGGTAGGATCAGTGTTCGAAAGATTACTTACTCAACTACTAATTCTCTCATTACAAAAGCATTTTTAAAAAAACTATTCATTTTTATTTATTAGGTTAAAATATGCAGTGTTAATATACACCCTTGGGGAAAATAAACATGGATTTTCTTGCAAAACAAAAATAAGTTTTGCATAGAATAAGCAAATAATGGGGCACTATGAACCAAGTAGTATGATAACAGTCACTCTCAGGATAGTTATATTATTTTGCAACATATGCTCCAGAAAACAATGAACTAGAATTCTACCCTGGTCTACTTACTACTTTTCTAAATTATGGCATAATGGAGAAAAAAACACCCTCAATATTAACAGTAAGCAAAAGAAATGAAAGAACTACCTATGATCTACATCACGTGGACGTTTCAAAGAATTCCTTTTTTCTTGCTCATAACGAAGCTGCTGTTGCTGCCTTCGCAGTTCTTCTCGTTCTCGTGCAATACGTTCAGCTTCTTTACGACGTTCCTTAAAAAAGGATGACAAAAAAAGAAGGTAGAACTAAGCATAGTTTCATAAAAAGAAAACTGGAGTATGAGTTCAAGAGATCTGAATTCTAATCTCAGTTTCATCACTAATTAATTAACTGTATGGTTTGGGGCAAATCCCTTTAAAACAGGGGAATCTTCATTTGGCTAACATGAAAGTACCTAAATGTAATCTGAAATATGACAGAGTTGTAATTGATAATATTTCTGTATGGAAGAAACTTTTCTGATCTTCCAAGTCTTAAGATGCTGTGATCATTACTGCCTAATTTTATTAAGATATAAATTTAATGCTTATAAGACAACATATATACAACTTATAAGTTGTACCACAACTCTACCCTCAGTACTATAATCATGGTTATCATCATGTTATCTGGATATGTTGCTGTAGAGGGCTATCAACTAATGCTTTGCCAAACTACAAAGGTTATTTTATTTTCATTGAAATTATATTCTAGTATTAAACATTCAGTAGCTGAACTTAAGTTTTAACAGACTTACTATAAGAAAAATAATTGTATTATAGGTCAAATTTATCAGTTACCAAATATGAAAAGCTTTACTGAATGCACCTGTTCAATTCGAATGCGTTCCCTTTCCAAGCGTTCGCGCTCCATTCTCTCTCTCTCTAGTTTTTGCCTTTCAATTTCTAGCCGCTCTCTTTCTCTTTGTAAGCGCTCCCGTTCCTCCCGTTCACGAATCATTCTAATGCGTTCCCGCTCTCGACGCTCTCTTTCTGCAATCTCTCTTCGTCTAACAAAAATCAGTATTTGAAAATACTTAAGTTACACTAACATTGTGTGAAAGAATCTTTTGTGAATCTTATTTTATTTGGTATTCGAAATATATGTTTTTAAATGCTGGTATTTTTTAGTACAACTGAAAAAAAGGCCTAAGAAAAAACCATAAAAAGCACACCATAAACCATTTTTGATATAACATCTCTCATAATTGTGTACATGATACCTATTTAAAAGAATCAAAAGTAAACAATAATTTGTTTCCAGGGAAAAGAAAGGCAAACTTAAGTGAGTTTTCCAGTAGCTATCTCTCATTTTTAAAGGACCAAATATATAATTTTGAATTCTTAATCACATAATTGCCTGTTTATATCCTTTGGTTTACCAATTGTGAAATGACATATTCTTATAATTTAACTAAGTTTCTTATTAGAAGATTAATCTTGACCATCTTTGTTTTATTTTTATTAAATACCTTTTAATTTAATGTAATCAAATCTATACACCCAGTTTCTGCCAGAAAGCTTTCCAAGCTTCCCCAACATTTTTAAAATAGTATATTCTTATCCCCCAAACATAAATTGTTATATTTGTCAAATAAAAGATTATTATAATTATTTACTACAATGTTTTCTATGTCTACTCTGTTCCACTGATCCATCTTCCTACTTCTTAGCCAGTACCAGATAATTTTGGTTAATTACTGCCTTAATAAGATCTGGTAATGCCAAACCTTACTCTTTTACATTTTTTCCCCCATTAATTCCATTGATGTACTTTAACTTTTATTCTTCCAAAATGAATCTTATTATTTTTTCTAGTTCAAACAATTTTTCTTTAAAACAATTTAACAGAGATAGCACTAAGTAGATTAGGTTGGGGAGAAATTTTTATTTTCTACTCATGAATAATTAGTATTTCTCCAATTATGTAACTCTTGACTTTATTTGTATATCTAAAAAATTGTTTTATAATCAATGTTTCTGGATTTGTTTTGGCAGGTATTATTTCCCAGATACTTTAGGCAGTCTATTATTATTTTAAATGGGGTCATCTCTTTTTGAAGGGTTTTGTTGTGATATATAAAAATGCTGATGATTGTGGGTTTATTTCATATGCTGCTACTTTGTTAAAATTATTTTTTCTACTAACTTTTTAGCTAAATCTTTAGGACTTTCCAAGTTTATCACCATATTGTTTGTGGAGATAGTTTAATTTGGCCTATTCTGATTTGTTCACATTTCTTATTATAAAGAAAAACCCATTTACACCCATGCTTTAGTGTTCATAAGAAGAATGAGTATTGTATTTTGTCAAAAATACAAAATAAAGTTATTCCCATGACATTTTAAATAGTCAAACAGTATTTCAGCTTCTGGCTTGAAATTAAAACATCTTAACATTACTTTTCTCCTTTAACTATGTAGTTATTAAGATGTTCTTTATTTTTCTTATTCTGACTATCAATAGCAATGGGGCAAAAAAATATCTGTAGGAATACACCCTCAATTTCATCATTTTTAAAGTCAAAAGACTGTATTAATTCATAGATAAATGCTTCATATTTTTCACTAGAGAGAGCCATAAAACAATATTACAACATAGAAAAAAGCTGGGCCTCAAAATTTCCTAATCTGTAAAAATGCTTGACTAGATAAATAATGGTTTTCTCCAACTCTAAATCCTCTCAGCATCTAGTTCTACCGCAAAGTACAGAACATTTTATCCTTACCTTCTAAGTTCTACTGCTCGTCGTATTCTTTCTAGGCGTACTAGATGTTCTCGCATTCTCTGTTCCTTCATTTTTTCAAAAGGCAGTATATCTTTGCGACTTCTGTAATCTTTATCCTTCTTTTTATCTTGACTAGCTCTCTCCCTGTTCCTTGCCACCTGGGTGATTAGACAAAATTTACTAAGTTATACTATTAGATGATAAAAGGATTGCTAGAAAAAGATAGTTTCTATTTTTCTTGACATTTGGCCTACTCAGAATAGTGCAATCAAAGTATTTTAAAATTCAAAACTACAAAAGTGCCGGTAAACTGTTAATACCAGAAAAGTTGATAAAATAGATTTTTTTCATTTAGACTTACTTTATCATATCTCCCCCTTCTTGAGGATCTAGAGTGATCTCCTTTTGTTTGATCTAATATTACCATATGACCTGGGCTCTTTGCACCTAATGAAAAAAAGTAGGAAAAGCAAGTAAGTATGAATTACTCAAAATTAGAACATATTCAATTGTTTTATTCACATAAAAAAATTTCAAAAAACAATTAGCAGGGTGGCGGGTACTATCATGTAATCTTACATAACTAATCTGTACATATATAGAATGATTGAAAGGAATACAAAATAAAACCACTTTTAAAAAATACAGGTTGAGATTATGGCAAATGCCTTAAAAACAGAATGCTCAACCCTCTATATCCACTTTCTACATTAGACTTGTCATTTCATAAATATAGGTAATTTCTGTTAAGGAAAATCTCCACCAATACATTCAATACCAGCAAATCAACTTGAGGTGCCTTAGATACCAAAAGAACAACTACCATTTAGTCATAAAGCCATTTATGTCAAAGAGTCAAAACCTAGGCTTCCAAATGATTATGTCTCCCTCACCCACTATATCAGGCTTCATATTAACTTAGAAAAACACAAATTACCACTATCTATGTTATATGGTATTTTTGTTATTCTGTTAAACATTTCTCAATTACATTTTAATCAGCAACATTTTGGAGTTTTATAAGCGGTAAAACCAGGCCTCGAGTTTGGCATTTTTGCACTACATCATGTCTCCATTCGCCTAAACAAACACAATTCAGTGATTACACAGAAAGAGTCCAAAAGAAAAATACTAGCCTGATTGAAAAATTTTTACATTTTAGATCAGTAATGATTAAGGAAAGAACAACTATTTGATCATTTTTACCTTGACAATTAGCAACTTTAAACATTAAATATTAATCTCAACTTTATTGCTAAATATAAAATCATGTAGAATGATACATTAGAGAGAACAACAAATGGAAAAATAAAAGGTATGTTGCATACTTATTCGTTTCTTTTCTTCGCTTTTTTTAATTGACTCTGAAGTTGGGCCACTTGATCCATTATCACCCTTCTCATCTTTACCTTCTGCTTTCTTAGTATCCTTACTATCTTTTTTGTCAGATTTTTCTGATTTTTTCTCTTCTTTTTTGGTAGAAGCTTGAGTCCTAGTTAAAACCCCATAAAAGAAAAACCATGTAGTAAGAAATATTTCACTACACTACCAGAAATTTTGTGTGGTTTAATAATACCAGATAAATAAGTAAATTCTTACTTGCTAGTTTTATCACTTGTTGTAGATTTTTTATCTCCAGTACTTCTTCCTGAACTTGATTTTTCATCACTTTCTTTCTTTAATTCTTTCTTAGAAGGATCACCTTTTACCTGAAAAGTAAAAAACAAAACAAAACAAAACAAAAAAAACCAACCAGACTACAACATCATGCCAAAAATTTAAAGTCAAGGATATCTATCCCTGAAATTATTAATATTTATTAATTTACAGAATAAAGCAAAGCTTACTTTCTCAACAGAAATCTGTTGTCCATGAAGTTCAGTACGATGAAGGTGTGCAATACATCTAGCTACCTCAGTACTTGAAGACATAGTTACAATACCATAACATTTTGCTCCAGGACTTCGGGCATTTGTAACCACTTTTGCACTGAGTACCTAAGAGAAACAGGTTAAATATTACAAAATGTTACAAAATCATTTTAGAGACAAATACATGTGTACAATATAATCATATTCCTTTCAAATCTGAAAAAGAAAAGTTTCACTCTCCATTATTTTCAATATCACTCAAATTATCCTATACAGTCACTTATATAATTGATTAAAATTAGTTTGTTTAAATTACTTTAATGGGAACTGACATAGGATTATTAGCATAATTTCTATGTGTGTGCATAAAAGTATTTTAAAAAAGAAAGCATGCTTAATCAGCCATCTCCTGATTACAAAACAAAACAATAACAAGATTAAATTTTTGATATATTCTGCTATGAGTCTGTGGACATTTTCCAACAATAAAGATTATTCACTCATCCATACCTTCTCATCCTGTCCAACTCTTGCTTATGTCCAATAAATCCTTAGCAAGAGGTCCTTGCTCAATTTGCTGGGGAGTTTTATTCTTGATCTTGGCTTTGCAAGAGAACCTATATATACAGAACATCTGGGCTGTCCATGGTAATTCGGCAATCTGGCTACAAGACCAGCCAAACCTTTTTCTAATTTTATTTCTCTTATGTTTTATACCACATATCCTTTGCAAATCCTTTGTTGATCAATATCTAATTTATGCTCACTATGCACCTCTCCACTGCCCTTTGGGAGACCTGCAAATTTAATTCTTCAGAAATCACATTACTTCATCCTTTGCAGTTACATATCATTATGGGAGAATATTGGTGTTAAAAAGATGGACCTTTACTTCAAGAGAAAGCTCTGGGTCATTTAAAGCACTTCATAATCTCCCACATGCAATCCAGCCGTCTTTCCTCCTGCTATTCATTCCAGGGCCCAGTTCACTATGCATCTGCGGTGCCTAGCAAAGACATGCAACAATTGATCAGTTCCATAGGCTTGTCCATTTAATTTTACGTCAGGATCTGGACAATAGATATTCTTCGTCCACTTGGTTTCTTCTGTGAGAATAGTTAAGAATGTATTCAGTTGAGTGATTATGAATCTCATTTAGAAGATTTTGCAATGTCCCAAGGCTTGATGTAATTAGCATGTCATCCACAAACAAAAAGAATCCAGAGGACTCTCAATATCTATAAGAATTCCTCTTCATTTTGAACATCCTCTGTGAGAATAGAAAACATTTTCCCTATTTATAGTTTTAATTCAGGGAGCCAGGAAGTGAAGGCCATTTCCAATAAAATTATCTTTGTTATGGTTTTCAAAGAACTTAACATGATTTTAACATATATGCAGAAGGCAACTTGTTCAAAGTGTGCCTTTAAGATGGCATGTTGCTCCCATTATCTTAAATGTATTTTGAAGAGCCAATAAACAATAAGCACAGTGGATATCTTGCCTATGTTGTTGAGCAAGTTGTATAACCAAGATGTGGTACGGTTTAGAAGAGCATTTGCAAAAGCATGGCTGTTCTCTTCCCATACTTTGATCAAGGATGTCCTTGAAAAGTATGTAAATTATTTCCAGACTTTTGTAAAAATGGGAAAACAGGTTTACAGGTAAATAGTAGGGTTCAATTTTCTTGCTTATTTGTTTCTTTGATAAATGACTTTTTCTCCAAGTGTTTATTATCCTTCCTTCTTTCAGTAGGCTGAAAATAAAATTCCTGAAAATCTTTTAGAATTTTTCCCTCCTGAACAAGGATCACCTTTGCATGTACTTTCTTTGGTCCAGACAAATTTTCTATCTTTTTAAAAAATGTATTCTAGCTCATAGTAACTGATGGAGAGAATAATTTTAGTTTAATATAGTAATCTTGGCAGAATCTTCCTAAAAATTATCTATTTAAGTTTCAGCCTTAAATACTAGTGTTCAATTGATTCAATAGAGTCTCAAGGTTTATAAATCCTAATTTTTTCAAACTATTTTTACTGTTACCATATAATAAGTAAATTTCAGCTCTCTCCTTTATAAGAATTTACAAATGAATTTATATATAAAAGTGTGGCCATTAAATGTCTTATTTCTTGGCTTGATAAAAAGACAAAATATTCACTAAGTTTTCTGAAGTTGTTTTCCTTTCTGTAACTGATTTTACATCTGTTAGATTTCATAGGGGAATGTTAAAGAGAATGTCAGAGTTTAGTATCCATTTCTTTTTGGTATCATGCTTTTAAAAATAGATTGAAATTGACTAAAAATCAATTTCTTCCATTTGGTACTGATATTGACCTAAAGTCTAATAAACTCATGTTGAATGTTGAACTTGTATACAAACAACTGATGTCACTAACAACTAATTATTTATAGATGTTAAGATAATCCATTGAAACAATGAACAGGATGCTCTCAGAAAAAAAAAAAAACCTGGAAAGTCCACTATAAACTCAAGCAAAATGAAATGTACTGTATACAGTAATAACAATGTTCTAGGATGACCAGCTATAAATGACATTGTAATTCTCAGTTGTGGATGACAATTATCCACAACTACTCTGAAGGACATATGACAAAAAATTCTATCCAAAGCCAGAGAAGGAACTGAAGTATATTCTCTCTTATCTTTCTCTTTTCAAAAAAATTTTTTTGAGGATTTTAATTTTCATTAGGATCGGAGGATCTATGTTTTCTTTCACAATTTAACTTTTATGGAACTGCTTTGGATATAACTTCACATTTGGTTTTTTAACTGTGAATGGGGATAAGGGAAAGAGAACATAGAACTCAAAAATTAGAAAAAAAAGTAAAAAAGTTTTTTTAAAACAGGAAATGTTAAGATAATTTAAAAAATATACATATATAGTTCATTTTACTTTTGTCATGGTATTAGATGCATGCTATGCCCAATATCCCCACTGACTTCTTTAAGAATTTATTCACGACATAAAATAACACCATTTGGCATTTTAATTCTAACAATGATCAATCAATGTTCACTACTAAGGAACTGGCACCCTAGAAAGAAACACAGATAAAACTTTTCCTATCAGGGGATCTAAGGACGTGACTTCAAACTGGATAGGCAATGGGAAACGACTATCAGGAGATCACAGAGATCTACAGTAGGGAGATTTAAAAAAAAAAAAAAAAAAGAGAGAGAGAGAGAGAAGGAAAAAAAAAACCGAAACTCCAAAGATAAGGGTAATATGTTGAATTGAACAGGTATGTAATTAACAGGTAAGTAAATTATGAAGGAATGAGTTTTAGCCAAGTATTTTTAGATGAAACTATCATTTTTCATAGTAACCCTTATATAAATGTTCCTGGGCTCTCTAGCAACCAAATATTAAAATTTAAGTGTTTTTTCCTTGGGTGTTAACATATATTTTTTAGACATACTAGGGAAGTTTTAAACAAAAAATTTAAGCCACATTTTATATTTTGAAAGCCATAGTATTATAAGCACAAAAAATGAAATTGCCTTAACATTACCTGAAAGATAGATCAACTCAAATTCTGAAAGTCAAAAATGAGAGCTCAAGGATTCTATAATCCATAGCATGCAAAAAATTCAAGTAAATTTTAAATAAAAGAAAAAATAGCTATTTATTAGGAAAAGATCCTGGAATATTACAAATAGGTATACACTAACTATAAATATTGGTCCCAAAGTGATTTCTAGTCATATTAATGGATATCCTTGAATATAATTTCTACAACTTCTCCTAATGATTATACTTTTAAGGGCCCCCAAGGCAGAGGGAAAAAGAGGGGACAGCAACCTATCAAAAAACCTTAAAGTGGGGCTTGTGGTTGTATACAATATAAACTTTTGGTTACATATATTTCAATTAACAATCAATATTCTATGTGACTAGTTTTCAATTTAAGCAATTTCTGCTTTGGAAAAAATGTAATTCTCTAGATTTTTAAAAGGAGAGTTATAAAACATGTTTTAAACATAAATAAATATTTGCAAATTCTATCTTAAATTTAGCACAGAAAAAAAAGGGTTATCCCAAGCTCATAGACTTTAGGAAAAATGATAAGCATTTTGAAAAACCCTATTATGCTAGATCACAACTCCTGTTATAATGCATATAATAGCAAACTTGGTTATGAGACCATACTAAATTTCCCAAGCTCAGTTTTTAAAGGAGTTGACAGCCATTTCAACAAGTCATTATGATATAATTACTTATAACTAGCCAGTAACATTAATTCCTTTTAGATATTCTAATTTAACCAAAGTTCTAACTATACAGGTAATTATTAAGTATTATTCTCCAATAAATTAAAACTAACTTCCAAGCTCACTTAAATCATTAAAACATTACACAGAACACTAACACAAAACAGCTCAATGATTATGTCTAATGATGATCACATAATTTGTAATAGTGTAACAATTACTTTGATATATACTATTCTGAAACACACCATCTAACTTTTAACACTCCTATGTGCAAATATATATGTATATGTGTGTGTGTGTGTGTGTATAATACTGTACTGAATGTAAATATACACTAGAAATGTGCTTAAATTGGTGAAAGAATACCTTTCCATATTTGCCAAAGAGATTCTTCAAATCAGCTGCTTTGGTATTAGAAGAAAGTCCACTAACCCAGAGATTTCTAGTTGAGCTTCCACTGCTGCCACTAGTGCTACTTGTACTTCCTGAAACAGATTTCATATCAAATGTTGAAGTATGGTAACAAAATTTGTGTATGTATGCATAAGAGATATGCAATGTCTTAATGTATAAAAAGGCAAGATTGTTCACATGTCTTCAAAAACCACAATTTATAAACATAAAAATTCCATTTTGAGGGAGAAGGGAGTATAGAGAAGTAAGCTACAAAACAAACAATCTGACAATTTAAAAGTGATGTATTCTCCTATCTTCAGAAGAAAAAAAAAAAAACCCTAAGCAATCTTATTATTCCAAAAAACATGGATGTAAAATGATATCTACCTTCCTATTCCACCAACAGGTAAGTAAAAGTAGAATAGGAAGAAGCTGGACTGGAGGAAAGCAATTGCTGACTGCATCTCTCCTGTGAAGACTAAATATGCAGAATGGGAGAAGGGTACAAAGTGATTTAAAAGATGTTACCAAGTAAATGAGTAATAACCAAATTTGGTTATCAGCTAATCTCCATTACTATTTTGGATAAGAGAAAATGGACATTAATTGAAGAAAAAATGGCTCTGAGGTTTAAGAGAAAGCATCTTTTGGACTGCTGAGTTTGTAAGATAGTATGTTATATAATCTTTAGGATAAAATCCTAAAGAGAGTTAAGTGCCATAGTTGGTAAGACCATTTATCTGGAGTAGGGAAGACCTGAGTGCAAATCCAGTTTCAGACACTTACTAGCTGTGTGAACCCCGAGCAAGTCACTTAACCATTCTGGGCCTCAGTTTCCTCATCTGTAAAATGGGATGAAAATAATAGCACCTACCTCACAGGGTGATCATGAGGATTAAATAAGATAATGTTTATTAAACACTTTGTAAAAACTGTAAAGTACTATATACGTGTTAGGTTTTAAACTGTAAGTGAATACAATACATGGGGATATTTTAATGTCTTTCCTGCATTCAAATGATCATTTACTATAGATTGAATGCCAGGTCTGGAGAAATAGAAAATTTGTCACTGTTATGTGCCGCGCCTCTTCAAAGATGATACAAAAAGGGCAATATAACTATCGTGAGTGGAGGAACAGCAATGAAAAATTGTGGTTAATCAACAACTGTCAATAATAAAGTTGCCGTGTGTATATATAAATAAACACCACTCTTTTCAGATTATTAATTTTTGGTGTTAGTTTAATTTTACAAACTAAACAATCTCACACCCTTTAAATTTTATTTATTTTTGCTAGTTTTACTTATTAAAAAGGACCACCATAATGAATGCCAACTATCATGATATAGATCAGGGTTGGGGCCTCCTGAAATCTTCTCAAATGGAGTGTTTTATATAAAGGTTATAATTCACAAGCATTAGGTAATATGATTTAATAGCCTTATATTTCATTTATTGTTTTGTATAAAACACTCCCATCAAGGAAAAAATGAATTATTTTCTTAAATATACTTAAAGCATTTCATTTTTTAAAAACAAACCAAAAAAACCCTACACTTAGAAAAAATGGATTTAATTAAGAGTTCTAATGTACTTTAAAGTCTATGTAAGAGTAACACAGGGACTGAGAAAATGATAGGGAGAACAGAAGAAACTTAGCAGTAATATCTAAGAGGTAATATTTCTAAGCCTTTCTAATAATTATGCACTTACATCACTGAATTACATATGTAAGAATCCCCACTTCCCAATATTCTAAGGGTGACATGCACTGCTTCTAACAATCAAGTGCTTTATATATATAAGTATTATGTATCTGATAATGTATTATTTTTAAAATGAGTAAAACAATTAAAAGATGGAGATACTACAAAAACCCATATATTGTTTGAAGGTTCCAGACTTTGGAAATATAATAACATATTTCAATTAGGACAGGAATTGCTAACTCTGGAAAATATGCCACACTGTAAATAATGATAAAAAGTCATTACCTTTGTCATCCTTAGATGATGTCTTGCTTTCTTTAGATTCCTTTGAAGAGCTAAAGAAGCAAATCACCAGAAAAAAGTTGAAAAAATTGAACTACTTGCTAGGTAACACATTTCAAACTACTGCTATTGATACAATTAACAATTCCAAAGGGCTGGATTGGGTTATTTGAACAAATGACTCCCTTGGGATTCTTGCACTGATTTTCCCCAAGATGCCTGAAGATCTAGATTTTCTGACAATTCTATTCAGTGGATATATGGCCATCTTCTCCAGATTTCAGGAATGGGACTTGACTTCATTTTGTGTTCTTAGAACTGATAGCTGTTCATTACCATCATCACAAGGATTTTAAAAATAAAACACAAAAAACTCGTCAATTTGAAAAAAAAAAAAAAACACAAATAAATGCTGACAATTCGACAATGCAATCAGTAGGACAAACTGTATATACGAAGATCTTGATTTTTTTTTTTTAAAAAGTAACTTATGACGTTCAAAAAATTATAGGCAGGATCATAAGATACTAATTACTGTACAAGGTTCTTGATGCTACCCCCTTAATGTAGAGTGATCTTATTGAATGCTGGAACTCAGTATCGTAAAGAACTGACATAGAAAAACAAACCTCTTTGCTTGACCAGAGGCCCCAGTAGACGAGGGCCCTTTCTTCAAAGTATCCTTTTCTTTGTCTCCAGATTCTGCTTTCTTAGAACTTTCTCTGGCTTCCTTCTCGACAGCATCACCCTTCACGCCGTCTTCCTTCTTACCATCTTTATGGCTCTCGTTCATCTCATAATCTTTGCTTTCCTTCTCCAGGCTCTGTGCAATGGCATCCTGCCCATCTTTTGGCTTACTTGCTTCAGAATCTGTAATTTTCACATTTTTACCTGTTTCTAGGAGGTCATCACCATCAAAATCCAGAGTGATGGCATCTTCAGCCTGGATTGTGACCGAAATGTTGTCATCCTCAGCTTCTTTCACAGACGTGTTACCTTCCATCTCTTCATGAGCTGTCTGATCAGCCTCAGCTAGGTTCTCTTCTGAAGGAAGAGGTTTAGATACTTCTTGTGTACCATCACCAGAACCTGCTATATCTAAGAGGATTTAACAGGAATAAATATGGCAAAACAAGAAGTTTAAACAATTTCATATTCATAAGCTAGATTAGGACCTAGAAAATACAAATTATTAGCACTGATGGAAGGTAAGAAAAAAAAAACACAAGGGTATTAACACAAACAATCCTTTACCCAGGATCACTCATTCTTCATGAGAAAAAATAAAATTTTCTACATACAAATACCATCAAACAACAATAGTGAGAAAATGGTTCTATCCAGGAGATACCGGTTCTTCACATCTGCTTCTATGTTAATGCCATATCGAAGTATTTCCTCCATGAGAATTTTAAATATACAGATTGACTATTCAATGTTCTAGACATCATAATTTAAGACTTGTGACCTTCAGGATTATGCAGCATCATGATTCCTTAAAAAAGTTTACAGTCTAAGATAAGGGTCAAAATTGGTCAAAGTATTTCAGGGTCCTGTCTTTTCAGTCTTCCAATTCAGCTGTTGACTGGTGCAGTCCAGAATCATACACAAAGATGATGTAGAAGGCTCTGAAGATGAACTTCTCCAAATATCCCGAGTAAAATGGCTATTTTCTGTCTTCCTCCTCCTCCTCCTCCTCCTCACTTCACAGATATTCAACAATGTTCAGTCAGTCCCACAATTATCATGTTCAACGATTTCTTTCTTGCACTCCCCAAAACAAAGAGACTTCATTCAGGTTTATGGTCCCTGGAAAACATTTTCAGTCTGCAGCTTTACTCGATAGCTTCACTATTTTATCAGGCTGCCTTGCTTAAAACACTGTTCCATGTCCTTTCTAGTCCAAAGTATGTAGAATCCTTTGCTTTCTATCCAAGAAGTCTTCTGAAACTTCTTGATGACCAGATGTGTAGTAACATCCTGTGGCTGTACTTGTGGTTTCATCGGATGGTTCTTTTATGCCACTGAAACTCTCAAAAGGCTCTGCATGGAAGTTTCAGGTAAGCTGCTCTTTAAGCAAAGCACACTGCCATTTTCGAGCAGCAACAAATGAAAATCAAGTTTTGATGGTGATCCACTTTCAGTACTAGTTGTAAAATTCAAATACAGTCAACATACTAGGGATCCGGGAGCACGTATGAGTTACTGCAGTATAGCTTATGTGCATCAACTTACCGTCTGCTAGAAATGATTTAAAAATTTTTTAATAGGATTAAAATTGGCTTAATGAAATGCACATTTAGTAATATATCTACCACAGTAACTGATATGTACTATTTAGCTAAAAGAAATCTTAATTTTAAAAATAAAGACATTAAAAAAAAAGTTAATATATTGTACTTAATTCACCTAACTAATTACCATAAGACAAACCCATTTTAAAAGTAAGGTTCAAGTCAAGAATTCTTTAATCACTTCCTCCTATTTTTCCATTTTCAGAATCTCTGCAACCCTTTTAACTCTATTTAACGTCAAACATACCTTTTTCCTTTTCTTCTTCTTCACCATCCTGAAATTCAAAAAAATAATCAAATGTAAATATTATTTCAATGATAACTTCAAATATATATAAAAACAAGAATTGCTAAGTTTTGAAGTACTCTATTTCCCTGAACTCCATTAACATAAATGCAGCCTGTTGTAAGTATATTTTATTTGGAAGACAAAGGTACACTATACACTTAAGGATATTTCAATAATTTAAATATTATAATAGTTTTCACATAGGGAATTTTAATAAAATTCACATAGTGCTGTTTCCTCTTACAACTCAACAGTACAAAGGTTATATTAAAGTTACAATGTTCAGGGAAGTAACAAAGAGCTTATTCTGAAGGCCCTGTCTGTTTTCATGGGATTGTAAAGGTCCCATAAAGGTCAAAACTAAAACCAAACATACACCTTTCATTTGACTAGAAGTGAAATTATAAAAAACATTAAATTCCAAAATCATCCATATAAAAAAAGGGATAGCAGGAAATGAAAAAACACAAAAATTGTTTTTATGTAAAATGCATCATATTTGAAGCATATCTTACCTGAAACTATTTATAAAAATTCATTTTTATTTCAAACTCACCCTGAACTTATGCTATAAGAAACTACCCAATATAAAAAACATTCTATTGTATGTAATGCAAATTAATACAGATTAAGGCAAGATACATTTAATTATTCTGAATCTTACAAACATACCAAGATTTCATTAAAGGTTTAAAAATTACATTTGTTTTCTCAAAAGTGTCAAAAACAAATTACCAGTTACAGATTTATCAGGAATCACCATAAATAAGTAGTAATATAATTAATGTAAAACTAAAGGAAATGAATTGTTTTAGGAAATATGCTAGTAGGTTCAAAGCAACAGTCAATGTATTAATTATTCTCCCCCTCAACCCACTGCAATTGGGGTTAAGTGACTTGCCCAGGGTTACACAACTAGGAAGTATTTAAGTGTTTGAGGTCAGATTTCAACTCAGGTCCTGCTGACTTCAGGGCAGGCTGTCCCTGTATTAATTACTTTTAAAGTTCCATTATGATTAAGATTCACAGAACCTTATAATAATATCATTTTGTTATATGGTGGATGTAAATACATATTTTTTGAAATCAGTTAAAGGACCTGGATAGGATAACCAGATATTGGGGAAAAAAAAAAAAAACACTAACAAAAAACAAAAACACTTTTAAATCCCATGGGGGGGAAAGGAAGCTTATCAAAGTAAATGATATTCTAATCTTTTTTCCTTGTTTTGTGTATTGTTATTTTACTTAGCTGGGTAGTTGAGAGTTGGTGAAATGAAAAAGAATAAGAAGAACTGCAAAGTGATTGCTCTTTGAGATCATAAATCAATGTATAGAGTCTAGCACTAAAAAACAAAAAAAAACAAACAAAAAAAAAAAAAAACAAAAAAACAAAAACAAACAAACCACTACCATCATTTGTTTAAGAACTCCCAGAAAGAACTTTACTCTTGTGTCATAATGAAAGTATTGTATTTGGAGGTACAAGAATCTGATTTCAAATCAAATCCATTACTACCTCCTATGAGATCTTAGACAAAGTAAAAGAAGTGGCTAAACTAGATGATACTTATGACTTCTTCGATGGCTTTGCATTTAGGATGTTATACAAATAAGTCAGGCCTACAACTTGGAAAAATTAAGTTATTAGCCCACCATCACAAATATATGTAAAAGGCAGGAGTTAAAAACCCAAAATCTTCCTGACTCTAAGGTTGGCTCAGAACAAATGCACTAAGGTAACAAAGGTTCTAAATATACGAAGTTAATTAACAAAGACAATAGGCCTGTTATCAACTGCACCTCTAATAATAATTTAGTTTACTAAAAATAATTTGTTTACCAAATTAAACAAAACATTAAATTATCTCTTTTAGGTAATCTGAAAACAATATAAAATTTAATATATGATGAGAGTACACAGTTATCTTTATATATTTAAACAACATTTGAGTCATTCTAAACAAGCAAGCTAGGCACTTTAATGATTTTTCTATCGACAGTGTGCCTGTGCACTCTGTGACGAAAACACCTGCAAAGCAATAAATCAGTCTTACTATGTAGCCAACGAAGACACGAATTCATGACTCTACCATTCTCATCCAAACCCTAACCCAGAGAGCCAAATTTAAGGGAATTTAAATGAGAAATGCTGAGCAAAATAGAAAAGATAAAACAGATTTTACTCTGTATCACATCAATTTTGCCCTATGTTATGATGAATTTGGGTTTACAATATCTAGCCAAAGACAGAAGGCCATACACTAAATCTCTGCTTCTGGCATGCCATCTTTTACCTTACATTCTGGAGACTGTGATGCACACAATTTTCTATCGGCAAGCTGAAGTAAACAATTATTTTCTGTTACTTTATTAAAAAAAAATCTCCTAAACATCAAAGAGTCTTTATAAGCTATGGCTATGTGGAAGGCATTGTGCTTCATAAGAAAAAAAGGGATAGCCTCCTTCCTCACAAGAAAATGAGGTCTCCTAGAAAGCATGAAGAGCCATGATCTAATAAATTAAATTATTTCATAGAAGGCTGGGATGAAAACTATAAAAATCAAGTTCTTTTAAAATGTCTAATAAATATCTGTAATCAGTGTATCTACTAGCTTCAGAGGAATTTGCATGCTGATTGAGAAAAAAGAACAAATGCGCTGAAATTCAGTATTGTGATTGTATGGTTTTAGCTATAAGAGCTAGAGATAATTCAAAGAAGACAGTGTAAGGAATACTACTAGTCCAAGAAATACAGCAAAGCTTGCTTTTGTTGGGGAGAGGGGGAAGAGGGGAGAGGAAAAGGAGCACTTTCCAAATGACTGACTCAATTATGTCAGGTGTTAATTTTACTAGAGGGATCCCTTGTGAACGTGTTATCTGTGGAATAGTGAATTTATCTAAAGAATACTTCAAAAAATTTTCAATGATTAGTTAAAAATGTCTAGGTTCTATTTTTTAAATGGTTTTGAGAGTTGTACTTCTCAAAACAGGTTTGGAAATAATCTTCTGGAAAAGTCACTGTAGAAGCCATGCACAATATGATTATTTTAAAAAACTCAAATCTTTTCCAAGATTGAAAGGGCTGGCCAATGGAAAATATTTTAAAAATTAACTCTAAGGGTAACAAGACAATTTCTACATAAATAACCTTTCAAAAATTTAAAAAGGATTGTCTATAGGATATGAAAGACCATATTAAGGATTTAATCTTATGAATTACAGGAAATAAAAAATACTAATTATGTAGCAGAAGACTTTCTGTCCCAAGCAAAGTACATCCTAAACACTGTTTTGGTAAGTTCCCCATCACCTTGTGATGGAACTAGAACTTTGTTGAACTAGCTGTCAGAGACAATTCTCCATTAATTAAAAAAAAAAACCATTCTAACCAGAACAAGCCTTATGTTTTAAAATGGTAAAAATACCAGTTGAAGAAAAATTAAAGTCATCCATAATCATTAAAAAAAAAAAAAAGCTCTAGATCATTACTGATTAGAAAAATGCAAATTAAAACTCTGAAGTACAACCTACTCATACCTCTCAGATTGGTCAAGATGACAGGAAAAGATAATGATAAATGTTGGAGGGGATGAAGGAAAACTGGGATACCAATGCATTGTTGGTGAAGTTGTGAACTGATCCAGCCATTCTGGGACAATACCCAAAGAGCTACCAAACTATGCATACCCTTTGATCCAGCAGTGTCTTAATGGAGTTGTATCCTGGAGAGATCATACAAGAGGGAAAAGAACCCAAATGTGAAAAAATGTTTGTAGAAGCTATTTTTGTAATAGTACGAATTGGAAAATGAGCAGATGCCTATCCACTAGGGAATTGATGAATAAGTTATGGTACAGGAATGTAATGAATGGAATACTATTGTTCCATGATTGTCTGATTTCAGAAAAGCCAGGAAAGAATTATATGAACTGATGCAGAGTAAAGCAAGCAGAACCAGAACATTGTACACAACAACAGCAAGATTAGATGATAAATGACTATGATCCAAGGCAATTCCAATAAACTTTTGATGGAAAATGTCATCACATCCAGAAAAAGGACTACAAAGACTGAAAGGGAATGGAAGTGTATTGTTTTCATCTTTTTGTTTTGTTGTTTTTTTTTCTTGTGGTTTTCCTTTTTGTTCTGATTTTTCTTTTCAAACATGATTCACATGGAAATATAATAAGTGTGTGTGTGCGTGCTGGCTAGCTTGGGGAAGGGGGGGAAATCAAGTGAGAGAGGGAGAAAAAAAAAACTGAAATGCAAAATCTTTTAAAAATGAATGTTGAATATTTTAACATGTATGGGAAGACCTGCCATCTAAGGGAAGGGTGGGGAGAAGAGAAAATTTTGAACAGGGGGCAGCTAGGTGGCGCAGTGGATAGAGCACCAGCCCTGAAGTCAGGAGGACCTGAGTTCAAATCTGGTCTCAGACACTGTTTAGCTGTGTGACCCTGGGCAAGTCACTTAAGCCCAATTGCCTCAGCAAAAAAGAAAATTTGGAACAGAAGGTTTTGCAAGGATCAGTGTTGAAAAATTACCCAGGCATATGTTTTGTAAATAAAAACCTATAATAAAAATAATAATAAAGAAAAAAATGAATGTTGAAAATCTTTTACCAGTAACTAACTGGAAAAATATGTAATATCAAAACAAAATTTTTTAAAAAGTCATCACATTTTACAGAATCAAGAGATCATGTCATTCACAGATGAGGAAGAACAGGTCTGGACAGGTCAAGTAGTAATAAGAAACAGAGGATATGAAGTCTAATCTTTATCCAGATTCAGTTTCTACACATCTGATTGAAAAATTAAATTTAAAAATCCCCTAGAGTATTATAACATTCCCATGATTAAATTTCTAAAAAGCACAAACTATACACAGTAGTTTTTAAAGAAAATTTTCAAAATTTAAGCATAGATACAAAACAACAAAGCATTGGTTTCACAAAGGCTAAAAATCACTGACTCAAGAGGCAAGTGTTTCAGAGTAGAAATGCAGTTTCACTTATAGCCCTTGTGTAAAATGGTACAAAAATCTTCTTATGGGTTCAGTAATTCTTAAGTTACTTTTCTAGCAACTGAAATATTAATACATAGTATATGAATTCAAATCATCATGTAAATTAAGAACGTTTTATGCATAATTTTAGGTCAAAATAAGTTCACTTTATTAAACCTTTGCTTCCCACCCAAAATCAAATAAATAAAACAATGTTAAACTTACTGGAACTGTAAGAAAGGTATCATCTTCACCTTCTTGACCTTCATTTTCCTATGTAAAAGGAAGTAATAAATTTGGTTGAATAAAGTATGTAGGCAATGTGAAAATAATTTTTAACAATTTGAAATAGCTTATCCATGTGTCATGTTTTCTATTAGAACATCTGCTAAATCAACATTTAATAATGATTCCTTTCACTATAGAATTTTTATGTCCCTTAATATTCACGAATCAGAAAAATTCTCCTTAAACTCCTTTAAAAAGAGAGAAAAGTAATTATTTTAATATCAACATCAGATTCCAAGTTCACCTACTTTCAAAAACAGGGTTTAAAACAGATGCAATATAATTCACATTAAATAGCTGAATAAATGCTAAATTAATTAGTTAAATATCTGGTTAAATATTTAGGGGCCAAACATGACTATACACAATTGACTAGAAAAATAATTAGGTCTTTGTGACTTGAAAAAGGGAGGAAGTAGATTGAGCAACAGTTAAGTGATAAAATACCTGATTTTCAAGGTCTTTTTCTTTGCCTTGTATTGCTTCTGTCTGTTTTAATTCATGATCTTTTTTATGCTGTTCAGCAGCAGACAAGTCTTTGGAATTATTTTCTTCATCATTTTCCATAAATTCTTCAGAGTCCTTTAGTTCATCATTTCCATCTGGATCACTGGTCTCTTGATTCTCTGATTCACTTTCCTTTTAATGTCAAGAACATTTGGTAAAACCAAAGCCATCAGCTTGAGTATCATTACTATCTTATTTTTTCAAAGGATAATTTTCTAACCTAATCTTTTAATAGTATATCCTCCTCCCCCCAAAATTTTGAATTGACATTGTTGTTTTATTCTAGAAACAATGTTCCAACACTTTAAATTTGCAAATCAACTACACTCTGTAAAATGACAGGCATTGTTAAGCAAAGTAAATGAAGCCTATGTGTTTTGAGTGCCAAGTCTCACATTTTTGTGGAAGAACAAAACTTAAATTACTTAAGATATTCTGAACTTCCAAAATATTATTATACAATTCCCAAGCATTTTGGGTGCTGTAGAAAAGAGATGATTCCACAAAAAATAAATTTCACCATTCCTACAAGCCATATTTCAAAGAAAAATCTCTTAAACCATTGCAAATATTGGTTTTGAGCAAATGTGGTAACTGATTACAGAAGCTTGTTGTATGGCACACTGTACCAATTAATCTTAACCATTTTGGTTTGGGACATGGTTACCTCTTTCAATACATGTTCACAAACAACGTTCCCTCTTCTTATGTTGTGAGTGGATGACCATGCTATTGAACAAACTATGAAGACTGAGCATATACGAAACAGTTTAGTGTTGCAAATAAAACAGTTAAACTGAAATAATTAATGCTATGTATAATTAATATGCTACATAGAATTAAGCATAAATACCAAGCAGTTCCCATAATGACTGCAATTAATACTACTTGATAAATACAAATTAAAGGAGGGGAAGTAGAAAAGGATACCAGACAAATCAGCAAGTTTTCTAGTTCCAAAAAGCTAGAGAAGCCCTTAACTAAGCCAGCAAGGGGTGCCATGTTCAGTAAAGGAAAATGAAGCCAAGGATGGGGCATCATTCTTGAAGAAGGGAGCCAGCCAGTACATCTCTGATAATATATTTTGTTTGTGTGTGTGTGTTTGTGGGAGGAAAAGAAAAGAGGAGGATATTTCTAAGTCCCAGATTCAGACAACCTGGATCACAGGTATTCTTTGCTATAGGAATGGAAGGTCCAAAGTTCAGTGCACAACTTGGGTTACTGATCTACAAGTTCTGCTTATTTTATCCAAGATAGCTTGGGAGAAAATTTGAGGGTCTAGGAATAAGAGGGTTTTTTTTTTTTTCCTTTTCTCTTCTAAAATTTAGACATTATAATGCTTTAAGGAAAATCATCGCAGCAAAAGAGGCAGAAGTTTCCCCAGAAAACTTGAAATTACATCAATTGCAATATTGGAGAGAGGTAAATAATTTGTTCCTTAATTACTTTCCTAGTTGAAATGCTCTATTATAGGATACTTCCAAGGAAAGCCAAGTCAGAGGGAGGGAGATTATTAACTGAAGGACACCCAGACCTTAAAAGAAAACTGACACCTGGACATGTGAAAAGTTCTGGAAGCATAAGGGAAAATGATAGAACACAAATAAACAAACAAATAAATAAAAGGAAAAAAACACCTTTTATCTTTGAAAATGTCCTGAATATCCCAAATACTACCAGCTCCACATATGTCCCTCTCTGTATATGAGTGCCTCCCAAAATGGGTCCAGCAAGTATGTACAAGGGTACTTTCTACAAGCTAAACCAATGTGTTAGTTTCCTAGCTTATTAGTTTTCAAGTCCATCTTTAATCTATCCAGGTATAGCTCACCTTAGAGGAAAGGAACTCTTTAGAGACATTTAGAAACATTCAACTTGTAGACAAAATACAGACAAAATATGTGATATCTACACTTACTAGGTAGCTATTCTTAATCTTCCTTAAGCCTAAATTAATTCATGTTTAAAATGGGGGAAATGATATTTGCTCATTCTAAGTCATAGTATTGATCTGAGAATCAAATAGCACTATCGATGACAGTATTGTTATGAAAATCAAAGAAAATACTTTGTTATATGCTTTGGAAGTTACAAAATGCAAACAATAGCACTACATCAGCAACTTTGTCTCTAATGTGCACCAATGTAAGGGGGGGAAAAGGGTAACAATTATTGTATCTGATTATAAACATAGTAACAGCCTTTCTTTCTTTGAAATGACACTTAACTGCCTTAAACCCTTGGTTCTATTCAGAGAGAAATTAACTATTCAAGTCAAGTATTTAAAACTTTACCTTGACAAATGTATCATCTTCCACTGAAGCATCTCCACTTAGTTCGTCTGTTTCTTGTTTTTTACCTAAAAAAAAAAAAAAAAAAAAAAAAAAAAAAATCAAACTGGGCTAGAGCTCCTGGTGTTTCATCATTTTAAGAGCAGAAAATATAGAATGTGATACATAATTAATGGATAATAAATACAGAACAGTATGGGAATACAAAAATAAAATTAGGAAATATACACGACTATAGCAACTTAACTGGAAAGAGCAAAAGAAAAAATTAAAACTAAACGATACAAAATTTATGATAAACTTAGTCCTAGAAAATAAAGACATTTCCTTTCCTGCTCCCCCTTTTCTATATATGCCAATATATTACGGGTAAAAAAAAGAACGATCTTTTTTTATGTATTGACTGCAAACACTGCAAAGTTTTTCCTAGTTATTCTTTCTTAAAGGGAATTGATTCTGGAAGGTGGTGAAGAAATACACTAAAAACTACATGTGACAAATATAAAGAAAACTGATGACTAAGCTTAAAAAAAAAAAACAAAAAAAAACACCCTAGAAAACAATTCCTTTATGATAGACTTCCCTAACTCCAGAGATCACCTGCTTTAATTTCTAGACCATCTATTTGTACCATATAATTCATCATTTCACTACATTTTAATTTACATTCTCTTTCTTTTATATATTTTAACTTCCCTAAACAGATTTTTAAGTTCATATAAGACAAAGACTCTCATATGTTTGCATTCTTCTAAGTGTTACCATGCTATGCACAAAAATTAAGTATTTAACTGCATGTCAAACGACTATTCAAGCTGATCTAATAAAAGTAGAAATGGATTTAGTGATAAAAGCTCTCATTTAATGAACCAAGTTGTATAGTCTCATAAAAGTATAACAATGACCCCCCAACTTATTTATGAAAATTATTAGTTATTAAAAACTTCTAATCTGTCCTCATAGAAACTTTACAAATGTTTAGGTTCTTAATTTACTGACAAGAACTTTCTTTAACCCACAAATCTCATAATACTAAATTGCAAAACTACACATTAATAATTTTTTAAAAAGCAAAATGGCAAAAGGTCAAGCAACAATCTGGAAAGTAAGGATAGGAATGGCTCTGGGAGAATGGAGGCAAAATGGGGAGATTTAGGCAAATGTAAAAAATAAAACATATCAATTTTTTGATAAATTAAAAATTTTTTAATTGATAAAACTTGTTTTGAAAAAGGAAAGAAAGGTAGTGGGAAATGTGCCCCAAAACAAGTTTGACAGCAAATATCGTGGTTTTGTTGTTTTTTAAAATAAGGGATTTTGAAGCATATTTGCAAGATAAAAAGAATCATTAGGGTGAATGTATATCTTCAGTCTTTCAAGAGATAATTGATGAAACTAATCCAGAAAGGAATGAGGAATGAATAACAAATTGAAGGATTAAGCTTTGGCAAAGGCAAATGTCTTTTCACAGTCTGAAGCAAGAAGAGGATGAAGCCAAGAGAAAAAAAAAAAGGAATGGAAGAAAAATGCTGAACAAAATCTCAAATAGCATTAATTTTTCCAATCATGTAGCAGAAACTGGATTACTGGAAACAATGTTAGGCTATGAAATCAGTCAAAGTGTGTGAATTCAAAATCTACCTCTGATATGACCATGTCATAGGAATTAAGCCCTAGTTTTTTCATCTGTTAATTGCATTTCCAGGGCTATGAGGCAAAAATAATGTATAATCTCACCTCTACACAAGTGGTGGGAGAGGAAAGAGAACAGTCAAGGGTTTAAATAGAACGTATCTCAGAAAAAGGGAAGATCATTTAGAATTCCAAGTATTTCATGAATGCATGAATCAAAAAAGAGTAGGAACAAATGGTACATATAGGTTAATGCTATACACATCATGGCCTATTTTCTAATTCCAATGTCACATAACTTACTATAAACAAGTAAATGAATAAGACATGTATATATACAAAGAGAAAAGAATTTTGTACTTGGATTATATATCTCTTCAGAACACATGGAAGATTTATGTTTGAGATGAAAAACTGATTTTGTGGATTCAAGGAAAAACTTAGTCCTGTGGTATTTTTCCCCCCATTTATATCATTGGCATATATTAAGGACCCACTTAGTCAATAAGACCATAATTGTGTTGCTTATGAAATTGTAATCAGAATAATCTTCTAGTGCAGAAATCTGAAAGCTTCACAAAAAGTTTGTCACAAAATTCTTCAAAAAGCCTTGTATGAGACTTGGAAGAAAGAAGGAAGTAGAGAGGGAAAGAGAACAGTCTTTGAAAATGCCCAGATTCAGAGGATTTTATATTTGGTCTTAGAGGCAGTAGGAAAATACTGAAGTTTACGGAATGGGGGGTGTGTGTCAGAGAGAGAGAGCGAGAGAGAGAGATGGGAGGGAAGGAGTGAGCGACAGACAGACAGACACTAGAGTATTAGGATGATCAACAGAGGTGAACAGAAGATGAACTGGAGAAGGAACATCTGTAAGCAGGAAATTAACCAGAAGGCTACCTCTAATAGTAGAGGTGTAGAAAAGTGACTGGGTCCTCAAAGGATAGATATTATCTAGCAGATTCTACATCAAGCTGAAAAGGATTCATTTTATGAAAAAGGGATCCATTCATCTGATTAACTGAGATAATTAACAAAGAAAAGATTAAAGGGGAATCAGATTGACACATAGTCCAGCAAGGACTGCCTCTGCCAAGGACCAGCTTAGTCAGCTTAAACTAAATACAGAAAGATTGTCATGAGTAGGCTGGCCATGACGATTGATTCTTTGGTGATGGTAATCCATGAAAATAGATTAAAAAAAAAATAGTAAATAAATACACAAAACCACACTCAGGCCTTCATAACTTTCTTCAGTTTCAATAGAGCCAGTAATACAACAAAAGAGAGGCAGAATATGTTAATGTACAGATTATGTGAATGAAGTCACTCCTTAGATTCAGCAATGCTATTACTAAAAGCACGTACAGTTTTATAAGGTCAATTACAAAAATGTCCTATAAATAGCAAAATATTATGGCAACAGTTTATTGTAGGGAAAAAAAAAAACACCTGGAAACAAAATGAATGCTCATTAATTAAGGAACAGTAAACAAATTGTGGTATATGGATATAATAGAATACAAACAGGTAATTCAGAAACAAATGTATGGAGTGGTTCAATTAAAAAAAAGCAGAATCAAGAAAATCACATTAATGACAAATAAAATATTAAAAGTAGCTACTCTCAAACTATAATGAATAATTTCTAGTGCCAGAAAACTGATGATATACCTGAATGATAGGGGATTAAAATATAGGATGAAATATACATTTTCAGATACAACTGCTGTGTTAGTTGGTTAAGATGAAATATGTTTTATGCCATGGGGTAACAAAAGGCAATTGGAAAACTTAACAAAAATAAAACCATGGTTTTCTCTATTATAGATCTATATCTATTATAGAGGATCAGAAATAGATCCTGAAAATCAAATCAATAATATAGTTGAATACCTGTGACATAAATTCAAAGTCTGAGAACATTAGATAAAGCACTAAGAGACAGTGAAACTGCATCTTAATAGCCAGTTTGTTTTTTCTTTTATAAAAAGGACACTTTCAATTCATGTCTCAAACTCTAGGCAATTCTTTTGAATTAATTGTTCATTGAAACTGCTATCTCAGAAGTTATCAAGGACCTCTTAATTGCCAAATATATTTTTTTTTCTCAACTCACTCTTTCCAAAGTTCTTTATTCACTTCTCAATAATCTTGCCTGTTTTTTTGTGACTGCTACTTCTTGGTTCTTCTACTTGTTTTGCCACTTTGCTTCCTTTGCTAGATTACCATACATGTCATTCCCCAAACCTATGTGCAACTAAGGTGCTGATTCAATTAACACTAGCTTCCATAACCTAACTACCTACTTCATTCCTATACCAACAGCTTATCAGAAGTCTGGTGGGTACCTCAAAGACAGTCAGAACAGAATTCATTACCTTTTCTCCTAAAACCTCACGTTTTAAGTTTTTTTTTCATGCATCTTATCATCCCTCTAGTCACTCAGGTTAACCACCTTGGAATACTGTTGATTCTTTCTTCTACCTTATTCCTCATATGCTTAAAGATGATTCTACCTCCAGAACATTTTATGTTTTTCTTTCTAATAATCCTTGTTTTTAAAAAAATTACTCTTGCCAAAATTAGTCACTTTCAGTCTACCCTCCTTAATGTCTGAAGCATCTGACACTTAGCCACTTCCTCCCTTTACTAGTGTTTCTTTGGCTCCCAACTTATATCACCTGGACTCAAAGAAATTTCTTAGTTTTCTCTGAATCCAGTCTCTATGCTCTCCAATTGCAAACTCCATATTCCATTTTATGTGATATTCCAAAAGCACAGATGTGACTATATCAATTCCCTGCTTGTAAACATCTCTGGACTCTCCTGTCTCTCTATTAAAATACCCATTTCTCTCTTAAGATACTGAAAGCCCTTCCCAATCTGATTCCATTCCACTCTCCAGGTTTACCATATAATAATATTGCTCTTCCCACACTCTATACTTCAAACTGGTCTGTTTGCTGTTAGCCTCTGTCTGACATTCCAACTCCACTAAAGCTTCCATGACTTTGCACAGACTGTCTCCAGGAATAAAATGTATTTCCTGCTGATCTTTGCCTCTTATAATCCCAATCTTCTTGCAAGGTTTGGCTCAAGATTTAACCTCTACAAAAAGCCTTTCCTGACCAGCACTCTAGTTCCTTCAAATCATTCCAAAGATATGCTTTTTTTTCTTTTCCATTACATTTTGTATTTATTGTATTTATACATACTGTATGTATTGCATTAAAGGAAAGAGAATGGGCTAAAATTTATTTGAAAAACTGTATAAGGTTTTTTCAATGATTCAAGCAGCTCTTTGACACCAAAACAATTCGCTATTCTCCTCGTGAGATCTTACAGCCAAGTCTTTAAATTAACAACAGTATCAAAAATCAAAACTATGGGTGATCCAAAGGAAAATGGAAAGATACTTAGTGGGTATATAGCAAATTATCAATTATATCTCACGCACAGAAAGTGCATGACCACTTAACCAATAGACAGCCTATTAATCAAATCATTCAAACTTAAAGAGGGGGAGAGGGAGGCAGGATGGAGAATTTTTAGATAAGAGTTCTAAAAACAGGAAACAACAGGATAAGAAATGATGGCTTATTCAATACAAGAATTAACACTAGCTTCCATAGACAACAGAGTAAACACAACTTGATTCTTAATACCCCTGATTTTTGTTGTTGTTTTTCCAATTTGTAACCAAGAACACAAGTAGGACAAATATTTCTAAATCAATTCTTCAAGCATTAGCCAAAATAACTGAAATCTTCGCTCCAAACCCTCCCTGAAGTTTCATGATGCTAATGTGGAATAAGATATATGAAGTTTATATATTACACTAGATCTATATTTTATATATTTATAATTTATTTTAATTATACTAGATTCTAGATCATATTAAATGTAACTGTGAAAGATTACTGCTATCCTAACAAATTGATTAATCTTAGAAAATCTTATTCCAAATAGCCATATAATTTATTTTTAATCAAATATGATGTTTATAGTCATTCCCACTGAAAGAGGAATAGCCTATCTTTGGTCAAGAATGACCTCTCCCTATGGGTCAGCTAGGTGGCACAGTGGATAGAGCCCAGCTCTGAAGTCAGGAGGACCTAAATTCAAATCAGGTCTCAGACACTTAACATTTCCCAGCTGTGTGACCCTGGGCAAGTCACTTAACCTCAATTGCCCTGGGGGAGGGGGAGGAGAATAACCTCTCTCCAGTTTCTACGCAGAAAATTAAAAAAAAAAAAAATTTACATAGTCTTGAGTTATATAACTTTTTCCAAGAATACAATCATAGATGAGAATTGTCAAATTATCATAAGTAGGTAGTGATATGATTGTGAAAGTTAATTAACAAATTAAATTAATGTGCAGTCCTTGACAGCAGGAACTATTTGTTTTTCTATTTTATATTTCTATGCTTGGCATAGTGCTTTGCATAGTAATTCCATAAAATGCTCCTTAATTCATTAAATATTTTTAAAAACCTGGCAGTTGTTTTTATTATGCCTGGAGTTAAACAAGTTTAAGAAGCCAGAAGAAATGGCAAGGTATTTTGTATGTACCCAATGAAACTTAGTGTCAGAAAAAAAAACTATTGAATAGTGTCTGATTAGCATTATATTAAAGATGCAGCAAATAAAACTTATAATACAGTCACATCTAACTTAAGTTTTTCTTTAATCTGTCTTTAGGGTAAAAAAGGGTAAATAAACAGTGAAGAGAAATAACTTATCTCCTATCCTATATATAGGCTATTAAAATGCTGATTAAAAATAAAAACTGTATCTCTACATTGAAAAAGGAATGGTTAAACAGGACTCAAAATGACAAGCTAATCCATATATTATTGCATAAAACCCAAACCCAACTTTGTACATAGATAACTGCAATTCCTTAAAAACTTAATTTTTTATAAGGTCTTTCCTTCAATTAGTCTAATTACCTGAAGTTTTGCCACAGTGTTTTAAAATAAAATTAAGGAACTTCATTAATCTGGCACCATTGAGGAAAATAAATTTTCCAAATATGTATGTTTCCCAGCCAACAGTATCATTATTATGTAGTACCATTAATTATAGATTTCTTATAAATCTAAACAAAAATATATTACACCTTCCCTGACTTTATTTAACAAAAACCTAATTTTTTTTTTGTTTTCTTAAAGAAAAATTGTACATGCTTATTAATTCAATTGCTCCCTGGACCTATAAGGGTGTATAACGGTTTTCCTCTACAAAAAATGTCTTATGATTCAAGTTGTCAACTTTTTGAAAGTTTCTGTCTTTTCCTTGGGTTTCTGTTGCTTTCAAAAAACAAGTTTTCTTCTAGTAACTCCCACTTCACCACTTTTTATTTGCTATGGATTGGGGAAAAATTAAAATTACCCAATTAATAAAACTATCTAAAGACAGACTAGGCTCTAAAAGAGGAAGAACATTTTTGGGAGTAAATAACTTGGGCTTTGGTACATTTTTCCTCATACATCTAAGTTGAGAGCCAATGATGTAGTAGAAAAGTACTTGTAGCCTCTGGACTGCAAATTTCCCAGGGTAAACAAATCAGATGAAAGTTTAATTGGGAAATATTTAACAAAATAAAAATACATAGATGACAGATGTCAAGTCTTAGTTTTCAAAGTGTGTGGCCTACAGGAATCTTTTTCAATTTCAAGTTTTACACACCACTGGTATAGTGAATGGAGCAGGGAAACCAGAATTCAAATCCTGTCTCAGATACTTACTACATGACCCAAATCAAGTCATTTTTTAACCTGTGTCTTTTATTTTCATATATTAAATCAGAGTAGTAACCAAAACCTATCTTAATGGATTTTAATTTTCCTATGATAATGGGAAGCACTCATGTAAAATAAAAATTCTAATTTTTCTAATAAATTTCTAATAAATACTCTGCAATTTCAGGGTTTTTTTGCTATTTTCTTATGCTTTTCCAAAGTTCAATTCATCAAATAAGTAACATCTGAACACTTTTGTATAATATGTTGAAGAATACAAACTATAAAATTGATAGTATAAGGATTTTCAATCTATTTTGTCATGGATCCCTTCCTGGAATGTTTTAAAATGCATTTTATATAAATATATATATATATATATATATATATATAAAATCATAAGGGAAATCAATTATACTGAAAAACTGTTATCCCAACTTTTTTTTTTTTTTTTTAAACTTCATGAACTCAGGTTAAGAATATCTAAGTCAGGGGCAGCTAGATAGTGCAGTGGAGAGAACATTTATGAAAATTCAAATCTAATCTCAGACACTTTTATCACTTACTAATCCCTTAATCCAAATGCCAAAGTGGCACATGCCTATAATCCCAACTAACAGGGAAACTGAGGCTGGTGTATGTATGATCTGAGCTCAGTCCTTAGCTGCAGTAATGCTATGGTAAAGTCCCAAAAATACAGGGCCACTCAGCTGCCTAAATAGAATAGAACTAGGCTACATGAGAAAACAGTTAAGTTAAAGCTTCCAAGATGAGAAATAACAGGATGAGGCTTATGAATGATAGGTACACTTCCAGCCAGGGAGAGGTAGGGAAATCTAATCTCAAGAATTGGAGAGAGGGTAGTAAGAAAAAGAAGAGGGGAAAATGGAGGGAGAAGAGGACAGAAAAAGAGGAATGGAGAGGGAGAAGTACCCATCAAGTATTTTGACAAGAAGTCAAGTACTTTACATAGAAATTAACTGACAGGCCCCCAAATTGAAATAATGTTCAAAGAATTCATTTCAGTGTCCTTAATTTGGCACAGATTTTTCCCTAATTTCTTCTTGTGAGAACTTGAAAAAAAAATTAAAATGTTTTATTTAATAATCATAAAAATACTATCTGAACTATTTGAAATTCTCATATTCCTAGTTATCAATGATGACTATTTTACTATATGTTTCTTTGTAATTTACAGAATTTTCAAAATAGCACTAGAAGGAATTAATCAGGGTTATAATAATTTGCCATAAGTTCTGAAATAAACCTTATTAAGTACTCACTGACATAGTTAAGAGATAAAAATTTAGGAATTTAGGCTTAAAGAGAACAGTCCAGTTTAATAGGAGAAACAGCTAAAGAAAAACAATTCTACTAAAGTCCAGAAGAGTAAAATTAAAATAGATGGCCTCCCCAAAACCACTTTAAAGTCTCACATAATTGAAATGCTTGATAAAATTGATAAAATTATAAAAATTAAGTTCTGATTATAGATGAGAAAAAATGGAGAGAAGGAAGAGTTCAAACAGTTACAAAGTTATTAATTACAGTAATATGCATTGATGTGAATTCTTTTACTATGGGATATTATAACTAAATTGGTACCAATTTATCTAATGAAACTGAATTTGGCAAGAAAAAAGTTTAATTTTAAAAATTGTAAAAAAAAAAAAGGGGGGGGGGGAAGAAAATTAGAATTTTCTGTCCTATTTTTTTTCCCTCCTACCCCTTCTCTTATATTAGGAAAGGCATAGATATCATGAAGTGATTAGTAATATGATAACAAAGTTCAGGTTTTTAGGTCAAGGTCATGTCAAATCAATCTTATATACAAAATGATTTAAGTTCCCTCCCTTCCCCCAAACACTGGCAATGTTTGCCATGAAGTCTTCCTTGATCTAAGGCAGCAAAATGCCATTGGCAAATAGCAAAGTATAGCATTATATAAACAGGGCAAATAGCACAAAAGTATAAACTAGTTATATAACATACACATTTTCAAAGCTTTTAACAACCTTTGCTTTTGGCTGCTGCTTTCTTGTTAGAAGTATCACCCGAAGAGGACAGGTCAATATTATCAGGATCACCTCCTTCCTCTTCAATTGCCTGTGTTAGAAAGGTAGGTTAATATACAAATTCTATTTAAATGGATATTTTAATAATAAAATAAAATTTATCTAAATTGACCTTTAGAAATGAAATGAAGAGGAACATATCTCACATCTCTTGAAAATACAAAATATTAAAACAGGCAGTCCTATCATAGAACCTACTTCAAGAAATTAAGATACTTAAAATAGTATTTAAGGCATAGTTGCAGAAGTAACTATTACACAAATAGTAAAATCAGATTGTAACAAGCTCATGTTAAAGAATAACAATGGGGTTGGGGAATTAAATAGAAACCCATGGGGGGAGGGGAGCAACGGAATATTAATTGGACAACTAATTACTAAGATCTACTTAAGTATTATATATCAAGAGTCATTTAAATGTATTAACAAGTGTTGTCTTTATTCTTGTGATGCAATTTTTCCCTCCCCCACAATCCCAACATACCCAGAAATAAACAAGAGGTTCAACCGTTGAAAGCCCAACCGTTACTGTGGGATGTGGGGATTTAAAAGATGGTCAACTATATAAAGATTTACATAGCTATATTTATCTGTGTAGATCTCTATACTATCTCTAGATCATTCTATATACACTTACAATTATATAGATTTATCCCTAGACATAATCTCTATATATACATAAATCTATGCATATAGATCTCTAAATGTAAAGATATCCATGTGTTATAAAATACATTGTTATCTAAATTTAGTATACACATAATGTGACATTAATTTATGCATATTACAGAATGTGTATCTATTTTTGATTAAGTGTATATCAAGAATGTCTATTTCAGACCATGTTAACTATATAACATAGTCCACATTACGTAGAAAATGTATATCTCTACATACATAATCTGTATTCCACAGAAATAGATATTAATTGGTTATCCCATCTAACTACCAATTTAATTATGGTAAACACAGAGCCGTTGAAGCCAGACACGCTAACTTTACGGAAATCTATTAAGTGCCCGTCCCCCCTCAAACCAAGAGATCGCCATGCGCTCGCCTCCTGCACATGCCCCTCCTCAGCTTCTTAAATCGCCTTCGTTGCTCTGAAGAACCCGGTGGGCCGCCGCGGCGCGGATGCAGCGAGGCTCGGTGCAGGGGAGCCTAGAACCCGCTCGCGAGCATCATGGCCCGACCCGTGAACCCGAGGCGGGAAGGGGGGAGGGGAGCGGGCAACCCGGCGGACCCAGGTAGAGGTGGGCGTGGGGATATGGATAGGGCGCGGGGGAGAAGATGCAGCAACCCCCACAATAGCCCCTTCCTCACAAACATAACCCTTCGGGCCCAAGAAGCTCCAGGCAAACCCAACGGCAGCGTCCTATGAGTAAAGAGAAGAGGGCGGGTAGCGCGGCCTAGGACCGCGCAGGACGCCGCCCCCTCTCCTTCGCTTCCCCAGCCGGGCCTCACCTGCTTGAGTCGGGAAACGAGCACGTTTTTCACCCCGTTAATGTCCAGGTTCCGCCGCTTCAACTCTGATTTAAGATCGATCACCCGCAGGTCGCTGATCTTCTTACTCTCCGACTGCCCCGAGGCTGCAGAGGTGGCAGAGGAGGAACCAGAGGCGGTGGCGGCCATTTTAGAGAGAGAGAACGCAGCGGAGGCAGCTCCTGAGCTGCAGGGCGAGGGCGGCGGCGGCTTCACCAACTTCGAGCCCGGCCCGAGATCCCAGCCTGTCTCTCACTGCTGCGCACAATGAACCACTGGCCCCGCCCCTCGTCCCACCCCGCCGCAATCAGCCGCGGAAAGCACCCGGATGGAAGGAGACGCCTGCGCACTGGCGACCAATTTACGCTGCCCCTGAGGGGGAACCTGCGCACTAAGGCTTCTGGGCTTGGGAGCCCAACCCCCTCCCACCCGGCTACCTGAAGAGTGCTGCCCTCTTTCGCCCTTACGCGAGGTGTGAGGTCAGACAAGTTTTAACTGCAGTAACGTTCACTGAGCCATCGTTCCATTGGTTGTGTGGTTTTCTTTCCCTTTTTCTTTTCTTTTCTTTTTTTTTTTTTGAAGAATTAAAGGCATTGAGTGCCAACAAAATGCTAAACATCGTAAAACATAAGCAAGCACTTGGCACTTAATAAATGCTTGTTGAATGATTGAGTGGGCTGTGACATCCCAATCGTCACCATTAAACAGTCTGCTTTAGTGGCCTTTTCTAGATCTTCCTCTATTTACTTATAGGACAGATTGAAATTTCAGTAAAGAGACACAAATTTCTTTGCCAATCCACTTGCGTGGCCCAAGCCCCAAATGCTGTTCTGCAAAATCAAAAAATATGCTTTCTAAAAGTCAAACACTAGGAGTTCTTGCTCCCTCACAAGCAATGATCATTGTTTTTACACGAAGGAAATTAAGACTCCAAGAAGAGTGATAATCTCTTTGAAGAATCACTTTAACAGGTAAGTATCTATTCTTGGATTATTCCTATTAATCATTATTATCATGTACATGGAATTAAAACTGTTACATCTCTTTTTAAAATATTTCTCCCCATTTCATGTAAATTTTTTAAAAATATTTATTTATTTTTTAAGTTCCAAACTCTTATCTCTTCATTTTCCCCTCCCCCCACTAACATAGTAAACAATCTGATGTAGGTTATAAATGTGCAATCATGTAAAATATTTCCATATTAGTTATTTTGTGCAAGAAAAGGAACAGGAAGGAAGGAAAGGAGTGAAAATGAAAGAAAAGGAGAGAGGGAGGGAGGGAAAAATAGTATGTTTCAGTTTGTATTCAGATGTCATCTCCATTTTTTTGGAAATCCACAACATTTTTCATCATGAGTTCTTTGAGATTATCTTTGGATCATTGTATTGTTCAAAATAGCTAAGTAATTCACAATTTTTATTTGCAAATTAAAAAAAAATCTCTTTGGAATATAGACCCATCTTGGTATTGCTGAATTCAAAGGTTATGCAGTTTTATAGCTCTTTGGGCATAGTTCTAAAATGCTCTCCAGAATGGTTGGATCAGTTTATAATTGCATCAACAATGCTTTACTATCCCAATTTTCCAACATCCTCTTCAACATTTACTTTTCTTTTTTAAAAAAAATCATATATGCCAATCTGTTGGCTATGAGGTGGTATAGTTGTTTTAATTTGCATTTCTCTAATCAATAGTGATTTAGGGCATTTTTCCATATAAGTGTCACATCTCTTAACCACAGATCTGCTTCCTGAAATTCAAGCTTTAATATTTGAATCTTGTGACCCATTGCAAGGGGTTTTTGTTTATTTGGCATTTTGTTATTTTTTTTGTAGGGTTGTGGGTCAGTTCTCTCCTTTAATGAATCTATGTTTGTAGAGAGATGTGAAACTATCAGATTTAGTTCAAAAAGAAGTAGGTTTTTAGAAGGATTCTCTAAGACAATACAAATTCCTTCAATTAGTTTACCCACTCAAGTTCTCTTAATTGCACAAATTTTGGCATCATTTTTGACTCCTATCTCATGAGCAACACATGAGATCACTGTAAGAGATACGTAATTGTTCTTCCCTTTCAGCATCTCTTTTCTTGAAGTCACATTATATATATATTGCCATCTAATATGTTGCCCAGAAAGAATACTAGATTTGGAGTCAGAGGATCTGTGTTCATTTACATTCCCAGCTCAGCTATTTACTACCAATGTGTCCTTGCCAAGTAACAACTTCTCTGGGCTTTAATTTCCTCAGCATTAAAATTTTTCATGGTCATTTCAAGGTCAAGCTCTGTTTCTACACCTATAAAGTGAGAAGATTGGATTAGGTGACTTCTTAAGGTGTTTTATCTAAAACAATGGATTACCAACCCATGTAAATAAATTTTAGAGCTTTTGGTCCATGTCATAAACCTTCAAAGTATCTCAAGAATGGATGTGTCAATTTGCCCATTTGTCCTTGAATGAATCCCAAGACATGCTAATTAAGCCAATTAATTAAGTATTGACTTCATATCAATGAAGAAGCAATTAGAAATATCTTAACAAAGGAAGTTGGAGGGATATAGAATAGAAAATCATAAAAAGGGAAAGAATTCAGAGTTGTCAACGCCTAGAGAAAAAGCTGCAACTTTAACAAAAGCTAAAGATTAGAGAGAAGTACAGAAGAGAAAGCTAGCAGTAGAGGATAATGGTCAGTAACCAGTATCAGACTGGGAAACAAATGGTGGGAGAAGTATTTTTGCACTCAGAGAAGCTCTTTCTAAAAAGAGGGTCTAATGAAGAAACAGGTCCTAGTATCAAGGTTATAAATCCTTTTTTGAAGAACTCAGTTGAGAATTGCATAGACTTGAGGGAGGAAGAGGAAGCTATATATGGGTTTTGCCTGCATGTTTGTAACAGTAAAGCTGCTTTTGATACATTGTGGCTCTCAAACAATAACACTAATGGTAATAACTTATAAACACTTATTATAAACTTATAATAAACTTATAAACTGTACAGTTTACAGTGTGCTTTTCTTGAAACAATCCTGTTAGATGTAGCCTGCATCCCTCTTTGAGGAATTTAGTTAAAATAGGCAGAAGAGATATACAAAAATAATGGTGGTGGAAGGATTAAATGAAGATTTTTTTTCAGGATGTGGGCACTTGAAAATGAGGGTCAATGAAGTATTTTTGCATTTTTAAAATAATAGCTTTTTATTTTTCAAACTACATGCAAAGAATAGTTTTCAACATTCACCCTTGCAAAGCCTTGTCTTCCATATTTTTCTATGTACAACAAGCAATCCAATATAGGTGCAATTCCTTTAAATATATTTCCCAACTAATGGGTATTTACTCAGTTTCCAGTTCCTTGCCACTACAAAAAGGGGTACTACAAACATTTTTGCCTATATGGTCCTTTCCCCTTTTTTATGATCACTTTGGGATACAGACCCATTAGAGACATTGCTGGATCAAAGGATAAAGTATTTTTTTAAATGAACAAAAAGAGAGCCAAAAAATCACAGAAAAGTAGAATAGCTCTGAAAGTTAGGTTAAATTGAATGTATATTTTTCAAAGGCAGGCAATATATATATGTATGTATGTATACAGATATATATATATAAAATAAAGCATGTGCTTTAATGTAAACTGTTCTTTTCCTCTTCTACTATGCATATATACAGATGCTTATTTTGTTTGATATTAAGTTCAGAATAAATAAAAGGAAAAAAAATTCAAGTTAATACATATTCCCTTTTGTTTCAATGGAAGAGTTCAGCATAAGGACCATTTTTTGTGATAGTTCCCTATCATCTACAAAATCCAAACACTTTAGATGCATTTTTAAGGTCCTCTATAATCTCTCCCCAGTATGTTCTCTAACCTTATATTTGAACTATTCTTGTATCAAATCCTTTGTTGTTTTCAAGCAAGCTCCATGTTGTGCTTTGAAAGAGACCATGCTCATGCCCTGGTCTTTTGCTTATTCTCTTTTGCCTGTTTGGAACGGTCTCACTTTAATTCAATACTAATGTTTATCTAGTGTCAATCTAATTTAGAGGAATGACCTTTAGTAAAAGATTTAAATGACTGCTAGCCAGGTAAAGCCAGAGTTGTAACTAGGAATTGTTGTACCTGGTATGAGCACCATAAGCCCTACCCAGGCTAAGTTCCATAAAAAGCAGCAATGCTTGGAGAAAGGAAGCTGACACCTTACCATGGAGGTACACTGATACTCCAGGACACCAGAAGGCCACTGCTGGTGAGATGGTTTCATACTTTCAAAAGAAGATGGCCGTTTAGTGACTGCCTGTTTAAAATAATCTTAACTGGAAGCATCCCAGCAAGCTAGGAGAAAGCACCACATCAGTAAACCAGTCAGAGATCTAGCCCTGGGCAAATAGGCAGTTTCCAGCTTGTGCTGGAAGTGTACACTTGTGCTTCAATGTAATCCCCAGGGAAACACAGAAATACCCCATTATTTTCACCATAAGCCAGGTACCACCCCAGGGATTCTCATTCAACCCAACAACTTCCACCAGTGCCAGCCACTCCTTGCCCATCCTGCTCAATGCAGCACCAGATTTGAGTTCCTTGTGAGCCACTAGACAATCTTAGTGCAGCACCAGGGAAACCAAACCTGCAGCTTCTGACACAAGAATTCTGAGGCAATGTCCGTTCTTCTATTCTAAGAGCAGAACTCAAATCTAAAAGAAAGGGAAAAGGCCAAAAAAGGCAAGCAAAAAAATAATTAACCATAAAAAATTATTATAGTGCCTGGGAAGCTCAAGACACAAACTCAGAAGAGGACAATTGTGTCAAAACACCTTTGAAGAAGGTGCTTTGGGCTTTTGGGGGTTTTGTAAAACCCCAAAGAAAAACAAGTGTTCTCAAACCCTGAAACTCATGGAAGAGCTCAAAAAGGAACTTAAAAATCACTTTAGAAAGGCAAAAGAAAAATTGGGAAAAAAATTAAAGTGATGCAAGACAATTATGAAAAAAAAAGTTTTGGAAACAAGAATCTTGGAAAACAATTTGGAAAATAACAACTTAAAAAGTAGAATTGGCTAAATGGAAAAGGAAGTACAAAAAACTGAGGAAAAATAATATATTAAAAATTAGAAATGAGTAAAGCAGAAGCTAATGACTCTGTGACAAGAAGAATCAAGCCAATTAAAAAAATACAAAAAAGAAAGAAAATGTAAAATGCCTCTGGGTAAAAAACAACTGACCTGGAAAATGAATCTAAAAAGATCTATTAAAGCAATGGTATAAGAATCATTGGACTACCTGAAAGCCATAATCAAAAGGAAGACCTGGATAACATTTTTCAAGAAATTATGAAGACTACTCTGTTATCCTGGAACCAGTGGGCAAAACAGGCATTGAAAGAATTCACCAATCACCTCAGAAAAGAGATCATTAAAAACTCCAAGGAACAATTATAGCCAAATTTCAGTCTAGGAAAAAACAAGTGACCAGAAAGAATTCAGATATTTGAGCGCCTCCATCAGGATTACACAGCACTGAGCAGCTGCAATATTAAAGGATCAGAACTCATGGAACATATTTCATGAAGGTAAAGGAGCTAGGACTGCAACCAAGAATCGCCTACCAGGCAAAATTAAGCATAACATTTCAAGGGGGAAAATGTTTTCTTAAGAGTTGTAGAAAGATTTCAAGCTTTCATAAGAAGAATAAAAAATTTGACCAATATTAAGAGCCAAGAGAAACCTAAAAAGGGGAAAAAGGAAAAAAAAAAAAAAAACAAGAAGGGATTCAGTGGAGCTGAATGGCTTATGTCCTTGCACTGAAAGATGACATTTGTAATTTTAAAAAATGGTACCACTAGTAGTACAGTTAGAAAGAATATCCACAGAAAGTATAGGTATAAAGTGAATTTGAGGAAATGACATGAAGAGGCACAAAAAACCTATTATAGTGGAGGGAAAGATGGGAGGGTAGGCAATGAGTATCACTTGAACCTTACTCCTAAGTATTGCCTCACAGAGGGAATAATATATACCATTAGTTGAAAACAGAAGTCTATCTTACCCAAAAGGAAAGTAGGAGGAAAGGAAATTAATTAAAAGGCTTGGGTAGAGATAGGTAGGAGTTGCTGACAGAAGAGATGGAAGACTGAGGGAGATGGTAGAAGTGAGGGAAAAGGTAAAAGGATTTTGAAAGAGAACAAATAGGAGGAAAAATAGGAAGGAAGGAAATACACAGTAATCATAATTGTGAATATGAATGGGATGAGCTCTCCCATTAAAGAGAAGTGGTTGAACTTTGGGGATAAGAATTCACTACTTGACAAAAACTGCTGGGAAAACTGGAAATTAATATGGCAGAAACTAGACATGGACCCACACTTAACACTGTACACCAAGATAAGATCAAAATGGGTTCATGATTTAGGCATAAAAAACGAGATTATAAATACATTAGAGGAACTAGTTTACCTCTCAGACCTGTGGAAGAGGAAGGAATTTATGACCGAAGAACCAGAGATCATTATTGATCACAAAATAGAAAACTTTGATTATATCAAGTTAAAAAGCTCTTATACAAACAAAACTAATGCAAACAAGATTAGAAGGGAAGCAATAAACTGGGAAAACATTTTTACAGTTAAAGATTCTGATAAAGGCCTCATTTCCAAAATATATGGAGAATTGACTCTAATTTATAAGAAATCAAGCCATTCTCCAATTGATAAATAGTCAAAGGATATGAACAGACAATTGCAGATGATGAAATTGGAACTATTTCTACTCATATGAAAGAATGTTCCAAATCACTGTTGATCAGAGAAATGCAAATTAAGACAGCTCTGAGGTACTCTGAGATACCACCTATCAGATTGGCTGAGATGACAGAAAAGATAATAATGAATGTTGGAGGGAATGCAGGAAAACTGGGACACTGATGCATTGTTGAAGTTGTGAATAGATCCAACCATTCTGGAGAACAATTGGGAACTATGCTCAAAAAGTTATCAAACTGTGCATACCCTTTGATCCAGCAGTGTTACTAATGGGCTTATATTCCAAAAAGATTTTAAAGAAGGGAAAGGGACCTGTATGTGTCAAAATGTGTGTGGTGGCCCTTTTTGTAGTGACTAGAAACAGGAAATTGAATGGATGCCCATCAATTGGAGAATGGTTGGATAAATTGTGGCTTATGAATGTTATGGAATATTATTGTTCTGTAAGAAATGATGAGTAGGATGAATACAGAGAGGCTTGGAGAGACTTAGATGAACTGATGCTAAGTGAATTGAGCAGAACCAGGAGATCATTCATTATACACTTCAACAACAATACAATATGAGGATATATTCTGATGGAATATAGATATCTTCGACAATGAGAAGATCCAATTCAGTTCCAATTGATCAATGATGGACAGATTCAGCTGCACCCAGAAAAAGAATACTGGGAATTGAATGTGGACTACTTGCATTTTTGTTTTTCTTCCCAGGTTATTTTTATCTTCTGAATCTGATTTTTCTTGTGCAACAAGAGAACTATATGGATCTGTACCCATATATTGTATTTAAGATATACTTTAATATGTTTAACATGTATGAGACTGCCTGCCATCTAGGGGAGAGTGTAGAGGGAAGGAAGGGAAAAATTGGAACAGAAGTGAGTGCAAGGGACAATGTTGAAAAATTACCCATGCATATGTTCTGTCAATAAAAAGTTATAATAAGAAAAAAGAGAGAAGTGGTTGGTGGATCAAAAACCAAAATCCTACAATATGTTGTTTATAAGAAAGATACTTAAAGAAGAGAGACACACATGAAGTAAAGTTAAGGAATTGGAGTAGAACATATTATGCTTCAGTTGAAGTTAAAAAAAAAAGTAGCATCTTGATCTCAAAGTAAAAACAAAAATAGATCTAATTAAAAGAGATAAGGAAACGAACTACAATTTGCTAAAAGATACCATAGACAATGAAATATCAATATTAAACACATACGCACTAAGTAGTATAGCATCCAAATTCCTTTGTTTTTAATTGAAGTTTTTTATTTTCAAAACATATGCAAGGATTGTTGGTGGAGTTGTGAACGAATCCAACCATTCTGGAGAGCAATCTGGAATTATGCCCAAAAAGTTATCAAACTGTGCATACCCTTTGATCCAGCAGTGCTTCTATTGGGCTTATACCCCAAAGAGATACTAAAAAAAGGAAAGGGACCTGTATGTGCCAAAATGTTGGTAGCAGCCCTGTTTGTAGTAGCTAGAAACTGGAAAATGAATGGATGCCCATCAATTGGAGAATGGCTGGGTAAATTGTGGTATATGAATGTTATGGAATATTATTGTTCTGTAAGAAATGACCAACAGGATGAATACAGAGAGGCTTGGAGAGACCTACATGGACTGATGCTAAGTGAGATGAGCAGAACCAGGAGATCATTATACACTTCGACAACAATATTGTATGAGGATGTATTCTGATGGAAGTGGATTTCTATGACAAAGAGACCTAACTGAGTTTCAATGGATAAATGATGGACAGAAACAGCTACACCCAAAGAAGGAACACTGGGAAACAAATGTGAACTATTTGCATTTTTGATTTTCTTCCCGACTTATTTTTACCTTCTGAATCCAATTCTCCCTGTGCAACAGGAGAACTGTTTGGTTCTGCAAATATGTATTATATCTAGGATATACTGCAACATATTTAACATATATAGGACTGCTTGCCATCTTGGGGGGGGGGGGTGGAGGGAGGGAGGGGAAAAAACGAAACATAAGCGAGTGCAAGGGATAATGTTGTAAAAAATTACCCTGGCATGGATTCTGTCAATACAAAGTTATTATTAAATAAAATAAAATAAAATAAAATAAAATATGCAAGGATAATTTTTCAATATTGACCTTTGAAAAACCTTGTATTTCAATTCCCCTTATCTCTTCTCCCCCACTCCTTCCCCTAGATGGCAAGTAATCCAATATATGTTAAACATGGTAAAAATATATATTAAATCCAATATAAGTATACATATTTATGCAATTATCTTGCTGCATGAGAAAAATCAGATCAAAAAGAAAAAAATATGAGAAAGAAAATAAAATTCAAACAAACCACAACAAGAAGTGTTGAAATCTTTACAAACTGTTAAGTCATTAGAATTGATAGAGACAATAATTATCTAATTTAGCATGGTTCAGTATCATTGATCTGATCTTACAAAGAGCTGTTTTGGGCCAGAACCTGAAACAAGGTACTAAGTAGAACTAATTGATACAATGCTTGTGTTTACACCTTTACTCATTGGAATTCACAAGTATGGGAGATTCGCAAAGTTAACTGTGTAGCTTTGTGAATTCACACCTCCCTTGAAGCTTTTAGGGCCAGAGAGCACTCTGGGAAGAAACCCATAATCCCTCTCTTTCGCATCCCACAATCCCTCTCTCTCGAAGGAACATAAATAGAGCTTCAATGTGCCAGTCAAAAAAGTTTTCAGAGTGAAGAGGCTATGAGTCAGGAGTTCGGCTGAATTTAGATTGAGAGGGGAACGTCAAGTGAGTTCAACCAGAAGCCCTCTGAGTGAGGAGTTTTACTTCAGAACATTGACTGGGTTCGGAGAGGAGCATTCTGGGAGATTGAGAGCCAGAGGCCCTCTCTCAGAGGCAAGACAGATTCAACTTGATGCTGGTTCTGGAAGCTGAAGAAAGCAGAGGCAGAAGCAAAGGACAAAGCTGCAAGAGCTCTTGAAACCAAGGAGAGAGATAGGCCTCTAAGTTAACAGGGCTATATTGAAGGACACAATAAAAGATTTGAACTTTTATCACCTGGCTGCATTTGGGGTAATTATTGATCTGAATGGATACTAAGGCTGCCTCTAGAAAACCTCCCTGAGAAACCTGCTCTCTCCCAGAGAAAACCATTATTATTTTAAAAGAAGAAGATCACCACAAAAAGTAAAAATAGCATCCAAAGTCTTAAAGATGAAATTGAGTTAACAAGTTCATGACCAAATGAGACAGCGTTATATAATCTAAAATAGTTAACTTTGATTATAATGAAATTGAAAAGCTTTTCACAAATAAAGTCAATAAAACTGAGATTAGAAGAGAAACAGAAGGGGCAGCTAGGTGGCACAATGGATAGAGCACCATCCCTGAAGCCCTGAGTTCAAATTTGAAATCAGACACAACACTTCCTAGCTGTGTGACCCTGAGCAAGTCACTTAATTGTCTGGGCTGGGAGAGGGGAGGAGAGAAACAGAAAGCTAGGAAACAATCTTAACAGCAGGTATCTTTGATAAAGACTTCATTTCTCAAATAGGTCTGTGCATACCCTTTGATCCTGTAATACCAGTATTAGGTCTCTTTCCCAAAGATATAAAAAAAAAAAGGGGAAAGGATCTGCATGTGCAAAAATATTCATAGCAGCTCTTTTTATGGTGGCAAAATATTGAAAATTGAAAGGATGTCCCTAGCTGAATGGAATGGCTGAACTAGCTGTGGTTATAGTATACTAATGTTCAATAAGAAATGATGAACAGGCAGATTTCAGAAAAACCTGGAATAATTCATGAAATGCTATCCATAACCAGAAAAAGAACTGACAGGCTCTGAATGCAGATTGAATTTTTAAACTTTTTTTTTCTTTTTTGTGTTTTCTTCTTTTGATCTTTTATTTTATTTTACTAATATAGACTAATGTGGGAAAATGTTTTACATACTACTTTAGAAAGAAGGGAAGGGGAGGCATAGAAGGAGAAATATTGGAACTCAAAATCTTGTAAAAATGAATGCTAAAAATTGTCTTGACATGTAATTGGGGAAGAATACTATTAAAACTATTTTTCAGAAGAAGCATGGTATGACACATAAAAAAAAAAAAAAACCTTAACCACCTAGTTACAAAGAATAATTGTTTCTTTATGGTTGGTATTTAAGAAGCCTAATTGTCTTGGGGTGAGGTGGGAACAAAAGACTTAAACCTCACTCCACATACACATACCCTTTCTCAAACAAAGCGTCTTATTAAAGTGCAAGGGACTTTAGAATCTTCTAGTTCAAATTCTTGATTTTATTGAGGAGGAAACAGACTATTGATATGGCAAATGACTTTTAGTCAAAGAGGAAGGCTTATTCAAGTCTTAAGTGAAATGGACATTAAGATAAATTAGAGTTACATGGAACTTAAATCTTAAAGACTGAGTCTGTCAAAATTAGAACAAGCCTTAGAGACCATTTTGTTCATATTTCTCTCTTTATAGAGGAAGAGAGAGATCCACAGTGAGGGATATAATAGACATTAAAATCTAGGTCTTCTGTTTTTAAGTCTTTAGCTCTGATTATCTGGAGGTGGGATGAGGACAAAAGAGGACTTGAACCTTCCATCCCTACCCCCATCCCTACTCCATTCCCCACAGAAACCTGGAACTAGCAGCTAAGCAGGAAAGGGTCTCCATCTCCAATAATCTTTCAAGGGATTCCTTTGCTACAAGCTCACTATCACACTTGTTGCAAAATAAGAATTACAGTACAAGTTTTGAGGGAATGAAAAGTCCTGGGGAAGAAGGAAGGCAGAGGTTTTACCAAGAAGATATAGCCCTCCAACAGGGCCTCACAGATTGGATTCTCCCCACATTATATGTTCTCCCCACCCCTCAAGGCAAACTAAGGCTGCTAAGAATTTCTAGGTCTGGGGAAGCATTTTCTACCTCTGAGGATCAGCCTAACTCTCCTCTATGGGAAGAGAGATTGTTAAAGTGTCCCTTCACCAGTGAGATAATGTATGGTACTTAAAACTTGGTCATATGATGTTGAACTCTTTGCCTGAAGAAATCAGAGAAAGGAACTTGTCAAGGGAAAGAAAAGATTATTAGGATTGGGGAAAGTATACAGTGTTCCCCAAAAGATGTCTGCTTTACAAGCAGAGGTACTATCTCCCTTACCCCAATTCTTATAACTACTTTGTAAGATCCCATCTTCACAAGCTTATCATGGACAGAGAAGGGGACACGTCTCCCTGTATTCTAAAACTTCATTGGCCAATAACGTACTATTGTGTATAGTTAGCTGATTGATCAGGGTTGCCAAGTAATTTTCTACAGGAATTGTGAAAACTGTATCAACAGATTGGTAGACAGCAATGTTTGAAATGCCCATTTGGTTATTGCTTCTAGGAAAATGACAAGAAATTTGCTCCATGACACCCTGATGAAGCTACCAAATCAATAATCACTGATGTATTTGAAACTGTCAAGGATGGTGCTCAAGAAATTCTTTAGCTGTGGATGATCCAAGAGAAAGAGGAAGTGAAATCACCTACCTTACATCTCCCTGTAAGTGGTTCCTTTCAACATCACATGGGGAGTATATTTGTTCCCCTGAAACATATCTTTGAAGTAGTAATAGTTTCTCAACACCACATGAGCAGTATACTTGCTTGTAATAACACACACACACACACACACACACACACACACACACACACACACAAGATCTATAGCTTGGGGGTGCAGGTATACCCTTCTTTGCAAAAATAAAAGATTATGTGATTGAAGGCTATGGGTTTAGAACACTGCTTGTAAAATTGATTACTTTGCTGAATTGGGTTTTCTTTTTTATTGTTGAGAAGAGATAAGAAGTATCTTTTTTATTGTTGAGAAGAGATAAGAGAAGGGAAGAAGTAAAACTATATTGGGAAATGAAAATGATATAAATGTAGCAGTAAAAATTAAAGGTAAAGTAAAATCTTGAGAAAAAGTTTTGTGTTGTTTGTGGAGATCAGATCTCCTTGTAGCATCATATTTTCTATATCTCAAAGTCTAGTTCAATTCCATAAAGTCCTTGCTTTCCTTCAAATAAACCAGCCAAAATTGACTCTGTTTTGTCCGTGGAATAAGGAAAAAACAAGATTTTTTTCAGCATTCTAGAAGGATCAGGAGCCCCTTCACTAGTCAGTTATAGCAGATGGAATATGGTTGATAAGAAGATTAATATCATTCACTCAAATAGCTATAAACTATATTCTTAATTTCTTGGCCTGAGCACCAAAAACACTGTATACAGAGGTGAGTCCCCTCACTTTAGGAATTTCAGGGATTGTGTTATAGAAGTCCCAAAATCTGACCTAGATTTTTATTCAAAAAAAAAAAAATACACACATACATACACACATACACAGAAAAAAATCGATAAAGTTCCCAAGCTAACCCACAAAAAATTATTTAGTCTTGGTCTAACAAGTCATAACTAGACTCATTATGAAGTCAACTACAGAAAGACAAATGTTTGGGCTATAAGACCCATTATAAAAAGTCATTCATTAAGTTAATATGGTTGAACTCTATAACACTGCAATAACCTACACTTGTAAAATAACAGCTCCTTGAAACATGAATAACAACTGTAGTTTCAAATGACAGAATTAATTTTGACTTTTCCTTTCCTTTATATTTCATATCCAGTCAGATACCAAATCCTTTGAATTAAATCTCCCAAATATCTCAATATCCCAGTTTCTCCCCTCTATTTTTACCACCACCATACTAAAGACCTGAACTGTTACTGCCTTTTAATTGATTTTTTTTACATTCCCACTCTTTCCTCTTCGATCCAAAATCATACCAAATTAACTTTTGTTATATATCAATCTATTTTCCTTTTGCAGAGATTAAATAATGCTACTTCTTTATTCCAAAATATTTAGTCTTTTTCTCTTACCTATCAAATATAATTCAGACTTTTTTTGCCCAGCCTCTCTATTTTTTTAAACTAGGTTTAAAAAAGATATTATTTGCCTCATTTCTTATCTAATCTTAATCACTGAATGGGTGGTTGCCTTAGTCAAACTTAGACCTTAAAGACCTTAGTTTATGTATTTATTTTTTTTACTAAAGCTATTTATTTTCAAAACTTATGCATGGATAATTTTTCAACATTAATCCTTGCAAAACCTTGTGCTCTAATTCCCCCCTTCCCCTACTGTCTCCCCTAGATGACAAATAATCCAATATATGTTAAACATGGTAAAAAAAAATGTGTTAAATCCAATATATGAATACATTTGTATACAATTTTCTTGCACAAGAAAAATCAAATCAAAAAAGAAAAAATGAGAAAGGAAATAAAATGCAAGCAAACAACAATAACAGAAATGAAAATGCTATATTGTGATCCACACTCAGTTCCCACAGTCCTCTCTCTGGGGGTAGATGGCTCTTCATTAGATCATTGGAACTGAAGACAGTTTAAAAAGACCAAGGTCTCCCACTTCATTCAGGGCCATCTCTATGTTTGTAGAAACCGTGCATAGCCCTCCCTCCCTCATATCCAATTCACTCGCATGTCATGATATCATCTTCTTGACAAGAAAGAAGGACAAAAAACAATCTCTGTGAGTAGGAGCTACCCCACTGAGGATGACAACAGAGTCAGCTTCCTCTCTTCCTCCCCTCCTCACTCTCTCCCTCCCTCCCTTCTCTTCTCATTTCCTCCCTCCTTTCTCCCCCTTCCTTCCTTCCTTTCTTCTTTCTTTTCTTTCTTCCTTCTCTTTCCTTCCTTCCTTCTTCTCTTCCTCCTTCCCTTTATCCTTCCTTCCCCTCTTTTACTCTCCTTCTTTTTCTTTCCTTTCGAAGCTAGATTTCTTTCTTAAAAACCATACCTTAAACCCAAATCACTCTGGTTCTTATTGGCCAACAAAACATCCTAGATCAAATCCACTAAGTCTTTGTTTTGGCTCAAATTATCTCAAAATGAATGGAAATAGCAATTGTCACTGTTCTGACTAGAAATACTGAGGATATTCACTTCCCAGATTGATTCCTTTTTTTTTTGGACTACAAGCCATTCTCAGCCTCCTTTCTTTCTTACCTAACCTTAATCACAGAATGAATGGGTAGTTGGGTCAACCTGACACCTCCCATGCATCCTGGGCTATTTCCTGTCATCCTGATCTATGTGACCTGGTCACTGGACTCAAATGGTTCCAGTTGAGATAATGAGGCTAGCCTCCCTCACTCAAATCCAATTTACTTGCTTGCCATGGTCATCTTCCAGAACAAAGGACAAACAATAACAATAATATGACTGTTTCTAATCTTATACTATACCATTCCCCTCCTATTTGTACTCAGTGAACAAACATTTAATAATTTGGCTCTCCATTGTATTAGGGATTGAGGATACAAAAGCAAAAGTGAAAGGTCTCCTGCCTTCAAGGAGCTTATATTTTGTTGGGGAAAATTTGTACACACACACACACGTATATATAAAATATATATATGATTTCAGATTATTAAGCCCTGACAAACTACATCTCAGAGTACTAAATATTTGTCAGATATGATTGCTAAGCCTTTATTAGTGATCTTTGGGGTTTTTAAACTTACAGAATTAGTTGATTTCTGTTTGTTTTGCATGGCACTAAATAACAAGGAGGTCTTATCTGACAATTAATGATTATCACTAAGAAAAAGATACTTAAGTAGACTATAATGATTCAGTAACACTGCACCAAGACATAGTAGGAAGTTTCTGTTGATGTTAGATTAATGCAGATCTATAAGACATTAGAAACTAAAAGGGTTAAAAACCTAATAATTAGGAGCTAGACTGCTATTTAAAATTGTATGATTAAAAATCCATTTGGGGGAGTTTAGATTCCTTTGAAAAAAACACTTTTTATGTGATAACCCTTAAATATCCTAGTCCTTGCCTACATTGGAGGCCTCCTTTGTACTCAGTACAAGAAGAGACCCTGCATCAATGTTTTCTGTTTTCTTTTGTAATAAAATAAATTACTACTAAAGTCTTTTGGAGTTATGACTATTATTTGACAAAAAACACTGCCCTTTTACAATTAAACAGCAATAAAATAAAACCTCCACAAAAACTATATATATAATCAAGCAAAATAAATTCCCACATTGGCACATCCAATAAATAATTTATGTTTTAAATACTCTAAATCAGGGGTCCTCAAACTACAGCCCGCAGGCCAGATGTGGCAGCTGAGGACGTTTATCCCTCTCACCCAGGGCTATGAAGTTTCTTTATTTAAAAGCCAAAATTTTTGTTTTTACTATAGTCTGGCCCTCCAACAGTCTGAAGGACAGTGAATTGGCCCCCTATTTAAAAAGTTTGAGGACCCCTGCTCTAAATCATTATTGATTAGAGAAATGTAAATTAAAACAACTCAGAGGTACCACTTCATACCTCTCAGATAAACTTAAGATGACAGGAAAAGATAATGAAAAATGTCAGAGGGGATGTGGAAAAACTGAACACTAATATGTTATTGGTGGAGTTGTGAACTGATCCAATCATTCTGAAGAGCAATTTGAAACCATGCCCAAAGGGCTATCAAACTGTGCATACACTTTGATCCAGCAGTGTCTCTATGGGGCCTGTATCCCAAAGAGATCATTAAAAAAAAAAAAAAAAGGAAAAGAACCCACATGGGCAAAAATGTTTGCAGCAGCCCCTTTTGTAGTGGCAAGAAACTGGAAATTGAGTGGATGCCCATCAGTTGGAAATGGTTTAATAAGTTATGATAGTATATGAATGTTATGGAATATTATTGTTCTTTAAGAAATAATCAGCAGGATGATTTCAGAAAAGCCTAGAGAGACTTACATGAGCTGATAGGAAGTGAAGTGAATATAGAACCAAGAAAACATTGTATACAGAAGCAACAAGATTATGAGATGATCAATTATGATGGACTTGCTGTTTTCAACAATGAGATGATTTAGGGTAATTCCAATAGTCTTTTGATAAAAAGAGCCATCTGTATCCAGAGAGAGGACTATGGAGACTGAATGTAATTTACAACATAGTATTTTCACTTTTTTTTGTTGTTGTTTGCTTGCTTTTTTTTTTTTTTTCTAATTTTTCTCCTTTTGATTTATTTTTTCTTGTGTAACATGATAAATTAGGAGAATTGCACATTTGACCTATATTGAATTACTTGCTATCTAAGGGAGAGGGAAAGTGAAGAGGGAGGAAGAAAAATTTGGAACATGAGGTTTTGCAATGGTGAATATTTTTTATTAAGGCTTTTTATTTTCAAACCATATGCATGAGAAACTAGGCATCGACCCACATTTAATACCATACACCAAGATAAGGTCAAAATGGGTTCATGACCTAGGCATAAAGAATGAGATTATAAATAAATTAGAGGAATACAGGATAGTTTACCTCTCAGACCTGTGGAAGAGGAAGGAATTTATGACCAAAGAAGAACTAGAGATCATTACTGATCACAAAATAGAAAATTTTGATTACATCAAATTGAAAAAGGTTTTGTACAAATAAAACTAATGCAGTCAAGATTAGAAGGGAAACTGGAAAAACATTTTTACAGTCAAAGGTTCTGATAAAGGCCTCATCTCCAAAATATATAGAGAATTGACTCTAATTTATAAGGAAACCAAGCCATTCTCCAACTGATAAATGGTCAAAGGATATGAACAGACAGTTCTCAGATGAAGAAATTAAAACTCTTCCTAGCCATATGAAAAGATGCTCCAAGTCATTATTAATCAGAGATATGCAAATTAAGACAATCCTGAGATACCACTACATATCTGTTAGACTGGCTAGAATGACAGGGAAAGATTATATGGAATGTTGGAGGGGATGTGGGAAAACAGGGACATTAATACATTATTGGTGGAATTGTGAATACAGCCAGCCATTTTGGAGAGCAATTTGGAACTATGCTCAAAAAGTTATCAAACTGTGCATACTCTTTGATCCAGCAGTGTTACTACTGGGCTTATATCCCAAAGAGATCTTAAAGAAGGGAAAGGGATCTGTATGTGCAAGAATGTTTGTGGCAGCCCTCTTTGTAGTTGCCAGAAATTGGAAACCGAGTAGATGCCCATCAATTGGAGAATGGCTGAATAAATTGTGGTATATGAATATTATGGAATATTATTGTTCGGTAAGAAATGACCAACAGGATGATTTCAGAAAGGCCTGGAGAGACTTACATGAACTCATGCTGAGTGAAATGAGCAGGACCAGGAGATCATTATATACTTCAACAACAATATTATATGATGATCAATTCTGATGGACCTGGACATCTTTAGCAATGAGATGAATCAAATCAGTTCCAAGGGAGCAGTAATGAACTGAACCAGCTACACCCAGAGAAAGAACTCTGGGAGATGACTAAGAACCATTACATTGAATTCCCAATCCCTATATTTTTGCCTGCCTGCATATTTTTTTAATTTCCTTCACAGGCTAATTGTACAATATTTCAGAGTCCGATTCTTTTTGTACAGCAAAATAATGGTTTGGACATGTAAACTTAATTTATATTTAATTTATACTTTAATATATTTAACATGTACTGATCATCCTGCCATCTAGGGGAGGGGTGGGGGGAAGGAGGGGAAAAATTAGAACAAAAGGTTTGGCAATTGTCAATGCTGTAAAATTATCCATGCATATAACTTGTAAACAAAAAGCTATAATAAAAAAAAATTTTTAAAAAGAATGTTGAAAACTAAAATATATGTATATACATGGATAATTTTTCAGCATTTATCCTTGCAAAACCTCAAGTTCTAATTTTTCCTCCTTTTCCCCTCACTCTTTTCCCTAGACGGCAAGTAATCCAATATATGTTAAATGTAGTAAAATATATGTTAAACCCAATATAGGCATACATATTTATACAATTATCTCATTGCACAAGAAAAATCAGATCAAAAAGGGAAAAAAAGATAAAGAAAACAAAATGCAAGCAAACAACAAAAAGAGTGAAAATGATATATTGTGATCCACACTCAGTTCCCACAGTCCTCTCTCTGGGTGTAGATGGCTCTCTTTATCACCAAACTATGGGAACTGGTCTGAATTATCTCATTGTTGAAGAGAGCCATGTCCATCAAAATTGATCATCACATAATCTTGTTGTCTTGTACAATGATTTCCTGATTCTGCTCATTTCACTTAACATCAGTTCATGTAAGTCTCTCCAAAACTCTCTGAAATCATCCTGCTGATCGTTTCTTATAGAACAATAATATTTCATAACATTCATATACCATAACTTATTCAGCCATTCTGTAACTCATAGGCATCCACTCAATTTCCAGTTTCTTACCTTACAAAAAGGACTGCTACAAACATTTTTTCACATGGCGGTGGGTCCCTTTCTCTCCTTTAAGATTTCTTTGGAATATAAACCCACTAGAAACACTGCTGGATCAAAGAGTATGCACAGTTTGATGATAGCCCTTTGGACATAGTTTCAAATTGCTCTCCAGAATGGTTGGATCAGTTCACAACTCCACCAACAATGTATTAGTGTCCTAGTTTTCCCATATACATTCGTTATTATTTTTTCCTGTCATTTTAAGTAATCTGAGAGGTGTGTAGTGATATCTCAGAGTTGTCTTAATTGCAAGGATGAATGTTAAAAACTATCTTTGAATGTACTTTGAAAAATAAAAAGCTATTAGAGGGAAAAAAAAGAATAAAAACTACTTTACCAGATTTAAAAAAAAAAAAAAACTATGTTTTATAGTGCAATTCAATCCATTACTTCTCTGGCAAAAAGTGACAGCAAAAAGTTCAGCCTTTTGGGCTCTTGGTTTATCAATGATTTATTCACAGTATTAAAATCTTTTAAAGTTGATTTTCTTTGTAATGTTGTCATTGTATAAATTGTTTTAGTTCTGTTCACCTTATTCTGTCAGTTCTTAGATATCTTCCCATTTTCCTCTGAAATTATTAATTTCATCATTTTTTTATGACACAACAAAATTCTATTACATTTATATGCCACAATTTGTTTAACTATTCCCCAGTATGTGAGCAGCCAGTTTTTGGCTTCTATCAAAAGAGCTATTATAAATATTTGAGTACATTTGAGTCTTTTTTTTATTTTCTTTGTTTTCTTTAGGTTACATAGTGGTATAGCCAAGTCAAAAGATATACACAATTTAGTTTATATACATCAATTCAAAGTTCCACCAATAATGTACTTATATATTTATTTTCCTACAGCTCCTCCAACCTTTCTCATTTGTCATCTTCCCTAATCTGATAGATGTGATTTAGAAACTCAGAATTGCTTTAATTTGCACTTCCCTAATATTATTAATAATTTGGAATGTTTTTTCATATGCCTGTTGATAACTTAAAAATTACTTTTTCATATCCTTGAAGAATAATTTCAATTCTTGTAAATTTTAATAAATTCCTTTGAATGAGATTTTAATCAAGGAAACTTGCTGCAAGGATTTTTTTTAAAATCCCAGTTTTTTCTTTCTAATTGTAACTATATTGAATTTGTTTTGCAAAAACTTTTAAATTTCATATACTCAAAATTTTCCATTCTCTCTTTTTTGATTCTTTCTATTGCTTGTTTAGTCATAAATTCTTCCCCTTTCCATAGATCTGAAAAAGAATATTATCCTTAATCCTTTGATTTATTTGTAATGTCACCTTTTATGTTTAAGTCACATATCTGTTTGGAACCACCAAGATGTTGATTTTTATCTCATTTCTATTAAGCTGATTTGTAATTTTACCAGTAGTTTTTGTTTGGTAGTGAATCCCCTCCTCAGTGACTGAGGTCTATGTTCTCACAAACATGCTATATTTGTTTCTGTATGTGATGTACTAAGATTGTTTTACTGATTGACCTCTCTATTTTAAACTAGTATCAAATCATTTTGACAATAACAGCTTTATAATATAGTTCTGGACCTTATTCCTCACTTTCCATTATCATCTTTAAGATTCTTGACCTGTTATTTCTCTATATGAACATAATTATTTTTCTAACAATAATCAATATTTATTAAGTACCCAGTATGTGACGGACATTGTGCTAAGTACTGTGATTTTTGAAATTGTTCGATCTTTGATTGTCAGGCTGTTAAATCAGAGGAGTACTATAGATACAGCATTTGACAAAATCAATCATACTATCTGTTGGTGTTTTTCTTCTTTAATATAATATAGAGATAATGGTTCTCTCTGGGAGAAAGCAGGTTTCTTGGGGGAGGTTTTCTAGAGGCAGCCTTAGTTGCAGTTGAAAGTAATAATCACTCCAAAATGCAGCCAGGTGATAAAAGTTCAGCTCTTTTATTGCCTCCAATATAGCCCGGTTAGCTTAGAGTCCTATTTCTCTGCTTGGTTCCAAGAGCTCTTACAGCTTTGTCCTTTGTTTCTGCCTCTGCTTTCTTCAGCCTCCAGATCAGCTCCACTCTTCATGTAATTCAGCTGAATTCTCTCCGAGAGCCTTTGTCTGTTTCTTATATGTGAGAGAGAGGAATTGTGGGATACGAGAGAGAGGGATTATGGGTTTCTTCCCAGAGTGCTCTCTGGCCCTAAGAGCTTCCAGGGAGGTGTGAATTCACAAAGTTACACAGTTAACTTTGTGAATCTCCCATACTTGTGAATTCCAATGAGTAAAGGTGTAAACACAAGCATTGTATCAATTACATTGAATTAACACTAGGATTCCAAAAACTATCTTGTGAACAAGATTAAAATAACAGTGCATACTCTGGCTCCCACTTGGTTAGTTGTTTGGTTGTTGTCCTTCATTCTCAAAGGGGACCAAAATAAGACCACTATGTTAGACTCCAATTACAGTGTGTCTAACAGTGACTGGTCAGACCAATATGAGCTTGGAATACTTTGCCTCAGATTGGATGTGAATAGTACTTATGAATATTTGGAGTAGCTTCTCTAATTTTGCACTTCTTGTGCTTCTTCTGAGCTAGTCCAATTATGCTGTGTTCATAGAATACCACACCTTCTCTAATAAGAGCACACATGCTGGGAAGTACTGTACCAATATCTCTCCCATGTCATATAATCTGTTCTAAAGTTCTTAAGAGACCTTGAAAGTATCCTTGTATAGCTTTTTCTAACCAACTAGTGAGCACTTGCCTTATATGAGTTCTCCATAGAATAATCTTTGGGGCAAGCTTATATTTGGCATTTGAACATTGCAGTCAGTTCAATGGAGTTGTGCGTTCTACATGGAAGTTAGATGTATGATGTTTCATTCTCTTTTAGAGTTCTCACCTACTCTTATGAAGATATCTAAACTTTCTCTCATTGGTTTTAGGCTTCCCTGATGATTTTCTCCCAGTTACAGAGGGAATCCAATTCCATTTAACCACTTACTAGTTACATTAACTTTTACAAAGGATTATTTACTTCAAAAATATTTACTTGAAAACCATAATAAATGGTGGGAGGAAAAGAGGTGGAAGGAAGAAAGAGAACAAAAATCCTTTCCTGTACCACCTCATAACCCGAGGTGAATCAGGAGATTAAGATAACAGTTTAGCTTAGTTCTAAATCCAAAACCCCAGTTGGTCTTGCATTCCAGGTACCCTGGCTTCAAAGTTGATCAATGTCATATACTGCTTTTTTTCATAGAGAAATATCATAGATTTTTTTTCTAAATTCAAAATAAAAACAAAATTAAAATTAAATCAAAAAGTTATATAAATCTGAAGTTTATGAGGTTTAATTTTAATTTTTGAAAAACCATACTTTTATGTAATTTAATGTTTATCCTTTAGTTGTTTTTGAAAGATCTGCTGTATCAGAAAACATTCTTTTTCTAAAATTAAATTTGTTAGAGAACATTCTGAGCAGAATATGAATTTCTCATTTACTTCTGTGTAATTTCTTTGGAAAGATAATGCTTTTGTGTCTATCCTTTCTCTGCACCTCATTTGAATAAATTTTTCTTTTGAGCTACTCAGATGTTGATGTCAGTCTTAAACATATGGTATATATTTTCATGTAAAAAACATTAAAAATTTGTTCATGTTAAGTTCCATGGAATTAATTTTGGATATTGGCTCTTATATGTTGAGTTTTCTATTGAGTTCAAGTTTGGTTGAAAAAAAGTCTTAAAAATTTGCAAGTTCATTGAATGCCCTTTTTTTCATTCAATATTACAGATAATTTTTCTGGCTATGATATTTTTGTCTGCAGGCCTAATTCTTTTGATTGCTACTATATGTGGTTCTAGGATTTTTATTGTTTCTACTGATAAATCCTGTACGATTCTAACTGTAGCACCAGCATATTTGAATTTTCTTCTTGTTTCTTGCAAAATTGTCTCTTTGATCAGAGGGTTTTGAAATTTGACAATAATATTCCGATGTGATTTACACACAGGATCTCTTGGAAGTAGTGATTAGTGGATTTTTTCTATTTCTACTTTCTTCTCATATTCTATCACTCCAGGACAATTTTCTTGGATTATTTCTTGAATTATTGTGTTAAGGTTTTTTTGTTTGTTTGTTTGTTTGTTTTTTGCAGGGGTCACAATGCTCTGGTAGTCCAATTATTCTTATATTTTCTCTTCTGGATCTGATCTTCAGGTCTATTGTTTTTCTTAAAAGATATTTCACATTCTGTTCTATTTTTTCATTCTTTATATTGTTTTATTTCTTGTCTCTTATAGATTTACTGACTTCCTCTTGCCAATTCTAATTTTCAGAGAGTTAGTTTCATCTTTAAGCCTTTGCATCTCCTTTTCTAATTGGAAAACTTTTTTTTTTCATAATTTTCTTGTTTTTCTTGGATGGTTTTTAGTTTTAGTTTTAGTTTTTCCTCAATGTCTCTCATTTGATTTTTAAATTCATTCTTGAGCAGGGAGCCATTTAAGATAAATCTTTGGGGTAGAAGTAGCTTTTTTTTATCTCCACTGTCCTTTGAAGATAAACCCTGGTTTTCCCAAGTCATTTCTATGACTGGGTTCTTTCTTTTTTTGCTAGTTCTTCTTCGCCTTTTTTTTTTTAATGAAAAGTATTAATATAAGCTATGGTGCATCTAGCTTCACTACAGCTCTCTCTCCTCTGACCTGGAATCCCAAACCAAAACCTCCACCCTCCTGCAGCCAGCATCATCCCTACCCCACTGCCTCTGTACTTACTAGGTAAGCAGGTTCCTTCTCACCCAGGGCTGCAACTCTGTATCATAGCTGAGCCTGGTGTTCTTTTTTTCTTTCTTTCTTTTTTTTTTTTAATTTTAATTTTATTTTATTTGATAATAACTTTGTATTGACAGAATCCATGCCAGGGTAATTTTTTACAACATTATCCCTTGCACTCGCTTATGTTTCGTTTTTTCCCCTCCCTCCCTCCACCCCCCCCCCAAGATGGCAAGCAGTCCTATATATGTTAAATATGTTGCAGTATATCCTAGATATAATACATATTTGCAGAACCAAACAGTTCTCCTGTTGCACAGGGAGAATTGGATTCAGAAGGTAAAAATAACTCGGGAAGAAAATCAAAAATGCAAATAGTTCACATTCATTTCCCAGTGTTCCTTCTTTGGGTGTAGCTGTTTCTGTCCATCATTTATCCATTGAAACTCAGTTAGGTCTCTTTGTCATAGAAATCCACTTCCATCAGAATACATCCTCATACAATATCGTTGTCGAAGTGTATAATGATCTCCTGGTTCTGCTCATCTCACTTAGCATCAGTCCATGTAGGTCTCTCCAAGCCTCTCTGTATTCATCCTGCTAGTCATTCCTTACAGAGCAATAATATTCCATAACATTCATATACCACAATTTACCCAGCCATTCTCCAATTGATGGGCATCCATTCATTTTCCAGTTTCTAGCCACTACAAACAGGGCTGCTACAAACATTTTGGCACATACAGGTCCCTTTCCCTTTTTTAGTATCTCTTTGGGTTATAAGTCCAATAGAAACACTGCTGGATCAAAGGGTATGCACATTTTGATGACTTTTTGGGCATAATTCCAGATTGCTCTCCAGAATGGTTGGGTTCGTTCACAACTCCACCAACAATGCATCAGTGTCCCAGTTTTCCTGCATCCCCTCCAACATTCATCATTATTTTTTCCTGTCATCTTAGCCAATCTGACAGGTATGTAGTGATATCTCAGAGTTGTCTTAATTTGCATTTCTCTGATCAATAGTGATTTGGAACACTCTTTCATGTGAGTGGTAATAGTTTCAATTTCATCATCTGAAAATTGTCTGTTCATATCCTTTGACCATTTATCAATTGGAGAATGAGCCTGGTGTTCTTAAGCAGCTGAGATTCCCTCAGAGTTCCCAGACTTACCCATAACTCCCTACACTGTCTGGAGAGGTGAAAATTTCTATGATTCCTGCTGGGGCTCCAGACATACCCAGCTAGCCTCAGGGCCCCTCACTGGTGTTAATGGGGAGCTACTCTGGAGGTGTTTACACCTCACACTGGTTAATCTCAGCCTAAGGGCTGTCTCCCAAACTTTTTGGATTGGACCAGGACCCAGAAACCTGTTCTGCCCCAACTCTTCTTAATTTTTCACTAATCCATATTTTTATAGTCACTCTGAGATCACAATTTTGTTCTATTTATGGAGGAAAATCTGGAGAGCTTGAAATTTAGTGACCTACTCCACCATCTTCCCAGAATCTTCCTCTGGGGAATGGTTTGTGTTTTTATGTATGTTAACTTGTGTTTATCCATCTTGGATATCAGAGATTTGTCAAGAGAAATTTGCTATAAAAATGTTTTCCCAGTTATTTCCTTTTTCATTTTAACTACACTAGGTTTATTTCTATAAAACCTTTTAAATTTTATCTAATCAAATATGTCCACTCTGATCTTGTAATCCCCTTTGTCCTTTGGTCCTGAAATCATCTCTTAAATCATATTTGTGATAATAATTTCCTTCTTTACTTATGATATTATTATTTCAGTCTATGTCATGTATCTGTTTTGGATTTATCTTTATAGATGGTGAAATGCCTTGATTTAAGTCATGAACTTAAGTTCTGATGGACTTTCAGTTTTCCAAGTGCTTTTTGTATAATAGTGAGTCATTACCCAGTAATTAGAGTTATTGGGTTTATCAAACACAATTCTTTTGTTTTATTTGTATCTGCAACTGTGTACCTAATCTGTTCCACTGACTTAACTTCCTATATTTTTAGTCAGGGCCAAATAATTTTTGGTGATTATTACTTTGTACTATAGTTTAAGATCAGGATATTTACATATCATGAAAGGACTTCCTCCTGGTGGATCAGCCTGCCTCAAGTCTCTCTCTATTGAAATTCATCCTCCATTGCACTATCAAATTAATTTTCCTAAAGCACAGGTATGATCCTAAAGCACAGATCCTACTTCTTAATAAATTCCAGTGGCTTCTTATTTTTTCCACAATCAAAACCAAAATGCTCTATTTGTCATTCAAAGCCCTTCATTACCTAACTTCCTCCTACCTCTCCATCTTGTTACATCTTTTGAGACTAGGATTGTCACATGATCCCTATTCCCAGAGGTCTGCAGAGCTAGAAGATCAGGAATTGGGCCCATGCTGCAGGAAGTCATATGATCTCTAGGCCTTGAGGTCTCTAAAGGCAAGACCCTAAGTCAGTGACAGGACGTGATGTGACCCACAGGAAACAAACAACATTGATGACTGTTGGTCAATGATGGTTACTTCCTTTTAGTCTATCCAATGAAAAGACTTGGGTCTTTTGCTATTTAATTGGCTTTATTATTTCCAGGTTGTCAAGCATATGTTGGAAACTGCAATGCTTCCCAGTTGTGCTTGGGCCTATACCTGTAGGGACTGAATGAATGCTTTTTCTTTGTACTTGAAGATATCTCTGATTAGTTAATTTGGGGAAGGGGTCTAGTACCCATCCCACACAGTTTTGGGGGAACTCATCTGGGATCTGTGGTTTCCCAGAGAGATGACTAGGATTCTAATTCAAGGCAGGTGCCAGGTTGGGTTTTCTCTCTCTCTTTTTTTTTTTAAAATTTAATTTTATTTAATAATAACTTTGTATTGACAGAATCCATGCCAGGGTAATTTTTTACAACATTATCCCTTGCACTCGCTTATGTTTCGATTTTTCCCCTCCCTCCCTCCACCCCCCCCCAGATGGCAAGCAGTCCTATATATGTTAAATATGTTGCAATATATCCTAGATACAATACATATTTGCAGAACCGAACAGTTCTCCTGTTGCACAGGGAGAATTGGATTCAGAAGGTAAAAATAACTCGGGAAGAAAATCAAAAATGCAAATAGTTCACATTCGTTTCCCAGTGTTCCTTCTTTGGGTGTAGCTGTTTCTGTCCATCATTTATCCATTGAAACTCAGTTAGGTCTCTTTGTCATAGAAATCCACTTCCATCAGAATACATCCTCATACAATATCGTTGTCGAAGTGTATAATGATCTCCTGGTTCTGCTCATCTCACTTAGCATCAGTCCATGTAGGTCTCTCCAAGCCTCTCTGTATTCATCCTGCTAGTCATTCCTTACAGAGCAATAATATTCCATAACATTCATATACCACAATTTACCCAGCCATTCTCCAATTGATGGGCATCCATTCATTTTCCAGTTTCTAGCCACTACAAACAGGGCTGCTACAAACATTTTGGCACATACAGGTCCCTTTCCCTTTTTTAGTATCTCTTTGGGGTATAAGCCCAATAGAAACACTGCTGGATCAAAGGGTATGCACATTTTGATGACTTTTTGGGCATAATTCCAGATTGCTCTCCAGAATGGTTGGATTCGTTCACAACTCCACCACAGGTTGGGTTTTCTCTGACTGTCCTTGAGATCAGACTCTCAGCCTCTCTCTCTGTGAAGTATGGGCCTAGGAGAGACACTCACAAGTCTCCAAAGAAGAAGCCCAAGGATAACAGTGAGCCAGATAATTTAGGCATGGGTAATCCATTGGAGCACTGTCTGTGTCCTTGGGTTGTCCTTAGGTGGCACTGAGCCCTGGGATCATCAAAGTTTGATGATTCAGTGTAAGGAGTGAGCCAGGAAAGAAGTCCTGTAATGATACAGGCAGTGGGCACCTTGGTTGGCTGGGAAGTGAGGGAACTTCTTCCACACTTGATGATCTGAGTCAAGAAGATGGCTCTGTGTTTTGAGATCAAACTATGAGATTGGATGTTCTTATGATAAGTGTAAGTGGTAGCCCTCCTAGTAGGGGACCCTGGGATCATCAAAGAGAGGGAGCAGTCTAACTCAAATCTTCAGAGCAAAAAAAAAAAAGTGCACTTGATGGGATATATCTGTTGTGTGTGCAGAAGAAATGATCCTCCTTCATGTAATTTTTGTCTATGCTTGTGTTTTTGTGCAGAATGTCTTTGTCATGTCTGTTCTGTGAATATGTTAAAAACAGGAAAAGACCTGACTTTCCTGTAGACTCCAACTCTGTCCAAAGTTGGAGCTGCATGAAAATCCATTGAGAGTAATGAATGGGGAATTTGGCAATTGATCATTTCAAGATTCTAAAGAGCTTAGCATAAAGCAAATGCTATATGAGTGTTAAGTTCTTTATTGGATTTAATTGCTTCATATTTGGTACCTTTATATGGGTTTTTAGATGTGACCAACATACAATACCAATGTTCAGATAAATGAATTGTGTGTGTGTATGTAAGGTAAAGTTTGTAAGCAATTCAATTAAACTGATGCCACCTGGAGGAGGATAATGCATAGAGTAAAGAGAGTCTCTTTCTTTTTCTTCCCCTTCTCCCATTCTCTGACTGCAGCAGGGATATGTGGGATGAGAGGGAGAGAAAGAAATTAAAATAAAGTTCTGATAGCTTACCTTAGGGGAGGTCACATGTTTGTATCCCCCTAATTAGATAGTATGTTGCTTTCGAAAGTGTATATTTGGTAATTTGTAAAATTATGAGTTATGCCTTACTACTAGATATGAGTTATGCCTCTACTAGCTATATATAGAAGTTTTATGAAATTTGTTCCAAAGTCATTTTATTTGGAATCTTAAAGTTTAAAAGGAAAAAAAAAGTGATTGAAAGGCAAGGGACAAGAAAGATTGATTTGCAAAAACAATAGTTTGAATGGAATGTCTAGTTAGAAGGGTTATTGGTTTGAGAGGATGTTGGAGAAGGAGAGAGTATGTTTGAGTTGGGAAGAGAGAAAGGTGGGATATGTTACGGGGGAGAGATGGCATGAAAGAGAAAAGGAGAAAGAAAGGGGGAAGTGGTGTGTTGGAAATAGGGAGAAAGAAAGAGAAAAAAAAACTCACAGCATATTGGAAAAGGAGAGAAGAGTTAGATTGGACAGAAAAGAGCAAGCTCCTAGTGGAACTTGCCATTTGCCAAGGGAAAGGAGACATCCCATGAGGTTGGGGCATGTTGGGCTGGATCCTGGGGAGACTTGGCACCTTAAAAAAGTTATCTGTGAGAAGTGGGGTCAGGAAGCATGGTGGAGTTGGGAGGGCTGCCACATGGAATGGGGGAAGGGGTAAGAATAAGATCCGTCAGGTGACCATCTACCTCCCTCTCCTCCTGCTGACTGAAATATGAATTGCTTTTATTGTTTAAAGGAACAGTCTATATTTACATGGTGTTAATAATTGAATGTTTTATTTTTATTTTTCAAGTCCATAGCTGCTCTATGAGGTTTGTTGAAACTGTAAGTTTTCTGAAAATGATTTATTTCTACCCATGTCTCCATCTATCTTCAGCAAATTATTTAATGTTTATCTAAGTTCATAATGGTCTCCTTGTTTAAGGAATATGATAACAAATATGATCTATAGCTTTCTTGAATTACCTGGAGCAGGATTTTAACCTTATATGATAGGATATGCATAATTGTATGTGGGATATTTTTGTTTTATATAGATCTTGTTTTACCTTTTATTTATATTTTCAAAAGTTTATAGGGACTCCTCATTTGGAGGAAGTTGAATTAATTTTTTTTAAGAATGAAGAAATTATTAATGTTAATTCTGAAAGGTTCTTTTATGTGAAATTAGGATATTCTATATTCTGTATGAGTTTTAATTGATTGTATTTAGTCATCTTAAAGTTGTACCCATTATTTAAAGGGACTGCGAGAATAATAATTTTTGCATTTGTCCCTTTGAACATGTTTCTGTTATAGACAATATGCAATTTAGAATTTTTCTATGTATTGGGCATTTTAAAAGCAAAATGATTTGTGTAATGTTGAACTTAAACCATATGAAAGATAAGCTGTGAATTTCTTAGGATGAATCTCTTACTGTAATCCTTGAGAGCTATATTCATCTGAAGCTTTGATTAATGAGAATTGCTGTTGAAGATAAAATCTCTTGGGTCTGCAACTGATATTTATTTGGAGTTTTAACGTCAGATATGATTGTCTGATAGATCATCAAGCCAGTGGTCCACCATATGAAAGAAATATGCTGCAAGCTACTCAGAAGAAATTGTTACAGGTGGAAGTGAGTATCTGGGAATGAATTAGGAGGACAACCTCCTTGGTCTCTGCTTAAGGTAGGAGTCTTCTGACTCAATTTCCCAGTGGTGTTCTTTTGACTAAGAATCTACCTGTTAATTCCTGAGTCTGGCTTAAGGTGGGATTGTTAAAAACTAGGACAATTTCCTGAAGTAAAACTGTGTTAAGGATGCTTTATCCTGTATGTGCTTTGAGGTCAAGATATGAAGGACCAATTCTGATACTAGGACAATTGCCTGAAGTAAAACTGTGTTAAGGATGCTTTATCCTGTATGTGCTTTCAGGTCAAGATATGAAGGACCAATTTTGATACTATTTAAATCATGTCCCTGATTTTTCCTCTTTTTAGCAAATTTCTGTAATCAGAGCAAGTGGTCAGTGGAAGATATGAGGCACAATACAAATATATAGATGATATTTTGATTTGCAGCCCAGCCCTGGAGGATTCTCTAGTTGTTGCTATAAAATCTTTGAGACTCTTGCTTCCTGGGACTAGAGTTTCTTTGCTTGAGGGCTCACTTTGCCTAAGTATTTGTAGTCACTTCCACCTTTCCTTTTGCTCATTGGGAGAGGAAGCAAACAATTTTAGCATGCCCTGATCAGGCCAAGGTTTTTAGGACCCTGAAAGCTAAACTAATCTGTCTAGATCCTTTTACATTGAATGTTGAAGAAGGTGGGGGTTAGGTTCTAGGGATCTCTGGAATCCTATCCTAGACCCTTTGCTTCTCAAAGATCTATACTGACTTCAAATGTTAGCTGTTCATGGACCTAGAGAGGTTTCTGTTGTTTCCTAAAGGAAGGGGAATTCACTTCAGATGAAGGGAAACAGGCTTACAGATCAGCTGCTGCCTGTGCTTCTGCCCATTTGCTCCTGACCATAGCACCTTTAATTCCCCACTCCTGACTCCTACATTCCTCATATGTCTCCCAGGCAAGTAAATTCTGTAAGGACTGTTAAAAAGGCCTGTACATGTGCCCCCTTGAAGGGGCTTCAAATTTCTTATGGTTTTGTTGACACCTATACTAACTGGATAAAAGCCTTACCTTGTAAGACTAAGGACTCTAAAGTTTTTTTTTTTTTTTTAGGCAATAACTGGTTATTTATTCTTTGAAGACCTCCAAAGAGGAGGAACCCTCCAATTCTTTTTTTTTAAATTTTATTTTATTTAATAATAACTTTGTATTGACAGAATCCATGCCAGGATAATTTTTACACGACATTATCCCTTGCAATCACTTATATTTCGTTTTTTCCCCTCCCTCCCTCCTCCCCCCCCCCCCCCAGGATGGCAAGCAGTCCTATATATGTTAAATATGTTGCAGTATATCCTAGATACAATACATATTTGCAGAACCGAACAGTTCTCTTGTTGCACAGGGAGAATTGGATTCAGAAGGTAAAAATAACTCGGGAAGAAAATCAAAAATGCAAATAGTTCACATTAATTTCCCAGTATTCCTTCTTTGGGTGTAGCTGTTTCTGTCCATCATTTCTCCAATGAAACTCAGTTAAGTCTCTTTGTCAGAGAAATCCACTTCCATCAGAATACATCCTCATACAATATCGTTGTCGAAGTGTATAATGATCTCCTGGTTCTGCTCATCTCACTTAGCATCAGTCCATGTAGGTCTCTCCAAGCCTCTCTGTATTCATCCTGCTGGTCATTCCTTACAGAGCAATAATATTCCATAACATTCATATACCACAATTTACCCAGCCATTCTCCAATTGATGGGCATCCATTCATTTTCCAGTTTCTAGCCACTACAAACAGGGCTGCTACAAACATTTTGGCACATACAGGTCCCCTTCCCTTTTTTAGTATCTCTTTGGGGTATAAGCCCAATAGAAACACTGCTGGATCAAAGGGTATGCACAGTTTGATAACTTTTTGGGCATAATTCCAGATCGCTCTCCAGAATGGCTGGATTCGTTCACAACTCCACCAACAATGCATCAGTGTCCCCGTTTTCCCGCATCCCCTCCAACATTCATCATTATTTTTTCCTGTCATCTTAGCCATTCTGACAGGTGTGTAGTGATATCTCAGAGTTGTCTTAATTTGCATTTCTCTGATCAATAGTGATTTGGAACACTCTTTCATGTGAGTGGTAATAATTTCAATTTCTTCATCTGAAAATTGTCTGTTCATATCCTTTGACCATTTATCAATTGGAGAATGGCTTGATTTTTTATAAATTTGAGTCAGTTCTCTATATATTTTGGAAATGAGGCCTTTATCAGAACCTTTAATTGTAAAGATGTTTTCCCAGTTTGTTACTTCCCTACTAATCTTGTTTGCATTCGTTCTGTTTGTACAAAGGCTTTTTAATTTGATATAATCAAAATTTTCTATTTTGTGATTGGTAATGGTCTCTAGTTCATCTTTGGTCACAAATTTCTTTCTCCTCCACAAGTCTGAGAGATAAAGTATCCTATGTTCCTCTAATTTATTTATAATCTCGTTCTTTATGCCTAGGTCATGGACCCATTTTGATCTTATCTTGGTATGTGGTGTTAAGTGTGGGTCCTTGCCTAATTTCTGCCATACTAATTTCCAGTTATCCCAGCAGTTTTTATCAAATAATGAAATCTTATCCCAAAATTTAGAATCTTTGGGTTTGTCAAACACTAGATTGCTATAGTTGACTATTCTGTCTTGTGAACCTAACCTTTTCCACTGATCAACTAATCTATTTCTAAGCCAATACCAGATGGTTTTGGTGACTGCTGCTTTATAATATAATTTTAGATCAGGTACAGCTAGACCACCTTCATTTGATTTTTTTTTCATTAATTCCCTTGAGATTCTCGACTTTTTATTGTTCCATATGAATTTTGTTGTTATTTTTTCTAAATCATTAAAATATTTTCTTGGAAGTCTGATTGGTATAGCACTAAATAAATAGATTAGTTTAGGGAGTATTGTCATCTTTATTATATTTGCTCGGCCTATCCAAGAGCACTTAATATTTTTCCAATTATTTAAGTCTGACTTTATTTGTGTGAAAACTTTTTTGTAATTTTGCTCATATAATTCCTGACTTTCCTTTGGTAGGTAGATTCCCAAATATTTTATGCTATCAACAGTTATTTTGAATGGAATTTCTCTTTGTATCTCTTGCTCTTGGATTTTGTTGGTGGTGTATAAGAATGCTGAGGATTTATGGGGATTTATTTTGTATCCTGCTACTTTGCTAAAATTATGAATTATTTCTAATAGCTTTTTAGTAGAATCTCTGGGGTTTTCTAGGTATACCATCATATCATCTGCAAAGAGTGATAGTTTGGTTTCCTCATTGCCTACTCTAATTCCTTTAATCTCTTTCTCGACTCTTATTGCAGAGGCCAGTGTTTCTAATACAATATTGAATAATAATGGTGATAGTGGGCAACCTTGCTTCACTCCAGATCTTACCGGGAAAGGTTCCAGTTTTTCCCCATTGCATATGATGCTTACTGAAGGTTTAAAATATATGCTCCTAACTATTTTAAGGAAAAGTCCTTTTATTCCTATGCTCTCAAGTGTTTTTATTAGGAATGGCTGTTGGATTTTATCAAATGCTTTTTCTGCATCTATTGAGATGATCATATGGTTTTTGTTTGGTTGGTTGTTGATATAGTCAATTATGTTAATAGTTTTCCTAATATTGAACCAGCCCTGCATTCCTGGTATAAATCCTACTTGGTCATAGTGTATTATCCTGGGGATGATTTTCTGTAATCTTTTTGCTAATATTTTATTTAAGATTTTAGCATCAATATTCATTAGGGAGATTGGTCTATAATTTTCTTTCTCTGTTTTCAGCCTACCTGGTTTAGGTATCAGTACCATATCTGTGTCATAAAAGGAGTTTGGTAGGACTCCTTCAATCCCTACTTCTTCAAATAGTTTATTTAGCATTGGAGTTAATTGATCTTTAAATGTTTGATAGAATTCAGATGTAAATCCATCTGGTCCTGGGGTTTTTTAATTAGGGAGTTGATTGATAGTTTGTTCTATTTCTTTTTCTGAGATAGGAGTGTTTAGGATATTTACTTCTTCCTCTGTTAGTTTAGGCAAGCTATATTTTTGGAGGTATTCTTCTATTTCATTTAAGTTGTTGAATTTATTGGCGTAAAGTTGGGCAAAGTAACTCCTAATTATTGCTCTAATTTCCTCTTCGTTAGTGGTGAGTTCTCCCTTTTCATTTTTAAGACTAACAATTTGATTTTCCTCTTTCCTTTTTTTAATCAGATTTACTAAGGGTTTGTCTATTTTGTTGGTTTTTTCATAGAACCCACTCTTAGTTTTATTAATCAATTCAATAGTTTTTTTACTTTCAATTTTATTGATCTCTCCTTTTATTTTTTGAATTTCAAGTTTAGTGTTTGATTGGGGGTTTTTAATTTGTTCCTTTTCTAGCATTTTTAGTTGCAAGCCCAATTCATTGACCTTCTCTTTCTCTATTTTATACAAATAGGCCTCTAGAGCTATGAGATTTCCCCTTATTACCGCTTTGGCTGCATCCCATACATTTTGGTATGATGTCTCATTATTATCATTTTCTTGGATGAAGTTATTAATTATGTCTATAATTTGCTGTTTCACCCAATCATTCTTTAGTATGAGATTATTTAGTTTCCAATTATTTTTTGGTCTACTTTCCTGTGGCTTTTTATTGAATGTAATTTTCAATGCATCATGGTCTGAAAAGGATGCATTCACTATTTCTGCCTTACTGCATTTGAGTTTGAGGTTTTTATGTCCTAATATATGATCAATTTTTGTATAAGTTCCATGAACTGCTGAAAAGAAGGTATACTCCTTTCTGTCCCCATTACATTTTCTCCAGAGATCTATCATATCTAATTTTTCTAGTATTCTATTTATCTCTTTGACTTCTTTCTTATTTATTTTGTGGTTTGATTTATCTAATTCTGAGAGTGCAAGGTTGAGATCTCCCACTATTATAGTTTTACTGTCTATTTCTTCTTGCAGCTCTCTTAATTTCTCTTTTAAGAATTTAGATGCTACACTACTTGGTGCATATATATTTAATATAAATACTTCTTCATTATTCATTCTACCCTTTAGCAAGATATAGTGCCCTTCCTTATCTCTTTTGATTAGATCAATTTTTGCTTTAGCTTGATCTGAGATCAGGATGGCTACCCCTGCTTTTTTGGCTTCACCTGAAGCATAGTAGGTTTTACTCCAACCTTTTACCTTTAACCTGCATGTATCACCCCGCTTCAGGTGTGTTTCCTGTATACAACATATTGTAGGATTCTGGCTTTTAATCCATTCTGCTAACCGCTTCCTCTTTATAGAGGAGTTTACCCCGTTCACATTTATGGTTAAAATGACCAATTCTGTATTACTTGCCATCTTGTTAACCCCGGTTTATGCTTTTCTCCCTTCTTACTCCCTTACCCCCCTTCCCAGTATTAAGCTTGTGAGCTCCCCTTGCTTCTCACAGCCCTCCCTTTTTCAGTATCCCTCCCCCCCTTAGAATTCCCCCCCAACTTGCCCCTTTCCCTCCCAGTTACCGTATTCCCTTCCACTTAGCTTATTCCTTCCTTTTTCACTTTTCCCTTCTCACTTTTCAATGAGGTGGGAGAAGTTTCACCATAGATTGAATATGTCTAAAATTCTTCTCTTAATGCCAATTCTGAAAGCAGTTAAAATACTCACTATTTTCATCCCTCTCCATTCTTTCTCTCAGATATACTAGGTTTTCTTTGCCTCTTCATGAAATGTAGTACCCCCACTTTCCCTTTTTTCTAGTACAATGTCCTTTCCACATCTAGTTTCTAGAACAAGGTATACATGTATTCTTTATACATCTTTACAGCCGAAATATAGTTCCCAAGATTAATCTTTACCTTTTTAGATTTCTCTTGAGTTCTGTGCTTGTAGATCAAATTTTTTGTTAAGTTCTGGCTTTTTCATCAGAAATAGATGAAATTCGCTTATTTCGTTGAATGTCCATCTTTTTCCCTTGGAAAAAGATGCTCAATCTCACTGGGTAAGTTATTTTTGGTTGCGTACCAAGTTCCTTAGCCTTTCGGAATATCATATTCCAGGCCCTTCGATCCTTTAATGTGGATGCTGCCAGATCCTGGGTGATCCTTATTGTGGCTCCTTGATACTTGAATTGGGTTTTTCTAGCCGCTTGCAGTATTTTTTCCTTTGCCTGAGGGTTCTGGCATTTGGCCACTATATTCCTTGGTGTTTTGATTTTAGGATCCCTTTCAGTAGGGGATCGATGAATTCTTTCAATGTCTATTTTACCTTCTGTTTCTATGACTTCTGGGCAGTTCTCTTTGATAATTTCCTGGAAGATAGTGTCCAGGCTCTTTTTTTCATCATACTTTTCTGGAAGTCCGATGATTCTCAGGTTGTCTCTCCTGGATCTGTTTTCCAGGTCTGTTGTCTTCCCCAGAAGGTATTTCACATCCTTTTCCATTGTTTCATTTTTTTGGATTTGCTTGACTGATTCTTCTTGTCTCCTCGAGTCAATTGTTCGACCCTGATTTTCAGTGAGGTATTTTCTTCACTCACTTTTTTAAGATCTTTTTCTAATTGTCCAATTGAGTTCTTTTGTTCTGTGGAATTTTTTTCCATTTCGCCAATTTTGTTTTCCAGTTCACCAATCCTATTTTTCAAGGATTTGGTTTCTTTATCCACTCTCTCTTTAACTGACTTCTCCAGGCTCTTTTGCCAAGCCTCCCTCTCCTTTTGCAGAGCCTCCCTCTCCTTTTGCCAAGTCTCCCTCTCCTTTTGCAAAGCCTCCTTCTCCTTTTGCCAAGCCTCCTTCCCCTTTTGCAGAGCCTCCCTCTCCTTTTCCCATTTTTCTTCTAGCTCCCTTGTGAGAGCCTTTTTAATTTCCTCCATGAGATTCATCTGTGCTGAGGGACATATGGTCTCCTCCTTTGGGGATTCACCTGGGGACTGTTTGTTTTTAGTCTCCTCAGGGTTTGGAGTCTGCTCTTTATCTATATAAAAGCTGTCCAGGGTTAAATTCTTTTTCGGTTTCTTACTCATTCTGTCTATTTATCAAAGACAAACTATCAAAGAAACAGAAGGAAAAAAACCCCTTGAATGGAGGCTGCTTTCTTTGGGGGAGGGGCAGGGTATTCGTGAGGCACGGGTCCTACTGTGCTATGGCGCCTGCACGCTGAGATCCGAGCGCTCTGAGATCCGAGCGGGCTAAGACACTGTGGGGGAGGGGTGGCCAGGTCCCGAGAGACTCCAGCTGTTTGGGGTTGTATTCTTCACCCCCGGTGTTTTTAGCTTCTCTGCTGGGCTGCTGACTTGCTCCTGTAGCAAAGCTCTCCCCGCAGAGACGGCTGCGATCGCGCCCCACCCCCTCTCCGCTCTACCCGGTTCTGAGCTGCTATCTGTGCTCTGGTTGCAGCTGCTGCCCGCAGACTGCTTCCAAATACCGTCCCCGCCCTCCCGCAAAAACAGACCTTTCTTGACGAGTCTCAAGGATGGTTTCTCTTAGTAAGTAATTGTATGGTTTTTTTTCAGTCGAGCATTAATTCAGAGGCATGAAATGAAATGAATAGTGAGAGAAAAACACGGAGGTTACACAGAAGTGTATTTCCTCTCCGCCATCTTGGCCGGAAGTCCAGGACTCTAAAGTTTTTGCTGGGGGACATCATATCTATTGAAGAGCAAAATGTTCCACCCAGTGCAGCTACTTCTTTGAAGAAAGAAAAGTAGGAATTTGAGGAAAACATTCTTTGATATTTATCCTAGGGAAAACTGCTTGCATGAGAGGCATTTATGATAGCCTCATCTCCCCAGTCTTCCTCTAGGTGAGGCTCCTGGTTACTGTCCTCGTAACCTCTATATTAACTTCACTTTTGTTCATTCTTTTTCTTTTACTCATATTTCATCCTTATATTTTTAATACACTTGTGAAAGTTGTTTCTTCCAGACTCTGAGACATAAAATTCCAGTCACTTGGTCAACTCGAAATCACCTAATTCTGACACTCAGCACTAGATGCTGCTGACATCATCTACAAAGCACTTGTCTGACCTCTCAGTCTAGACTGCATTGAGCAGCGCCAGTTCTACTGTTCCTTATTTGCCTAAGCAGTTCCAGAAGATGAGATCTTTGTCCCATTGTCCCAAATGAGTCTGGGTCTGAAATGCTTGAGGTGGGGATGATGTGACAATTACCCTAAGACCACTGGACCTCCACAGTGCTGTAGTTCTACAGATAACTGGCTGCCAATTGCCAATCTGTTGGTCTGTGATGACTGGGTTTCCAAGATAGCTAGTGGGAGTTGGTGGAAATGGAGTCTTTGATTCTTGCTCATTGCTTTGAAGAACAATATGCATTTAGTCATTGGAGTAGTTTGAGATTTCTTAGGTAAAAAGTGGTTGTTGAAAGCTTACTGATATGTGGGTGTTGGTTCTAAATGGTAGAAGGTGGATTGTAGTTAACACTGAAGAGAGGGATGAACCTGAAGACCCAAGTCACAAAGATGCCCTAGTGGGAAAAACATGTCAGGATTGGCAGAAATCTTCAAACAAATGAAAAAGAGGGGGGATTTGATGGAAGTGAAGTTTTCTCAAGAAGTCTGAGACTAGGTCTAAGTCAAGTGATCCCTATTCCCAGAGGTCTGCAGAATTGGAAGATCAGGTCTTGGGCCCATGTTACAGGAAATCACATGATCTCTAGGCCTAGAGGTCTCTAAAAGCCAAGATTCTAGGTCAATGACAGGAAGTGATGTGACCTATAGAAAGCAGACAACATTGGTGACTTTGGTCAATGATGGTTATTTCCTTTTAGTCTATCCAATGAAAAGCAGCTTTTTTTTTTTTTTAGAGGAAAAGAACTAGAAATTAAAGTGTTCTTCAAATGAGAACTAGTTGAACAATTTATGGTATGTGAATTTAATGGAATACTATTACAATAAGAAATAATGCTTACCAGGATTAGCTTTAAATATATATGTATTGAATGTATATGTATTGAATATTTGATATGTGACAAATATTAAATGTCACATAAAAAATTTAAAGACCAAAAAAATGACATTGCTTTTTGGCTCTATGGATAGGAAGAAAGTTCATAATAAAACAAAGGACAGACACAAAATAAAATGAAAAATTGTGATTACATAAAATCAAACCACTTTTACACAGATAGGCAACTAATAATATAAAGGAAACAGTTAATTAAGAAAAATATTTTGCATCTATTTTCTCTGATTAAGATTTTCATTGGTTCAAATTAGAGGCATTCTCAACTGATAAATGATCAAAGGATTTGAACAAGTTATTTTCAAGTTATCAATAGCCATGGCTAAAAAATATTCCAAATCACTAATAATGAGAGAGATGCAATTTTTAAAAAAAGTCCTAGATTTTACCTCACACCTCATTGTTGGTCCTTCATTCTTGAAGATGATCATGACATCAGGGAAGTGATGACATGACATGCAATTAAATTGGATTTAAGTGAGGATAAAATAACTAGCATTACTTTCTTTTGAGATTTCAGATGAGACTTTAAAGATACTAGGAAAGCTAGGAGGTAGAGATGAGAAAGGAGAGAAGTCTGGGCAAAAAGACAACTAGTGAAAATACAGAGTTGGGAAATAAAAGTGACTCATATCACCAAACAAATGATATCAGTAATGATTGCAATGATTGTGTTATGCTTAGCATTTCATTTTGTGAAGAGGAATAAATTAAACTGGATCACAAATTAATTTATATTATGGTATACAAGTCAAACCTCTAATAGATTATACAGATAGATAAAATAATGAAATTCATCTGTAGGAATAAAAGTTCAGAAATCTCAAAGGAAGTGGTAAAAAAAAAAAGCATAAATGAAGGGACACTAATACTATTAGCTCTCAAACTATATTATAGAGAAGTACTAATTATTTTGTATTAGTTTAAAAATGGAAAACATTATGGAATAAAAGAGGTAGAGAAGATCCAGATATAGTCAAGAAAGGTGGCATAGATTTTAAGCCAATGATTCCAATGACTAGGATAAGGACTCTCAATTTGAAAACAAAAACAAAAATCTAGAAAAACTAGAAAGCTGCAAGGCAGAAATCAGGTTTAAGCCAGTATATCACAATAAAATCCTAACGTATACAAGACCTAAATATGAAAGGTGATATTGTTAAATAATGAAAGGATGAGGGAAAGAGATACCTTTCACAACGATGAGGAAAAGATGACAAAGAAAGATAAAACAGAAAATTTTAATTACATAAGATTGAAAAATGTTATACAAACAAAATCAATATAGTTGCAATTATAGAGGAAGTAGTTATTGGGGAGTTATTTAGGTAATGATATGAAATGTTATTTGTAAGAGTATGGTTGATTGATTTACTTAACTACAGGTTTAGAATTTAAATTAAATGATAAAATGTCCAATCAAATAATCACAGACTTTAGACTAAATATGAAGTTTTTGAAAAGATAATGTGATACTACTGGGCTTATATCCCAAAGAGATACTAAAGAAGGGTAAGGGATCTGTATGTGCAAGAATGTTTGTGGCCCCTTTTTGTAGTGGCTAGAAACTAGAAAATGAATGGATGCCTATCAACTGGGTAAATTGAGGTATAGGAATGTTATGGAATATTATTGTTCTGTAAGAAATGATCAGCAGGATGAATACAGAGAGGCTTGGAAAGACTTACATGAACTGATGCTGAGTGAAATGAGAAGAACCAGGAGATCATAATATATACTTCAACAACAATACTGTATGAGAGTGTATTCTGATGGAAATGGATATCTTTGACAAAGAGAAGATCTAATTAAGTTCCAATTGATCAATGATGGACAGAATCAGCTGCACCCAGAGAAGGAACACTGGGAAGTGAGTGTAAACTGTTGCCATTTTTGTTGTTCTTCCCAGGTTATTTTTACCTTCTGAATCCAATTCTTCCCATGCAATAAGAGAACTGTACAGTTCTACACATATATATTATATCTAAGATATACTATAACTTATTTAACATGTATAAGACTGCCTACCATGTAGGAGAGGAGGTGGAGGGAGGGAAGGGAAAAATCAGAACAGAAGTGAGTGCAAGGGATAATGTTGTAAAAATTACCCATGCATATGTACTGTCAATAAAAAGTTATAATAAAAAAAAGATAATGTTATATTGGAGGGGAGGTGGGGCAATTAGGATACTACTACATTGTTGGTAGAATTGTGAACTTATCATTCTGGAGATCAATTTGAAACTATGCCCAAAATGTTATCAAAGTATACATACCCTTTGATCCAGCAGAGTGTCTACTGGGATTGTATCCCAAAGAGGTCACAAAAAAAGAGAAAAGGACCCACATGTTTTAGTGACAAGGAACTGAAACTAAGTGGATGCCTATGAGTTGGGGAATGGCATATAGTATATGAAGATAATGCAATATTATTGTTGTGTAAGAAACAATTAGCAGGATGATTTCAGAAAGACGTGTAGAGGAAAGATTTTCATCAAGTGATGTTAAGTGAAATGAGTAGAACTAAAAGAACATTGTACACAACAACAAGATGATTATGTGATGATCAACTATGATCAACTTGGTTCTTTTCAACAATGCAGTGATTCATTGTGATGGAGAGAGCATCTGTATCCACACAGAGCCCTATGGGACTGATTGTGGATCACAAGACAGTATTTTCAACTTTTTTTGTTGTTATTGTTGTTTGCTTGATTGTTTTTTCTTTCTCATTTTTTTCCCTTTTGATTTGATTTTTCTTGTGCATTATGATAAATGTGAAAATATGTTTAGGAGATTCATATATGTTTAAAGTATATTGGACTACTTGTCTAGGAGAGGGGTTGAAGAAAGGAGGAAGGAGGCAGAAAAATTTGAAACACAAGATTTCGAAAGGGTGAATGTTGAAAATTACTTTTGTATGTATTTTGAAAAATAAAAGGCTATTATAAAAAAAACTTTGGTTAAAGTAAATAATGCTAGGCAAGAATCTTATTTTAATTGACTTATCAATATAAATATTTTGATGTAATGAAGAGACCAAAAAAGCCTAAGTGCTTTATTTTTAAATTAATTTTTAATTTCAGTTCCAAATTCTTTACTTCCATCCATCTTTTTCTCTATCCATTGAAAAAATAAGAAAATATGATGTGTCTATGAAGTCATGGAAAATATGTTCTCATTACTTTTAAGTCTGTACCCTTAGTCCATCAATTATCTATTTAAAGGTGAATAACATTTATCATTATGAGTCCTTTGGAATTGATGTGGGTTATTGTATTGATCAGAATTATTAAGTCTTTCATAGTTGATTATAATATTGCTGTTAGTATATAACTATATAATATATATTATATATAACTATATAACAATATAGTTATTGTTATACCACTTTGTTCAGTTCATTTAAGTCTTTTCAAATTTTTCTGAAACTATCTCCTTCATCATTTCTTATAATACAATAGTATTGCTTCGTGTTCATATACCATTTAACATGTTCATCTGTTTTCCACTTTATGGGCACCCCCTTGGTTTCCAATTCTTTGTCACAATCAAAAGAGAAGATAGAGATATTTCTATATATGTGAATACATATATCATTTTTCTTTGATCTCTATAGGATATAGACTTGGTAGTAGGTTTTGTATGTATATATATCAAAAGGTATGAATGGGTTTTTTTTTGTTTGTTTTTGTTTTTTTGCTGAGGCAATTGGGGTTAAGTGACTTACCCAGGGTCACACATACACACAGCTAGGAAGTCTGAGACTAGATTTGAACTCAAGTCCTCCTAACTTCAGGGTTAGTGCTCTATTTACTGCGCCATCTAGCTGTCCTTGGTATATATATATATATATACATACATATACATATATATATGTATATGTATGTGTATATATATATATACACATACATATACATATATATGTATATATATATATACATACATATACATATATATATATATATATATATACACATATATACATATATATATGTTTTCTACTTTTTTGGGTATAGTTACAAATTGTTTTCTAGCATGGTTAGACTGGTTTACAAGTCTACCAACAGTGCTCTAGTCCTCTCCATCATTTGTTGTTTTCCTTTTCTGTCATTTTAGCTAGTCTGATAAGTATGAGGTGGTACCTCAGAGTTGTTTTAATTTCTATTTCTCCAGTTTTTAATTATTAAGAGCATTTTTTCACGTGACTATTGAAAACTGGGATTTCTTTCTCTAATCCCTTGACCATTTATCACCTGAGGATTTATCAGCCATTCTTCAGTTGATGGCATCCATTCCATTTCCAACAATATTCATTTTTGTAAGATTTTATTTTCCAAATTTTTTCTCCCTCTTGTATAATTTATTTAAACTTATTTCCATATTTGTCATGTTGTACAAGAAAAATCAGACCAAAAGGGAAAAAAACTACAAGAAAGAAAAAGTAAGCAAACAAAAAAGGTGAAATTACTAAGCTTCAATCCACATTCAATGCCCATAGTTCTCTCTCTGGATACAGATAGTATTTTCCATCCCAAATCTATTCAAATTGTCTTGAATCTATGCATTGTTCAGAAGACCCAAGTCCATCAGAATTGATCATCATATAATCTTGTTATTACTTTGTACAGTGTCCTCTTGGTTCTGCTTACTTCATTCAGCAAGAGTTCATGAAAGTCTTTCCAGGCTTTTCTGAAATCAGCCTGTTTATCATTTCTTATACAATAATAGTATTCCATTACATTCATAAACATAATTTATTCAACCATTCTTCAACTGATGGATATTCACTAAATTTCTAATTCCTTGCCATTACAAAAAGAGCTGCTATAAATATTCTTGTACATGTGGCTCCTTTTCCCTCTCTTATGATCTCTTTGAGATACAGACCCAGTACTGGCACTTTTAGATCAAAGTTTAATAGCCTTTTGAGCATAGTTACAACGTGCTCTCCAGAATGGTTGGATCACTTTAAAACTCCACCAACAATACATTAATGTCCCAGATTTCCCACATCCCCTCTACCATTTTTTATTATCTTTACCTGTCATCTTACCTGATCTGAGACATATAAAGTGGTACCTCAGAGTTATCTTAATTTGCATTCCTCTAATAGTGATTTAGAACCTTTTAAACATGATTATAAAAGGCTTTAATGTCTTCATCTGAAAATTGTTTGTTTATATGAAAATGCTCTTATTTCTATGTATTTGGCTCAGCTCCCAATATATTTGAAAAATGAGACATTTATCAGAAAAACTTGATACAAAAAATTTCCCATTTCCAGTGTTTCTTCTAATTTTAGCTACATTGGTTTTGCTTGTACAGAAACTTTTAAATTTTATGTATAATCAAAATTATCCATTTTGCCTACCATGAATTTTTCTTATCTCTTGTTTGGTCATGAACTCTTCTTATATCTTTAGATATAATAGATAATTTCTTCAGTGCTATTCTAATTGCTTATGATATCCCACTTTATGTCTAAATCATGTAGCCATTTTTAAACTTATCTTAGCATACAATGTACTATGTTTTTTTTTTTTAATTAAAGCTTTTTATTTTCCAAGACATATGCATGGATAATTCTTTTTTTTTTAATTTTAATTTAATTTTATTTGATAATAACTTTGTATTGACAGAATCCATGCCAGGGTAATTTTTTACAACATTATCCCTTGCACTCGCTTATGTTTTGTTCCCCCCCCCCTCCTTCCACTCCCCCCGCCCCCCCAGATGGCAAGCAGTCCTATATATGTTAAATATGTTGCAGTATATCCTAGATACAATACATATTTGCAGAACCGAACAGTTCTCCTGTTGCACAGGGAGAATTGGATTCAGAAGGTAAAAATAACTCGGGAAGAAAATCAAAAATGCAAATAGTTCACATTCGTTTCCCAGTGTTCCTTCTTTGGGTGTAGCTGTTTCTGTCCATCATTTATCCATTGAAACTCAGTTAGGTCTCTTTGTCATAGAAATCCACTTCCATCAGAATACATCCTCATACAATATCGTTGTCGAAGTGTATAATGATCTCCTGGTTCTGCTCATCTCACTTAGCATCAGTCCATGTAGGTCTCTCCAAGCCTCTCTGTATTCATCCTGCTGGTCATTCCTTACAGAGCAATAATATTCCATAACATTCATATACCACAATTTACCCAGCCATTCTCCAATTGATGGGCATCCATTCATTTTCCAGTTTCTAGCCACTATAAACAGGGCTGCTACAAACATTTTGGCACATACAGGTCCTATTCCCTTTTTTAGTATCTCTTTGGGGTATAAGCCCAATAGAAACACTGCTGGATCAAAGGGTATGCACAGTTTGATAACTTTTTGGGCATAATGTACGATGTACATCAAGTGGATGGATACAATGTACGATGTTGATCTATATGCACTTTCTGCCAGGCTATTATGCCTATTTTATTCCAGTTTTCACAGCAATTTTTCTCAAATAATCCTTACTCCAATATTTGGGATCTTTGAGTTTATCAAACACTAGACTAATGCATTTATTTGCTTCTGTATATTACATACCTAACCTACTTCATTGAACAATCACTCTATTTCTTACCCAGTACCAAATTGTTTTGACACTTAATGTTTTGTAGTATAGTTTGAGATCTGATACTTCTAGATCCTCTTATATCACATCATTTTTCATTGATTTCCTTGATATTCTTGATCTTTTGTTCTTCTAGATAAACTTTGTTAATACTTTTTCTAGTTCTATAGAATAATTTTTTGATAGTTTAGTATGGAAATGAATAAATAAATAAATTTGTTTTGTATTTTTTTTTATTGTGTTGGTTCAGCCTACACATGAGCAATTAATATTTCTCCAATTATAATTTGTCTTTATTTTTGTGAAGAATGTATATAATCATGTTCATATATATCTATGTGTATGTTGACAGACTTCTAAGTCCTTTATAATGTATTTTTAAAATAGTATTTTAAGAAAAAGATGATGAATGTTGAAAAGAATATGGGAAAACTAGAACACAATACTTTGTTGGTGGAATTGTGAACTGATCTATCCATCCTGGAACTATGCTCAAAGGGCTATCAAAGTGTGCATACTCTTTGATCCAGCAGTGTCACTACTAGGCCTCTATCCCAAAGAAATCATAAAAAAGGGAAAAGGAATCATATGTGCAAAAATGTTTGTGGCAGCCCTTTTTGGCAAGGAACTAGAAACTGAGTGGATGCCCATCAGTTGGAGAATGGCTGAATAAGTTATGGTATATGAATGTTATGGAATATTATTGTTCTATAAAAAATGATCTGCAGGGTGATTTCAGAGAGGCTTGGAGAGACTTATATGAACTGATGCTAAGGGAAGTGAGTAGTACCAAGAAAACACTGCATACAGCAACAGCAAGATTATATGATGATCAATTCTGATGGACATGACTCTTTTCAGCAGTAAAGTGATTCAGGCCACTTCCAATGGTCTTGTGTTGAAGAGAGCCATCTGCGTCCAGAGAGAGAGAGAGGACTCTAGGGACTGAGTATGGATTTACAACATAGTATTTTCACTTTTTTGTTGTTGTTTGTTTGCATTTTGTTTTCTTTCTCATTTTCTTCCATTTTGATCTGATTTTTCTTGTGCAGCATGATAATTGTGGAAATATGTGTTGAATAATTGCACATGTTTAATATATAGGATTATTTGCAATTTAGGGGAGGGGATGGAGGAAAAGAAGGAAAAAATTTGGACTACAGGGTTTGCAAAGTGGAATGTTGAAAATTATCTTTGCATATGTTCTGAAAGTAAAAAGCTTTAATAAAAGTTTTTTTTTTATTTTATTTAAAAAAATTTTAAAGCTTTTTATTTTTACAACATGCACGGATAATTTTTCAACATTGACCCTTGCATAGCCTTGTGTTTCAGATTTTCCCCTCCTTCCCTCTACCCCTACGCCTAGCTGGCAAGCAATCTAATATATGTTATACATGATAAAATATATGTTAAACCTAATATGTGTAAAGATATTTATACAATTCTTTTCCTACACAAGAAAAATCTGATCAGAAAAGAAAGAACATGAGTAAGAAAACAAAATGCAAGCAAATAACAACAAAAAGAGTGAGAATGTTATTTTGTGATCCACAGTCTTTCCTGATTTTTCTGAAATCTACCTATTCATTATTTCTTACTGAACAATAGTATTCCATCATATTCCTTACTTGGCTTGTTCAGCCATTACCTATTTGATAGATATCCTCTCAATGTCCAATATTTTGCTACCACAAAAAGAGCTGCTTTAAATATTTTTGTACATACAGGCTCTTTTCATTTTTTTATGATCTCTTTGGGATATAGACCTAGTAGTGGGTCAAAGGATTATATGCAATTATTTTAAATAGAATTTATCTCTTTCTGCTGAGTTTTGTTAATAACATATGAAAATGCTAATGATTTGCATGATATATTCTACATCCTGCAATTTTGCTCTAGCTATTAAATTGTTCAACTCTAGGATTCTCCAAGTGTATCATTCTTAACTGTAAAAAGTGATCATTTTATTTCCTTATTGCCTGTACATATTCTTTTGATTTCTTTTTCTTATCTAACTTACTTAGCAAATAATTTGACATGCTAAACCAAAAGAAATGACACCCCAAAAGAAAAATTATTTAGAATATAAACTCATTTGTAAAATGTTACAGACCATGAAGAAAGATAATTAAGAACTATATTGTCTCATAAATTAAAGAGGAACTGTGTAGAATAGAAACAATTTAAAGAAAATTTGGTGAAAAGATAACTAAATAAAGTCATCCCAAAGGCATTTAAAAGTGAAAAGAATACAACCACAGAACATTTGGAATGTTCGGCAAGGTTTTGAATAACAAGAGCTACCTGGTATGCTTAGAGAAAAAGTCAGAATAGTGTTAAAAAAAATAAAATTTGAGAATAGTAGTCTGATTAAACCAAATATACAAAGAGATGATTTATGACATAATTGTGACTATGTCAAGAGAAAGAATCATGTGGCATCCAAAAGAGAAGAATATATTAAATGTGCCAAAAAATTGAACTTTCTTAATTCCTCCTCCCCTCCCCCAAAGATGATCAAGATCACTCTTATGATCTTGTCTTCCACATATGTCTAGTTTGGGGAGGTGCCCTCTTCCCATAAAGGTCTGTACCTTATAATGTCACCCAATTGATTAGAATATTCAATAGAACATGGGTTCTTTCATACATAAAATAAATACACAATGGCATGAATCAGAAAAATCAGTAACAACTAGGAGAATCAGGAAAGACCACTATAAATAAACCACAGTTGTATTTATATAAGGAAGTGAAGGTTACTAAAAGGTATTTTCCCACCAGGATAGCCAAAAATAGCAGAGATTTCACTGAGGCCCATTTGAAGATAGTCAACTCTTCTTATTTCACATAGGAAAGATAGGAAATGTGATAGAAAAGCTCTTCACAGCAATCCTATGAATCAAATAAATCTACAGCAGTTTCCAGTTCAGGAACCAAACTTTTCCTAATTTGTCTTCATATAACATAATTCCTTCTCTCTCTTAGAATTAAAATTGTCATGCATTTCAGCTAAGTGTTAAGGAAAAAATCTTTACTTAGATTCCCACTGAGATAGCAAAGACCCATAAAATTCACCTTAGCTATCACCAAAGTGTTTTAATGTTTAAAAGTTATTTTTATTCCGGGGTGTATGTGTGTGAATACAGATCCATGATTTCACTGGGATAGGGGAGCTCCTGGTATGCGAGTTCTACCATCATGGATCAGCAGAATGACTATAATTTATGTCTTAATTTTCAGGGCTATTAAAAAGTTAAGTTTCTTGTTCCTGATGATATAGCCTAGTCTGTGTCAGAGGTTGGGTTGGATTCATGGTTTTTTGACCATGAGGCTATTCCTCTATCTATTACCTTATGCTGTCTCACATTAATTTACTTAGTGGTCCATAAAGTGGTCATATTGAACATTTGAATTTATAATTAAAATTATATTTGAACATTAAAAATAATTTTTGCTAGATTCTCAAATAAGTTGTGATTATAGTCATGTGTATAAGTGGTTTTTTTTACTTTTTATTAAATTTTTATAGTAGACACTTAATAAATACATGCTGAACTGAATGGAGTAGTCAAATTTCTAAACTGTTTTAACTTTCTTTTGTCCATGTTGCATTATGTCCTATAGTTCTTTCCATATTTCTCATATTTGTTTCTCTTAATGGCAATGCTCTATCAGTTTAATAAGCTATTTTTTAAAAAATCACTGAACATTTAGATTGTTTTCAGATTTGAGTATTGCAGGGTATCTAAAATTTATAATTCTTGTTAATCCAAATGAATGTCAAATTCACAAAATTTCAATGTGACATCCAATTCACCTCCTGCCAGTTTAATTTTCCTAAAGTACATATAGATCTGATTATATTGACTATTTACCAAAAACAACCTTATGATGACTCACTGTTCCTAATCTTTTTACCTGACTTTCAAAGCTTTCCACAATGTGATCCTAAGAGTCTGTGAGGCATTGAGGAAAAAGAATTTTTCATAAAGACAAAAGATCTGGATTTGGTTCCTAGCCCTGGCACTTACTGTGTTACCTTAAGCAAGTAACTATAATTCCTTGAATCTCAGTTTTCCCATCTGTAAAATGGCAGTAATTATACCTGATTTCCTAACTAATGTTTGTTGTGAGTAAAAAACTCTGTAAACTTGAAAGTACAATATAAATGTGAGTATTTGACATTATTTAAAACATATCTTTTCTTTTTTTTTTTTTTTAAATTTTATTTTATTTAATAATAACTTTGTATTGACAGAATCCATGCCAGGATAATTTTTACACGACATTATCCCTTGCAATCACTTATGTTTCATTTTTTTCCCCTCCCTCCCTCCTCCCCCCCCCCCCAGGATGGCAAGCAGTCCTAGATATGTAAAACATATCTTTTCAATCTTATCTCCCACCAATGCCATGTTACAACCATTAAATATTAAGGTCTATGAGGGAAAGCATTATGTTATATTCTTCTATTCTTCTTTGGATCTCCCATAGTTCTTAGGACAATGATATATAGATAATAAATAAAGATATCTCTCTCTCTCTCTCCATATCTATCTATCTATCTATCTATCTATCTATCTATACACATATATATGTATATAGTATGTTTCTCAATTATTTATTAAATTGAAAAGTAAGAGTTTTATGCAGTGTCAGAGAGATACTTTAAATAAGGGTCCTAAAAAACTTTAGGGCTATATAGAGAAATGTCTATAGTATCTGCATGGGAGGTAGGAGAGACAGAACGAGTATTTTGGCTACCTCCAACTCTCTTTACTATGACCATTTCTTCCTCTTTACTGCCCAACCTTTTCAACCTTATTTCTGATGCTTGAGGCTTGGGTTTTTCTAGTGTACCCAGAGGGAAGAAGCATGGTAGAGAACAATTTGGGTAAAGATCAATATGGACAGAAAAAGAAGCAATATTGAATTAGACTGAAATACAGATCACATGGACAAAAAGAGGAAATATATGAGGATTTTAGGAAAGAAATGTAAAAGCTTGGTTCAAAGTTCTAGAATGAAGAGGAAATGAATTATACAGAGATGTGCTAAAGATTGTCTTCTCTACCTGAAGCAAAACAACAAATAATTTTTTGATTTGCCTTATTACTGATGCCTTCATTCTTCAAAAAGTAGAAGAACCAATAATATGTTTTGGATGTTTCTTACAAACATGGTTTCTACACTGGACATGGTTACAATGTGGGCAAGTGATTCTTCAGAACTAAACTGTGAAAAAGAACAGGAAGCCAGGTATAAATATTTACCTATAAATCTATCCAAATTTTAAAGGGTTCAGAAAAAATTAAGTGGAATCATATCGGCTAAAATTCTATAGGAGAAGTTAGGAAGGGATGGGAAACTATAAAAAAAAATAAAATTCAAAAGACAAATAAAAACTTTTTTTTTTTTTTTACTGGTATTGTCATTGCCATTTACAGATGAGAAAAGGGGATATATCTGAAGGATACAAGGAACTGAAAATACTTACAGATTCGTGTGTGTATGTGTGTGTGTGTGTGTGTGTGTGTATTTGTAACTACTTGGACAGGTAGATCAAGGAAGAAAAATAATATGGAGTACTGTATAGAGAATCATGCTGAAGGTCAGCATTACTTTGTGGCACTGGGCAAGTCTCTTAACTCATAATGTCAGTGGCTTGTGTAATTCTTTAAGATTATAAATTTCAGAACATTTGTCATTTTGCTTTGGAAGAGGGAACAACCACACTTTAAGCTTTCTTACACTAATGAAATCACAGGTCCAAATTTTAAAAAATCCGGGAAATGTTGTACTTATATTTTATCTAGATTTAAAATTTTTTATTAACTTTGTTTTGTTTTTTTACATTTTGCCCTTCCTTATAAAGTTAAGCAAAAAGAATGAACAAAATAACTATGTTTGACAATGCTTTCAACATTCTGTTTCTTTAGTAGATCACTTCTCTGCTGAGAAGGAGGAAAGTAAGTTTCATTGGCTATTTTTTGGGAGAAAAATTAGGTCATTGTTATTCATCTAAATTTAATTTCTTTTTAGTATTTATACTTACATGTATATTCCTTGTGAAGGGCACCATGTGTAGGGAAGCAGACCAAAGATAAAGGGGAAGGGGTGTCCACATATGGTGGTTTCTATTATTGAGTAGCTTGAAGGAAGACAGAATAGACATCTTTACCTTCTTTCCCCTCCACCTTTCTCTGAGAGGTTTTCATTCTTGCCAGGAGAAGGAAGTAGGAGGTCAGAGCTGGAGGTCACCATTCTGCTCTTTTCAGAGAGTCAGAATACCAGCTAGATCAGCTATCTGTTCTTTTAAATATTGTTTGTCTAGGGGATATGATAAAATTCAAGATAGTTTCAGATCACTTTGTCATTTTGGGGGGGAAGGAAGACTCTAAGCACTATAGTCAAAGTTTGACCCTTTTACCATTTAATACCAGTTCCACAATGATCACTCAGAGTACATAGCAAAGAATCCCATTTATCCAAATCATAGCAAAATAATAATCAGTGAATGTATACATAGAAGAATATGAACTAGACTGTCAAATCTGTATATATCTTCCCAAAGTCTTTTCCTTCAGTAGCCTAAAGTGAAATTGACCTATTCTATGTATCCTAAACAACTTGATACTTGATGACTTGAAGCTGATAATTTTTTGACTTGCTTTCCTGATACTTTGTATCTTCAAAAAGTAGAGGAACCTTTAAGAAGAATTTTTGTTCTGAATCTGCTTTGCACGTAGAGCAGATTGTTCATCTCCACCAATGGATTTTGGGAGAGAGGTTACATTTGAAGATTCTAGGACTTCTTATCCCAATTCTCACTCACTAAACTAGATGTCTCTTTCCCCCAGGATCCTACCTACCCATCAGGAATTGTGGCATCTTTCTAATTCTTATCAGCTCAAGCCCCTAAATTCCATATTCCTCCTAGAATCAATTACCACTTATCTCCTCTATTTAAAAAGTTGGCCAAGTTATTAATACTATACTCTCAATTTAAGTAGTTTAAAATTCCACATTGGTAAACAATTAACATCAAATAGTTTATACAAAAGGATACTTATTGAAGCAAATGGGAAAAATTAAAACATAATAACAATCTCCCAAACCAACTGCACTATTATCCTTCTAACACTTCATCTTTCCAGAAGAGTAGGCTCAAAGTGAAAGTTATTACCTAAGAACATTCACCATACCAAGTTTACTTCCAAATGTAGTAAACCTATTGAAGCAACAGACATAGACAATTTGACAATGATCTAGATGGAGAGATGAAGTCCAGTGTTTACTCCCTCTAACCAAAAATATACAACATTTTGACTCATTTGTTTCAATGCACCTATGGAGAGAATGGCTTAGGCTGGTTAATAGTATTTTTTGTAAACACACTTAGTTCTGGTTGAGCAGCTAAATGAAATTCCTTTTTTCACTTCACAGTAAGAAAACAGGTAGTAAAATGACACATAGCCTCTGGAATAGATTATTAAGATTCTCCACTGCACATTTTAGATTTTCCAGAAGCTGTTTTCCCCAGACTTATTAATGCTACAGCAGTCAGGCCTTTAGAACATATTCCAAAAATTGGGCCCTCATTGGCCAGTTTCTTTGTTATATATTACTATAGTCCTTACAGGTATTATTATTCTCTGATTCTACTTACTTTGCATATCATCAGTATATACAAGATTTGTTATTTCTCTTATTTACTAATATTCCTTACTTCTAATGTACATTTCTTTATATTCATATACCATAATTAGATAGGCTATTTTATAATAAGTAAGCACCTACTTACTTTCTAATTTTTTTTCTATGATAAAAACCACTGTTAGAAATATTTTAGTGATATTAGAACCTTTTCTTCTGAATTTGACTTCTATGGAGTATGTGCTCAGAAGTGGGATCCATATGTCATCCAGTGGAATGTATAATTTAGTGAATTGTGTCACATGATTTCAAATTATCTTTGATTATGTTTAGATTAATTGATAAGTCCCCTATTAGACTATTGGTATTTTTGCCCAATTGACCTTTAGTATTTAATATTTCTCTCCTTTATTTTCTTTGATACTTGGAAGAATGTAAAATGAAAGTAAAAGTTATTTCATTTTGTTTTCCTTTTATTATTATTATTTGGAATATTTCATATGATTATTGACTAGTTGTATTATTTTATCTGAAACATTTATATTATTAGAATATTTTGTTCTTAAAATAAATTTATATTGATACCTTTTTTTTTTTTTTTGGTCTTTTTTTGTTTTTTGCTGAAACAATTGGGACTAAATGACTTGCCTAGGGTCACACAGCTTGGAAGTGGTAAATGTCTGAGACCAGATTTGAACTCAGGTCATCCTGATTTCAGGACTGGTGCTCTATCTACTGCATCACCTAGCTGTCCCCTATTGATACCTTTTAAAAACATATACCTACACCATTAACAAAAGAGAAAAAAGGGGAGATTATTTGCCTGAATATACAGTTAAGAAACATTGAAAGTGATAAATAAAAGCATAAATGAAGAAATTCCTGAGCTCAAAGGAGAAATTAATGGAATGAAAGCATTTTTTTTTAGCATTTTATGTTTTATTTCCTAGTATTTCAATAGTATTTTATTTTTTTCCAAATACATGTAAAGATAGTTTTCAACATTTACTTTTGAAAGACTTTGTGTTCCAAATTTTTCTCCCTCCTTTCTTTACTTTTTTCCTCCCTAACATAGCAAATAATCTGAAATGTTAAATATATGCAATTCTTTTAAATATATTTATAATATAAATAAATAATATAATAATATAATAAAATACATAATATATATTTATAAATAGTAAATATAATAAATAAGTAATAATAATATAAACAATATATAAATGTATTTTTATATATTTCCATATTTTTCATGTGGCATTAGAATAATCAGACCAGAAAGGAAAAAAAAAAACATGAGAAAGAGAACAAATAAATAAAAATACTATGCTTTGATCCAGATCCAATCACCATAGTTCTCTCTGGATCAGATGGCATTTTCCATTCCAAGTCTATTGTAATGATCTTGAATCACCTAAGAGCTAAGTCCATCATAATTGATTATCACATAATCTTGTTGTTACTATGTCCAATGTTCTTTTGGTTCTGCTTGCTTCACTTAGCATCAGTCCATGTAAGAAATGAAAATTTTTTTAAATAATTAAGAAGTAGGCTTTTAAAAAAAGTTAAAATGATGCCTTTGTAAAGAAAAAAGGTACAATCACCCTACCCCACTTAGCCTTTTTTTTTTCCTAAACAAATGTGTATATCATAATTTTTAAAAGGATTATATATTTTGGAATAAAGCAAAGCTGCCAGAAAATTGTTAAATAAAAAAAAAAATCAGTGATTCTTTTGCTAAAAATCTATTTTCCCTATCATCAATGAACTTAAATATGAATTTATTATCAGATAAGCACATAATGAGAATGCTCACTTATGTTTTATCATTCTGTCATTAAAATGTATTTAAGATCCAAAATGTGCCAGACATTGAAGTACTGTTCTAGATATGTCATTGTCATATATCTTTTTTAAAAATGTCCATATAATTTAATCAGCTGCATATTTTATGGGTTTTTTTTTCATTTCTGATTATCATTGGCAGATGCAACTTGGCAGTTTTCTTTATAAAACTCTGTACTCTGGACACTCATGCATTCATTTTTTCTGAACAAGTTCTGGTATTAGCCATATGGATACCTAAATGACTATCTGGAATCTCTAACCCACTCATAAAGTAATAAAGTGCAAGGAAAATGCAGTAATGTAATGTAGTGTCATGATTCAATGTAATTAAGGATATCTATGAGATAAGAATATATCTTGATTGATTTATCAGAAATGTATGAATTAGGTATATATACAGGACCTAGGATCTCCATTCAAGGAATACCAACTAGCTATAGCAAGAAGTATTAGGATTGATTGATAGACCTGATGATAATATATTAAAAAAACAGGAAGCTAGTTTGGAGTTTAAGATTTGAGAGAAGCTTAGTGAGGGATGAAGATTGAAGCATGGTTTTTCCTTTTTTAACTGTATTTTTCTTGTTTTGTTGTTTTGGGTTTTTTTTGGAACAAGGCTAATATGGAAATGTATTTTATGTGAGTGCACATGTATAATCTACAACGAATTGCTTGCCTTTTCAAATATGGGTAGGGAGGGAAAGAATTTGGGACTCAAAATTTTTAAAAAAGATTTGTTAGAAATTGCTTTTACATGTAATTGAAAATAATTTAAAAATCAGAGTGACTATTAATCTTTTAGTGTTTGTTTTTTCAAAAAACTAGTTCCTAATTTTGTCAATTCAAATTTTCTTTTTTGTTTTTAACTTTATTAGTCCCTTCTTTTTATCCACCAGAATTTCATTTTGTTTTTTATTTGGGGATTTTTGATTTGTTATTATGCTGGTTTTTTATTGTTGTGGTTGTTCTGTACCTAGTTCATTGATTTAGTTTTTCTATAGATATGAATCTTCTCTAAAGACTGCTTCAGTCGAACCCTATAAGTTTTGGTGGATTGTCTTTCACTATTGTCATTTCCTATGATAAGATTTTTCTAGTTTTTGTAATTTGTCTTTTGACTGTTCTTTAGAATTAAATTTTTAAATTTTCATTTACTTTTTTTTCTCAATCGTATTTTATTTTTCCAATTTCATGTAAAGAAAGTTTTCAATGTTCATTTTTGTAAAACTTTGCCTTCCAAATTTTTTTCCCTCCTTCCTTTACCTCCCCTCTCCCCAAGACAGCAAGCAATCTGACATAAGTTAAATATGTACTATCCTTTTAAATGTATTTCCAAAGTTGTCATGTTGTGTAAGAAAAATCAGACCAAAAGAAAAATAAACATGAAAAAAGAAAAAATAAACAAAACATCAAAAATACTATGCTTTGATCCACATTCGGTCTCCATAAGTCTCTTTCTGGATATGATTGGTATTTTCTACCCCAAGTTTGTCTCCAATTACTTAATTTTTTTTCAAAAGGCTTTTATTGAATATAATTTTTATACATTGTGATCTCTAAATAACTTGTATAATACTAACAGCAAGATTATGTGATGATCATGTATGACAGACTTAGTTTTTCTCAGCAATACAGTGACACAAGGCAATTCAATAGACTTGGGATGGAAAATACTATCCACATCCTAAGAAAGAACAATAGAGACCGAATGTGGATCAAGGCATACCATTTCCACATTTTTTGTTTGTTTGCTTTTTCTTTCTCATGTTTTTCCCCTCTTATTGTGATTTTTCTTTCACAACGTGATATGGAAATATATATGTTTTTGTTTTTATTATAGCTTTTTATATACAAAACATATATGCATGGGTAATTTTTCAACACTGACCCTAGCAAAAACTTCTGTTCCAACTTTTACCCTTCTTCCCTCTACTCCCTCCCCTAGATGGCAGGGTAGTCCCATACATGTTAAATATGTTAAAGTATATGTTAAATACAATAAATGTATATGTATTTATACAGTTATCTTGTTGCGCAAGAAAAATCTGATTTAGAAAGAAGGTAAAAATAACCTAAGAAGAAAAAACAAAAATGCAAGCAAACAATAATAGAAAGAGTGGAAATGTTATGTTGTGGTCCATACTCATTTTATGGAAATATATTTAAAATGAGTATACATATATAACCTGTATCAGATTATTTGCTGGGGAGAGAGTAGGGAGGGAACAGAGGGGGAAAAAATGGGGACTCAGACTCTCACAAAGGTGAATGTTGAAAATTATCTTTACATGTAATTGGAAAAATAAAATAGTATTGAGGGAAAAAAAAGTCTGTATGGTATTTTTATTGCATCTTTTGATGGTCTTTATATCCTAAAATATAATCTATTTTTTATAAACATTCCATAGATTTCTGAGAAATATATAAATTCTTTTTATTCCCATTCAACAATTGCCAATGATCTAACATTTTTAATTTTTAAAAAGTTCTATTTTTGCCCTTATCTTCTCTTTCTTGAATGTATTTTCTCTTTTCTATATTTGGAATCATCATTGCTACCCCTCTGTCTTTTTTTTAAAATTCATCCATAGCATAATAGATTTTGTTCTAACTTCTTATTTTAGCTCCATGTTATTATTTGTGTTTCAAGTGTGTTTCTTATAAACAACATTAATGGATGCAACTTTCTCATACATATTAACAACATACTCTTATGTTTTATGCATGAGTGAATTTTTCTCTTCTTTCTTCTATCCTCTTATTTACAAATAAGACATGAGAAGATTTTTGTCTATAAAATGGCCTTTTTTTTGCACAGTCACCCCTCTTCTCTTCCTTTGCTCCGTTTCTGATCCCAGGTTATTACTTTTTTTCCCCAATGTTTTAAAACCTCCTTCAACATTGGAATTTCTTTTGCTTATGACTGTTCTTTTGCCTGTATTAGCTCCTTTCTTAACTTCAGCTTTTTCTACATTAGTCTCCTCTCCCTCCTATTTCTTTCTTTTAAGAACAACAAAACAGAAAAAAAAATACTACCTCTAGCACCTCTCCTTGTTTTATTTACCTTTCTCTATTATCCAGGAAAATGTTAGATTTCTGTGAAGGTTTTTGTTGCTTATCCTCTTATATACATATAAACAAGTCATCTCTAATCCTTCCTAGCTGGCTGTAATTTTCTTTCTTTTGATTCCTATGCTTCCCTTTCATAATTTCCACTCACTTCTATTCTTTTTATCAGAAATTCTTGGAAATCCTCCTTTTCATTATAGACACAAATATATGTAAATACAAGTGTATGTATGTATGTGTCATCTCATACAAAATGATAAACTTTTCCCCTCCATTTATTAGTATTTTATTTTCTCCAATTACATATGTGAAAGGTAGTTTTCAACATTTATTTTGGTAAGATTTTGAGTAGCAATTTTTTTTCCTCCATTGCTTCCTTTCTTTCTCCCTCAACAAGACAGTAAACAATCTAATATAGGTTATACATACACAATTATTTTAAAAATATTTCCATATTAGTCATGTTGAGAAAGAAAAATCAGAACAAAAGAGAAAAAACATAAGAAAGAAAAAACAAAAACAGTGAAAATAGTATGCTTTGATCTGCATTCAGTCTGTATATGGATGACAATTTCCATCCCAAGTCTGTTGGAATTGTCTTGAATTACTGTTTTGCTGAGAAGTAAGTTTATTCCAGTGGGTCCTGACACAATCTTGTTGTTACTATGTACAGTGTTCTCCTGCTTAGCATCAATTCATATGTCTTACCAGGCTTTTCTGAAATCACTCTTTTTTTTAATATTTAATTTTATTTTAATAGTGTTATTTTTCCAATTACATGTAAAGATGGTTTTCAACTTTCATTTTTGTAAGATTTTGAGTTCCAAAATTTTTTCTTCCTCCTTTCCTTAACTTTCCCCTCCCCATGCTAACAAGCAATCTCATATAGGTTATACATGTACATTCATTTTTAACATATTTCTATATAAGTCATGTTGGGAAAAAATCAGAACAAAAGGTAAAAACCATGAGAAAGAAAAAAACAAAGCAAATAAAAAATAATGTTTATGATCTTTCCAGGCTTTTTAGAAATCAGGCTGCTCACCATTTCTTATAGAACAATTATATTCCATTATTTCCATATGCCATAACTTATTCAGCCATTGCTCTCTTGATGGACATCCATTCATTTTCCAATTATTTGCTACTATAAAAAGAGCTGCTACAAATATTTTTCCAATAGCATTTATGTTTCTAAATTCATGAAAAGATAGCTTTCAGCATTCATTTTTTTGAGACTTTGTGTTCCAAATTTTTCTCCCTCCTTTCCTTAACTTCCCTGTCCCAAAGACAGCAAGCAATCTGATATAGATTAAATATGTACAATTCTTTTAACATATTTCCATATTTGTGATATACAAGAAAAATCATATCAAAAGGGGAAAAAACATAAGAAAAAAAGGAAGTAAACAAACAAATAAAGGTAAAAATATTATACTTTGATGCACATTAATTCTCCATAGTTCTCTCTCTGAATGTGGATGGCATTTTCCATTCCATGTCTATTGGCATGTCCTTGAATTACCTCATTGTTGAGAAGAACCAAGTCTGTCACAATTGACCATCACATAATCTTGTTGTTGCTGTGTACAATGTTCTCTATGTTCTCACTTTACTCAGCAACAGTTCATTTAAGTCCAGTTTTTTTTCTAAAATAAGCTTCTGATCATTTCTTATAGAATAATAATATTCCATTATATTCATATACCATTATTTAACCATTTCCTAACTGATGGGTATCCACTTAATTTCCATTTCTTTGCCACTTCAAAAAAGCCTGCCATAAACATTTTTGCACAAATTTGGATCCTTTTCCCTCTTTTATGATTTCTTTTGGAATATTAACCTAGTGGTGGCACTGCTGAATCAAAGCGTATGCACACTTTGATAACACTTTGGCCATAGTTCCAAATTTCTCTTTAGAATGGCTGTATCATTTCACAAATTCACCAAAAATGCCTTAATATTCCAGTTTTTCCACATTCCCTCCAACATTCATCATTATCTTTTCCTGTCATCTTAGCCAATCTGAGAGGTATGAAGTGGTACCTCAAAGTTATCTTAACTTGCATTTCTCTAATCAATAGTGATTTAGAGCTTTTTTCTTTCTTTTTAAAATTTTAATTAATTTATTTAATATTTTCTTCAGTTACATTCAAAACAATTAAAAATTTTTTTTATATTTGTTTTTAAGATTTTTGAGTTTTAGGTTCTCTTCCTTATCCTACCCACAATTAAGAAATCACATGTGAAGTGTATATGAAGTGACCATAAAAGTCAAATTGTCAAAGAAAACATAGCTCTCCCACCCTAATTAAAGTAAAAAGGCTTCAAGAAAAATAAAAATAAAAATATATGGAATAATAGAGAATGCTCCAACATATATTCAGATTAGATCAGTTTCTTCTCTGGGTATGGATAAGATTTTTCATCATAAATTCTTCAGAGTAGATATGGATGATTACACTACTGAGAATAACAAAGTTATTTGTATACAGTATATTTCATTTTGTTTATGAAGGACTTTCCAAATTTTTTTTTCTGAGAGAATCCTGTTCATCATTTTCCAGAGAACAATAATATTCCATCAGAGAAACTTGCTTTGAAAATTTTTTATAATTATTATTGCTAATTGTATTTCCCTTCCATTTATTTTCTCTCCTTTCACCCTGTCCCTCAAAAATGTTTTGCTAGTGACCACTCCTTTCCCCAATATACCCTTTGTTTTATCACCCCGCCTGCCCTCCCCACCCCATATTCCATTTCTTTTTCCTATTTTCCTACAGGGTAAGATAGATTTCCTATTTGAAACAAATAGGAAATCTTCTTCCCCTCCACTATAAAAGCTTTTTCTTGCCTCTTTTTTTATGGTACATATTATGTACCATTCCACTTTTCCCTTTCCTTTTCTCTCAGTATATTCTAGAGCATTTTTTTTATGTGACTAGAAATGATTTTAATTTCTTCATCTAAAAAGTCTCTGTTCATATCCTCTGATCATTAATCAGTTGAGAAATGGCTTGTATTTAAGTCAATTTTCTATATGTTTTAGAAATGAGGACTTTATCAAAACCACTGGATATAAAAAAGTTTTTGGCTTTCTTTCTAATCTTGGCTACATTGGTTTTGTATGTACAAAAACCTTTTTAATTTAATGAAATCAAAATTATTTACTTTGCATTTCATGCTGTTCTTTAGTTCTTCTTTAGCCATAATTTCCTTACTTCTCCACAGATCTGAGAGTTGACTATCCCTTGTTTTCCTAATTTGCTTATAATATCAGCATTTATATCTAAGTCATGAACCCATTTCATCCTTTTGTTCTTCCAGATGAATTTTTTATTATTATTTTTTCTAGTTCTATAAAGTATTTTCTTGGCAGTTTGATTAGTATGGCACTAATAAGTAGATTAATTTAGGTAGAATTGTCATTTTTATTATATTAGCTCGGCCTACCCATGAGTACTTGATATTTTTCCAGTTGTTTAGATCTAACATCATTTGTGTGAAATGTGTTTCATAATTGTGTTCATATAATTCTCGGTTTTGCCTTGACAAGTAGACTCCCAAATATTTTTTTTATCTTCAATTATTTTAAATGGGATTTCTTTTTCTATATCTTGCTGCTGGATTTTGTTGGTAATATATAGAAATCCTGATGATTTATGTGAGTTTATTTTATATCCTACAATTTTTCTAAAGTTGTCCATTATTTTAAATAGTTAAATTTTTAGTTGATTCTCTAAGTATACCATCATATCATCTGCAAAGACTGAAAGTTTTATTTCCTCATTACCTACTCTTAATTCCTTCAGTTTCTTTTCTTATTGCTAACACTAACATTTCTATACTGAATAATAGAGGTTACAATGGGCAACTTTGTTTCTGGTCATATTGGGAATGCATCTGCCTTATCATCCATTGTGTATAATGCTTACTGATGGTTTTAGAGAGATGCTGCTTATCATGTTAAGGGAAACTCCATATATTTCTGTGCTCCTAGTAATTTTTATAGGAATGAGCCTTATATTTTGTCAAAAGCTTTTTCTTCATCTATTGAGCTAATTATATGATTTCTGTTAGTCTCCTTATTGATATGGTCAATTATATTGATAGTTTTTCTGATATTGATTGAATCAGCATTTATGGTATAAATCCTACTTGATTATAGTATATTATCCTTGTGATAAGTTGCTGTAATTTCTTTGCTAATATTTTATTTAAGATTTTTGCATCAATATTCATTAGGGAAATGGGTCTGTGATTTTCTTCTCTGTTTTGCCTCTTCCTAATTTCATTACCATATCTATGTTATAAAAGGAATTTGGTAGGACTTCTTCTTACCCTATTTTTCCAAATAGTTTATATGGTAATGGAATTCATTATTCTTTAAATGTCTAATAGAATTCATTTGAAAGAGTTTTTTTTTTTAGAGAGTTCATTGATGACTTACTCAATTTCTTTTTTTTTCCAGTGGGATTATTTAAGTATTTTATTTCCATTAACATTAATCTGGGCAATTTATATTTTTGTAAATATTCATGCATTTCAATTAGATTGTCAGATTTATTGGCACATAATTAAGCAAAATAAATCCTAATTATTGTTTTAATTTCCTCTTCATTGGTTGTAAATTCACTCTTCATTTTTGATATTAGTGATTTGATTTTTTCTTTCCTTCTAATCAAATTAACTAAATGCTTATTGATATATTTTATTGGTTTTTTCATAAAACTAACTCTTAATTTTATTTATTAGTTAAGTAGTTTTATTACTTTAAATTTTATTTCTCTTCTAATTTTCAGAATTTCTAATTTGATATTTAATTAGGAGTTTAAATTTGTTTTTTTTCCCCCTAGCTTTTTTAGTTGCAGGACCAATAAATTGATCTGCTCTTTCTCTATTTTATTGATGTAAGCACTGAGATATATAATATTTTTCCTAATAACTTGCTTTGGCTATGTCCCATAAGTTTTATTATGTTTTCTCATCATTGTCATTTTCTTGGATGAAATTATTATTTCTTATTTGTTGTTTTGCTCACTCATTGTATAGGATGAGATGATTTAGTTTCTAATTAGTTTTTGTTCTATTTTTTATGGCCCTTTATTACATGTAATTTTTATTGCATCATTATCTGAAATGGATGAATTTAATATTTCTACTTTTTTTTACACTTAAATTAATTGTGAGATTTTTATGCTCCAATATGTGGTCTTTTTTTGTGTCGATACCATGTAATGCTGAGAAAAAAGATATATTCCTTTCTATCCCCATTCAGATTTCTGCAGAAGTTTATCACATCTAAATTTTCTAAAATTATATTCACTTCTTTAACTTCTTCCTTTTTTTTTATTTTATGGTTAGTTTTATCTCTTTCTGAGAGCAGGAGGTTAAGATTCCCCCACTAATATAGTTTAGTTTTTTATTTCTTCCTATAATTCACTTAATTTCTCCTGTAAGAATTTGGATGCTATATCACTTGGTACACATACATATTTAGTGTTGATACTGCTTCATTGTCTATGACACCCTTTAGCAAGATATAATTTATTTCCCTAATTATTTTAATTACATTTATTTTTGCTTTTGCTTTGTCTGGGATTAGGATTGCTATGCTACCTTTTTTTTTTTTTTTAATTTCAGCTAAAGTATATTATATTCTGCTCCAGTCTTTTACCTTTAGTCTGTCTGTATCTTTCTATTTCAAATGTATTTCTTGTAAACAACATACTGAAGGATTCTGGATTTTAATACACTTTGTTCACCATTTCTGTTTTATGGGAGAGTTTATCTCATTCATATTCATTGTTATGATTTCTAACTGTGAATTTTCTCTCTCCTTTCATCCTTTCCTCATCATTTTCCTTCCAATCCCCATTTCCCCCAATTTACCCTTCCTTCTATAAACCCCTCTTTTGTTTTCTGTTTTCCCTTCTACTTCTCTATAATGTAAGATAACTTTTTTTTTCTTTTTTTTGCTGAGACAATTGGGGTTAAGTGATTTGGCCAGGGTCACACAGCTAAGGAAATATTAAGTGTCTGAGGCTGGATTTGAACTTAGGCTTCTGACTTCAGGGCAGGTGCTCTATCTACTGTACCTTCTAGCTGCTTCCATAAGATAAATTTCTATACCCAACTAAGTGTGTGTTATTCCTTTTTTTAGCCAAATTCAACAAAATTAAGATTCAAACAATGCTCATCCTTTTTCTTTCTTTCCTCCTACTGCAATAACTTTCTCTTTTGCCTCTTCATGTGATGTAATTTGCCTCATTTCAGCTCCCTTTTGTCTTTTCCTAGTATAATCCTTTTTCCAAACCTTGATTTCTTTTTTATAATATCACATCTCTGTATACCCCTTCTAACTGCTCTAACCAAAATACTATTTTCAAGAGTTATAAATCATCTTCCCCATATAGGAATGCAAACAATTTAATCTTCAACATTTTTTTTCTTTTTCTGTTTACCTTCTTATGCTTCTCTTGGATCTTATATTTGAAGAACACATTTTCTCTTTAGTTTAGGTCTTTTCATTGGAAATCATTGAAAGTCTCCTATTTCATTGAATGTCCATCTTTTTACCCTGAAAGATTATGCTCAATTTTTCTGAATAGTTGATTCTTTGTTTTGGTACAAGATCCTTTGCCTTCCAGAATATTATATTTCAGGTCCTCTGATCCTTTAATGCAGAAGCTGCTAAGTCCTGGGTACTCCTGACTGTGGTTCCTTGATGCTTTTTGTATCAATTGTCTTTCTGCTTGCTTGCAGTATTTTCTCCTTGTATAATTGTGGAATTTAGCTCCAATATGCTTGAAGTGATGGATTTTTTTCTGGAAGTGATGGATTCTTTTAATGACTATTTTACCCCCTGCTTCTAGTATATTATAGCAGTTTTCCTTGATGATTTCTTGAAAGATACTGTCCTGGATCTTTTTTTTTTTTGATCATGGCTTTCAGACAGTCCAATAATTCTTAAATTATCTCTTCTTATCTATTTTCCAAATTCAATGTTTTTCCAATGAGCACTTATATTCTTGATGTCTCATGGAATTATTAGCTCCTCTCTGTCCAATTCTATTCTTAATGAATACTTTTTTTTCAGTTTTTTTTAACCTCCATTTCCATTTGTCCAATTTTATTTTTAAAGGAATTGTTTTCTTCAATGAATTTCTTTTCTATTTTGCCAATTCTATTTTTTTAAGGAGTAACTGTTTTAAGCCAATTTTTGTGCTTCCTTCTCCAAGCTGTTGATTTCTCTCCTATAATTCTCCTGCATTTTTATTCCTTCATTTCTTTAATTAGTTTTTCTTCTACCTCTCTTGATTTTTTGGTTGGAAACTAAATCTTTTACTCCCATTCCTCTAAACATTATTCTGTTTGCTTGAGTATTTACCACTTCTAAGTAATGAGGCTTCTGAATTGTTCATAGTGAAGAAACAACTGAATTTAATTTCTAGAAATCAATCAATGCCAGTCAGACATGTTATTTTGTATTTTTTCTATGCCAGATACTGTGCTATATGCAAAAGACACAAATGTCCTTATCGGCTAATTTGAGAGGTAGCATGCAAAAAACTGTACATCCCCTAGTGAGATAATTACATTCTATATAACACCCAGCACTGTGCTAAGAAATGGAAACACAAAGATTACAAAAAGAAAAAAAGCAAGTCTCTATCCTAAAGGATCTTACAGGCTATAATAAAGATACATGCACACATGGATAAATACTTATTAAGTTAAAACTAATTTGGGACAGTGGAAGCACTAGCAGCTGGAAGTATCAGAAAGGCCTTATATAGGTAGTAATATTAGAGCTGAACTATGAAGGAAACTAAGAATTCCAAGGCAAAGGGAAGAAAATTTCCAAATTATATATTTACTCATATTACACATGGAATCATAGAACAATACAATTTATTTATACTAAGGTATAAACACTAATAGTAAGTTAAATGAAATGCTTATTGGGTTATGGGGGGAGAGAGAAGCTATACTTCTCATATGATATGTTCATGGAAGGCTAGGCTAATTTGTGAAAGACAGACACTAACATGAGAAACAATGCAAAGGCCTTGTTATGGGAGATAAAATTTCCTGTTTGAGGAATAATAGGGCAGCCATTTTGGCAGACTTGCATAGTGGGTTGTATTATCAAAAATAGGAAGCTACCAAATTGTTCCATTCTGGAGGTATATGTGGTTAAGTTGATCAGTCTTTTCAGCACCCTTCCAATTCGGGATCTGTCTTCTCACATGACATTCCCCTTGGAGCTGTGAGTCTTTTCTGCTTTATGGTTCTTGCCTCAGTTTCAAAAATTACTAGTTATCTCTACCACACCACTGGCAAATGCATCTTAACAGCGCTCGTGTAAATTAGCATGTGTCATCAAGTAGATTTTTTTAAATTATTAATTTATGCAATGGAAATTTTAGTAAAAAATATTTTAGTATTAGACATGTTTTTATTAATTTGCCATTGTCATTGTGTAAGAAACATTCTATGACTGTGGTTTTTAGTTACTAATAACTAAATAATAATAAATAATAAATAATACTAATGATTTCTTCATCTTGTTAATTTTATATTACCGAAGAAAATAAAATCTTAAGAGCTTTGGAAATGATAAGTGTGCGGAAAGATGGGAGGTGGGGGGCGGGGCGGAAGGGTAGGATGAATAGGACCTCGCGCAAGCGCAGGAGGAAATTCATCGCTGCTAAGGGGTGGGAGGAGGGAAAGCCTTTTCCGTCCTCGCTTTCCGGATTGTCGAAAACTTGCTTAAGTGTCGCGCTGGCTGTAGTGGGGGGAGGGATTGGCTGAGGCGGCGGCGGCGGCGGCGGCGGCGGCGGCGGCACGGCACGGCGCGGTGCACGGACTGCGCAGTCCAAGACAGAAACGATCTTAGGCGACTGTGGGACCCAACTCGGGACTCTGCGCCGAGCCAGGCTGGGCTTGCTGGGCTGGCCCTGTACAGCGCCTCTTCCCGGCTCGTCTCGGGGAAGTGCCAGTGACAGATACTGTTCGGGACCGTCGGGGCCTGTGGGGCGAAGGGGAGCAACGCGGATTCTTGGCTGCCAACGCCCCCTTTACATACCTTGTCCTCCCTCATGGGCCGGTGATTCCCCTGACCCGGGGTAAGGGGGTGGCCAGTGCCTAAGGTGAGAGGGGCGGGGGGGAGGGGGGAGGAAAGAGGACGAAGGGGGAGGAAAGAGAGAGGGAGGGACCGCAGGACGCGCGTGCGCACGGCGGGGGAGGGGCCGGCAGGGAGGGGAGAAAGAGGAAGGGTTGCGGCCCGGGATGGCTGGGGTGGTCTGCTACTGGCGGGTTATCTTGGGGCCGGGAAGGATCTGGGGTCTGAGTCTTTGGGCAAGATTGCATTGGACTTTGTGGAAAACTAGAGCTATCTACAGACACACCCACACCCTAGAGTAAGGGGTAGTGGGGGAGGGGATTTAGCTTACATTTTCGGGTCTCCCCTAAGACTTGGATGTGGATGGAGATTTGAGGCGTGCGAATACAATTTGACAATGGACTTATGAAGGTAACCGTGTTTGGAGGCTGGGGAGGGATTTGGAAGAGGTTACATTAACCTTTTGCCTAGTGAGGGGTGGCCTTTTTCTGAAATCCAAGGGAATATATAGGCTATACTCTGTCAGAAATGTAGATGCATAATAAAATCTGTGTATTGTTGACTATCGATACTTAGATGAATATAATATTTCTGTTATTGTCCTTAGAAATTTTGCCAAAGTCAGTGGCAGTGCTGCTGCAGTGGGAATATCTACTCTCAACTGCAGGATAAGGTTTGTGTCAATCTTTCTAAAATAGGTTAGCCTAGCCTTTTACGGACATTTCATATAAGAACTATAGCTCCCCCACCTAAAGATAACAATAACAACAACCACGACTATGACTGCCACCTAGGCAGTATAGGCCGTACATTTAACTAATTAGTGTTTATATATAGCTTGGTGAAAATAGATTGTTTTGTTCAAAGATTTGATGTGTTTTTATATATGTATAATGTGAGTGAACGTATATTTGAGGTAAGTTGTCAATTATACTGCAATTATACTACATTTTTGTTTGTTATTATAATATAGGAAGCTTATGAATATTTCTGATAACTTGCCTTTTGGTGGGTATTTTATGCTTAATTTCTTTATTTCAGGACTCTTATTTAACCTATAGGAGACTTGAAAAGACTCGTCTAAATTAGGATTCCATTCTAGTTTTTTATTGTTTTAAAATTGACTATTAATATTGCATTGGAGTAATGCTAGTTTTGTTTTGCCTTACTAAGTTAAATAGCCACATTTTTTTCCTGGGTCAAAATAGAAAAGTGTTCTATAGAGTGGTAACAAAGGAAATCACAAAATATTAAGTTAATTGTAAATAAACATTCATTGAATAGTAACTAATTGGTTTTTGCATTCCAGAATCTGAAAATTTATAGTCATAATATTAAAATGAAAACTCTGAGATTTATTATTTGAATCAACTAGATGGTATCAGTAGATTGATTTTCTCCAATTTTGTTTGAGAAGAATTTAGAATTTGGAAAAAAATTTTAACAGATAGTTTCTTAACCAACATAAAAAAAAATTGTAATATTTTCTAGTGGTAATATGAAACTCTTTCTTTTTAATTAACAATAATTTGACACAATTCAATGTTAATCAGTACTTCACTGTCAAATTTTTGTAGCATTGTGTTTATATAGAATGTTTATAATGAGTTTCTACTTTACACATCTAATCTGGGTAGCATAACAGTCCTGAGAGGTAGTCAGTATAGATATTATTAGTTTACATTTGTAGTTGAAGAAGTGACACACAGATATTTAAAAACTTGACCATTGTAACAAAGCTAATAAGTGACAGAACCTGGACAAACCCAGGTCTATCAGTTCTAAATCCAGTGCTCTCTCATTATACCTTAATGTTCTTTTAAAAAAAGAAAAGTGCTCATCATGGGATGATGGGTTTGGAGCTAAAAGGATCTTAGAAGCTATTCAGTACCTTCATTTTACAGATGAAGAAACTAGGGCTGAGAAAGATTAAGTGACTTGCTTACAGTTACAGAACTCTGGGTAAGTATCTAAGGCAAGATTCCAATTCAGATCTTCCTGAATCCAAGTTGATGACTGTCCATTGTTGCTATCTAGTTTTTTCAAATTATTACCTAAAAAGTTTTAGTAAATTTCAAAATAATGATCTTAATACTATAATTACATCATAATCTCATAGGAGCAGGGGTTGTCAGGGAGCAGAACTAAGAGAACACAATGTCAACTTAAGACAGAGAAGAATATGCAGGAGGAAGTAGTCAGCAAGTCAGAATGAGGACTCAAAATAAGCCATTTGCTGTAGAAATTAAAGAGGTAACGTTGAAGAAGCAGTTTTACCAGAGTAGTAAATTTGAAAGCGTGATTAAAAAGAGTTTTAAGAAGGGAGTAGAGAAGAAGTCAAGGCAGTTATTACAGACAATCTCTCTATATGAGTTTGACAGTGAAAGTGAGAGGAAATGTAAAACCATGACTTGTAGGAGTAACAGGGCCAAAGAAGATATTTTTTAAGCATGTGAGGAATCCTCAGCATATATTTGTATACAATCTCCTTTGGTAGGTAGGTGAGATGAAAGATGAAAGAGGAATGATGGATGTGGACCATTCCTCCGATACATAGAGAAATGTGAGATGAGGGGTGTAAAAAGGATAATATTGTAAAATAGTAGGGTCACCCCATCCTTAGAGATTAAACCAAATAGAGTGAGGACAATGGACTTTGGAAATGTGGGCTAGAATAAGATGAGGATTCCTCTGACAGCTTTAGTTTTGTCAGTGGGGTGGTGTTTAGGGCCTGGAGGAGGAGATTTGGAAAAGCTTCTATGAGATACAAAGATGACTGGGAAGAATACAAGTATTGCTTTGTAGCAGTGGAATTATTTAACTTGAATTTATGATGCACCCATTTAATAGGACTATGTTACTTCCTTCACTGTTCCTAAAGTAATAGCGGAAAAGAGCAATGACAGGGTTGACCCTGCCTTAGTGATTGGCAGAGAATTCAAGGAGAGATGACAGTGTATGGTGAACTAACTGGCCAACCATGTTGTTGGGTGTATGAATGGAAGAAAGTGAGGCTAGAGCTGAACATGGGACGAGAGAGGAAAGGTTGGAGAACATAGTGAGGCAAAGAGGTTTAGGAGGTATGAGGAAGAGGAAAGGATTAAAGGAAAATAAGTTTGGCAGTAGGTTGTGATAAGAGCGTAGAATTTCAGAGTTCAAAATCATGAAGACTGGAATTTCAGGAGATGATGAGGTAGAGAACAATGTCATGGGAGTTGAAGAGGTTGATGAATTGGAAGACTAGCATGCATGTTCAATGGAATAATGACTTGAAATTGTACCCCCAAGTAGATAGATGGTGAACTGAAGAAGACTGAACAAGATACTGAATGAAATAATGAGAATCACCAAGAGGTGGGCAAGCTCAAGAAACATTAGTTTTATGAAAAATCCTTATAGTAAATTAAAAAGCTTTTATATTCTTACTCATGTACTAGTCGTTATTAAATGAATCAGGATTGAAACCTGGACTAAAGGAAGGGTCATTTGGTCTTCAGTTAAGAGTACTGTATTGGGATTTGAGGAACATGAAAAATTAGAATTGAGTATAAAGAAAATGTAATTTGCCAATCAATTAATTTTCATAATCAAATCAATTTTCATACTTAACCAGAAATGATTATTTTTAGGCTAAAAGTCAAAATTTAAGGGAAGATTGTTTTAATTCTGTTATTATTTCACTTACATATTCCAAAGATGTATTTCATTTCTACAGACTAAATAAAAAAATAAGTTTTAATGCGGTAAAAAGAAAAAGTGTTTGACTGAAAAAGAAGATAGATATGATAACACTTGACATTGTGATGACATCAGGCAATGAATAGCTTAAACCTCCTTCTTCCTTCCCCTCCCCCCAATAACAACTTTATAGGAAGACATGAATAAGAATCAAAACAAGAGAGTGCCCCCTTCTGTGAAGAGATGGATTGTGATCTTCATCTATTCAGAGACTATATAGATAGATGCAATCACAGATTAATTTGAATATTATATAAAGTGTGAGATGAACAGTTGGTTATTTTGTGCTTTCATCATTCTGAATCCTCCAGTGCAGATCTCAGCCTCTCCAGGTTTTGTGAGTTTCTGTTTCTCAAAATTTTATCCTTTAGTCTCCAATTTTCTATGTTAATTTTAACCAGTTTAGCTAGGCTTCAATTGAAAGGATTTGCTGAGATAGTATTGGACAAATTTCTATGTAGAACTTCATAGCTTTCAAGATCCTATGGTCTGTTTCACTCCGTTTTGAGATAACAATAGTGGACAACATAGGTAAAAGAAGAAATTTCCTGTTGCTGGGCATTTGGTGGATCATTCTAAGTGTGTATATATTCCTTTCACCTCAAATTCAGAACATGAAGTGATTTATTCACAAGACCATGAAAGTTGGATTTAAGACTATTTCCTTCATTATGCTTGATTAAAAACATAATTGTGTTCTTTGCCATCTCTGCTCCCTTGTCTCCCCTCTCCCCTTTCATGTGGTTTTTAATAGAAAAACGTCTCATGTTTATGAGGATTAAAATGTACGATTCCACTCTCACATATTTTGTGGATTTATATACAGTGTGATAGAACTCTTGCTTGGTGGAAAGTAGTATTTGATTTCTAGTCTTCTCTCTGTCTCTTAATTAGTTGAGTGACCCTGAACAAATTGTTTGACCTTTTAGGATTTCAATTAATTCATCTTTAAATAAAGATGCTAAGACTTAATATTGTCTGTTCTTGTAGATTTTAAATTTTAAAAATCTGTCTCCCCAAAATGACTACTAAATTCTTGCCTACAAAATAGTATGGTCTTTCCTCAATTCTCATATTACTTGATTTCTTTGTGGTATCTGACATATAATCAACTCCTGATTCATATATCTTCTCTTTTCCTTTTCTTTTTATTTTCCTGTCTCTTTTGTCTGATTGGTCTTTTTAATTCTCCTTTTCTGGTTCATCATCTCTTGCCCCTTAAGCATGAGTGATTCCCTTTCTTTTCATTCTCTTTAATCTCAGCTCTCATGGCTTCAGTTATTATCTCTACACAGATAAACTTCCAAATCTATATATCTGGTACTACTCTTTCTCAGAAACTCCAGGCTCAAATTATCAAGTGGCTACTGGCTATCTCCTCTTGATTTTGCATCAAATTTCCAAAATCTTTATGTCCAAAATGATGCTCAGTCTTTCCCTTCCTGATCCATCTTTTCAGACATGTACACACACATATGTATATGTGTATATGCACACATTTACATACACATATATTTGAGGATAGGATCATTTTTCTACATTAGATTAAAAATTTTAGTCAGCTTTGACTTTGTTTTTCTTGTCTGTTTCCACATTTTGTGATTCTACCTTTATAGCTTCTCTTTTCTGTTTCAAATGAATATTTTTAAAAAGAGTTTTGACTACTTATCTTTTATTCAGAAAAATCAATATCTCTTTATTGGTTATACAATAAAATGCAAACTTTCTAGTTCAGAATTTGAAGTTCTTTACAATCTGACTCATTTACTTTTCCAACTCTTTTATATCACTCTCAACACAAATTGTATTCTAACCAAGTAGGCCCTATGAACTGTTCTAAATTAACATTCCATTTCTCTTTGTTGTCCTTTATACAGAATAACATTCAACATGCATTAGAATGGAGGCTTCTTGAGGGCAGGAACCATTTTTTTTTTTTTTAAATAAAGCTCAAATCCATGCTTATTGATTGACAGTTGATCTACTTCCTCCTCAACTCTTATTATCCTTAACTTTTCAAAGACTCAGTTCAGGTACTATTTACTATGGAAAAATTTCTGATTCAGCAGTTGTTACTGCTCCATCTTCCTTGAAATTGTGTATTTGATTAGCTGTGACTCTATTGTATCTTCCCAGTAGAATATATGTTCCTCGAGCCCTGAGAGTACTTTTTAAAAATATATTTTTTAATCAAAATTAGATACTTTTCATTTATTTATTCATCCATTTATTTATTATTTAAGTGACTTGGCCAGAGTCACAGCTAGTAAGTATTAAGTATCTGAGGCTAGATTTGAACTGAAGTCCTCCTGAGTCCAGAGCCAGTCGTCTATCTACTATGCCATCTAGTTGCCCCCAATTTAGGGCTTTTTAAAAAAAGACTTAATTAAAAAATTTTTTTAAAGGCTTGTTTCAATAGTAAATTTTTTATTATACTAAGTAAAATTAAGAAAATAAGAAAATATTTATGTTTAGTAAGGTGAAAGACATCTTTGCTTTAGTGAAGTCATCTTAGTTGTATGAAGTAAATTATTCCTGACACTATAGATGCCATTTATAATTTCTCAAATGGTACTCAAAATGAAACCTTATTACTCCTTGTTATATTCTTTTACTTCATGCTAATAAACTTTTTGTTTGCATCTTTCACATATTTTGTCCTTCAGTATTAGTCATTTGTTGTTCATTTGCAGATATTTAAATTTTTTTATCTTTACTTTATTCAATTTTGTTTAACAGAATTGTGTTCAGTATTTGTTGAATTTTGTAGCACACAGAAAATTCTTTTAATATGCATATGCAAATATTGCTTTGAATTTACTAGATCCCCAATAAGTATTTCTTAAATGAATGAGATTTAAATTATTAAAATTGTGATGTTTATGATGCTTAAGGGGCTATTATGTATTTCTTAAAGTATATTGGTTAGATATATCAATTCAAAAAATTTTTATGTGTTGGGTTAGAATGACCCTATTACTTTACTGCCTGTTTAGTTGATTTCCTGGACTTCACTTTCCTCATTTGTGTAATGAAAAAGCAAATGACTTCTAGGTAGAGGTTCACATGTTGTAAACCCGTAGTACATTTTTGTTTAGATTATGTATTTGCATGCCAGAATCAGCACCATGAGAATTAAAGATAACCCAGTTCTGCTAAAATTTACTGTGTACTCTTAATTTGTGAATCTCTTTATTACTGCTTTTCCATATTGTGATAGCTTTTTTTTTTTTTTTCATTCTGGCAATAATTTAACATCTTAAGGTGTAGGATATTTTATAATAGGGAATATATTGAGGAATAAAAACTTTGAGCCACAAAAAAATCACAAATTTGGAAAGGGAACTTCATATCATCTCAGCCAATTTATTACCTGGTACAGAAATCCCTTTACAATTATGCTTATCAATTCTTGTTTCATATTCCAATTTACTAAATCTTAGCTGGTTCAATAAAAATGGCCTCCACATTACATCTTTTGCTTCTGTGCCACTCTATATTTAGTAACTCCTTCCTATGTACTCCTTCCTAACTTCTGCCTCCTTCAGATATAGTTCAGGTTCCATATATTTTTTTTAACAGACTTTTTTCTCATCGTGCTACTTGTTTCTACTTTGACTATTGAAATTTCTGTCTATCTATATTGAAGAAAGAAAATGTTTGGGTTTTGGTCTACCACTTTCTTGCCATACCTGTATTATCCCTGTTTTACATACTCTCTCCTTTTTATAATCCATCGGTGAATCAATCAGGACTTAAACAGTACAAACTATGGGGAAAATGATCAAATCAAACTATCATTCCTGAAAGAAATTTGTCAGTTGCTCAGTGATTCCACTCAGCATCTCTATAACTTTCTGTACAAAAACATCTTTCAGAAAAAAGTATATCGTTTCCACCCATTAAACTCATTTAGGACTGAGAATATCTTGATTTTTGAATTTGTATTTCCAGCATTTAACATAATACCTGGCATTTAGTAAGCAGTCAAAAAATAACTTTTCCATCAGTCAGTAACTCTTGAACTTGAATGGAAGTCTGCTAATTAGTTTTCCTGATTTCTTCCCCCTTAATCCCTTCTCTAATCCTCTGAAAGCTGCAAGATTATTATTCCTAAAGCAATTTATTTTCACCTATGCATTATTTGAAGACAGCAAAGTGGTTTATTAGCTCTTTCTCCAGATAAAACAATTCTGTCTCCTTCCTTTATCTTCATTTTTTGATATACTGTGTCACCTAATTCAGTTAGCCTTCCCTTGTTACAAGTGTAAATAGTAGAAACAAGTGACACATTGAGACTCTGATAGCATAGTCCCTCATCACTTGAAGGAAAAGAGGTAAATTTTCTCTTTCTTGGGTTCAGATTAGGTATTGCAAACCTAAAGCATTCAGCTCTTTTTTTTACATGTATATTATCTTGATTATTATATACATTATTTCCTTGTTCTGTTTATTTTATCATCACTTTATAGAAATTTTTTCCTGTTTATTTCAAATGCCCCTTTCCTTTATTCATTAGTTTTCTATTAATACAAAATATTTTGGAATATACAGGATCTATCTATCTCACCTTTTGGGAAATATGCCAGTAGTAAGATCTCAAAAGTCAAAGAAGTTGAATAATTGAGTGATTTTCTTGCATAATTCCATGAGATTTTCTGATATGATTGTGTGATTTTTATAGTGGAACCCAAAATGTCTTAACATGATTGACTTCCAGAATGGCTCATCAATTTACAGCTTCCCCAACAATGTGTTAGTATAATTGGCTTCCCAAAACTCCAATGCATTGACTATTTGTCTTAAATGTAGCACTCCCAAATTGTTAGTTGTGAGTTGCAGCCACAGAGTTATTTACATTTGCTTTTTTCTTATTAGTGATTTGGTATGGTCTTTCATTGTATTATTGATAGTTTGCATTTGAAAACTGTTAATAATCTCTGATCTTAATCTCTTGGAAAATGATTCTTGATCATAATTATTTGAATTAGTTCTCTGTCCAGTATATATTTTGGATATATCAGAGATTCTAGATACAGATTTTTTATTTTTATTTTTCCCATTTGACAGTTTCTTTTGTAGCTGCATTAATTTTGTGCAATTTTTCCCCCCTGAAGCACTTGGGGTTAAGTGACTTGCCCAGGGTCACACAGCTAGAAAGTGTTAAGTGGGTTTTGAACTTGGGTCTTCCTGACTTCAGGGCTGGTGCTCTATCCAGTATGCTACCTAGCTGCCCCCAAACATTTTTTTAAAAAATGTGTAGTTAGATTTAAAAATTTTCTATTGTATATTCTATTCTTTCCCTTGTTTGGTTAAGAATTTTCCCATTTCTCCCTATTAGAGCAGTGGTTAGAGGATACTCTGAGTAACTAATAAGAGAAATACAAATCGAAACAAGATTTAATTTCCTCCCTTCCCCTTGAAAATTGGTAAAGCTGACAAATATCAACATTGGAGGGATTGTGGGATGATGGCACACTGGTGCATTGTTTATAGAAATACAAATGGATAACTATTCTGAAAAATCACTTGCAATTATTTACATAAAATGACTAAAATGTCCAGAAATTTCGTTGTTAGGCTATACTTCAAGGAAGTTATGGACAAAAGATTCCATATATACTTCAATATTTATAACAACACTTTTTTTTGTGGTAACAAAGAACTGGAAACACAGTATATATCCAGGATGGGGGATGGGATAAACAAATTGTGGTACATGAATATGATGAAATATTACTGTTTTAAAATGCATCAAATACAGAGAAGCATAATAGTACTTTCCATGAACTGAAAACTATTAAGTAAGCAGATTCCGAAAGCAATATACATAGTAACTGTAACAATGTAAAGGAAAAAAAAACCCAACAATCTCAAAAAATCTTACATCTGTGTTGCAAAATTACAAAGACCAAATTTATTTCCCCTGCTCTCTTTCAGGGATTGGGTTCATTGTTGTGGAATATTTCATTTATCATTCGATTTTTTTTTTTTATTTGTTAATAGGTTTACTGGATTTTTTCCTTCTCCCTTCTCTTCTCCTTTCCCCCTTAATTGTTCTTAGAGATTATTCTCTAGAAGAGGGAGAAAGGATTCAGCTATAAAACATAACATTATCAATAACATTTTTTAAAAGAAGCATTCTCCTCTGCCTCCGAACTATAATTTTGAAAGGTACTACCTTTTATGACCCCCCCCTTTAAAAAAAAAAAATCATGTGATCTTTTATATTTAGGTTGTATATTCTTTAGAACTTATTATGGAGTATGGTATAAAATGCTGATTTAAGTCCATTTTCTGCCAAACTGCTTTCTACTTTTAAAATTTTTTCTTATTATTTTTATTTTATAATTTTTAATATAGCTTTTTATTTTTTAAAATACATGCAAAGATAGATTTCAACATTCATCCTTGCAAAACCTTGTTACATTTTTTTTCTCTCTTCTCCCCCTTTCCCCCATAACAGCAAGTAATCCAATATAGGTTAGACATGTGCAGTTCTTCTAAGCATATTTCCACATTTATCATGCTGCACAAGAAAAATCAGATCAAAAAGGGAAAAAAAAAGGCAACTGCTTTCTATTTTTCCCACCACTAGGGAGTCCTTCTTGCATTACTTGTTCTTGGTGGGCAGCTGAATTCATTTGTTTTCCCTTATTGCCCATTTGATCACTTCTATGAAACTATTTTTCTATATTCATCTAGTACCGGAAAGATTTATAATAAATTTTATTGTCATGTAACTTCTGAAATTTTGGTAGTAATCAACTGTTTCATTTAATTTTAGTGAACTCTTTTGGGTTTTTGTTTTTGTTTTTTTTTTTTTTATTGTGTTTATTGCTTCAATTTCTTTTTCTTATTTCTTTAGTCATTTTTCTAGTGGCCACTCGGAATGTAAACTGCAGGGAACTTTTCAGCCTGAGTTAGTGAGTAGAAGTTTCCTTATTTGTAAGTTCCTTCTACCAAGGAAAATCACAGGTTTATTTCCAGTCTTTCATTCATTTTCGCTGATTTCACATTTCAGCCAAACTGAGATAATTCCTTAAATTTTGCCTTCTCACCCATTTCTTATATTTTCATGTCCTGTGCTCCATTTCTATAGTATAATCCTTCTTTATTTAACTTTTACTGAAATTCTTCTTGTCTTTCAAGTCTTTACATAAATTCCACTCCTCTTCTTAGTCCTTTTTTTAGGTTTTCATGACTTTGGCCTTTCATATGAATTTTTAAACTTTTGGTTCTCTTTTGAGAGTCTTTTGTTATTTCCTCTTTCTCTTTTTTCATTCCCAGTGGGTTGTCTTGTCTATTATAACTCGTCTCACTTATTCTTTCCACTAAAACTGCCACCATTCTGACTTATCTATGATTTTATAAGGTTTTAACTCTCCCCCCATTCTGCCTTTTACATAGCTACCAAAAAAAAAATCTTCCTCTTAAGAAGATATGACCAGATCACTTTACTGCTCAAAAGCCTTTAATGGTTCTATTGTCTATAGAATTTAAAAACAAAACAAAACAGTTCCATAGCCATCCTTCTGCAGCTTAGCTTTAAACTACCTCTCTGGATACACTATTTTTACACTATTCCCCATCATTCTGCAACTATCATTTTTTTAAAGCACTTAACTATGTTCCAGGCATTGTGCTTACATTATAATGGGGATTATTACACTTAAAAGGAGCTGAGGTTGTGGTGAGGGAGAAATATAGGATGAGAATAAAAATGCTTGGGGAAATGGTAAAAAAAAAAAAAAAAAAAAAAAAAAGTCCAGAGGGGCAACCTGGAAAAGAGAGGAATGAGCACATAGTTGTGGCCTTTATGCTTTCCTTAAATGGCTATTCTGGGAGGAGCTAATTAGAGTTGAGAGGCTACAAGAATGGCAAAGATAAAGGAATGGTTCACCATTTTCTTCTCTTGCTCATCTTACAGATGAGGGAAACGGTTAAGTGACTTGCCAGAACTACACAGCTAGTAAATATCTGAGGCCATATTTGAATTCAGGAAAATGAGTCTTTCTGACTTCAGGTTTAACACTGATCCACTGTGTCACCTAGCTGCTCCAATTGGATTATCTCTTTACAAACCTTGTCTTTTCCTCACTTTTTATTATTGTATTCCATCCATCTTGTCTGAATATACTTTATCCACTTCTCTGTCTGCTTATTAAAATCTTGACCCAGTGCAGCTCCATAAAGACTTCCATAAATTTCTCAACTGAAAGTGAGCTAATCCTTTCTAATAATACTTTGTTGAAATCTCTTTTTTTACCCTTCCCCTTTTATACCTTATTTTAACTGTCTATAATTTAATTATTTTCCTTTTAAAAATATGAACTTGGCAAACTTCAAAAATATTAACATGTTCTTATCTAGAGAACAAAGTTTATATATTAATCTCTCTTATAAATTATAATCCAGTTTAATGTAGGTAGCATTGTTTTGTATGCCTGTATTGTTTACCCTATTGAAGTCCTTGCTTTTGGGGTTTTATTGTTTTTCCGTTTTTTAGAGAGCCTGTGTCTTATGCATAGTATAATTGTTCATTGAATTGATCAGCTTGAAATTTAAAACTTAATTGATATTATAAGAAATGAGCATTTTTGTAATATATTCTGTCAAGAACTTTGAAAAAATATCAAATTTATATGATCCATGTAATACTTGTTGGAAGGGGTGTTTCAGTATATTTTCCTAAAACTGCACTGACAATTTTCCAAATGAAAACATTAATCTTGAGAGACATCAGAATTCCATTTGTCTACCATTAGAATTCTGTCTACCAATTAGAATTTTTTTCCCAGTTCTGGAACTGTCTTAATTGTTTGTATTTATATCCCTGTAGTGGTTGGCACATACATAGTGAATTAAGTACTTTTTCTCTAACATTAAATTTGTTCTTTTTCAGGTCTCTTGGTTCTTATAGTTTGGCAATCTTAAGATCAGGGGTCATAGACTACTATTTAGATCTGGAGCTGCAAGGGAACTCAAAGGCCATCTTTTCCAATCTCTTCTTCTTCTTCTTCTTCTTTTTTTAAATTATAACTTTTTATTCACAAAACATATGCATGGGTAATTTTTCAACATTGATCCTTGCAAAATCTTCTGTTCCAACTTTTCCTCTCCTTCTCCCCCACTTCCTCCCCTAGATGGCAGGTAGTCTTAATACATGTTAAATATGTTAAAGTATATGTTAAATACAATATATGTATACATATTTATATAGTTATCTTGCTGCATTAGAAAAATCGGATCTATAAACAAGGTAAAAAAACCTGAGAAGGAAAACAAAAATGCAAGCAAACAATAAGAAAGAGTAGAAATGCTATGTTGTCCACATTCATTTCCCATAGTTCTCTCTCTCTGGGTGTAGCTGATTTGCTTCATTTCTGAACAATTGGAACTGGTCTGGATCATCTCATTGTTGAAGAAAGTCACATCCATCAGAATTGATCATCATATAGTATTGTTGTTGAAGTGTATAATCAATCCCTTCGTTTAAAAGATGGCAAAATGAAACCTAGGAAGATTTGATTTTTTTTTTTTTTGCCCAAGGTCATACAAGAGATAGCACTGGCAGGAATTGAAACCTAGTCCTCTCACATCAGAGCAAATGCACTTTCTATTTCACTGTGACTACCCATAATTAAGTCATGTACTTAACAATTTAACAATTTAAACTATATTTTTAAAACTTTTCCTTTGGAGTGGGTACCCAAGATAAGTAAGGAGATAGTGAGAAAACATGGTGCCCAGATGAATTATATCTTCAGGTCTTTATTAGGTGTGCTTGCTGAGCTACACTATTATTTGAAGGATCTTAGAAAATGAGGGATGTGTATCACATGATTGGAAAAGGGAAAATTCCCCAATTTTCAAAAAAGGAAAAACTACAAACTATGGACTAGTGAGTTTGAATTTAATTATTGATAAAAATCTTGAAAGAACTATTAAAAGAGATGGTTGGCTTATCTCTAGAAAGGGAAATAAGTGGTTATAAAGAACCAGAATGATTTTATCAAGGAAAAAATGAAACCTTGCCAGTTGAACATCATTTCCTTTTTTGATAGTATAGTTTACCTAGATTTTTAGCAAAAGTTTTGATAAAGTTGTTTATATTATTCCTTTGGATAATTGCTTTGGATTTCAGAAGATTGAGATGGATAGATAACACAAATCAAATATATTCAGAACTGATTGGGTTGTCAGACTTAAAGAATAGTTATTAATGATTCAGTGTCATTTGGGCAGAAAGTCTCCAGTGGAATACCTCAGGAAAGAACTGTATTCAGTGACAGACTTCAAAAGGATTTTGACAGGCTAGATGCTGAGTTAAATTTAATAGGATGAAATTCAAGTGGATAAATGCACTTAGGCACAGATCAACTCTACAAATTAAGTTAGAGAAGATTCACAATTATACAGCAGTTCTGGAAAGGATCTCTGGGAGTTTTAGTCATAATATGTGACAGTCAAAAAAGCCAATACATGGATTGGGGTAGGGGATGTGAGATGGGATATAACTTACAGGAACTGGGTGGTGATAATCCCAATATACCTTGTCAGATCTTGTTCAGTTCTGAGAACTGTAGTTTAACAAGGACAATCATTAATTTTATTGCAATTTCAAATTTTAAAAGTTTAAAAATACTTTTGACGTCCTGAATCACATTGAGTTTTCATCATTACGAAAGTAACTACTTTCAATATCACTTTCTCAATCTTAAAATGAAGAAGTTAGATGTGAAAATTTCTTTCAGGTAACTTTCCTTAATTCTACATTTTTTTTTTATAACAGCTCCATAATATGTATGTATTTTTAAACTATCGGAATGAGAAATTCCTTCAAATGTTGTATTGATAATAAAGAAGAGTTGGAAATTCATGTATGATCCTTCTTTTTTCCTACTTGGAGAGGAGGGAATGTTACCTATGCCCACTTCTGAAGGAGAGGCTGAAATTTGAAATTGATTTTCTCTCCCTCCCACTTTCACCCTTGGAGGAAAAAATCCCTTGTAACAAATATACATATTTAAGCAAAACAAACTCCTGCATTGCCATTTGGAAAGATACTTTTAAAATTCAAAGCTTATTTTTAAATATGCAAGCATATTTCTGAATTCCTGAAAGTTTTACCTGTAAAGGAGCATTGGTTTTAAGAACCCCATTTACTGTTTTCTTTTGTTTTTTGAGCACTTTGGTTGAGTGGGGATGAGGAATTGAAATACCACTCCTCTTTAAACAAAAACATTTCCCTCCCTCTTTAAACAAATAATTTTTTTTTTTTTAGAAAGAATTAATCTCTCTTTACATTTATTGAACTGAATCTTATTAAGCTCTCTGAGTCTATAGAGAACTGTAATTTTCTGCAAAGCTTGACTACCCTAGATTGGGGACAATTCTTCTATAGATATTGAGTATCACTTTTGTTGGTGACATACCAGTCATAATTATTATGTAGATAAAGATAATCGTTAGGATATTTAGCTCCCTTTGTTTTATGTTTAGGCAATTTTGTTGTGCCAAATGTTTTTTAAGGAAAATTTAGAATTTTGTCATAGTAGATTTGAATTTGAAATTATTCAAATTATTATTATGAGATTTCCCCTGAAATCAGTATTCTAGAGAAATTGTACTATGTATTAACGTCAATGCCTCTTGGTATGTTTTGCTGAAAAATTTCCTGTTTTGCCACCTGAAGAAATTCTTTTTTTTAGCATTCCTTTCATATTATTTATTCCATTCTTTGATGATTCTTTTATAAATGAAACATTTGATTTTTTTTTTCTTACTATTTTCCTTCTTTATTCTCCTTTCCTTTTTCCCCTGAGGCAATTGGAGTTAAGCGACTTACCCAGGGTCACACTGTTAGGAAGTGTTAAGTGTCTTGAGGTCAAATTTGAATTCAGGTTCTCCTGACTTTAGGGCTGGTGCTGTATCTACTGTGTCACCTAGCTATCCCTTTCTTCTACTTTCTACAAATCATAGCTTTGTGTAGTGAATAGATACCCTGTCTCAGACCCTGTAAGACCTGAGATCAAGTCCCACCTCTGACATACATACATCCTGTCTGTGTTATCCTTTGTAAGTTGTTTAAGTTCTCTGTGTTCTGGCAAGTGTCATCAGACCAAGGTGTTGATCTGAAATTCTGGAGGGAATTCCTCATTTGAGAGCTCCCAATATATTAAAAAAAATAAATTTGTGGAAATTCTGATATGAATTGCCACAATCAGCTGCTACTATACTCACTATTTTTAGGTCAAATCTGTCTTTATTCTGTACTGTTGACTTGGGAGAATGAAGAGTCACTTCCTCTGCATTGATTAGACATAAATGGTATGTTAGTGGATCCTTGAAATAAATAATAACCTATAACATCTAGCATTTAAATGTCATATTAAGTCTTGCAAAGAACTTTATATTTGTCCTTAAAAACAATCCTGAGATACGTACTACCATCATCCCCATTTTTACAGATGAGGAAATAGTTTCAGTTTGTCCAAGGTCACAAATTTTGAGGCAGTATTTGAACTCAGACCTTAACCTCTAAGTCTCCTATTATGTAACAGCCTACATTTATTCCTTTTTTTTTTTTTTTTTTTTTGTATTAAAGCTTTTTTTATTTATAAAACATATGCATGGATAATTTTTCAACATTGAGTCTTGCAAAACCTTTTGTTCCAAATTTTCCCCTCCTTCCCCTCACCCTCTCCCTTAGCTAGCAGATAGTCCAATACATGTTAAATATGTTAAAATATATGTTAAATACAATGTATGTATTATTTATCCATATATATTTATATGTATACATATTTATACAGTTATCTTGCTGCACAAGAAAAATCAGGTCAAAAAGGAAGGAAAAAACACTGAAAAAGAAAGAATGCAAGCAAATAACAACAGGGAGAGTGAGAATGCTGTGTTGTGTTCTACACTCTTCCCACTATCCTCTCTCTGGGTGTATGTAGATGGATCTCTTCATCACTGAACAGGTGTCACTGGTTTGAATCATCTCATTGTTGAAAAAAGCCATTTCTATCAGAATTGATCCTTATATGTTATTATTGTTGAAGTGTATATGTCTCTTCCTCAGGAGTACATATCCTGACAGATTTATCTTATTTCAAATTAACTTCATTTTTTTGTCAGTATTACTGAACTATCGGGGAGCTACTTTGTAGATGGTTTCCCTAGATATTAACAAAGCATTTAATAAAATCTCAGATGCTCTTCTTTTACAAAAGATATATATGATGGTGCTATAATTAGATGAATTTAGAATTGGTTTACTGACTATATCCAAAGAGTAGTCATTCATAATTCAATATCAATTTGGAAGAAGATTTACTTATGGTGGACTGCTATATAGAAGTATCACTTAGGGTTGTGGCTATCTCAGAAGAGATAAAGGATGGTCAAGTAGCATTTAAGTTGCAATTGAGATAAGATAATATACATTTTTATTGGCTTCATCTTCATCAGTTCAGTTTTGTGACATCCTGAGGGATATTCAGGAGCACATGAAAAGGTGAGCTCAAAGATTTTTTACCACTAACTGAGAGGCCCTGTCTAGGGACTTTGTGCCACAAACTGTTGCTTTTTCATCTTCATTCCTTAGTAGTTGTATATTTACACTGTGATAGAAAACAAATTTCGATAATCAATTTGCCTAGACTCTTGTTACCAATTAAACATCCAGCTGAAGGAATATTATTTAACCTCTTTTAATTTATTGTTTTGTTTAATAAGAGAGTTGCATAGAAATTTCTGAGATTCCTTTCTAGCACTTAAATTCTACAAAGATCATTGGTTGGTTTTTTTAATCAGCGCAATTTGATTTGAGGTGGTTAACCTTGTGCATAAATAAGTTATTATTATGCTATATTATACATTATAGAAGTGAAAGAAAGAAAATTACCATAATTAAGCATATAATTTTAAAATGAGATGCTTATAGCATATAGATCTTTTAACCATTTGAATTTTATAAATTTTATTATCTCAAGTACATCAATTGGATATCTCACTTTAAAAAAAATTACAAAATAAAATTTAACTTAGTTGTTCTAAGCAGCTAGATGAAACAGTGGTTAAAATGTTGGTCTTGGAGATCAGTTTAGAGAGACTGAGGGAGAACTAAGTTCCAATCAAGCCTCAGATACTAGCTATGTGACCTTGGGTAAGTCACTTAAACTTTTTATCTGCCTCAATTTCTTCAAGTATAAAATGGGCTTAATAGTAGCACTTATCTTTACTAGTTTATCATGAAATCCAATGACATACTATTTGTACAATATTTAGCGTAGTGGAGCAATTAATGAATACTTATTCCTTTCTTTTCCTTTGTTTTGTGCCCCCTTTTGATCTCTCTATTCTTTGTATACATACTTACATGGGTTTTCTTTTGTTTCTAATATAGTTAGCATGAACATGGGTACTTTAAAAAATTAATATGTTGTGTTTTTTCATCACCTTCATTTCTGAATGTATCCTTTTTCTACTATATTCCTATCTCTATCTCTAAAGCAAAATGAGATAATACTTTCAGGAATGATGCCATGAGAATAAATGAAGTAATCTATCTCTTGAGTTAGGTAGAGAAAAAGAGCTATAATAATAGTAGGGTTTTTTATGTTTTTTTTTTTTATAATGATAGTGAATATTACGTATTTTTTAGACATTGAGAAACAGACTCGGTTGTTTAAATATATACTATCTTAGATTACACTGAAAGGGAAGTTCATATTGACCAAATTGATATCTTAGTTTCAGTTCTGTTGCTAAGCCTTTATATTCGTTTCTATTTCATGATAATTTTTGAAGTGAATAGGCCAATTTTGACCAAATTTGTGATGCTAGCAAAAGGTGCCAGTGTGTATTGTGCAAAAAAAAGCATTAGTATAGTAATAAAAATATGTTTTTAATTTTATTTTTTTATTAAAGCTTTTTATTTACAAAACATATGCATGGGTAATTTTTTCAACATTGAGCCTTGCAAAACCTTATGTTCCAAATTTTCCCCACCCCCTCTCCTAGATGACAGGTAGTCCAATACATTATACATGTTAAATTATATATATATAAATATATTAGTACAATATTTATATTTATACACACACATTTTATACAGTTATTTTGCTGTGCAAAAAAATCAGATCAAGAAGGAAGAAAAAGAAAAACTGTAAAAGAAAACAAAATGCAAGCAAATAACAGAGTGAGAATGAGAATGCTTTGTTGTGTTCCACATTCAGTTCCCACTATCCTCTCTCTGGGTATAGGTGGCTCTCTTCATCACTATATAACTGGTTTGAATCATCTCATTGTTGAAGAGAGCCATGTCCATCAGAATTGATCATCACATAATCTTGTTGTTGCCATATATAATGATCTCCTGGTTCTATTCCTTTCACTTAGCATCAGTTCATTTAGGTCTCTCCAAACCTCTCTGAAATCATCCTGCTTGTCGTTTCTTACAGATCAACAATATTCCATAACATTCATATACTACAATTTATTCAGCCATTCTCTAATTTATGGGCATCCACTCAGTTTCTAGTTTCTTGCCACTACAAAAAGAGCTGCCACAAACATTTTTGCATATGTGGGTCCCTTTCCTCTTTAAGATCTCTTTGGGATATAAGCCCAGTAGAAATATTGCTGGATCAAAGGCTATATACAATTTGATAACTTTTTGAGCATAGTTCCAAATTGCTCTCCGGTTGGATCCATTCACAGTTCTACTAACAATGTATCAGTGTCCCATATCCCCTCCAACATTTGGTCTTTATTGTTTCTTGTAGTGATATCTCAGAGTTGTCTTAATTTGCATTTCTCTAATCAGTAGTGATTTGGAGCACCTTTTCATATGAGTAGAAATAGTTTCCATTTTTTTATCTGAAAATTGTCTGTTCATATCCTTTGACCATTTATCAATTGGAGAATAGTTTGAACTATTTTAAATTTGAGTCAATTTTCTATTTATTTTAGAAATGAGGCCTTTATTAGAACCTTTGAAAGTAAAAATGTTTTCCCAGTTTATTGCTTCCCTTCTAATCTTGTCTGTATTAGCTTTGTACAAAAACTTTTTAACTTAATATGATCAAAATTATTTATTTTGTGATCCATAATGATCTCTAGTTCTTCTTTGGTCATAAATTCTTCTTCTCCACAGTTCTGAGAGGTAAACTTATCCTATGTTCTTCTGATTTATTTATAATATCATTCTTTATGTCTAGATCACGAACCCATTTCGACCATATCTTGGTATACGATGTTAGGTTTGGGTCTGTGCCTAGTTTCTGCCATACTAGTTTCCAATTTTCCCAGCAGTTGTTGTCAGATAGTGAATTCTTATCCCAAAAGCTGGGGTCTTTGGATTTGTCAAATACTAGATTGCTATAGTCATTGACTCTTTTGTTCTGTGAACCTAATCTATTCCACTGATCAACGTCTCTATTTCTTAGCCAGTACCAAAAGGTTTTGAATGACCCTTGCTTTATAATGTAATTTTAGATCTGGTACAGCGAGGCCACCTTCATTTGCTTTTCTCTTCATTAATTCCTTTGAAATTCTTGACCTTTTGTTCTTCCAGATGAATTTTGTTGTTATTTTTTCTAGATCAGTAAAATAGTTTCTTGGGAGTTTGATTGATATAGCATGAAATAAATAGATTAGTTTAGGTAGTATTGTCATCTTTATTATATTCGTTCAACCTATCCATGAACACTCATTTTTCCAATTGCTTTTTTTTGTTTGTTTGTTTGTAGTTTTGCTCATATAGTTCCTGATGCTCCCTTGGCAGATATAGATTCCCAGATATTTTATCCTTTCTTTCTTTTTTTTTTTTTAAATAACTTTTTATTGATAGAACCCATGCCAGGGTAATTTTATCCTTGCATTATCCCTTGCATTCACTTCTGTTCCGATTTTTCCCCTCCCTCTCTCCACCCCCTCCCCTAGATGGCAAGCAGTCCTTTGTTGTATTTCATCCTTTCAACAGTTATTTTAAATGGAATTTCTCTTTGTATCCCTTGCTGTTGCATTTTGTTAGTAATGTATAAGAATGCTAGTGATTTATGTGGTTTTATTTTGTATCCTGAAACTTTGCTAAAGTTGTGGATTACTTCTAATAGTTTTTTAGCTGATTCTCTAGAGTTCTCTAAGTATACCATCATATCACCTGCAAAAAGTGATAAATTTGGTTTTCTCATTATCTACTCTAATTCCTTTAATCTCTTTTTCTTCTTTTGTTGCCAAAGCTAGCATTTCTAATAACAATGATGATAGTGAGCAACCTTGTTTCACCCTAATAATAAAAATATTAAAAAGATTAGAACATAGTGACATCCTCTCATGAGAATGTTTTAGCAGAATTTATCATCTTTATAATTCCAGTATAATAAAGCACATTTTAAAAATCTTTTATGATTTTTTTTTTTTAGGACTGACTTATAATTTCCCATGACTCAATGGACTCCTGATTGTAACAGACTTTATACCTTAAAAGCGGATATGAAGAGTGAAGTACCTTCTGATGCACCAAAGACACAGGAGAGTCTAAAAGGGATCCTCTTGCACCCTGAGCCCATCGGGGCAGCCAAAAGTTTCCCTGCAGAAGTTGAGATGATCGCTAGTAAAGTAGAGAATGAATTCTCTCACTTGTGTGATGATTCTCAAAAACAAGAGAAAGACATGAATAGTAACCAACAAGACCAAGAAAAAGGCATTGTTGTACGGAAAAAACGCAAGAGTCAGCAGGCTGGCCCTTCGTATGCCCAAAACTGTGTTGTTAAAGAAAGCCAAGGAATGTTAGGATTGAGGCAACACCTAGAAACACAAAGTGATGAGGATAATGATTCCTCTTTTAGTGATTGTGTTTCTTCCCCTTCATCTAGTCTGCATTTTGGAGATTCTGACACAGTAACATCTGATGAAGACAAGGAAGTATCTGTTAGGCACTCCCAGACAATATTGAATGCTAAAAGTAGAACTCATGGTTCTCGGTCACAAAAGTGGCCTCGGACTGAGACAGAATCTGTTTCAGGATTATTGATGAAAAGGCCCTGTTTTCATACAAATTCATTAAGAAGACTTCCATGTAGAAAGAGATTTGTGAAAAATTCTTCACAGCGGACACAAAAACAAAAGGAAAGAATTTTAATGCAGAGGAAAAAACGGGAGGTTCGGAGAAAGTATGCATTACTTCCTAGCTCTAGCAGTTCTAGTGAGAATGACCTCAGTAGTGAATCCTCTTCTAGTTCTTCCACTGAAGGAGAGGAAGACTTATTTGTGTCAACCAGTGAAAACCATCAAAACAGTGCAACCATTCCCTCAGGTAAACTTAAGATTCTGTTTACTCAAGTGAGTAAAAAACATTGGAGTAGTTGAATTGTTATATTTTACCTGTGTATGTGTGTATGTGTTTGTAAAAAAGAGATTTTAGTGTGTTTTAAAGGTATTAGAGAATCAGTATCATGAGATGCATTTTAATCAGTGCTCTGATACATAAGCATAGTGCTTGCAAATTATAAATTAAACTTTAAGGTGAGTGTATATATTTTTCTAGTTTTAATGACTTTTTTAACAAAAACTTTTTTTGTTTTTATATCCCTGTCATTTTGTTGATACACAGAAAAGCGGGGAAGCAAAAACAAAATAAGGCAATGAAGTGACCTGTCTTGACAATGGATTCGACATTTCTGTACTTGTAGTCCTTTCCCACTGCCAGAACTGTTAATTTTTTAAAATTTCTCAAAATTTGGCTTCTTTTTAGTGATATTTTAATTTACATTGCTATAGTTATTGTGCATGCTGTTTTTATAGGTTCTGCTTATTTATTTCATTCTGTATTAGTTGATATAAATCTTCCTATACTTGTTTTAGTTACTCTATTGTTTGTTGATACAAAATAGTTTTGGAGTGAATTTTTAATTATGTTAATAAATGCTTGTTGACTGCATAAAATAAGGAAAACAATGGAAGTTGTATGGTATTTTGTGCATTTTGAATTACAAGACCATAAAATATGTTATCTGTTATAAAACAATGAAGTTTTTTTTTTTCTTAAATGCCACTTTAAAATGTTTTCAGGCAATCTTGCATTTCCTTTAGCAATCTCCCCCAGCCAGACTCTAAAACCTCTAAAACAGGTACTGTTTGTTGTTCACTTTCAGGAATTAGATTCCATATGTTTCAAAATTTATATATTTTCACTCTGTTTTTGTTCAGATGAATTTTATATCTGTGTAAGAGCATTGTATAACTTATTTCATTTATCAAAGTTAACCAGAATAGATTCTTGTGAAGTCTTTTGAGAAGTGTATTATCAATTTGACAGTGAAACTTGGACCTTGAGAAATTATGCCATATTGAATCATAATTTTTTAATATCTTTCTCTTGTATCTCCAGTCTTATCAGAGGTTCAGACTCAAAAAATGTAAATGAAATTGAATAAGTAAAAGAACTATTCTTCCTAAACTTAATTTAATTTTAATTTGTTAACCTGACAAACCCATGTACATTTCCATGTGAATATCAGTCAATATTATAACATTTTCTTGCTGCTGCTTATGTGACTTTTCCACCATGTTAAGACATAATAAAAGTTGAAGAGACTACTAGGTGGTTCAGCGGACTAGAGTATTGGTATTAGAGTACCAGGGTTCTGAATTTAAATGTTGCCTTTGAGTTTAAGTCTTGCCTGGGATACCTACTATGTGACCTTGGGCAATTAAACTTAATTGATCAGCTTCAATTTCCTCAAATGTAAAATAAAAAGAGCATTGTAAACTCTTAAGAGCTATAAATGCTAATTGCTATTATTACCATATAAGAATTGCAAGATACTAGGTAAATGATTGAACTGTGATTAAAGACAATATACACAGTAGAGCTGTATCTGGAATTCATCAGTGAAATGATTAATTCTCAAATATTCATTCACTGAATTTAGTCCTCATTCTTGCTTTTTGTCCAGAATCTGGGCTTCTAGATTTTTGTAGGATTTTAATGATCCCATTTCTTTGAACAGGACCTTTATTATCACTTTTCCCTTCACATTTATACCTTCCTTCCTAGCTCCCTTTTTTTTCCTCATTAGTGCTGTTAGTCTATTTTTATACTTAAGCAGCTAACTCTGGAAGTAGAATTTCTTTAGGTTTCGGATATGCCCCATTATTGTTCCATCTTTTCCTACTTCCAAAAGTGTTTTTCCCCCCAAGTAATTAATAATATTTTGTTAATTAAATTAGCTGGCAATTAATAAATTGATGCTCAGTGATGTCTCTTGAGTAACCAAAAGACACTGAAACCCTGAAATGCCGCCAATTTAAAAAAATTTGAATATTTTATTTTTCCAGTTACATGTAAAGATAGTTTTCAACATTCAGTTTTGTAAGATTTTGAGTTCCAATTTTTTTTTCTCTCTTTTCTTTACCTTCCCCCAACCCAAGATAACAAGCAATCTGATATATATTATTTATATATAATCATTTAAACATTTTCATATCAAAACTTTTTTTGAACACACTGAGTGGCCTAGGAAGATAAGCATTTACACACATATGTGCTTTTCTGACTATATACCATCCCTTTATTGAGGGAGATGTTAAGTGGGAAAAAAAACCTAAAGATCATAGGCACTTAAATTTAGAGCTGAAAGGAATCTTGGGGCATTATTTAGTCCATCTTTGGGAAAGGGATGTACCTGATTTTTAAAGGTAAACTCTGTGCTCATTTGGTCAGAGAATGGATTCAATCTCAAAAGCTCTGGGCCTGACAAACTACTAAGTAGAGTAGTAGATAAGATCTTTATATGCTTTGAATATGAATCAATCCATAGGTCCAGAGACTTATTTTTATTTTTATTTTGATTGAAAGGTATTGTTCAGATACCTATTATTGATTGGGAGGGGAAAGCTAGCCAACATAGGCCCGATATATGACTCAACTTGTAGAGAAAAGCTTACTTCACTAAAGGAGGCTTAAGTATATGTTAGAATATCAGTCTTTAAAATACATATAAATTATTTTGTTCAGTTTTTGTAATACATTTTTCTAGTATTCAAATAGTATTGTTATTATTAGTTGCTGATACGTAGTATTCCAGCCACATTATGGGTTACATAGGTGTTTGTGGGTATTCTGGGAACCTAACAACCATTTATAACTTTGTTGCTATGGGAAAATACATTCTAAGTTCCAAACAGCCAACTTATAAATTAACTTTGGGAACACAAACCATTGGTAAGTAGGGGATTGACTACCTGTAATCTGAATATTTTTTCTCATCTGTATATATTGCAAGTGACAAGCATTATCTCTGGAGACACAAATTTTAAGATTCAGAATGAAAACAAATATCCTTTGGGATATTCTGGTTTTACCTGCATAGAGATTCAAGTAAAAAGATATTTATTTAGAATTTTGAAGGAGTCAAAGACACAAATAATTTAGTTGTTGCCCTTCAGAAGCTTTAAATCTGTTTTAATTGATGCCACTGTGAAAAGCTAGTAATACAAGATTTAAATAGCATTTCATCAGTGGAATAAATGTTATAAGGCAATGCATGATTAATTTGGTAGACACTCTTTGTTTCTACTCTGTGCAGTCTCCTGTGTTAGGATCTTCAAAATACAGAGAATAAAATATGATGGCTGTCATTATAGACCTTACAGGTTAGTAGCCATAGATATTGCATACCCAAATAACAAAATACAAAAGCAGCATAGAATTAAGTGAATGATAAGAGTACTGTGATTGAGTAAAGTCTAGAGGGGAAAAACTACCAAATGGTGGGATTAAAGGAGTCTTAAAGATGGAAGTAGCATTTGAGCTAGGATCAAATGTTAGGTAAATTAGATAGCCAAACAAATGGTAGAGAAAGATAATATTAGAATTTAGATGGAGAGGGAACATTTTTTTCCATTAGATAAAATGATTTTCTTTTACCATTATGAGTCTGTAAAGTAGCTTGTTAGGTCCATTGTGGTTTATTTGTAAATTTATTACTTGTAAATTATTTGTAAATAATTGTCTCAATTATGTTTCCTAGACCAGCTTGATATAGCTTAGCTTTCAGACATCTTAAAGTTTAAGAATATTAATTGTTACAAAAATTAGGTATTTTGGCAAAAACCTTTGTATATTGTCCTTTTACCTAATTTTGAAAATTACCTAGAAATTATTCTATTGGGACCAATTTGTTTATAGAATAGTGTTATATAGGGAGTGATTTGAACATTTCATATATAGTTTATAGAGGAACTGTGCTCCTTGCCACTTAGGTAAAGTACCTAATTCTTTTCTATTTGTCTTTTCATAAAGCAAACATGTTTCTTGTACTGTTTTCTCTTAAGTCTAGTCACTCAGAATTATGCTTTCATCTTCTAAAAATTTTTCTTGCAGAATTGAAGTCACTTTTGAAAAAAAATTTAAGACACCAATTTATCAGTTCTACTGGATTTTTAAAATCATTTTAGTAGCTGTGGTTTTAGGTAGACAGTTTTGTTTATCATAGCTAATGACCACAAATGAGAATTTTCAATCTGACCTCATTTATCTTCAGTAAAATTAACCTGTGCATTGAGTTAGACAGAATAGGACTTAAATATAAAAACCCAGTTCTTTGGAAGCAAACTATCCAAAAATGATTTTTCACTTCAAGGTGCCACTAAAAAATTGGTTCATTTCCTCATATATCACTGAACTTCTGACTTTCTTTGAAAGTGCAATTGTTGCTACATGTTTGAATTCATAAGTAACCAAGAACATATGAGAAGAAAATTCAAAAGAGCAGAGATTACTGTGACAGAAGAGAAAAATAATGAAGCCAGAAAGAACTCATGCAGGTATTGTGTTCATCATACTTCAATAAATCTGTTAATCTATGTGGGAACAAATAGATGAATCTTGTCTAGGATGTGACTTCAGAAGTGAGGTGGCATTTGCTCTGCCCAATGGATATAGTACACAGTGAGATCAAAGATCCATTGATAAAGCTGTTAATACACAGGCCTATTTACACAGAACTCAGTAGGGGAAAAAAAAAACATTCTAAGCAGCTCAAATGGATGTCATGGGATAAATTCACATATTTGCTTAATTCTTTAGTGAGCTCCTTGCAACCAAACCTAGTAAATTTCAATAATTTGGTTCCAAGTGAATAGTAAATTATAAAAGAAAGGCTGCTTCTTCAGACAGACACATAGTAACCATAATAAGTGATCATTGATAGACATGTAAAAAGAGAAGAAATGGAGTGTTAAGAAAAAACACAGGAACTCAGTGAAAAAAGCATTATGGAATCATTTGGTAAGGGGTCAGTTAGCCTGTATTCATTAAGCCTAAAAGCATCATTGTTATAACATGTTATAATTGATATTAATAATAATCCTGAGTCATCAAGAAAAATTTTATATTTTATAAACTCTGTTCCATTGGCAAGGAAGCATTTAAATATATTTTAGAATGATTCCATACTGAAAAGCCTTTTAATGTTGAAAGGCATAAGCCTTTCTTTGGTTCAATCATTTTACTCCCCAAAGACTGGAGCCTTGAAGTTTTACAATTAATCCATGTTGAATATTTGCTGTTACTAGGGTATCTGTAATATATAGGCAAGAGAAATAAAGAAAATGAATTTTCAAGAAAAGAATGCCATTCCTATAAACTATAATGTTCCTTAACTGGAAGTAATTTATTTTATATGACAAAAATACAGATTTTTAATGAATACTTTCATTTTGCTTTTCAGGCTCTTTAGTGTCTAAACGGTTTCAGTTAGTTTTGTTCTCATACTGATCACTATGCAAAATAATCTGACACAACCGTGGTTATTAGTCTTCATGTAATTATTGGGATAAGTACATGTAGTTCACAAAACACCCATTAATAAAATTTCATTAGCTCTTGCTATGATAGACTGTTATATATTCTTAATATGAAAAAACTGGAGTAGATTTTTAAAATAATTAATACCTGGGATGTCTGGGGTAAAAAAAATAAAAAACATTTGAGGTAAAAACAACTGGGCAAAACTGATAAAATTATGGAAAGAATTAAATTTAGCTTATCTTTCTTTGTGTAAAAACACAAAATCTGAGAACAGAGCATGACTCATTGTGCCCGGCAGTTCTTAACCTTTATGGCTTAGTCAACTAGAATTGGCATTTATTTTATACCTACTATATTTCAAGTACAATGCTAAACATGGAGGAATTCTTTTTTTTAAGGCAAAAAAACAGTCTTTCCTAACAAGGACCTCACAAATCTAATGATAGAGACAACACGAAGGTGGATGTGTACAAAACAAGATAGCACAGATTAAATTGGGAATAATTTCAGAGATAAGGTACTAAAATTAAAGAGAACTAGGAAAAGCTTCTTGCAGAATGAGGAACTTTAGCAGGGACTTGAAGAAAAGCTGGGAACCTAAGAGCCAAAGACAAAAAAGGGAGAGAGCATTCCAAGCAAAAAAGACAATAAAATTGCTTAGTTTCAGGAGATTGGAGGATAGTGTGAGAATAGCAGCAAGTAGACCAGTGTCACTGGATTTCAGAAGACTGGAAGAAAGTATGATTCTAGATTCAGTTAACAAGTATTAAGCACATAGAAGATAACCAAGCATTGGTGCTGGGTACTCACTAAACAAATACCAGTGAAATAGGCTCTTTAGGAATTAATTCCATTTGGGAAAGGATGCATGTATGTGTACACTCCCCCTCCCCCCCCCCCCCCCCCCCCACACACACACACACACGAGATGCAAAATAATAAAATGGGGTAAGGGAGAGAAGTACTTGAACTGAATCTTAAAAGATCTTAGGAATTTTTAGATGGGGGTGATGAGAAGGTAGTACATTCTTTAGGCACTTAGGACAGCCAGTGCAGATGCACAAAAGTAGAAGATGGAGTGTTATGTGTAATGAAAAGTAAGAAGAGAAGTTTTGACTGGATCCCTTGTGCATGAAAAGATGTAAAAATGAAAATAAGGTTGTAAAGGTAAGCTGAGAAAATTTTAAATTTTCTTTCTTGTTCTAAAGTCTGCTGCCTTGTAATTTTAATCCACTGATCCTAGAGCTGTTCTTTGGGGCAAAACACTGGTTCCCTTTTTCATGTCAGTCAACTTAACTAAGTTAAGCACTTTTTAAAGCAGTTAAGCACTTTGAAAGACCTTTAAGAAGACATCTATGTGCATTTTCCATTCACTACTTCTTAGGGTTTCAGCAAGGTGCTTGACCTCTTGAGTTTCACTTTTTTTCTTTAAAGTGAGATTAAGTTAAATGATCTTTAAGGACTCTTCTAGTTCTTATTCACTATCATTCTAATACTTCTCTTTAGTCTTCTTTAAAACTCAGTGTGAAAATTCCCCAATTTTCTGCATTTTTCTGGTTGTCTAGAATCTATATCCTCCTGACCACCTTCTTTGGAATGAATCAAATTAAGAAAATCTCAGCGTTGAAAGGGACCTCAGAGGTTATCTAGTCAAACGCATTCCTGATTTTAAAAAATCTCTTCTACAACTAAAATTACAGGTGGTCATTTAACTTCCTCTTGAATACTTTTCATGAGTAAATCTAGCTTCTCCTCTTCACCTTTTGGAAGTCTAATCGTTAGGCAGTTTTTCTTTATATTGAATTTGAATCTTATGACTATATTACTGCTCATAGTTTTCTCCTTTCTGAGATCAAACAGAAGTGTTATCTTTTTTCTACATGACAGTTCTTCAAATAAATGAAGACAACTGTGACATTACTTTTAAACTCTAGGATATAAACATAATAAAACCCAATTTTATCACTTTATTCCAAAATAATATCTTGAGACACTTTGCTATCTGGGTTATCTTTCTCTGAAGGTTTGTTTATCAGTGTACTTCCTAAAATATGGCTACCGGAATTGAACTGAAAGCAATTATCATCCATGTGATCTAAGACTATCATGGGACTCTCACTTTCCTAGTAATAAGTCTTCCCATGCTTTTTGGTATTCATATGTCCATTGTTTCTCATAGTGCAGTAGTAGTCCATTACATGTATGTATCACAACTTGTAAAGCCATTCCCCAGTCTTTGGGTCTCTACTTTGTTAAGTTATTTGCTACTATAAAAAGTGTTATTGGAAATTTTGGGTTATATGAGACCTTTTAAAACTATTGTTTAACCTCCCTTGGGCATGTGACTGGTAATTGATGTCCTGTCCAAAGGATATAGACATTTTAGTCATTTTATTTGTATAATTCTGAAAGTATTACTTCTCATGATCTAGGTACTACATTTATGTCATGGGTTTTAAAGAGCAGTTCTATTATACTTTTCCAAATATTATAGTTTGTATAAAGATTGCAAAACATAATGTATATGCCTTTTTTTATGTGAAGTGTCGCTAAGTTATTTCTCTTATGTTGTACTTTGGATAGTGAATTTCTTTGATGAGCTAAAGACAGCACTTGACATTTTTCCTTATGAATTTCATATTAGGTATTTTAACGTGTTTTTATAAACTTTCGAAGTGATCTTGAATCTTGAGTTTATCCTTCATCCCTTATATGTGGATTTGAGTTTAATGGTTTCTTGCCTTAGAAAATATTCTAAGGTATTTTTTGTGCTGTTGTCTCTGATAGCAACTTCTGCTTGATGAAGGAATCACTATAGCTCTTCCTGGCCATGTAACATTTCTATCTTCTTTATTTTGTGGAAGGGGATAATACTCTCCAAAATCTTTTTTCTCTCTCACTGCACATATCTGATACTCAGTTGCTGAATTTTGGCCTTTTTACAAAACTGCATTTCTCTCTCTTTTTTTTTTAAATTAAGTATTTTATTTTATTTTATAATAACTTTATATTGATAGAATCCATGCCAGGGTAATTTTTTTACAACATTATCCCTTGCACTCACTTCTGTTCCGATTTTTCCCCTCCCTCCCTCCACCCCCTCCCCTAGATGGCAAGCAGTCCTATATATGTTAAATAAGTTGCAGTATATCCTAGATACAATATATGTGTACAGAACCGAACAGTTCTCTTGTTGCCAAAACTGCATTTCTCAATTGGACACAGTCTCTATTTTTATTTAGACTGTCATTACTTACTGCATAAATTATTGTAGTAGTTTTCTATTTGGTTTCCCTTCTTCAAGTTCTTCCTCATTGTAGTCCAATCTTCACACTACTGTTTTAAAGTGATTGTCCTTACTGGCATTTCTGATCATGTTATTCTCTGACCTCATTAACACCCGTGGCTTTCTTTTTGCATCTTGATCACTCAGAAAATCTGTGGTTTAACCTATAAGGCCCTTCATAATCTGATCCCAACTTATCTGAATATTATTTATCCCCTCACTCTGCAATCCAACAAAACTATCCTGTGTTTTTCTGCACAGGCATGTCCATTCTTTTGAATTGGTCCTGGAATGCATTGGTTCTTCTCCACCTTAAAGTTTCCCTCTCTTCTTTCAATACATAGCTCAAGTATCACATATGTGATATGGCTCATCTGCCATACCATACTATATTGAAATTTGACTTCCCCCAACTGCTAGTGCCTTCACTCTCAAACTAGCTTTAACTGTTTGGTATTTGTTCGTTTACATCCTCTTTATGTTTATATTTGTATTTATCTAGACTATTAATATATAAGATCCTTGGAAGTGGAGTTTGATTCTATGTATTATTGTTTCCAGGTTTTCTATAATGCCTGTGAAATAATAGATGTTTATTAAATGCTTGTTGATTGATGTATAGATATTCCTGTATACAAGTTCTTTATTGGACTTTTAGTCTTAATATCTTCAACTTGTATTGAAGAGAAGTAGCAGAAAGCAACATCCAAAAAGAAAAGGCTATAAAGTATCTTAAACACTGCCATTGTGCATCTTGTGATCTACTTTTATTTTCAGATCAAGTTAGGAATAATTAGTAGTTTGAGTTTTTAATTTGGACATAAAGATTAAGATACTTCTCCATACCAAGTTGTAGGATTTTTATTTTATTTTATTTATTTTTTATATAAAGCTTTATATTTTCAAAACATATGCTTAGTTTTCAATATTCACCCTTGCAATCCTTAGTGTTCCAAATTTTTCCCCTCACTCCACAAGATGACAAGTAATCCAATATATATTGAACATGTGCAATTCTTCTAAATGTATTTCTATACAACTGTAGAATTTTTAAAGCCTTATTTAATTCACTGAATTTTAAGAATAAGTTAAAGGTGTTGCTTTTCATAAACTGTTGTTTGGGCAGTAAAGTAATAGAATGTCGGTAGATTCATTCATTCGTTTTTAACTTTTACCTTACCACAGTAAGTACATCCCTGAAAAGATGATTGGAAGTGTTATTTTTGTAAATTACATTTTAAAGTATTAGAATTTTGAATTCTTTGTTGCTCAGAGATGCTGTATTTGCTTTGACAAAAGCAAACTGGGACTTTTTTAAATGCATAGTTAGGATTTTAGTGTTTTTAAGAAAAAAATTTGCTGTCAATATAAAAGAAATTATTAATATTTTTGAAAATTCTAGCTTAATGGATTTTAAAATTAAATAATTAACCTTCTTTGCCTCAGTTTCCTCATTTTAAAATGAGCTGGAGAATGAAGTAGCAAACCCCAAATGGAGTAATGAAGAATTTAACTAGATTGAAATGACTGAACAAGCAACCACAAAATACTGTTTTTATGTTAATACTTTATTATAAAATTATTTATTTTGTTATTAAACAACCATTTGTACTTGTGATAAGGTAGTTGAAAACTCTTTTCATGTTTCTCTCTCTGCGAAATGATTTGCCTGAAAATATCCACATTCTGAATCAGGATGATAGTCTCAAGTTAGGATATTTTTTGTGAATGTAATATTAATCAGAAAGTTGAGAGCATAGTAGTCTTTTAAATTGACCACTTTGTAAACACTGTCACTTTCTTATTTTTCATTATCAGGTATTTGGCAATTTTTTGATTATTTTTCTGGAATGTTTATAAATATTTAAGTGTTCTAAACACACAAAATTCTTAGGTAATAATAATAACTTACATGTATATAGACTTTTTATTGCTTACCACATACTGTGAAAGTGTTATCTCATTTAATCCTTAAACCAATTGGGGGTGGGGAGCAGCTAGGTGGCGCAGTGGATAGACCACCAGCCCGGAATTCAGGAGGACCTGAGTTCAAATGTGGTCTCAGACACTTAATACTTCCTACCTGTGTGACCCTGGCCCTACGCAAGTCACTTAATGCCAATTGTCTCAGAAAAAAACAAAAACAAACAAAAAAATGTGGGATTTTTATTACTACTTTATAGATGGAGAAAATAAGGCAAATTGGTTGAGACTTGCTAAGGGTTTTCACAACTAATAAGTTTCTGAGTTTGGATTTGAACTTAGGTTTTCCTGACTCTAAGCCTGCTGTCATATATTGCACCATGCATTTACCCATATCTAGAAAAAGACTAATAGTTTTCTGCTTTTTTAATCAACATATGAAACTCATTAAAGATTCTTCCAGAATTTAGGATATTTTTTCCTGCTTAATTAAACAGTTTTCAGAGTTTCAAAATGAAATATAAAAATGAAATGGAAATGAAAAATTTTAAAATAAAATGGTCTTATGCCTTATGTTTGTTCCTTCTATATCTTTGGTATTCATTGGAGGGGCTGCAAGCAATGTTTCAAACTACTTTTTCCTCAAACTGAAGTTTCTCTCGTTGGGGTTGAGAGAAACTGTTGTTTTTTTATTATATATGTATTTTTTACTACTACTGCTTAGTTGCCATTCTATTTTATGGGCCACCAAACCAAACAACACACAAAAATCTAGTATCCTTTAAAAAAATGAAATGAAACCATGTGGTGATATTTTAATTATTCTGTAGTGAAATAATTCTGTCTTCTTGAGAACAGTGTGATAAGCAGTAGTAACACTTTTCCTAACCAAAGGAATTTCATGTCTTGTTAAATTTCTAAAACTTGAATTACTCTTTCAAAAATCAACTTTTAGTGTCTACAAGAAAATAAAGTTTTTAACAATTGACCTTAAAGTTTGAAAATAAAATTGGAAAAGTTGTTTCTCAGTTATAGAAAAGAAAATTCTAAGCTGGAATACTCATTAATTGAAGGACATTGATAACTGGCAATAATTTTATTTTTATACATTTAAATAAGTTGAATATGTATTCTATATATATGTTTTTCACTCTTACTTTCTGCTTCCATGTTTATTTTGAACTCTTTATATGTGTAGGGGTGTGTGTGTATGTCATTTCTGTCTCTCCATTAATATTTATTTATTTTTCTTTCTGAAGTTTTTATTTTTTTCTATCTTTTTGTTTATTTTTCTTTTTTTCTCTTCTACTACTCCTGTTCAATAAGCTATCCTATGTAACTGATATTTTTAAAAGAAACATCCTTTATATATTGAGTAGTTTTTATATTCTTGCTTTTAAATTAACAATTGAATATGAAGAATTTTTCATTATTTTTATTTTATAGTAAGAAATTTTTAAGTTACTTTTTTCCCCCCTGAGGCAGTTGGAGTTAAGTGACTTGCCCAGGGTCACACAGGAAGGGTTAAGTGTCTGAGATTTGAACTCAGGTTCTCCTGACTTCAGGGCTTTTGCTCTATCTACTGCACCACCTAGCTGTCCCTAAGTTGATTTTTTTTTTACCTGTAGAATCCTAGAATCAGCATGTACTTCCCATCTATCCTCTGTAACAGGTTACACAAATTTGTTAAAACTTGATTTTATATGAAGAGAAATTTTAAAAATTAAAAATTTATATAATCTAATATTCTAAATTCTGCCCTCTTGCTTCCTAGCACCTCTTTTTTAAACTCTACTTCCAGATCCAGATTCAGACGTGCTATTGCATAGACTTGAGTGTATTAAACCCTTAACTTTCCTCATATTTTTTGAGGTCCAAATGGATAGTAACTAAATCAAGATGATACTATAGACAATTTTTTTCCTCAATAATTTTAACCTAAATAAGTTATTGGATCTCATTCTCCACCCTCTCCCCATTTTACAGATGAGATAACTGAGGCTGAGAAGGTTGGATAACTTGTTTAGTCACAAAATTAGTTTCTGTTTGTTTGTTTTTTTAAATAATAGCTTTTGATTTTCAAAATACATGCAAAGATAATTTTCATCATTCACGCTTGTAAAACTTTGTGTTCCAAAATTTTCTCCCTCCTCTCACTCCTTCCCTAGACAAGTAATCCAATATATGTTAAACATGTACAATATTTCTATACATATTTCCACATTTATCATGCTGCAGAAGAAAAATCAGATCAAAAAAGAAACAAAAGCAAGCAAACAACAAAAAAAGTGAAAAAACTGTTGTGATCCACATTCAGTTCTCCTGATCCTCTTTCTAGATACACATGGCTCTCTCTATTACAACTCTATTGAAATTAGCCTGAATCACCTCATTGTTAAAAAGAGCAACATCCATTACATAATCTTGTTGTTGCCATGTACAATGTTCTCTTGATTCTAGTCACTTCATTTAGCATCAGTTCATGTAAGTCTCTCCAGGCCTTTCTGGAATCATCCTGCTGATCATTTCTTATAGAACAATAATATTCCATAACATTCATTTACCATAATTTACTCAGCCATTCCCTAACTGTTGAGTATCCACTCAGTTTCCAGTTCTTTGCCATTACAAAAACAGCAGTTACAAACATTTTTGCGTATGTGGGTTTTTTTCCCTCTAATGAGATTACTCTTTTGGATACGGACCCAGCTGAGATACTGTTGGATCAAAGGGCATGCACAGTTTGATAGCCCTTTGGGTGTAGTTCCAAATTGCTCTCCAAATAGTGTACCAGTTTTCCCACATCCCCTCATTTATCATCTTTTTCTGTGAAGTTAGCCAATCTGAGAGGTGTATAGCGGTACCTCAGAATTGTCTTAATTTGCATTTCTCTGCTCAGTAATGATTAATAGCATTTTTTCATGTGACTAGAAATGGTTTTAATTTCTTCATTTGAAAATTTTTTCATATCCCTTGACCATTTATCAATTGGAAAATGGCTTGTATTCTTATAAATTTGAGTCAATTTTCTATATATAATTTTAGAAATGAGGCCTTTATCAGAACCCTTGGATGTAGAGGTTTTTTTCCCCCAGTTTTCTTTTTCCCTTCTGCATTGTTTGTGTTTGTACAAAAACTTTTTAACTTAAAATAATCAAAACTATTTTGCATTTCCTACTCTAGTTCTTCTTTGGCCATTTGCTTATATCTCTCTTAAATCATCAACCCATTTCGACCTTGTCTTGTGTCAAGTATTAGGTGTTGATCAATATCTAATTCCTGTCATTCTATTTTCTAATTTTCTCAGCAATTTTTGTCAGATAGTAAATTCTTATCCCAGAAGTTAGGGTCTTAGAGATTATCAAATACTAGATTACTATAGTCTTTGACTATTGTGTTTTGTGAACTTAGCCTGTTTCACTGCTGATCAACTACTCTTTTTTGGCTAAACCAAATGGTTTTGATGACTTCTGCTTTACAATATTGTTTTAGATCTGGTACAACTAGGCTACCTTCATTTGCTTTTTTTTTTTTTTTTCATTAATTCCCTTGAAATTCTTGACCTTTTCTTCTTTCAGATGAACTTTTATTATTTTTTTCTAGCTCTGTAAAGTAATTTCTTGGCAATTTGATACAGTACTGAATAAATAGATTAATTTAGGTAGAATTGTCATTTTTATTATATTAGCTCAGCCTATCCATGAGCACTTGATATTCTTCCAGTTGTTTACACCTGATTTTATTTATGTAGAAAATATTTTGCAATGGTAGTCATATAGTTTCTGACTTTGTCTTGGCAGGTAAACTCCCAAATATTTTATATTATTCAGTTATTTTAAATGGAATTTATCTTTGTATCTCTTACCACTGGACTTTGTTGGTAACATAAAGAAATGCTGATGACTTATGTGGATTTATTTTGTATCTTGCCATTTTGATAAAAGTTAATTTTTTTTTTAGTAGTTTTTTAGTTGATTCTCTAGGATTGTCTTAAGTAAGCCATTGTATCATCAACAAAGAGTGATAATTTGCTTTCCTCATTATGTACTTTATTTCCTCAAATTTCGTATTCTTATTACTAAAGCTAACATTTCTAATATAATATTGAATAGTAATATGATAGTGGGCGACTTTGTTTTACACCAATGTTATTGGGAATGCTTCTAGTTTTCTCCAACGTGTAATTCTTGCTAGTGGTTTTAGATAGATGCTAATGATCATTTTAAGGAAAACTGCATTTATTCCTATTCTGTCTAGTTAAAACTAGTTAGTTTCTAAGGCATGATTTGAATTCATGTCTTACTTCAAGTCTAATGCTTCCCATTTTGCTATGTAGTATCTGATAGTTTCTAAGTATTTGGAAGTATCTTATGATAAGTGTGAATTTTTCCTATTTGCAAGGAAATATAATCAAGAATGTGCTCTTGTAGCCACATAGAGTTTTAAAATTTTATATTTGTCTATTGCTGAATTGTTAACATTTGGACTTGATTTTTGTTTAAATAACAAAGAATATTCCATGTTGAACTTTGGCGCTCGTAGGTCATTTTATTGTAAAGGGTATACTTGATATAAGGGAAAGCAGGCATATATTTTTATTTTAAATCTTTCTTCTTGTTTTATTTTCTCCATCAGATCCTAGGTCAGTATTTGTTCATGGATTTCTATTTTACCCATATAGAAAGACAAAATGCTTTTGGAAATCTAGTGAACTATGTTAATTAAAAAACTATAAAGAATGGGTTCCTTTTTATTATCATACAAGAAAGTAGAATCTTAATGCTCTTTATTTTTGTGTACATTTGAGAATAAAATACAGCCCCCATATAATAACAATACAGGTAAAAACTGACTCTTGGGCTACAAGAATTAATATTTCCCTTATACTATATTTTTCACATATATCAAACTTAAATATTGTCAGTCTTGACTCATGCTTTGTTTGTAAATGTTTTACTTATTGGAAATGTTTCACTAGTTTGAAACTTTAAATTTGGTTTTATTTTGGGATAAGATGTCACATTTTTTATTCCTTTATTGGACTGACCTAATTGTAGTTCAGTGTCAAGTTCTCAATTAAAAAGCAAAACAGAACTTTTATTTAAATATATTCTTTTAAAAACTTGTAATTAGCTTTTTTCCCTTTTTTAACGCCTAAAATTAAAGTACCTTTTTGAACAGGCACATCTTTTTCAAACTTTTCATTTTTGTTCCAGGAAATATTGATGAGGATGTTGTGGTGATTGAAGCATCCTCCACTCCGCAGGTCACTGCCAATGAAGAAATTAATGTTACCTCAACTGATAGTGAGGTGGAGATTGTAACAGTTGGTGAAACCTACCGGTAAGAGAATGCTGTCTTATGTAAATAATATGTCTTATTTTTACAATATGGAAATTGATGGATATAAAACTATGGTGTTCAGGGCACATATAAATAAATAAACAAATTGTTCATAGATTGGGGAAATTGATATGATAAGGATTCTTAATTTTATACATTTTTTAAAAATAGTTTTAAGGTACCATTGATTTTGAAGTATTATTTTTGTTATTAAGAATAACAAAATGTGGATTATTAAAAAGTATGGGAAAATCTATATGAAGTACTGCAAAGAAGAAAAAAAAACTAGAGTAAAGACTAGAACACTTAGGCTATTAGTGTTAATGTGAGGTTTTTTTTTCCCCCCCCTCTTTTTCATTGTGAGTGGTTTTAATAAATTTTAAGGTTCTATCTGATTTAGGCGGCATAAATTTCAGTGAGTGGTGTTTTTTGTTTTTGTTTTTTCATGAAAAGAAAGAAAATAATCATTAACCTGGGCAAAAATCTTAATAAGCTCCAAAATTTCTGTGAGAAATTCTATAATTTATAGATGGGCTACTAGTAAGGAAGGCATTTGGGTGAAGATGAGTGAATAAAGAAATATGTAATATTATCATCTGAGATCACAAATCTTTTGGAAAGGAGAAAATAGATGAGAAGTTCAGGAACCATGTGAAACCAGGTATATAAAGATTTGGAAATGATGGGGAGGGGTGTGTAACAATGGCATAATAATTTAGGTATCTGCTGTAATTTCCTGCTCAAAACAGAGTAGTTAATAAATTTCTGGCTTGATTTAATGATCAAAAGGCAGAGGGATCTCTGAGTGAGATCATTGTTTTAGATCTGATTATAATCAGCAATGAAGAAGTAAACAAAATGAAATGTTGAAATGAAAAACTTGGGGGATATGAGTAACGTTATATTGGAATTTATAACGAAGGAGAAGTTTTGGGAGAACATATTTTAGCATTTTCAGGGAAAAGTAAATCTTACAAATTAAAATCCTGCTAACTTAATAAAACAGTTGATGCAGAGACCATAGCTGATAGTATATTCCACTTTGTGTTGGTATTCAATTATCATCTCTGTGTAGATGTTTCCCAGAGTATGTATGAAACCTTGGACTTGTCTTCTGAGTTCCATTCCTGTCTCATCACTTGCCGTTTGGACATCTCCAATTGAATTTTCTGTAGACATCTCAAATTAACATACACTAAAGAAAATTAATTGTCATTTCTGCCCCTCCAAATTCTTTCCCTACCCAACTTTCTTAGTACTTTTGAGGGTACCACCATCCTGTCTGTTACCCAGACTCAAAACTTAGGAGTCCTTGACTCCTCACTCTCCTTACTCATTTGCCAAGACCTATTGATTCTACCTTCGTAGCATCTTTCTTGTGTATCCTGTTGTCTCCAATAACAAAGATACAACACTCATTTAGGTCTTCATCATCTCTTTCTTGGGCTCTTGTTATACTTCTCTGGTTGGTTTCCTGCTTTGTGTGTCCCCATTTCAATCTATCTTCCACTCATCTGTTAAAGTGATTTTTCCAATGTGAAGGTCTGTTCAGTGAACTCCAATGGTATCCTGTTACTATCTGAGGTCAAATATAAACTGCTTTGTTCAGTACTTATGGCTCATCCTTGACTCTTCCTTTTTATGCTTTTTTTAAAAAGTATCTTACTCTCTCAGATATTTGAAAAAAATAATTTTTATCATACATTTTTATGAGATTTGGAGATGCACATTTTTCTCTCTCCCTCCCTCTTCCTTTTCCAAGCTTTTTATACTTTATTCCATTCCATTTTTCTTTGTTCCAGAAATACTGTCTTATCTATAATTCTGCAATAGGAACATGCCATCCATTCTCTTTCTTCCTTGACTTTATTCTTATTATCCCTACACCTTGGAAGGAAGGAAGGAAGCATTTATTAACACTTGCTATTGGCCAAGTACTTTTACTTTGCTAGGCAATGGGACTTTTGTTCTAATAAGGGAAGATAGCATATAAAAGGGAACTCAGCGGTGGTATGGAGAGAATGGAAGGAAACGTACAAGGGTATGATTTTGAAGTCCAGAAGCCAGAATAATTCAGAACAGAAATTAAGAAAACAAAAAAAACTGACATAAAATGAAGGTTCCATGAATGGAAGATGGAGACAAGCCTCACAGTAGTTTATCCATGTTGTGAAGGCCACAGGAATGATTGGATCTTCCAAGGTAGAGAGGTCCTAGGCTTTGCGGCAAATTCCAGAATGAAACAATATGGTTTGGACATCAAGAACCCGAGACTGCCTAGGGAGGAATGAAGGCTAGCTTAGATACTTCTATAAAGTGGAGGTCTCTTTTTGTGGCTTTTATTTTCTCTGATTTCAAGGTTGAGCTCAAATCCCATATAACTCAGAAGGCTTTCCCCTATTTCTTCACTGCTTTCTTTCTCAGTGAGCCTTCCATCTACAGTCTTTTAATTACCTAGTTCTTTACTATTGTCTCTTCCATTGGATTGTAAACTCTTTAAGGGCCATGACTTTGGTTTTGCCTTTCATTGTTTCCCTAATCCCTTAGTGCCTGGCCTATCATATAGTGAATACTTAATTTTTTAATTTAAATTTGTTGACTGAATTAATTGATGTTTTTTCTAATATTCTTTTTTGACTAGATAATAAATGTAAAGAAGCCTAATATCATGAGAAGTTTTATCCAAAACTTAAAGCTTCTTTAAAGCTCAGAATAGTTGTTTGCTCTAGAACTAACAAATTGGCCATTATATTTAAGTCTAATATTAAATCTTCTGATCCCTGGAGTTCTGGTTCCTTTTTATGTTCTTTCATCTCCAAGCTAAGACATAGATAAACCTAATTTTGTTTTATAGTACTCTAGTTTTCAACATTCTGACCTATAATGATAAATACAAGAGGTGTTCTTTCTGTGATCCTTTGTATGTATACCATTATTATCATACCATATTCATCTATTGTGAATAAATTTCAGTCAAGACTTACCACATAAAACAGTTATTGGTAGATTGGTAGATACCTGATAAACTCAGTCATCACATTTACTTTTTAGTGAATTCTGATTTCCCTTAATTGTAGATTTATCACCTGCTAGTGGGAAGATCTTGCTTGGTAGAATTTGTAAAAAAAAAAAAACAAAAAAAAAAAAACTAACATGAACTTGAACAAACTGTCTTTTCAATTTGAGTTGTAAATCACATTAATTTCATCTTAATAAAATTTAATTTTTTAAAGGTCTCGTTCATCAGTTGGACACTCCAGATCTCATTGGGGCCAAGGCTCAAATTCTCATACTACTAGGTCACAGGAGCCACGAAACCGTAGTAGAATTTCTACAGTTATACAGCCCTTGAGGCAGAATGCAGCAGAAGTTGTGGATCTTACTGTAGATGAAGATGGTAAGTTGCAATAGTATTAAAACTATTAAATATGAAGGAACTATGTTTGAACTGAAAGTTCCCTTAATGTTTTAGTAAAGAATTTATGCATATAAATTTATAGCATGCAAAAATGGTGTCATTTTTCCTGTGTATATGATTGTGTCTGTGTTTGAGATATAGACTGTACCCATATTATGGACTAATTTTTGGAAAGTTTATTTTATGGGATATTTTTTCCAGAAATAAATATTTATGCTAGAGTTCCTTAAAATCAAATTCATGGTAGAGATGAAGTTTATAATTTAGAAAAGAATACATTACATCACAAATAAGAGTTAAATAGAAAAATGAAATTAAATGGTTTATTTTTAATGCTGGAGTTTTAACATATGGAAATTTAAATAAAAGTAAATGGGAAAATGTATAGGAGTTTTCAAGAGTAGGGACATTTCTAATTATCTTAAAGAATTACAAAGGAACTTGATAAATATTTTGTTTATGAGCTGGGGATTGTGGTTTGGATTTGGGTTTTTTCCCCCTGATCAAGTAAGTAATAGTAAAATAAAGATAAACATAGATGATATTCTACTGAGATATAGTCTTAACTCTTCATTCCTGATATTATGTAACATTTTGTGAGCGTGGAAGAAAGCTACACTTTGGTTTCATTTGCCTCCTCTCAATTGTCCTGCTGGAACAAGGCAGGAAATATTTGTGCCTATTAACTATGAAATGACTGTGACCACCTTTATTGTTTAGTATTTTATCATAAAATGGAATTCAGAGACATTTTTATTCTGGCAATATTTTATTATTGATAATTATTAATATGAACATTCTTTTTATGATATTATTCCCATTTCCTGTTGAATCTTTTACCCTTCTTGATTCCTTGTAGCAAATAAGTAGATTAAAACAAATCACCACATTGGTCATATTCAGAAATTTGTCAATTGTTTTTTTACCAATAATTATCACTACAAATGAAGTTGTGAAATCTTTTTGTATTCTTTTTCTTTATATTTTTGTTGACATCATGCAAATAATTTTTTTAGTTCTGCTTTCTTTGCTTTATTTCATTTGATCTTGCCTTATTTTAGGGAATTTTTCTTGACCATGTCTATGTATACTTTGAGAAAATTTATATTTTCTAAAATGGCATGTTTATATAACTAATTTTATTGAATCTAAATTTATGAAAACATTTTTAGCTTATATTTTTAAAAGAAATTAACAATTTTTAAAAATGTGAAATAATAAATTGATATTTTATGCTGTTTCATAGAACCTACAGTAGTACCAACCACCTCTGCTAGAGTGGAATCCCAGGTTGTAAGTTCTTCCAATAACAATTCAAATGCGTCTACCTCAGAGCCGGCCTCTGAAGCTACTTCAGCTGTCTCCAGTACCCAGCCCTCTGCAGTATCAGAAACTTCTATTCTTCCCAGCAGTAGCACTGCTGGTACTTCAACAGGAGGTATGTTAAATACAGTTTTTTCTTTTTCAGTTTCTTTATTTCGTTTTTTCCAGTAAAATTCATTCACTGATATTAATGAAAATATTGGGACTGTTTTAAAAAAATGAAAGAAAATTTATTTATGTTAGTATTCTACTTTTGTTGGATTGGTACAGATTTCAATCTTGTTGGACAGTAGTTAGAAGTTATTAGAGATTTAACATTAAAGAATATATTTTTAGCTAGTGACTAAAATATTTTATTAGCTCAACAGACTTTTTGTATTTGTATGTAATAAAAATTCCTGGCATAGTAGGTGTTTAATCATTTCTTTTATTGATAAAATCATAATTTTTAACTGTCTTTAAGAAAATAATATGACATTCTAGAGTGTGCTCAAAGATTAAAGGGAAATTCTGGTCCATTAACAGAAAGTTAAAGAATCCTCAAGTACAGACATGTTTCTGTAATGTGAAAAGATTTGATATTTCATATTGAAATATATATTGTGTAACTGGTTATGATTTGGAAGTATTCTATGATTTCTTTGAGTTAGGTTTGCCTTCCATCGGTACAGATTATTAGCTTTCTGTATACTCCATTCAGTGCAGTTTTTGTCTACATGTTTAAATAAATTTTCCATAAGGGATCCTTCAGATATGATGGGGTAAAGAAATGTTAGATTTTAATTTTGTTCTCCCCCATTTATTATTTATTTTAATTCTAAATAGAAAATAGGAAAAGGGAAAAAAAAAACACTGCCATGTGAGTGGATTCAAAATGTAAAGCAATAAATTTCAATTTCAAGAAAACTTATATAATACCATACATTGTGTTCAGAGCTGTCTTTTTTTTTTTTTTAATTTCTTTGTAAGTTATTTTTGTTCTTTGCTAGTTTACTTCATTCTTTTATTCCCTTTTCCATAAGAAGGCTGCAATCAAACACAGAGATATATGGAGTTGTGTGTGTGTGTGTGTGTGTGTGTGTGTGTGTGTGTGTGTGTGTGTGTGTAAACATATATATATATAAGCATATAATTTTTTATATTTATAAATCATATTTATAATCATGCACATATACTTTCATATGATTCTAAGTAAGACTATGTTATGCTCATTTTTCCTCTTATTTCTCTGTTATAACATCTTTCTTTCAAAGGTCTTAAGTCTTTCCCTATTTTTCTAACTTCACCAACTCATTTCCTACATCACAGCAATATTCCAATCTTATACTATCTGATTATTTTAAACAGTCTAAATATTGAATTTTAATTTTTGTAACATAGAGGCTATTCCTCATGTCACTACTTGACCACCGCTTCATTGTCAAGCAGGTGCATTTTTATTACTTTTAAAAAATTTATTTAATTTTTTATTTTTTCTCAGTTACATGTAAAAACAACTTTTAGCATTTGTTTTTAAAACTATGAGTTCCAAATTCTCTTCCTTCCTTTTTCCCCACCTCCCTCATTAAGAAAGCAAACATTCTGGAAAATTTGGCACGAAAGAGCAATCAAACTGTTTATATCTATTATGATCTTTGGTCCAGCAATACCACTATTAGGTCTGTATCCCAAAAAGATCATAAAAAAGGGAAAAAGAGGTACATGTTGAATTGCATCAGTACAGTGAACTTTTATGCCATTGCAGTTCAGCAGGTATATGCTTTGTATTTTTTAGTCTTAGAGATTTACCTGGCATTGAGTGTTTAAGAGATAAAGAAGTTATATTAAAACATGTTAAAAACTAATTTGAAAGCTATTTAACAGACATTTGAACACTGGTGAATTTTCAGTAGGCATAGGAAGTGCTGGTGTTCTATTGATAGAGTAACTCATGTTCTTAGAAAAATGAAATTTTTGAGTGGAAATAATATAAAATTTTAGGGCAGTTATTTTTAATATGTTTTTGCTCAGAAAGGTTGTCATTTTAAAAAATGTGTGTTAAATTAAAAAAATAGTATGAATAGAACTTTTTATCTTCTACAAATTATACCTATCCTCAATGATTGAATGTTACTAGGAACCTAGGGTTCTGACACATTGCATCCAAGATATCATGTTTCCATGAGGATCCTTTTCTACAAGTTTTTTATATCTAACACACACTTCATATTCACTATGGCTTTTTACTTACCTATGTTAAAGGGTCAAAGAAATAGGTACAAAGTAATAATAAAATTGAATAATATTTTGAGATGGGCATGGAATCAAGATAAGTAAGGGAAACAGTTAAATAGTTTTTTGATAACTATATGCAAAGCATTAAAATGTCAATATTATGCAGATTAATTGGGCAAAATAAAATAATTATATTTCTTGGTATAAGAAAACTTATACTCTTCCTGAGTTCAATTTAGATGCTTATTAGCTTTGTAATCCTGGGCAACTCACTTAAACATGTTTGGATCAGTCTCCTCATCTGTAAAACGAGCTGGAGAAAGAAATGGCAAACCCTTTCAGTATCTGCCCAGAAAACCTCAAAATGGGGTCATAAAGAATTGGATGCAACTGGAAATTGACTGAAAATAATAAAGCTTATAAATTTCAATGGCTCTTAAATCAGGTGATTTCCCAGATCATCAAAACATGTCTGTCTCCATTTCTTAGATGAATTTCTTAATCTTTCCTGAGTGTGAAAATATTCTATGGCCATGAAGCAGTCTTCCTCCATTTGTGAATTTCTGTAAATCAGTTATCAATTTTCCTTGCCATCCTATCAGTATATTTATTAGAATCCAGCATTTCCTCAATGGGGACAAGACTTCCAAAAGTATGGAAGATTTTTTTAAGTTCCTTTACCATTTTTATCTGGAATTTTTTTTTTTAAACAATCTGACTAAGATGGCCACATTTTAAAGACTTAACCTAGATTTCCTATGATGTGATTTTGGTGTAGCCTTAAACAAAAAGGTGAGTTCCTTCATTAAAAATAAAAAATTTTCCAACATTCAGTACTCTGATCTTGGTATTGTCTTGCCAGTGACAAGCATTTTTTTCTTCATTTCTACAGTTAACAGTCTTTTTCTTTTAAAACTATTCTCTAGAATATGTCCTTATCAGGTAGGGCTCTTGGCTCTTTCTAGATGAAGTAGTTCATCTAGAAAGTCTTTAGTTTAACTGTTTTATCCCTTTTTCAGGCCTCAGTACCCTTTACCTTAGTGCTACAATTTGCCCTTTTTCTTTACTGCCTTTATATGGGCAGACTATGACTTGAATAAGTTTTGCTTCACTTGTGAAAGCGTTTTCATTTATACAGGATATTCAACATCTTTCTGAACCTTTGTTGGCTTTGTAAAATACTCCCTAAGCCCTCTAGCTGATGTTTCATAGCCTTTTTATCTTGTTCTGCTTTACTTTGATCTCTGGAATTTTACATAAGATGACAAAGGTTTTCATATCTATTAAGACCAGAAATTTTCAAATTGGGATGCAGAGGAATAACTGCTTGACTTGCCTGGTGAAGGAAGAATTCCTTAGTTTGAGCCTTTTATGCCCTCATTTTTCTCCCCATCAGTTTTATTATTCTTTCCTCCTAATTTCCACTGTGAAAACAAATAAGTAATAGTATTCTCTTCTTTGAAAAAATTGAAAGTTGCCTATTGTTAGGTTTTTTTCTGAAGCCTGCTTTCATCCAAACTATCCTATGGACATACAGTTTGATGTGCAAACAAAATATTTTGCCTTTTAACATTGTTATAATTCTCTGTCATGATTTGTGCTTGGCTTAAAATGTTTAAAATCAAGAGTCCTCAACATTTTTGATTTTAGGATGCATTCCTAAAAATTATTGGGGAACCCCTTCCACTTAGATTTGTTAATATTTGTCATAAAATGTCTTGGTATTAAGGAAATAGTTTTGACCATTTTTTTTTTTTTTTTGCCATGGCAACATCTAATAAGTTGTAAAATTATATTTTCATAATATGATCAATTTGCTGAATTATTATTCAGTATTTACTAAGAGTTTTTTAGGTCAGCTAATTCTTAAACTGTCAGTTTTAGTTTCAGGGTGATACTTAGTAATTATTTTTAAGTTATCTTATGCATTTTTTTTTTTGTTTCAAGATGATGTAAGAAGAACCACATCTAGTGCTGTAATGGAGACTGGCCCTCCTGCAATGCCAAGGTTACCTTCCTGTTGCCCTCAACACTCACCATGTGGAGGATCATCACAAAATCTCCATGGATTAGGGCATCCGCATACAAGTTGTTTTCAACAACATGGACACCACTTTCAACATCATCACCACCACCATCATACTCCTCACCCTGCTGTTCCAATTTCTCCTTCGTTCAGTGAGCCTAGTTGTCCCGTGGAAAGACCTCCACAAGTGCAGGCACCATGTGGAGCAAGTAGTAGTTCTGCTACCAGCTACCATGATCAGGTATGTATAATTTGTTAACAGTTACTTAATTTTTCTCCAAATGTATAAAAGCTTTCAAAAATGATTGCTCTCATGTTTTCATATATAGTTAATTAAATTTATATAGCCCATCTCATAATTGCAGTATTGTTTTTGATTGCTAATTTAATTCAAAAAAGATTTATTACTTGGAACTAGGTGGTGCAGTGGTTAGAGCACCAGACCTGAAGTCAAAAGGACCCGAGTTTCAAATCTGGTCTCAGATACTTAACACTTCCTACCTGTGTTATCCTGGGCAAGTCACTTAACCCCAATTGCCTCGGGGGAAAAAAAATTTAGAAGCATCCTGGATATCTTAGAATCAGCTGGAGTCGGGATAAGCAAAAGTCCTTGATCTGTATTCTTTGTCCAAGTCTGAGGAGTGGCCACACGAATCCGGCCAGGAGTCACTCTGGCTTGTCTTGCTCCATCCTCTAATCCCTTCTCCCAATCTCTCTCTATACCAACCAATTAGAGCCAGCACAGAATGGTGGGGTGGGCCATTTTCCAAGCAAATGCTAATAGAATATTGTCCAATAAGTAATTAGCCTTAAGTGCTTGCATGTCCGAAACTCAGTGCATGAATTTAAGAGTTTCAGCCCTTTACGATTACTCTTTTTTTAATTTGTGAAGGACTATACTAAGTGTTAGAGAGATAAAGACAAATGAAAAATAGTCTTGAGCATTGAGTTTCTATTCTCCTGCATTATGATTAATAGTTTATTTTTTTTTAAGTAATACTGTAGAATTTCAAATTCTCTCCCTGTTTCCTTGCCAAGAATGCAAGCAAAATAATGTCAATTAATTACTCATGTGAAATCATATAAAATGTATTTCTTCTGTCTTAACTCTTAAGCCAGAATTCTTTCCAATATAGGTTGCCTTCTGAAAACCACCACGATTTTTTTTTAGATGATAAAAATAGAGTGACTAAGGTCAGCATAATCACATACTTTTTTCTTTATTCTGTGTGAATCCAAGTGAAATATAGAGGCATGTGCTCACATAAATACACACACATTATGTAAAGTGAAAAAGATTCAAAGTCACTTTTTTGTGTGCATTGGAAGAGGCAGAGAAACAGATTTGTCTGTCAGTAAACATTTATTTAATGTTTATTCCAGGCACTGTTCTAGGCACAAGATATATAAATATAAGAAAGTCTCTTCAAGGACAGCACACAAAAACTGAAAAGGAAGAAGGGGATAGAAGCAGGGACATGAGTTGGAGTTTGGAGTTGGGGGAGAATATGATAAAATCCAATCTAGGGGGTGAAGAGAAGTTGGAGCTTTCTTTAAATGGCTTTAGAACTTGTTTGTCCTGTGTGACCTTGGGCAAGTTACTTAACCCCAATTGCCTCAGGGGGAAAAAAAAAATTTGTTTATCCTCCAATCATAGGGGCAGAGTGTTGAGACTACTTATGAGTCATACGTACCAAAACCAGCGCAGTCTCAAAGGATCATCAATTTCCTGATGACCGTTTTTTCTGGGGGCATGATGAAGTCCAATCCAAGGAATACAGCTTGTGAGAAATGAAGGCATAGTTTATCCTTGGTTAGGCGTGTCCTCTGCCACAGCAGATGATCTGTTTTGCACTTAGCCCCTTAACTGAAGCACCTTGAGAGGTTGAGAGAATTGCCCAGTGTTAGCACAGCCTCTAGATGTCATCACTACTTTTTCATATACTCTCTTTGTCCTTTGCTGAGAGTTCTCCTTAGTATTTTTTTCTTCTTAGAGTACTTTGACTAATTTAAGAAAATATTTATTAAACATATATTATTAAACATAGCATCTTGCTGAGTATTAGAGTAGCAAAGACAAAAAACAAAATTAGTAACTGATCTCAAAGAGTTTATTGCTTCCCTCCTGCCATTTCTCTTCATAGTTAACATGTGAGATAGAGGAAGCAGTCTTTCAGTAAAGTAAAAAAAGATAATTCAAATACTCAAGAAGAAAGTATTAAAAGGATGAAGAAAGGGTACTCATTAGACCTCCTAGATAAGTTATGTCTAAATTACATTTAACCAGAGCGTATAAGTGCTACCCATTTTATGATAGCAAGAAAGTCACAGCAGGAAAGGTTTCATGTCCTGCTCTTAACCACTTGAGGAGACTAGTTCCAGATTTATTTGGCTTATATTAGAAATCATGGTTTGAAGGGGGGTTATTTATGTATAATGGTGAACAAAGAAACAATTAAAGGACAGGTTTATTTTAGCTTTCAGTGTCCAAGATTTGGGATTCGGGACCATTTATTAATTGTATGACAGTGGTGTTTAAAAATTTAAACATTTAACATTAAAAATTTAAGAATTGTTCTGCTAGTGTTCTCTTTATTTTAAACATCACTATCATTTTTTAATTATAGTTCCTCCTCTCCTCCCCATGGAATTTTTCTTTTAACAAAGATATATAGGTAAACAAGACAAATCAACACATTAGTCATGTCTTCAACTATAAGTCATGTTAGTGCCTCTAATTGAAAAATGGAAAACATCTGTTAAAATCATAAGTGACCAGATTGATTAGCATGATGCCTTTCAGTGGTGATGTTGTCTTTTATATTTTTATGATCACAGTATAAATTTTTCTTTTGATTTCTTTAAAATACTCTGATTTCTAAGTCAATTCACAGAAGTCCTCCTATGTTATCTTCAATTTTTCATATTTGTTTCTTATGGTAAATTATTCCATTATACTTAAGTACTATAATTTGTTCAATCATCCTCCAATCGCATGTAGTCTATTTTTAGTTCTTTGCTGCCTTAAAAAAATGCTGCTATAAATATATTTGTGTATGTGAAACCTATTAGCATGTTGCTGGTTTATTTTAAGCTATGTAAATAATCAAATTTTCTATATAGTTTTCTCTTCAAATTTTATTGATGCCTTTTTTACACCATTTCTCTATTACCCTTCCTACTCCAGTAATCATTATTATGATATAATCTTCTCTTATTAAATAAAACTGTTGGACATTACTTTTTTCATAAGCACAGTTTACTGAATCATATATTATAGTCATATCTTTAGATTTGGAAGGGACCTTAGAGGCTCTTTGAGTCCAATTCCCTTGTTTTATAATTGAGGAAACTAAGGCCTAATAGATTACCCAAGGTCTTGTAGCTAAGGAGTATCTTAAGGTAGACTTTCAGACCATATTTTTCTGACTATACCATATTTTATCCACTATCCTGCTTTTTTGATAAGTAGATGTGTTTCGTTATCTTTTCTCTAAGACCTAGATGCATTTAGTCTTCAGTTTAGCTTTTTTCTTTAAGCATTGTTTTCCTTTATGTTATTTTAGTCAGTGTATGTTCTTTCTCCATCTTACTTTTTTCACTCTTTATCAATTCATACAAGTATTTGTGTCCATGTTTCTATGAAAACCTCATTTACTTGTTTCTAATGTAAGATATTTCACTATATCCATATACCCTAAGTGATTCAGCCATCTTATAGTAACCATAAATAAAATTTCTTTAATTAAATTCAATAATGCAAATGCAACTTTTATATCGTTTTTTATAACAACAATATTAAATGTGTCAGATTTCACAAGTTGCTATGTTTCCAAAAAAACCCAAAATATCATTTCAATGGACTATTTCATAGTCTCATTGTTGTACTCATAATTTTGACCTCATAATTTTTGCAAATGCCACTATGTAAATAATTGCAGATTTTACTCCTATGTACACATCATCCTTTGGGGTATCATTTGAGTTGTGTATGTGAATGAGAAAAAGAGAGAGAGTGGGAGACATTCTTTTTAGACAGGAATTAAAAGTTGAGTGAATGCCCATTAATTGGGGAATGGCTGAATAAGCGAGGGCCTGTGAGCATAATGGAATATTATTGTTCTATAATAAATGAGCAGGCTGATTTTTAAAAAGCCTGGAAAGACTTTCATGAACTGATGCTGAGTGAAGTGAGCAAAACCAGGAGAACATTATACAAAGTAACAGCAAAATATGTGATGATCAACTGTGATAGACTTAACTCTTCATAGCAATGCTGTGATTGAAGACAGTTCCAATAGATGTGGGATGGAAAATGCCATCTGCGTCCAGAGAGAAAACTATAGAAACTTAATGTGGAACAAAGCATACTATTTTCACCTTTTTTTTTTGTTTGTTTGTTTGCTTTTTTCCCTTAGTTTTTCCTTTGGTTGATTATATTTTCAGTCTCTTGATTTGATACATCCTTATAGATCACTTTAAATTATTAATAAATTCACATGTAAAGTGTTATTGTTTTGAAATTCTTTTGTAAAAATCATTTGGAGACATAGTTCTGTTTTTATATAGCAGGCTTTACCAGTAGACCTGAGCAACAATGGTATCAGAAGTCATGGAAGTGGTGGTTTTCATGGAGCATCCGCCTTTGATCCTTGCTGCCCTGTTTCTTCTTCACGAGCTGCAATTTTTGCCCACCAGGCCAATGCTGGCCCAAGCCAACCAATTTCAATGGATGGTTATGGATCAAGTGTGGTTGCACAGCCTCAACCCCAGGCTCCTCCACAAGCCTCCCTTTCATCATGTCGACATTATATGCCACCCCCTTGTAAGTATAATTATAACTGTGCATATATTTACCTAGTCACATTTTAATCATAGTAATATTACTTGTGTACTCCATGGGGCTGTTTATCAGCACTTTAATATTTACTTACTATGAATATTCTTGGGTCTAAATTAATTTTTTTAAGAAATCTGACAGCTAGAAAATTTAGGTGATTTAGGAAAATGCAAGAAAAATAGTGTTATATAAACCATATTAGATTGCTTGTCTTGGGGAAGGGGAGGTAAGAGAGAGAGATAAAGGAGAAAGAGAAAAAAAAATTGAAACTCAAAATCTTTAAAAATGAATGTTAAATGTTTTAAACTACCTGCCACCTAGGGGAGGGGATGGGGGGAAGGAGGGTTTAATTTGAAACAGAAGGCTTTGCAAGAGTCAATGTTGAAACATTTTGTAATTAAAAAGCTTTAATAAAAAAATTTTTAAAAATATTAAAAATTATTTACATAAAAAATTATTGTAATTTTTTAATTGAAATTTTAAAAAACAGGAAAATGTGTTAGAAGATCACATTTTTAAAACTGGTTTTTATGTATCTTTAGAATTATGAAGGTAAATTCATCATATCACTGGAGTCTTAGACAACCTGCTGAGCTAGATGCTACAGCTTTTGTTTATTTTTTTACAGTTGATTAAGTTGATACTTAGGAAAATCAGGTAGCTTACTTGCTCATGGTCCTAAAAATATTAAGTATCTGAGTTAGGAATCTGTTATGGGAGCCACCTGCTAGTGGCTGCTGGAGATCTAAGTCTGACCAGCAGAATAGATCCCTTCATATGAGAGCATGATAATATAAGGAGACTGAGAGGCAGTTACATCCTCTGACTTCTCTCTACTTCGCTCCGATTTATTTCATTCCCAATTCATAAGCAATATCTGCATCAATAAAGGTTGATTTGCAATTCCTTCCAGTGTGTTATGATTAACAGCTGTGGGGGCTTTCAGAGAATTGAACTGTCCCTTCACACTTGGGTCTGGTCATCAACAATTCCCTCTTTTTTGTTTTATGGGGACACAATTATTTTTCCCTCCAACAGCATGGTCAGTAAGTTTTGTCCAATATTGTGAAGTGGCTGTTATCTAGTCTGCATGCTGAGAAATGCAGAGAGCACTATCAAAGTCTTTTCCTCCTATTCCTCTGGATGGTTGCAGGGTGAGACACTATAGCAAGTATTGAATCTTGTGAGATGTCAGTCATGGAGGCAAACTTTCTGACAGAGGAGAGGACTGTAGTCAGAACAGGCATTTTTCAAAAGTCTCTCATCAGTGTCCTGGCTCAGCCCTTTGATGCGTTGATCCATTTTAGTTACCCTGATTGAAAAAGTATTACTAGATCTCTTCTCCCTTTCCTTCCCTGTGGGTTACCAAAGGAACTCTCCCAGGAGGATCCTACCCACAAATAGCTCTGGAGCACTGCTGCTGCTGCTTCTTTATTGTGTTTCTTGTGTTCCTGTTTGGGTGCCATTTCTTATGGGAGCAACCTGCTAGTGGCTGCTGGGGATATAATTCTGACCAGCAGAACAGATCCCCTCATGTAAGAGGATGATAAGGATACAATGAGACTGAGAGACAGTTGCATTCTATGACCTCTCTCCTCTTCCCTTTTGCCTCCGATTTATTTCATTCCCAATTCACAAGCAACATCTGAGTCAGTAAATGCTGATTTGCAATTCCTTCAAATGTGTTATGATTCATTTGTGGGAGCTTTCAGAAAAATCAACCTGCCCCTTCACACTTAGGAATAGTCCTTAATAGGAATCAAGCTCAAAACTTTCCTGATTCCACATTGAGTATTCTATCCAGTATTCTGTTTCTTAAATATGAAAATAGATTTGAAATGTTTTAATTTATCCCTTTGATGAAAATATAATTCTTTATCTAAGGCATGTCATAAAAGAAAAGACTTCTTGGTCATTTTTCCTGCTTTAAAATAAAGTATATATTTTCGTTTACTAAAAAAAAGTGACATGTCAAATGTGAATAATCTGCCAAGAAACTAGAACTATTTAAAAATCTTTGTTAAAACCTCCTTTAATTGTTAAAGTAGTTTAAAATCTCTACTTCTCTAAAACTTGAAGTATTTTCTTTTATGTTATGTAACAGTTTTTTAAAAATATTCTTGGTTGATGTTTTAGTATTATTGAATTATTTTCCTTGTTACAAGAAATGATTTTCTGTGAATGTGGGGGAGTAAAGAAGAATTCAGAAATTTGGGTGATTTAAAAATATTTTAAAAAAATTTTAAATACATATTTTAGCCCTCTTAATGTTTCTTTCAATCATGAAACCTCCTGAATTAGCATATACGTGCTCTTTCCTGCTTAATATACAGTCTTTAAAGTTTTTTATCTATTCATCTTTATTTTCATCTTTTTATTCTTCTTTAAAATCTCGGAAAGTCTGTGGGAATAAAAGGAAAAGTAAAGTGACTTTTGTTCTCTTTCTATCATCTATTCACAGGCCCAGTCTACTATGCTTGGGAAAAGGAAAGAAAGATAATTAATTTGTCCAAAAGAACTGTGTTCTGCCTCTAATCCCAGCCTCTATCTACCATCAAAGCAGTTATAGTTTTAGTTTAATGGCCAGGAATTTTCCTTCCAAGTTTATATCCATCATAAAATGAAAAATCTCAGAGGCCTGTTTTCTGCTCTGAAGGCCTTCCATATTCTCGGTGGGATCATGCTGTTCTTAACTCTTTGCCTTACCTCAGTTTATCTTAGTCCCTCATTATTCTAGTGTCCCTTTCTTTCTAGTTAATCAATATTAATTACTCTCTTCTGGAAAACATGCCAGGTTTTTTTGTTTTTAAAAAATTTCCTTAACCTTCTGGTAAGAATCCATAGCCAAAATTTCTTCTTTCTTTCCTTCACTGGAAAATACACATAATGTTCCTCTGGCTTTCACCAGATTGATTAAATGGAGAATTTTTCCCTTTTCTTCTACCTTAACCCCTCTCCCCAATACACAAAAGATATCACAGCAGATAAAGACCCAAAGCCAGCTAGATTACATCCTAATGTTTTTGTTTTCCTTGACCTTTTTTGAAAGTTCCCACTTAGGCAATTTTTGACTTGAATTATTCAGAACCTGCATTCTGCAGAATGTGTAATGCCGCAATTCTCCCAACCACCTTCCAGCTTAAATTATTTCTTCCATATATAGTAAAATCAGCTTTATTGCTTATTGAATCATCTCAAAGATGAATTTTACTATTAGAGAACTCTCTTGATTTGTCTTCTCTTCTGTACTTTTAAACATTCTTTGATAAGAAATAAATGGGGATTGTCTGGGGACATCTGCAAAGACATATCTGATAATATCCTTTAAGGATTATATAGAATAGTTGTTCCAGACACTGCTAAGTTATATTGGCTTATCCCTAAGCAATAGGCCTCATAATTAAAGATGCTACTGGTAATGCTACTAGCTCTCCCAAGTTAAATGATTTCTTCCAGGAACAATAAGCTCAACTTTATTTCCTTCTAGTCTATCAGGTGTTTCATGGATACATTTTAGTACCACAGAATTCTGTGGTCTTATAACCAGAAATTTTATCATATTCACTTCATTGCTTCCTAAGCTCTAAATTGTCTTATATATATGATCCAGTAGCAGGGTTTATTTAGTTTCTCTTGCTACTCATCTCTAGATATCAATATATCCCAACAGGCTCTTTTAAGAATTGCTTAAATAATTCTAGGTTATTTCCTCACACCTTAAATCTTCAGGAACTCCACTAACTGGACTTATATGTGTGACAATGACCATAAATAATAATTACCATGACTAAATGTGAATTTAGTTTGTAGGGAAATAGAAATAGGCAAGAAAAGTGAGTTAAACCTCTTATTGTAGCTAGGATTTCTTTTTTAGCCAGTGGGGCTAGGGAATGTCAAGATAGGGGTTAGGAGAAACAAGATCCCAGGGGAATTTATGGAGCCTGAGGCAGAAATAAAAAGGACTAGAACTGGCAGAATTAGAAAAAAGATTCTTAATCGGTCTGCTTTTCCCCTTTGCCCCTGTTTTATAGCCCTCTTCACTTAATAAGGCAAACTGTAACTTACAAATAATACAGTATCATTTATAAGCATATAGGGTTCTTTCTAAGACTTTGCATGCTAATCAAAACAATTCTTGTCCAAGACACCCCCTCTTACTCTTAAAGATGTGGTTTTGTGATTGAGATGTATAGGGCATAGTTTTTGACAAAAAATAGCATCCATTCCTATTAAAAACATTAGAGAGCATAGGGATGAGAGCTCCTTTTAAGGATAAAAAGGGGTAAAAGGAGCTTTCCTTAAAATAATGTTATTTGTAGTAAACAAGCATTATTTGTAATGGAGAGAAACTGGACACATGCCCAGGAAGATCAGGATCTAGAAGGATGCCTATTATCACCATTATTCAACATCGTACTAGAAATGTTAGCTATAGCAATAAGAAATGAACAAAAAAAATTAACAGATCTATAGGGCATTTATGTTCAAATTGGCTATTCTGCTCTATTAATCTAGCCATCTCTGATATCTGGTGGAAGTAGAAAAAGAATTCATGTAAATTATAAAAGCTGGAGGTTAGGAGAATATCCATTCCAGGTAGTACAGGAGTATAGAGAAAGAATTAGGCAGTGAGTTTGAGGATAGCTAAAAGATGATAGCTTGAGGGGGATGTTAGGGTCAAGTGAGAATTTTTAAAGGGTGAGGTAGACTTGTACATGTTTTCAGAGAAAACATGCAAGAAAGAAATCAATAGACAAAATTAAAGATAAGAAAAAGTAGCAGTGATTTTTAACCTTGATCAAAATGGATTCTTGTATACTAGAGTAAAAGAAGAGAAAATAGGGAATAGTGTTAAGGAATTTTGAGATTTAATATACTAAAAAGAGAATAAAAAGTTCAGTTAATAATATCTCCTTTTTTTAAAAAAGTAAAACTGTATAAGGATAAGTCTTCTGAGAATATGGAAGAACAAAGGTGGTACGAATCAAGCAATCCATGATTTTGGAGAGAAGTTAGCAGTGATGGGAAAGAATTTCAACAGTGAACTGGCTTATGTGGAGGATTAGAGATTTTAATGGGAAGAAAGTAAGGCTAGACCAAAGGATGTTAGTTTTGGACAGAAAAAGGAAGGGAAAATTGCTTGTCAGTGAAGAATTATTATTTGAGGAGTGAAGTTTAGGGAGAAATGGAATCTTAGGAAATTATGGTCATATAAAGTATTTTCAGAATTCTTGATTTTTGGAAGTTGAACACTTGCGTGTGATGGGGAAAGATTAGGAATGCTCTGTGTGTGACTGAGTTAAAATGGAAGAGTAGTCATTATAACTGAAGATCCATCATCAATGTGTAAATGGTGAAATCTCCTATTATCTGAGCAGGAGTTAAGGTAGGAGATTAGGCCTAAGTCAGGACTTAAATTCAAGAAGAGATGAAGAATCATCTGGGAGGGAGGAGATAACAGCTTGTAGAAGTTTTTATATAGCTAGTACTATGACAAACAAATTACATATGTAAAAAGAATACAGAACTAAACAAAATAATTCATTTGGAAGAACAAAAGATCTGAAATATGTGAAAAAATGAGAAAACAAGGGATGAAGAGAAAATTAAGTGCTTCCAGACTTCAAACTGTATTATAAAGCTGGAATTTAAAACCATGGTACTGGTTTAAAAAGTAAGATGAATGAAAGTCAATCCATAGGGATTTATTAAGTATATTAATTATGTGACACACTATTAGCAATAGGAAAAACTGAAACAATGGTCCCTGCTTTCAAAGTGTTTACGTTCTCATTGAGACTACATGCTTTGAGATAATGTCAGAGGGAAGGCATTTGTAGTAGGGGGTTTGAGGAGAATGACCTTGAAAAGTCTATTGTATACAGACTTTGGATTTATGCTGAACCTTGAAAGAAGCCAGTAAGCAGAGGTGAGAAGGGAAAGCAGTTAAGCCTAACTGGGCTTGAATAGCCCAGTGTTTTATAAAGTCCACAACATAAATTACCTAAGAAAGAATTCTCTCAATAATATCTTTTGGGGGAAAATAGATAGCAGTTTGGCAAAAATTAGATTTAATCCAACTTCTTGTACTATATTACACAGTAAATTCAAAATACATTGGTGTCCTGAATATATTAAAGATTATGCAAAATTCAAATAGACCAGATCCATTATGTAGTAGTAAAGTAAAATTTAATCAATAAAAATGTTATAATATTTAAACATACATTTTTATTGATTAAATTTTAATATAATATTTAATATATATTTATAATATTTAAAGAAAATTGAAAGTTATTAATAAAGCTAGAGTCATTTTGTATTTATTTAGTTTTTCACTATAAAATAAGGGTTTTGAGCCTGATGATTTTTAATAGTCCTTTCAATTCTAAAACTGTATGATTCTATCCTTTGTATCTATTAGTCGAATGCTGACTTAATTCCTTGACATGCCATGAATACATGTTCTCTTTATTCTTCCTTTGTTTATCTAGTTAACTTTACCTCTAATTTTCTCCCATCTTTAAAAATTCTGAAACACTTTCAAGACCTGATTCAACTCATTCTTTTGAATCATTCTTTCACTATTCATCGTCATTGACCTCTTGTCATATAATTCAACTTATTTATTTTGTTCTCTATGTTCATCTTATGTACCCACATATCATACTAGTCATAGCGACCATATCTTATACTTCTTTATCAACCGTTTTAATCTTTCACACACATATATACTCATACTCACACTCATTTACTTTTGAGTTTCTGCTATGATTGTGAGTATCTAGCGGTCAGCTTGGTGACTCAGTGAATAGAAAACTAACTTTAGAATCAGGAAAATCTTAAGTTCAAATCTGGCCTCAGATACATACTGGCTTTGTAGCCTTGGGAAAATCACTTAAATGCTATCTGCCTCAGTTTCCGCAGGTATAAAATGAAAATAATAATAAAATTATAAAGCTAAGCACAGTATCTGGTACATAGTAGTCACTATGTCACTTTTTTTTCCCTGAGGCAATTGGTATTAAGTGACTTGCCTCAGGGTCTCACAGCCTGGAAGTGTTGTGTCTAAGGCTAGATTTGAACTCATGTTCTACTGACTTTAGGGCTGGGGCTCTATTCACTGAGCCACTTAGCTTCCCCTATTCACTTAATCCTTGTTATCTGTCTCTATCTAGTATATTGATTGGCCAGTTGTAGTCACAGTATTTAGTGAAGAGAATGAGAAACTAGGATTTAAGACATGGAATTTTATTCTAGTTGTTTTCATTGGTGATTACCCTGTACCCCTCTCTATCCCATTTGTTATTTAGGGTATAATAGGGTATAAGCTGTTACTTACTTTCATGTGTAAGCTTATTAAATCAGAGGGAAAATACTCATAGTAGAAATGCATTGGAGAATGTTTTACTTTTTATCAGAATTACTTTAAAGATTGTCCAGTTATATACTTAATATCCACTATGGCATGTAGAAGGATATATCTCAGATTGAAATAAAAATGAGACATAAAAGTAGAAAAGAGTAGTGTCATTTGAGTGATAGTGGTCTTTTTGTGTGTCTGAAGACCTCAAAGAGAAGCAGATAGAAGCTCTAGATCTTTGGAATGATTTTGTTACTTTATAATTCTATCTACTTATATTGGCTCAATTTTAGAAATGGAAGATTTGATAATCATCTAATTCAAATACCCTGTTTTCTAGATAAGAGAATCCAAATCACAGATAACTTGTACAATGACTTACATAATGATAGAATTGGGCAAGTAACTCTTGACATATCGTCCAAGAAGGATGTGGCCAAAATATATTGTAAGCATTCTGCTCCATCTCATTCCATCAGTGTATAGACAACGCCTTCTGTCAATGGAGAGCAATCATTTATTTGTACCTTACGTGTTAGGAAATTGATCAATCAACTGATTGATTTCTTACTTGCCTTTGGCTACACAGCTCTTCAGAAGCAGGACTTGAATAACAATTTTCCTGACTTTGTGGTTCAACTTTAATTAAATTTTGTTAATGACAGATAATAAAGAATGTTTTGTACCTATATGTAAATGCTCTTTAAATTATATTTTTCAGATCCTTCTTTAACCAGACCACTTCATCATCAAGCTTCTGCATGTCCCCACTCTCATGGGAACCCTCCTTCTCAAACTCAACCCCCAACTCAAGTGGATTATGTTATTCCTCATCCTGTACATCCTTTCCATACGCAGATGACTTCACATGCTGCATCTCATCCTGTGCCTCCTCCACCCCCAACTCACCACTTAAGCAGTACAGCTGCTCCAATTCCTCAGCATCTCCCCCCTACACACCAGCCAATTTCACATCATATACCTGCTACAGCACCTTCAGCACAGAGATTACATCCTCATGATGTGATCCAGAGGATGGAGGTTCAAAGGAGAAGAATGATGCAACATCCAACGTAAGCTCTAAATTTGTTTAAAAGAAAAATCTTACTCACCTTTTTTTTCTTTTTGTCTCTTTAAAGTCTTCAAAATCACAAAATTTTAAGACATATTGTAGCTAATTATTAAATACAAATTTCCATTAATCATTTCTTAACTACTCTCATATTGATAACTTTTATGTGAAAAAATGCATGTCATGTAATAATCTTATCTGAGGAATTTATTAAAAAGCAAATAAATTCCAAGCTACATTTCAAGGTTAGCATATGAATGAATGGAAGGAGAGAAAGGAAAAAAAAGCATTTACCCTGTGCAAAAGCATTTATTGTGTCTTATGTAGGAATACAAATGGAAAAGCAAAATAAAGTACTTTTATTCTAATAGAGGTAGCACAAATAAGAGAAGGGTTTAGTTTCAGGGAAGATGAGAAGACCTGAGGATGCATTTTTAGGGTCAGTTAGGAAGGAGGTAGCTACAGGATACGAGGCTATCCTGTAGGACTCAAGGATAGGCAGATGTTAAGACCTAAGATCTGGATGACAAATAATCTACTTAAGCAGTGAAGATAAAGCTGATGTGTAAAAACGTGTATAATTTCTTAATCCCCCTCCCACTCCTCCCTCACACATACATAAACACAGAATATTTATTATATATTCAGAATGACTTAAAGTAGCACAGCTTCAATAAAAAAATGTTTAGCACAATACAACTACTGAGTAAGAAAGTGCAACAAAATAGTTGGCTTTTTACAAAGTTGAAACTAAAGGTTCTACTTAATCCTTAATTAGTTAGAAATTAAAATTGAGTCACATATTTCATTTCTCTACTATAAGCAATGAAGACTGTTCCTGAAATGATCATTATTTACTGTCTTATGTTAATATTAGAAGTCATTTTAGTCACTTTTGGTGCCAAAATACATCTTTAAAATGTAGTTGGTTATAAAATCATCAAAATGATCATAGAGATTCATCTTGGTAGATGATATCTAATTGAAAATAAGGACAAACTAACAAAAATCTATAAGGGTGCAAAAGTATCCTTTAATTTTTGTTTTATTTAGAATGTTGTGGACATTTATATCCATTTATGAATTACGCCTATAGAAAAGTCATGAGATCATATCTCTAGAGTTGAAAAGGATCTTGAAAAAGGTATCTTATGTTTTCTGTTATAGTTGATGAAGCTGAGGTCTAGGAGACAGAAGTGGTTTGCCCAGGGTTACATAGGTAACAAATATCAGTGTTAGGATAGGAACCTTGTACTTTTGGCTCTAGACTTTCTGCTCTTTCCATTGAACTCTGACATTTCCTGAGATGCTGCTGTTTCCTCGGTATAGTGAGGAATATAAAAAGAAAATGAGAGTAGAAATAGTATAAACATTTTAAGGAGGTGATTGTGTTGTTTTTAAAATTGAATGGCAGATTTTAAAAATTATGAACATAAGTTTTCATTTTAAATTTGTTGTGTTGTGTTGTTTTTTCATTTTCCCTCAACTACTCCCATCTTGAACGCTCTTTTTTATTTCTTTAATCTTAGTCTCTCCCCATACATATATATGGTTTCTTGTTTGTATCACTTCTGTTTTGAAATTTAATCTCTCTAGTCTCTTGTCTTTCAGTTTCTTATCTTTTAAACATTCAGTATATATGTGCTTTGCCATGGTGGTGATGTGAACTGATCTGACCATTCTAGAAAGCAATTTGGAACTATGTTCAAAGGGGTATCGTGTTGTGCCTGTGCTTTGATCCAGCAATAACAGTGCTAGATCTGTATTTGAAAGACAACAAAAAAGGGAGGAAAGAACCTTTTATTTTTTCTTAAATTTATTTAATATTTTCTCCCAGTTACATTTAAAACATAAAATAATTTTAAACATTTTGAGATGTTTTAAGATAAGATTCCTTTATCCCCGTGCACAATTAAGAAACCATAGATGAAATTATGCAATACATTTCCATAAAAGTCAAGTTGTGAAAGAAAACATAGATCTCCCACCCTAATGAAAATAAACACCCTCAAAAAAAATTAAGTTAAAAAGAGAGAAGTAGAGAATGCTTCCTTCTTGGTATGGATAGGAATTTTCATTATAAGTATTTCAGAGTAGTTGTGGATGATTGTACTACTGAGAATAAGGAAATGACCTATTTGTACAAAAAATTTTTAGTAGTTCTTTTTGCGGGGAAGGGATTTCTTGGTAGTTTTTTAATTTTTTCAAATATATGAATGAAATTTTTCAAAATTCCCCTTTGCAAAATCTTGTGTTCCAAATTCTTCTCCCTACTCCCTCCCCTAGACAGCAAACAGTTCTGCAATTCTATATAGGTTAAACATGTGCAATTAAAAAAAAACAAACAAACATATTTCTGTATTTGTCATGTTATGCAAGAAAAAATGAAGTGAAAAGGAGGGAAAAAAAAATACATAAGAATGGGGAAGAAGGGAATCCCAAGCAAACAGCAAATAAAGGTTAAAATTCTATGCTTTGATTCACCTTCAGTCTTCAATATTTCTCTCTCTGGATGCCGATGGTTCTTTCCATCACAAGTCTATTGAAATTGCTTTGAATCATCACATTGTTGAAAACAATCAAGTCCATCATAGTTGATCAGTGCGTTATCTTATTGTATCTGAATAATGTTTTCTTGTTTGTGTTCATTTCACTTAGCTAGTATCAGTTCATGGAAATATTTCCAGGCTTTTTCTGAAATCAGCCTAGCATCTCTTTTTGTGGTGGCAAAGAATTGGAAATAAAAGAATGCACTTCAATTGGGATTGGCTAAACAATATGTAGTATATAATTGTGATGGAATATTATTGTGCTATTTATTAGGAATGATAAGCAGAATGATTTCCGAAAAATTAAATGAACTGAAGCATAGTGAAGTGAACAGAATCAGGAAAATGTTATACATAGTAACTGTGTACAACTTAGATATTCTTTACAATATGGTGATCCAAGATCATCCCAAAAGTTTAATGATGAAGCATGATATCTGCCTCCAGCGAAACAACTGATATTGATTAAATATAGACTGAAGCATGCTATTTTTCTCTTTCACTTTTTTCTTCTTGTACAAAATTAGTGTTAGGGAAATGTTTTACATAATTGTAAATACACACATATATTCACTATTTTAAAAATAGGAAAAGATCTTCAGAAATGTTACACACAGACATATATACAAGTTATACATAAATGTGTGTATATGTGTGTGTAGTATGTTGAATGCAGCAGCAGTTAGCTAAATTTGTACTGAAACTGGTTTTGTTTTTGGAAATATTTTGAAAAGAGTATTATAAAGGAAGCATAAGTAAGTAAAAATATTGTTGTATTTTTTGGATATATAATTATTTACTTAAGAAGTATTAAAGTATGTGATTTTTCTGTGTAAGAATATAGGGCATAGGTGTATTACACTTGATGTACTGTTGGGTTCAATTTCCACCTTTATACTTTAACTGCCTTTTGGGTCTTGGACATGTATCACTTAAAGGGCTTTAAACCTCAGTTCTTTCATCTCAAAAAAATGTTAGAATAGATGACCCATCTCTTACCTTCTTTTTATCTCTGTAAAACTATGATATGATCAACCAGGAGATTTAGCTGTCTAAATAACTTGAAGATGATTTCAGAATTATGCTTTCTTTTTCTTTTTTTTTTTTTTTGTTAAGAATAATTTGGAAAATATTGAATTATTTCTAATTCTCTCTCTCTGTTTTCAGGAGGGCACATGAGCGCCCTCCACCCCATCCACATCGGATGCACCCAAACTATGGTCATGGGCATCATATCCATGTGCCTCAGACAATGTCTTCCCATCCCCGACAAGCTCCAGAGAGGTCTGCTTGGTAAGTTGTCTTCTATGAGGATTGTTGTCTCAGTGGTAGACCTGTGATTTCTCCTCAAGTATGTATATCTATGCCCCAAATTATCTTATGAAAATTATTTGGGTATTATTGTCTTCTTCAAGCAAATATAAGCTTATTTCTAGTTAAATTTCTCTTCAGTTCCCTAAGATAACTTTGAGGTTCCTAATCCATATTGATTTTTTTTTCATGTTTTTGGGGAAATCATTCAAAACCTAAAATGAGAGTGAATAAATGGAACTAGACATACCATTTAGGCAAGTTTGCAAAGCCCTAATTTATACTTTATAATTCCTCAAAAGTTGTGTACATTGTACATTTAAGTAATATCAGTCACTGCCCTTGAAGAACTGCATAGCTTTTGGAGTTAATTGTGAGGATCAGATGTGGAAAAGTAGGTAAAGCTCTTTGCATACCTAAATCACCATTTAAATGTTAGGTATTTTGTCTCACAGGACTTTTCCTGTGTTTATCCCCATGAATTGCACACTCTGAATTTGGGCATTTTACCTTTTGAAAATTGCATGTTTTAGAGACGCCCTGTGATTTAGTAGAAAGAGCAGTGTTCTGGCTTTGACCTTTAATGTGTGACAATCAGGAAGGCACTAATTTTGTAATCCTGGTAAGTCATTTAACAATTCTCAAGACACAAGTTTTCCCTTCTCTAAAATGTGAATAATATAGCATGTACCTCACAGAGTTGTTATGATAATCAAATATGACCATTTGTAAAGCATTTTGTAGACTTTAAGGAGCTAAATAAATGCTGCTTTTTTTTCCTGTAAAGTGAGAATTCAATATCTTAAACATTTTTTTAAGTGCTCTTTATTTACAAGGCCTATGATAATAGTTTCACTGTCTATCATAGTATTAGGAAGATCACAAAAATTGTTTTAAATGAGGGTTTTGTTTTTAACAGTTTGATGGGTCCTTGAATATGTAGCCTCTCATAATAATGTTCTGGTATATCTTACTCCAACCCATTTTGTTAAGTGCAAAGACCTATACAATGTGTTTGCCCAGCCTGATTTAAATAGCATAGCAATCAGATTATTTAATGAATGGGTTTTGGATTGCCATTATGTTTTCTATTTCATTGTGTGTGCTACAAGTTGAGTGAGATACAGAATCAGAAAGATGGAAAACATAGTCTTTAATAGAATCAAAGATCTGCTTTTATTTTAGAGTATAGCATACACTAAATGCTTCATTTAAACAAAGTAATACTATCTATGTATATTGTCGCAATAGAATTATATAGCCTTTTAGACCTGGGATGATATAGTTGAGGTATCATTTAACCTCTACTTTATAAGAGAAAAATGAAGGTCCAAAGGAGTTAAATAACTCTGTTCATGTTAAAACAACAGCAACAACAATAAAAAAATAAAACTAAACTAAAAAGTAAAAGTCCATTAAGTTCAAATGTGATGAAATAATTTTGATGTCCCCTTATTGTGTGTGTGTGTGTGTGTGTATTTTTTTTTTTTTTTTTGGGTGAGGCAATTGGGGTTAGCTCACTTTCCCAGGTCACAGAGCCAGGAATGTAAATGTCTAAGGTCAGATTTGAACTCAGGACCTCCTGACTTTAGAGGTAGACCTCTATCTACTGTACCATCTAGCTGCCCTTAGATTATATTTTTTAAAGATAGAATCTGATTTTTTTTCTTTTTGCTTCTTTTACACATATCCTAATATTATTTAAATACTAATACCTAGGAAAACAGTATATCCTAATGGATAAAGTATTTGTAGTCTGGAAAACTTGGCATATATAGAGATTTGGCTTGGGATGTCATCGTTTTAACCTTTTAGTACCACTGGCATCTCTTTGACACTTAAGTTACAAAAGAAATTTTGATCTACATTGGTGGTATTTCAAAAGTAGAAGTTCTCTGAACAGTTGAAATCATAGGTCTAGATTGAAAATAAAATAGAATAGAAATTATAACAGTATTATTTTGAGATAAATTTAATCTTTTGAACTATCAGAATTCTTTGGTAATACTTTGAACTAAATATGTTGATAAGCAAAAAAAATTAGTTTTGGAAAGGTACAAAGAAATGTTCTCTTTGATTGATAATAGAGATGAATGGTACCTAAATGATTTTGCTTTTGACAGGGAATTGGGAATTGAAGCTGGAGTGACTGCAGGGACATATCCTCCAGGTGCACTGCATCCTCACTTGGCTCATTACCATGCACCTCCTCGACTTCATCATTTACAACTAGGAGCTCTTCCATTAATGGTAAGATTATTTGTAATGGTAAGATAATTTGTAAATGTTTTATTATTACAATAATTTTCTTATGAAACAGCTCAATGGTGCAGTGGATAGAGTATCCAGCCCTAAAGTCAGGAGGACATGAATTCAAATTTGGCCTCAGACACTTAACAACACTTCCTAGCTATGTAACCCTAGGCAAGTCACTTAACCCCAATCGCCTCAGGGGGAAAAAAATAATTTTCTTAAAATGTTCTTTTTGATGTTAAGTAATTCCTTGAAATACATGCAATATTGAAGGTTTTTTTTTTGTGTGTCCAGAGGATTTATAAAAGTTGCTTTAATTATTATATAAATGTTGAATAGAAATGTTTAGTAAAAAGTAGTTTATTTGCTACAATTTATTTAATTTTCATCTTATAAAATTTAATGTTTTGGTATTAGATGAAATTATAATTAACATTTTCCTTCATATATGAAATTGTTACTACTTCTGACTCAGTATTAGTAGGCATGAGTTTCAAAATATAAGCTTTTTGATAGCAAGAGATTGTATTTTCACCTTTGTTATTACAGTACTTACTGCGTAGCTTTTTTTTTGAGCATATATATTTCATATTAGTTTTAAATTAATCAAATGTTCATTTGATTTGGGGTGATAATGAAACTTTTATTCATTTTCTCATGCTAGAATCTATCTTTTCCGTTTAAAAAATTTTTTTTTAGTTTCTACTTATTACTTTATTGAGTTAATATTAGATTTTAAATGGTCATCTGCTCCTGTTGGTCCTCAGGTACCAAAAATATTTGGGATTTTTCATGTAATTGTCACCCCTGCCATACTGGGCTTGGTCACCATCTAGCAAGTGAATTATGAAGCAAGAAGTCTGCAGTTCACAGCTGGGGTCTTATATGCAGAATTTTGATATGGTTCTACTAAATTGATTATTGCCAATTGGAATAAAATAAGAATCCAAATAAATCGTCACTCACATTCCCCGGCTTCTATTCATAGAAAGGTGCTAGTCTTTCTAAATGCATGAACAGCAGTCCTCCATGAGCACCACAAAACCAGAAAAGGACACTCTCTTTACTGAAGTACAAAGGTGACATTAGAGAAGAGGAAACAGGGCACAATTCATTATGACATACTAATTATGTTCCACTTGATTAAACATTAACTCATAGTACAATGAATCTCAGGTTATTCTTTTGCTAATCATGAAGGAAAGGTACCTCCTAATAAAACGTGCCTTACAAGATATGAAAATTGAGGGACCACATAGCATTTAATCAACCACAGTAATGCAACACATTGCCTCCATATGAGTTCTGAAAATCTTGAGTTGATGAAAAACTAGCAAAAGTTTCTTTAGCTGTCCTTATCTTGAAGTTTCTTGGGATTTTATTTGGGCAAGGTCATAAGATCTTAGCAGTTGTTGACAACATGTAAAATTATAAAGAACTGAAGTTTGAGAAACTAGTACAACATCCAGCCAGAATGGGGAAATTTACAAGTTTGCTTATAGTGAAGAATGAATTTCATATGAGATTAGTTGGCTACAACTTATAAAAATTATAAAGTTATATCCATTAATAAATATTTACTGAAGTTATACCTTTAAACCAACTTAATAATAATAGACTTTAGATTCTAAGGTTTTATTTTGCCTTGAGTGTTAATAAGCAATATGGATTTCAGTTACTATGAAGACCTACAGTGACTAGATTTTTGAGATCTTTTAGTGTCAACTTTCATGTACTTGATGCATATGTGAGATTCCAGAATGTGATTATTCTTAATTTATAAATGAAATATCCTTCATATACTTATTGCTATAATAATGATTTAGCCCAAGCTGCAATTGATGTAATTGTACTATGTGAGATAAAATTTTATGGGATAGTACTATAATTGTTTTGCTTTCAGATATAATTGTCTTAGTTGTCCTGAAACCAATAAGTGCAATATGCTGTCCGGTGGGGGTGGGGGGTGGGGTGGGGGGTGGAAGGAGGTGGCCTGAGAACTACAACAGATGGAAGTGTTTTCCTGGAGAAACTTAAGGAAATTACCTTACATAGGTGAAGGTCAGATTCTCTTGACTCAATTATCCTATGGTCCTTTTTCCTTCCTGAAGAAGAAATTTTCCCACCTGTTTAATTCTGAGACTGGTTATACTACCTTGTGAATAATGTGGAACTTTGCTGTGTGACTAACTGGAATCAAACAGAGCTAAATGTGTCACATCAATCTCTTCCCTTGAAGGGACAGTCTTGCTATTGTCATAACCAGGTTTGTCCTTTATCCTTTCATAGCAAATTTGTAAATATAATCAGGAATAAATAGATCGGAAGAAAGAGAGAGATGTAGATGTATCCTCAGAAAAGTCAGATAAGATGACGATATAAAGAGTTTAGATTTAAAAGAATAGTAAACTTTGAGAAAATAATAGGATTAGAATGCTAGAAGTCTAAGATACATTATATTGACTTCCAATTGTTTCTCACAGGAATTGTAGGTTTGAGTATATTTTAGTAATAAATTCCCAAAATTAGATTAAAGTTTTCACACATAAAATTTCATTAATAATGATAAAGAATTTTCAATCATATTTCTTATTTTAAAGTATCTTGGTGATAATATAAGAGATAAGAGGGCTCATTTTCTAAGGTAGATCCTCTTCCTCAATCCTGTGGATTCTTTTGTCCATATCAAGTATGGAATTTGGATAAAAATAGAAAGACTAGTGATATGTAAAAAATTGGAATTCTTTGACTTTTCAGATAAATTATAGGGTTCCTTATTTATCTTTTTATAGGTCTGTTTCCAACAAGGTTAGAGCCATATGGATGTGTTAGTTTTCACCACATGAATTTGTTACTAGAAAAACTATGTTTGGAAGGTTGTACTAAATTTTGTATTGAGTCTTGTTACTGGCAAATATAGCTGAGTTACCTAGGAATTTCTGCATGTGACTTGGAACCAAAGAAGCAGTTCTTCTAGGAGGAGCTCTCTTGAGAATTTTCCTGAGAAGGGCCTGTTCCAGAATATCCAAGTGAAATGTTTCCAGGGACCAGATGAATATATGGGACATCTGAGACTCAATATAAAATGTGCTGATTAAATGAACATTGGGTGTGGGTTACTGGATTATAAGGAGACTTGATGTTATTTAATGATGATGATTGTTATTGGATTCATGTTTTGTTTTGTTTTTATGGTGTTTGTTTATTGTGTTTTCTCCATGACCATGATAGTATAAACCCTCCTCTCCATTTAGTATACTCTAAGCTTATGTAAGTGGTTTAATATGTAACCTGATTTAGTCTACCAGTAGATCCTATTTAACAAGGTTCATCTCCTTAAGGGATATGACATTGAAAAAAACATGGAATTAGGATTTTGTAATACTCATAACTATAGTACACTTGTTTCCTGTTGCAACTTTGTCCTCTAGTTTATAGCCACTAATGCTTATTGAAATTGATTTGGCCTGAGCAATGATGCAGGTGAAGATAGAGGAACAATATAGGTAGACTCATCTTTCTGAATTTATATCTGGGCTCTGGCCTCAAGACACTTATTAACTGTGTAATTCTGGACAAGGCAGTTAATCCCATTGCCTCCTTTGCTTATTTGTAAAATGAGCTGAAGAAGGAACTAGCAAATCACTGCAGTATCTTTTCCAAGAAAATCCCAAAAGGGGTCACAAAGAGTTAGACATGACTGAAAAATAACAGTAGTGTTGTAAAACACACACACACACACACACACACACACACACACACACACACACACACACGCACAGTAAGTTCCCTTCCCCCCAAAAAAATAAATTGTGAGTTCCTTTTTAAAAAAAAAGAAAAAAAGTGGTATTGTATCATGATTTTAATTAGCCCCAAAGGAGAAGTTATGCAAAGTCAGGCCACTGGGCAAAATATAATCAGACCTTGCACAGACTTTGAGTAGTGTGTTTGGCCAAACTACAGTACAGGACAAGGTCCCCTTGAGGACTGCTCATATTGTCTGAGTATAAATTTCATCTTCAAATGATGCTGTAATGAGGACGAGCTGAGATGACACTTCATTAAAATTCATTCTTCATTAAAATCATCCAATCAAGATTGTCTTAATCTTATATGTAAATATATGTATTATCTATACAAACAGGCTGAAGCTTGGATTTGGCAACCAGCCTTATTTCAAACTGCTTGATATCTTGGGGCACCAATATACAATTTTTTTTCCATCATGAAAAGTAAGCCAAAGAAATGTTCTGAATAGTTTTAATTTTTGTCTCTATTTAAATAGGTTCCAGACATGGCAGGCTATCCTCACATCCGTTATATTTCATCAGGATTGGATGGAACATCTTTTAGAGGCCCTTTCAGGGGCAATTTTGAGGTTTGTAATAAAATAAAGTGTGGTTGTTGGCCAAAATGTATTTTAATAAAGGGCAAAATATATAACTTGCTAGTTTTAGCATCTGTTTGAGGTATAGTACAGCATTTCAATGCAAAAGGAAATAATGCATGCAAACTATCCTAATTTTCAAGATAATTTTTAGCATTTGTTGTATATGAATTTGTAGTTGCTATATATTATATATATTTTGGGGAGGAAAGAAAACTAATAATTCACATAATTTGAGAGACGGGAACATAGAGACATCCAGTACCTTCATTCTAGTGGTGAAAAAACTTAAGACCTACGATTGTACAGTTTAAAATAGGGCAGGGGAAAGACAAGAGCTACAGTATGGGTTTCCTTATTTTAAATCTTTCCATCTCAACATGTTTCTCTTGTTAAAAGAGGAGTAAAGTATTCAGCAGAAACTGAATAAGCTACTTGTACAATAAAGTAGTCCATTGTTTCCCAAACTTTTCAAATATAAAGACGGCATCTGTATTAATTAATGCTGATATTTACTGAATACAAGTCAAGAGAAATTGGTTTCATTTATGTTAAACTAAGTTAAACAGCATATTGATAATTTTTGCTTCACCTGTGGATTTGTAAACCATTGTAATATCTCTGTAATCCTCATATTTTAATGAACAAAACCACATAAATATCAACAAAATAATCTAGTTTGTTTCCCAGAGTTCAAATCCAGAAACAATTGTTTCAGATTTAAAATTCTTAGTCATTTAATCTTCAGGGGGAAAAGATATTAGGATTTTCTTAAATTTTTGGTTTTTTGTCATATATGAAAATCCTAATTTCATGCTTTTTAATTGTAATAAAACATATCCAACCTTTTCTGTGTGCCAATTTTTTGTATATTGTAACATTAGAGAAATTGGAATATGACTAAATAAAATCATTGCTGGTATTTTTTTCCCCTTCTGAAATCACTTTCTTTGTGATTCATGGGGATGTCAGTTTGGATTTTGATATTTTCACTTTGTTTTTAGGAACTGATTCATTTGGAAGAGCGATTAGGAAATGTCAATCGTGGAGCTTCCCAAGGAACAATTGAAAGATGTACATATCCACATAAGTATAAAAAGGTAAGAATTTCTTTTAATTGCCTTGGTGGGGAATTTGAAAGTCTCTTAAGTTAACTTTGCTATCTTTTTCATAGCTTGAACTGCCATCTGGTTGTTGCTTAAGTGTAATTAAAATTAGAATTAGTTTCAAGTTAATTGCTTTCATGAGATAAATTTTGGTCGTTTGGTCAAATGATAATAGCATTTGGTCAAGAATTACTTAGAGTCATACTAATTTGAAACTTTGAAAATCTTGTTTGTAAATTATAAGACCTCAACCTATATGGATTTTGCAAGTACCACTTCTAAGCAACATGTATAGGTGTAATGAAGACAGCAGTACCTTTGGTATTTTTAAAGATTAGGAATTAAGCAATTCTCAAATTCTCTGCAATTACATGGAAATCATTTAATTTCTTATACCTTAGTCCCAGGACTTGTTTAATTTTTTTGTTTTTTTTGAGCATGGAGTTGATGGGACTAGATAAATTAAACATGGTCATCAGGCCCCCACAAGAACCTCCTAAAGATGAATCTTGCTATAAAAGAATAACAAAGTAGACATAAGACCATAGTTGCCCTATTTTTTTTTAATTTTGAATTTTAAGGGCTTTAATAAGAAATCATTTAATATTTTTGGCACCTTCTACAACTTAGAACTATTTCTTCTCATTCCCATCATCCATTGATGTTGGCAACATCAATAAATATGCACAGTATTTTAAAATAAGCATTAGTTTTCAAAATGGACAAGGTCTGATTTAACATTTTTTTCCATTATTTTGTGACTCTTTAAAATTATAGAGTTATATATTTATTTTACGTTATTTGTATCTTTTAAATTTATATACTACCTTTAAGGTAAAGGCCTTCTTTATTCATAACACCAAATCAGTGATAATATTTTTAACCTGTTAAATCCTGAAGCCAAAAAAAGTGTACCAACCCCTTAGGACTTATTTACTGTTTTAAATTACACCTGTTTATTAGTCAACAATAGCTGTTTGTTTTTTAAAAATCTTGTTTGATACTGTTCAATGTCATTGTTTTGTTGATGTTGTGATGTTGATTTAAAAAAAAAAAAACAAATTTTACTCAGTTGTTCAATACTGTCATCTCTACTAATAAGGTAACAACTGATTGGTTCTCACAGAGGAAACTGCACTGCAAACAAGATGGGGAAGAGGGAACTGAGGAAGACACAGAGGAAAAATGTACCATTTGTTTGTCTATTTTAGAGGAAGGTGAAGATGTGAGGTAATTAAATATTAATCATATTATTTTAATTGCCAGCATTAAGAGTTAGAAACCAAATATTAAGCCTGATTTACTTTTTTTTTTAAACCCATTTTTCCAACCTGGCTTTTTGGTTGGGTGTGATAGCAGAGGGAGTGAAGAGTATATAATTCTATAGATAATAGGATTAATGTGTTGTACTAGTTGTTGGTCCCAAGTTCTGCCTTCAGATCTGCTGTTCATGCATTGGCTTTTGACCTTGGGTGAATCATTGCCACTTGTCTGCATCTTTATTTGCTCATGTATTAGAGCCTTCTTGGATCCTTCCACTCCCATGACTTTTTTCCTATTTCTCTGTGAATATTTGCAAACATTCCTTGGATACTTAAGAGCTTTGTGACTGTGGCGCAGGTCTCTGCACCTCTCAGAGCCCAAGTGTTTTTTTTTTTAATCTGTAAGAAAACAGGAATTCTAGAATCTCTTTGACATTCTTCACAAAATTGTGAATGACACATTGTGTTTTCAAAATTTAGAGGAACAGTTGTCATACTATGAACTGGTTATGGTTACCACATCTGATTGCTGGACTTTTGACAAGTAAAAATAGTAAGTTGTTCTCTGCCAAGTAAGTTTTTATTTTAGTTGACTCAGAGAATCTGGATTACAATATTCTTCCCTCTCCTGTGGAGTCCATATTGTTTTATCTTTCAAAGTTCCAGAACAACAAAATTTGTTTTATACCTTGGTAGTTTTATAGATTTAAGAAACTGAGAAACAGAGATAGGACAGCCCAATGCTGAACAGGCTTAAGATTGATTCCATACAAAACTTTCTTGTAATTAGTTGAACTCACTTTTACAAATAGAATATAGTCCATTATGTTGAAGTAAATTAGTAAATAAAATTCATAGTCTCTTGATTTCCCAATGCAATGTAATATGATGTTTTCAGGAACTTAGATAGCAAAAGTGTAATCCTTCAGAATTTGAGCTGAAGATAGCTTACAGTAATGAACTCACTTGTCATTTGGGAAAGCTTTCAGATAAATTAGGATTAAAAGAATAGTTTTTTGTTACCAATAATGAAGTCCTCTTCAGGGCTTCACTTTGGAGTGATATTTTTGTTGGTTTTTGGAGGCTTTGCCATCTATTGCAAGCCTACAAATAGGGTTAAAATTTGAAAAGGTCTAGACCTGGCAATGAACTCTATATCATCTTTTGACCATCCTTATATTTGAAGAGATTCATCTCATATGACCACTATGTGATTTTTCTCCCCTTCCCTACCCTCCCCCCACTTTTGTCACAGTAATTCAAAGAAGGTTAAGAGCAGTGATGTGTGATGATGGCAGGACCCCACTAAAGTCCATTTTGTTGTGTTAACTCATAGGAAAGCTGCTTTAATTAAAAAAAACTAAAGGTATAGAAATAAATGGCATCCTTTTTTTGTGTTTCATAAAAATAGAAGTCTGAGTGAAGAATTAAAATTGGCTTAATTATTAATTAACTCAATGTCAGTGCTTTTACCTACTGGGAATGTACCTTTATTTCTTAATATAATAGATTAATGCTTATCCATTTTTCCTAGTATTGTGAAAATACTCTTTGAGCTCCTATAACTTGTTAACTAAAAACCAGGTTTGGTTCACCAAAATGAATGCTTTTTATTTAAAATGTTGGTGGAAACTGCTATAAAAGATATAGAAATTATACTATCATAATAAATTTTGGATTTTTATGCAATTGGAAAGAGCATTCTTATATCCATAGAAATTAATCCTTGTAATTTTTATTATATTGTCTTTATCCTTTTTGTCTTTATGAAAACATAAGTTCCTAACGGTCTTGAAACAACATATATGGTCTGTAGAGAGGCCATTTGTATTCATCATTACATAAATGTTTTTATTTTTAAATTTTAGGCGCCTTCCGTGTATGCACCTTTTCCACCAAGTGTGTGTTGACCAGTGGCTAATAACTAATAAGAAGTGCCCCATTTGCAGAGTGGACATTGAAGCTCAGCTGCCAAGTGAAAGTTGACACCATTTTCCCAGAACTCTTGCCTTCCTTCCCATTCCTATCCTTTCTGGTACTGCAGTCAACCAAAGATGGCATGACTTACCTGCGCAGATTTGGAAGCATTGAACTTAAAAGAGTGCTGGCTCTGCTACATGGTACAACTAATGCTAGACCTACAAGTTTGTGTATACAGTTGATTTAATGTATTTATAAAAGCTTTTTTTTTTTTAGATTTTACATTTCCCTTTTTATTTTACTGTATTTTTGCATGGTTCCTTGTATTGATTGCATTTCTTTGCACATATTATGGGCTTTGTGACCCTAAACTTGCAGGCAAGATTAGCTGCTTTAGGAAGTAGAATTGTGTGGTCTTTTTGTTTTTAAATAGTACCAAGCTTTGAGAATTATGATTTCATCCATTACTAACCTTGAATTTGTTAATTTAATCAATCATGTATTTTAGTTTACTGTATAGAGATGAACTAGAAAATGATAATATTGTGTATTAAGACATTCCTTAAGTAGGACAAAGTGGCTGCTGTATATTTACAATATGAGTTCTGAGTTAAAAACCATCCTTAATACTGGGAACAGAATACAAATTATATTCAGTCAGATGCAGGTGGCATACTCATCACCAGAGTGATCGATTTGAACCTTTTTGGTGTATCCTTTTAAATTTCCTTTCAGCACAATGCAGATAGAGATGAATATCGATGTTATATACTTACACTGCTGTTCTGATTGTATTTATCTTTTTTCTTACATTGTCTAGAAATTTGATCCCTGATTTAATTTTCCCTGCTGTAAAACAGCTCTAATGAACACTAAATATTAATTTCCATTAGCTGGGTTGTATATACTTGCAGATTTAAAGAATTTTTAGGGAAACTGAAAAAAGACATGTAGAATTTTGTTCTTCAGTCTTCAGCTAAAGCACGTCTAGTTAAGATATCTGCTTACATTGGTTTTGTAAACACATTCAATCAAGATTTAGAATTGCAATTGTTGGCAGGTATCCATGCATTCATAGAACTTCTAAAGGTCCCAGGATCATTTTCAAGGGATTTTTATTAGTTTAAAGTTAATAAAGTTAGCTAAATCTACATGTCTCTTGTTTTATTTCTCACTAAACTTGAAAAACTATAAATCTGCAGATACTGTGAGGCACAAATTATGCTGTTACCTAGTGTTGCTCTGGTTATAGAATTCCACTGTATACATTGCCAACAGTCAATCACTGGTTTAAAAATATTAATTTCTATAGTTAAGAATTGCTGAATAATATAGTATATAGAGTTAAGTTAATGTACTAACATTTCTCCTTTGGAGGAAGTTTTAATCCACTTCAGGATGCAAATTCCTTATCAAAATACTTTCATATTACAGAATAGCATAGTTTATTTGTTTAAATGTGCTCAGTAATGCCCCAAGTTGCAAATGCATCCAGACAGTGTTACTGTCATAATGTGGAAGACATGTTCCTATGGATCATATGTGAAGATGTCAATAAGCTTGCATTAAGCCACCTGCTTTGTAAGTGGATTGATTAATAAATACCTTCAATTTCCATTGTCCTTGTTTTTTCATAATGTATGTAAAAACAACATCAGAAATCATGGGATAAAGAATGTGTTAAAAATTATGTTATAACTTCATGTTTGAATCTGCCCAATTTGGTGTTTCATCTTTATTAAATTAAGGTTACTTATCTTTTTTTATCCTCTTTTTGGGGTGGGTGGGAATTGGGGTGGGAGAACAGTAGCAGTTTTTACAGTTAAGATATGGTGTGGATAAGGAGGCCAGATTAAAATCAGGAAGACTTGGTTCAAGGCCTATCTTTAATGCCTATCAGCTGTTTGACTATGGTCAAGTTCCCTAGGCAAGTCTCCTAACATAAAAAGAGCTACTGAGTGCTGAAGACCTGCATTGGTGGAAGGATTTACCACAACAGGTGTTCCCCAAGCCAGTGAAATCATAGCTTTTGCATATTCCACCTCTGTCAGTTCCACAAAATTCAGCCAAATGCTTTTTTAAATCTGTAGCACGTTATAAATATTTTTTTCACTTTGATGCCTGGAATCTAGGGAGGGAAAACTGAAAACTGATTGTTAGTTACTTTTTAAATTTAATTGTTCTGTGGAGACAAGTCACATGGCAATATACATATTTTCAGAGATAAAATTTGAGTTTTAAGTTACAGTTACATACAAAGTACAAGATGGAGGCAAACTTCTATCTTAACAGAATAAAGGACAAGTGGCCTTTCTGTATATATTATTTCTGTGATAGTATAAAAGATGTGGGAAAATATTCTCTGGTTACTAGAAAACCTGGGTTCCCAGTAAAGGGCTAAAGTGTTTATAATATTAAATCAGAATTAGGAACACTTTGACTTGATAATGGCTACTGTTGATTTTTTTATTATTATTTAGACAGAACATTGTTATTTATCATAAAATAATTTTTATAAGGAATTATCTTTCATTATTGTTAATGTTGGAGCTCATTAAAATGCTGCCCTTCAAGGAAAACTGTCCACTGGGAAAATATTGCAAGACTTCCTTTACTTTGTTGTGCTTTATTTATTTTGATGCTTTTCATTTCCTTGCATCCAATAATTTCAAAATGAAATTTGTCGTAAGAATGGCCATCTGTCATTTTAATGGGAAAACAAATATGTATATATCAGTAACGCTGTTTTCTTATATGACCTGACATTTTTCCTTCACTTGAATTTTTTTCATTTTAATTGCTTGCAGACTTCCCCAACTGAACATGTTGTTAATGATAAGAATAATTATATTATTAAAATTAATGGTTTATGAAATTTGAACACTAAACAACATTAAAATATTCCACTTATTTTTAGCATTTTATTATCAGTTTTTTTCTTTGTGTATGGGAGAAGTTTGTTTCTCAGGAGAGATATTCCCAAAAAAATATACCTGCAAAGTTTTGGAATACAATTTGTCCTGTATCTTTTTTCCTACCCTGCCAGGTCTTTTTCATTATAATAACCAAAAAAAAAATGCTTGTACTTTAAGAAATAAATATTAAAACTTACATTAAAGTTTAACTGGATGGGGTAAGATAGCCACTTTTGCCATTCTAAATGGATTCTTACATTATATATGTACATAAATCTGTCTTTGTGTATGTATACATATATGTGTGTGTTTCGAAAAATTTAAATATAGGACAGATATTGCTCAAATACACTGATAATTGAGATCATGATGTTCTACAAAAAGCTAGTGGAAGTGGTATGGGTTGGAAGACTCAAGTCATCCTCCTGTTTCTGACACAAACTGCAATTTGTTTGGTTAAGTTTAATCTTTCCCAACACTGTTTTAGATTGAAAGGGTCAAGTTAGTTGATCTATAATGGCCCCTTCATGCTCAAATTTCATAAAACATAGTTTTTTTTAAAATTGTATTCTTCGACCTTTACATCACATCATTTCTAAATGAATATTCTTTTCTCTCCATCCCACTTATTCAGTGGATATGTTCATTAAGTATAAGATACTATGCTAAATGCTTAGGATAAAATAAGGAAAGACAAAAATTTGGTCTTTGCCTTCAAATAGCTCATTCTAATGATGGAGACACAATGCCCCAAAACATTTTACAGTAAAGAAAAAATAAGCGAAAGTCAATATTAAGTATTTAATAATGTTCAAGTAATTTTTTACTAAAGTGGAGAGAGGCTTTCTGAGGAAGGTGGGATTTGCCTGATTCTTGAAGACATAAGGCAGTGGTTGAATGGGGAGAGTATTTCAAATTACACAGAATGGAAGTTGTAGGGTTGCACTTGGTAAAAGTAATGAAGCTATGTAGATAGCTGGATAGTAGAATCCATGAAATAAGAATGGAGAAGTAGTAAGGAGCCAGGTAGCAAAAGCTTTAAATATTTAAGCACCACATAGATGATTTTATTTTTGATCATGGAAGTAATAGTCACTGGAGTTTATTGGGTACAGGGGATGAAATATGAACAGATCTGTACTTTATCAAAATGACTTTTGGCTATTGAGTAGAGAATAGATTGAAGTAGGGCAAAGAGACTAATCAGAAAGCAATTGAAATAGACTTGATTTGAAGCAATTAGGCTTCATGGAGAAGCATGGAGAGGGAGCTGTATAGTGGAGAGGAGATATAAATTAGCTTAAGGAGCAGAAAAATGACAATGGGAGGATTGTAGTGATTTTGTCCCAGCCATCCTTAATTGATGGACCTACTAAGTGTATTAGAAATCCCACACTCAACCTCTCTAATTTTTTCTCATTTGTTATACTCCTGTACTCATTTAGAATTCGGTTAAGTCTGGTGATAGAACCCTGACTTCCTTCTTTTCTCAACTGCCTAGCTAAGTGTTCTATTTAGTGGTTATGAGGATCAGAACTTCACTTTGTCCTGTCTAACTCACCCTTTGTACCGGGGTTTTAGTAACTATAAATGCAGCAACCAAAGCTCTCTTGACTATATAATTCTAGCCTGGGTTTCCATTCTTTTTCTAGCAGACTTGGTTTTCATGGCCATTCATCTTCACTTTGTCTAATACCTCTCCACCCCTAGCTCTGTAGAATCCCACAAAGCTTAGTAGCTAACCTTTCCCATTAATTCCACCACCATCCAATTCTTTTGAATATGCTTTTTCTTTATGGGACTAACTCCTATATTTGTACATCTCATATCTTTATACAAATGGAAGACCTTTATAGAATTAGATGCTGAACCACAGTCCCATTACCTTTTACTTCTCCCAATGAGGAAAAACGTCAAATTTTACTCTTAAAAATAAGGTCAGAAAGGTATGGTGTATTACAGAAACTCACTATATCATCTATAGGAGAACTCTTTCCCAAGACTTATTTTCTTGGACAATGAAAGTTGCTTTAAAAGGACTCATTCTTACCAAGAAATAGGTTATATAGCCTCGTAGCAATTAATTTCTATTTTCAACAAGCATTTGCTTACTAGCGGGGAGAAGAGTAGGTGGAGAGTAGATTTCTAGATACGGTTTGGTTCTGACCTGGTAGTAGGAGTTCCCAGATAAGGAAATAACTGGGTCCTCCTCTCTTTACCTTTTTTTTTTTTTTAAAATATCTTAAATATTGTTTTTTTTTTACATTTTGAATCCCAAATTCCCTTTCACCCCTGCATCCTCTGAGAAGGCAAGCAATATGATACCAATCGTACATATGAAATCATGTGAAATAGTTCATATAATATATGAAAAAGTCATATTGCAAAAAAAGGGAGGGAGAAGCAAAAATTCCCTCTACCAACACAAATCAGCACCTTCTCTACAACTTAAAGAGTCACCTCTAGTCCTGAGAGGTTGTGATTTGCCCAGTCACAGCAGGTATCTGAGAGACAAAAAACTCTAGCACTTGTTCTGGAGCCAGTTCTCTATCCACCAGAGGGCATGAAAAGAAGGAATAATTCTTGCCTTCAGAGAGCACTTACATTCTTTTGAGAGAAAACAACATAAACTCAGAAAGGTATGATTTTGTAATTTAAAGATGTAATCTGTTGAACAAATTTCTCATCTATGGTGACTTCTTATCTATGAATCACCTGAGATTGATTCAAGATTTTTGTTTAGTTTTTTACCTCTGACCACAATTTATCTCAATGTCATTCTTCCCTATTTATAAATTGCCACTACCCTTTATTTGGCACACTCACTGGTCTTTAATTGCTAATCTCTCCTCCACTTGACCCAGGATGCCTGTCCCATTTTACACTCCTTCATCTGCCTGATTTAATCTGCAAGAATTTGGTAAGCAGGCATCCTTTTTTTCTCTTGAGCAATTCAATTCAAATAAATGCCTTCACAAATCCTGTTTCCACTCTCAACAGACAATAAAAAGAGATGTCTTAGTCTAGGGTTTCAAATCCAAAAATTTGTTTGAATTCTTTGCTTCTCTATGTGATCTTTGGCAAATCATCATCTCAGTTTCCTCATCTGTAAAATGAGAGGGTTTGATTAGATGATGATATCTAAGGGCTCTTCTAGCCTGAAACCTTAAGATCCTAAAAAGTAAAGCTCCCCCTCTGGACCAAGCTCTAGTTTCTATAAATAACACTATTGATTTTCTTGAGTTGAGAAAAGCAAACCTGGAGTCATTACTGAAGGGATCTTAGAAATAAGGGCTCTTTTCTGCACTACCATTTTCTCCTCCATACCCCACTACAGACAAAGATGACTCTCTGCTGTACCAGAGGAAATCAGAGGGAAAGTGCTGACAAATCAGGCACCAAAGAATGAAGAAATATTCAAATTCACCAGAAGAGAATCTTTGAAAGGAAAATGTCTCCACTGCCACCCAGAAATCTCCTTTCTGTTTCTCCGAAACCTCTCTCTGGGAAACGATCCTTTGGGAATATTCTTGACATAGAATTAACTGAAAGATCTAGAATAAAAGTTTCTATGCCATATCATCACAATGAATACTCAAGACAACCATGAGGTCAATGTTTAACAATCCTCCTCTCCCATCCCAGAGTTAATACATCTACATTTTAGCTATAAAGTTCTTATGAACTTATTTTTTAAAAAAGCCTAGTAAAAAGCAATCAAAAACTTTGCTTTTAACTCCTTTCTGAATTAAACTGTACTTTAAAAATCCTAATTCCTTTTCTTTTTTGTTTTAAACTCATTTGCTTTTCAAACTGCTCTCTGGTCTTCCATAAGACATTATCCAAACATCTATGACTCAAGGGCATGACCCAAATCAATTTTCCTCCCAATATATACTTTTATGGCAAACATAGTAAAAATTGAAATTTATAAATATTAAATATCTTTTAGTATTGCTCAAATTGGAAGTAGGTTTTTAGTCTTCCATATTCATATCCACTTAAATTAATCTCTATCCTAAAATCTCCAGATCTCTTTCAGATGAACTTCCTATTCCTGCCCCCACCCCCACTCTGGTCTTTTATATTAGAAAGATATTTTATTTTTAACTTAAATATAAGGGTAGATCTACATTAAATTTCATCTTTTTTGATTTCAGAAAAACCTGGAAAGACTTACATGAAATGATGGATAGTGAAGTGAACAGAACCAGAAGAAAAAATGCTGTACATAGTAACAGCAATATTGGTCCTTGAAGAATTGTGAATGACTTAGCTATTCTCAGCAATACAATGATCCAAGACAATCCCAAAGGCCTAGTGATGAAGCAGACTATCCACCTCCAGAGAAAGATTGAATATAAACTGAAGCAGCAGGCTATTTTGTCTTTTATTTGAGTCTTGTACAAAATGATTAATAATGGAATTTTTTTACATAATTGAACAATTATTGAGTAAGTATGTCTGCTTACTGTCTCAGAAAAGGGGGAGGGGAAAGAAGGGACGAAGGGATAAAATTTGAAACTCAAAACTTTAAATAAAAATACTTTTTAAAATTGGGGGAAAATAAACATTCTTGTTTTAAATTTCATCATCTTTGATTCAATCCAAAGTCGTGATCTACCATGATGTTGTAGACATTTATCTGACATGTAAGCTTTCCCTCCCCATTTTCTCAGACCTCAGTTTCTAGGTATCTGAAGTAGCAATGGATCAGCTCTGAAGGGAACTCAAAAGTCAGCCCTTCATCTCTTGGTATGGTAAGGCAGTAAATAACTTGCTCTAAATGGGTATCTGACCCATCACAGATCTGAATCTTTGCACAGACTAAAGGCAGTAACCAGATATGTGTGTGTGGCTCACATGTTAATGCCCACACAATGGAATAACTTGGATAAAGAACTGTACTCGTTGGTATCTTTTTCGGGTGCTTCATTTCCTACTATTTTGAAATGAATCTCCAAGGAGAGTTGAAGAGTGAATCCAGCCCTTTCCCCTAGGATCTACTCATCACATTGGTCTTCAAAAGTAGTATAAGGACCCCCAGTTTTCATAGAATTGGAAATTGAGTGGATGCCCATCAGTTGGGGAATGGTTGAACAAGTTGTGGTATATGAATGTAATGCATACTATTGTGCTATAAGAAATGATAGGTAGATTTCAGAAAAACCTGGGAAAAAAATGAACTGATACTGAGTGAAGTGAGCAGAACCAGAACACTGAACACAATTAAGAGCAAATTGTGCTATGATCAACTATATAAACTTAGCTCTTCTCAGCAATACAGTGATCCAAACCAGTTCCAAAAGACTTGTGATGGAAAATGTCATCCACATCAAAAAGAAAAAAGAAAATGCCATCCACAACCAGAAGAAAAAACTATAGAGTCTGAGTATGGATCAAAGCATGCCATTTTTATTTTTTGTATTTTTTGGTTATAGGTTTTTCCCTTTTGTGCTGAGTAATCTTTCACAACATGACCAATGTAGAAATATGTTTTAATATGACTAAATGTAGTATATAGTTTTTATCAGGTTGCTTGCCATCTTAGGGAGGGGGAGAGAAGGAAGGGAGAAAAATTTGGAACTCAAAAATCATACAATAATGAATGCTGAAGTCCTTTTTGTAGTGGTAAACTGAAAACCAAGTGGCTGCCTATCAGTTGGAGAATGATTGAATAAGTTATGGTATATGAATGTTATAGAATATTACTATTCTATTGATCGTTCTCTCTCGGAGCAGGTTTCTTGGGGAAGTTTTCTGGAGACAGCCTTAGTTTAAGTTCAAATCAATAATCACCCCAAATGCAGCCAGGGATTAAAGTAGTCTTTTATTGTTTCTTTCAAAATAGCCTGGTTAGTTTTCTTAGAAGCCTATCTCTCTGCTTGGTTCCAAGAGCTCTTGCAGCTTGTCTTTTTGCTCTTCCAGTTTCTGCCTCTAGCTCAACTACGATTCCTGGCAATCTTTTGAACTGACTGACTGAAGCTCTTTTTATGCTCTTTTAGAGGTGTAAACTCAAAAATTGACTCCTCCTCTGAGAGTGGGATAATGGGAGGTGTGAATTTGGATATCTCATACTGAACCCTGAAATCTCCCAAACGTGAACCAATGTGTGAGCTAATGTGTGAACTCTCAAAGGTGTTAACTTAAGCGTTGTTTCTATCAATTCCATTGAGTTATCACCTTGTTTCAAGTTCTGGCTCATAACATTCTATAAGAAATGATCAGCATAAACTTAAATGAATTGATGCTAAGTGAAATGAGTAGAACCAGGAAAACATGGTATACAGCAATAGCAAGATTATATGATCAATTCTGATAGACATGGCTCTTTTCAATAATGAGGTGATCAGGCCAGTTCCAATGGTCTTGTGATGGAGAGAGCCATCTGCACTCAGAAGATTGTGGGGATTGAGTGTGAGTCATAACATAGTATTTTCACTTTTTTTTTTAATAGTTTGCATTTTATTTTTTTAACCTGATTTTTCTTGTACAGCATGATAATTGTGGAAATATGTATAGAAGAACTGCACATGTTTAACATATTTGATTACTTGCCATCTGGGGAGGGAGTGGAGGAAGGAAAGGAAAAAAAATTTGCAATGTAAGGTTTTGCAAAGGTGAATGTTGAAAATAAACAGCTTTAATAAGAAAGAATGCTGAAAACTATCTTTTACATGGAATTGGAAAAAAATACTTAAGGGCAAAAAAAAAGAAAATTCTGTTGTGCCATACAGTACTCTTTTGAGCACAGCCATTCCAGAATTGATAGGCACTCATTTTGCTTTCAGTTCTTTGCTGCCTCAACAACTTTTTTCCCTATAAATATGTTACAGGTATGAGAATTTTTACTTTGGCATCATTAGAGTATATACCTTGTAGTATTGCTGGATCAAAGTGACTTTTTTAGTAGAATTCCAAATAATTTTCCAATAGTTATTTTTAGATCATTCAAATCACCATCATCTTGCAAAAATGGAAATCTAGCTGTCTATAGAACAGATTGCATTTGTAAACTCTAAAAATCTATCATTTTTGTTTTTTATAAGTAGGAAAATATTTCTTTCTCATGAGAAAGGGTACACAGTCTCTGACACACAAAGTGTGGTTTTAGAGACATGCACAAAGGCAAAGGGCATTGCCTTTTTTATTCCCCAACTCCCTGGCTCCTTTACTCATTGCCTGGGGTTTTTAAAGCACAATTTATTTTTTTTTAAATGAGGTTCTTAAGTCTGAGGCTATGAAATGATAAACAAAGTAGGATGTTTTCCACCCAATCCAGTCTCTGTCCCAAGAAGCTTCCATTATAGATGGGGAAGATAACAGTGGAAAGCTAGGGGCAAAGAATAAAAAAAAAAAAAAAAAAAACATCATTTTTAAAGAAGCCCCAGTGAAGGGAAAAGTACCAGCAAAATAAAGGAAAATCTATCTCCTTTTATCTGCTTCTACAATTCCTATTCACATATAGCTTAATGTGTTGATATCCTGGTCTCTCCCACTCCTATTTTTAGGCCTCAGGTCTGATCTTCACATGTCCCATTCAGAAATTGTGGTGTTCTCTTCTGTATAATATAAAATGGTTGTTGGAGCAGGTTTCTTGGGGAGGTTTTCTGGAAGCAGCTTTAGTTTCAGTTCCAAGTAATAATCACCTCAAATACAAGCCAGCTGATAAAATCCACTTAGTTTTAATCTCTCTTTGGTTCTAAGAGCTCCCTCTGAATGTCTCCAAATCCAAAGGTTTGTCCTTTAGCCTCCAGCCAGCACAAAGGTGGAAAATGGAATGAATCTGACTCCACCTCTGAGAGTGCTCTCCTCTCAATCTTTTCAACTGAACTAAACCAACCTGAAGCTCTAAGAGCTTCTTTATATATGCTCTCCCAAAGTTTGACTCTTCCTCTGAGGGAGGGATTAAGGAAGGTATGAATTCACAAAGTTACAAAGTTAACTTTGTGAATCTCCCATACTTGTGAACTCCAATGAGTACTTAAATACATTAGTTAGAGAATTTGCAATCCATGCTAAATTAGGCAACTGACTTATCACTTTGTAAGGATTTGCTCTAATGTGTGAACCAATAAGCACTATATATTCCATTGAGTTAACACTAGGATTCTAACATCTCCCTTGAGTTTTCACCTTGTTTTAGGTTCTGGCTCATAACAAGAATCTATTCACAACTAAATGGAGCTTAGGAGAATGAAACTGATATAAACTGTGCCCCTGATCTTTTCAGGGAGGGGGAGAGAAGGGTTGGAAAGGCCCTAATGTAAACTGTGTACCCTTTAATTTTGGAGGGGCAAGGGTGCTCCTAAGTCTCAAACCCTCCTGGCCTCTGAGAGGGGCCTCACCTCCTAGATAGTAATCTATTCAACTGGAGATTTTTGCCAGGACATGATCACCATTCTATTGAAAGGTCCCCCAGCTCTGGGCCAAAACAAATCAAAGGCCTGTCAATCCTTTTCTGCTAATTCCTAATCAGAAATACCAGCTGAGTTGCTTCTCAGAGTAAACCCATCTTTGGAAAAGTCCTAATAGGAGTTTGCCCACCAAGAAAGATGTTTTCTTAGCGAAATAAACCCATTCTTGCCACAAACCTCGAGCCTGTATTCATTGGGGTTTGCGAATTCTTTTGCAAAGCCTGTGGACCTGCCAGGGGATCCCATTGCGGTTAGGGGATGTCTCAACCCTCATTTCTCACACCTCAACAAAACTAATCTTGTTCCAGCCCTCTTTCCTCTACCAATTCCATAATGATTTTCCCTTACTAGATTTCTACAAAGTTTCATTATCCCACTAGTAACTCCTCAAGAGATTTTGCCTCTTTCTAATCTTATTCTCCAAAGGAAATGTCTTTCCTTTCTTACCTTCAATGAGCTCCTGACAAGATGATTCTCTAGCTTAAGAGGAAGGGAAATTGTCACATGAAGAACAGGAAATGGAAGTTCAGGGTTGTAATTTTAAAAATTATTTCAATTCAAAATTTATCAACATTCTGTTTTATATGCAAGACAATTTGGTAGGCAGATACCTACTCTATTGTCTAGTTTCTAGCCTTTCCATGACTGAAGTCATTTTCCACGAGGTCCTAAATAACTTACTAATTGCCAAACCCAATGCCATTTTCACAGTCCTCATCCTCCTTGTTCTTTCTAAAACATTTGAGCCATCTAATCACTCACTCCTTGATACTATCTCCTCTTTTGGCATACACATCTGTAATCTCTTAGTTCTATTGATACCTTTATCATTCTTCTCCTCTGATATTGATGAGGTGCTAGTGGTAGTGAAGAGGTTGAGAATTGGGGTAGGGAATCCGCTCTGGTCGGTGCAGGTCCAGTGCGAAAGAATTCGCAAACCTGAAAAGTCAAGAGTGGCAGAAAAGGGAAGTTTATTGTTCACTAAGAAGGAACTCTCTTAGTGGGCAAAACTCCTAGTGAGGAAATGGCAAAGGTGTGTTAACAGATTCCTGGTTATATGGGCAAATGTTGGCCTGGAGCTGGGAACTGTCTGAGCTAATCAATAAAGGACCATCAGACAGAGATCTCCAATTGAATAAAATCACTTAATTGGGAGTTCAAAGGCTTCCCCTTCTTTTTCTCCTTCCCCTTCACTCCCCCCCACAAATTCCTTGAAAGGAATCCTGGCCACCCACAAAGGAGCTCCCTTTCCATGGAGGGTGATTTGACCAAGATCTCTGATTGAATAAAGCCACTTAACTTGGGAAGGTATGCTTTCCCAGAGGAAAAGCCTGAGACCCCCAATCTCCTTCTTTTACAGATTAAAGGGGGGGGGGGACAGTTTCAGATCCATATCATGTAAACATCTAATATAGCATTTTCAGCCCTCTTGTCTGATTACATGTTTTTCAAATTTTGATTCTCAAATCTTTTTCAAGCTGCCAACTGTCTATGCCCACTTTAATACCTCACAAGCCCCTCACACTCAGCATTTCTAAAATGAACTTATGATCTATATTCTTTCCTCATGAAAATGAATGAATAAATGTTCTCTCTCCTAAGTTTGTTTTTCAACTGATGACACTACCTGATGGGGGAACCCTGAAACTGTCCTCCTTGAAAATGTCCTGACTGGGGAATAGAAACTCTCCTTGAACTCTGCCCTACTCTGGTACAGCCCTGCCTCAGGGAATCAAGATAAAGTGGTTTCATTCTGTTACCTTGGTGGGACTAGCTGAACCCTCTATTGAGTCCAGGATCACTCCTACTTAGCTTGAACTTAAGTGGTCTCATTTAGCTGGAGATCGAGATTGAGCTGAAAATTGGCTTAGGACCACTCATTCAATCAGAAATCTAGGCTGGAGGCAGTAACAGCATTGAGCATCTCCTTTGGTTGAAACTTCAGTTTCAGATTTCCTTAGAAACACATGCAATTTTAGACTCATTTCTTTGCAGAGGCCCAAAAGCAGGACTATTCCAGGCTAAGGATTCTCTCTCAACTTGGCATAGCTGCCTGCCAGGACCCTGCCTGCTGAGAAGACACCCTTTTCTCAATGTTAACACCCTCTCTCTGCCAGAATTTCTCTGCTAGACCTTTACTTCTCTGTCAGGACCTTGACACTGAGGAAGTCAGCCTCCTAACAAAAGCTGACTTCTCAGTGCCAATAAATTTCTTTTTGCCAATCTTTTTTTCAGGTTCGTGAATTCTTTCACGCTGGAGCTTCGCTGACCAGGAATTCCCACCACTCTGCACTGCCACTAACCTCATCAAACCCTTCTAGTTGCTTTTGCTTCCCAGGCCAGAAGTTTTTGTTTTGTTTTTTAATATTTTGATTTCTCCTCAATCACTTTTTTTTAGTTTTGATCTTTAAATTCTATTCCCTCTTTATTATCCTTCCTTGAAATAGTAAGCAATCTAATGTTAGATATGTGCAGTCATGCAAAACATTTCCATATTAGTAATTTTGTACAATAAGAAAGAAAGAAAACAGTCTGTATTCAGATATTAGTTCTTTCTTTGGAGGTCAATAGCATTTTTCATTATGAGCTTCTATAATATTGTCTAGATTATTGTTTTGCTGAGAATAGCTTGATATTGCTTTTACTGTGTACAAGTTCTCCTGGTTCTGCTCACTTCACTTTGTATCAGTTCATGTTAAGTCTTTTCAGGTTTTTCTGAAATCATCTGTCATTTCTTATAGTACAACATTATTCCTTTAATACTGAAACTTGTAAAGCCATTCCTCAACTTTTGGGCACCCCATCAATTTCCAATTCTTACTTATCGTAAAAAGAGCTCCTATATAGTTATACAAATAAGAATTTTTACTTTTGTGTGATCTCTTTGGGATACAAATCTAGCAGTCCAGACTAGGAGTTTATAATCTCCTTTTTTCTTATATCCTATACCAGTATAGTTCAGTACCTCAACAGATCCAAGCTCTTATTAATGTAGATAATGTCTATTTGGGGTTTTTACCTTCTTTGTACCAACAATGCTTATTGACTGGTGATATTCCCTCTAATGTTGTGGATCATAATTTATTCATCCCTTTTCTTAGTAATTTTCAATGACACCTTCCATAATTGTCTTTCTCTGTTTAATTAAAAAAAAACAAAACTTTTTTTGGTGACAGACCATTTTCCCCCATGCTTACAAGATATACTTATGATATTCCCCTTTATATTAAAGAAATATACCTATTTTAATTTTATCTTTGTATTTGGTGTGAGATCTCAGTCTATGTCTAGTTTGTGCCAGACCGCTTTCCAGTTTTTCTAGCAATTTTTGTCAAAAAGTAAGTTTATACCCTCAAAAATTAGAATTTGGGGTTTATAAAACATTGGATTACTATAGTCACTTAATTCAGTATATCACATATGCTATTTCTTAGCCAGTGCCAACTTATTTTCATAATTACTACTTTGTAATATAGTTTGGATTCTGGTATTTCTAGGCAGCTTTTCTTGACTTTTTTTTTTTCATTGATTCTTTTGATATTTTGACCTCTTGCTTTTCCAAATGAATTTTATTATTTTTTCCTAGGTTTACAAATTAACTTTGGTAGTTTGATGGGTATGGCACTGAATAAACGAGTACTCTGAAATATTTTATACTCCTTTAAGCCTTTCCTCTCCCTCTCCTATAGGCAAAGTCTTGTATTTCTCCCATTCATTTCCCTGCTGTGCATAGACTTTTTGTTTAAGCCTTCCATAAGGAGGAAGTACCTTTCCTTCTTTAAAACTCTTATAACATTTTAGTATTTCATTCTACTACTTATTTGAACTGTTTTTGTACAATATATATCATACTAACACTGTCAGTGTAAGATTCTTGGAGATGGGGATGAAGGGAAGTGAGGCTTTTCCCTTTATTTTATTTTTTTGCTTTTTGCTGAGGCAATTGGGGTTAAGTGACTTGCCCAGAGTCACACAGCTAGGAAGTGTTAGAAGTGTCCGAGGTCATATTTGAACCCAGGTCCTCCTGACTAGTACTTTAACCTTCACCTTCTAGCTGCTCCTCTCCTTTATTTTTGAAAGGTTTTTAATCTAAGCTGAGTTGCTTATTTTAAGAGCATAATGAATCAGCTTGTTCCCTTATTTATTGTCCTATTGCTCTTATCTACTTTGCCTGGAAACAAGAAATAGTTTTTATCTTACACAAGGTAATTATTAGGCATCGGGAAAATGTTTAATGTAGGTAAAAATCACGAATATTATCCCCAATATGACCAGAAAATAGGTTGAAAGATGAAATGACTTTCCAATCTTATGGTCACACAGCTTTTAATCCCGCTCCCTTCCTCTCCCCGCCAACAAAGTGGCTGTGGCACAAAAATAATTCCCTTTACAAGAAGGAAATCTAGGGCCAGGGGTTTTTAGAGAATACGGACCTGCTTGGAGCTGAGAATCGGGGTATATTTTATTACCTAACGGCCAAGCTATCGGTTTCCTCAAAATAATGTTAAGCTTCTTGAGGACAGTTTTTTCGTTTATTGGGTTTCTTACGATTATCTTCGGCGTAGCTCTAACGAGCACCTGCTACAGACACTCAATAAATGCTAAATGTTAACTGAAGCTGCATTGAATTTTTTTCCCCGCTCTGCCTCTCCAACGCTGCCTCATCTCACCCTCCTCCGCCTCTCACGTTAGCGCCTTCATTGCTGGGAAGAGGAATCTTCCAGCAGTACCTCTCTCGATCTAGATGTTTTTAAGGAGTAAAGGAGTCCCTAATGCATATTTCCATTTTTAGATTTTCGCACGCCTGTAGGGAAAGAACGGAAGTGGGTAGACACATGCTTAGGTGTTAGAGAGGTACGGGTAGGCTGCTCACGAGCTTTCCTTCCACCCTTCTTCCCAAGCGAGGCTATTGAAAAAAGTGCCGCAAAACATCAACCTCACCTGCTTCTCCCTCACTGGGACAAAGAAATAGGCAAATAATTTAGGAAGGAAGACCTAAAACTCAGTATACTAATTTCCGGCTCAGGTCACAGAGGAAGGAATTGAAACTCTTAGAATGCTTCACAGTTCTAACTTCCGCCCAAATCTGGTAGAAACATCGCGAGATGTCATCAGGTCTTGGATTTATACGAATGGATGGAAAACTTGTCAGTTTTTCATTTCCGTCTTTCGGTTCGGATCCATTTTGTTTCGATTTCCACTCGGCCACTTTTTAATTTAAAAATGTATTATTTTTACTTTAAAAAATCTCCACACACATGAAGGAAAACAATCTCCAATTGCTATGACAGCCCAACAGGTTCCTAGAAAGAGCCAATCAACGTGTAGCGGGGTAGATGCGTCTCATCAGCCTGCCCAATCAGAAGTGCGCATCGCCAGGCGGAAGGGCCAATGAGAGCGCTAGTGGTGCGGTTTTTGAATTCCGGCCGTAGGACTGAGGGCCGGCGGCGGCGTGATCCTGGGACCACGTTCTATTTTGGTTGGGGGGGGGCGTCGTATAGCTTCTCTAAGTCTAACCTAGACCCTGCGGCTCCTGCTCTGGCCTACCCCTGGCACCATGGCGCTGTTCCGACGCCCCGCGGTGAGTTAGTGGCGTGGTGGCTATTCCCTCGCTCCTATCATTTTGTCACTTGCGGAGACGCCCCCCAGGCAGTCGCTCTCCCTCTTTCATTCCTTCCCTTCCTGCGGGCGAGGGGTTGCTGATGTAGGGCCGTCCTCCCATTATCTGTCCCAAAGTCCAGGCTCGAATCCCTGTTCTTCCCTTTCAGAGCTCTAGGACTTTCTGCTCTTAAGTCTTGGGGACACTGCTCTCCAGGTCTTCCTCTCATCGAAGGTCGGTCACTCTCTCTGGCTGCGTCAGCAGCCTAGGCTCACGGTCTCGGTGTCTTCATCTCCTCCCTTCCACTCAATTCTCGTGTGCAGCCCCTGCCGGCCTCTGACACTGACACTCTTCCCGAAAGGCCGCCCCCCTCCTCTCCCGCTCTCGTCTAGGCCAGGAGGATTTCAATAGCCTAGTGGGAGGTATCCCTGCTCTAGTCTCTCCCCACGCCAGGCTACCTTTAATTCAGTTGCCAAAGGGCCAAAAGGACAAGCCCCTGCTCAGGAAACCCTAGTGTCTCCTTGTTGCCCTAACCGGCTTTCTTCAAGATTCATAATCTCACTTTATCTGCTGGAGGTTTTTCCTGCCCTCTCCCTTTTTTTTCTCTGGGGGTGTACTTCTGATTTTGTTTTCCATTTACGTAGTATATAACAGTTTTGTTTTTGCTTATAGTCACCCTCATTGAGTGCTGGGCCCCATCAAAAAGAGCTAAGTTCAAATTTAGCCTCTAACACTTAATTAGCTGTGTAATCCTGTGTGCAAATCACTTACCTTCTCTCTTCTTCACTTGTAACATCTAACAAGGTTATAGTGAGGGTCAAATAAGATAATATTTATAAAACATAGTAAAGCTTAATGTAGTGCTTGGCATAAGTTAAATGCTTGGCTCTTAGTAAATGCTGCTTCTCTTTCCTCTGTATTTGAAGTAAATCTGTAGATGAGGAAGGGCTCAGTCAGGATGCTTCTTGAGCTCAGGAACTGTGTTTTTGCCATTCTTTTATACACTCAGGTCTTAATACAGTGCCAAACCCTGAATAGATAAATAAATACTTGTTGGCTGGTGAGTGAACAACTGATTCTTTAGGAAAATCACTTTGGCAGCTATACAGAAAGATACAGCGGAGTGGAGTAGTGAGACCTGTGATGACCGCGTTTAGCACCCAGAGTATATTACAATCAGCCGGACAGAATAAGGGAAAATGCTTGATCTTTATTCTTTGCGGAGGTGAAGGGGAATGGCAACATGAATCCGGCCAGCAGTGCCTCTGGCTCTCACACTCCACTCACCAAATCCTCTAAAACACAGCAAACTTGCTTGGAGAGTGGGCGGGGCCATTCTTTCTCCAAACATATATTAATAGAGTATTGTTCAATTGCTAATTAGTCTCAAGTGCTTGTGACCTCAATGCATCAGCTTCAGCCCATTACAGAGACCAATTAAGAGGCTATTGGAGTATTTCACTAAAGAGGTGGTGAGGGTCTGAATTAAGGTGGTAGTTGTATTAAGTAGAAATAAAAGGACAAATATGAAAGATGTTGGGGGGAGACATGATAAATTTTTGCAGTTGATTAGCTGTGTAAGAGTGAGAGTGAAAAATCAAAGATAATTCTGAATTTGCCAACCTGAGAAACTGAAAGGATTTTGGTACCTTTGATTGTAACAGGGAAATTTGAAAGAGGGATAGGTTCTGAGGGGAAATGTGCTAGAAGATATGTAGCTTTTTTTTTTTTTTTTAAATAACTTTTTATTGATAGAACTCATGCCAGGGTAATTTTTTACAGCATTATCCCTTGCATTCACTTCTGTTCCGATTTTTCCCCTCCCTCCTTCTACCCCCTCCCCCAAATGGCAAGCAGTCCTTTACATGTTGAATAGGTTACAGTACATCCTAGATACAATATATGTGTGCAGAACTGAACAGTTTTCTTGTTGCACAGGGAGAATTAGATTCAGAAGGTATAAATAATCTGGGAAAAAAAACAAAAATGCAAGCAGTTTATATTCATTTCCCAGTGTTTTTTCTTTGGGTGTAGCTGCTTCTGCCCATCTTTGATCAATTGAAACTGAGTTAGGTCTCTTTATCGAAGAGATCCACTTCCATCAGAATACATGCTCATACAGTATCATTGTTGAGGTATGTAATGATCTCCTGGTTCTGCTCATTTCACTTAGCATCAGTTCATCTAAGTCTCGCCAGGAGGACATGTAGTTTGAAATGCCCAGCATGTAGTTGATGATGTGGGATTGGATGTTCTAAAAAAGATAGTCTAGATAGATGTGGAGACAACAAATATAATTTGGAAGATTGTGAGGCATCCTGAGTGAATAGCCTAAGGTATGTAAAGCTGTTGTATGACCTGGACACCAGCCAGTCACCAATTAACTGCTTTGATCTTTAAGTTATGAGCTCTAAAGGTGAAGGGTTCAACTTTCCCAGTGTTTGGGGCAGGGATTCAGGAAAATCCAAATCTAGTTGTAGGAGGCAAAGAACAATTTTGCAGTGTAAAGAAATCTAAGGAGAGAATAAATATTGGAGAGAAAGAGAAGATGACAATGAAGGCAATCTGCTGGAAGTGGGGGAGGAGAGGAGATAGCAAGCATTTAGTGTGTGCCAGCAGTTGTACACTAGGAATGTAAAGAAAGGTTGTAAACGCCTATGTCCTTAAGGAGCTCACATTCGAATGAAACATATAATATGTTAATAACTAGATACATATAAGATGAATCTAGAGTAGGCCTGCAGGAGGTAGGATTTGAACTGAATCTTGAGAGAATCAGTAAAAGGCAAAACTTTCTAGGCATGAGACAAGGTTCAAAGGCCCCAGAAATAAAAGATGGATGACCCTACAAATAGGCCAGTTGGCTTTAATAAAGTGTATGGAAGAGGGTAATATGTGAAAAGACTATAAAAGTAGGATGGTGATATAGTATGAAGAGCTTTAAATGTCAAACAAAGGAATTTATATTTGATTGGAGTGCAAGGGACAGGGGAAATGACATTGTCAACTTAAGTTTTAGGAAAAAAAAAATCACCTTAGCAACCCAGTAGGGAAAGTAATTGCAATTATCCAGGCAAGAGATCATGAAAGCCTTAGATAGAATGGTGGTTTTTTAGTTGAGAGAAGGGAATATATGCACCAGATGTTGTGAAAGTAGAAATGACAAGATTGAAAATAGATGAGATATTTGGGGTGAGTGAAGACTCAAGCATGATTTTGAAGATGGGAATCTGCTTGACTGAAAGGGTGTGGTGCCCTAAAAAATAATGTAGAAGTTTGGAAGAAGGGAGAGTTTAAGGTAATGAGTTCAGTTTTGGATATCTTGAGTTTTATTTATCTGTGGAATGTACAATTCAAGATTTCCCAAAGTAGCTTCTGCTTGTCTAGAACTCAGGAAATAATTTAGAGCTAAATATATTGATCTGAATATCATTTGCATAAAGATGAAAATTGAACCCATAGAATCTGGTGAGATCACCAAGTTTACACAAAAAAAAAAACCTCCTGGACAGATCCTTCAGGGATAATATGATTAGTGGATTTAATGTAAAAGAAAAATCAGCAAAAGACACTACTAAGAAGAGGCATGCCTTAGAAAGGAGACGAATTTAAAGGGGGTAATATCCAGAAAAAGGTAATAGAAGGTGTCAGAATTCTAGAGATCAAGACCAATAAGAACGATTAAGAAGAGGTCTTTAGATTTGGCAATTAAAAGAACTTTGAAAACTTTGGAAAGAATAGTTAAGAGATCATTGGTAACTTTAAAGAGGATATTTTCCTTTGAGTGATAAGGTCACTCAAAACAAAAACAAAAACTTCTGATAAGGTCAGAAGTTAGGTTTTTGTTTTTTTGTTTTTTTAATAAGGGAAGGTGAGGCATGGCGATGTTTGTAGATAGCAGCCAGTATTTATAGGAAGAGCTGAAAGACAGTGGATTCTTGTATGGGCAATCTTCTAAAACACATAGGAGGGGCTGCATTTGGGGTTTGTCTTGATAGAAAGCCCACCTTTTCATTTGAGACAATGAGAATGAAGGAGATAGTAAAAGAAAACATTTAAAGGAAATGAGAAGAGAGGTTTTTTTGATGGACTTAAGCTTTTTGGTAAAGTATGAGAAGAGATCCTTGGGTGAGAGTTCACTCAACAGCAGGTATGCCATTGGGGCTTGAGAGAGCTCTTCAGGGGAGCATCATCTGTGTTGGGAGGGATAGAGAATAAATGAGGAAAGGAATATATTAACAGTTTTAAATGTAGTCCAGGACCTCTTTCTAACCTGAAAATAGCCAGAGACAAAACAGAGCAGGTTAGAGATCAATGTGTCAGGAGTGAAGTAGTGGTTTAATTAATTAATTTCAGACTTTTGAAGTTCTCCTGAGAAGGAGAGCTTCACATACTTGGAATAAAGGCATAATTTGGATACATAAATCACAAGTGGGAAAGGGAAGAAAGGTACACTACAAAAAATCATTTCCAGGGCTTGAATAGTTTCCCACAGTTGAACAAGCCCACGAATTCAAAACAGTACAGGTGTGTTCTCAAAGTGATTTTTTTTTTTTTAAAGTCTTGGGTGTTTTTACTTGCTGGGGTACGGGACTAAATTCTGTGGTGTCAACAGGTTCTGCAGTCTTTGATTCATTTCACTTATTGTACACAAACACAGATGTGTAGTGCTTGTGAGAACATTGGCAAGAATTGATCAATAATTCTAAGCTGCATTTGCTGTGCAATGAAAAATCTAAATTATTAGTATATTCTTTGTACATATATCGATGAATATGAAAATCACAATTCTCTTTGCAAGTAGGATTGCTTTGTTGCTTTGAGTGCTCTAATTGATATCAGAGTGTGTAAATTTGTAGTGAATCCAATCAAGCAAGGTTTTGTGAATTTGATGTGACTTTTTTTCTTCATTAAAGCTTTTTATTTTTCAAAACATATGCATGATTTTTGATTTTCTTCCCGAGTTATTTTTACCTTCTGAATCCAATTCTCCCTGTGCAGTGGGAGAACTGTTCGGTTCTGCAAATATGTATTGTATCTAGGATATACTGCAACATATTTAACATATATAGGACTGCTTGCCATCTTGGGGGGGGGGGGAGGGAGGGGAAAAAACGAAACATAAGTGATTGCAAGGGATAATGTCGTGTAAAAATTATCCTGGCATGGATTCTGTCAATACAAAGTTATTACTAAATAAAATAAAATTAAAAAAAAAAACAAAAAAAAAAAAACATATGCATGGACAATTTTTCAACTTTTAACCCTTGCAAAACTTGTGTTCCAATTTTTCCTCTCCTTTTCCCACTCCCTCCCCTAGAAGGCAAGTAGTTCAATATATGTTAAACATAGAAGAAATTTATGTTAAATCCAATATATGCATAAATATTTATACTATTATCTTGCTGCACAAGAAAAATTGAGTCAAACCAGAAAAAAAAAAAAGAGAAACAAAATAAAATGTAAGCAAACAACAACAAAAGAGTGAAAATGCTATGTTGTGATCACACTCAGTTCCCACAGTCCTCTTTCTGGGTGTAGATGGCTTTTTTCATCACATTGTTGAAGAGAGCCACATCCATCAGAATTGATCATCATATAGTACTGATGTTGAAGTATATAATAATTTCCTGGTCCTGTTCATTTCACTCAGCATCAGTTCATGTAAGTCTCTCCAGGCCTCTCTGAAATCATCCTGCTGGTCGTTTCTTACAGAACAATAATATTCCATAACATTCATATACCACAATTTATTCAGCCATTCTCCAGTTGATGGGCATCCACTCAGTTTCCAGTTTCTTGCCACTACAAAGAGGGCTGCCACAAACATTTTTGCACATGTGGGTCCCTTTCCCTCCTCTAAGATCTCTTTGGGATATAAGCTCAGAAGAAACACTGCTGGATCAAAGGGTATGCACAGTTTGATAGCACTTTGGGTACAGTTCCAAACTGTTCTCCAGAAGGGCTGGCTCCGTTCACAGACTTTTGATGAAATAAATCTGATGGAAGTAAGTAGATGGTGAGAGAACTCTAGGGTGGGAGTTTGGCAAGATTTGATTGGTAATAGGTTGAAGGTATTCAAGAGGGGTTGTATGGAGTTGAATTGGTTTTCAAGATGTTTAGAAGAAGAGACTGTATTTAGCCAGAGTAATGCTAATGACCCAAAAAAGTATACTATGAGATGGAGGGCTCGAGGTCACAATGAGAATCAATAAGTTTAGATAAGACATGAAGACAGTTCAAATAATAGAAGATTATGGTGAGAAAAAGGAATTTTGGGATCCTTTTTTAAAAATCTTTTTTTTTTCTTTTTTTTGAGGCAATTAGGGTTAAGTGACTTACCCAGGATTACATATCTATGAAATGTTAAGTGTCTCTTTTTGTAATGGCAAGGAATTGGAAATTGTGTAGATGCCCATCATTTGGGGAATGGTTAAATAAGTTATCTGGATGTAATAGATTATTATTGTTTTTATAAGAAAGGATGAACAGATTGATTTCAGAAAAGCCTAGAAGACTTACATGAACTAATGCTGAGTGAAGTGAACAGAATCAATAGAACATTGTATACAGTAACAAAATTATATGAGGCTCAACTGTGATGGATTGGGCTCTTCTTAGCAATGCAGGAAATCAAGACAATTCTAATAGATTTGGGATGGAAAATGTCATTCGCATCTAGAGAGAGAACTATGGAGACTGAATATGGATTGAAGCATAATATTTTTACCTTTTTGTCTGTTTTCTTCTTTATTGGGTGTTTTCCCCTTTTGGTCTGATTTTTTTCTTGAAAAACTTGATAAATATGGACATAGGTTTAAAAGAATCGCATATTTTAAATCTATTTCAGATTTACTGTCTTCACAGGATAATTGTACATTATTTCAAAGTCCAATTCTTCTTATGCAGCAAAATAACTATGGATATGTATACATAGATTGTATTTAACATATACTTTAACATATTTAACATGTATTGGTCTACCTGTCATCTGGGGGAGGGGATGGGGGAAAAAAAGGGGAAAAATTGGAACAAAAGGTTTTACAATTGTCAATGCTGAAAAATTACCCATGCATATATCTTGTAAATAAAAAGTTATATAAAAAAAAAAAGAAATGAGGCCTTTATCAGAGAAAGTTGCTGTAAAAGTTTTTCTTGTAATTATAACTGACTTCTATACTGTTTTCCTTATTTATTCTATTCTATCTCTCCTTTTACCCCATCCTCAAAAGTGTTTTGCTTCTGATTCCTGCCTCCCCTAAATTACTCTCCTTTCTATGGCCACCCCCATCCTCATCTTCTCTTATCCCCTTCTACTTTCCTGTAAGATTTCTGTATCCAACTGACTATGTAATTTGAGTCAATTCTGATGAGAATATGGCTCGAGACTCCCCAATATACACCCTCCAACAAACTTCACATTTCCTCTACTGTAAAAGCTCTTTTGTCTCTCTTTTATGTGAAATAATTTATCAAATTTTTCCTATCCCTTTCCCATTCTCCCAGTGCATTCCGCTTTCTTATTCCTTAATTTCTTTCGATGTCATTCCGTCATATTAAACTCACAATTGGACTTTCTTTGTATACTTCTAATGATAAAGAAGTTCTTAGGCGTTACAAGCATCATTTTTTCATGTAGGAATATAAATAGTCTAACCTCATTGAATCTTTTATGATTTCTCCTTCCTGTTTACCTTTTTATGCTTCTCTTGAATCTTGTATTTAAAAGTCAAATTTTTATTCATATATATGTGAATAATAATAATTTATTATTATAGGAATAATATAGGAATGTAGGAATAATAAATAATTTATTATTTTCATTCCTATCCATATCCTTCCCCTCCTCCCACTCCCCAAGGTTGTAATCCTAGTTCCCTTGTCCTCTAGAATATCATATTCTAAACCCTCCAGTTCTCTAATGTAGAATTTGCTAAATCTTGTGTTATCTATCCTGACTTTGGCTCCAAAATATTTAAATTGTTACTTTCTGGCTGCTTGCAATATTTTCTTTTTTATTTTGGAGCTCAAATATTCCTGGGAGTTTTCATTGTGGAATCTCTCTTAAGAGGTTATCACTGGATTCTTTCAATTTCTATTTTAACCTCTGGTTCTAGAATACTTGGGCAGTTGTCCTTGATGATTTCTTGAAAGGTAATGTCTGGATTCTTTTTTTGATCCTGACTTTCAGATAGTCATAATTTTAAAATTGTCTCTACTAGATCTATTTTCCAGGTTAGCTTTATTTCCAGTGAGATATTTCACATTATCTTCTATTTTTTTTCATTCTTTTGATTTTGTTTGATTATTTCTTGATGTCTCATGGAGTTATTAGCTTCCACTTTCCCAATTCTAATTTTTAGGGAATTATTTTTTTCAGTGAGTTTTGTATCTCTTTCCCATTTGGCCAGTTTTGCTTTTTAAAAAGTTCTTTTCTTCAGTGAATTTTTGTATATCTTTTCCTATGTGGCCAATTCTTCATTTTAAAGAATTCTCTTCAGTGAATTTTGTGCTTTTACCATTTAGTTAATTCTGTTGTTTTTTTAAAAAGGTTATTTTTTTTTATTTTTTTGTGCTTCCTTTACCAAGCTTCATGATTTTCTTGTATCTCACTCATTTCTTTCTCCAACTTTTCCTCATCTCTCTTTTTTGATTTTTAAAATCCTATTTGAATGCTTCTAGTAATTCTTTTTGGATCTGAGACCAATTCACATTTTTCTTTGAAGCTTTGCATATACTTGTTTTAACTTTGTTGTCTTCTTCTGAGTTTGTGTTTTGATCTTCTCTGTTTCCATTGTAATTTTCTTGGGTCATCTTCTTTTTCTTATTGCAGCTTATTTCTTGATTTTTAATTTGATATTAAGTTGGGCTTTGCTTTTGAGGTGGAGTAAGCACTGTCCCAAGCTTCAGAGTTTTTATGTAGCTGTTTTCAGAGCTAGTTTTGTAGGTTTGTAAATTTTCAGTTCTTCAAGGTAGTTTGATCTAAGGAGAGGTGTTACTGTTCTTCTGGTCTGTGAGTGACTACAAGCACTCTTTTTCACCCTAAAACTGACCAGGGTTCCTCTCTACTTCTCCCACAAGCTCTGGTATGTTAGGGCTTCTCCTTACCCTGGAACTACAAGTTGGAACTATATATGGACAATGCAACAGAGCCTTGTACTCCATTCCAGCAAAGGTTTGCCTATAATCTTCTTCTGACCAGTTTTCCAATTCCTTACCATTTGTTTACTGAGACTTGTGGAAGCTGCCAGTGGGCCCCAGTGCTTGCTGCTTGCTTACACCTATTATGATTGCTATTGGTTACCTGATGCAGGGGCTCAGTGCTACGCTGCTGGCTTTTGCCAGGTTTCAAAGCCAAGATACTGGCTTGCTTGGCACAGCGTGCTTGACTGAGTTCCACTCTCACACCAATGTGACATACCTTTTCTGCCAACCTTCTAAGTATACTTGAAAATTGCTTCATCCCAAACCTTTTGTGGACTTCTCTGCCATTCAAAAATTCACTAAAGTTGTTTGGAGAGGAATTGGGAGAGCTCAGGCAAAGCCCTGCTTTTCTCTGTCATTTGGTTCCACCCTCCATCAATATCTATATTGAAATCCCCTCTAGTTTGTATCTAGTTTCACAACAGGATTGTATCTAGTATCACATGCAAAGTTCCATCTTCTTATACTCCTTGTTCTGTGTAAAGAAGAAAAATTGGTACATTTTTTCATAACATTGTTAATAGCAAAAATTCCTGAATACTGATTAGCTTGATTCTCCTCAGTCTTGAAATATATCTTGGTTATTTTATCAAAATCTATTCTCAAAAAAGCTTTTTGAGCCCTCATGGGACCATCATCACACCTGTTTTTATGAAATAATAACTGATGATAGGGATATTGTAACAATAATTTTAAAGTAAATCTTTATCATTATGAAGTTTTTGTTTTCTTTTCCTCTAAACAAGTTGGTCTAGAACCAATTCAGTTCATGGTTACGAGGTTATATTTTTATTGAATATAGGAAAATTTAATCCTCATATCTTTTGATATCTAAAATAGAAATTCAGACATTAAATTCAGTTCTAAATATTACTCTTCTGTAAGAAAGCTGTAAAAGTGCTGTAACTTTAAATGGTCCACTTAAGTCAAACATTTCTGGTGCCTGGAAAGACTTGATAAGAAGCAGAATTAAGTGTAATAAAGTAATACCTGCTTTTAAATAATGGAACAGAATGGCTTTCTAATATTGTTTCTAAATGGGTTTCTGGAAAGGAAGACTTTAAATTAATAACATTTATATCCCAAGGATTTGTAACAAATGTCTTAAGTTCTATATTACATAATCATTTTTCTATGAAACTTTCAAATCCTCTTACATATGAGACCCTATTGAATCTTCAAAATATCCCTGCAATGTAAGAAACTTAACATGGAAAAGTATAGTAAGGAAAAAGTTCATTTCTTATTTTCTACTGAAAAATAATTTTTACTGGTCTTTTATTTTTATATTACGTTCTTATCTGAATATCTTCTACCTTTCTCCTACCTTGAATGCCATCTCTTACTAAACATAGATTAAAAAAAGAAGAAAAAGGAATCATTTAGCAAAATAATCAACATATCAGCTGATCTATATTTCACCCTTCCTTCCAAAAAAGTGAGGGGAATATCTTATTATTTTTAAGAACATTATAATTAAACAGTTTTTAATTTGTTGGAGGGTTTTAATGATTGCCAACTGCCAAATATATCATTGTCTCAAAAGCTTAAATGATTTTTTTTTTAGGTGTCTAGTGCTTTGGAGGATGTTAACAAAGGAATTAATTCAAAAGCCACAATGCAAGTTACTGTTAGAAGAGCTGCTCTTGAAGAAATTGGAAATAAAGTTACAAGCAGGGGAACACAAGTAGCTAAGGTAATTTTATTACTATGTATGTATAGTTTTTAATTATTGGAAAAGCTTGATATTTACACTAATGCCTTAACTTTTTTTATCATAGAAAGTTGAGAAAACCAAAGTGCTTGTGAAAAAACCCAAAGCCACAAATGTCACGAAAGAAGTAAAACCTTCTGCTGTTGTAAAACCAGTGCCAAAGGAAACTTTAGCTCCAAAGGTAGGAATGATATTTATTAGCTTGGCTAATTTTTATCCAAAATACTTGATTTTCCTTAATATGTACCTCACTACATTTAGAAAATAAGAGTTCTGGACTTGAAGTCAAAATATCTAGGTTCAGATGCTGACTCTGATATTAGCAATATGACTTTGGTTATTTCCTCATTTCTAAAACGAAGATAATATTTAATTTGTTTAACTTCTAGTAGTGTTGTCCTATCTTCCATATAACTAACTTTACCTGTGCCCTTTGATATTCCTCTTATTGTGCCCTTAACCCTGTCTGCTTCTCTACTTTTTTTACCTCATCTTCTTGATGATCCTTCTTTTTCCTGATTTTCTGCCTTTGATTTATTTTATGACAATCTCACATGGGTTTGAAGAAAGTATTTTATAAATTCTTAAATGTTATGTCATCATCATTGTCAGTGCTATTTTGAACTAATTTTTCCTATAGAAAAATGGAAATTGACAGCCAGATCCCTGCTTTGTGCCAGTATTTTTTTTTTTTTTTTTTGGTGAAGCAACTATTTTGTCTACACAGACCAAATATTTGTATTTTATCAAATTGAGAAGTTTTGTAATTTAAATTGACAAAAAGTCACCCATTACATTTTGGAGCATTTTAGTCAAAGTATTATTGCAAACACTTCAAACTTTTTATGAGATCCATGCTGAATATTTGCTAGGTGCACCGTGGATGGTAGTTCTTATGAAAAAGAAAAAAGTGATTAGTAGGATTATGATAAATAATAATAGCTAGTATTTATGTAACACTTTCATCTTTTCAGAGTTCCTTACAAATATTATTTTATTCTCATAATAATCTTGCAGGGTGGTTTTATTAATATCTGCATTTTACAGATGGGGATATTCAGGCAAACAAAGGGTAAGCAACTTTTTCTCAGTGATACCTAGCTGCCTAATAAAATTTCCATGTTAATTACTTTTGTGAATAAAGTTATCCCTTCCACATTGTAACTTTTCCCATCTCAGTTTCACTATATTGCAGGTTGACATAAGGAATTAAATGAGAATTTTGTGGAAGCCAAAGATGACATGCAAAGATCAGCAGACAATACAGAAAATTTTTAGGAACTCAAAAAGGCATAAAATAAACACATAGTATTATGTAATATCAATCCAAATTTTGCAATAAGGTACTGTAAACACTCTATAAAAGAAAAAGAAAAAAATTCAGACTTCTTTGGTATGAAGAGAGGGCCAAAAAATTTTATGTGGATTTTCCAGATTAAGGGGGCCATTGTAATAACTGGACTTTATTAATGGAAATTTTCTAGGGCACATGATCTCCCAGCTTCAAATAATGAAAATTATACTTTCTTTTCTACTCTCACTTTGCTAAAAGATAGCAAACATAAACATAGATAACCACATAGAAACCTAGAAAATCCTACTTTTTTTTCCTACTTAAGAGTATTTTATTACTTTTCTAATTACATATAAAAATAGTCTTCAATATTCATTTTTATAAGATTTTGACCTCAAAATTTTTCTCCTCTCTTTACTTCCCCCTTCTCCAAGACAGTAAGCATTTTGATATAGATTATATTTATACAGTCATGTTAAACGTATTTCCACATTAATCATGTTGTGAAAGAAATATCAGAACAAAACAATATACTAGATCCATTACATTCATATGCCACAACTTGTTCCATCATTCTTTAGGTAATGATTATTCCTTTAATTTCCAATTCTTTGCTACCATAAAAAGAGGTGATATAAAAGTTTCTGTACATGTGAGTTCTTTCCTCTTTTTAATGATCTCATTGGGATACAGACCTAGTAGTGTTATTGCTATATCAAAGGGTATGCATAGTTTGGGTTGCCCTTTGGGAATAGTTCCAAATTGCTCTTGAGAATGGTTGAATTGGTTCTTTTATGCCAGTAATTCAAAGGAAATCAGTTATTAATATTTGTGGTAATTTAAGATCATAGGATTGTTGATCTAGAGCTGAAAAAGAATCACTCTTCATTTTATCAATGAGGCCTAGAAAAGTTGTGAGTCTGGTTCCTTTTATTCTAAAGCCACAGTTTTCATTGTCATGCTTTGAGCTGATGTTAGGATCATATTTACTTTTAATCTCAAAACAAATAAAATACAATTTGTATTGTTTGTAATGGATACAACAAAGTCTAAACTGACCCATGAGGACTTCAGAATGGGGGAAATTTTTGTGCTAACCTTAATATTAGTGCCAAAATATTGTAGTCCTGCAAAGTCACTTACAACAATATTTTGCCATTTATGTTAACATAAGGGGGAAAATTAGCTTTCTTCTTAAAATGTTAATGAGGCCAAGGAGAAAGCTGTTTTTTTTCCTTCAGGTACACAAATCGAGGTTTATCAAATACCACACTTTTTTTTTTTTTTTCCAAGCCCAGTTCAACTGATCATGACTGAAGATTCATGATTGAAACCCCTTTCACTAACCTTGCTGTGGTATGGAAGAAACTTTTCAGCTTATTAATGTTCTTTCTAAACTGTGGAAATGAACTCATTTGTAACTAATCTGATGTAAAATCAAGTAAAAAAAAAACTTGATTTAAGCAGAAATATGTTAGGGGAAGTTTTGTGTCCTGGATTTGAGAGTCAGGAGATCTATCTAGCTTTTTCTCCTGACTAGTTGTAGAGTCTTGGACAAATTCTTTAATTTTGGGGGGAATAAATTTCCTTGAAGTTTTTTTGTCTTTGCATTTAAGTTCCACCACAGATTTTCTCTAATCTACCTTTCCAATCTTATTTTATACAATTTATCTTCCCATATTTGATGTTATGGCCAATCTGGGCTAGTTCTGTTCCTCATTCTTACCCTAATCACTTTTGTCATTCATGTTGTTTCCTATATCTAGAAGAATTCTCCTCAATTATGTTTGTTTGGAGTATGCCCTTCATTTATTTGAGGGTTATTGTAATGTCTGGGCTAGCTCTCTGGAGGGTTTCAGGATCAGTCAGAGTCAAGATCATTCAAAGTCCTTGGTCTTTAGGAGAAGTGGAGGAGCCAGGCAAGCTGTATGTGGCTTGTCAAAGATGGATCCTGAACTCTGGAGTCTGGAGCCTAAAGTCTTCCCGTCTGTGCAGGATGCAGCAGAGATCCTCTGACCCTCTCCCTCAGCCCTCCAATTCTTCCCTAAGATTACCTCACCACACCACATTCTGCAGGCCCAATTATGAGGAGAGCCATCTCATTGCCATATCATCTAAGTTTATATTTATATATCTTACATTGAATAGGTACTTTAGCCTTAAATACTCTGCTGTCTTAGATTCAAGTACACCTTTTCAGCCCTCTGCAATTGATCCAGCCCTCTACAGGTTATCATACCACACTTGTTTTCCAAACCCAGTTCCTAGGTTGACTATGATTGAAGTTTTATGATTGGAGCCCTTTTCACTAATCTGGCTATAGTATGGAAGAAACTTTTCAGCTTATTAATGTTGTTCCTAAAACATAGAAATGAATACATTTCTACAAATCTGATCTAAGCAAAGTAGAGTATGGCAGGAATATTTTTTTTTTATTAATTTACTACTTCTTTAGTCCTTAATCTCTTAAGAGAGCTTATATTGTATCCTCTTAGTACAAGAAAGACACTTTTGATCTACTATAAATAAGGATCAAATTTCCTATGATGTAGAGGGAAAGAAAAATATATAAAAACCTTATGTTTATAATGAAAACAAAACTTATTGTAAGACCCTACTAAGACTGGAAGTTGAATTTCAGGATATTTTAGGATCATTTCATTTACCTCATTATGCCTATGTTTCCTTTACCTCCTCTCACTGGAAATTGATCTGAGGAACATAGATTCAGATGTATTTGTATCTTCATTAAATTTAAAAAAAAATTTTTTTTTGTTTCATATTCTTTCCATTCCTTCATCCCTTTGCCAATCCATTGAGAAAGCAAGAAATAGGTTATCCATTATACATATGAAGTGATGTAAAACATTTGGCCATCTTCAAGGGAAAAACCAAGAAAAATAAAGGAGAAATTATGTTTAATTCTGTATGCTGAGTCTGTCACTTTTCTCTGAAAGTGGAAAACAGTTTTCATCATGAGTCCTTTGCAGTTTTGGTAGATTATTGAATTGATGTAAGTTATTAAGGCTTTCACAGTTGACTATGTTTATAATACTTCTATTACTGTGTACCTTGTTATTATGGCTCTACTTTATTTTTTTGCATCAATTCCTATAGGTCTTTTTAGAAAATAGTATTCCAATATTGTATCTAGGATATACTGCAACATATATAAGACTGCTTGCCATCTAGGAGAGGGGGTGGAGGGAGGGAGGGGAAAAATTGGAACAGAAACGAGTGCAAGGGATAATGTTGTAAAAAAATTACCCTGGCATGGATTCTGTCAATATAAAGTAATTATTAAATAAAATAAAATAAAATAAAATAAAAAAGAAAATAGTATTCCATAACATTGATATAATGTAACATGTTCAGCTGTTCCTTAATTGATAGATATTGTGAGGGTTTTCAAAACTGCACAGTCTATAAGAAAAACAAACTGAGCAGAACTTTGAGCTAATTACACTTTATGAAAAGGTTCATGGCCAACTTTAATAACATAGACCTCAGATTTTCCTTATCATCTGAGATGTCTCCTTTCTCCAGGGCCTTAGTTTTATAGTGCTTAATACTTGGACATTAGAGGTAGAGTTTTTTTTTGTTTGTTTGTTTGGTAGCTAGAATATACCCATTACCTTCTAAGAGAGTCTACACAATATACAGACTGCCATTGGTTGACAAACGGTCTACTGATTAGACTTTAACAGAACTATTTTGATCTTCCAGAAGTTCCTACTAAGATGATGATTGGGCTCATGGAGTTGGGCTGATAAGCGGATTGTCAAAACATCTCCATGGACCAGTGGGCCAGTAGAAGAGCAGGCCACAGTTTGGCAGCCAGGGTTACTCATTGGCTATGTACTCATACCTACGTTGGGCAATAGAGTAATGATGGGATGGAGAGGAAATAAAAATAACCAACTGAACTTACAATCTTCAATTCACAGCTCTGAGGCCTACTATCATAATTTATAATTACTACCCCTTTGAAATCATATTAAACTGATTAATACTGATTGGAATAAAATAAGAGGTCTGGTTAATCATCTATCACAATATTCTCTCAATTTCTTGTTCTTATGTTCTTAGCTGCCAGAAAAAGCTGCTATATTTTTGAACATGTGGATTTTTTCCCTTTTCTTTGATCTCTTTGAGTTACAGAATTTATAGTGATATTCCTGGGTCAATTGTATGTGTGTGTATGTATATATATATGTTGAGGCAATTGGGGTTTAGTGACTTGCCCAGGGTCATATAGCCAGGAATTGTTAAGTGTCTTAGGCCAGATTTGAACACAGATTCTCCAGACTTCAGGGCTAGTGGTCTTTCAGGTATGTACAATTTTAAAGCCCTTTGAGCATAGTTCCAAACTGTTCTAAAGAATAGTTGATCAGCAGTAGTCCATCAGCAGTGCATTATTACTGTACAGTTTTTCCATATCTTTTCCTTTAACTAATCTGATGGTATAAAGGTGGTTCTAAAGAGTTGTTTTAATTTGTATTTTTCTAGTTATTAGTGATTTAGAACATTTTTTAACATGGCTATTGATAACTTGGATTTCTTCCTCAAAAAAATGCTCATTGACATCCTATGATGATTTATCAATCAGGGAACAGCTCTTATTTTTGTAAATTTGGCTCAGTTCTCTAGATGTTTAAGAAATGAGACCTTTATCAGAGAAACTTGCTGTAAATTTTTTCCCTCTAGTTTCTGGCTTTTCTAATTTTGGTTGCATTGCTTTTGCTTGTGCAAAAACAGTTTAATTTTATATTGTCAGAATTATGCATTTTACCCTCTATACCTCTCTAACTTTTACTTGATTATGAATTCTTCCCTATCCATAGATTTCACAGTAATTTTTTCCATGCTCTTCTAATTTGCTTATGATATCATCTTTTATGTGTAAATCGTGTACCATTTTGACTTTTTCTTGGTATACAGTGTGAGATGCTGGTGTTTGCCTAGTTTTTGCCAGACAACTTTCCAGTTTTCTCGTAGTTTTTGTCAATAGTGAGTTCTTACCTTAGTTTTTTGAGGGCTTATCAAATACTATGTTATTGTGTTCATTTATTTCTATATATTGTGTAATCTGTTCCATTGCTCAACGTCTTTATTTCTTATCCATTACCAAATTGTTTTTGATGATTATTACTTTGCAATTAAGTATAAGATTTGGCACTATTATACTTCCTTTCTTTACATTTTTTCCTCCTTTGATTCCCTTGATATTCTTAAATTGTATAAAGTAATGTTTTGGTATTTTGACATGGGATTGAATAAGTTTATTAGTTTAGATAGTAATATTTCTCCTGTTGTCTGGATCTGTTATTATTTGTGTGAATAGTTTTTTTGTACTTGATTCATATAGTTCCTGTGTATGTACCTTGACAGGTAGACTTCCAAATATTTTATATTGCATACAGTTATTTTAAATGGAAGCTTCTGGGAAAATGGTGGCTCTCCAGATTTTCTTCACAAAAAAAGACAGAATATTATTTCAGGTGAGGGCAGAAATAAATAGGAGTTGGGAAAAAGACCCCAACCATCAGGCCTCAGTGAAGTGGAAATGCCTCCTGATCAACTATTTAGAGGAGGAATCAATAAACAAGAAATCCTGGAGGCAGCTGGATTACCTCATGGACTGAGTGGGGGGTCAGATTGCTGAGTAGGAGAAATTGTAAGGGCCTTCCACTATGGAGGGACACCAGGTATAGCTGTGCTGACTTAACACGGTCCTGGGGAAGAAGCAACAAGCACATATCTAGTGAGTTCAGTAGCAGAGAGGTAGGGATCTGCTGATGGTGGGTACCTGTTTTCATTTCCAGGGCAGAGAGGACAACTCTTAGTTTGTAGTCATCAGAAGGGCCAAAAGGAATAAAAGCATTTGTTGGACAACATGTTGTAGCTTAGAGATCAAGAGAAGATGCTAAGGTTGAGCCCTAGGATAGCCCTAAGAAAATAACAGTGAGAAGGACCTGAGGCACTAGATTTTAAACTATCTTCATACATAATATAATGCATAACATACATATATAATACATAATAATTATGATATTATAATACATGTATGTCAAACATATCACAGTTATAATTAAGTATATAATATTAACTTTGTACCATAATTAGAACTATATTAACAGTTGCTAAAAACAAAGTCAAAACAAGTAAACAAATCTTCAGAGGAAGATAGTGGAGCTAAAAAGGGCCCTCCTTTTTCATTGAGAAACATTAAGTAGTTTCAAGCACCAAAAAAGATATATAGAGAACTTTAAAAATCAAATAAGAGAGATCAAGGAAAAAAATAGTTTAAAAAAAAAAAGCAATCCAAGAAAATTTTGAAAAGAAAGTCAACTAACTAAAAATAGAAAATCAAAAATTTAGAAAGAAAATAATTCCTTAAAACTGGAATTGGACAGGGGAAGCTAATGACATCATAAGACAACAAGAAATAATCTAAACAATCAAAAGAATGAAAAAATAGAAGAGAATGGGAAACTTACATCAAAAAAACAACCTGTTTGGAGAATCTAAGAATAATCAGATTTACCTGAAAATCACCATTTTAGAAAAAAAGAATCTTGATAACAATATTACAAGAAATTATCAAGAAAAATTGCCCTGAAGTTCTAGAACAAGAAGACAAAGTAAAATAGAAAAAAATCTCCTGAGTACCGCCTGAAAGAGATAGCCAAGTTTTAGAGCTTCCAGGTAAGGAGAAAGTATTGGATGCAACGCGAAAAAAAAAAAAAAATTACATATCGAAATACAACTAAACAAGACCTATTAGCTACTATGTTGAAGGACCATAGATCTTGGAAAGCTATATATTGTAGAGCAAAAGAGCTGGGCTTACTATCAAGGGTAATTTTCCAGGCAAAGTTAAGTATAATATTAAAAGGGAAAAAACAACAATAACAAGAAATGGATATTTAAGGGACTTAAGGACTTTCAGGTTTTTGTGACAAAAATTTCAGAACTTAAGGGAAAATTCAACATATAAGATCCTGGAAAAATATAAGGTAAACATTAAAGATCAATTATAAGGGACTCAGTAATAATCAAATTGTTCACTTCATATGTGTTAAAATATTAACAGTACTCTTTGTTTGTCATCATTATTTGGGTAATTTGAAAGAAAAGCATGGGCTGAGCTGACTATGATTGGGTAATTCTAAAAAAATAAAATTATGTAGGAAGAGATTAAAAAGCAGTAATTATATAAATGAGGCATAAAAAGAAAAATTAATACAAAAGAAGCTAGTAGGGCAGAAGGTAGGTAATGCTGACATCTTAACTCTCATTAGGTTAAAGAAGAAACAAAACATATATAGAGATATAAAAGTCTTCTAAATTCAGAAAGAAGAGGGCAAGAAAATAGGGTGGGAATCTCTTCCATAAAGGAAGAATTCTTTAGAAGGATGATTAGATTAAGGAATAGTAGGAGAAGGTAGCAGGTAGAAATAAAGCATAGGAATGAGGAAGGATGGGGTAAGAAGGATAGTGAGAAAAAATAGGAAGAAAGAAAATGGACAACAAGACAATAGTTTGGAATGTAAATGAAATGAATTTGCCCATAAAAGAAACAAAAAAATTAAAAATTTGAATTCAACAATATGTTACTTTTAGGAAATTTAAAAATGAGATACACAAAGATAAAATAAAGAGCAGCAACTGAATTTAGTATGTTAAAAAAAAATGGGGATTATAATCATGATCTCAAAGTTGAAGTTAAAATAGATTTAATCAAAAGTGTAAACAGAGAAAATATACTGTTAGCAATATTATTCGGCATTGTATTAGACCATTTAAAATATCTGAGGGGCACCTAGTTGGTGTAGGTGATAGAGCACCAGCCCTAAAATCAAAAGGACCTGAATTCAAATCTGGCTTCAGATATTTAATACTTCCTGGCTGGGTGACTTTGGACAAATCACTTAACCCCAATTGCTTCAGAAAAAAAATTTAAAAAATAAAATGAAATACCTGAGTGTTCACTTGCCAAAACAGACACAATAGCTAAGTGGACAAAAACATAAAATATTTTTCATACAAATAAAGTTAGATCTAAATAATTGAAGTAATTTTTATTGTTCCTGGTTGGTAAAGCTAATATAGTTTTTTAAAATGACAGTTTTACCTAACTAATCTATTTATTCAATGTCATCCCAATCAAATTACAAAAAAAAAATATTGTACTGAATTAGAAAAAAAGTGATAGCAAAGTTCATTCGGAAGAATAAAAAGTCAGGAAACTTCAAAGAAACCAGGGAAAAAAGATGTAAAGGAACTAGATTTAGCAGTATCAGATCTTAAATTATATTATAAGGTGAAAGCATAGTTGAAGTGTAAAAGGGATAATTTCAATTATTTTAAATTAAAATTTTCTTGTATAAGTAAAACTTAATGTAACTGTATAGAAGAATGCAGGAAATTGGGGGGAAAACTTTTATAGACAAAAATAGGATGTGATTGTGTTGGAATATTGCTGTTTTGTAGGAAATGATGAGCTGGTTGGGTTTTTCCCCCCCCCAGAAGTAGAGTTTTTATTTCATTAAAAAAAAATTCCAAGAGTTATCTTGTCAACTCTGTCCTACTCCCAATTTATAGAATCAGATTATCTGGACAGAGTTGGAACTTTTCTTTCTTTTTTTTATCTTTTTTAGTTGATTCTCTCTCTTTTTTTTTTTTTAAAGCTTTTTATTTTCAAAACATATTCATAGATAGTTTTCAATATTCACCTTTTCAAAACCTTGTATTCCAAAATTTTTTTTCTCCCTTCCTTTCCCCCACCTCCTCTTCTAGATGGCAAATAATCCAATGTATATTAAACATGTGCAGTTCTTCTATACTTATTTCCACAGTTATCATTTTGCACAAGAAAAATCAAATCAAAAAGGGAAAAAATGAGAAAGAAAACAAAATACAAGCAAATGACAACCAAAAAAAAAAAAAGAAGAAGAAGAAAATACTGTGTTGTGATCTACACTCAGTTCCCACAGCTCTTTCTGGGTACAGATGGCTCTCTATCACAAGACCATTAGAAGTGGTCTGAATCGTGAGGTGCTCGATTTTCAAAAAGTTTGAAAATGCTATCCACCTTCATAGAAACAGATAATAGGAGGAAAATAAGCTTAGTACATTTTACATGTGTCTGTGTATATATTTATATGTGTATGTGTGTGTATATATATATACATGTATATATACACACATATATAAATAAAATCTTTATACTTAATTGTAGCCTTTTTTCCTCCACTTAATATTTTATTTTTTTCAATTACATATAAAGATAGTTTTCTGCATTCATTATTCTAAGATTTTGAATTCCAAATTTTTCTTCCTCTATTCCTTCCCTATTCCCCAAGACAGCGAGCAAATCTGATGTAGTCTATATAAATACAATTGTGTTAATCATTTCCATATTTGTGACGTTATGAAAGAAGAATCAGAATAAAAGGGAAAAATCCTGAGAAAGAAAAAAACAAATAAAAAAATGAAAATAGTCAACACTAGGTATAAAAATTGTTACTTAACTTTTTGCTTTCCTTCTAATCTTGGTTATATTTGTTTTGTTTGTACAAAACTTTTTTAATTTAATGTAATCAAAATTAGCCATTTTGCATTTTATAATGTTCTCTATTTCTTGTTTGATCATAAATTCCTCCCTTCCTCAAAAATCTGATTCACAAAGACAAAGGTCTTTGATTCACATTCAGTCTATAGTTCTCTCTCTGCATGTGGATGACATTTTCCATTACAAGCTCTCCCTCCTTCCTCCCTCTAGTATTTTAATTTTTCCAATTACATGTAAAAATAGTTTAAAACTATCCTTTGACCATTTATCGGTTGGGGAATGACTTATATTCTTATAAATTTGACTCAATTCTCTATTTATCAGAAACACTGTAAAAATTGTTTCCTAACTTTATGCTTTCCTTCTAATTTTGATTACATTTTTAATTTAATATAAGCAAAAGTATCCATTTTGTATTTCATAATTTTGTTTATTTCTTGTTTAGTCATAAATTTCTCCCTTCCCCAAAGATCTGACAGGTTTATTCTTTGCATTTCTTATTTGCCTATAGTATCACTCTTTATTGTCTAAAGCATGAATCCATTTCGACCTTATCTTGATATAAGATGTTAGTTGTTGGTCTATGAGTAAGTTTCTGCCATAGTTTTCCAGTCTTCTCAGTAATTTTTGTCACATGGTGAGTTTTTATGCCAGAAGCTGAAGTCTTTAGGTTACTGTGTTTTGTATACTTAGCATATTCCACAGATTCCACCACTATTTCTTAGCTGGTACCAAATGGTTTTGATGACTGCAGCTTTATTACAGTTTTAGTTCTAGTTTGATGAGGCTACCCTCCTTGGCATTTTTCCCCACAAATATTCTTAATATTCTGATCTTTTGTTATTATTTTTCCTAGCTCTGTAAAGAAAACTTCCCCCCCCCCCCAATTTGATTGGTAATGGCACTGAGTAAGTAGATTAGTTTAGGTAGAATCATCATTTTTATTATTTTGGCTTGGTCAACCCATGAGCAATTGATATTTTCCCAGTTGTTTAGATCAGTCTTTATATGTATATTTTGTTAATATATTTCCTAGGTTTGGCTTGGCAGGTAGATTCCCAACTATTTTATATTGTCTACAGCTATTTTAAATGAAATTTCTGTTTATACCTTATGCTGTTTATATTTCATTTAAATTGTCAATTTTATTGGGATATAATTCCTAATTGCTTTAATGTTATCTTCATTGGTTATGTTATTGTGTGCAAAAAAGGTGCCACCTTTTCATTTTTGAAATTGGTAATTTGGCTTCATTCTTAATTTTTAAAAAATCAAATTAATCTATGGTTTGTCAATTTCATTTATGTTCCATAAAATTAGCTGTTAATTAGTTCAGGGATTTTTTTCTTTCAGTTTGATTAATCTTTCCTTTAATTTTTATATTTTGACACTTAATTGGGGATTTAAAATTTGTTGTTTTTCTAGTTTGTTGAAATACCCAATTCGTTGATCTGTTCTTTCACAGTTTTATTGATGTAAACGTTTAGTTATAAATGTTTTCATAACTACTGCTATGACTAAATGCCATAAATTTTGTTATGTTGTCCTATTCCATAATTTTTAATTAAAGTATTGATTGTTTCTGTGATTTGTTCTTTGATCCACTCATTCTTAGGATTAGGTTATTTAGTTGTAATTAATTTTTAACCTATGTTTCAAACATTTTTTATTGACTATAATTTTGTTGCAGTATTGCCTGAAAAAATTACACTTAATATTTCTGCTTTTCTGCCTTTGCTTGTGTGATTTTTATATCCTGACATATGTTCCTTTTTTTTTCTTTTTGGTGAAGCTGCCGTGCTGAGAAATAAGTATATTCTTTTTTATTCCCGTTCAACATTCTTCAGAGATGTCTCTGGACTTTTCTAAAATTCTATTAATTGCCTCAACTTCATTCTTGTTTATTTATGGTTAGATATATCTGTGTCTGAGAAGGGGTAAATTGAGCCTTCCGTCATTCATTAGTATAATTTTATTATTTCCTCCTGTAATTTATTTAACTTTTCCTTCAAGAATTTAGATGCTTTGTCTTTTGGTGCATATAAATTCAATATATTAATTCATTGTCTATAGTAGCTTTCAGCAAATTGTTGTTTCCCTGATTATTTCTCTTAATTATAACAATTTTTGCTTTTGTTTTGTCTAAGATCATGAATGCTATCTTTTTCTTTTTTTAAACTTTAACTGAAGCATAACATATTCTACTCCATCCCCTTATTTTAATGCTATGTGTTAACATACTATTTCAAGTGTATCTCTTGCTTATAAATAATATATTGTTGGATTCTAGTTTCCAATTTATTCTGTTATTATCTTCTATTTTATGGGTGACATCATCTCATTTATATTTATAATTAGGATATAAATATCTCTCCATCTTATTCTCTTATATTTAGACTTAGGCTTTTTCCCCATCTCCTCTTCAAGAGTCTATTTTATTTCTGACTACTGCTTCCCTTTAATGTGCCTTTCCTTTTATCTTCTCTTCCCCTTCCCTCATTTCTCTCAACCCTCATTTCTCTTACGTCCCTTTTGGGTAAGAGAAATTTCTATATCCGATATATGTAGTGTTTTTGTTGGTTTTCTGGAGGTCTTGGAGCAGCCTTCCTTTCAGTTGAGTAATCACCACAAGTATAGTCTGGAGTTAAAGTCCAAATCCTTTATTGTCTCCTTGCCTAGGGCTGGGCAGCTTTCTGGAGAACCTTTCAGACCCGCCTTGGTCTCAGTGGGGGAAGTGCAGGAGGCCAGCGACCAATTCCAGTGAGTTAGCACCTTGTTAGAATCCTTGTTTCAAATATCGAGTTCTGGCCCATAACAGGGGTGTGTGTGTGTGTGTGTGTGTGTGTGTGTGTGTGTGTGTGTGTGTGTGTGTGTGTGTTCTTTTCTCCATTTTAAACTTTGCCCACTTAGCCCCATTTTTTCCTCCATCATATAAGTTCTTTCTTTTGGTCCTCTTAAGTGAGATAATTTCCCCCATTTTTCTCCCTCTGTACTCTTTTTCACCCTTCTGTTCTTCCTTTGAGATCATCCCAACACAAAAGTCTCACACCTATACCTTCTTCTAGCTGACCTAATGATGATTGTTCTTAAGGGTCAGATATATTGTCCTCTGATCAAGGAATGTAAACAGTTTAACCTTAAATCCCTTTTGATTTCTCATTTGTATCTTTATCTTTGTAAGCTTCTCTTGAACGTTTCATTCAGCTTTGTTTTTTATTTTTATTGGGGATGCTTGAAATGTTTTTATTTCATTTTATATAATATGTATTTGCCATAGGATTATGCTCTTTTGTGGGTAAGTTATTCTTGGTGGTATTCCTAGCTCCTTTATTTTCTGGAATATCATTCTAAGCCTCTCATTCCTTTAACATGGTAACTGCCAAATCTGATGAGAACTTGATTGTGATGCCTTGTTATTTGAATTCTTTATTTCTGTTCACTTCTAGTATTTTCTCTTATACCTGAAAGATCTGGATTTTGGTTATAATATTCTTGGAAGTTTTCTTTTTGGGATTTTTTTTTTTTTTTTTTAGGCAACCAGTTGATTTTTTTTTTTTTTTTAACTTTCAATTTCATACTCTACTTCTATAATACCTGGGGCAGTTTTCCTTTATATTTTCTTGAAATGCTATCTTAAGGTTCTTTTTTTGCTCATGACTGTCGGATAAACCATGAATTCTTAAATTCTCTTTTTGATCTATTTTTCTAGGTTCTTGTTTTTCCTGTGAAATATTTCACTTTTTTTCCCCAATCTTTTGACTTGTTATTGTTTTCTGATGTCTCATTGGTTTATTAGTTTCCATTTGACCAATTTTAATTTTTAAAGAGTTATTCTCAGTGAGGTTTTTTTTTTTTAAATGATTTGGTCAATTCTGATTTTTAAGTAGTTATTTCCCTTAGCATTTTTTGTGCCTTAAAAAAAAAAAAGCAAGCTGTTAATTATATTTTTGTAATTTTCTTGCATATCCAGTTTTTCCTCTACTGCTTTTAATTGATTTTTGAAAAAAAAAAAAAAAGCTCTTTTTTTTTTTTTAAACTTTCTTTAGCTCTTGTAGAAATTCTTGATGAACTTGTGTTCAGTTTGCTATTTCTTGAGGCTTTGCTTGGAGGGTTATGATTGGAGTCCCTTCATTTATTTTGATGCTTTTGTGAGGAAATTTTCTAGTTTATGTAGTGGGATTAAATCATTCTAGATTTGGAGTTTCAAACTTTTTTTTTTTTTTTTTCATCATGGCACCTATTGGTAATCTGGTGAAATCTTTGGATCCCTCATTATGTTTGTGGCCTTCATTTGTAATAGAAGGAAATGCTAGTTTTTAGTGACAATAAAGATGTATTTCTTTTTCTTTTTTTAAAGTTCATACGTCTCATCTCTATTCCTAGGCTTCAAGTTGAGAATCTCTGTTCTAAGTCATTCTTTTGTTAATAACATCTCATTAACTTTTTTTCCCAGTGATTTCTTTTTGTTCTAATGGTAAAAATGTAAGAAGGAGCCCCTGGGAATAGACAACTTTTTCTTTTCTTTCTTTTTTTTTTTTTTTTCATAATTATAACTTTTTATTGACAGAACCCATGCCTGGGTAATTTTTTACAACATTATCCCTTGCACTCACTTCTGTTTCGACTTTTCCCCTCCTTCCCTCCACTCCGTCCTCCAGATGGCAAGCAGTCCTATACATGTTAAATATATCACAGTATATCCTAGATACAATATATGTGTGCAGAACCGAACAGTTCTCTTGTTGTACAGGAAGAATTGGATTCAGAACATAAAAATAACCCGGGAAGAAAAACAAAAATACAGACAGTTTACATTCATTTCCCAGTGTTCTTTCTTTGGGTGTAGCTGCTTCTGTCTATTATTGATCAATTGAAACTGAGTTAGAGCTCTTTAGACAACTTTTTCTAATGGCTTTTAGTCAATTTTTTCGATGTTGTGTACATAGAACCAGTTTAATGATTAAAGGAAAAATCTGTTATATCAAAACTATCATATTTTATTTGTTTTGATTTTCACAGATTTTCTTGTATTATACTCCTGTTTGCTGCATGGTAATCAGGTAAGCTAGATGGTACAGTTGATCAGAGTGCTGGCCCTAGAGTCAGAAGGACTCGAGTGTCTTAGACACTTACTAGCTGTGTGACTCACTTGACCCATTTGCCTCAGTTTCCTCATCTGTAAAATGAGCTGGAGAAAGAAATGGCAAAACACTCCCAGTATCTCCACCAAGAAAACTCCAAATGATGTTGAGATGAAGCAGATAATTAATGACTCAAAAATAATAAGCAATAACCAATAAGTATATGTAACATTCTTACAACTTTTTGCTATATTTGAAAAGCAAACCTAATCAAATGGAGAGTGTTGAATTTGGTAGCTGAGGACCTGTGTTCAAATCCTGACTGCCATTTTATTTGCTGTTGTAACCTTGGACTATTTAACCTTTTGGGGCCTTTTTTCATTGCTGTTTAAAAAAAAAAAAAAGATGTCAGATTGGCTAGAGTGACAAGGAAAGATAATGCAGAATGTTGGAGGGGATGTGGGAAAACAGGGACACTGATACATTGTTGGTGGAATGGTGAACACATCCAGCCATTCTGGAGAGCAATTTAGAACTATGCTCAAAAAGTTATCAAACTGTGCAGCAGTGTTTCTACTGGGCTTATACCCCAAAGAGATACTAAATAAGGGAAAGGGACCTGTATGTGCCAAAATGTTTGTGGCAGCCCTGTTTGTAGTGGCTAAAAACTGGAAAATGAGTGGATGCCCATCAATTGGAGAATGGTTGGGTAAATTGTGGTATATGAATGTTATGGAATATTATTGCTCTGTAAGAAATGACCAGCAGGATGAATACAGAGAGGACTGGTGAGACTTACATGAACTGATGCTAAGTGAAATGAGCAGAACCAGGAGATCATTATATACCTCAACAACGATACTGTTTGAGGATGTATTCTGATGGAAGTGGATCTCTTCGATAAAGAGAGCTAATTCAGTTTCAATTGATCAAGGATGGACAGAAGCAGCTATACCCAAAGAAAGAACACTGGGAAATAAATATAAACTGCTTGCATTTTTGTTTTTCTTCCCGGATTATTTATACTTCTGAATCCAATTCTCCCTGTGCAACAAGAAAACTGTTCGGTTCTGCACACATATATTGTATCTAGGATATACTGTAACCTATTCAACATGTAAAGGACTGCTTGCCATCTGTGGGAGGGGGTAGAGGGAGGGAGGGGAAAAATTGGAACAAAAGTGAGTGCAAGGGATAATGCTGTAAAAAATTATCCTGGTATGGGTTCTATCAATAAAAAGTTATTTAAAAAAAAAAAGAGCAAGATGGCTTAGATGATTGATAGTGTCCCTTCCAATTTTAGACCTATGATGTCATGATCTTACTAAGACTCTTGCCAACCTTGAGCCTCTTGTAAATCATTCTTTTACTCATTTCAATCATCCCCCAGAATGCACTTGAATTAGTATGCTAGTTATGCTACTACTCAAATTTGGCCTTTCAAAAGCACTTTTAACTGTAACTGGTTGACATGATCTTCCAGAAGCACCTACCTTCTCTGATTAGCAGAAATTCTACCTAAGAATAGTTGGCTCAGTGGTCTTACGAAACTGTGGGGCTCAAATTAGGATTTTAGTCTCTATTTATTTCTTTTTATTTTTTATTTTTTTACTAAAGTTTAGATTTCTAACTTTCTGTTTCCTGCCATCGTATTTTTCCCAAGTTACACTTTTCTCTCGTTTTACCCTTTCTCTCCTTACCAGTGTTTTGTTTCTGACCACCACCTCCTGCAATCTATTCTCCCTTTTTTCAGCTCCCCCCCTTATCCTCCTACTTCTGCTTCCTCTTCTATTAGCCTCCCTTTTACATTTCCTCTTTCTTCTTCTGTTAGCCTATAGGGTGAGACAAATTTCTATACCAAACTAAGTATGTATATTATTTCCTCTTTGAGGCAAATCCGATGAGATTAAGGTTCAAATAATGCTCACCCCCCTTCCTTCTTTCCCTCAACTATAATAGGTCTTTTGTGCCTCTTCATATGATGTAATTTACCCCCTTTTATCTCACCTTTTCTCTCGTACAATCCCTTTTTCTCTTCTAATTTCTTTTTTTATATAATCACATTAAAGTCAACTAATAACCCTACAACCTCTACCCTTTCTAACTGCTTTGACAAAGATAGTTCTCAAGAGTTAAATGTATTATCTTCTCATGAAGAAGTAAAAACATTTTAACCTTTAAAAGACATTTTTTTTCCTTTCTTCCATTTATCTTTTTATATTTCTTTTGAGTCTTGTATTTGGAGACCAAATTTTCTGTTTGGCTCTGGTTTTTTCATCAGACATAATAAAAAGTCCCCTATTTCATTGAATATCCATCTTTTCTCCCAAAAGCTAATGCTTAATAATGTTAGGTAGTTGATTATTGGGTGTAATCCAAGTTTCTTTGCCTTCTAGAATATCATATTCCAGGCCATATGATCTTTTAATATGGAAACTGCTAGGTTCTGGGTAATCCTAATTATGGCTCTTAAGTATTTGAATGGTTTCTTTTTTTTTTGTTTTGTTTTTTTTTGTTTTTTTCCATAAATTAACCCATTTATTGTTGGAGTATGGGCTACAGATATTTGATAAAGATTTTACTGGTCTTTCAATTCCTTCAATCTTCTGATGGCAGATTTGACTGTGACTGCAGAGGTGGTATTGTAGGTCCATGCACCACCAGCTACTGTTTTCATACAGGATCCACAATGCCAGATACCCACGGCCCGTCTCTTCATTTTGGTCTTGCCACAGAAGGAGCAGGTATACTTGGCATGCTGGCTAATTTCAATTTTCTTCACCATTTTTCTGAGGGACGCACCGTAACGTGTTCCATATTTACCAACAATTCCGACCTTCTTGGTACGTTTAGCCATGTTGACAGACGTAGGGCCGGAGCTCGGAGAGGCTGAATTGTTTCTTTATAGCTGTTTGAGTATATTCCTTTAATCTGATAATACTGGAATTTAGCTACAATATACTTTTTTTTTTTTGGTACAATATACCTTTTAATTTTAATTTTGGAACCTCAGGAGATGATTGTTGGATTCTTTCAGTGGTGATTTTACGCTCTCATTCTAGGACATCAAGGCAATTTTCCTTGCTGATTTCTTAAAAGATGCTGTCTAGGCTCTCTTTTTTTTCATTGTGGCTTTTAGTCCAATAGTCTTTTATAGTCCAATAATTCTTAGAGTGTCTCTTCTGGATCTATTTTTCAGGTCAGTTTTTTCCAACGAGGTATTTTCAATCTTTTCAATTTTTTTATTTTTTTGACTTTGTTTGATTCTTGATGTCTCATTGAAAAATTCACTTCTATTTGTCCAATTCTAGTTTTTAGTGAAATATTTTCTTCAGTTAGCTTTTTTTTTTTAACCTCTTTTTGCATTTGGCCAACTGTACTTTTTTTTTTCTTTTTCTTTTCTTTTCTTTTCTTTTCTTTTCTTTTCTTTTCTTTTCTTTTCTTTTCTTTTCTTTTCTTTTCTTTTCTTTTTCTTTTCTTTTCTTTTCTTTTCTTTCTTTCTTTCTTTCTTTCTTTTTCTTTCTTTCTTTCTTCTTTCTTTCTTTCTTTCTTTCTTTTTCTTTCTTTCTTTCTTTCTTTCTTTCTTTCTTTCTTTCTTTCTTTCTTTTCTTTCTTTCTTTCTTTCTTTCTTTCTTTCTTTCTTTCTTTCTTTTCTTTCTTCTTTCTTTCTTTCTTTCCTTTCTTTCTTTCTTTCTTTCTTTCTTTCTTTCTTTCTTTTTCTTTCTTTCTTTTCTTTTCTTTCTTTCTTTTCTTTCTTTCTTTCTTTCTTTCTTTCTTTCTTTTCTTTCTTTCTTCTTTCTTTCTTTTTTCTTTCTTTCTTTTCTTTCTTTCTTTCTTTCTTTCTTTCTTTCTTTCTTTCTTTCCTTTCTTTCTTTCTTTCTTTCTTTCTTTCTTTCTTTTCTTTCTTTCTTTCTTTCTTTCTTTCTTTCTTTCTTTCTTTCTTTCTTTCTTTCTTTCTTTCTTTCTTTCTTTCTTTCTTTCTTTCTTTCTTTCTTTCTTTCTTTCTTTTCTTTCTTTCTTTCTTTCTTCTTTCTTTCTTTCTTTCTTTCTTTCTTTTCTTTCTTCTTTCTTTCTTTCTTTCTTTCTTTCTTTCCTTTCTTTCTTTCTTTTTCTTTCTTTCTTTTCTTTCTTTCTTTCTTTCTTTTCTTTCTTTCTTCTTTCTTTCTTTCTTTCTTTCTTTCTTTCTTTCTTTCTTTCTTTCTTTCTTTCTTTCTTTCTTTCTTTCTTTCTTTCTTTCTTTCTTTCTTTCTTTCTTTCTTTCTCTTTCTTTCTTTCTTTCTTTCTTTCTTTCTTTCTTTCTTTCTTTCTTTCTTTCTTTCTTTCTTTCTTTCTTTCTTTCTTTCTTTCTTTCTTTCTTTCTTTCTTTCTTTCTTTCTTTCTTTCTTTCTTTCTTTCTTTCTTTCTTTCTTTCTTTCTTTCTTTCTTTCTTTCTTTCTTTCTTTCTTTCTTTCTTTCTTTCTTTCTTTCTTTCTTTCTTTCTTTCTTTTCTTTTTTCTTTCTTTCTTTCTTTCTTATAATTATAATTTTTTATTGACAGAACCCATGCCTGGATAATTTTTTACAACATTATCCCTTGCACTCACTTTTGTTCCTACTTTTCTCCTCCCTCCCTCCATCCCCTTCCCCAGATGGCAAGCAATCCTATACATGTTAAATATGTCATAGTATATCCTAGGTACAATATATGTGTGCAGAACTGAACAGTTCTCTTGTTGCACAGGAAGATTTGGATTCAGAAGGTAAAAATAACCCAGGAAGAAAAACAAAAATGCAAACAGTTTACATTTATTTCCCAGTGTTTTTTCTTTGGGTGTAGCTGTTTCTGTCTATCATTGATCAATTGGAATTTAAATAAGTAAGGAACATTATTCATAACTTTATACTGCTATTCTATATACTATACTGCCTCTTCTATACCTCAGATAGATAAAGGCTTTATGTCAGGTAGCTAAAGGTCTAGGCCTTACTTATCATTTTACTTTTTTTAAAAATTTCAGCTAGACATATGCACATTTCAGTTAAAAAAATGATGGTTGTATTAATTTCTTGATAAAAGAGAATTCCAACTAGATCAGCATTTGAAGTTAAAATGTTAGATTATGCAGGCTATTTCCTCCTCTTATTTATCTTTATATTGGAAGAAGAAAAGCAGATTGTCCTAATCTTTTAGATTCAAGTGATTTCTCAGTTTAGAATGATTTAGTCTAACAGAAGAGAACATTCTTTCTTTACCTGCAGAAGCTACTTCTGTTGATTTGGATTCTTACGTTGGTAGTTTCTGAATCCAGATGTTTAGATGATGTTTTCCAGTTTTCTGGTGTAACTTTAAAAAACAATCTTCATCAGCAAATAATTACCTGAAGGATTCAACCTTATCACGGAAACTTATTGCAGTTGTTTTATGCCATTACTGTTCATTCACATATTTTCAATTTGAACTAAAAAAGAGGTATTCTTCCTTTTTTTTGTTTTTGTTTTTGTTTTTGTTTCAAAAAACAACAAAAACCTCTTAAGGTCTGAAGTGTAAAATCTGTTTTTTAAATTTTTTATTTTTGTGCACCTTATAATTTTAAATTCTCTTGTTTTAGGGTCTGTCTCCAACCCCTATGGATGTTTCTATGAAGGAAGAAGACCTATGTCAGGCTTTCTCTAATGCACTATTATGCAAGATAGAGGATATTGATAGTGAAGACTGGGAGAATCCTCAGCTTTGTAGTGACTATGTAAAGGATATTTACCAGTATCTGAGACAACTTGAGGTAGAACTGTTTACATGTATAGAATATTGTATTACTTTGGAGGACTGTATCCATAGCAACAGATGACAATAGGGTTATTGTTTTTAAATTTTACAGGTTCAGCAATCTATAAACCCACATTTCTTAGATGGAAAAGAAATCAATGGGCGGATGCGTGCAATCCTTGTTGATTGGTTGGTACAAGTCCATTCCAAATTTCACCTTCTGCAGGAAACTCTTTATATGTGTATTGCTATCATGGATCGTTTCTTACAAGTAGGTATTACATAAAAATTTCATATAAATGATTTTGTTAATCTCTTTGGGCTACTTTGTTATCTTTTATGTATCTGCTTCTGGAAAGAAAGCTGAATTTTCATATTTTGTATTCATAATCTATAGTGCCTTACACACAGTGGGCACTTAATAAATATTTGCTAAATTAGAAATCAAGTTTGGATCTCCATAGTTTTTAAAGATGAGGCCTGAAAGCTAGCTAAGGAAGTTTGGAAGCTTTAACTCCTAAAGTAATAACCCAAACAACTTGAATCATTTTTTTCACCAGAATATATATGTCTTTTTTTCCCCTGAGGCAATTGGGGACTTGTCCAGGGTCACACAGCTAGAAAGTGTTAAATATCTGAGGCTACATTAGAACTCGGGTCCTCCTGACTTCAGGGCTGGTGCTCTATCCACTGCACCACCTAGCTGCTGTATACATGTGTCTTTTTGATCAAATTGTATGATCCTTTGCTAGGGGTAAAAATGACTTTAAAAATTTCAGTTTGACAAAACAGATAAATAATGCTACCACATTTTATTTAAAGTTTTAATTAAGTTAAACACATCATAATTTTAAAAGTAATTCCACAGGTTATAGCATATTTGACTGTAATATTTATATATTAAGAGTTTCTCGCCTATAGAATGTTCTTTTTTCCCCATAACTTATAAATATGATTTACTCCAGGCAATGGACTGATCTGAGGTTTGCAACAATGAAGAAAACTTCTTTCCTTTATCCCCAGCCATCACCATCCAGGAGGGCAGGGACAACCACCCCAGGCTTAACTCTCAGTATTCCAGCTTGATTCACCTTAGGGAATGAGTAGGAATTCTTCACTTCTGAGAAGTCCTTTTCCCCATTGTCTGTTCCACATACGTGTCCTAGATTCTAGAGTCCCTTTCAATAATTTGCAGGGTTTGCAAATGTGTGAGGGAGGCTTTGGTCTCTTGTTGTTTTGTGTGTAATAGAAAAAACATTTATCATGTAGGTTCAACCAGTCTCTCGGAAGACGCTTCAGTTGGTTGGAGTTACAGCTTTGCTTTTGGCTTCCAAGTATGAGGAGATATTCTCTCCAAATGTTGAGGACTTTGTTTATATCACAGATAATGCATATACTAGCTCTCAAATTCGAGAAATGGAAATTTTGATTCTGAAAGAATTGAAATTTGAATTGGGCCGGCCACTTCCACTCCATTTCTTAAGAAGAGCATCAAAAGCTGGTGAGGTAAGGGTCTTCAGTTTACTGCAACTACCAATTAAGATTTTGAATAACTGCTATTTTCACTGTTAATTTTGACATTTAAAATAACATACTACCTTACATCCATTTATCTGATAGGAAATTATAAATTTACTAGGAAATGTCTTTACCTTTCTTTTCCATTGCTTCCTTTTTGTGTTAGAACATGCAACAGTTTTCAGTACCCAGCAAGGGTGGGGTGCCTGTATAGTTTTACCCTGGATTATTTATTTTTTGATTTTTCAATTTCATTAGGGTTATATAGCTACTCTGTAATACTAATTTTCTAGAGTTGCCAGGGACCACGAGGAGTTAAGAACCTTGTCCAGGGTCACTTAGTCAGTATTTTGAAAGAGGTAGGATTTTTTGTCCTAGTTGTTGGTCCTCTATTCACTATACCATGGTTTCTCACTTGACTGATTTTTTTGAAGTTAACAACACTGATGCTATAATGAATGTGATTCTTTCACAGGCAGATGCCGAACAGCATACCTTAGCCAAATACCTGATGGAGCTAACGATTGTTGATTATGACATGGTGCATTATCATCCTTCTCAGATTGCTGCTGCTGCTTCTTGCTTGTCTCAGAAAGTTTTAGGTCAAGGGAAATGGGTGAGTGCAGAATTTTGTCAGAAGCTTATGATACAGTTTAGGGTCTCCTGATGGGAGGTGGGGGAAAAGTGGCAACTCTTTTTTTTTCCTAGGTGTGCTCATTTCAGCTTACTTGCTTCAAACTTTGTGTAACTGCCCTTCTGGAATATACGTTTGTTAGTTTTCAAATTTTCATCATGCTTCATTAGTTTGTTTCAAAAGTCCTGCTCTTTTTTTTTTGCTTCTGCATAATTCTCAGAGTTCATATTTACTCTATGGATGAAAGTATGAATTTTGGCTTTCAAGAAGTTATCTTAAGATCCAAATTGATAAGTCCTATTAATAACATTCATTAAACTGAAAGCCAATTTTAACTAGTTGGTCTAGTGGTGTCTTGTTTACTATGCCTTAATAAAGTAGCATAAAAATCCCTATAGGGTAACATTTTATTTAGTTTAATGGGTGCGCTGCTTTTGGCAACATTTTATTTCCTATTTCTGACAAGAGACCTCAGCTTTCAGCTATAGAAGTAGAGATACTTCTTATGTAAGGGGATTCAACATAAGTTTACCTTGCCTTTTGATTTTTGTTCCACATTACATACTTCATCTAAGATGAAAACTTTATTTATAGAAAAATAGTTCTATATTATTCTGTGAAAACAATCAGTTCATTTAAAAATATTAAAATTTCACTTAGTTCAGGGCCTCAGAGTAAAAATATAGTCCTTAGATATAAGGGATATAAGAAGCTGACAGTCCAACTGATTAATATATCAGTGTTAAGGACCCATTTTTTTTTTAATGATGAGATTCTTGTTTTAGAAAATCACCTAAACTGTCTTTGTAAAATGAGCTATTCTAAGATGTTGAAGTGTTAACAGATTTCCTTTCTTAAGGCCATTGCTTACCTCTTTATTCTACTTGTATATTCTAGAGCTTAAAGCAACAGTATTATACTGGCTACTTAGAGAATGATGTATTAGAAGTGATGCAGCATATGGCCAAGAACATAGTAAAAGTAAATGAAAACTTGACAAAATTTATTGTAAGTATTATTTCTTCTTCAGTTTTGGAATTGTTAAATAAATGGCTTACTCAGTAGAATATATGCAAGACAATTCCTACAAAAGATTTTTTATGTATTTGTAATATAGTTTTGGGGTGGTACTTTGTCAGTCAGCTCTGGAAATATTTAGGACTTATTAGTTTCATAATGGGGATACTTCATTATTCAAAATCAGAAGTCCTAGTTTTGAAATCTGATTTTGCCTCCAATTACCTACATGACCTTGGGCACATACATTTAATTCACTAAACTCTAGTTTCCTCCAAAACGAGAGGTTTTAATTAGTTCTCTAAGGGTCTCCTCCAGTTGTTTTTCTTGAAAATTTATCTTTATACCACTTTATCATCTTGAGCTTCTAAAAGAAAAGATCAAAAGGAAGATGGAACTATGTGAAGGATGAGTAACCAGAAATATTTATGGAAGGCTTTCTAAGTAGCTGGGAGAGCTTTGTGGCTGCTTTAAAGCAGGTCAGCGGATCCCTCTACTGTCTGTATGGACAAATTGCAGTCTGTCTTCCTCATAAACAAGAACTTTTTCTTTAAAAGGCCTCTTGTTATTCTCTTCTAATTTACCCAAGGAAAAGAGCTACTTGCCCCAAGTCCTGGATTCACTTTCCTGGATATGAGATTGACTAGAATATCAGGCACTGATGTCCCTTTTGGGGTCTCATTTGTTCTAGTAAGTCATATCCAGGGTCTTGATGATTTTAACCTATTGATCATTAGCTTGCTGGGCTTTATTGCTTACTGTGACAGGTCTGAAACTATCTCCTCAGTCTATAAACTTTACTCTTTGGATTCCCAAAACACTTTATCTCCATAAACAATATGTAGTCTTTTTTCTTGCTATTAACAAATATGGGAGGAACCAAGAATATTTAGCGTTATTGAGCTCACAGGGTGATTCTGAAGTGGTGTTGAGGGTTAAACAGAATAACATTTTTGAGTAATTGATCCTGTAACTATAAATAAAGCACCACAAAAATGACTATTGTTTTACATCTTAGAGCTTCCACATCTCCCTTCTCAGCAGATAATAATCCTTTTTGGAGAATCAATGTTAGATCACATTTTTATGTTTTATCAGCTGCTTTTGGAAATGACTAGAACTAACATCTTGACATTGTTTCGCTTGAAATCATTTAGGCCATCAAGAATAAGTATGCAAGTAGCAAACTCATGAAGATCAGCACCATTCCTCAGCTAAATTCAAAAATTGTCCAAGACCTTGCTTCACCTTTATTGGGAAGGTCATGAGATGATTGGACTCAAGCTGGAAGAATCCTCAGTCCACAAAGTCTTGTATGTCGGCATTCATTTGGCACATCTGCTTTCGTACATGATCTTTCGGCCTGCTTTGTGGAACCTTTTTATTTTATTTTCTCAATGTATATTGAGGAAAAATAAAACCATAATTTTCCTTAAGGAAACTTGTGTATATTTTCCCTCAGAATTTAATGCTCAATCATTGTAAACTTGTTTTGATTTGGCATTGTTATACACAGCAATTAAGGAGTAACTGATACAAACTTTCCTTTTATTCTCCCAAAGATGACTGAATTTCAAAAGCTTTTGAATAGGATAAAGGTTTGAATTTTTAAAAAAAATTTGTATGTGAACCGATTTTTGGCATAGCTATTGATCAGTTCAAGATGGAATAAGCAGGAAGATTTCAGTTAGGCATGCTTAGTTTTTTCTGATTTTGCATATAGAAATGGCTAGCATCAGGGCATAGTTAGGAGGAAAGTATCCAGGAAGCTTTTTTCTTGAGTGAGTTGGGAATGAATGGCTTTTATGTTCCTCATGTGTTGGATAGCTAGCAGATACAAGTTAGGGTGATTAGGGGCATTATTCCCTTTTTGCAAAAGGGAAATGTGTTACTTGCACATTTTAGTTTTGGAACTTAGAATAATGTTTCTCAGTAATATTTATTAAAAGATTTATATGCTAACAACTTTTTAAATTATATTTTTTCTACAGGAATACTTTCTAAGCTCCAAATAACTTCTTAATATGAACTTTGGGAATGTAATCAATAAGTTTGGGACTTTTCTATTACTGTGACAGTGTGATTGTATGAACACCAGAGTCACAAATAGGATAAAAATCATTCTGTGTGCCAAGAATGGACTTCTAACAATTTCAAAGCCCACTTTCTTATTTTATCACAAAATAGATTCCCTCCTTAGTTCTTGAATCAAAAAGGGGAATAATTATGCTTGTGTAAGTAAGGGTTATTAGAGTTCTGACTTGGGCACGCTCTCCCATACCTTTTCTAGTTTATGCAGATCAAAATAATTTGAGCTTTCAATGGCAAGTTGAAGGTTCACTTGAAGTGAATATCATTTGTAAATCTTATGGAGACTTTAAAAATCTAAAATGTCACTTTCTTCCTTTTTTAACTTGGCAAAAACCATGAGTAGGTAAGAAAATACCATAGCAACTTTCTTGCTGCCAAGTCAAAATGTATGTGATCAGGAAATGCATTTATTCTTAAAAGGTCTTTAATCAAAGCAAGATTATATATCTAGCCATTATTGATACTGCTCTCCATGTTGTACTGATCAATTTTATGGGCAGACTGTCAAATGAAACATATTTTAAAGGTTATTCAAAAACATTTTTCATATAATATTACTTAGCCTGATGCAGGACTAATTTAGTTTCAGGATATAGAAATAAAAGGTCCTTTCATAGTTTATATATATATTATATTTTGTGAGGCAATGTACCTAAAATGTAATCAGTGTAAATAAATTATAACCTTGGAAACAATCTAGGTTGTTAAAGTATATTTATATGAAGAGGAGGAGTGTGATAATGAAAAGTACAAACAGAATGGTGATGGTCTGCTTGGAACACAGAAAGAGGAGGGTAGGAATTTGTTTCTAGCACACTGTCCAGGGCAGGAGTAGGCAACTAATCCTAGTTGTTCTAGGACAAATATCCTGAAGATGAAGAAGATCCTGGCTCTCTCTCATCTTAATGAGAAATATATCTAGAACTGTCCCTTTCTTCACTCTGATCTTCCATTCACCTAGCAACCTTCTGATCTATAATTTGATTTTTCTAGTAGACTTTTCCACCAGGAAGGGTATATTGTACCAATGTTTCCCTCTGTAAATCAATAAATTTCCATTTTGCTTTATATTCGAGTCTTTTGTGAGTTTAGTTATTATGAATTAGTTCACTAGAGCCTGATCACCGTGGATGATCTGAGGAAAATTATTTATGGCTTGTACAAAGAAAAGGGAAACTTCAGGTTTATCTTCCACATAGCCTGCGAACTTCCCTTTGTCAACATTGCTACAGAAATCTCTGAACTCTTAAAATTACTCTGCCTCCCCAGTTCTCAGTAATAGAAGAGTACAATTTCTAAATGGGTTTGGGAAGGTAATTCCAGTTCCTCTGGCCCTCAGCCAGTGGAGAACCAGGGTGACCTACAGTCTTTCCCCTTCTGGCTGTAATTAAACAGCTATAGGTTCACATCCAGAAGGCAGCTTACAGCAGTTTATAAAAGTGAACTGCTCCTGTCCTAGAAGCTGGTTGGGGTAATCATTGTATAATGATAATACTTACACTATGGTCTCCCTGATTCTTTTGTTTGCTCCTAAGGGCTTCCTTTCTTGCCTTTTCCACTTAATGAAGTGGTTATTTAATACTCCATGCTCATACATCCTTTTCTCTCAAGAGGGTAAAAATCTCAAGTATTTAATTTTTATTTTCTTTTACTTGTTTGTAGCCCTCAGGTTGTGACTTTCAGTGATAGCCAGTGTCAGAGGTAGGATTTTAACCTAAATCTTGCTGATTTTGACAAACTTGTATAATACCAGGTTGCTTCTCTAGAGCCCCTTTTTATGTAAGTTCATTAATAACATGAATTTAGAGAAGGGTCAAATTGTCCCATGAAATAAAAAGAAAAATCTGTTGTAAAATGGTAAATATCCTATCCATATCCCGCACTTTTTTTTTTTTAAGGGGCTGTATTATCTTTTAGACTTAATTTGTGGTAACCCATTTAATGGATATTTTTCGTGGGAAGAGATCCCTCAAATCTTGAATGATTTGTCCAAGCCACACTGTTAGGTGAGAGAAAGGTATGTGTAGGCTTTGAGCTATAAGAGTGCCATAGGAACAATGTGTCACTAATGGGCACAATTTAATTACAAGAAATCCAGAAATATTGGTGGCAGCACCTCATTTTATTTCTTCAGTCTGTTTCCTATCTTATTTTTTTGGAAAAGCAAAACAAGTATTTTAATGTTTAAAAAAAAGGCATTTTCCCTTTGATACTATACTCTCTGGCTTGGCAGAGCTTATTACCTGGCCCTCTTTAATAAAAGGTAGGCCAGCTCTGCAACTGGATTTCATGAAACACACAAGATGTAAATTTTAACAAACAAACAGTACACATAGCTGACGGGAATTTTCAAGTACAACTTAGTTCTCCATTTGTTGCTGGCCCTAATTAAAGATGGTTGCCATGTTTCAGAGTATTCCAGTGTTATTAACAGCCCTATGGTATCAGTATCGGATAACTTCTCAGGACCTGAGCTGCTCTGGCACTATCTCAACTACTCATCCTTTTTTTGTTATCCTCTCGTTTGTGTAGTTTTTATTTCTGTAACAAAATTTTTGTTTGTTTCTTGAAGTCAGAACTTTTTTCTGTTGGCTGTCCCTTTGGATGAGTAGCACTTGGAGTGGGTATCTGTAAAATAAAATTCAGTAAACAATTGCTAGGGGGAGAAAACTTAAGCTTTTTCTGAGGACTTTAAAATCAGAAAAATAAGTTGTTTCCTCTAGTTTTCCTATACCTACTTTAATCACCCCCACTTTGGGGGTATTTAAGTATGAAGGTTATTAAATTAATAAATACATCAAAATAAGTAACAAGGTATTAAGTAGTTCCAAGTATAATGGAATTTGTTTCAAATGGTTATATATGCATAGCTTATATTAAATTGCTTGCCTTCTCAGTGGAAGGAGGAAAGAATTTAGAATTCAAAAAAAATTTTTTTAAATTGTATATGTAATTGTGAAAAAATAAAATGCTAAATAAAATTTTTTAAAAAGTCAAAATAAGTTAAAACTTAGATCTTTCTAAACAATGGCTTCAGATCTATAAGGCTGCATAAAATCCAGTGTTTAAATTTTAATTTTCCTTAAAAGTATTCTTCTGCCTTCTTTCTCTCCCACTCATGACTTTAAAGGACAAAAATAGCAGAAAACATGCAATTTATTTGTATAGGAATCGCCCTGGTGTGGAAACAGTATCTGCTTGACAATTTAGAGGGTTAGAAAGTTGCTTAGAGAACTCAGGATTAGTTAGGAGTCTTGCTCAAGTTCACATAGGTAAGATGTATCAGAGAGATTCAACCAGAATGCAGCTTCTCTCCTGGCTTTGCTATCTATTATACAACTGCCTATGTATGATTTTAAAATTAAGCCAAATTTTACATCTTTACCTCAAATCTTGCCTCTTTCCCCTGGACACAATTATTTATTCACTTAGCTAATACATAATGAATATCTGCTATTTAAAAAGTACTATGTAAAACACAGATATGCACAAGATATTGTCCCTGTTCTCAAAAAACTTATAATTCATATACTAAAATTTGGCAATAACTAGCTAAATGAGTGGGTTCTTATCCATATAGTACCTTAGCTTAAGCAGATAGTGACTTTGGGAAAGAATTCAGTTGCTTGACACAGGTATAAGACCAATGACTAAGTTGATTAAAAAGGAAAAAAAAAATAGATTACATAAAAGAGAATTCTTTCCAGGTCTAACTTAGAAGATTCACAGGGACAAACAGTTTAAATGGGAAATTTCAACAGGCTAAATGAATTAAACTTCTAGGTTTTCAGAAAGTATTTCTTTAAATTCTAGACTACTGAATTTATAAGCTATAGCTTGTCAACCATTAGCTTTTTACAAATATATCCCCGTGGGGAGGGAAAGGGATTGGATATCAGGGTTCTAGTTCTGATTTGGTCTGTAGTAAATTGTGATTTGAGTATTGCCATTTGGCTGCTCCATGTCTTTTATCAACTAGGGATATTTATCTCCCAGGGTGTTGAGGACAAAGTGTTGTTCATTTGTATGAAGAAGTGATCTGTGCTAAGAAGGCAGAAGGGCTTATCACTAGGGAAAGTGGGGCCCAGAAAAGTAAAAGGTAGTCCAGAACAGGTAGGAGAAATTATCAAGAAAAATTAAAAAAAAAAAAGAAAAGAAACGAAAAGAAACAGCAAGACCAAGAAGGAAGAAAAAGGATAAAAGGGAAAATGTGAGCAACTTTGAGAATGGGAGGATTTTGTGAGAAAACCCTTTCTGGGGAATAATTTTGAGATTTCAGAAGGAATCTGCTTGGCAAGGGATTTTGTGATGGAAGATGCCATGTATTTGGCGACATAAACTGATTGGAATTTGGTGGAAAATCTGCAAGTAGGCAAAAAAAAAAAAAAAAAAATCTCAAGGAAAATAACCAAATACTTGTCTATCACAAGGATCTTGACTAAATTTGTACTTTACCCAGATTTCCTTTCTGGTATCTGCTGCTAGAACCCAGGCAAACACAATGATTACAGAAAGGAGCAACCTCTGAAGAAAATAAACAGTAGTTGACTTTCGCCTACTATATAGAAACCCTTTTATCTTCCATCCCTTTTATTTTTCTAATCAATGCCTGCAGATCTATAAAAATCTTGGATCTTTTCCAGCTAGGGATCTCCTCAAATGTTATGGAATGGGAATTGCTGGCCCTCAGTTTAATTTTACCTCATTTTCCGAAATAAACCTTTTAAAATAATATTACCCTTTTCTCCCATTTTTTCTGGGTCATTTAATTATTTTATTAAACCTATCAGGTAGTTAATAAAAGGATGGTCACTTGACTGTCTCTCTTCTACCAAAGAAACCTAATAGCAGTGGGGTCACAGGTTATATATCTTTTGAAGAGGTGTTCCTATATCTTTTGAAGAGGTGTTCCTGAAAGGTAACAATCAATTCAGATCAGTTAACACATCAAGATCTTGAAATGTGATTTGGACTAATCAAGTCTTGATCAGAGAGACATCAATTTTCATATCACCATATTATCTGTTTTGAAATGGGGAGAATCAACCTTTCCCAGGCCTATCTGAGCAAACAATGCCTTAACTCCCTTTTTCAATAAAGAAATAGTACTGTAGCCATAACAAAGGACCGAGGCCCCCTAACTCTCCACATGGTGTAGGGGACCAGATTTTGACATTAGGAAGAGTCTGGAGTCAAATGAGTGGCCTCTGAGCTTCAGTTTCCTCCTGTGTAAAATGGAGATAACATACACAGAATGTTTTGAAGCAAACAGGAAATCATGTAGATAAAGTGATCTGTAAACTTTAAAAACTTCATATAAACATCAGTTACTACTATGCATTTGTGCCCTCCCTACTTAAGGTTTCTAAAGATGACATTCTTTCCTTCTTTCTCCAAACTCCCAAGAGGAAAAGTAGATGATAGCGAGCGGTTTGCCCAAAGGTTAAGGATTAGTAGTAGAAGTACTTGTGATTATTGGGTCCAGGATCAGGCTGGGCAAGCATTTGGACTAAGTGTGTTAGGTCTAGCATAAAAAGGCTAGGCCTTGGGAAATGAGAATTGATAGGGCTGGAGATTGTCCCTAGTAAAGCTAGAGAAATCAGAAAGGGGAGTGATTTTCACCCCTAAGCAGAGCATATGAGACGTAGGATATTATAGGAAGAAGAGAGAAGGTAGATGGGATAATATCCTACCCCTCCCTCCAGTTTGTGGTGATCTCACTACGCCCTCTATCTCTGGGTATTGCTTTCCCCCCCTTTCTCTTATTTTCACTTTCCCGCTTTTGTTTATTTCTTTTCCTTAACTGTTAAGCTCATAATATGGAACTAAAGAGCTTTTAAAAAGTGTATTTATTGAATCAAGTTTTATGTTTCCAGTTCTTGATATAAGGTGCTTTATATTAGTTCATGGTCCTTGTATTTTATTTTCTCTAATAGAAAACAGGTCACAGCCTCATGCTGTATAGATAGTATCCATGCCTTGATTTTCCAACTGTCAAGAGATTTGCTAGTTAGGGAGGGAAGGAAGAATCACAGAAATAGGAATCTGTGGTTGAACCTATGAATGAACAATGCAGTTCACCAATTCCTGTTTATTTGGGAGAGTTGGGAGTGGAGTGGAGAAGGAGATGAAGATGATACCAATAAGAAAAGTAATAGACATCCAAAATGGGTATGGAGAAAGGCATGGGCTAGAGCAGTAACACTGATTCTATAATTGGAAAGGAATAGTGCACATTCGTAAGTACCTGGTGCAAGTCTTATAATAAAACTAACTCACAACTAAGTACAGTGGAATACTACATTATACATTCATACATGTTTCTACCATTTGATAATTTTGTATATACAGTATACGTTCTGCTTTTATAAATGTACAGCTTGAGGAAGAGAAATCCTTCTTGTAATAGGTACAACATTACACATAAAACCAACATGGGCCAGCCATATTCCATTTAAGACGCAAAGAAGGCAACATGGATAACCCATCCCTCCCATGCCCTCTGCTCCTCCCCAGCCGGACCATCCCTTACAACCAATTCTGGGCAAAGTGCAAACCAGCTGTTCCATATCTGCTTGAAGAGACTTAGCACAGCATCCCTCCACTTCAGCGTTTGGATGCAGACTGTTCACTCATACTCTTAATTGTCAATCTTCTGTCTAAGGGTGATCCAGAGCCTTGTTTGGGATGGATCCTTCCAGGGAAAGTTGCAGCTTTGGCAGAGAAGTGTAGAGAAGACTGTGTCAAGAAGTTTGGGGTTTTTTGTTCTGTTTTGTCTGGTTTTTTTTTTTTTTTTTTTAAACCAAAGAGACTTCAACTAAAAGGCACTTGTCAACAAACAGCCTTTAACACTTTCCCAGGCTTGCATTGGAAAATGACTTGCTGCTTTAACAGAAATCAAAAGGACTGAATGGACTTCACCTTCCATCTGACCAAGTTTAAATACAATAAATAAATCTCTGTCCTTCTGTATTCCTATGACTTAGTCTACCTGGTTGCCTTTTAGATAAGAATAATTCCTAACAATATCCCCCCACCCTCCCCCTGGCTTCTTAATAAGCTCCCTAGTGAAGGCACAGTCAAGAGTTCCAGGCCACAGAGAAGAAATTGCTTGCTGTTACTTAGAAGGGGAGTCATCTAAGATGTTCTGTGCTTCATCTGTTTTTAGGATTCCTCCCTAAATATGGTCCAGCATCTCTTTGTGTTCAGATCTTGGTCACGTAGTTGTTGGGGAACAATCCTTGTTTGCCTCTCAGTCGACCTGTCCACCAGCCTGAGGGGTCTGTGGATTCAAAGAAAGATGAAGTTACCATGGCTATTCAGCCCCAAACCTCACTTTTGGCTGTGGGGCTGAGCCAGCAGTTCTATTTGCATGTGAGGAGAAAATTTTTTGCAATATGAATTAGTAAATACAGAATCATAACATGTCACAGCTGGGAGGGCCCTTAGAGGGTAACTAGCCATCTCCTTTCTTCCCCTTCCCTCATCTTCCTTCTCCTGTCTGTCTCTCCTGTGAACTCCCCCAGAGTAGGGCTTTAGGTCTGTTCCTCCATCTCTCTGTGATACTGTGAGCTTGCTTTTGGATAACTGATAAGCTTGAAGCTCACAAGACTCAGTCATATTTCTTTTCAGTGTAGGTAGGTGAAGTAGTGGCTAGAAGGCTGAACTTGGAGTATCAAGTTCACTATGATCTCAGATAAGTCTCAGCTGTGACTCTGGACTAATCACTTACCCTCTGCCTCAATTTCCAGAAGGGTAAAATGGGGACAATAATAGCACTTCTCCCCAAGTGTGGTTGTGGGAATCAAATGAAAGAGGATTCATAGAGGCAGCTGGTGGTGCAGTGGATAAAGCACCAGCCCTGAAGTCAGGAGGACCCGAGTTCAAATCTGACCTCAGAAACTTAACTCTTCCTAGCTGTGCGACCCTGAGCAAGTCAACCCCAATTGTCTCAGTCTCTCCCCCACCTCACACCCCCCCCCCAAAAAAAAAAAAAGTAAAAAAGTTCTGTCTAATCAGGAACTCTGTAAGTTGAATATTTGAACTCAGGGTTTTTTTCACTGCAAAATTGGCTCATATCGTGATGTTCTGATTTAAATGATGCACCTGACTTACATCTTGAGATCTGTCTGCATCTGCAAAACACACCATTTTCTGAGCACCAGTAACTGCAGATTCCTTAAGCCCTGGCTTTCTGACCCCAGGTTCTGAATCTCCCAGCTTGTTTCTGTATTTTGGCCACCCAACCTGGTGCAATGATAAGCGTTTCCAGATGATCAATCTCTTACCTTCTTTGATAATATCGATGATATCATTGGCATTAAAGCTGAGTTCATCTGTGTCCTGAGCATCGTAAGCATACAGAGCCTTGCACTGTGGTACCTGAGGCTTAGGTTTGGGCTGGGGCTTGGGTCTGCCACCTGCTGGGGGAGGCCGATTTGTCGTCTGTCTCCGGACACTGTAGAGAGGAGAAAGAGAATGGTGACTATACATAGTCTATGGGGCATTCTCACTGCACAGGAATGACTGACTTTTGAGATGGAGACAGCTCCACACCAGGCACATTTTTAGTGAAGATCATGTGTGTGTGTGTGTGTGTGTGTGTGTGTGTGTGTGTGTGTATTTTTTATGTTTTTTTTTTTATTCCTTTGATGACATGTCATTTTCCAATGGTTCTTTTCCTGTCATAAAGAAATATATGTAAGCAAAACAAAGCAATACATTTTCCATGTCTGAAAATGGGTTCCTCATTTCACTCACATAGCCCACCACCTCTCTTTTGAGAAGCAAGCAACATGCTTTCCTCACCAGTCCTCCAAAATCACAGTTGATTATTGCATCAATCAGTTATATCTCTGAATATTGTTTTTCTTTACATTATTGTGTTCATTACGCAAATTCTTCTCCTGGTCCTGCTTGTTTTAATCTCTGGAGCTTACTATTTCATCATGTCTCTGAATTCTCGATTAGTCATTTCTTAACAGTGTAATAATTTCTGATGATGTTCACATACAATTTGTTTAGTTGTGATGGGGGCTGTGTCATATCTCTGTCATTAATGAGTAGGTTATGTAATTATTTCCACATAAGACAGAGAAAGCAAGTACTTAGTGGTCATTTTAGAACCATCTTAATTAACGTCTAAAATTCCTTTAACTAAAGATAAAACTTCATCCCAAAATTTAATATGTGAGAAAGACCACCATGCCTTAAATTCACACTTAACTTTAAATCAGTGACAGCAGACAGCCTTTTTCTAAGAGAAGTTTTGTTATAGCAACAGGGCTAGAAAAAAAGTTGGAAAGTCTTCGAGAAGGGAGGAAGACTACTGGAGGAAGGAGAAAACATAAAGAGAAGTCCTCCTGTTGTCTCCAGATAAATGTGCTATCACTGTGTGTGTGTGTGTTGTGTGTGTGTGTGTATGTATGTGTATACACATGCACACATACACATACAGTTTCTTTAGACTAGTTGAACTTAATTTGAAAAATAGTTATGTATCACGACTTATCTTTCTTCTGCCAGTCTATTCATAGAAAGGAAAAAAAAAAAGGGAAAATCATTACATAATCCAATTCTTTAATTTTTTCATGTTGGCTGAAAGTCTTTCATTTTAAAGACATAGGTTGTATATTTTAAAATATCATCTGTCAGTGCTCCAGCAAGGCTCTAAGAATGGACAAACCTTACACTAAGCTCCTACTGCATCCCAGATGCTGGGAATACAAAGAAAATAAAACAATTTCTGCCATCAAGGGACATAAATTCCTTTGGAGAAAACAACAGATACCTAGAAGGACATACAAAACAAATAAAGGTGAGTAGATGCGGTGGTGTTGGAAATGAAAAGTACTAGCAGGTGAAGGAACTGGGGAAGGCTGAATAAGCTAAACTTTGAAGAAAAACTAGGGATTCCAAGAGACAGAGAGGAGCAGGATGTGCATACCAAGCCTGTGCAAACTCATAGGAGATGACCTGATGCCTTTAGTACAGCTAAAATTATACAATTTCATTTTACACCCGATTTTATTACTCAATCAAATGGTTAAAAAAAAAGCAACATAAATCTCATGAACTCTTGTAGCTTCTATGCTTTTCAGTTGTCAAAATATATTTTTCTGGTAGAATATCATTTATGAAACCTCCCAATTCCCTTCCTTCTCATACATATGTAAATTGTTCACATAAAGATTTTATGGATATGTTTGTGTGTGTATTGTTGTTGTTCATTCATGTCCAACTCTTTGTGACCACATGGATGCTACTGTCCTTAGGGTTTTCTTGGCAAAGATACTGGAGTGCTTTGCCATTTCCTTCTCTAGCTCATTTTAAATGAGGAAACTGAGGCAAACAGAATTAAGTAACTTGCTCGGACTCATACAGCCACTAAGTATCTAAGGCCAGATTCAAACTTGGGGCTTCCTGACTCCAGGCCCAGTATTATTTATCCACTGATCACTTAGCCTATAACACATATTAAATATGTAATTTTTTTCTATTTGTCTATCTATCTATCTATTCAGCCGGCCATTTCTTGGCTTCCTCTTAATTTTGCTATTTCCTATCTCTATAAGAATACTGTGGAACTTACTATTTGACAATGAGCATCCTCCTCTGTATCAATTTCTTCATTTAGATAATACAGGGGTTTACAAATTTTAAATATACATATACACACATTTATGCATATATACGCTTGTATTTGGAATTGATATCTCTGTAATGAGACATAATTTCGTATACAATCCTTATTTTCTGTACTACTTTGTATCTGAAAATCTTCATGTTTATTGCTTTTTATTTTTCTTCAGAATGACAAAAAATTTCAAAAAAGATTTTGGGAGACTTCTTATTTATTACATAAAAAATCTTGATTAAATGCCTATATATTATGCATGGGGAATACAAATATAGCGTGTTCCAAAAAGTTTGATATTAAATAAAAATACTTTGATAATTGTATTTTGGTATAATTGATTTTTTTTTTGTAATTCCATACAACATATTTTATGCATTTTCAAACCTTGTTCTGAGACGGGGTCCAAGACAAAAAAGTTGATGTTAGGGGTCCTTTTCAGCTTTAAAACCTATATTACTATACTATGATTTAGACTTGATTGAGGAATCAAGTAGAAGGAAATCATCTGCTCTGTTGCTCAAGCTTTCTTGAGCAAATGTAAGGTTCTCAAAAGGAGGATTCCATTTTTGTTTATTTATTGTATCCCTACTGTCTAGCACACAGTAGGTGCTTAATCAGTGCTTTCTAATAAGATGAAATCATGCATGCAAAAGCTTGATTGCATACTTGCACAGGAAGCACAGTATAAAAGTGGTTTTTTTTTTTTTTTTAAATATCACCGGGAAGTATTTCTGCTCATCTTTTGCTCCTACCTTCAGAGAAAATTGGGGGTTGGGAGACAGATTAGAGATGACAAGCTGCTGGTGAGCACACCTGGCTCACTATAATCACAAACAGGTGGGTATGGAGGTGAGGGAGAGGGCTGTTGGGTAGGAGAGTGGAGCCCCAAGAACCAGCAGGGGGAGATGTTCCTCCTGCTGTGAGACTCACTCATTCCTTTGGAACTTAGGCAGAGTACCAGGAATGTGGCAGAGCCCTTCCATCCCGGAAGAATGGTTCGGGGAGTGGGGCGGGAACAGAACCTAAAGGTCACGCAATATCCACTCCCTGGGACTGACCTCTTTTTCATGCATCCAAACTGCTTTGCTTTCCTTTGAGAGGCAAATACACCTGCTATGCATCTCAGGCGTTAAATCATTTCCTAGTTAATGTTTATTGAAAATCCCAGCTTTCCTGTTCTGAGAAATGCTTACTGTGAAAGTATGCGGTGTAAGTAGTTTCTTAATTAAAGTAGCTTATATTGAGACTATGTCAGCACTGTACTAATAAAAGCCCATTAGCCTAGGTATTAAGAGGAGTCATCTGATTTCTCTGCAATAAGCAAATAAAAAAAAAGGAAGGAGGGACTGGAGGTGGGAAAGAAGCTAAGAAGTAGTTATTTTATTTTCCACTTATGGAAGGTCAAATCCCATTATAAGAAAAATACAGCTGACATTTCCATTAAAGCAGGCTGGAGAGCACAAAGCAAACTAAATACTGGGTGTGGGCAAGAGAGAATATTTGTCTGCTTCTGTATGCCAGGAAAAATGCACCATTAGCACAAGTTGGCGTGGCTCCTGATTGGTGCTTCTCTCAGTGGGGAGAACTGGAAGCAACTGAATTCTACAGAAACTACTAGGAACCTTCTTTGTGCAAAGCACCATATCAGGTGCTGGGCATACAAAAAATGCTGAGGAAAAAAGTGGCTCTGGAGTCAGGGATTCTGGAGTCAGATCCTGCTGTAACGCTTACTATCTGTGTGACCCTGGACAATTTACTCCACCTCCCTGGGGTTCATTTATCTTATTTATAAAAGGAGAGGGTCCACATTTCTTTTCAGTTCTTAGTCGTAAGGAAATGCAGAATTTTAACAAATAGGAGGAGCAGAGGAGATTTTACCTGAACCTGGTCTTAAAAGAAATCAAGGGCTCTTAAGAGGCAGACATAAGAGGAGGAAGTACACTTCAAGAAAGGCTTCGCAAACAGTCACATGAGATTGGAGAATAGTAGATCAGTGTATCATGACCATTGTATTGGAAGGAGAAAAATCTGAGGTTTGGAAAGGTTGGCTGGGGCCAGACTGTGAAGCCCTTTCATTGCCATATGAAGGTTTTATTTTATCTTAGAGACAATAGGGAGTCAATAAGGATTCTTGAGCAGGGAAGTGAAATGGTCAAACCTGTGTTTTAGGAATACTAATTCAGCAGCTGTATGGAAGACAGTAGGAGATAGAACAGAGGCTATAACAGCTGAGAGGAGATAAAGACTTAAACCAGGCTAGCAATAGGTCTTCAGAGAGAAGAGAAAGCATGAAGGAGCTGTTGGAATCAGACACAGAAGTTGAAACCTATTCGAACTGGAACCAAGCTGTTAGTAGCTTGTAGAAGTTAGTAGCCTGGGATAGAGGAAAGTTTGAATTGTATAGTGAATCAGTAGTAGCATGTGAAAGAGGAACCTCCCCCCCCACAAAAAAAAAAAGCATGAAAAAATGTGACAGCATTTTTTCCTTTCAAACCATCTCCCTGGAAAAATTTGCATTTATTCCAATGAAGGCCCTATGCTCAAAACACATGCTATATGCCTCTTGAAGGACTGCCTTCAGGGCCAGCCACATCATAACCCCAGAAAAAAGTTAGTTTCCTTATTCTTGGGATTATGCTTTACCTTAAACCCCTAAGGACTAGCCACATCATAACCCCAGAAAAAAAGTTAGTTTCCTTATTCTTGGGATTATGCTTTACCTTAAACCCCAAGTGATATTACTAATTATAATAGCTCACCTTATTCAGCTGACTTGTTTCTGAATGTTTTGTGTTTTTCTCCCAAATTTACCATCACTGAGGGTATATACAAGCATGTCACAGATTCATAGAATAATTCACATTGGGGTGGGGGAATCACACGTATGCATGCACACATGTGTGTATGTATAAAAGTTCACTTGTTCTCCCCAGGAGCCTTTAAGAACAAAGACTATCTTATCCTGCTTCTATATCTCCTAAAACATCTATCACAGCCACTTGTTGAAAGACTGATCAGATATGTGAATGAAGGTTTTGACTACTGTAATCACTGACAAAGCAATCAGTATTTCTAATTTTTACAAGATTGGTTAGTTAAAGCTGTGAATTCTTCCCATTTATCTATGAAACAATTTGAAATTATATAAATTAATCTTAACTGCTCACACTCTTCACCTAAAGTTCCAACTTCTACCCATTTATCTCAGGGAAGTTCAAGACAGAAAGAAAGATGCCATTTATGTCAATATATTTATGTGGTAAAAAAAAAAAAGCCAGGAAAAAATAGGCACCTATTGACTAGGAAAGACTGAACTAATTACAGTATGTGAATGTAATGGAATATTGTTTTTCTGTGAGAAATACTTAAGTATGAGGGATTGAGAGAAACATGAAAGAACTATGAATTGATGCAGTGCTCATCTCAGAAAATAAATGAAAGAAAGCACTTCTCAGAATACAAATGAAAAAATGCACCCCCTTGCTTCCTTTAGAGTGCAGAATATTGCCTCTGATGATTGACATTTTAACTTCATTTATGACAAAGAATTCAAGATGGAGGGGGTTATACTAATAAATTACCATCCAAAAAGGTAAATAATAATAAAAATTTTAATAAAAACATTCAAGCAGATCACCTGAAAACTCAGTTGCTGCTCTTGGGCCAGACCAGCTTCTTTAGGCTGTGCAGGGAGGCACTTATTAACTAAGTGTACCTCTGCCAACACGCTCTGAAGAGAACTGTTTATGTCTACTAAAAGGTAGCGGATGGTGGTGGAAGGTGAGAGTTGGAAATGCATGAGATTATAGGTCTCAGTTTGCTTCCTTGGGACAATTTCCTATAGTCCCTCTCTCCCCTCCCCCCAAAAAAAGAAACTTGAAAATTTACGTACTCAATCAAGGCAGCAAAGACAAGCCATCAGAATTCAGCCAAAATCCCTACTTTAACCAAAATGACTCAAGCATTCTCTTCACTTAAGATTTGCAACACTCCCTTTGTTCTGAGTCATTTCATTTGGCTAAACAAGACACTCGTCATTCAGCAGCTGGAGCTTTTTTGAATCCATTACAGCTTTGAGATAATGGAGTATTATTTACCATTGAACTGAGCCCATGCCTTGAGAGAAGGCATGTGTTTGTGCTGATAGGGAGCCAGGCAAATGTGTAGGGAGAATATATGTTGGGGGAAGGGAAGAGAAGAAGATATAGAGAGGGCAAACAGCATTCCACTTTGCATTGCTGGATTTTTTTTAGCAGGTACTGGCCACACTATTGTCTTTCTCCTTTCAAATTCTATCCCATGATAGAAATGGCAGGAAGCCTATTTCTTATATACTTTCTCAGAATGTACCTTTCCTAAACTAAATCAAAGTTCATTAGTCCAGAAAATTACAGATGTCTTAAATTTCATTCTTAGTGGGTGGATGATCATAAAAATCACAGTGTACATTAGTGTACACATTAGTGTACGTTCTTAGTGGATGATCACAAAAATCACAGAATTTTATCAAGTTGGAAAGGATTTTAGAGGTCAAGTAATCTAACCTCTGAACCCAGGTGAGAATCCTTTCTATCCCTGATAGGTCATCTCTATGCCAGGAGTGTCAAATTCAAAAGGAGCCAGATTCCTTGGCTGCCTATTAGCTTAGAAAACCACAAATTAGCATCATCTGTGTTTTATTGTAATTTCATTTATTTGTTAACCATTTTTTCAATTATATTTTAATTTGGTTTGGCCAGATTTGGGAGTTTTGGTGGGCTGTATGTGCAAGTTAGACTTTGAATTTGGTCTTTGAGTTCTTCCAGTGACGAGGAGCTCATTTGACTGTTGGGCTATTAGAAAATTCTTTATATTGACCCCAGATATACCTCTGTAATTTGAGTGTGAGGCATTTGGGGTTAAGTGACTTGCCAGGGTCACACAGCTAGGAAATATTAAGTATCTGAGGGCAGATTTGAACTCAGGTCCTCCTGACCTCAGGGCTGGTGCTCTATCCACTGCATCATCTAGTTACTCCTATCTCTCTGTAATCCTTTGGTGCTATACACAACATCTATTCTTCCACAAAATCCCTTTGAATACTTGAATGTGCTCCCCAATCTAAGTCTTCTGTTCTTCAAAATAAGCATCCTTAGTCCCTCTGTTTGTCATAACATGGTTTGCAGACCCCTCATGTTCCTGAAGACTTTCCTCTGGATACGTTTATTTGTCTATAAGTCAATTAACAAGTTTTTATTAAGTGTCTCTTATATTAATGTGTAGCATTAAGCTACATAGGAAAAAAACCCACTATCACAATAGTCCTCAAGGAACTCAGCGAAATTAGATATACTCATAAAAATATATACAAACAACACATACATATAAAAGAAATGTTCTTTGATCAACAGTACATTCAAATGAGTATGAATGAGCAGTGTGATGCTAAAGTTTTCTAGCCCAGGACTTCTTTTTTGTTAGTAGTTTACTTTACCAAATACATATAAAGATAGTTTTCAACATTCATTTTCACAAAACATTGTGTTCCAATTTTTCTCCCTACCTCCCCAAGACAGCAAGCAATCTGTTGTAGGTTAAATATGTGCAATCCTTTTAAATATATTCCTCTATTTGGCACTTTTTTCTACTTGCAACCCCTTTTCTCCCGAGATATTTTTACATGACCCCAGGTATAGGGGTATTTAAAATAGATATACAAAGATTTACTAATAATAAATCATAATTTTGCAACCCCCAAATTCAATTATGAGACCCCAGATGGGGCTGCAAACCAGTTTAAGAAACTGGGGTCTATCATACTTTATCAGAGATCAGGGTACTCTTTGCATCTTAGATCATTGAAGTTTTACTTCTTCCCACTATCATGGGGAGCTGACAATATTTTGCTTCCAGTTGCTCATAAGTCACTTAATTAGCTTTGCTGTCATAACAGAAGAGAAAGCAGGCCCAAGGGTCTTGTGTTGGTCAGAATGGCCGTGTATTGACCTAACGTGATGAGCAGTGTAGAACAGAACACTGACCCAGAGACTTTCCCCCTGTTGATCTTATTTAAACATCACTAGCACAGACATGCTTGTTAATCAAAAGTACTACATATATGAGCAAAGGGCAATTTGTGAGCTTGGCTATATATGGTTATTCCCAAGAGAGGATTAACAACTCTAGTTTTCTATGGATATTCTTTTCTCTCTCGGTTTTCCTTACGTCACTGGAACATCACCTGTATCTAGCCCCCAAGCTGTGAATATACTCAGCTAAGGCTCTGTATTCTTTCTACACTATAAATTTTCTCTTGGCAACCTCCATAGGTCCAAAGATCATCTCTCCTACCCAAGTTCCAATCCATAGCACAAATTGCCTATCAGAAATTTTTAAATGAATGGCTGTATTTGTAACTCAACGTGTCCAAAACCCGCTCCTTTTCCAAACTTGCCTATTTTTGTTAAAGGCACTACCATTATTCTTGATCTCAGGTTCATCTCTCTATCCAGTCATTCTTTCTCACCACTCATATCTTTGCCAAGTTTTATCATTTCTATCTCTACAATATTTTCTGTCTCCATTTTCTCCACTGATACAGCCATCAACCTAAACGATTGTAATAGCTCCTAATTCGTCTGCCTTTCTCAAGTTGCTCTCTACTCCCTCTTCTGCACAGCTTCCAAACTGGAATTCTTGAAGCATAGATTTGACTATTCCTCTCTCTTATTTAAAAAAATCCTGGTGTCTCCCTGTTACCTCAACGATGCAAGCTCCTTTGTTGTTTAAAGCCCTACACAATCTAGCTCCAACTTACTTGGTTCATTTTACAATTCACCTCTACTGCTTTTGCTGTACTTCATGCATGATAGTCCAACTCCCAACTCCAAGCTTTTGGACTGGCTATCTCCCCTTCCTTGAGTGTTAGCTCTTCTCTCATTTCTACTTATTTGAATATCTAGCTATTTTACAGGCTTCATTCAAGTGCCACATTCTTCATACCCACCTCCAGCTGTTAGCATCCTCCTTGAAATGGCTTTGAATTTATACTTTACAAAATTATGTATACATTTATTTTATCCACCCCAATAAAATATAAGTTCCTCAAAGGCAAGGACTTCTATGTATTTGTTTCTGCATCTTTAAGAGAGTGACTGGCACGAATGAATGTGTTTGATGGTGGCAAAAATTTTTTTAAAAATAAATTTGACTCAGTTCTCTATATGTTTGACAAAGAAGGTCTTCATCAGAGAAATTTGCTTCAAAATTTTTTTCACAATTACTATCGCTAATTGTATATCTCTCCTGTTTATTCTATTGTTGGAATCCTTACTAACTGCTAACTAATTAGAGTTGATCTAATCTTACAAGAAGATGTTTTGGCCAGAACCTGAAACAAGGTACTAAGTAGAACTAATCAATACAAGGCTTGTGTTCACACCTTTACTCATTGGAGTTCAATGAGTTCACACCTCCCTTGAAATCATTGGGCCAGAGAGCACTATGGGAGAAAACCCATAATCCCTCTCTCTGGAAGGAGCATAAATAGGCCAATGGGCCAGTCGAAGTTCTTCAGAGAGAGGAAGACGCTACAAGTCGAGATTTCACCGGAATGACATGAAGACTGGAGCTGGCTGGAGGCTGAAGAAAGCAGAGGCAGAGGCTGAAGGACCAGACCTTTGGATTTGGTGACATTCGGAGAGAGCTCTTGGAACCAAGCAGAGAGATAGGCCTCTAAGCTAACTGGGCCATATTGGGATAATAAAAGATCTGAACTTTTATCACCTGGCTGCGTTTTGAGAAGAAAAAGCTCACCACATTCTATTCTCTCTTTCCCTTCATCCTGTCCTTTCTCAAAAGTATTTTGCTTTTAACCATACCTCCCCTAATATGTACTCTTTTCCATCATCCTCTCCCCTTCTCATATCTCCTTCCCCTTCCTATATCAGTTTGGAAGCTGTAGGAAAGAGAATAACTGGAGAAAGAAAGACTAATTAAATTAAAGAACTTTTCAATACAGAATAAGAACAAGTAGGGAAAATGTTGTAGAAATAGAAATAATAAGATTTGGCAAATAGTTACATATGGGGTCCCCATAAGGGACTTGGATTTCCTACTATCTTTTATGGGCATAGTTATCAAGACCTATTCTGCTGGGGATTCCCCAGACCAGAAGGCTATTGAATATGCCTTTTTTTCCTATTTTGTGCTGGCTTTCCTCTGGAAATGGAGTTAAATAACATCCATCTCCTTTTGTGTAACTGCTAATAGCTCTCTCCAACAACAAAGCACATAGGATGATACGAGTTAGCAAGCTTGGCCAGCGAGATTTTCCATATTGTGTGACTTGCACTCATGAAGACTTAACTCTACAGGCTGTATCACTATTTCCCCTTCTTCCTTTTGGAAACTGCTCATTTGCCCCAACACCTATTTAGGCAAATAGACTGAAGTTACTTTTTGCACCACTAGATGGGGACTCTGCATAGTCCAAGAAAGACAAAAAACTCCAACGACTTTCTAGTATTTCTGGGAACTGACTTTTAAGTTGATAAGGATGCTGGCAAAGACAAAATGCAAAGTGGTCAAAAGAAAGCGCTACTTAACAGCCAGTTGTGCCTGTACTATAGGTCTATCAACAACAAAAAAGAAACTTTATAAACTCTTATTTTTGAGACTAATTTGCCCTTCCAAACATAGACTCATTAGTGTAAGCTACAGCTCACTGACAGCCATGGCCTATTTCATGTCGATAGGATCTGAACAGCAGGTTTATTATGCCATAGGTTTAGGTTGGCTCAGTACCAAGCTTCACCCTTTGGGCTGTTTTTTTGTTGTTCAATGGTTTCATCTGTGTCTGACTCTTCATGATCATTTGGAGTTTTCTTGGCAAACATTTGGAGTGGTCTGCCATTTTCTTTTCGAGGCTCATTTCTGAAGCCATATTTGATCTCAGGAAAAATGAGTCTTTCTGAGTACAGATACTCAGGGCTTTAAACACTGTGCCAGCTAACTGCCCTTTGGGCTAGTATCTTTTACCTACTATGCATTCTCAGTCTGAGTTCCAGATGCTCATTAGTCTACTATACTGCCATGATTTTCCTTTTTTGACCATTACACACTTGAATTGTTCTTGGTCCTTGGCCACCTGTCTAACCTTTTGCTATTAGTTGTCATTACTGCTAATATATACTCCTAATTCATCCAACTGGCTCTGATTTATAGTAAGACCGTGTCAAATTGTTGCTGTTTATTATGCCAGGTTTTTCTAGGCCTGGTTACTGGTCTTCCCTCCTTTTATAAGGATTGAATTTTATGAGGACAGAAGAATTACATGGTTTTTCCCTGTCACTGACAGACTTTAAAGATTAAACACACACATAATGCTGTTGTAAAGTTAAGCTTTTTGGAAGAAACCAAGTGATACCCACACTTTTACTTTATAGTTGAGCAGGGATAACTTTAGTAAGGCTGGTGGAACAAAAACCAGGCAGGTCTGACCAAAAGAGAAAGGTTTTGAGTCCAGACCCAGAGAAAAACTACCTATTTGCTTTCTCAAACCCAGCCCTGCTAAATTTAGAGAGGGCCGCAAGTGCCAGAAGATTAGCTACCAGATAACAACATTTTGGCTCAGAGCAATATACAAAGACCCTCCACCACGGCACAGTAGGGCTGTAATCAACATTAGGAGTGCCTGCACTGATGAAACTGCAGACCTTTTGAAATATTGGATCCAGATGATAAGTGGATGAGCCACCAAGACGAATATCAGTTTACGCCAATTATACTTTTTCTCTCTCCTAAAGAAAAACAAAAAGATGAGCCAAAAGGGTGAGAGGACAGGGCAGTATTAGTCTTGGTTCTGCCAAATATTAAGTGCTAAAAAGTTGTTGTTCCTGAGAGTTTTTAAAATTAGGTTAATAATAATAATGCACATTTATATAGCTGACAAAATGCTTTACAAGTATTATCTGTGGATATGCATGAATTTGTGTTTCTGAAATAATATCTAAGCATCCATTTTAAACCATCATGATCCTCATTTGGCTGCCTTATGGGATCTAGGAATTCCCTTTTGGGCCCAGGACAATGTTCTAACAGCCTCCTATAATAGAAGACAAATTCGATTCTTCTTGGCATAAGAAAAACTATTATCTTTAGGTAATCTTGTAGCTTCTGAAACATCCTGTACAAGCTCTCTGGCTTCAAAGAAGAGAAATTCACCCTCTTGTCCTTTTATAAAATTTTAGAAAAAGCTCCGCTCTCAGGCTGTTAGGGACACAGGACAGTTACATTAGATTTTTGTTCACAAAAGAAAAAAAGATAGTGATTCTGAACATGTTGAACCCTCCTGTGCTTCACACAGTGTTCTGCACACAGTAGGCAATCAGCTTATGCATTGTAATTGGCTAATGAATATATGGAAATACCAGTCCTCCTGTTAATGGCATAGTTAGTGGCTGAGATAATGAACTAAAATCTAGATGCATGATCTTTGGCTGCAAAGGAAATAAAGGGCATGCTGTACAGCCCAGGGGGGGTGCCAGGCAGCTAAAGCTGCACATGTGCCAGCTGGGTTAAGACACAAATTTTCTAAACTGCCTGTTTTTGGCCGACAGATGTTGCCATTTGTCCAGTGTATGAGCTTGTAACTTGCAAAGTGGACAGGAGGGAGTTTTGGGGACTGCCAACTTTGAAACAAGCAGGGAGCAGGAAAGACAGCAAAGGGATTTAGTTTGTTTTACTTTACTGCTTGGTTTTCACACCCTGTCTACCCTGGAATGGCACGGCATGTACAGGAGGTGCCACATGCGGCCCAAAGGCTCACCCGCTGCACCAGTGCTTGCCCCTGGCAAGACAGCCCTGTCCAACGGTGGCAGCTCCGGTTGCTCTCGGAGGGAGGGGCCGTTTAGCCCAACTGGCGTCATTGTGATTTACAAGTGCGTAACTCCAGCTTATAGTGGTGTTCATTCGGCTATGTCAGCCGCCTCACTTTCCCAACAGCATTACAAGGAAAAATCCTGACTTTATTAAGCACAGCCAGTCAGAAAACAGTCACCTTCTGGCCCAATTTAAGGCAGAAGACATCTAATTATACTGAGTACTCTGGGGAAACCATCTTGAGAACCCATTCCAGGGCGAGTTAATATGACTACCTGCTAGCTATTTATTTTCTGTTTAAGGCCAACTTTTCCCATCTGTAACACAGCTATAGTAAAGCTGGTCATTTTACAGAGAAGGAACTAGCTATTTAGGGGCTCGGGAACTGATTTTTTTCAACTATCTCAATAAATAGGTTTCAGTATAATTAGTTTCCTTTACAAATCTATATATTTTTGTTCCTTTAAAAACATTGTTCTGAAAACAGGCTTTGCCAGATTGCCAAAGCACCAAAAAACTCCATTAAGGACCCCCTGTTGTAAAGGTTTTTGATATAGGGGAGAAAAGTGCTGGGGAAAGTAGTATGATGTCTACATCTAGCTACCCAAGTGTAAGTTTAATTTCAAATTAAATGAATGGTTGTTGCCCATCCAGGGGAAGGGATACAAAGTGGAAGCAGATGAAGAGCTGTTTCACAGCTGTTATTACTAGAGTCAAAAGATTTGCTGAGTCTTTACTCAATAGCGGGTGATGTGTGTTCTTTAGTTAGCTATGTTGGTTTTTCTCTTACTGAGGGTCTATTTAAAGTCTTTTCAGAATGGTAGAGCTTGTAAGTGTACAATCCAATAGTGTAGCCTTCAAGAATCCAGGGTGATTGCTATGCTACAATGAAGCTTCAGAACAGTCTTTGTGGAGAATCAAAGTTTTTAGAAAACCAATAAACTTTAATTTGATTTTCGGTATTTTAAATGTGAGATATTTGTTAAAGGATCAAAGAGCATACATGGCTTTGGAGAACCTGCATCATATCAATTTAGATATTGTCACTATAAATAAAACCAGCAGAATGAAATTGCAACAAAATAGTTCTCCTTGGAAAGATAATTAAAAGAGACTTGGCTGAGAGGGTTTTGGTGTATTCTTGTAGGCAACAAGAAACATTATTGCATGGGATATTGTGTATCCTTATGTGTTGCAGTTTTGATGATAAACATTTAATAAAAGATAACCATGAAAACAACTAGATTGTTCAACTCCATGCACTGATGAAGAAGACAGTGAGAAGCTCTTTGAAGCACTTGATAACCTTTTAAACAATGTATATGCCATGTTGTGAATTCAAAGGCATAAAAGGTAAGAGAAATACATGAGATGGCATAGTTCAGGAAAAAAAAGGAATGAGAGAGACTTGTAGAATACAGAGGAGCTTCACACCTCTGATGCTTTCTTTGAAAAAAGAATTGATGATCCTTAGATATGGATAATATCAAGTGATACCACAAAGAACAAAAAAGATGAAATTCTACTTCCTAGCTTTGTGACCCTGGGCAAGTCACTGAACCCCCAACTGTCTTAGCAAAAAAATAAAAAAAATGAAATTCCAATCAAAAGGAAGACTTGGTATTAATGTAGGAATTCTCTCTGAGTCAGTTCTCATCAACTTGTCAAAGCTAAGAACAAAATTAGTTTTGAAGAGTGATAATGAATAAAAGATACGGTGCACAATTGACAAAACTCAACTTTAAGCTGCTTAAACAAGAATTGAAAATTAAAAATTATAAATTGACAACAGAAACAATACAGACAATGGCTATAATATAAGTTTTGAAGACATATTTCTCACAATAAAGAGACCAGAGGAGCTCAAAAAGTGCTTTAGTCAGCAAATGTCTGATATACTTGCCAAATGGAAGAGAGATGGAAGCCAAATGCAACACTAGGTTAGAATATAAATTAGTTTATAAGATCTTACACACACAAAAATATATGGACACATGAAAAATACTGTTTCAAAACAACAAGCAGTGAAGGGTAGAAATTCAAAGAAATCTTGGCGAGATATCCAACTAAGTAAGGTCATCCAAAAGCATTCCAGAAAGAAAATGGAGAGACCTCAAATAGAAGAAAAATAGATTTGTAAAAAGTGTAAAAAAAAATCCCCATTTTAACAAAATGACTCCCCCCTCCCCCCCACAATCAAAGATGCTGAAACCACTATAGTTGAACATCCCAGATCCAGTGAAACTGGAAAGTAGAATAGGCTCAAAGGAGAATCAAGCCAGAAAAAGTAGCCAGATTGGACAAAGTATAGAGGAGACTCATTGTGAAGGCAAGACAATTATGAGGGTGCTGAAGGAGAAGATACGAGTCAACAACACCTTAATACAAAAAAGGCAGCTGAGAACATTTATCTGGCTTGCATTAGTAGAGAGAATTACTTCCTAACTTAGATGCCCATTCTGCTTTCTATATAGAGTCCTTGAAAATTAATTCTATGTAAATAGAGGACATCCTCAATGAAGGCATTGGCAGAGCTTAAGAAAGACTTTTGTAAGCTATATTAAATAAAGAATTACATTTACACCAACTCAAAGATATTAGGACTATAATATCCCATTATGCTTCTTGTTTGATCATGAAAAAAACATTCAATTTGGTAAAACAGCACCTCACAGACTCCATTACAACAAAGTGTCTCCTCTATGCATTAAAATCATTTAAGATTCCTTGGAAGAGGACATAATAATAGAAATAGTTCCTGTTCAACAATTCTTTTATAACAAATATCAGGGAAGTCATAAAACAAATGCTCTCTGAAAGATTAGCCACTACAATGGAGAAATCAAGTGCAGAGTTTAAGTCAAAGGGGGGTCCTGATGAGGTCCTCCAGATGGTTCTATTTCTGGATGACACGTTGAATACATCAACACTTAGCATCCTGGGAGAGATCTGTAATCATTCAAAAGAGTTTGGCTTTTCGACCCACCATGTCAAGTCTGATCAACAGTATGTATATACAGATGGACAATGATGTGGACCCATAGATGAATAGGAAGAGGCAGAGAATGGGCTTTTTCAAGTAGGTGATAGGAAGCTAAGGAACTGAAACTTCGGATAAAAAACGTAACCCTAACCCTAGGCATGGCCCTTATTTTTACAGCATAGTCATGTACCTCTACCCAAAGCATGAGCCCAGAGTAAAAATTTTAATTAATTTAACAATTTTCTTTGTGCCATAAAAAACAGAATGAATTTGGAGAACTGCGAGAAAATCTGTAGGAACTGATGCAAGACCAGTAGAGTAATATACTACAACATTCAGAAGAAACACATCCTTAATGAGCATCTAAATGCAGATTAAATGTAATTACCAAACTTATTCTCAGAGGATAGATGATGAAACATGGTTCCCTCCTTTTATTAAGGAGGTTGGGGAACCAGAGGCACAGAAGGTGGCATGTGTGGTCATGTGTATATGTAAGGATTACTTTATAGGTTGATTTTCACTTAACAGTGGTGGTTTTTTTTTTTTTTGTTTGTTTGTTTGTTTGTTTGTTTTTGGAGAGGGAGTAAGGGAAGATACAAAGAAGAGTTCTAAGGTGAAGAAATGTCAGGAAATGAATGATATTAAAAAATGGGAGATCCAATAAGTTTTTTAAAAATGTAATACTCATGTGACTTGTATTCTCTTATATTCTTATGCAGATCATCTCACCTATTTACTATGTAATACAAGCACTTGTTTCTTCTTACATACCAGTAATTTTGTGAAGACCAGACATATAAGAGTATCTCCTCAGGAATGCTCTGAATATATCAAAGCTGTATGCATCTCTGCCTTGTCCTTTTTGTGGCTAAAACTCCTTTGAATCACACACACACACAACCAGGTCGCCATAATCTGTGCTCTTTGGAAGATTAAAACCACTTAATAACACCTCAGTCCTTTGATTCAGGAATAAACTGAAAAGCCTCCGAATCATTCTCATCAATCATATGACTTTGGAGTGGAATACAAATCTTGAAAGACAATTCTGATACCCATTCAAATTCTGTGTATTCCTTTATGCCTTTCCTGGTCTCCCCAGATGCTGATAATTTCTCCTTTCAAGTTGCCTTCATATACTCTGTTTATATCTTGTTATATCTTTCCATTAGAATGGAAATTCCTTGAGGGCAATGATTATGTTTTGCCTTTTTTATTATCTAGATGCTAGGTGGTGAAAAGGATAGAGTGCCCAGCCTGGAGTCAGGGAGCCTCATCTTTGTGAGTTCATATCTGGCCTCAGATAGTTATTAGTCGTTGACCCTGGCCAAGTCACTTAACCTTGTCTGACTCAATTTCCACATCTGCAAAACTTCAAATGGATTGGACACCACTGAACAACAACCAAAGCTGGCTCCAACTAAATGCTTAATAAATGCTTTTTTGACTGACTGGCTGCATGTGCTGGCATGTTACTTAATCTTGCAGTGATATAAACAACTCTGTATTACTAACTATCAGGAAAGGTGCCATCTTGAATTAGCAGAAAATTCTTCCACTGGGAATTTGTTGTATTACTTAAACCCCAAGATCTAGTCAATAGCCTCTCTTTCTGTTATAACCCCAACAATATCTTTCTTAAAGGGCACATAGTATATAAAAATGGAACAAAGATGTTTCAGAACCTGTATTGCTATTGAAGGGACACAAGTTGCCCTCCTGAGCTAGTGCTATGTGGAGACTCACCCAGCTGCTCCTTGATCTGGGACCTTTAAGAAGTCCAGGCTTTCAAGCTGCTGGGAAACTCGGTCAGAGCCAGTCGATTGTTGTCGAGGTAAGGGTGGACGTGTCATAGATGTATAAAGGCCTTTCTGATTGGACCTTGTATTTCCAGGAGCCTGGGGATGGGGGACAAACTGGGAGGTTTTGATGACTCCATTTTGATGATATCCTAGACAGAAAATGGAAGGAGAGAGAGGAGAAAATACTGCTTAGTTTTTCTGAACTGAATTAATACAGCTAATCACTCTTTCTTGAAGTCTCTAAAGAACATTCCATACTTTTCATACGTTTACATCCAACTTTCAGCTGTGCATTTTAAAGGTTTACTACAAATCAGATAGTCACCATCTTCTCACTGACTCCATAAAAACAGTCAAACAAGGTGGTACTAGGAATTGGATTAGGAGGGGGCCTGAGGAGGCTAACTGCCTGGGCTGGATAGCAACTGCAGCTGTTTGGTGTGTGTGTGTACTGATGTGGCCAAAAGGGAAAAAATACATGGCTGTTTCCTAAGAGGGCTGGCCAAAAACTAGGCAGGCAAGTAGGCCACTGTCTAGCTAGCAGGCCACACAATTCCTCCTGAGGCCAGATTCCAAATTTTCTTTAGGGAACACTTAAAAAAAAAATGAGCTTGACGCATGCAGTGGTAAATACCCTTTGCTTAAATCCATTGGGATTGGGAGAACTCTAAGCCAAATATAAGTTAGTTGTCAAAAAGATCAAATTTCAACCCTATGTGATTTCTTCTCCTTGAGCCAATGCCAGTCTGCCTTTTCTTGGTCTCTTTCCCATAGACAAAAAGGGTCAGTGTTATTCTGCACTTGGGCCTCCTCTGATGCCAGCTTCCTGCTTCAGGGTGAAGAAGAAACAAGGGGGCAGTCTTAGGCTGGGCTGACTTGGGTTTCATTCCTTCTTAAGCAAATTTATATGCAAGCCAGGAGAAAAATGCACTTTGGTTCTCACATGATGCTTAAGGAGATGTAGTCTTGGCTGAGTCATCCACTTACAATTGGAAAGTCACTTCTATTTCCTGTCTGTAAAAACTTGGTCAGGGGAGGTTGGGCTAGACAAGGTCTCACTCAGATCCCTTCTAGCTTGAACAATGTAGGAATCTCTGTTCAGTTTCCTACTTTTTACCATCTTTGGGAAAGCCTCTATTTTAAGTAGTGACAGGTCCCACTATGCACAGGACAAAAGGAGGCAGGAACCCAATCTCTCACACTCAGACTCAAAATTCAACAGTGTATGTTGAAAACTCCAATGTGATATGGGATGCCAGAGCAGGGGACTGAAGCAATCTGTTTAATTACTTGTCCTAGAAAACTCTAATAAAAGGCTACACTCACCTCTTTGGCATGATGAGTGAAGTCTTACCCTGAAAGAAGCTGAGCTGGTAAGATGACCCTTTTAGCCTTGAAATCCAAAACCTCCAATTCTCAAAAGTCCTTGCACATTTTAAAACAAAGTTTAAAAAACTAAATAAAAAATATAAATTTTTGCTGAATTTTTATTTTGGGAGAGGGAGGTTTATGCTATCTTATCCAAGGCCATCTCCAGTCATCCTGATCTAAATCTGGCCACTGGACGCAGATGGTTTTGGAGGGGAAATAATTTCACAGCATTCAGTTTCAATTATAAAATGAAATGTTAATGCTGAATAGGAATAATAGGAAAAGGCCCAGACAGATAGTGGATTCTTTTCTAATATTAACCAGATTCTTTAAAGAAAAGTCTCAATTTATTTTGCAATTGTAGCATATTAATTTTTTTTATTTCTTAAAAATGAAAAAAAATTTTGGTTATTAAATCCCCCCAAGTCTCTAAAAATTCTCTCACTTTTAAACCCTGGACTTTGGAGGGTAGTGGAGTTGTAGTACTCTAGGTAATGTTTGACCAAGAAGGACATTTTCCTCACTTCTCATTAGGGCTTGTAAACCACTAGTAAATTATAAATGAAAGCCTGGTCAACTTTACATTATGATAAAGAAAGCATCCTATGTCTTAATAGCTGAGTAGGAAAATGAATGTAATGAATGAGGACTTCCTTCCATTATAATTGATAGAAGGATGTTTCCTTCAGTTAGGTAATGAAATGTAAATAGTTAATTCAGCTATAGAATTCAAATGCTATCCAAGTGGTCAGTGAAGTCATAACTTTCAAGATCCTGTGTTCTCAATTGTTCCAAACTGATTCTCAGACTCAGTAAATGCTTTGAGTCTATTTACTGATAGTTTCATTTACTAATAAGTTTTGCAGATATAACAAGTAAGTTTATATTTATTGGGATTAACTCAAGAAACAATGTTTAAGTAGAAGAACCAGGTATACTTACCTGGAGGTGGGGGAGCAGCTCTCATGGGGTAGTTCGGATTCTGAGAACTACTGGAATAACCTCTATATTGGGTAGTACTCCTTCTGGTGGGGCCTAAAAATCAACATAAGATATAGCATGAACACAGCTAATGAGGATAGAAGGTAGAGATAGTGGGGTGTTTCCCCCTGTTTTATTTGATTTTCAGAAAGAAAACACCCAGAAGAATTTGAGACTAAAATCCCAAATGGTTTTGCAGAAGATATTAATAGCACCATATTATTAGATACAAAGGCCATGGAATCCTAGCACTGCTACTTATGAAAGATGTGATCGCCAACAAATCCTTTAATCTCTTTGGGCATTTGTTGCATCCTTTGTAAAATAGGGAGACTGAACTCATGACCACAGAGATCCCTTCCAGCTTGAAATCTATGACACTGTACGTCTAAGATATATAGGGCTACAATTCCACAAAGGTGGGAACAGTGGGCATTAACAGACTGGAGCTGTACAGGAAAATGAACCGAGCCATATTTCTCTAATTACCATTTGCTGGCAGATGGTTCACTTGTATTATCCTTGTTCTTAGATAGTACTATGTGCTTTGTCTTTTTTGAATTAAATTGTTGCAGTACCAAAAAATGGAGTATGCAATTTAGTGTGTAAAAGAGAGATTTCTGATGCCAAAGTATTTATACAAAAGTTTTCTTTTTTTATATTCTAGGAATTCTAGTGTACTTTTTCATAAAATTAAACTGGTTGTAGCATTAGACAATAGAAGGTAAGACTGAAATGTAAACAGAAACCCTGTGACCAACCTTGAAGACCAAAATGATTGGAAGGCTCTTTGTAGAAGAGAACAATAAGATTCACTCCTGTGACCATCAGAAAGCACTCTTGCATACCCACTCACTGATGGGACTCTTTAGTGATGGTCTGAGAGATCCTCTTCTCAAGTCTTTTGTTATTTTTCAATAAAATTTAAAATTTATTTTTGGGGAGACTTTAATAATATACTTTTTTTGTTATTCTGGACTTAACAAACATCAGAGAACATGCTCATTTTTATATATAAAGTACAGATAATAAAAACTGGATATGAAGTGTCTAGTACATTTCACTTGCTTTTAAAAAGTGTGTGTGTGTGGTGTGTTTGTGTTTGCAACACGGCTAATGTGGAAATGTTTTACATTACTTCATATGTATAATGTGTATCACATTTCTTGCCTTCTCAATGGGTGATGGTGAGAATAGGTTGCAAAGAATTCAGAACTGAAAACAAAAAAAATTAATAAAAAGTATATGATATCTAACATATTAGTTTCAAATTTGTCTTGCTTGTTTTTGTCTCCATTGAAGTTCCTTCTCTTATATTGCATTTTAAAAAAAAGCACCTTCCTGCCTTAAGACAGATGACATCAACAGAAAAAATTACTTACAATGGAATAAAAGTACTCTTCTGGGAACCTGGATTAGACTACAATGTGGGAAATAGCTAACATGTGTCCTTTTTGAAATGAAGTCACATTATTATTTTTGTGGATATGAGATTTAACTTCTGTGAAATAGAATAAAATACAAGACAATAAAATCCTGAATGAAAAATTATTGGATGTTGATCAGCAGGATTTGACCAGGAGGAAATGACTAGGAGAGTCAGGTTGGGGATATATTTCAAGTGAAATAAAGATAAGGAGGTGAGTATGAATACGTATCTGAAGGTGTAGGAGGGAGGAAGGCAGCTTTGGTTATAGAGCAGAGCATATGTTTGGAAGAGCTTCAGGAAATAAAATGGCCATAAAATTACAGTAGAGAGGATGGTATATTGATGAGAAGACGTAGAGATTTAAACCACAGTGATTGTATGTTTTAGTCCCACTTCAGACAGGATCATTCCAATTTGAGGTGGAATATTGTAACAATAGCACAAAACTCATGAGTTCAAATTCTGATTCTTGACAGTGGGCAAGTAACAAATTCTGAGTCTCAGTTTTCCCATATAATAATATGGAGATGATAAAACATACCTCAAATGGTTTTTGTGAATCTCAGATTAGATAGTATATGTAAAACATTTCTACAAACTTTAAAATAATATACAAGTACTATTAATATTACTTGGGGCTCTATGAATGGTGAATATTACTTATAAAAATACAAACATTTTAAGGAGAGCTTTCTTTTAGCAATAGAGACAGAGTGGTTTTGAGATCTGCATCTCATGTAGGACAATATCCAGGAAAGCTATAACTTTGGATACAGGAGGGTTTCTCCTAAGAGATTCAGGTTTTAGAGTCTATGTAAGTGAAGGAAAGGCAATAACTTGATGGGCTCTTGCAAGGAAAACATTTTCAGGAAGTGATGTAACATGAAGGTCAAAGGCAGGAATGTGATGACCTCATAAAGTAATATTTGAAGCATCTAGTCCAGAGGACTTGAGAAATTCTGAGGATTTCAAAAGCTCAATTAATGTGGGGGACCCTGTGACAAACTTGGACTTGATTCATAGCACAATTGGTAAAACTAATGGAAAGATTAGGTAAAAAGAAAACGGGTAGGGCCAACGAAATGATAGTTTATTCATGTGGCTAATTAATAGTGTGCACTATACTGAGGCAACTCTTATGCAGGGCAAAGAATGTTGAAGTATCACCTTGGGCAGCAATGATAATGATGTGACATAGTGTTGTGAAGTTTGTAAAGCCCTTTGGATATGATCTCATTTGATCTTTGGGACAACACTATAATATTAGAACTTTAGGTATCATTGCAATCCTATTTTATTGATGAGGAAATTGAGGCACAGAATGGTTAACATCTACTTCAAAGTAGCCTAATAGTGCCAGGCGTGGGTTTTGAACCCATATCTTTTTGAACCAGACCAAACTTGAGCCACTGTGCTTGCCTAGTTATGGAATCATGAATTGTCAGCTTGAAATGCCCTGAAGTCCAAACCTTTCAAAAACATGACTTGGCCAGGGTTACACAGCTGGTAAGTATCTGAGGTAGGATTTGAGCCTGAGGTCTTCCCAATCTAGTTTTCCAGTCCATAGAATGGTTATAATGAGAATAATCCAGATAGTTGACATCATATTCTATGGCATATATATAATGTTACTTAAATCTTAAAACACTTATATAAGTATGGCATTATTATTGTGCTGGGTACAATATACTTATAGATTAGTCTAAGAAAATATATGTACAGTTTGTAGTTTTCTTGGGTCAGCATGAAATATGTACATTTTGAAAAATCTACTCAAATGTATGCAACATGAAAACCCTGAGTAAGAAGCTGATTTCATTAGGTCCCTCTTGGTTCTATGGTATATTCTAGACAGCAAAGATGGAAGAATAGTATGAGAGAAATGAGCAGGGGAGAGAAGGAAACCTCCTACTTCTTGCTCAGCAAGGGGGAAGGGAAGCCACACTTACGGGAATTCTTAGGTAGCCCTGGTCCGATGCTGACCTGCAGCACTTTGTTACTGGGTTTGAGAATGGCAAGGTCCCCAGAGCCTTGGTGGAACTGCACTTGTCGTGAGCCTCCTGCACTCCATGGGCCCCAGTTCTCCTTTTTTAATTTCAGTTCAAGCCTGTGACAAGTACATTATAAAAATGGAATAAATGACTGAGAAGAGAAGCAGTGTAGCATTGTAGCTAACATGAGAATCAAGAAGACCTGCCCTGCTTTCAAGTCCAGCATCAGACTGGAATTCCCCTGGAAAGTTCTTTGGGCAAGCCACAGAATACTGGCCAGTCTTTAATGGGAAGAGAGTATTTTCCTGAAGTTCCACAAACCAGTGACAGATAATGCAGAGAAGATGAACAACAAGAACTGGGAAGCCCTGTCTAACCTCGCTGAGAAGTAAAGTTGGCAAGGACTGCAGGGGGTGGCCTGAGGCTCCTGAAGGCTTGGCCAGCATTAGTGTTTGTTCAGTCCCAAAGGTAGAGATATTCTAGCTCTAGTCCTTTGGATTATGGTTCCTGCCCGAGTGAAAAATGAATAGGGGAAAAGGAAGAGATGCCAGCATGAATCTGTCTGAGCTACTTGAGTGAAAATAATTCAGCCGGCTCTGGTACTGGCGTATTCACTATTAGTGTATTAGCTAATTGATAGGAGGCTTTCCTTGCTGCAGACAGATTGTGTGAGGGGCATGGGCCCTTCCTTCTTTCTCATCACTAGAAATGGATCCTATACACTGGTGGCAGGGGATACAACAAACATATTCAAGTACAAAAGGATAATATACTTAGAACTGGGAGGGACTTTAGAGGCTGAGCATAAGTGACTTGCCAGGTTGTTACAGCTACTAAATGTCTGAGGCACTTCTTGAATTCAGTCCTGTCATTCTATCCATGTGCCATGGAGCTGGAGCTCACTTTATTAGAAGCTTCCACATTCTATTCAAGCTGAGGATTAGCCCCCTTGAAGCACAATTATCCTGATCACCTTGGATACTCCAGGAATGCACATCACTTTAATTTAACAAGCATTTATTTGTTAAATACTTACTATGGGTAGGATGGAACACCAGGCCTGGACTTAGGAAGATCTGAGTGCAAATCTGTGATTTTTGGCTAAGTCAACCTATCCCTATTTATCATAGTGCTTCATCTGTAAAATGCAGATACACTGGAGGAGGAAATAACAAACTAATTGAGGATCTTTGCCAAGAAGACCCCATGGATTCCATCATATATATATATATATATATATATTTTATAGCATCATATTGTTGGACATAACTAAATGGCTAAATAGTAATACTGGATAAGGTAGAAACATTGTGGTATAACATGTAAAGAGCCAGAATCAAAGCTAGGAAGACTTGGATTCAGGTCCTGCCTTTGACACTACTTGACTTGAATACACGACAAGTCATTCTTAATGCCCAAGGCAGCTCTATTAAGACTGTAAATTGGGATCTGCTTCTCCTAGATGAGGAAAGAAAAGGATGCTGCCCCAGGAAAATCCCTGAAGAGGAAGAATTTTGAAATAAACAGTGAAGAGGAAGAGAGGGGGGAAAGTTACTTTCCTTGAGGGACAATTAACATCTCCATAAAAAAACCAAGTTTGACAAAGAATCAAGACCAGCAACTGTGATGGCTGGAAAGAGAAAAGAATGTGAAGAAAACCAAACTGTACCTATTTGTTAGTTCTACAAATGAAGAAAAGAAAAAATAGAAGAATTTTTTGATGATGAGGTACAGCAATAATATCTAATTCAAAATGAAACATTCCTTCATATTCAAACAGTGGTTCTTTTGAAAAGCTATTGAAATAACCATTACACAGGGGTGGCAAGTGCCATTATTATAGTACTGTATTGGAATAGAAAGGGATTCTTATTATTAGAAGGGATGGGAGCTCTTATGTTGAAAGGTTTAGACTTACGGAACCTCCAAGTTGTAAGAAACTTCAGGAGCCATTATCTAATTCTAATCTCACCCAAAAGGAACTCCCACATTAACATCCATCATAAGAATTGGTCATTCTGCCTGGAGAGGATACCCTTATTGATGGCACAAAATGTTGCATTAGTTAATACTACTTTTATTGGAGATGGAAAATTGCCAGTGTCTATAAAATTTTATAGAAAACAAATTAGTGATTTGTCCAGTGGATGTTCATTTCATTGGTTAACTCAGGATAGTATGGTGCAGTTGATATTGTAGGTGTTAAACCCTAACTTGAAAAAATACCTTGTGTTTGTTCAATGAATCTGGGGACTGATCTATTAGTACAATTCATGTCAAAGGGTTTGAATATATTTTTAATGTGCATAAAAAAAATTGGTGAACATCTTGCTTAAAGAAAAAAAGAAGAACCGTACATTTAAAAAGGAAAAAAAAAAGACTAAATTGGGGTAGCTCAGGGGTACAATGGATAGACCAGTGGTCCTAAATCAGGAGGAGCTAAGTTCAAATCTGGCCTCAGAATTACTAGGTGTTGTGACCTGGGCAAGTCATCTATAAGTAGATGTGCATAGAGATGGGAATTAACCTCATGAAACCTAATGAGATCCCCGAGGAAGATGGTAGGGAGAGAAATGAGTTGCTGATCTCAACTAGTGAGCATCGGAGAGTCTCAGGGCATTCAAACATCTGAGCCTTCTACTATAGGGATAAAGTTACCACAGTAGAGGCTGAAGAAACAAAGATATTTTACTGAAGCAGGGGTTTAGGTCATTATACCATAGATAAGCCAACTTGGTTGGTCACCCCTCTTTCTGTTGTTGACATGACAAAGAATCTATACTCAGGAAGCTTAGGTTCTAATAGGAACAAGATCATATACAGTAGTAATTAAGCTACAAGGGAGCATCAGAATTCAAAGGAGAAGTCCAGGGAAAATGTAATGAGAAGTCACAATTATCTGGGAGGAAAGGGATTATGGAAACTTCCATGGACAGAGGATGGAGAAATGGGTCACTGAGTTGGGCCATAAAGTGCTTTTCTTCAACATATGGAGATTGGGAAGTGAGAATGAGTCCGCCTCACACTTGGGGAATAGAGGAGAGTTACAGAGATAAAAAAGGGCAGTATGAGAATAGGACTGGTCAATCAATCGACAAGAATTTATTAAATACTTATTGTGTCAGGTATTGTGTTGGGGATGCAAAGATGCAAAAAAACCTTATTCCGTGCTCTCAACAGATGTTATGTTCTATTAGGGAAACAGCACATGACCAGAGAAACAAATATAAAATAAATGGGGCAGGAGGTTGGTGCTAATAGCTGGGAGGATTTGGAAAGGCCTCCTATGATAAATAGGTGGCGAGCTGAGTTTTTAAGGAAATTTGGAATTTTAAGGGTAGAGGTGAAGAGGGAGGTTATTCTGAACATGGAGTACATCTTGTACAAAGGCAAAGATTGTGAAGATGGCACATTGGCATGAGACCAATCTGTGTGAACCATAGAGTACGTGGAAGGAGTAATGTACAATCAGCACAGGAAGATGGGCTGTGAAAGCCAACTGTTCAAAGTATGTGGTTTATTCTAGAAGCAATAGGGAGCCACTGAAGCTTTCTGAGTAGAAATTATCAGAGTTTAACCTGTTGGCTTTAGAAATATCACTTTGGCAGTTACATAAATTGGCAGGGGAGAGCAATCTACTCCCCAAACAGGAAGCAGGGAAACCAAATAGGTAGGAATAATAATAATTCCTGAAAGAGGTGATAAACTAAGGGGAAAAACCTCAACTAAGAGATTGGTATGAATATTTAACATGTATTGGTCAACCTGCCATCTGGGGGAGGGAATGAGGAGAAGGAGAGGAAAAACTGGAACAAAAGGTTTGGCAATTGTCAATGCTGTAAAAAATTCGCCATGCATATAACTTGGAAATAAAAAGTATAATAATAATAATAAAAGAGATTGGTATGGGAGTAGAATGGATAAGACTTGACACATGATTGAATCATGTGCATAAAGATGGGAATTAATCTCATGAGACCTGATGAGATCATTGAGGAAGATGTAGGGGGAGAAGTGAGCCCAGCCAGGATCCAATTCTGAGGTATAACCATAGTTAGGGGACAAGATATGGAGGATGATTCAGCAAAAAAGACTGAGAAAAAACAGTCACACAAGTAGTACATAACAAGATGTAATGGATTAGGTTGGCCAGGGATGATGAAGTCAGATTGTAAAGGGCCAGGAATACTAGAAGGGGAAAAGCAGAGGGGAGCCATTAAAGATGTTTGAGAAGAGAAGTGACATGATTAGGGTAAAACAGAAGAGACTGGAAAAGTGATAAATTGGAGGCAGGAAAAACCTAGTCAACAGTCTAGGGGAAAGAAAGAAAGGTAATGCTCAGGTTTTGAGTTTGGAATACCAAAAAGATGATGATGCTATTAACAAAAATAGACATTTCGGATGGCTGGCATGAAAAATCCCATTATTTCCCACTTCATTTTGCTCTTCTTCCTCAAAAAAAGGTTAAATAAATTACTTGGTTTTGTCCTTATTATCCTAGAAATTGCATTCCCAGGCTGAGTAATCCAAAGCTTTGATTGTCACTTGATTGGCTCCCAAAGGGAGCAATGGAAAAGAATGGGATAAGCAGGTAGACTTTGCTGAGATTGAGGAAATCAGGGAAGTTGTCTTGCTTTCCCTACCTCCAGAGATCGTGTGGAGAAGGAACCATCCCTTAGTTAGACTCAGAAAGCACAGCTTCTCAAGCCCCACTACTTACGTATTACTGAATTTCAGAGGTAGTTGCTTCTGGGTTTTCTCCTCATAACGTTTTGCTAAGAGGCTTAGGAATTCTGTCTTGAAGACTGATTCAAGCAAACTGTCATATTCTTGTTCATGGAGAATAAATATATCATCTTGTAGTGTGCTGCAAAGAAAGGAGGCAGAACATCTTGTGAGGGGTTTGCACTTCTGACCATGCCCCCAATTATAGGACCTCAGATCTCAAGGTGGATGAGATTTCACTACTGGGATACTGTGAAATCCTGTCATTTTACAGATGAAGAAACTGAGGGAGTTGACTTACCCACAATTACATAAGTAAGTAAGCAAGGGATTTTTGACCTCAAACTAATCAATCAACAAGCATTTATTGAGCAGCTGAACTCTTAAGTCCACTAAGGCACTGAGGATAAAATGACAAAAGTCAAACAGTCCTTGCCCTCAAGAAACTTACATTTGATCAGGAGAGATAACTCCTCCAAACATATAAAGACATGCAAAATGATTTTTCAGCTATTCTTTATCTACTCTCAGGTTTCAGTGAGATTTGGCATCTTTCATTAGCAATGATTATGCTACTCATGTACAAAACCAAATTCTGTTTTTAATATTTATGCTAAAGCAAAACAACCCTTTATCTTTCTAATACTTATAAAACTTTTCTTTTAAAACAAAATAGTGTTATTTCATGTAGGGTGCCCTGGACAAGTGATCCTCATTCAAGACCTGATGCTGCTACTGAATAACCATGTGACTTGGGCAAATCACCAACATCCTCATAGGAATCTTCCCAATTGTAAAGCAAGGAACATAGAATCTCCAAGATTCTTTCTAGCACAAAAGTTCTATGACTCAATCTGAAGTTCAGTTTATGTTCTGTGTCCTTAAGATTAATAAAATAAAAAACAAAAGCTTAAGATGGCATTCCTAAAAGAGTCTTGTTAAAATACATGGTTTGAGGAATGAATATACAACTAATAAGAAAAATTCTGATTGTTGGTAATGCTATCCTACTTCATTGAAACATACCAAAAAAAATTTTTTTAAAACAGACACAATCATGAAAGTATCAACAGCATTAGTGTTACTTAGTGAAAGGAAATAATTATTCTCAATACCACAAAAATGCCACAATAAAACAAAAATTTTGGTCACAGCTATGAAATTAAACTCTGACAGGGAAACACAAGGAGACAACTCTTCAGAGAACACAGCATTTAGAATTTGAAAGAGACTTTAGAGTTGTTAAGCATACGGCAGCATCCCACGTCCTATAGCCCAAACCAGACTGAAATGAAACTGGGAAATAGGTCATGTTAACATATGGTTTTCTAAATCAGTATGATACCCGCAAGGATCTTTATGTATGGTTTAGTGATCTTTGTTTCTATTTGTGTTTGACATCCCTTCATTTTTACAGATGAATAACGTGAGGTCCAGAAAGGGAAAAGACAACCAACATCACACAGTTAACAAATACTCTTGCCACGATTCAAATTCAGGTCTCCCCACTACAAATCCAATGTTCCTTTCCTTACAAGCTGCTACTTTCCAAGGTAGACACCAGTTAAATTCAAGCTATATTCATACCCTATAAAACAAGGGGTAAGACATGTAGGTTTTGTGAGAAGAGTGGAATAGTCCACATAGGGTGTGTCCATGGGTGAATAATGATAGCTAATAAGACTAACCCTGCCACTGTTATTCTCATTTTATAGAAGGAATCTTGAGGCACAAAGAGTTTAAGTGATTTGTCCAGGGTCATTCAACATCATAAATAGTATCTCGAATAGGATTGGAACCCAAATTGCAGCGATTCTTTGTCCACTGTTGTAGCTAATACACTATCCTCAGGAGAGTTAGAAGAGACATCATCTCAGAAGAGCAGAGCTGAGGGAGGGCAGGATCCAATATAATCCTGAAATGCTGCAAATGATTTGTTTTTTTAGGTGGGGAAACTTAAAAACTGCATCAGATGTAGACAACTCTGTTGTCTCTGTCTCCCTCTCTTTTTCTCTCTCTCTCCATCTCCCTTACCCTTTCTTTGTATGTTGGTCTCTCCCCTATCTGCCCTCCCCTTCCCATCCAGTGAGACTTCACAAAAGCTCCATGTTACATGTGCTTTCAATTACCTTCTAGTGCCACTTAACAAATGATCAGTAACAGCAGATGAGCCTCCTCTGGGAAGGACATTTTGCCAGGGGAAAAGAAAATTGTTTTTTCCTATTATTAAAAATAAATTAAGTGCAATGTGGTATTCATGAATTGTTGAGGGTGAAAATGTGAAGCCTTAGCGTAGGAAATAACCAAGAGCTGGTTGCCACAGCAACAATTGGCAGACTCTATTGTACCAAGGTAGCCCTCTCTCCTCTATGATCTTTTAAGGCAGTCACCTAGAAATCCTTGTTGGTGCTGCCATCGACTGTTTCTTAGGATCCAATGAGGAAAGGTGGGTGCTAGGGCAGAGCAGACTTTGTCACAGAAGCAAAAACTTTGCTTTGGGACTGAATCCTGGGGTGTTCTCTCTATTGGAAAGGAACTTGACCACATTTGAAAGGTAACCTCCATGGCACATTTTGCAGGCGAAGGGATGACAAAGGAGAGCTGCCTGAGGCTGTCTCCCACTTAGACTGCGCCAACTGCCTCAGTCTCATCGGGAAGCAGGGAATGACTTGCTATAGAGCTGACCATGAATGGCGTTTTCCTCCACTAGTTATAGGCTCCTTTTCATTCCTGAGCCTAACTCATGTCTTCTTGGCGCTAGAAGGAATGGCTGATTCATGCAGAACTTTATCCTCTTCCCAAACTGGCACTACTTTCAAATCCTCATGGATACATGGATTTAATTTCTGGTTCTTTCTATTAGAGGTAAATAATAACTTCTCTTAGTCTCAGTTTTCTGGAAAAATCTGCAAAATGGGGATAATAGACCAATCTCCCTTACAGATAATATGGCATAGTGTTGGTAAAAGGTGAAGAAATTTTATTAAGAGTTGAGAAGACCTGGATTCAAATTCTGCCTCTAATATCTATCTACCAGTTGTATAATTCTAAGAGAGTCACTTAACCTTCCTTTGCTTTCTACAAAGTCACAGACAGAAATATTTACATTAGTGAATGAAGTTCCCATGCTGAGAATTTCCTATTTGTGACCAACTTTTCAGGATGATTATGATGATCAAATGACCCACATTTGCCATAGTACAGATAATAGACAATTATATTAATGTATTCTCACTCTTCTTTCTACAGTGTTTAAAGTCAATAAAACAGTTGTCTCATTATCCTGAGTAAGATAGTGAAAATATGAAGAGGCAAGTATGGTATAGTGAAAATAGCACTAGAAACAGGAAAAAAATCCACCCAGGTTCAAATGCTGTGTCCAACATTTACTAGCTGTGTGATCATCGGCAAGCTATTTAATCTCTTCATTCTAAAATATGGAGTAAAAATCATCGTTTCTATGAAGCAAAAACCAAAATGTAAGAAATAGGGGATGGAGGAAGGCTGGAAATGGATGGACATAGGAGGCCACTCAGTCCAACTTGTAATTGAGCAGAAAATCCATTGTAAAACCTTCTGGACAAGCATTCCCATAAACTGTCTGAACCTCATTTTTCTCACCTGTAAAATAGAGATAGTTATTCCTCTACTACTTACTTTCTTGGAGTGCTTTGAGAATATATAAAGGAATGTGGCAAATATTAAAAAACTAATTAGGGCAGCTAAGTAATTCAGTAGATAGAGCCCAAAGTCAGGAAGACTCATCTTTGTAAGTTCAAATATATCCTTAGACACTTACCAGCTATGTAATGCTGGGCAAGTCACTTAACCCTGTTTGCCTCAGTTTCCTCATCTGTAAAATGAGCTTAAGAAGGAAATGGCAAATCTCTCTAATATCTCTGTCAAGAAAACCCCAGATGGGATCATGAAGAGTCAGACACAACTAAACAACAGCAACCTATGAAAGTCTTTCAAACCATTTTGCTTGTCAGAATCATATTAAAGCAATTCAGCAAACTACATCAACATATTCATTCAGTTCAATGGTCTATTTTTCTATGATCCCTTTTTGACAAATTCAAGAAAACATATGTTCTTTAGTTTGGTTCAGTTAGCTTCTCAGCAATGAGAGCAAATAGATGTTTATGCTTCTTTCTTGCTAAGGGACTTGTATCAGGATAATATATGGAAATAAGTATCTCTAGTATGATTGGTGACATAAGTAAGAAGATATCTTTGCATCATTAGTGGATGAATCAAATTCAAATAACCTTGAGTAGCTTAATTTGTTTGCTTATCAGAAAAAGAAAGGCAACAAGATTATTTATGATTCTAGAGATGAAAGGGATCTTAGAAATAATTTCAGCTAACCTTTTTAATATTACAGATGAGAAAACTGAAGTCAAAGGAGATCAAGCAAGTTTCTTCAAAAGAGCAAAAATCAGGGCTGCAATAGGAACCCAGGACCTCTGACCCACCTTCCAGAACTCTTTCCACTACAACATATTTTCGGCAATTCTGTATATAACAAATCAGTGGAAAACCTCACTCCCAAGACTTAGGAGAATAAGTTGGCAATGCTATCCTACTTCACACCAGTCTTCCCTCTTTTGCCTTTCCTCAGTGCAGACTCATGAGTCCCAAAGCAAAACTTAAAAGTTTGTTTTTTCTAAAAAAATCAGACTTATCCTTGGAACTCACCACTGTCTTACTTGTATGCTCTAGTTGCAATTTCTTACAGATGTTTGACTCTATATAGAGTGTTGAAAGATGCCTTCTACTATTCTCTGGATTTGTTGTGTATTCAGTTCTCTTTCATCTCTGGGGCTAATGGCTAATGGGACTTGAAAATATTGTTTTATTTCTTCTTTTTTTCCCCCCATCAAGAACATTAATTATTGAACAAAAAAAAAAAAATCAAACGAAAACTATTTATTTTTCTAAACTGTGAAAATAACTTTTTTGTTGTTGTTGTTGCTATGACCCGGTTTTATATCTTCATAAGATTTAAACTCATTTGTCTTACCTTTTTGCCTGAAGAGGCAAAAAGGGGGTGATATAGAGTGGGCTCAAGAAATAAGGTGAGAACAAAAGGAAGAACATTTGAGGACCAGGACCAGCCACATGGGGGCCTGGGTAGAGTTGACAGGAAAAACAAGAGTTGGGGGCAGAATGTCGGGGCTGGAAAAGAACACTGACAAGGAAAACATGGAAGCCAGGAATAGATGTGTAGCATCCTAGTATGGATAGAAGAGAGATGTAAAGGGGAAAGTATTATGAGGGGCGTGGACAGAGGGGGTAAAGGTCTCCTCTTTTCCAAGCCCCTCATTATGGGGGGGATGATCTCTCTATAATTCTGAGCTTCTGCTTTTTCAGTTGGAGGTTTTTTGTGATATTTCTTTACAGTGGAGAGGTTGGGGCTAGAGGAGAGCGAAGTACAAATACTGTACAATAAAGATAACATGGGTGCTTTTTTGGAAAGCAGATTCCTTTCAAAATTCCTTCATAGCTATCTTTGCATGTGTTTGGAAAAATAAAATACTATCAAAGGAAAAAAAAATTTTAAAAAGGGAAAAAATTCTTTCATGAAGACGAAGTTAATTTGCATAATGCAAATTTACATAAACCTAGAACTGTTGGTAGGGGACTTAATGAGTTGCCAGGCTTATTTAAGAGATTATGTGATTTGCATCAAGGCCTTCTTCCTGGACTCCAAAGTCTATGCTTTGTTTCCATCTGGTGCTGCCTTTTAGGTGGTTTTTAGAGAATCTTACTTTATGAATGTACAAAGGATTATGGGATTATGAACCAGAAGGCCAGCTAATGTAGCCCTATCTTTTTGCAGATGAGGAACTGAGATGAAGAAAAGTGAAATGTCTTAGTTGATCACATAAGTAGTAAATGGCAGAACCATGATTTTACACCCAGGGCTTATACATCAAATCCAATGCTTTTCCCATTATACCATTTAGGCATTTATGAGCCAAATGCCCAAGTTTTCAAAGTTATCAAATAAAGATCATGGTGATTCACTATTGTTTAAAAATACTTCTGTCTTCTGTCCTGGTGGAAACCTGAGATGTCCTGGATTGACTAAGGGTCTTAACCAATTCATTGGTCTATTAGTAAGGATTCAGGAAAGGAGTCTGACAACAATGTTGGAATCTATTTCTAAAATTTCTTGTTAGGTAAATGAAATTATATAAATTCAACTTTCAACTAAATGTTTTTAGATTACAATGCATTAAATGATGTCTTACTATCTTCTCACATTACTGTTATGGTGTTTTGGACAGTCATTTCTTGATTGATTTGGACATAAGCTGTACAGTCAAGTAAGTATGGGTTTCCACATACAAAAAGGAGAGTTTTAAAATAAATTATCTCAAAGATTCCTTCCTGCTCTAAATCTAATTTATATTCTTTCTATCTGTGGAATTTGTTTAATTTTCCCACTAAAGAATAAGGAAGGGAAAAGCAAGCTAGCTCTACTAACAAATATTTATATAGTACTTAGTACCTACTATGTACTAGATGTTATGCTAAGTGCTACTCCCTCCTTCTTTCTTTCAAAAAACACATATCTCATCTGATCCTCACAACAATCCTGAAGATAGATCTTCATTTTACAGTTAAGGAAAGTGAGGTAATCAGAAGTTAAGTGACTTGTTCAGGATCCTTCTTCTATTTCTAAGGTATCTTTTTGATTTTTGCCAAGTCTTTCTGTTTATCTGGACTTCAGTTTTTCCTAATCTATAAGATCTCTATTTTACAGATGAGCAAACTGAGGCAAACAGAAGAGTCATATAGTTAGTGTCTGAAGCCAAATTTGAGCTCAGCATGATTTTTCATTGTTAGAAAAATAAATTGAAGTTGAATCTGTATGAAATGCATAGATGCTCAACACTTTCTATGGCTCCTGTATGAGTGCTGAGACTGTATCTGGGATATTACGGTTGATTCTGGACAGCAGAACAATGACAAGAAGGTAACCAGAATGGCTTAAAGGACAGGAGACCATACCATAATGAGGGCTAATTGAAGAAGACACAGGGGGACAGGATAGCTTCTTTCTAGCATTTGAAGAATCAGCATGCTGGAGAGACTTTAAGCAGCTTTTGCTTGGCCAAGGGCACAATTCAATATAAATTGCAAAGAGCCAGCTTTTGGCTGGATATATCAAATTATTAGAGCTATCCCAAAGGAGGATGGGCTGCTTTAGAAGATACTAGATTTCACCATGACATTCTGAGACATATAGGCTTGTGGTCACGCCCAAACATACCAATCCTGCCAGTCAACTGGTCATCAGGCATAGGTTTGTATTGCCAATCCCAGAATGTACTTTGCTTAAAACTAAATGGCTCCTCAAATGGAATTGGAGTCAACCTCCCTACTATGGCCTTTCTCCTCCTTTACCCATCCAAATCCTATAGGTTTTTCAAAGTTCAACAAGGTACCTCTCACCAATACTAACTAGAGGGATGAAAAGATGCTGAGACGTCACAGCTTGAGATATCTTACTAATGGTCAGAATTTTTACAGGAGCAGGATCAACACAATGCGTGGACCAGGAGTCAAATTGCCATTTGAAATAAGTAGTTATGACTCTATCTTCTGGGATTCAGGAAACATGCCATAACTCTGAAATCTGCAGATGACTAAATCCATGTAGGTATATTTACACCCTCTGATGATTCCACATCCTGCCAAGTCATCCATTATTGTTGGATTTGCTGATGTCAGTCTTCGAAGGTAGTTTTTATTTTAGGTCAGGGGGTTCTTCCCATTTCAACTGATCCTGGCTAAGGTAGCAATTACATTCTCTCAAATGCTGTATTGATGATCTTGAAAAGAAAACTTCAGTTATTTTGCAATGAATCTTCCTTCTTTACTCCAGCCCCAACAAAGCTATCTCATAACAAAAAAGTATGTAAAACAAGTGAACATGTCGGCCTTGTTTGACAAGGTATATCTCATTTCCCATCTTGGTTTGCCATTTCTGATGACAGCATCATCTTCACATTATTTTCAAGCTGCTGGCCTTGCTACTATCGGCAGTGAACTAGATGCCCCATTTTGTCAGTATTGTTACTGTTTATAAAATGAGTTGTTGGGAGGTGTCAAACATGGTCTAAAGACCACATGCAGTTTACAGCACTCCCCAAGTGAAAAGTGAACCAGATTAAAACTAATTCTTCTCTGATTTTAATGTATTGTTGATACACTTATAAAAAGATATACAAAAACAAGTTGTTTTCTAGGTCAATATGTGGCCCACTGGGATTTGTTTGTATAGTTTAGTGGTTCCCATTTCTAGTGGAGTTTGACCCCACTGATTTAAGTGATCTATATGTCTCCCTTACATTCCCCATTCAAAGTACAAGAGCTTTGTGATCTGTGATTTTGTTCAGTTGGTTTTTACTTCCACTGACACAGGTTGCATCTGGGATCTACCTTAGTAGGAGTCTCCCTGCGTAAATGGCTAAAAGATTCATCCTTGGTATCCAATCTGCTGCTTCTGAACATCCCAATTCAATAAAGCTTGTCCTCATTGGAGACTGGACATGCCACTTGGTGGCGAGGCCCCTTTGGACTGGTCAGAACTTATGCTCAAGAACCATAGCAGAACAACACAATTAGTCTTATTAATTTGAAAGAAGTTCAGCAACTATTTTATTTTTCATACCTTTGTATAAATAGGACAACTATCAAGTCTTTATTTTTAGAATTCCTCAAAATAATTTTGAGAATATAGAACATCAAGTTTCCATGTCTGTTTCCCCCTCAGTTCCACACCAAGGTCTGCCTGATTTTTTTCCTAGCAGATTTCTAGTCATTGTGAACTGGGCTAAGTATGGAGAGCAGGAAGTGTTAACAATAATAGAAATAGCATTTATGTAGCACTACGTGCTGGGCACTATGCTGAGCACTTTGTAATAATTGTCTCATTTGATAAACCTTGTTCAATTTTCTGGACAATGGCAACAAGTAAATCCCTCTCTATGAGATTGGTAATTTGTGTAACTGCTGTGAAGGGCGTCTGAAAGCCAGACACAGGTTCAGGCCTTCCCAGTTAAATCTTCAGTGATGGAATATATCAGAAATGAATTGGTGCAAAGACAGGAACTTGATGGACTCATTTGCCTAAAAACTTTACCACATCCTGAACTGGACATCTTTTAAAATTCTTTGCTTCTCCAGTTCCCCAGACTGCTTTTGTTTGGGACAAGTAAGTACAGAATTGGAAATCATGATGACAAGGACAAGAAGAGGCACAATTTGAAGTCTGCTTTAGATTATTCAACTGATCACTTTAGTGCCAGGACCTGAGTCGAGGGAGACAGAGACTTAAGCACATAGAACTTTTGAATTTGCCGAGTATTACAATCCCTACTATTTGGGCTGATTATATTTTAAGAATTTTGAGAGCTTGGCTTCCTCCCTACTACAGCCCTGCCTGGTTTGTTTAAACAAGCCGCATTCCTGGTGCTCATCTTCCACACCATTCTTTGTAAAATGGGGACCAAAGAGCTTCTTTGGAAGAGGATCAACAGTCTCCAAAAAGAGCCGGAAATATGACTCAAGGAGGAAAGACTTGGATTGGGAAGCTGTGGGGATCAGAAGCCTCTCTTCCTGTTTTGCATGCATTAAGTTATTTCCTCTCATCAAGGCTTCATGAGGATGAGGGGTTTTCCAGGTGTAGCTTTTAGCCCCCAAAGGCAACCCAGGCTACTTGGTGACGGCATCAGGATCTTTGAACAGGTCGACAAACAGGCTACGAGGCAGCTGCTGGGAGGCCCTGCTCCAGGTCATGTTGCAGGAGCTGGCTCTTGTTGGTACGACTGTGGTCAGTAATCCCTGTTCCCTTCTGGCTGGTGGGTGGCCTTGGAAAGCACTCTGTGATTTTGAATCATACTGATCATCTTCACCTCATAGAATCCTTGCCCCTCTCAAATGTCGTCTTCTGAGGAAGGATTTTTCCAGTCCTGTTTTCTTTCCTTTTCCTCTCCCTATCTCCAGGTACTAGAGGCTTCTTCCCTAAGATTACTTCTCAATGATTCTGTATTATCTATTTTTAAAAATGTTGTCTTCTCCATTAGAATATAAGCTTTCTGCAGACAAGGACTATTTCCTGATTGTCTTTGAATCCTCAGGCTCTTACCAGAATGTCCAGCACATAATAAACACTTAAAAATTTCTTATAGATTGACCTTAAAACATCATTTGTTCTCTTTTTCACCATCCTTACTGAATTATTGTCATATTAACATGAATTAATGCATTGCAATAGAGGATATAATGTTGTTCAGGGTCAAGGATCAAAGAACTGGGTTCAGCTCCCAGCTTTATCTGTTTAAGTAGCTCTATGACCTTGAGCCAGGTGCTTTAGTTATAGAATAGAGATAATAATACACATGCTAATTCACAGGGTTCTTGAGGATCAAATTAGGTAATATATGCAAAATGCTTTCTACACCAAGAAGCATTATACAAATGCAAACTGCTATTATTACATACACAGTCATAAATAGCTTCTTGGTGTTTTGTTCCCATTGTACCAGGGTCCACGTGGCTGCTCAAGAAGTTAAGATTTCCATTTTGGGAAGAAGGAAAAGAAATGATTTCTGCCATACCATTTGTGCAGGTGTTCTTTAACTTCCCATTAGCTCTGTCTCTGATTCCAAATAACCCTGGAAAGCAGCCATAAACTTTTCTTTGACCCTTCCTGGCAGGCTGCAGGGAGGTGGTGGAGCCCCAATTTAGACTGATTTTGTCACTCACCTGAGAGACACAGACAGAATCCTCTCCATCTCGATTCTCCGCTTCAGCACCTCCTTCATCTGGCCCTTATCAGGCCCCTGCTTCACCTTTTCTCGGCCGATCAAATACAAACACTTTGGGGTAAGAACTAAATCTCGCTTTATACCCTGTAATAAAAGATGAACACAGGAAAGAGGTTGGGTAGAGTTGATGGTAGTTAAAATGACACTCATGGAAAGGAGCCAAACAGGAATATGCTGAATGGTTTGGATTTATGCTAGTAAAGACACGTGTGAGGCTACTATGGAGATTATCTTAGGGAAAGCAAAGTAAAACCTCCCCTTTCTATCATCCCAAAGGGTGAAGGACATGGGTATGGTAGCACAGGATATAAAGAGCAATGTTTTGAGAAGGGAGCACCATATAATGAAAAGAGCATTGAACCTGTAACCAGAGGACCTGAGTTCAAGTACATTCCCCTACTTTCTGTATATCTTTGAGTCATTATTCAGCCTTTACTTTCTTTACTGGAAAAATAAGAGTTGGATGACTCAGGGTTTCTTAACTTTTGTGTGTCTTGGACACAGTCCAGTGAAAAGCTTATAGGCCCCTTCTTAAAATAATATTTTTAAGTGTAAAATACATACACACACTCACAGGGTGACAAGGGAAACTAATTATATTGAAATATTGTCATTAAAATTTTTTAAAGTTCACAGACCCCAGGTTAAGAATCTCTGATTGATCTCTTAAATCTTCTAGATTTAAGATCCTATGAAGAACGCTGGGGACAATAGTCCAAAGCCTGCCTACCCAGAGGCTTGCAGGACTACTTCAGGCTGTAACGGCGCCACATCAGCAGCTGGGTCAGCATCCAAAGACAGCAGCTTTTATAATTACTTCCCCATCCTCTGTAATGTACCGGGGCAGCAAATCTCGTGGCAAGGCAAAAAGTAAAACACTTTGTTGCCAAAACTTGAGCATCTACACAAAGGAACACAGGCTGTGGTTTGAGTTTTAGCTATTCCTCCAGTCAGTCTCTGGGAAAGGGACTAACAGGCAGTGAAATAACAAGGAGGTGGCTGCTGGTGGTGCCATGGAGCAGAGTATTCATAGTAACCTCGACACTGAATAAACACTCCCTAAATTATCAAGGTTCTTTGTGCCTTTTACACAGTAGAAACAGTTTCTCCCTAATGAGGAAACTGTTTATAGCTGCAGAGGATATACAGAGAGAAACCCAGTCTTTAGTGACTGGAAACCAAGTTGCCTTTTGTGAAAGAATCTTCTTTTATTAACATTTGGTGTCTCAGCTGCAATTATCAGCTCCAAATTTTCTACACCCGGGTAAGATGCCAGCATATATGGAGCACAGTGCTGGACTTGGGAGGCAGGCAGGCCCAAGATCAAATTCTACCTTAATCTCTATGGAACTCTGCATTAATTCACATAACCTCTCAGCCTCTATCTCCTCATAAGAAAAAAAAGAATAATTATAGAACCTCACAGGACGGTTATGAAGACCAAATTAGGTAACTTCAGTAAATAACTTTGTAACCTTCAAAATGCTATAATCCTGCGAGCTATTATTGAACAAGAACAACAAATACAGTCACTGAAGATGGTGGAGGATTTCTTGGTTTGCTTGTTTATTTTGAGTGATCCTTACTAAAGAGTCCTGGGGGGCAGGAGGATAGGGAGAGAGAGGGGGAGAAAGGGGGAGTGGGGAAGAGAAGGAAGGAGGGAGGGAGGGAGGGAAGGAGAGAGAGAGAGAGAGAGAGAGAGAGAGAGAGAGAGAGAGATGGGGGCAGGGAGGGAGGGAAGGGGAGGACTATCCCTAAAATTAAACGCTTTGCAGAAGATCTAGGAGAATTGATGAAATCCAAGACTGGTACAGTTATCTGGATTCAGCTCCTTACTCTGCCATTATATTAGAACATTCAGATTCTCAGATTTGGAAGGCCATCTATTCCTACTTTTCTTGATCAAAGCTCTTTATGATATCATAGTGATGTTAGCTAAAACTTAGATGGAACTGCAAAGAATTTTACATACATTATCTCTTTGTTTTATGAAAAAAGTGCTCTATTTCCCCTATTAAAGAACCTGAGATTCAGAGCTCTGTCATATAGGAAGAGACTGAAGTGACATGTGAATCTGGGTCTTGTTATCTGCAAGCCCTAAGTACCAACTCATACCATATCTACTTGAAGATCTCTTGCAAGGGAGCAACTCCTACCATCTGAAGTCATTCATCCTATCTTGAGACAGCTCTAATTGTTAGAGAGATTCCTCCTTAGATTAAGCTTCAGTCTGCCTCTTTCTCATCAGGCAAGATTGTCTTTAGACTCTTTGCTGGATTCAGCAGCCTTGTAAATGTTTACCCACTAATTATTTATCAGATTATGTGGGTAGTAAAACTAAGCCAAATGAACACTTATTTCTTACTTGGTGTAAACTGTCAGTTGCTTGAAAGGAATTGTTGAGCAGCTATTTTGTAAAGCTGCTGGGGAATAACAAAAGATACAGCTCAGTGCCAGTCTTGTGACTTCTGGGCCCTGGTGCCTACCTTAAATCTTCTGTCATACTTGATGACTGTGTCTGCAAAGTCAATCTTCTCTCGTTTGCCAACAAACTGCCGGAGCTCTGGGTGCTCATCCATTCCAATGTAATCACCGATGAAGTTCCTGTTAATGCTATTTCTTCTTCTTTCTTTCTTGTTCAGGAGCAGATCAGAGGCTGAGATTCCCCCAGAGAATAAAGAACACAGAGGGAAGAAAAAATCATGTAAGAAAGGGCAGAATATAACTTAGCATGAAAATATCACAGAATATTATATGAATCTTATAGGGGAATTATATGCCAATATCCTGGTAAAGATTCACCATCTGGTACAAATCTAGTCTCAAGACTTGATAAATACATTATCAATTTGTTTATATACCTTCTTCTCTCATTTGGACATATTTCTTCCGGGCCACAAATTTCCTCCAAGTTTTTTGTATCACCCGAGCATATCCATCATATTTTCTTTCTCTCATTTCTTCAAGAAGAAATAACTGTTGAATGAAGAGAAAACCAAATATCAGCTATTTTCTTAGTTTTATTGATGTCTTTAATTTTATATCAGTCATATTATCCTGTTCCTCCCTCTCCCAGGAAACCCTACCTAATAACAACAAAAAAAGCTAACCTACTGACACTATATGCAACAACCTACCAGCTATTTTTTTTGTTTTGTTTTGAGACTGGGTCTTCCTAGTTCTCCAAGTTCTGTTTCAGTGTGGGCCAGTACTTGTCCCTTTAAGTGGTCTGATGGTTTACTGCTCCCAGAGAATCTCATCATGATAGCAGACTTCATATTCAGCTCTCTAAAACTTAGAACTCCCAAACTCAAGCAATCCACCAACCTCAGAGTCCCTGGTAGCAGGGATTTGTAGGCATGCATCACTATGGATGGCCCCTACAAACACAGTCAATTTAATTACTTAGTCAGGAGAGCTTTTAATTTTGTGATCAACCTTGAGATAAGGAAATTAAGGGTTAGAATTAAACTCATATGCTTCTTCTTTTTTTGGGAAGAAGCATGACACAGAAGAAAAGAGTACTGTTTCTTGAACCAAATAATCTGGGTTGATTTTCATGGTCTGTGAATTACTACCTTTGTAACTATGAGTAAGACACTTAACATCTATGGGCCTCTGTTACCTAATAAGACAGTTGGATTGGATGACCTCCAAGGGTTCCTTCTAGCTCTTGTATGTGACAGAATTGGTACCTAAACCCTGGACTTGGACTCAACTTTCTACCCATGCTTTTTCTCAGTTTTCTATCCTCAACTATGTGGGAATACATTTCAGAAACCAATTCTCATGCAGATATTCTTTCTTATAAAGATCCTGTGTTGGAGAACAAATGGATCTGATTGTGTAGTCTGCATCATATAATTTAGCACAATTTCATATAAGATTGTATTTTAAAAGTAGTAACTTGCATTTTATAAAGCTCTAAGATTTGCAAAGTACTTTACAAATATTATTTAATTTGATTCTCAGAACAAACCTGAAAGGTTGGGTGCTATTCCTATTTTACAAATGAGGAAATGGAGGGATGATATATTTAAGTAACTTGCCTAGGCTCACACAGCTAGTAAGTATCTAAGGTCACATTTGAACTGGGGTCTTCCTGACTCCAGCTCCCGTGGTCTATCCACTCTGCCTCTTCACTGCTTCATTTCTCTAATTGGATGACAAATTTTTAGAAGATAAGAATCCTGTCTTATATATGGTGTCTCTCACTGTGTCAAACACATAATATCCTTTTTAAAAAAGCCTATTTATTTTAAGTAACTGATACTTGGTATTAGATTGAGTACTTTTAAAAGAATTTGAAAAGTCCATTTCAAGATATCCACAAGGCAGATCCTGGGCCTTGAAAAGGAGAACAGCTGATTTTTCATTAAGTAAAAAATATCAGTTTTCTATCTAATATGATTTTGCAAATGATCTCTAAACTGAAAGTGATGAAACATGAAATGAGTGATGAAAAAGACTTTTGCTGCTGTAAAGCCATATTATGTTAAGTCATTGGTTTGAAAGAGTGACTGGCATAGGTTGATCAATCATGAAAGCATATTTTAAGATGGGCAAAATGATTTCTTTGTCTTTTGTTCCTGTTTCTTTTATACTCATTAATTTTTTTTTTTCAAACATAGAAGAATACCTCTCAATTTCTATAATGAAACTGAAGGGAAAAAAAAAATCACACAAGTGAAGAAAATTGAGAGCCCATAGTAAAAATATTCCGATAAAAATAGTTATGAAACAAGACTTGATTTCTTATTTCATATTTCTATATTCCTTATCACCCATGCTCCCATCAATTTTTTTGCAGTCTGTCTTCTGTACCCACTGTGCTATGTGCCAAATATTTTTCTTTGCTTTCCTTTCCTTGCTTGTTATCAGAGATACCACACTTTCTTTCAGTTTTCCTCTTACCTCTCAGAGAGTTTGTTTCATTTTTTTTGTCTCCTCTCCCTGACCCCATATGTTCAATGTTGCTGTTGGGTCTGTCCTGGGTCCTACATTTTCTATATTTTCTCCCTTGGCAACCTCATTCATCCTCATGGCTTCAACTATTATCTGGATAAAGTTGGCTTCCAAAATCTATGTCTCCATATATGAATATAATGGGATATATCTACAATATGGACTTATATCTCCAACTACCTAACTGGCTCCTCAATTTCACTGTCCTCCATCAGCACCTTAAATTCATTATGTCATGAGATTATCACAGACTTTGAGTTGGAAGGATCCTTTAAGGTAATCCACTATGATAATTTCATTTTAGAAAAGAAAATAGAGGTTCTAAGACTCAGGAACTTGCTCAATATTGTACATATAGATAGAAAATGGCAAAGCTCTGGTTTAAATCTGGCCTTTGGACTCTAAATCCACTATTTTTTTTTGCTTTCATTTGCACCAGGCTATGAAGGAAAGAAAAGGTAAGAGAAGAAAGTGGAAATTAGCTTTATTAAGCACTCTACTATGTATGCCAGTCACACTGTGCTAAGTTCTTTACAAACATCATCTCATTTGATTCCCCAAAAGAGCTCTGTGAAGTAGGTATGCACTTTTTAGTTGAGGAAACTGAGACAGAGAGAAGTTATATAATTTGCTCTGAGACATAAAGCTAAGTGTTTTGAGGCTAGATTTGAATTTAGAATTTCTTGATTAAGCACTCTTCTGTTGATTAAGGCATATTACTGCTTCTAATACACAAGAATGATTTCTCCTTTAGATTTCACTGTTTTGATTAGTGGTATGAATATTCAACTGATCTCCATGACAGAAACTTTGATATTCTTATTGACTCTTCTTTTATTTGTACTATCCAATAAGCTAATAGGCTCCATCAATTGTACCTCCACTGTATTTCTAGTATTCTTGCCCAAGTCTTCATTATTACTGCTACCATCTACCTGCTGGGAGAATCAACCAAAATGAAATCACTTTCCCAGGGGCAGACAACTAATAAGTATCTTGAAGTTGGATTTGAACTCAGGTCCTTCTGACTCTTAAATCTGGTGCTCTATCTATTTGCACGATCTCTGTTCTTTGGCTGGAATCTTTTAGTATCATCCCAACAATTCCTAATTTCACTCTTCTCCCTTTCAATCCAGATATTTTACACATAGTAGAGAAACATATTCTTTACATTAAAATTTAGTTGTATGGCCCATTGCTCAAAACACTTTAATTGATGTCTACTCTCTACTTAGCAAAATTAAAACTCTTCTGCTAGAATTCAAAGCAAGCATGTCTTCAGAACCAGAAGGAACTTTGGAAGTCTTCGAGTTCAGCTGCCTAATTTTAGAATTAAGGTTAACTGAGACTCTTAAGAGGTCAAAATGATTTACTCAAAGTCAGAAAGATTCTTAGAATTCAACCCAGATTACCTGGTTTAAGAAGTCAGTTCACAAATATTTAGTGTATTCTAAGTACCTAGAATACACTGAGAAGGTGAGTAGTATAGTGGATAGAAAGTTGGAATGGTAATCTGGGAGATCTGAGTTCAAATCCCACCTCTAACACTTACTGATTGTGTGACACAAGGCAACCTGGGCAATTCTATAAAACTATAAATTGTAGAGAAGATGCTCACTTGGATTAGTAGAGGGAGTTCTCTATACCAGTGTTCAGTTCTTCTTACCTACTATATGTTAGGTATTGTGCTTCACGATCTTTCTACTTTATCAGATCATTCCTTTTACATAGTCTACACTCCAATTTTCTAGCTCTTCTATTACTATGGCTACGGTTTTATTTAATCACTCCTCTATGTCTAAATATTCTCCCCTTTCCATTTATCTGCTAAATTTATACCTATTTATACCTATCTTTCAAGCCTATCTTCATGAAGACTTCCTTGATGCCCTCAGCTGGTAATGATCTCCCCCAGCTTGCACCTCACATGTTATTTTATCTTTTGTACACTTGATATTTTGAATTATATTTATTTTTTCTATATGAAATATACCACAGGAGGATATTGGGATAATATTCAGTGGGCTGGTTTTAGAGTCAATTTAAAAAGCCAAGTTTCAAAAACAAGTATTATTTAATCTCCAAGTACCCTAGGCAACCCTCTAAGACTATAACTTATAAATGAATTGCCAATCTGCATTGATAGAATCTGTTTCCACATTGGGAAGTCCAAATTCAATAATAAAACTATTCTAGATTTCTCTACTTCCCCAACAACTAAACTCTATAAGTTCAATGAGGATATAGACTTACCTAAACCTTTTCTCTTTCAGATGAATATTTGTTGAAAGAATCCTCAGAATTGCCTATCTCCAGAAAGAGTGGTTGAAAAGGGGGTCCTATCTACATATAATGTACTACCTCTTGCCCCAAAGTCATTTTTATGCTTTTCTTCGAAGCCTAATGACTACATGTCCACAATGAAACACAGGACTAGAATTCCATGAAAATGAATAGGAAATGAGAATTCATTAGTACCTACAATTTATCTTAAGTGATTTCAGTTCATGTTATTTGTCCAAAGTAATCATCTTTTTAAACAGGCTAAGTGAGTATTTCTTAACACACTAAGCATTTCTGAGCAAACACATTTAGCTTCCTTTTGGTTCTGGAATTATTTTGGGAGTACCAGAGAAAAGACACCAGTGACTCACAAAACAGAACAAAGAGGCTACCAATTCACAACTGCCTAGAGGCTGTTTCAATGCCAAGTGGGATCTTTCCCTCTAAGATCAGCTTGATTTTTTTTTGCATTGCTGGCAAACAAAAACAACAACAACAACAACAACAACAGCAACAGCAACAGCAACAACAAATAACCCCTGGGATTAGAACTTAGGGAAATTAGCAGAAGGAAAAACATTCCCATCTTTGAGCTTTGCTCTCCAAAGTAGCTTCTTAAAGCAGAGGGATCATTCTGCAAATTCAGCAGCATCATTACAAAGGCCAAGGCTAAGTCACAAGGTGAAAGAGCATTTAACCGTACCTTAGCAGAAGCACTAGAGACTGATGAGTGGGTGCACAAGGTGGGGGCAGGAATTGGGGTGGTAAAAATGATTTTAGTCACACAATTGGGGAGGACACATGCAGAAGAAAAAAAAAACAAAAATAGACCTTGGAATTTTGAAGCTGAACCTCCCAATTCAACAAAGGGATAGAGGGAGGAAGATAGAAAAGGGCATTAAAGTATGTTGAGTATTTTAATTACATAGAAAAATCTACAAATCAAAAAGCAAAAGAGGATCTAGAACTGCAGAGGGTGTTCTGCATTGGACCAATAAATCAGTTGGTCCCATTTTAGAAAAAATTGGAGAAAAACAAAAAAACCGGAACTATTCTGTGGGTTGCTTAATGATATGTGATGCAACATTTTAATTTTAAATATAGAAATAAAGTCACTGTGAAGCTACAAATAACCCAAAGTACAAAATGCTACCACATCCTTTTCATAAAAGGATTTTATCGATGTGTGCCATTTAATTTCATATTTTGAAGGCCAAGAGGCAGATGTTCTGAATTGGAACAAAAAGCCACGAAAATGCTCTGACCCCCTAGCCTTAGAAAAGCATCGCAAAACCTGATGAAAGATTCTTGAATGTATTAAACCAATTGCACAAGGATGATTAAATATTAACATGACTTCTGTGGCTTTCTTCTAGACTGTTCTACTTAAAGGCAGACAAAAAAGACCTTGCCAAGCAAAGATCCAAATTGGTGCTGTCCTCATCTCAAAACCATTTTCTTTCCTCTCTTGAAAACATTGATGATTGTTATTTCTTTGGGTCGCCTTTATAATATAAACCAACCTCTACAGTCATTTAATTCCATTCAATAACCATTTATTAACAATTACTATGTGTAGGATGCCATAGTAGAAACCTGAAATACAAAGAAAAATAGTTCCTGACCAAAAGAAGCTTATATTCATGGGCAAAAACAATATAGACAAAGGCATGTTGAAGAGAAAAAAACACTATTAGGGAGTTCAGGGGACCACTATGTTCATGATTCCATATCACTTAACTCTTGAACAAAGATAAAAATTCTAAGATGGAGAAGTGAGGAGGAACTTCTTTAATACCTTGAGGGATCTGAAGATTCATTATTATGGATACTTCTTTCAATAAATGGTATAGACTGTAACCCATTTTGACTTTTATATTAATTGTCCATATTTTTCTCCCTTTATACCATAGCAGGGAAGTACAATGGATAGAGTACTAGGACTAGAATCAGTTAAGACCTGAATTTAACTCCAACCTTAGAGTCTTACAAACCGAATGATCCTGGGCAGATCACTTCACTTCTGTTTGCCTCAGTTTCATCATGTTTTCCTCATGTAAAATGGGGAAAATAATCATACCTATTTCCCTGAATTGTTGTGAGGATCAAATAAGTTAATAATTGTAAAGTGCTTAACACAATAACAGGCACATAGCAAGTGCCATACAAATGCTGGCTATATTGTTTTCTGTGGTCATAATCATTTGCACAGTGTCTCTCACTAGACTGTGTTTTTTAAGGGCAGGTACCATGTTTTTACCTTTCTTTGTGTACCTAGCACTAAACACAGTACCAGGCACATAGCACTTAAATGCTTTTTGACTAACTGATTGAAACTTTCTGATATACCCTCAATAGGAATATTACTGAACTATTAATATTTAACAATGGAAAACACTGGTATTCCATACTCTCACTATATGACTGACCCAGCTCATTTTCTAGTCATAACTTTCTGATCATGTCTTTTACAATACTTATCATGTACAGTTTTGTCTAGATATTATATCATAGTCTTTGACCTACCACATAACACTTCAATGCCTACTGAGAGACCCAAAGTTTTCATTCTTTAGAGACTGTCATAGTCTATTACTCAGTCATAAAGAATTACTGGAGGAACACTAATTTTAAAAAGATAGATCTTAGTTGCAGGGGGGAAACTGGAGTCATTAAAAGTATTGCAAAATTTCACAAGGGGCAATCTAGCTTTCTTTCTTATACCTGTTTACCTCTGGGTCTACCTCATTGAATAATATAATTTGGACAATAGACATTCTTTATTCACATAGTTTTTCACCATGAATACTTAGATTGAATTTTTAAAAGCAATTTATGGATTTCATTTAGGAGGGTCAGATAAGTTCTAGGGCTTAGCACAATGTTACTGGTAATCAGTAACATATATAGAGAACTCATTGTCTTGTCTTCTATTTAGATCCTTCCCTCAGCAATCACCTTTTAGTGGCGGCAAATACATTTGGAAGATTCATCTTTGTGAGTTCAATTCTAGCTTCAGATACTTATTATAGCTATGTGACCCTAGGTAATTCAATTAATCCTGTTTGCCTCAGTTACTTCATCTATAAAATGAGCTGGAGAAGAAAATGGCAAAACCAACCCAGTCTCTTTGCCATAAGATTATCATGAAGAATTGGACAAAACTAAACAAACAAAAAAAGGTTTCTAGTTTTAACATTCTCTGATTCTCATTATATACCTCAACAATGATACTGTTTGAGGATGTATTCTGATGGAAGTGGAGCTCTTCGATAAAGAGAGCTAATTTAGTTTTAATGATCAAGGATGGACAGAAGCAGCTATGCCCAAAGAAAGAACACTGGGGAATGAATATAAACTGCTTGCATTTTTGTTTTTCTTCCCGGGTTATTTATACCTTCTGAATCTAATTCTTCCTGTGCAACAAGAGAACTGTTCGGTTCTGCACACATATATTGTATCTAGGATATACCGTAACCTATTTAACATGTAAAGGACTGCTTGCCATCTGGGGGAGGGGGTGGAAAGAGGGAGGGGAAAAATTGGAACAGAAGTGAGTGCAAGGGATAATGCTGTAAAAAATTACCCTGGCATGGGTTCTGTCAATAAAAAGTTATTTAAAAAAAAAATTCTCTGATTCTATGATTTAAAAGATGGTTATGTTCTTAGGCTCTTTTTACCCTCCTCAGATTCTATCGTAAGCTGTAAAGCACAGAGAATCACAGATATCACACTCTAATATCCTAGGTAAGAGTTTCATGACCAAATGTAATAACTTAATTTCTACATAATTTTTATATGTCGAGGACCTGATGCAAACATTACTCCTTACTCTGTTTTTCGGGGCTAGGAATATATTTCTACTCAAGTCTTTATTTTCTACTTTTTAGAAAAGCTGAGGATATACTATCTTCCTATTTACAAAAGCCTTCTACAAAATAGGGCAACCTCTGTACAATAAAGAGTGCTTAACAAATGCTTATTGACTTGATGTCAATTTGTGCTCATCCATGCTTGCAACAAATGACTGAGTTCCGTTTCACCATTCTGTTTTGATGTACCCAGTGAATATTAGTGTTTATGATTGCTAGTCTGGTCTGGCAACAGATTTCATAAAATCTATTGGTTTCCTTAAAAGGAAATCTTGCAGTTCATGGGGATACATTAGGAACCCCTCAGGCCAAAGTATTTGAATTTTATCACTTGCAAATCTTCCAATCTAGGAGGTGTTTATTCATTTCAAAGTTGCCCTTGATAATTTGGTGACCATATTGGGCTTTCCCCTCTAGAGGGTAATTTTACATGCCAATCTTTAACACAGAGCTAACTTCCTCATCAGACAAGACAAGAGAATTCTCTAAATTGGTATACTGAGATCTAAAAAAGTGTGAGAACTACAAGACATTTATTCTTGACCGGGTTGCTTGCATAATTTGTATTTCTACCAATTTCATCATAAGTGCTTCTAACCTTGTCTTTTTTTGTTCCCCAATGAGTCAAAAAACAAGTACTTATTAAGTGTCCACTATGATACCAAGCACTATGCTAAGACCTGGAGATATTTTATCAAGAAAGTAGAAACATTTTCACAAATAAATAGAAAACACACACAAAGTAAAATAAAAATAAATTCAGTGGGGGTTTTGAGGGATAGGCTTTAGGAGGCAGGAGGAGATGCTATCAACAAAGGTCTTGTGTAGAATATAGCATTTGAACTGATCTGACAGAAGACTTATAATGATTCAATACCAAAGTCAGCCCTCCTTCTACAGCTTTTTAATAACTCATTCACAAGTGTGTTAAATACATTAACTTTGTGCCCCTCTAGAGTATAAGCACATTATTTATCAACAACCTTCCTTTTTTCCTAAAGGTTCTTTCCTCCTTCCCATATTGATATTGAGATAGTGCTGAATATCTTGAATCTCTAAGCTATGTGGATATATTATTGTCTAAGCATCCTATGCTTTGCTCAGCCTTTTGAAAAGAGGTATAGCTTTGTATTAAGATGTCTTAGACCACCCTTAATGATTTGGAGGTCATTCAAGTTGACACAAGTTCTCTTGCCTGGATGATGACCATGTCATGCTCCACAACACATACTTACAGATTCAGGGGCTTTGATGAAGACTTTACTTTTCCCAAGTTGGAACTGATCAGCATCCATATTGACTGACTGCAGCAGGTGGATTACACCATGTTTCTCATCTCCTTTCCACGATGGCCAAGTTGCTTTGGTCAGAATGGCATACCTGAAACAATTGAGGAGAAAACAAAGAGAAAGAATTCAGGATTTAATGGCAGGATTCTTGCCTTAAATGGTGACTACTGTTATTGCAAGAATAGCTGAGAGATTTGGGAATCCATCAGAGTGGTTAGGAAAATGCTTATCTGGTGCATGTACAGCAAGAACTTTGGTGAAAACCCATCAATTTTAGAGCTACACATTTCTTTCCTATATGAGCAACATCTCTTTCTTAATCCTCTGAAATCTAGCTTTTATCTTTCCTTTCTCCCTCCCCCCATGACATTCTTATAGTCCCAGGAATTTTTTTTTTTTTTGGAGGGGGGGAATCTAAAAGTCTTAGTTCCTATGCTACTCTTTGGTAGCATTTAGTCTAACACCCTTTTTTGCAATGTTATCCTTCCTTGACTATTGAGCATTTGATGTCCTGCTTCTTTTCTTTTGTTTCCTCAAAACCCACTCTAATTTCTTCAATTTCTTTTTCTTCTCTCATTGCTAAAGCTAACATTTCTCTTATAATATTGAATGGTAGCAGTGATAATAGGAAACCTTTTTTAATCCCTGACCTTATTGGGAATGCTTCTAACTTATCTCCAACATGCTTTTTTTCTTTTGTCTGTTTCTCTTTTGCCTCTCCCTCTTCCTTTTCTTCTAACAATAAGTATAAAAGTTCCATCTCTGGTCCTCTAATTTTCTTTGCCTTACACTCCCTGAATCTCCCTCTTTTCTGTTCCTCCTTCCCTTCAACTCTTGCTATAGGCTTTCTATAAATGAAAATGGTTTCCAAATTATCTTCAGTTATAACCTCTCTCATTACCTGCATTCCATTTCATTATATCCAACTATTTACAGAATACCTTTACTTGAATATCCCTGATTAATCTTTCTTTTAAAATCCTTCATAATATTCTCCTGATCAAAAAGCTGCAACAGCTTCCTAATACTTAGTACATTAAGTCCCAATTCCCATACTTAGTATTTAGGCTTCTCTATGTTCTGACTCTAACTTTATATCTATCCAATCTTACTTCTTCACTTCTCTAATCCACATATTGCTTCTGACAAATGGATTTCTCAAGAGGAAGTATTACTAGGTATCACTTAATAAGGCACCATTTTCAATTGGCAAGTGAATTTGTGGTATGTATGGTTATTACCTCAGTGTTTAAAAATACTCCAAAGTTTGTTTTCTTTAGTAGACCAAACATTTCCTTGAGTATAGTCTGGTCTAAACTATTAAATTATTTAGCACATTTTGTGAAATTTAAAAGTAAATTCCAGCCTTGCTCAGGCCCAGATAATCCTGACTCCTGCCCAAATCAATGAGAGTCTGGTTAATGAGAAAAGTCTCTGATGCTTATGGCTCTCAACTCATGCCGATCTATTTTAAGTCCTCCAATTTGCTTTTCTATAAATTTTGTTTAAAAGCATCTACAAAATATGCTGAAGGTCTGTTTGGTTGTTTTTTTTTTTTTTTTTAAAGGTATTCCACCTGTTAACTTTCATTTGCAAAGTTGCAAATGTCTTTTATGCCCTATTAGTGCAAGCTATACATAGCTTATATACACCCTCTGTATTTCTACTGCCCCTTAAGCTACCTGCAATTTCAGCACTGGTGAAATGGTAACAAGTCATGATTCAAACCTGAACAACTAGACTGCTTTTGTTTCTATAAACAATTTGGAATCATTTAAAGTACTATGTAATTTCTAAAATGGGATCAAATAAGAAGAAGATAAGCATTTATTAAGCAATGTGCCAGGCATTAAGCTAAGCAATTTACAAATATCTTTTTCTCATTCGATTCTGGAATTATGCTATTTTTAGCAAAGATATTAACAAATTTTCCCTGTCTCTCTGTGTGTATATGTCTGTCTCTTTCTCTGTCTGTCTTTCCTCATTTCCTTCCTCCATCTATTTATCTACATACATCTAATCCAAAGTAAACCTAAGGGACTGGCTGTCCATTCAAATATAGGCTGTTACTTGAGCAAGATATAGATTATAGATCAGAACTAGAAGATTTCTTAAGAAGATGTTTAGTCCAATTATCCCATTTTATATTTGAAGAAACTGTAGATCAGAAAGGATAGGTAACTTGCTCAAACAGATAATATGCAACAGACTTAAAAATCTGAATCTTGATCATCTATTTCCAGATGTTTTTCATTGATTTTGTTTTTCTTTTAGTTAAATTTTCTTTCAGTTAAGCTGATTTCTTTTGAGGGATGATAGATTTCAAAGAGAAAACTTTGTAGACTTTTGAGATTCACTACAATTATTATTTTTCTTTAAAGATTAATGTAGTGTTCTCAAACAGAACAAACACCATTGAAAAAAGAAATAAAAACCCTAAGGTCAATAAACAATTAAACAAAACCACATTTAAAAGTGGTTTGAATGCTTGCACACATAAGCTATATCTTTTAATTATTTCCCAATTAATATGTGAAACAAAAATCATATGCATTAGTTTTAGTGATTGGTATAAATATTAGCTATTATTTGGGACACTTAGTAGATAGTCAGGAAGACCCAAGTTCACATCTGACCGTAGACACTTACTAGTGATCCTGGGCATGTCACTTAATCTACTTACCTTAGTTTTTTCATCTGCAAAATGGACATAAAAGTAGCCCCATATTTGCCAGGGTTTCTTTGAGGGTCAAATGAAATAATGTGAAGTGCTTACAAAGTGCCTGGCACACAGGAACTGCAATATAAATATTACATATTATCACTGTTATAACTAATACTTACATCTGGAGAAGGAAATGGCAAACTAGTATCTTTGCCAAGAAAACCTCAAATGGAGTCACTAAAAGTTGTACATGATTGAATAATAACAAAAATATTTATTTAGTAGTTTAAGATTTGCAAAGGGCTAAATGTAAGATGCTATTGTTATCCCACTTTATAGGAAAAAAAGCTAAGGATCACACAATTAAGTTAAGGGTTTGAGGCAGGCTTTGAACATGGTCTCCTGATTCTAACTACTCCACCAACTTGCTTCCTTTCACCTCTTTTATCCATGTTTTACCATTATATTTGTTACTGCTTCCTGTTTTCTTCTATGAAATCATTGTGCATATTGTTTTTTAGGCAGTAATATTTTTAATTTATATCACTTTATGTAAAGCTTACCATGTTTTTCTGAATTCCCAGGACCAGAGATTTAGAACAGGAAATAACCTTAGAGGCCATGAGTCTAAACCCTTCATTTTCCAGATGAGAAAACTAAGGCTTAGAGAAATTAAGTGACTTGTGCAGAATCATACAACTAGGCAGAGTCTGAGGCTAGCCTTAGAATCAGGTCCTCCTACCTCCATGTCCAGCGTTCTACCTATTATACCATGCAGAACCTCACTTTTCATATGCCATACCTTATGACAGAATATTTTTCTGTGGTACATTTTATTTAGCATTTCCCATTCATTAGACACATACTTTGTTTCTAGTGTTGGTTTTCTCTGTTAATAGAAGTGTTAATATACTGAGATGAATATTTTTCTATAAATGGATCCTTCTTTCTATTTCTGACATAGAGAATTGAAGATGGACTGCAGGTTTAAAAGATTTTGGTATTTTTCTATCTTCTTTCACATTTTGATGAATTTTATTCTATTTTACTTTGCTTTCCAAAATAATCACATTACTTCAGGGCTCCTGCAAAAAAGAACTGGCATGATGATTTCTCCATAAGTCAGTGAGCATTATAGTATGTCACCTTTTTTTTTTTTTTTTAATCATTTCTGGTATAAGGCCTCAAGACTTTCCTTGTTTCTACTAACAGTGTGAAGGGGTCAGAACTCAAGCACATTGGATGGACTCCTCAGGCAAACTTCTGAATTCCTCAAATGAACATATATTTGTATGTATATTTTTTCTTCTCCCAATTATCAACACTTTTAAAAGAAATTATTGATTATTTGGAGTTTTCCTTTTGGGAGCTATTTATATCTTTTGGTCATGTCTTGGAGAAAGAATCACATTAAAAAATATGTATCCAATATACTTTAACATATATTGGTCTACCTGCCATCTAGGGGAAGGGATGGGGGGAAGGAGAGAATAATTTGGAACAGAAGGCTTTACAAAGGTTAATGCAGAAAAATTACCCATTTTTATATCTTGTAAATAAAAAGCTATAATAATAACAAAAAGTTGTATCCAAACACAATGTATCTCAAGAACTCTGCAAAAGAAGGAACCCAACCTGAATTTGGAATTCTGAGAAGAATGTCCTGAACACCTTTGTTTTATGCATAGGCATGATCACTTATTTTATATCATGATATTGATTTTTAGTAGTCACTGAACAAAATTATTTCCAATTATTTCTTATCTTAGGATACTAATGTTAATTTATGTATGCATGGGAGACATCTCAATGAAATACCTTTAAGGCTAAATTTTGTTCTATTGATTCAAATGCTTTAAAAAAAAATCAACAAATAATATATTGATGTGATATTCTTTGATACTCTTGATTAATTGTGGGACTGGAAATGGTGGTTGCTATAGAAAATCATCAGCAAAAGCCTATTTCCTCTTCATGTTTTCACCAAGGATGCCCTAAATGTACATAAAGATATCCTCAAAAAGATTTTTTTTGATAGTTTATCCATTGCATTTATTTTATTTTTAAAAATACTGCTTTATATATATTTACCATGTTAAATATATATTGGATTATTTGCCATTTAGGAGAGGAGGTTGAGGGAAGAGGGGAGGATTGGAATACAAGATTGTCAAGGGTCGGTCAATGGTGAAAAATTATCCTTACATGGGTTTTGAAAATAAAAAGCTTCAATAAAAATATATAAAAAATAATGCTTTATTGATACTTTTTATAATGATGAAAATGGTTAAGTAAAACTGACAGATATTATATTGGGCAGCATATGTAATATCCTACATCTTTAACTCCCTGCATTTGAGGTACATTTTCTCATCTTTTCTCTGGAATGAAGACTGGTCTGTAGTTGACTTAATTTCAGGGTTCTTTTCATATACATTTCTGAATGACTATAGTAATATATATGAAAAGAACACTGAAATAAAGCCAAATGCTGCTCAATTGTAATGACCAACCAAAATATTGCCTACATCCTAACTCTTCCATTCTGGTATACAGAAAATTAGAAACATAGTTGATGCCCAATACCTGGGGAATGACTGAAAGAAGCTATGATATATGAATGTGATGGAATATTATTGTGACATAAAATAGGACAAATGTGGAAAATTCAAAGAAAGGTAGGAATATGTACATGAACTGATGCAAAACAAAATAAGCACTAATTTTTCATGTCTAAAACTGTTTCTGTCCTCAGTCTTTACTGGAGTTACAATAGACACTCACCATTTAAGCAAATCAGAAGTAAAAAGAACAATGAGTTCTCTTGACATGATATTCTACCATCAATACATTGTTCTCCTAACATAAGCTGCTGTTATCTCTATCAAACAGCCCATGATGACATTTTTCCATGAATTGCTCAATTAGAGTGAGCTATTGCATGACTTTAGGTAACAAACTGTAAGGCCTTTGGAAGCTAGCTGACCATTTCTACAATTCTTTCAGAGCCACTTTATTATGATGAATGGGTTGGTTACATCAAATTGTTCTTTTACATATGTACTTAAAAATCCAGTTCAAAGAAGATCTACTCCATGGAAATTGATAGTTTCTTTGAAGTGACTACTCCCAGATTTCTATTTGTTTGTTCTCATAATAAAAGTTTTCATCATCAGACGCCTTTTTGGTTTTTGAAAATTTATGGAAATTGTTTTGTTGAAAATACAGACTTTACTGGTTAAAAACTTCTTGTTCCCCAAGAGTATGTTCTCATATACTCCATTCTTGCTGGATGTTTCATATTTGCACAAAACCAATGGCATGTTAGAAGACCAAGCATTTTACTGGGAACGAGAAATTGGTCATACAGTCATACAGCTAGTCAGTGGGTAGATCCCAACAAAAAAATATTTAAGCACCTACAATGTATAAATCACTGTACTGGGCCTACACAAGATATAATTCTATTATGAGCTACTTGGTTTAAGCAGCTATTACTTTGTTAAATCTCCAGACATTTCTGCTTTGTAAATATTTCCTATATTATATATACTTGGCATATCTTTAGCCATTTATTTCCCAAGAGGTCATTAATAGAAAGGAGCCACACTAGGTGGTAATTTATTATTATTATTTATTATTATAACTATTGTTATTATTATTTTTTTGAACTTCAACTAACATTTCGTACTAGGTAGTCTTGATCATCTTGCCAGGCAGTCTTGAATATAAGATACCAGAAAGAGAACACTAGCTCAAAAGGAAATGTTCTTCTTGGAAGTATTAGGTTTCAAAGGCTAGAGTTGAGTCTTCCAGTTCTCTATTACATCATAATTTTATATCCCATTTTTCAGGTCACTACAACTGATTATCTAGAATTCTACCTAGGAGAACACGATCGTTCTAGGGTCAGAACATGGGTTACACTACAAGCTTCAGTAAGAGAAGATATTGAGTAGATATCCAAAGTAAAATGAAACCTCACTTTAGATTCACTTAGGCCAAGGTCACATTGAATTAAAGTCTGAACTATAAGATAGCCATAAAAAAAAGCAGTAGTTTTATTTATATACAATCTAACAAAGCAGAAGTCCTGTCAAATCTGAAATAATGCAGAGATAACCATTTGTAATTAGGATGTTGACTTATATGTGGTTCTCAGCGATTTCCCTGCATTACTTTGAGTCCCAGGTAAAAAGGAAGCTTGTCCCAGTCTCCTGATTCTAGTTCTTCCCTTCTCTTCTATTGATTAGTTCCTACTTAATTTGTGTATAGTTTGTGCTTAGTTCTTTGCGTATTTTTTCCTCCATTATATTCCAAGTTCTGTGAAAGAAACTGTCTTTTGCCTTTCTTTACACAATACCTGGTACATAGTAGGCACTTAATAAATGTTCACTACTGAAAAAATTCTTAAAATAAACATTCCTTTGAAAACTTGTTTATACTATTAACTTGAAGATTATAAACCTCTTTCCCATTCACAGTACAAAGATATACAAGCATAGCTAGGGTAAGAATTACAGTGAAATTTGAATTTATAATGCTATAGCAGGTCCACAACCCACAAAGCATAATTTATGTTCCTATTTTAGCAAAACTTTGCATTTTATTGCATAACTCTGTCCAAGAGTGGACAGTGATATCACTTGCTCATTACCTCTGTAAAAATTTCTGGAAAGCTCGTCGATAGGCATAACCAGCTCTTCTGACCCGAATATTTTCTTTTAATCCGAGGTATTCCACTTGATGTTTTACCCTGTAAGGATCAAAAGGATATGAAGAGATTTAAAGTTAAGTAACACTCAAAGATCCCACACTTTGTATTTCCTTTCTTAAATATTATTTTCCTCCCAATCACATGTCAAAACAATTTTTAATATTCACTTTTACAAGATTTTGAATTCCAAATTTTTCTTCCATTCTCTTAAAAATGGAAGGCAATTTGATATAGGTTATACATGTGCTAACATGTAAAACATAGCTCCACATTAGCCATAGCTGTGAAAGAAATAGAATATACAGAAAAAAAAAAAAAAAGAAAATGAAACAGAATAAAGTGAAAAAAAAAAAAAAAAGCTTCGATCTGCATTTAGAGTCCACTAGTACTTTATCTGGATGTAGATAGTATTTTCCTTTGTGAATCCTTTGTATTTGTCTTTTGGATCACTATGTTGCTGATACAGTATACAATGTTTTTCTGATTCTGTTCATTTCATTCTACATCAGTTTATACAAGTCTTTTCAGGTTTTTCTGAAATCTATTTATCATTTCTTATTGCACAATCATATTCCATTACATTCATATACCACAGCTTATTTAGCCATTATCCAAATTGATGGGCATCTCTCCAATTTTCAATATTTTGCCACAATGAAAAGGGCTGCTAAAAAACTAGACTTAGTAGTGGTACTACAGAAGCAAAGCATATGTACAATTTGGTTGCCCTTTGGACATAGTTCCAAATTGCTCTTCAGAATGGTTGGATTAGTTCACAACTTGACCAACAGTGAATGTTGTCCCAATTATCCTCTCCAATATTTTCTTTTCTTTTCTTTTTTTTTTTTGGTCATATTGGCCAATCTGATAGTTATGAGGTATTACCTCAGAATTGTTTTATGTTGTATTTCTCTAATCAAAAGTGTTTTAGAATACTTCTTCACATGCCTTTTGGTAACTTTGATTTGTTCATCTGAAAACTGCCTGTTCATAACCTTTGATCATTTACTCAATAAATTCCAGTAGATGCTCACTGATCATCTATAGTATCAAATTTAAAACCCTGCTTGGCATTCAAACTCCTTCCCAGCCTAAACCACTTGTCCCCACATAATTTTATTTCATTTTTTAGTCATATTTGATTTTTTGTGACCCCAGTTAGAATTTTCTTGGCAAAGATTGTGGAGAGATTTGCCATTTTCTTTTTCATTTCATTTTACAGATGAAGAACGGAGGCAAATAGGGTTAAATGACTTGCCCAGGGTCACACAGCCTGTAAGGATCAGAGGCCAGTCCTGAATGCTTCTTGAGTTCAAAGATGACTCTTTATGACTCAGATCCAGCACTCTCTCTACCTCACCACCTACTTGCCTGACCTGCTTCCTATTTTTCCAGCATTCTTCTACTTTACACCTCAATATGCACTCTGTGACAAATGACAAGAGACAAAACCTCTCAACTCTGGATATATTCGCTGACTGCCACCATGCCTAGAATGCTCTCCCTCCTCATTTCTTTTAAGACTCAATTAAAGCATTACCTTCTATAGAAATCCTATCCCACCCTCTTTTAATTCTAGTATCTGCTCTTTCTAATTTACTTTTTATCTTTGATCCTTTTTTAATTTCCAGTGCCTGGCACATACTAAGTGCTCAATAAATGCTTACTGATTGACTGTTTCTCCTCTTCTTTCTCTTTCAGTGATCTCAGCTCTATTTTCTCAGGTTCTAGTCCTTTACTTCCAACTGCATAACACAGCAGCACTTCAAATTCTATATATCCTTTATCCATATCAGAGGTCATTCTTATCTCCACCCCCCCCCCCCTTCCTAAGTTTTTTAATTTCTATCAAGGACATCCACATTCTTCTAGTCAGTCAGGGAACATAACTTGAAAGTCATCCTTGACTCCACTGTGATTCCCTTCTCCCCCTGCCTTTTTCAGTGATGGGTTTCGCAGATTCTAGCTCCACAATTTCTCTTGCACTTGTCTCTTTCTTTACTCATACTATCACTACCAGGGGCCTCATCATCTTTTGCCTGAATTATCAAATCACCTTCCTTTTAACCTTTTCTCTTTCTTTCTATTGTACATACAGCTACCAAAATGACATTCTTGAAGTGCAGAACTGAACATGTTACTTTGCTACTTAAGATATTTCAATAGTTTACCACTGTCTTTAAGATAAAACACAAAATCTTCTACACAGTATTTAAGTCCCTTTGTAGTCGGTTCTAGCCTATCTTTCTGGGCCATTTGATTACATATTATTCTTCCTAATGAACTCTATGCTCCTGGAAAACTAATGTTTTTATTGTTCTCCATACAGGTCTTTCCATCACAACTGTGCCCCATGGCAGGAATGTTTCCCCCCTTTCACTTCTACTTACACCCTTAATAGTGTTTCCTGCAAATCAGTATATATTTAATTTGTATATAGCCTGTATCTATTTATCACTCTTATTTTCAACCTCCAATCTCAGAAAACATTTTTTCTTGAAACTAGTGACTCTCTAGCATCTAGCATAATGCTTGATACTAATTTGGGGCTTAATAAATGATTATTGATTGATTCCTAATTTTAAGGCTAGCCTTCTGTCTACTCTACCACACTATTTCTCATGATCTTTATTATTACACCAAATTACAAATATAACTGTAGTTCATTACTAGGTTTCATCAATGGGATCTAGTATTAGGCCTCTAGAAGGTAAAGTAAATAGAGCATAAGTCATGGAATTAGGAAGATCTGAATTCAAATCCCGCCTCATATTCTTAATAGCGTTATGACCCTGGATAAGTCACTTAACCTGTCTTCCTCAGCAACTTATCTGTAAAATAAGAATAATAACAATTGTTGTGACAATAAATGAGACAAGATTTGCAAATTACTTTATAAATATTAAAGCTCTACATTACTGCTAATATTACCAGTATAACCTGGAGGAAGCTGGATGCCTTGACTTTAGCTGAAAGACTCCAGACCCAAAATATGAATCCTTTCTGTTTTTTTAACTGAAGTTTAATTTTGATTCAAGCTGAAGAGACTGTAGCTTTTGGCTATCATCTAAATTTAGAAAAAGACTAATAAAAGCTCATAACTACAAATGCCCACACAAAGTACTTGTAACCAATGAGAACTCAAACATCTTTGTTCTGAAAATCCTTTTTAAAGTAATTCTATTTTTCTTTTTGTCAGTACACAGCACTAAACTAGCAATATATTTTGGAACATGCATGGAATATAATAGATGCTGAGAAAATCATCCTAGAATCTACCACCTAAAGTTTTACAGGGTGAACCAAAATTATTTTTTATAGAATAATAATTTCTCATGACTTGTATATACACACAGTTGGAAATAAATAGATCATTCCTTGTTGCTAATTATATTAGAAGTTGCTGAGCATAAGATGGGAAGAGAACAAAGGCCCGATCCAATGTACATCAATGACTATGTTAGTTTATTGATCAGTCATCTGACAAGCATTTATTTAACACCTATTGTATGTCAAGAACTGTACTTATAACTTATTATTAAAAAAAAAAACACCAATACATAGTTTCTAAGAATTTACAGTCTTAATAGGGAAGACAAAACGGATAAATATAAGCACATTTAGAATTCAAGAAAAATGAATGAATACAAGGTGTTTTCCCTAGTAGATAACCATTCATGGAGCAGATAGATCACTTTACATGGAGACAGGAAGATGTGAGTTCAAATCTTGACTCAGATATTTGTTAGCTGTACAAGTCACTTATCCTCTAAGTGCCTCAGTTTCCTTAACTGTAAAATGATGCTAATAACAATACCTCCTGCCCAAGTTGTTTTGAAGATCTAATGAGTAATATTTATAAAGGACTTTGTAAACCATAAAATGCCTTATAGATGCTAGTTACAGTGATGATGTAAAAGCTGGCACTTAAATTTAGGTCTTAAAGAAAAACAGGGATTTTGAGAAGTGAAGGCAAAGGCATGGAGATGCATGATATGTGCAGAACAGAAATACACCAATATGGCTGGATTGTGGACTGCATGGAGGGAAATAATATAGAAGATGTCAAAAAAGGTAAAAAGCTTCTGGGCTATGAAACATGCTCTAAATAATGAATCAAGAAATTTGGAGGAATGAAAAACCATCAATTTGCAGAATCTCTTTCTTTTTATTTATTAGTTCAGATTTGAGAGTTCTATTTAGCTGATCAATTTAGCCTCCCATTTTGAACACCAAACTACAATTATTTAAGCTAATGACTTTGTGGGTCACTGACATTATTAGAGGTGAGACACCAGCTCTGGAGTCAGAAGGATCTGAGTTCAAATCTGGTCTCAGTCACTTATTAGCTGTGAGACTTTAGGCAAATCACAACTTCAATTATCTCAAAAAAATAAAAGTTAGAGGTCACCTGATCAACTGCCTTATTTTATGGATAATAAACTGAAACCTAGAGGTCTAAAGCCTTGGCCAAGAGTGTAGGAATTAGTAGCACTGCTAAGACACACAAGACTCAGGTCTCCAGACTACAAGGGCAGTCCTATTTTTGGCAATGGCTGTCCTCTCTTAACTGGATATTCTCCCTATTTATTTTTGCAGCTTAGATTCTTTAGTTTCTTTAAAGCTCAGTTCAAATACTTCCTATTCCTTGAAGCTTTCTTTCATTTTCCCAAATACTGAAACCTTCCCATCAATTATATATAGAGATTTACATGTATATGTGGATATTATGTATATAATATCATGTATTACAATTTGCACATGTGATATTCTCCAGCTAAATTATAAACTCCTTGAGATGAGAGACCATTTCAAATATTTAGCACAATGTTTGGCACAAAGTATGCATGTAAAAAATGTTTATTTGAAAGTTATCCAATGACATCCATGCACGTCATTTATAAAACTTAACTCTTCTCCATTCCAATTAGAGAATGGGAAGCAGAAAGGTATTTTCTCAGCAAAAATTTGCAATTTAGAGCCTTAATTATTATTATTATTTTCAATTATTCTAACAGCTTACATAAAGGGGAAGGGAGGACTTCATTTTAAAATGTCTAGGATGAACTTTGAGAAATGTTTGCATTTTGAAGAAATCTTATTATAAAGAAATGTATAAATGTGATTAGGATAAGACTAAATAGTCAGAACTATCCAGACAATCCATAAAAAAAAAAAAGAAAGAAAGAAAGAAAGAAAAGAGAACCTACTTTCATCCCAAATATCTGGGTAATAGCAGCTGCATACTTTGGCTTTCAAAGGACTAGATTATTCCAATTCAGGGACAACAAGCTACCATTTTTTCCTATCCATTTGCTCTTACAATCGGATTCAACCACATTTTGGGAGGTGGCTCATTTTAATAGAAATTTCATAATTTTCAAATTTAGCTTCGCTCTGAGATTTTAAAGTTCAGGAGCTACTGTCCAAACACATTCCTTTGGTATAAATCACATGTAAAAGGATAATTTTTTTTTAGTTTTTAAAATCCCTTTTAAAAACTCATTATGATTCACTCAAGCAGTCAAGCAATTTCTGTTGGAGACACAAATCCTTGGTAAAACAGATTTGCCGATCACATCTCCTGTGAGAGTACCACAAATCTGTATCTTTTTGTAATCAAGGAATCAAAGGAAGCCTTTGTCCAACTACTAGCAGCAGTCATACCACCTTCATGATAGAGATCGGATGCTTAAAAATTATGTTTCCCTGTTTGTAGCTTTCTCTTGTGTTCACATCTGGAGAACACTGCCAAGCCTCATTATTCTTCCCTTTGCTGCCTCCTTGCCAACATCAGACAGTTTCTAGCAATACGGCGTTGTTTCAGAACCTGAATTGTTTTCCCCTCCAGAGAGGAGTCCTCTCATCAAGCCTCCCATTAGCCATTAACCTCAAGTAGGTCAAGGCCTGAGAATTGTGCTATGGCAGCATTTCAGATTTCAGGCCAAGTGGTTTTGCCAGGATCCAAACAGAAACACATTTTTCAAGGAGGAGTAAAGAAACCCAAACCCACAATGCACAAACTGCACACAGTTTATGGTCTGAGTAACAAAGTCCACCAAGAGCTAAGCTTTGACTGCATGTGGAAGGCAATGCAGATGCCTTTTGATTAATCATTGTTATCTAACACTCTTGTTGTGTCTGCTCACAATTCATAGGTGGGGGAAATTAAATAATCTCAGCAAAGCTAATGTACTGAAAAGCTATTTGTTATTTCATAAATATCAAAAAATTAGTAAATTAAAAAAAATTTTTACTAAATTTTTAGTAACAAATTTATATTTATAATTTATATAATAAATAAATAAATTATATATATATATATATTATAAATAAATTTATAGCCTTAATAAATTTAGGCTATATCTATTATGGCTTAACCCACTAAAGTTAGCTTTGGAAAAGATGGTGCTATAATATTATAGAATTATAAGATCATTTACTTCCGAGATTTCTTGAGGTCTTGGTCTATGAGTACTAGAATTGAAGTTAACAATAATCTAGGTTTGAGTTTTGATTCTGAGGAAGTTATGTGGAATAGCAGATAGTCAATATTTAAGTAAAATGAATATAAGTAGTTTTCACTGGTAGCTAAGAAGTGAATAGAGTGCTAGCACTGAAGACCTGAATTCAAATGCAACCCCAGAAATGTAGCAGCTATTTGATCCTGGGGCAGGTTACTTAACATATACTTGCCTCAGTTTCATTAAGTATAAAATGGAGATAATAATAGCAACCTTCCAGGGTTGTTGAAAGGAATAAATGAAATAATATTTATAAGGTATTTAGCACAGTTCCTAGAACATAGTGGGTACCAAATAAATACTTATTCCCTTAAACCTTTCTTTTTTCTTGTTCAAAATTCCTATAAATGTTACTTTAAACTGCCTGTGATAGAGATGACTGAAGGTATGGGATGGACTGTATCAATTTAGACATTTCTATACTAGAAATTCTTGAATTTAGAATGTTAAATAAATAAAAATTGTTTCTGACCAAATTATGTTTATTATTGAGATTTTTTTTTCTTTCACAAGTCCAATGGTGATTCTTTTCTTCCCTTCTTTCTCTTTCTCTGACCCTCCAGAAAGGGAGGATATATTCAGAAATGGAGTATGCTGCTGCTAATCCAGCACAAATCCAGTGGGGTAGGAAACAGTATATTGGCTAACCTAGCCTCAAAGTCACCTGACTTTTATGAACCTCAGTTTCCCCTTCTAGAATTGTTTGAAGATCAGGTGAAATAAATATAAAATATTTAATATATTTATAAATATTTATAAAATAAATATAAAATGCATTATAGCTTCATGTGAAATATAAAAATGTTATTTCTAGGGCTCGGTGGGGATGAAGAGTGAAGTAAATGTATCCTTATCCTATATAATGTAGGCTTCAGCCTCACAATGGCCATAGTAAGAGAATATTACTGCATGTGATGGTGCATAGTAGTTTTCTCACCCATTTACTCAAGAAATAATCCTAACTTGAGGGGAAACATAAAAGACAAAACACAAGAAAATTATCTTCCTTACATCACCATACTAGAAGTCTCCTTGCCTTGAAAACAAGTAGGCTTAATTTTTCAGAAAGGAAAATTCAAAATTGAAATGGTGGTAAAACCATTTATGTTGTAGAAGATGCATTGGAAGATATTTACTGAATACAGTTTGCTAAACTTTCTGAAAGTGATGCTTTCTATTAATTTGTAATGAGAAGCTGGGGAGGGTACTATATATTGGGAATGTCCATAAACATTCAGATCAGGTCATTATATTATTAGCCTCACTTAACTAATGTACTTTGTTATCAGAGATCTCTTATGAAGTCATAGTAATCTATAAAATTTTATAAAATGCAATACAAAATACACCAATAAAACTGAAAGTAAAAAAAAAAAATAGTTGAATTAAAATAACTGATACAATTCTAGCATTCAGATGATACCTAAAGATTTTTTTTTTTTTTTTGCATATTGACTTCTGATGTCAAGAATGGGTAATCATGAGAAGAATGTGTTAAGAATTTCCTTTATTGGAGATTTCTTAAAATATAAAGTTGATTCCTAGCTGTTTAGTTCAGCTTTTTCACAGGATTAAGAATGAGCAGTTTGGAAAATTTTAATCCCAGCTCTCCTCCTGACTTGTATATGATCATTTTCTTAACACATCCTTCTCATTTGCTGATTTCTGAGGTGTAAATACATTAAAAATTTAGAAATGGGCTCAACGGAGTTACTTTAGTTTTGTGCTGCTTCTGGCACAACCCTTTTTGCAACTCTATAGTCTGTATTCTTTTCCCTTCTTCCCACCTGTCCTGGGCCAGGCTAGCCTGATAAGGTAAGTGATTTTTAGATTGTAACAATACATGTGTGTGTGTGTTTAATATAATACATAACAGAAGGGGGACAATAACATAGGATTTTATTTTCCTTTTCTTTCAATGTTTAATTTATGGAATAAAACAAACATTTCCATAACGTAGTACTAAATAAAAAAAAGATGATTGCATATGAAACTAATTCCACCATGTATAATTTGCTATTCCTTCTAAATATACAAAGTTATCGTGTAAATTTCTTTTTCCTTCCTGCCCTACACGAGAAATGGTCTAACAAAAGTCCACGAAGATACAAATATTATTCTGAGAATGGTTCCACAGGCTTCACCAGCCTGCCAAAAGTTAGGACCACAAAGGGGTTAAGAACCCTTTATCTACCAGCTGAAACTAGTACTTTGCTCCAAGATTCATGGTGTTTGATGGCCACGATTTCACACCTCACATTCCGTCTCAGGTTCACTTAGGTTCAGGACCAACACTTCTGAAATGGTTTTTTTTCAGTAGGAGACAATGATTATATCTGTGAATTACCTTCTGGCACTGCCTGTATCCAATCAAGTATTTTGCATATCCTGAACAGGACAGGTCCCTCTGAGATATTTATGAGGGAAAAGGATCTGGAAGACTGCAACTATGCATCTGTGTGACATGGGGCTCATTAAGGAGCTAAGGAACTGTGGCGAGGGTCTCTGAATGCCATCTATGTTCCCCACTGCTCCCAGAGCTGTTTCCCCTCTAACACAGCCACTCTTTGAACATCAATACTTTCCTTGGATGGAGAGACAGAACATAGAGTATTTTCTCCTTGCTGCTTTTATAAGCAAGCTGATTCATGAGAGCAAAAGGAAAGGACAGCTTGCTTTTAAAACCAGCTCTCAGAGTCAGTGTTTTTGAGGCAGAGCCTAGGCATTATATGCCACATCCTGTTAATGTCTTCAAGGATCTGGAAACATAAAGAATGCCTACACAGAGCTTTGAACTAAATTTAAAACCCATCACGACCCAGTAATATTATCAAATCTGAGGAATTTTTGTCTCTGGATTATGCCCAGATTGACCAAAATAATTTTCAGAGATGGTGGAAAGTCTATATAGGTTTGACATTGTAAAAATTTCTCAAAAAGCCTTTGATGGGTATATCTGGGAGCCATTTCAAATTATCTTGTGGTAAGGTGACATAGAACGATTAGATGGATGAGCATGTTCTGACTATTATAATACATCTTTAGCCACACTTAAACAACAATCTCCCTCCCACTCCGTCTTCCCCCCTTCTCTCTCTCTCTCTCTCTTTTTCTCTCTCTCTCCCCCCTTCTGCAGCAGCAATCATGACTCAAAGAAAGCATTGTTTATAGCAGGATCCCTTCCCCCATTCTTTGATTTCACATTACCTGCTTTCCTCCCAGTCATGGGACTTTTTGGTCTCATTGGGCTTTATGCAGCGAATATAGTGGGGTGTACATCTCATCAGGGTACTGACAAGGTCATTGGCTTGTTTCTGGGGAGAAAACGAATGATACACTTTTAGATGCACAGAAAAGCCCCAATATATAACAGTTTTCAGATTTTTTACAAGGCGTCTTTATGGAACTATTGCTGAGTATAAATGTTATCAATATAAATTAAATTTAATAAAGCACATGATATTTTATTAACAAAAGCTATTGGTTTTTCTTGTTCCTCTCTGCCATTCTTCTAGTGCTTTTGTTATGATCCTCACACCAAACATGCTGATTGGAATATTTGCCTACTTGAATTATGTTCACTTACGTCATGAAGACATTTCTAGTGCTACCAATAAAGCTCATTTTCATTTAAAAAAACAGACTGATTCAATATGACAAATGCTTAGGAAATGCCTCCTGTGAACAGCATTCATTGTACAAGATACTGGAGGGGACACAAAATTTGCACAAGTACCTGTCTGAACTTTCCTGTACCTTACAGCACAACGGGGAGAAAGACCCAAACCCAGATGACAATACTAGATGACAATGTACCAGAGAGATGATTTTCATAGAAGAGGTGATATTTTGGTTGACTTTGACAAAGGTGCTCAAGGAAAATATTCTAAGCATAAAGTGTCTCAAGTAACATAGAAGGGGGAAAATGCATGTAATGTTTAGGATTCCAATCTGGCTGAAGACGATATAATGAAGAATAGATTGAAATCAGGTTCAAAAAAGAAAAGGTAGGTTCCAGATTGTAGAAAGATTCAAAAATCAGGAAAAAGAATTTAGATGGTAAGGTGGTAAGGATCCACCAAAGCTTTCTTATTATTGGTTCGTTGACGTTCTTCATCTAGAGGACCAAAATGATATCACTATTTCTGGGTCAAGGTACAGTCACAGTGGTTTTCAAAGTATGGTTTAGAAAATCCTGGGGCTCTCTGAAACCCTTTTAGAGGCTCTACAAATTCAAAAATAGTTTTTATTTCCAATATGGTGAATGTCTAGAAATATAATCCAGATCCTCAATAATTTTTAATAGGATAAAGATACTGAAAACAAAAGTTTGAGAACCACTGGTACAGTGTATCCAACTAGGGCTCCTCAGTTCCATTTGAGCACAAAAGGTCTACCACAGGTAGGGCACAGAGAGTTCTTATAAACTTTGGAGTGGAAAATGGTATGAATGATATCTTATGATTTCCTCATAAATTGGATTTAAGTGAGGTAGAGTTGCAAAAAGCCACTGTTCTCACTATCTCTTTCAGAATCATCAGTCCAATAGCAAGACAAAATCTTATGACGATGTTATGATAAATGAATATGGAGAGAATAGAGACAAGGAGATAAGTGAGAATGATTTTTCTACAACAGAATTTTATAACTATTAGACATGAGAGTTGAGGGAGAAGGAAGCTTCATAGATAACAGTAAGGTTTTTTAACATGAGAGGGCTACTGATAAAAATAATGAAATTCAAAAGGAGAAAGCAGGTCTGGGGACAAGATAAGCTCAGTTATGTATGTCATGAATTTAGGAGTGGTGGTGACACCTCACGATTCCTAAGGTAGAATGGTGCAATGTTGGAAGTTTGGAAAAGCAGGATTGCAAACATGCCTTGGACACTTACTAGAGGTGGTCATAGATGAGCTATTGCTAAAACAGAGAGAATGTTGAAAGAAGTTAAGATGGCCAAGAGACTTTTGGAGGAATAGCTGCCTTAAGTGATTTAGATAAAAGATAACCCAGGAAAGGAGATAGAGAGGTTATATTTAGAGAAGGAAGAATAGAACAAAAAAAAGTTTTCTCTCAATCCAAGGGAGACAATGTCAGAAATTATAGAGAGAATGAGGAAAATGAAAAAAGCTCATTTAATCAGGCAATTAGGAACTCACAACTGACTTTCTCTAATAGCTTCAGTATAATGGTGAGAATACAAAGACTTACATGTAGATAATTTTTTTCGGGGGGGGGGGGGGGAGGGAGGTGACTGGGGCTAAGTGACTTGTCCAGGACCACACAGTGTCTAAGACTAGATTTGAATTCAGGTCCTTCCCATTCCAAGACTAGTAATCTATCCACTGTGCCACCTTGCTACCCTGTAGACAAATCAGGGGTAAGATAGAAATATAAGAGTAGCTGACAAGACTTAATCATCCATGATCCTTTTATACCATCCAAGCAAAACAGTACATAATTTTAAAAATAGGAGGTAAAGTGACTCCATCCTTTCCTTTTAAAATATGAAATTAATTCTGGGCTCAAATCTGATTCACTTAGAATAATAGAGAAAAGACTGAACAACTTCAAAATTGGTTATAATAAATCTCTCCCTCTCTGTCCTTTCCACCTCTGCCCTTGCTTACTTCCTTTCTGAGTAGAGAAGAGATGAACTAAAAAGCTTTTAAGCTAGGAAGCTTTTAAGTGCTGGCGTTGCATTACAACTTCTACATAGTAGCATTAGAAAAATCCAAAATGCCAAAGATGACTTAAGTTTCTGGGTCATACGACTCAGATAAGGGAAGGTTTAGAGAACACAAAAAGAATTACATCAGATGGGTGAGACAGCTTTAGGCAGGGTCTAATAATAAGTGAAGAGAGAATAGTCATTCTGGTTGAGAAAAATAAGCCATAGTTATCTTTATTAGTTACTAGGTTTCTCTAAGAAAAATCAGGAAATTATAGATGACAATCCTCCCATGAGATCAGAAGGAAACTAATGAATTTAAGTTAGAATCCACTTTTTTCAAACACCACCACAGAGAATTAGGCAGCTAGGTGGTACAATGGTTAGAGAGCTGGATCTGAAGTCTAGGAAGACCAGAGTTCAAATTTAGCCTGAGACATTGCATGACTCTGGGCAAACCATTTAATGTCTCTCATTTGTACATTTCCTCACTTATACAAGGAGGATAACAAAGCACTCACTTCCCAAGGTTTATTGTGAGGATAAAATGAAATAGTATTTGTAGAGTTTTGCAAATCTTATGACACTATATAAATGTTGGCTACTTATTATTAGCAGTCCTTCAATAAATATTCAGCTACACAAATTTATGGCAGCCCACTCTTGTCCAGAGAATTTTATTAGATAATAACTATACAGAAACCCTTATCTCTGAAGGTGGGGAATATCGAAGACAATTTTAACCTGCCTTCCCACCTTGTGATTCAGGATGAATTTAATTTCCATTTGGTGCTACTCTTGTTCATAAAATTATAAATTGCTTGATTTAAGAAATGAAATATTTGGACATTATTTCAAATAAATATGGAATGCAATCTTTCTTACAAAGTATAGCTAAATGTTAGATAAAATTTTGAAATATAGAAAAAGTTTGCCATATCATCTATCGATTCAAAGAATTCAAAGAATTATCCAATCCCAGGTGGAGAGCTAGAAGAAACCTCGAGATTTCCTTATTGATGGTAACTCTTGGATAGTGAGTGATTTGGCCCAGGCCAGAGAGGCTTTTGGGCCTTTGAACTTAAGAGACTTGCAATTGTTCATATAAAAATTCTCATATATATATATATACACACACAAACACACACACACACACACACACACACACACACACACACACACACACGGCACTTGAGGTTTAACAAATACTTTACATAAACCGACTCATCAGATTTTCCCACCAACTCCGAGGTATGTGCTATTGTCAACTCTACCTTGCTGCTCAATCTTTTCCAACTCTTTGTGACCCTATTTGGGATCTTGTGAGCAAAGGTACTAGAGTGGTTTGTCTTTTCCATTTTACAGATGAGAAAATTGAGGCAAACAGTTAAATTACTTGTCCAGGGTTCACAAGTAGTAAATAACTGAGGCCTTATTTGAATGAACAAAGATGAGTCTTCCTGACCCCAAAATCAATACTCTAGCCACTGTATCTCCTAGTGATCCATTTTAGATCCTAGTAAACTGAGGCCCAGAAAAAGTTAGTTGGGTGACTTACTTGTCCAGGTTCGCATAACTAGTAAGCATCTGAGATACAAACCAGAACTTCCTGACAGAAAGTCCAGCATTCTATATACTATATGTTATGCTGTTTTGCTTCTTTTTAAGGCAAATCAGAGTCAGCTTTTGGTTAGGGCTGCCATGTGGCAATCTGAGTTAAATCACAGTCTGAGGTGTCTATTTAGGTATTTGGGGAATAAAGCATATTCAAGAATAAGAATGAAGTCAGTCATTCCCCCCTCTCCACCCCATCTCAGGGCCATCCAAGGCTACAAATAAGAGGGAATAAACAGCAAAAGTTTCCTAGACCAGCCCTCTTCACTACAGCTCTCCTGGGGCTTACATGAGAAGGCTCTTTCTGACCTTAAGTCATAAGGCTCTCTCAGACCCTGAGCCAAGAGGCTATCCCTGGCCCTGTAAGTCATAATGAGAGGCTTCTATAATTCTTTGTTTGCCATAAATTGGAGAAATAGAGTAGAAGCCCCTCCTGGAAGAGGGATGAAGCACAGAGGTCATTTGTACCCACCCATCCACCCACCATTCTGATGACGGCAATTCCAGTGCTGTAGGGGAAGGAGAAGTAGGTAGCTAAAAAAATTCAATCCTTCAGTGTCCTATGGCTGAAACTAGTCCACTCCTGAGTCAAAATATTGCCTTCAACATTGATTAAAAAAAAAACAAAACATATGGTGGTGGGGAAGGGGACTGTCAGGAAAGGCAAAGGGAGGGAAGGTGAATGAGTTAGGTAATAACTTATACAGCATTTATACAACATAATAGAGCAATCATTCTATTATTTCCTTGGCACAAAGCAGTTTATTAGTTTGTCAGCACAAGGTCCAAAGAGAATGAGGCCCTGGTCATAAAGAAGAAATAGGGAAGGAAAATACAGAACAAGGGGTGTTTTATTAATATAAGGCTTGAGAAGGTACTTTAAGCATTTGGGGGCCATAGATGGGCATTAGTAAGCAGAAAAATAAAAAAGAAATAAGGGAGAGGGGAAGAGTGAGGAATAGAAAGAAAAGGGAATAATAGATGGAATCAGAATTTCCAAGTTGGAAGGGATATCAGTGGTCTTCTTATATGAAAATGAATTCTTTCTATACTGCTCCCCCTATCTCTTGCTAAGGCAACAAATGAGCAACAAGATTCTGCTTGAAGATCTATTATAAAGAGGAACTCATTTACTTCCCCAAACCGGTGTTTTTTAAGTTTTGAATGATTGATTGTTAGGAAGTATATGCCTTTTCTGAGCTAAAAATTTCCTCTTTGCAATCAAATATAAATTTCCTAACAGTGAAGATTTTTTTTTTTGTCTTTGTCTCCCTAGAGACTATCACACGGTGTCAAACATGGAAGGTTAAAACTCAATATTTATGAATTTGAATATAATTCTACTCCCACTGCTCTAAATTCTGTCCCTGGGGTAAAGCAAGGCAAGAGAGTGATCAAGTCTCTTCACAACTGTTTACTTCTCCAGGCCAAATCCCCCTCGGTTCCTTAATCAGCCCTCTTCTCATTTTGTCTCTCATTCTCTTACCAATCTCCCTAAACTCAATTTTAGCATTGGAGAGTTGGTATCAGAACCCTGGGCTCTATGATTTACCAAGTCTCATTTACACTTTTTTTCCTGAACCTTACTTCTCTTACAAAAATGTATTTATGCAAACCTATGATTTTATTTCTGGGGAAACACCTGGTAAGAAAAATCTGCCACAAATGGAGGTCAACAACTTGTTCACAATGAACAGTCTTAGCACAGAGAGAAAGGGCAGCTGGGTGGCTCAGTGGATGGAGTGCTGAGCCTAGAAGCAGGTCTTCATCTTCATGAGTTCAAAATCTAACTTTAGACTCATAGTGCATGACTCTGGGCAAATTTATTAACTCTGCCTCACTTTTCTAAGCTATAAAATAAAATAAGAAGGATATGGCAAACCATTCCAGTATCTTTGCCAAGAAAATTCAACCCGGACCAAGAAGAATCAATCAGAGATGACTGAAAAAACAACAACTGAAAACCAATGAAGTGTTTACAATTTAGTTGGTTTGCTTTAGGGTCATATATCAGAGACAGGATTTGAACCTCCGGTCTTCTATCCATTATGCCATGATGCCTCATTTTGACAAAAGAATGATAATAGTGATACATTGTATCACAAGATTGTTCTGGGATCAAATGAGATAATGTTGGTTAAAATACTTTTTAACTACAAAAGCACAATACAAATTTGTACAGAGATTATATCTCTTTCCTTAAGGGAAATTCTTAGGAATAAACAGAAGGAACTAATTAGAAGACAAACACAAATAAAAAAAGGACCATATTAGGTTTCCCTGCCCTTGCCCTATTTTGTAATTTTGCATATGAATGGTCTTGATAGAAATAGCTCCTAAGTCAATAAATCATAGATTTATACAATATCCAGGAACATTGGGGCCTCATGGGTTCCATTAATTCAATTTTCTGTTTAGCTAAGGTATGATACTTACCATCTATGGATTGTTAATTTTTAAAGAATATTAAACACAGTAATATGCTATACTCAAACCTCAACACTTAAATTTAACTCTTAGCACTAAAATCATAATGAACTCAGTCTTTCTTTGATACTCCAGAATAATGGAGACTGGAAGGTTTAGAGAAGTTCTAATGATTCTGTCACTACCACTAAACAAATATTTACTAAGTGCCTAATTATGTGAAAGGCATCTTGACAATGTGAATAAAAGGCCAGTCGGGAATCAGGGATACATATTAGCCTGGCAGCTAGACAAGGCATTTCAATTCTTAGTCTCTCAGTTCCCGAAAACAATTGAAAACAATTGTATTGTACTGGGAGAAACAATATCCTCTTTAGGAATTCTCTGCACCAATGAAATCATTAGATTGAAAAAACTAAATAAAACATGAAAGGTATTGTTAGTAAGCAGCAGTGAGGATACAATATAGATAGCATACTAACCCTTTTTCAGATTCACAATCTAAGATGGAAAATAAACACACATACAATATTCTTGGGACACAAAGGAGAATGACCAAGAGACCAAGCAAATTTGAGATACATAACATCATCATGATTCTGAAACAAGGGGTGGTGGTGAGGAAAGGCTTTATGGAAGAAGTGGTACTTGAAAAAAGACTTTGAAGTATGAGAAGTACATTAATGTATGGAAATGGGGGTGAGGAGGAACAGGAAAGTCTATTCCAAGAAAGTGAGCAAAGACCGGGAAACCGATGACTGTTCAAGACAAGAAATCAGTTGATAGTATGGTTTAGTTGGAAAACACAGTATAGATGTGGAGGCATGAAATATGATATAAAACTAGAAAAACTGGAACCAGACTTTAGGTGATCAGAAGTTTATTTTATAATATTGGGAGCTGGGAGCCATTGAAGGTTTTTGAGTAGACAAGTAACAAATCTAAAGCAGGATGTTTGAAAGATTATTAAAGAGAGAAAGACAAATTTAAAATTCAAGATAAGAAGAAGATAGCTGAATTACAGTTGCTAATTATGGATTGCTATTAATTCACTGTATGAATTTGGGCAATTTATTTCTCTATGTTTATGATTCTTAACTGTAGAACGGATGTTAGATATGATGACCTCTAAAGTCATAGGATCACAAAATTATTGCTAGAAGAGAACTCAGGAGTCATCCAAGCCAAGCACAAAAATTTTACAAATGAGGAACTGAGATACTGAGGTTAAATGATTTGCCCAAGAACCTAAAGGCATTAATTAAGTGGTCAAACCAGTTTTAGAATCTAAGTCATCTGTCACCAAGGCAAGGACTTTCCCTACTGAGCCATGCTCTCTCCCTGAGGAGATCCTTTTCAGCTCTAAAATTCTATAATCTGGGAGTGCCTCAGAGACATCAATGAAAATATCAATGAATATTTCTTGGAACGGTAGATGTAGGAGGTATAGAACCAAGAGTTCTACTCTAAGCACAAGAAATGAATCTATCCATATTTGCTGACTTCACTTGCTAAAACAAATGGTAGGTGTTGGTTACTCACTATTTAACCATGAATCACTAACTTCAGAAGTAAATCAAACTCAGGCATCTTGCTCATATACTATCTTGCTTTCCTCCATTCCTACCCCAAACACATCTCCATCTGAGTCTTTTCTTTTTATTCATCATTTCTCCTTTCTTTTTCTAAACTGACAAAATTATTGTATTAATGTACTAATCAATTATCAAAGCAATAGCTGAAAACTATGGATATTCCTTTCAGTAATAGCTGAAAACTATGGGTATTCCTTTGTGATTTACCTCTAATTCCAATGCCATATATGCATATTACTTGATCTTACTGTTATTATGCTCACTTGAATAAAAGACAAAAATGTAAAAATCAGCACAGATGAAGTGGGTGTGAAGTCTCCATGGTATACACATACACTCCACATATATCTCTGTTCCTTAACAAGTTATAATTTCAAGAGTAATGAAGAGAGAAGAAATCAGTTCAAAATAGACTTTGATTATGGTAACATAAAAATAGTTGCAGTAACAAAAATTGATACCATAGAAAGGAAAAATCTACTTTGTTACATATTTTTCTTTTTAATAACTTTAAATAATAGCTAACATTATTAAGCTCCTACTATATGCCAGGAACTTTGCTAAGTGCTTTACAAATACTATCTCATTTATTCCTCATAACAAACTTGGGAGGTAGGTGCCACTATTTATTTATTTATTTATTTGTTTATTTATTTCCAATTGAGGAAGTTGAGTCAGATAGTAGTTAAGTGACTTGTTCAAAGTCACATAGCCAGTTAGATGTCTGAGGCTGGATTTGACCTGAGGTTTTCTTCACGATGGCCTCAGTGCTTTGTCCATTACCTCAGTGATCATAGATCTGCATATTACTCCATCACTTATTTGATTTGACTAATCTGATTATTGTTAGATGAGAATGTATCTGTAATTTAATGGGAATAGGGAATTCCCAATGAGCAACTCCCATTACCTATGCAAATGGGCCCAGAAACATTAAGTGACTTGCTCAAAACCAGTCCTGTCAGAAGTTAAGTCTCTGTGATGCAAGGGCCAATTACCCTATTGAGGAAGCTTACCAGCCTCTTTTGTGGATTGTGCTTACTGGTGACTATTAGACTTAAAAAGATGCATTTCTGAACAGCAAGACTAAGACAACTAGTAAGGGATAGAGAGATCTTTTTCTTTAAAATCTTGTCACCTTTGAGTGTCTGAGGTCAAACTAACAAGCTGTGCTGCTGACTGTGTAACAAACCCTGAGGGGGACTTTCAGGAATAAATTCCAGCTCATGGCTTCCTTAATTGTTTTGTCTTTCTCATCAAAATATCAAGTATGTCTTTCTCACACAGCAAAATGTAAGAAGTCATAGACTCCTGAGCAGAGGGATTCTGCTGTCTCTCTGCAGGCTTTAATCCTGTATCAAAGAGACAAAAACCTTCACAGTCTTTGCATCCTTTTGATTTTTTTTGGTATTTAAATCATTCTCCATTATCTCACATGTTCTAAGTACCACAGTATGCCACTTCCAGCACCTTATCAGCAGCTTCAACTTGCTCTTTTTTATTTGAATTAAAGTCTCTTCAATTGGGATATCATTTGAAATCTTGGCGTTATTCAGTACTAGTTTCTTTTAAACCACATTCCAGAGCCTTTAAGTTTGTCTTCACCAACAAGGTTGTGTGGAAGTAGAGTGGAAAAATGTTAAAATGGAAGTCATATTCATAAGACTTGAGTTTAAATCCTAGCTCAGTCACTAACTAGTGTTACCTTGAATCTTGGGTATGCTGGAGCCAGCTAGTAGTGGCTTGAAAGAGTCAATCGTTAAAATATGAATGATGTAGATTAAATTTAAGTGTGTCCTGCCCACATTTTGGGGGGGAGACCTGGTTGTTAAATATTAGTCAGCATACTTTTCTAGGCTTTAAATAACTGATGTGAAAAAATGGGGGAGAGGGGAGTTAGACCAGCTCATATCTAAGGTCCCCTATAATTCTAGATCTATAATACTTTAATTCATACTACTGCCACATAATGCTAACACACAATTTCTTCCTGAGAGCTCCTTCATGTTTCACTTTTCATAGAATTTCAAGGATAGGCAACATTAAGATTTTGCCTTTAATGTTTCAAAATGAAATGGAATATCTGGTATTATTCAATGAGTCCAACTTTCTCAGCAAATCTCTTTTGTAATAGCTTTTCATATTCAGAAGAATGCCCAGAACTATAGGAAGATATCCAAAGAATAACAAACATTAAGCTTATATATCCTTAGGGAACTCTCTCCCAAATACTAGCAATTCACAGGCTTTGTCACATTTTAGGACAAATCTATTTTATTCTAATTTGCATTTTAATTGCCAGTACAAAAATATGGGGCAGATAGTCCAAAAAAATTGCTTTGCTTATTCTCATTTAGACTTTGTCTTCTAAAAGAAAATGGTGACTGTAAAAGACATTTGGAATCTTTATAGTACTTACAGTCTCATTGCAAAGGCTTTTTTTGTATGACCTCAAAGCATTAATACACATAGGATCAGCTAATCTCTTTGTACCCTGATCAAAACCAGTAGCAATAGATCCAGCTACATTCTCTAGAGTAGAATTTGTCAAGAAAGATCAAAGTAAATTGGTTTTTATTAGCACCATAAAATGATTTAAAATATAGAGGTTATAGTGAGCAATTGCATTTCTAAAAAAGTTTCAGAGATTTTTTCCCCCTCCAATGTTGTGATTGCTTTTCACTAAATATTTCTAAACATCTAATACAGACTTTTAAAATACAAAGGTGTGTTTTAAAACATCCCTTAAAAATGACTCAAACTGACTTACATGAACTGATGCTAAGTGAAATGAGCAGAACCAGGAGATCATTATACACTTCAACAACGATACTGTCTGAGGATGTATTCTGATGGAAGTAGATTTCTTTGACAAAGAGACCTAATTCAGTTTCAATTGATAAATGATGGACAGAAGCAGCTACACCCAAAGAAAGAACACTGGGAAATGATTGTAAACTATTTGCATTTTTGTTTTTCTTCCCAGGTTATTTTTAACTCTGAATCCAATTCTCCCTTTGCAACAAGAGAACTGTTCAGTTCTGCAAACATATATTGTATCTAGGATATACTGCAACATATTTAACATATATAGGACTGCTTGCCATCTAGGGGAGAGGGTGGAGGGAGGGAGGGGAAATATTGGAACAGAAGCGACTGCAAGGGATAATGTTGTAAAAAAATTACCCTGGCATGGGTTCTTTAAATAAAAAGTTATTATAAAATAAAAAAAAGATGACTCAAACTATTTGATTTGCTACTTCCTGTACCAGAATTCCTGTCCTGCTGTGGCCACCAATTGAAATCTTACCTGTTACCCCCAAAATCCACCTCAAATGCAACCTCCTAATTCTCCTCAATAATATTAATTAGCTTCTATGCAGCACTTCAAGGTTTTCCAAAAACTTTACATGCTAACTTACTTGATTTTTACAAAAATCCTGTGAGTTAAGTACTAGTGACTAGGGGGTCCTCAAACTATGGCCAGGGGCCAGATGTGGCAGCTGAGAACGATTATCCCCCTCACCCAGGGTTATGAAGTTTATTTAAAGGCTCACAAAACAAAGTTTTTGTTTTTACTATAGTCCGGCCCTCCAACAGTCTGAGGGACAGTGAACTGGTCCCCTGTTTAAAAAGTTTGAGGACCCCTGTACTAGTCATTCAATCTCCCTGGGTCTTAATATATTTACCTATAAAATGAAGTGGCTTCCAAGTTTAAGCCTATGGATTCTTCAGTTTCTAATTCTATTTTAAAAACTTTATTTACTTGCATCAAATTAATTCCCTAGTACACATTAGGATCTATAAAGGTACTGGGGACATATCTACTAACTTTATTTTCCCCTCACTGACTAGGAGAAAATAATAAATTTGGCTAAGTTGAATTAAAAGTATTTATAAGAAATCTTGTATCTTTCAAAGACCAATAGAGTCAGACTGAATGCTGGCTAACAGATTAACTAAATACTCAAAGAAAATATGCAATTGTTAGGGTTTTTAGATTGGAACCCATGCTTAACTTGAACCATTGATTTTCTCACTATGCTTTGCTATTGCTCTATTAATTATCATTGATTTAAGACATCTGTTTATTATATAGCTTTGTACAATAACAGTAGTTATTGTGTGTATATAGTGCTTTAAAATTTATACATGACTATATATGTTATTTCAGCTGATCCCGACACATCAACCCTGCAAGGCAAGTGCTATTATTCTTCTTCTTCTCATTTTATAGATGAATAACTGAAACAAACAAATCAAAAGACTTACCCAGGATCACACAGCTAATTACGTGTCTAAGGCTAGATTTTAAATTATATCTTCCCAATCCCAAGTCTCGTTCATCATCTACTGTGCCACCTTGCTATGCGGGGCAACAAGTCAAAAAACTGAATATGTCTGGAGGAGGGCACTCTGAGGAGCTCTTGCTGATACAGTCCTTGGTACAAAACATTCCTCCATTTTTATTTGCCTGTTACCTTAACTATTTCCACAAATCATTCCAAATACTTTGTTCTTCTCTCTCTTACCAATTGCTTCTTCCAAAAAGTACAATGTTGCTGTCTACTGGCTCAAAGCACTAGCAGTATCCTGCTTTTATAATTATAGATAGACAAAATTGTATTTCTTTGTCAGCCTCTTCCTCTAATACCTCACCATGTCACAGAAGAGAACCTGGGTTCTAGAAGTCTACACCGGAAGAGTAGAGACTCTGACAGGTCCTACCAAAAGCTAGACAGATTAAATTTAGAGAGAGTCCTCATGAACAGTCCGCAGGGGAATGAAATTTTGGTGTTACCACATGGTAAATATCATGTATTCATTAAGTGATAGTAAAGTTGTGTTCATTATTTTGGGAAAAGGGGCACCCAAATGGACAAAGTCATGGGCCTATGAAGTAATAAAGCAAAGATGACTGTATCCACAGAAAATAATCTGGTTGGGAAGACCAGAGTCTCCCTATTGGATTGTAAGCACTTTAAAGGAGAGACTGCTTTTTGTCTCTTTATATATCCCCAGGACTCGGCACCTTGCCTGACATCTACTAGAAGCCATAAACGTTCAGTGATTGATTGACTAGTAGGATCTGCATGAGTTTTTCTTCTGATGGCAAAGCCTTCCACAGATCTGGGTAACCGCTACTTTACAAAGGAATAGCAGAACTTTAGGGAAGGATACCATTGCATGGAAGGAGGTGGATTATAGAATCTTAAGAGTCAAAAGGGATCCTGAAGTTCCCCATTATAGTAAACTATAGAGATTCAAATAGTTATTCCTCCTACACTGCAGTTTCCATGTATAATGGATTGGCATTAGAAATTAAATGGAAAAATTGGAGGAAGTTTTGTGGAAACTACAGAAGAGAGGAGGTGAGAAGATGACACACAAAAAGTTTAGAAACTCAGAAACACACACACACACACACACAATTGTATAATATCAACCCAAATTTTATAATAAGGTACTTCTATGGAATAAATACCCCATTTAAAAAAAAAAGAAAAAATTTAGACTTCTCTGGTACAAAAGGAGGGTTAAATTTATGCAGATTTTCCAGGTTGCAGGAGTGCTACACCCCTAACTCCTGCAAATGGGAGGGATAACAGCACATGAACTATTAATAGGAACAATACACCCCAAGGGAGAGTAGCTAGATGGTACACTGGACTTTGAATCAGAAAAACTCAGTTTCATGAGTTCAAATCTGGCCTATTTACTAGCTGTGTGAGCAAGTCACTTAATCCTGCCTGCCTCAGTTTCTTCATCTGTAAAATGAGCTGGGGAACAAAATGGCAAATCACTCCAACATCTCTGCCAAGAAAACCCCAAATGGGGTCAGGGAGAGTTGTACATGATTGAAAAATAACTTACAGATATTATTATTAGATAATTTTCCTGAGATTAAAAAGACAACAATCATATTTAATGTTTTTTGTAGATCCACACAAGTTGATGTCATTCTTATACATAGCATCATAGTCTAGAACTGGAAGCGACCTCAGAAGAAATCTATCTGAATTACTTAATTATATAGTTGAAGAAACTGAGGCCCAGGGAGGTTATCAATTGTCAAGGTTACAAAGGGAATAATCATTAGAGGCAGGATTTCAATTGAGGCCTTCTGACTTGTACAGCTATTGTTCTTTTTACTGTCACCCTGATACAATCATGTATAATTACATGCACATTTTTTGGTGCAATCATTATTATTAATTATTAAAAACTGATTCAATAGCTATTGGTTTTCCTATTCCTCTAAATTTTTTGGGTAGGGGGCAGGTGGTTGTTAGGGGAAGGGCTCAAATTTGTGATTCTTTTTTAGTATGGGAAACTCCTGGTGAAAAAATGCCTATCATTGAAGGTCATTTGAAACTTATAATATTAGATAATTATCTGAGGGATTGAAAAGGTAAGTAATTAGCCCAAGGTCACATAACCATTTGTAAGACTTTAATCCAAGCTGTTTTTTAACCACAGCATCTATTCTCACTGTCTTTAAGAGTTCATTTGCTTATTGAATTATTTTTCAAGTAGCTTTTTTTTTTCTTTTTGCTTTGGACTAACTAAAAAAAGTTTAGTGAATATGATATTTTAAACATTTTCACTGACAGAAAGCATACCTCTGAAAGTGAAGAATGAAAAGAATCTCTAGTCATCTGTCTTTAACACCCACATCACTCCTTTACCTAGCTAAGAACTGATAAACAAAAGCATGTATAATTATTTATATATATGTACATACATCTTCCCCCACATACATATTTGTGTATAATGGTAGCAGCTATTTTGGGGGATGGGAGAAAAGGATGAGGGAAAGATAAAAGGGAAAAAAAAAAGAAAAAATTGCATAATAACTTTATCATATGTTTAAAAGAAATAACAAGTGTATATTTAATAAATCTACATTTTCATGTATAATCATCTTTTTCTATTCTACTATGTTATGGAAATACTTATTTTATTTCTTTAGTTCAGAATAAAATTAATTTTAAAAAATTCTTGTGAAATCTGGAAGATGGAAGAAAGACTGATTTCTGATCTCCACTGTGACAGGGAATTGCGATACCAAGGGCAAGCATCACTGAATATGATTGCAAGTCAAAGTTTTAAGAAAAATTCAATTGAATGGTAGTATATTTTTGCATGTTTTCGGGAATACTTCATGGGAGGAGATTAGAGTGAAGGGAAAAATTCAACAACAGGACTAGTCAGTGCAAAGTTCACTTGAGGTGCATCTGACATCTGGTAGTTTCCTAATTTAGCCAAACTAGATGTTAAGCTGGCTTGTTTCTATGATAGAAGGGCTATCAATTTTAAGTTGTGGCTCAGGTAGTCAAGTTAAAAGGGAATTAATTCAGGGAGAATAAAGGAGAACTTTGGAAGACACACCAGAATATTTCAATCCTTCAAGCCCAAATGACACTTATAAAGTGTTTCTTTAAAGAGGTATCTCACTTATGAAGAGGTGTCTAAAAGCAGATAATACAAGTTAAAAAGGGAAAGAGAAGGTGAACATGATGAAACTGTGGGTACCTGTAACTATCCTGTGGGAAAGGCTATGAATTACTGGTGAATTTCAAACTTCAAACGTCTTCCACCCAAGCTCTGCTTTGGACTTTGATCAACTGAAAGGATCATTTTGCTCCACAATGTCCTAGAAAATAAACTTGGGAGCAGCAGCATCTGGATTTTCACTAAGCCTCTCTGCTGAGAGTTTCACCATGTTTTTCTGCTAATTTATAGTTGGCTCAGTGGGAACCAAATGAAACATATTTTTTTTTTCCTATCTCATAAACTGGGTATTCAAGTGCCATTGGCATAGATTTCAGTACTGTTCTTACTTCATATTCCTACAACCATAACGAAGAAGTCCTCCTTTCCCAATGCCACGTACATCATTATGCAATGCAGTAAAATCCTTTTAATGTTTTTCAAGAAACTCCTCAACAGGGAAAATAGTCTTAAGAAGAGGAATGGAAAGTTATGAACCTGCAGACAGATCCTAAAATTTCAATGTGCCCAATGGGAAGGAATGTCTCAAAATGACTTTACGATACAGACTAGTACAGTATGTTTTGCTTCATTTTGAGCCAAATTTATAATTCTATCAGTTTGGGAGAATCTTAGTAGGGAAAATCTTTCCACTGATAAAGATCAGCAACATGCCTGTAAATTATTGTCTTAGAAAGTTTCTTGAATGCACTGGTTAAGAGATTTGCCCATGGTGACAGCTAATATGTGTCAAGGGCAGGATTTAAAGTCAGATTTGCTGACTCAAAAATCCACCCCCTACTCATTATGCCACATTGTCGCAGTATAGTAGAGCGTATACTATAAGAAATCTCCTCTAAAAGAAAGGATGGTCAGGAGTTTCCTGAGCACCATTTCATATGAACCACATGTTACAGAAAATGAGATATGATGAGGGACAGAAGTGAGCAGATTGCAGAAATTGCTGGATAAAATGAAGGTTAAAGTAAATACAGAATAAAGACCTTAAATTCATTGGCTGACAGTACTAGCCATTAGCACTGTGTATGGCGCTGCTATTTATTAAGCCACAGAATCAAACTAACCAACTAAATAAATAATCAAACCTATTGATGGGAGAAGGGATGAGGAAGGGGAACATCAAATCAGAAACAAATTACCACCTTTTTTATAAGCATCTTTATACATCATGAAACTGACATGGGGAAAAATCCAGCTAGTTTCAAATTTGGGTCATGTGCAACCCTGCTGATCTGGGTCTTTTGGATATGAATTTGAGAGCCGTGTGACCAGATTTTCCATCCCAGATTTAAAAGTCTGGACCTACAACTGAACTCATGAGTCACAAGCTGCATGTAGATAATAATGCTTGTGGCTTCTGAGAATTTCTCTTATTTCACGATGAATATTCTTGCCATGGACATTGAGCTCCAGCCAGCCTAATTGGATGGCTGTCCATGGCCGGATTGTTTGCTCCTCCCTCCCGCCCCAAGCACAAGCTGATTTCTTCCCTTTTCCCCAGAAGCCAGCTTATAACTTGCTTCCTCTAGGAAGCCTAATGAATCCATAGCACTCTAATATTGCCACTCGTCTGACTCCCTTAGTACTTATTCAATAAATTAGCTATTTCCTGAGGATATTCCAGTGAAGTATAGTGTAAAGAGCATTGGACTCAAGTCCCCAAATCAAAGACTGTTCTAACTAGATGCTTAATCTCCGAGCTTCAATGTGCTCTTCTGTACTTTGAGTATTTATTTATATTATTTTTTAATATAAATAGTAATATATATTTATATTATATTTATTTGAATATAACTATTTATACTATCTAGTCATAAGGTTGCTGTGATAAGCAAATGAGAAAGCATGGAAAAGTACTTCATAACCAGAAAATGCTATGTAAATCTGAGCGGTGATTATTATAACAGTGTGACTAATACTGTCCTAGGCATCCTAGAAAAGAGGAAGCAGATTAATATTGTCCGATGCCCTTAAGAAGCTTGTAATTCCTTTGGAGAAAGGAGACAATACAAAAAAAATCAAAAAGAAGACAATGTAAACCTACTGTTGTCCTAATATATATATACACAATAAATGGGGATATTCATTCACAAAGAGAGGAAAGAAATGCTGACTGGAGTCACTGGGGAGGGCTTTGTCAATGAGATGAGTTTTAAACTGAGTTTTGAAAGATGGATAAATGGGTCTAGGGAAAAGGAGAATGACATTTCAAGGGCCATTTTAGAGAAAAGAATGAGGTGCATTTGTGGGACGGGTATAGTGGGAATGGGATGATCAACACTATAGCCTGCCTGAAATATGGAAGTTGTATCAGGAAGTAATGGAAAATAATGTTGAAAAATTAGTATTATTAATTAACATGTGGTTACATAAAATTTCTTTGAAAGTGCATTGATGTACATTTGACTTGTCTCCTTGATCAAAGCCCTTTTTTGTAAGCTTCAAGATCTCAGAGGTCTACTCCCTTCACTTTACCAATGAGGAATGTGTTCAGGATTACAAAAGTATTAAGCAGCAAAGCCAGATTTGAACTCAGGTCTTCTAACTCCAAATCTACTAATCAAAACATGGATCATATCAACCCTCTTTTTGAGCATTATTCTTCCTTGTTCTATATACACTGAATATTAAATATATGTTGACAAATGCTGATCTCTATGCCTTTGAGTATCCAAATAGACAAATGAGACAATCAACATTGTTTGTTTGTGAAGGCCAAAAAAAATAAAAGGAGAAGAAGAAGAAATGAACATTCTCTATAATAATGCAGCAGAATTTCAGGTCCATAAAGTTCTAAAGCTAGTCAGTCTCAGATCTTGATTTGGAACACATCTTTGAAACTAGACTTCCAGACATGACTCTGAATCAGAAAATTTCCTCTTAGATTTAACAAAAATTCTTCCAGCTTCAGCTAAAACCCACTTCCTCTTAGAGAGCAGCTGATTATCATCTGCTGAATAATAGTAGTGAAGGTACTTAATATCCATTTGGGATATATATGTAGCTAATGACCTGTGACCTCTATTCAAGCCATTGCATCAGTACACAAGTGGTTTCTTTATCAAACCCCTTCTATCTCTTTGAGCTTCACTTTTGCCCTAGAGCCTTGAAACTCAGTTCCTGGCTAAGTTTCCCCCAGCCATAGACTAAATGACAACTCAAAACAAAACATACCTTAATCTTGCTGCCAGCAGTGGTTGGACGTCCTTTCTTGTCTGCTTGTAGATTTTCCGGGAATAAAGCCTTTATAAAAGGCCTGAAAAAAGGAGCAAGAGAATAAGTAAGAAATCAGAGAAGCACTTTAGTGGCTAAAATTCTCCTCCTAGAGTGGTATTTTAGAGAACGAGCACATTCAAGAACAATGGGAGAATCCAGGTGGAGGGCTCAGAGCATAGTAAACCATGCCCTAAGACACAACAGTTATTACTAGAATGTAAAGCTGGACAACTGAATTTCAAAACCTGTTTCCCTACTTTTCTTCTTTCTTTTATTTGCCCTTGCAATTTAGTATCCCCTGAAGTTTAAAGCCTGAATATAATATTCACTTTTGATTTGACACTGTAACCCTCTACTTTGCTTTGGTCCAATGAACTCAATGGGACTATATGTCCTCTAGAATCTGTAAGGTAGATGAGGGTTATATACTTTACAGCAGTTTAGTGTAGTCTCTGGCACATAGTAGGCATTTAATTGATTACTGACTATAAATTTATATTTGTACCATTTAGATTTTAACATTATGCAGTTGTTTAGTGAATTTGATGACAGAAAGCCAAACCCTCACTACTCCCAAATAGTTAGTTGGAGCTGCTGGATTTGTTCAGATTATTCCCTTGGTGTTCTGCTTTACTTAACTTGGGCAGAGAATAAGCCTAGTCAAATTATTTGTTCTGGTGGATAGAATGCTGGAGTTGGAATCAGTAGGACCTGAGTTTGAATCCAGCCTCATACACTTAGTATCCCAGTGATCTTAGCTAAGTCACTTAATTTCACTTAGCATCAGTTTCCTCACCTGTAAAAGGGTATAACAAGAATGCCAATCTTACAGGATTGTGATGATGATCAAATGAGAGTACTAATATATGTGGACTGCTTTGCAAACTTTAAAGCCCTAATATAAAGTTCTTAACCTCTCTTTGGAAACTAGGTCCTTGAAGGAATAATTAAAAAAAACTTTCACTTTGGTAAAATTAAAGATGTGGAAACATTCCCTGTTTGGATTCTTGGTCTTTATCATGAATTTTCTAGCATTGTCAGGGAATATGTTAGAAATGAAGACAGACATAAAGAATCCTCATATACAATGTACTTAGTGAAGGGGAGCAGTAGCATCATCTACCTTTTGATAAGTGGGGAAAAAGGGAATTCAGAAGGAAGTGGGATCAAGAAGCAAAGGTCTGGAGTAGGATGTAATTCGAAAATGTACGGCAACATGGGAGAGAAAATGAGTGAGAAAAAGAAAGAATGCTTTCTTAGCCAGGAAAAATTACATGAACTGAAGCTGAATGAAATGAGCAGAACCAAGAGAACATTGTACACAGTTAACAGCAAGACTGTATAATGATCAACTGTGTTAGACTTAATTCTTCTCAGCAATACAATGACCCAAGGCAATTCCAATAGACTTGGGATGGAAAATGCTATTCGCATCAGAGAGAAAACAATGGAGACTGAATGTGGATCAAAGCATAGTATTTGCACTTTTTTGGGGGGGAGTGGGGAATTTTTCTTTCTCATGATTTTTTCCCTTTTGGTCCAATTTTTCTTGCACAACGTGACAAATATGGAAATATGTTAAAAAGTATTATACATGTATAACCTATATCAGATTGCCTGCTGTCTTGGGGAGGGAGAGAGAAAAAAATCTAGAATACAAAATCTTTTAAAAATGAATAATGAAAACCATCTTTATACATATTTGGAAAAATAAGACACTATTAAGAAAAATTAAGAAAAAAAGAATACTGTTCTAGAAGTTGACAGCCTTTCTATTATTAGCCTTGAAATCTGGCTGGACTAAAATGCTTGCCTTTATGAGAAAAGATGATATAATAGAAGGCAAATTGGATTTCAGTTAGAGGACCTTCATGAAAATTCTGGTTTATATCTTCTTGACATTGGCAAGTCTCTAATTTTGGGGGGTGTCATTGCTCTCATCTAAGGTTTAACTAGATTACTTCCACATTCCTAAATAGATCTAAATCAACAATCCCAGAAGCTTTATCACATGCATATATTCTTACTCACAGCTCACTGCTCTGCATGAGTTCAATCAGATCCATGAAGAGAACATCACGATTCCTTTCACAAAAGCCATCCATGTCATAGGATACCTGGGCCATATAAATAAGTAATTAGGCTTGCATCTTGGTAAATCCATACCTAAACATTTTCATGATTGATAAAGGCATTTTTCTGATTTGAACAGACATTGCACTTAGATTGAGCACATGCTATATGTCAACACTATCAGTTCAATTGTCTGATAAGTAGACAGTTCTGCTGAATATTGCATAACTGAAGAGCTTAGGCTTTTTCTTTAAAAAGGAACTTCATTTGTATGGGTCAATAGGGCTTAATTTTGTAAAAAATTTATTAACACCAACTAAATCCTTCAACTAACATTTCATGTAAAAGGCACACAGAAACATATTGTTATTTTATTTTAAAAGATGGTGCTAATAACAAAAGACTAGGAAATTATTTGTTTTGAGGATGCCCCAATTTCCTGTAGTAATGATAGCATTTCACTGAATTCATTCATACTTTGGCATTCCTTATGAATAACAGCAAAATGAATCAGGACTAATCTCAGAGATCAATAACAAATTCTGATAAAAAGGTTCACTTCAATTACTCCATGTATTAACCACTAAATGAACTAGACACAAAGAAGTCACACTGCATTATGAATGCCTCAAGGGAAAGGACTGTCTTTTGCCTTTTTGTATTCCCCTTGCTTAGCACAATGCCTGGCACATATTAAGCATTTAATAAATCTTATTAACTATTTCCTATAAAACAAATTGAATAGGTCAATAGTGAAATCCCTTTTTCCTTTTCTTTCTAAAAGCAAATTCTCTTACCATACCTTTCCTGCATAATGATGAATGATAAATCCTTGATTCCAGCTGTTGAAATGCTCATGGGTTCCAATCTGCATCTGAAGTTTTTGAAGCAGTATCTGATCAGCACCCTCACCCACTGCATGCATTGTGGCACAGACATCATCCAGGATGCTCATGATTCCAGGAGGATTCTAATTTGACAAATCAAAAGGACCAAATCATTACAAATTTCAAATAATATAGATGATGTCAGTTTCTTTTTTGAGAAAATAAACAATTGTCTTGAAAGGCAGCATTTCCCTTAAAAAAAATTAAGTTAATGATCCTTAAAGAGGAGGGCCAAATAGGAAGGATAATGATGGGGCAAAAAAAAAAAAAGACTTTTCTGTGAAAAGTTATTTAATACCCTTTAGGTTTAATTGAAATTACACAGCGCACATGGTATATTTCCACCATAGTAACTCATATATTAGGTAATATAACAATATACAGAAGTAGTCTCAAAGCCAGAAATTCTACCTGGGATATATATTGATTGTATGAACTTGAACAAGTGACTTGACCTCTCAATGCTCTAGGCACCTTCTAAGATCATTGGCACACAGTTTATGTGAAAATTATTATTGTAACTCAGGGATGGCCTATTAACCCTGATTAAGTTATTAAAAATGTCTTTATATGAGAATGCCAGATTATCACAAAAATTATCTTATCATCTACATACATACCCACATTGGTAAAATAATTCACAGCTGAAATCTTATATCCATCTCTGTTGAATTATTCTTCATTTGATCTTAAAAATATTTATTGTTTGTCACTTTTGTTTCCAAGTATATCCCTCCTTTCCTTGGAGCATTTTTGTCAAAAAGGGGAAGTAGAAGAGCAGGAAGACAGAGGTAGGAAAGTGAGGGGTGGTTTGAGAAGGAGACACATATTCAGACACTCAGAGAGAGACTATGAGAAATAGAGGAAAAAGAAAGAGAAAGGGAGGGATGGAGGGAGGAAGAGAGAGAGAGAGAGAGAGAGAGAGAGAGAGAGAGAGAGAGTGTGTGTGTGTGTGTGTGTGTGTGTGTGTGTGTGTGTGTGTGTGTGACAGAGAGAGAGAGAGAGAGAGAGAGAGAGAGAGAGAGAGAGAGAGAGAGAGAGAGAAGAGGGAAAGAGAGTAGAGTTCAGTATAACTAAGCAACACATCAGCAGAACCTAATGTTATTTTTTATAGGCAATATTCTGAGATTGATTTTGTTTAAATTTTAATTACATTTAAAAATACAGAAAACCTTATTATAAACTTGGGAACATGGAAATTTTAGCCAGGCTCAACACTTACAACTTTGTTCTCTATGAGGTCACATACGATTTTGTTGTTAAAGTACTCAATTGGAGTCCATCTAATGCCTTCATGCACATACTCCACCTGTAAGAGATAAGTCAAAATTCTCATGATCCTCCTTGATGTTGCTAGAGACTTATGATAACTATGTAAGCAGATCAGGCTGGCTGCATACTGCTGCACTTGGCTTTTTTGATGTTTCTCACACATGACACTTCACCTTTCATTTCCCTCCTCCCTTGCCTTTTCCAGGCTAAACATCCAGTTCCTTCAATCAATCTCATATAACATGGATTCAATTTCCTTTACCATCTTATCTTGGTTGTCTGGTTTCCTTTGGGAACTTGCCAGATTTTCAACATCCTTCTTAAAGTGTGATGCCCAGAGATGGACACAGCATTCTACTAATGCTATTTCTCATACACAATATTTCATCTATCATTTCTGTGAATTTGTTGTAATGGCCATCCTCCTACCTGAAAGGCACTACCTTCTTCATCAGCTCAACTGACACTTTTCATATGAAGTTTTTCCTAAATCTCCTAATAGCTTGTACGTACTTATTTATATTCTACGTATTTATTAATGCACATGTTATTGCTATATTACAAGCTCTCTGAGTACTGTCAGCAACTTTTATTTTGTTAGTGTCTTTCTAGTACCCAGCCTGTCACTCAGTATTTATTAAAAATCTTGTTAATTGACTAAAAATATACAACTAGAAAAAATTTAACATTTAACATAGAAGCTTTGTTACCATTGAGTAATTATGATGTAGGAACAGTAATTTTTCTTTGACTAGTAATTAAAACTGTGAATTTATTAGGTCAAGTGAATGCTGATTATAACATTAGAAATACAGAAAAACTTGGGCTTTATAAAGAGGTGAATGTGGTATCTGTTGCATTCTACTGGTCTTCTTGATATAGAAATGAGCTTGATAAAAACAAGCAAAAAAAAAAAAACACCAAAAGAAAAAGGAAACACAAAAACTTATCCAATCAACTACCTGGATTGCAGGGTAGCCAAGAGCTGTTGAGAACTTCAAATTATAAGTTTGCAATAACTAGGAAAACAGGATGAGAGGCAAGAGTATAATACATGGAAATCATACATGCAAATTGAAAGGAAGAAGTGGGGTTACGTTCATTCAACAATTGTTACTTTTCCAGGACCTATTAGAAGAAGTATTAATTTTGTTATCTCCAAACTTATCAGCTCCCAATTCTTTCTAAGTAGAAATTAAACAATGGTAAGAACAGATTAATAAAACTAATTTTTTGAATTAATCAATGAATCCCATATACCTATTATGTACCATATCAATGTGCTAGCTGCTGTGGGGGAGGGATATATAAAGAAATATAAACTATATCTCTAAACTACCAAAATCTTTTCTATGGAGAAGATAATAATAGAGGTTAATATGATAAGAAAAAGTTTAATGTAAACAATAAAGCCTACAGAGATCAACTTGGACTGGATTGAAGACAGGATTCATGGAAAAGATCTGCACTGAGCCTGGAATTGGGAGGAGGGTAAAGTTGAATGCCGGAGAATTGTCATGGCAGACAAAAAAAGGATTGGCCTGGGGGCTTCAGAGGAAGGAAACAGACAGAAACAATGGTATGAGGAAAGTACTGAAGATGAAAAAACTTAAAATGGAGGGGATGAGTAGCTGATATGAAGGTTTTATATAAGTTTGTGGATATGTGGATCCAATTCATGAAAGGCCTCAACTATGAAGATAAGGGGTTTCAGCTTAATCACAGTCAACAAGAGACCACTGAGGATTTTTAAGTAGAGGAGTAAGTTCTTAAAAGATGTTCTATTCTCGGAGCAGCTAGGTGGCTCAGTGGATAGAGCACAGCAGCCCTGAAGTCAGAAGGACCTGAGTTCAAATCTGATCTCAAACACTTAACACTTCCTAAGTGACCCTGGGCAAGTCACTTAACCCCAATTGCTTCAGGGGGGAAAAAAGTTTTATTCTCATGATTAAACCAAGGTACTGATTTCCTTCAATGAGAAACAAATATTGCTACTCTTTGGAAGCCAAAATAGATTATTTCAAATCAGATTCCAAATTCTTGTCCCTATTAAGAATTTATTTATTTATAGGTAAAATTGGGCATAGAACAAATTTCAGAAAAAACAAGTTTTTCCTTTCAAACACTGTGTGTGCCACAGACAATGACAATCGAGGCTGGAACCAGGTTTAGATTTTCCACTTTGGTCAGTGAGTCAGAAAGTAGTAAAAAAAAAAAAATCAAATCAACAAACCCAACACCCAAAAAAATACAGTTGTCATAAGACCAAACTCACTGTATCTTTGCTTAAGAAGAGAAAAAAAGGGAAACAGATGGTGTTATCATTTAATAGGCTAAGTTGACAACATCATCGGACTTCTTTGCTTGATTCTTTGAAGTGGCATTTCATTATTTTAGACAAACTTGAAGAGAAAGAGGAGAGCTGTAGTTCTAAAATGTAACCAATTTAACTTAAAAACAAATAAGCCAATTAAATAGAGAACTTGACTTACCTGTTCTGCTTTTAGCGTTAATTCAATAAAAATCTGTTGTAGTTTTTCATTAACAAAATTGATGCAAAATTGTTCAAATCCATTTTTCTGAAAGATAAAAAAATTGATTCATTTTAAAACTTTATTCTTCCATGTTTTTCTAAATCCATAACTCATTACTTTCTACAGCAATATTTTAACCTTACTGGAATTGTACTATCTATATGATGTATACTATATATTATCTAGTTGTTTTAAATAAATATAATATTGATTTATATGGCTGGCATATTGTGTAGTTTCCCTATTTTTCTTTTTTTGATTAAATCTATTTTAGCTTTAACTTTGTCTAATATTGATGCTTACCAGCCCTGCTTTTTTTTTCTAACAAGTTCTATTCCTGATGTTTATGTGTATCCTTTTTTTTTCTTATCCCTACTGACTCCTCTGCTTTAAGACTTTATTTTTAAAAGTATTGGAAAAAGCCATTTCTGGAGCAGTTGGAGTGGTGGGGTTATTCCAGTCCTATAATAGAGAACAAAACTGTTATCATTTGAATCTTAACAAAAATTATTAGAGGCCTGATTTCTTACATGTTTATTTGTATTTATTGGGAACTATTGAAGTAAAGATAGTGTTCAGTGAAAAAAAAAGACTGAAACTTCAATTTGCCAGAACCACCTTTTGGCACTCCAGTGAAATATTTCACCCTTGCCCCAACCTTTCACCCTGTCTTCTCCATTAACACTCACCTGGAATATTTCAAAGCCATAAATGTCTAAGACACCAATATTGTATTCTTCATGGTCTTTCTCCATTGCTTTATTGATGGACTAAGAGAATAAACAACAAAATTATAGTCAACATCTCTTTCAGAAAGACAAACAAACCACTCTTTCTCTGTGGAACAGTAAGTTAGAGTGTTATTAGCCACATTTGGGACTGAAAAAAACTGAAACAAGGAAATTAAATTATTTGGCCAAGTTCACACATTTTATGAGAGCCAGCTTACAAGAACTAGGTTCTTTTATTGCAAACCTAATGTTCTTTCCTCACCACATGAAGTTGCTACTCCAAATAGCAAAATTATTTAAACAAAACAAAACAAACCCCAAGTGTGATCCAAAATTTAAAAAAAGCGGAAAAAGCTCCACTTCTTTATAATGAAAGTTGTTCAATTCTGGCATGGCTCATCTTTTCTGTGGAGTCCTTTAAATTAGAATAGATTCTCATATGGATTGATTTTACTGGAAGTATTACTGAACCCAGGAAGCTACATTACAAGAATCATCAATATCCGACAGAGTCTAGAATTAAAAATAAAAATCCAGCTTTCAAGGAAGAACTTTGTTTATATGGTACCCATTCAGAAAACAAAGAAAACAAAAAGCAAAAAACCTCTTTCTGTGACTTATTCTTAATTTTGCATTTTTATTTTCTTCTTTAAATTGATGATCTGAAGGGTTTTAAGTCCATAGTGAAATAAAAGGATGTAAGACTGAGCTTGAGTATTTTTATTTCTGGGTGTGGTTAAACTTTTTATAGACTTAACCATGGAAAAACCATTCAGGGAATCACATATAATACATTCTAGGGAGAAGCATATGAAGTCACCTCATTCTCTTTGTAGCAGGTAACCCAGATAATGTGATTAACTCAGCTACCTCAACATCAAAATAACAGTTGAGAAATTAATTTAGCTCTCCAATGTGTGTGTGACTGTGGTATTTACAAACAGATTTTAAGAATTAGGAGTTATTAGAAGTGAAAAGGTTCACAATATTCACTTGCTTTACTTTTATCTTTCAGTGGTCAATCCTAACTCAATCAACTTTCCATTCAGAATTCTTAACTATCTCAATTTGGAATTATGTATCTTACAACTGAATTTGGGAAGTGAATAGCTAGATGAGCCCTGGGCTTGAGGACAAGGTATAATTCAAAATTGAGTGAGGAGGAGGAAGGGGATTCAAAGTGAAAAATGAATACTTAATAGCTTTACAATAAAACTATGTGAATAAAAAAACCTCACCCCAAAGAAAATTAATTTTACTTACATCTACTAAGTAATCAAAGACTCGAGCATGGAGGGCTTTGGCAAGAGCATCTCTAGTGTAGCAGGCTTGCTCTACATTGAGAGTCACATGAATAGACTCTGACTTGCCTCCCCATTTACTATCCATCTGTCGACTGGTTAGTTTCTCTTTTAAACGGTCTTGGTTTATTCCCAAGAGAAAAGCAGGAAAGGCCAAAACTGTTGAAACAAACACATTTTCTTATTTTTCAAAATGAAAATATTTTACTTTTCACCTGGATGGATTGTTTGAAAGCTATACAACTATACAAAGCATAAAATATCTGGAAGTCAATCTACCAAAACATATTTGAGGTTTATTTAAGTTTAAAGCCTTAATACTATAACAATCAGGCTACCCATGGGAGTACTTTATAAAACTAGACAAAATAATTCCATAACTTATTAGAGGAACAAAATGTCTAGAAATTCCAGGGAAGTAATGAAAAAAAAGTAAGAATGAAGGGGAATTACACTTCTATTTTTCAAATGATATTATAAAGTAGTAATCATTGAAATTATTGGCACTAATTAAAGAAGAGGAAAGTAGATTTGTTGACTAGACGAGGTAAGAAAGAATAAAAACCAATTTAACTCAGTAATACAATTTTTGATACAATAATATAAATTATTTGAGGAAGAATTCCTTCTTTGACAAGAGCCACTAGAAAACACTTTGATCAATATCATGCTTACATTAACATATCTACACATATTATGATAAGTTTGAAAGGAGCATGACCTGAATATTTAAAGACCCACAATAAAAAATTAGAAGAGAATGAAATCAGATAATTTAATAGTTGTGACTTTGACAGAGGAGCTCACAAAAGATAAAACAGCTCATTTTAAATAAATGTAATTTAAAAGCTTTTGCACAATAAAATTAGCACAGCTAGGTTAGGGAAATGTTTTAATTAGGGAAAAATATTTATATGGACTATCCATCCTAAGGGCCTACAATCTAAGGTATAGTTTGATAGCAATATATAGGAGAGAACAAAGGAGGACAAAACAATCAGGAAGCTATTATAAAAACCTAAGCAGTGTGACTGGAGAAGAGGAAATAGATGCTAGATGTACTGTGGAATTAGGAATCACGGGTTTTGGGAACTGTTTGGATTGGAGGTTAGGTAAAAGATTCCAAATTTATGGGACCAAGAGGAGACAGGATAGATTGTAAACTAAGGCATGGGGGAGAGACTGTGGAAGAAATTAGCAATAGAAAAAAATAGTAGAAAAAATAGGATACTACATCTATTGCTAGGGAGATAACATACAGCAATCATATACCTGCATCTTATTCATTCTCCCCAGATAAGAAAAAACAATTAAAGATATCATTCACCTAAAAAATACAGCATAGCAAATTCCATTTTTATTCAAATCTTTATAATTTCAACAATGATTAATAAAGAGAAGAATGATACAGGTAAACTTTCTAGGCCTTCTGGGAGGTTCTGTGTACATAACATGAGTATGGGTAGGGAAAAGGAATTGTTCAGATTTTTTCAGTTGTGTCTTACTCTTCACACCCCTTTTTGAGGGTTTTCTTGGCAAATATATTGAAGTGATGTGCCTTTTCCTTCTCCAGTTCATTTTACAGATAAGGAAGCTCAGGCAAACAGAATTAAGTCACTTGTTCAGGGCCACAAAGCTAGTATATATCTGAGGCTGGATTTCAACTCAGGGAGAGAAATGTTCCTGACTCTAGGCCTGGCACTCTATCCACTGTGCTATGTAACTAGGAATATTATCATCTTTTACTTCTCATCATTAGAGTAGAGTACCTCTGTTTCCCCAATATGATTTCAGGGGTAAATTGTTTATTCCATTTTTCTTGAAAACGAGCTTTTATGGAATATATGGGTTGAATTCATCTAGACCAAACTGTTTCATCAGACTGGAACGTAGCTTCCTGCAATTTTTTTGTTGACTTATCATTTCTGAAATATGCAAGTGGAAGGATATAAAATTTTTATAACATTATTATAATAAGGTTCCATTGGTTAAAAGGTTTTAAGGGAAATTTTGCTTTTCTAGACTAATCAAAAGATTGTGGTGCTGAGAGAACTGCAAGATTTCCTATAATAGGACAGTTAAGAGGAAGTTTGCTGGATACATTAGTATGGGATTATCCGGGACCATCCCACCACCAGCTTGGGCCAGGGAAATTCACTAGTAGATGCCAATGCTGGGTCGTTCCCAGTTGGCTGAAAAGGTCACTTCCTCTTGTCATCAAACCACTTCATCTTGGCTCAAACAGCAAGAGAAATAATTGCAGCCTCATGATTTTATTCTGGGATATAAATAGGATGCAAAGGATTCTAATATAACAATGTTTACAAAGCCAAGGAAAACACTGTTATCTATGTAAAAATCCCAAAAAACTCCAAACTGGAAATATTACAGAGCAAGTATCACTGACCCTAAGGAGTACTTTTATGTGATTATCTGTAATGTATATGTGTGTAAGTATAGAAGTGTGTGTGTATATGTATATGTATCTGGGCACGTTTGTATATATGTGTACTGTATTGGGGAAAAAACTAGATCAGTTAAGGAATGTTCTTGTTTTCTACTTCTTACCCACAATGCTATATATGAAATGTACCATATCTACTTTATCAAGATTGACAATATCAGAAATCAGGGAGTGAGCAGTATTTCCTTCTTTATCAGAAAAAGAAAAACAAAAAAGGAGCCTTATTTGGAATGGAAATATCCCCATGCCTAATTTTCCACTGCATTGTCAGCAATGAGTGGGATACTATTTATTTCTAAATTTCTAAATTTATCATCCTCAAAGAATGCTGAAATGCAAAGAAATGTTTTCTTGGGTGGTTAAGGAATTATGTGGGTTCTCTAACAAGACTGAAAGAAGTCGAACATTAAAGACCAGGAACATTTAAAAATGAAAAACTTCAAAGAGCTTCCAATTCAAAAGCCTAGGACTACTCCCCAGTAGTTTTGTATAAACTAAAAGCAAAGGTAATTAGTAACTCTCTTCTAGCGAAGTGCCATTTTTCTCTGTATGGCAAAAATAGACATTGAGGTTATTCCTTGAAGAACTCATCAATGATGCTTGGGAAAGTAAAAGAAATGAGAATATGTATTTCTCTCTCTTCTTTGCCAAGATGGGGGACTATGTATAGGAAACAATGCATATTCTGCTGAATACAATTGAGGTATTTGATGGTTTTGTTGAACTGCTGTTCCCTCTTCTAAGTTTATAAGTTTTTGGCAAAAGGATAGCTTGCTGGATAAGGAATGAGGGGAGGTATGTATTCAGATATTAATTAAATGAAAAAACTTAAGGTATCAATAAAATAAAAGAAAAATTTTAAATAGAACTGTTTGTATTTATTACAACTTCTACTTTTCTCCAATAAATGGGAATAAAAGATATCCATAGATATGCAAAAAATTTTTGCTGCTTCGATTTTTTACCCCAACACTCCAAAACTACTTCTGAGGAGTTTGGAGTATAAGGTAGGAAGACATAATAATCCTAAATGAACATTAATTTCTCAAAAGTTTTTAGAGGTTTTGCAAATGGATGTAGGAAGTTGGGGTTTTTTACTGAAAGATTAATCCTTATAAGTGTCAGCTGGCATAAAGAAATTCTTTCTATTTATTTTTTATTTTTAATGAGGAAAAATAATCTCTTTTATCCAGAGATGAAATTCTGCCAGAATATTCCAGGGTTCCCAGGAACTCGGATCCCTTTCCTTATCCTATAGGGGCATTGCTATTTGTATGAATGGTGAAAGTGGGGGAAATGGAAAATGGATATTACCCTTAATCCCTCATAAAAAGATAGTTTGATTTAATCCATGTAATTTCTCAAATGTGTCTCTAGAAACCTGCTAACTTGTGGATCGGTCTAAAGCAATACAGATATATGCTGAGAAAGCAACCAAAATATCCTGTTCTTCTGACCCAGAAATGCCACCACAAAGTACATCCCCAAAAAGAGGTCCAAGAGAGGAAAGATTACAAATGCAGTCAAATATTCATTCTCTAAATGACAAAAAATTAGAAACAAAATAAATGCTCATTGAAAGGGGAATGGCTAAACAAATTGTGGCTCATAACTATAATAGTATAATACTGTTCCATAAGATACAATGAATATGAATAATTCAGAAACATGGAAAGACTTGTATGAACTGATGTCCAATGAAAAACCAAGAAAATGACGCACAATGACTATAATTATGCAGATGAAAAGAACTAAAAGAAGCCAAACACACTATGAATAATATTAAGCATGTTTGACCTGGAAGAAAGGATGAAAAAATTCACTTCCTTCCCTTCTTTGCAGAGGTGCAGGACTGTGGATGTGCAATGCTGCATAAACTGTCAGACTCAATAGATGTCTTGGTTAATTTTGTTGAATTTCTTATTCTTTGTTGCAAAGGAGGGCTTGCTGGGTAGGATATAGGAGAGGAATATGTTAAGAAATGAAGAATTAAGAAATATGTTAGAAACAAAAGATATCAATAAAAAATTGGCTTTGTAGCTATGGGCTCCAGTGTCTGCTAGGTAAAGTTGTTGGCCATTTCAGAGCAGTTAAACTGGATACATTCATTCTATCACATTTTTAGAGCCACCTACACTCTTCGCTCTCCACGGCAGCATAATTGCCAACTTCTTTAAAGCTGATGTTCCCCAAGTGGAGTACTCCAGCTACAATCTGTAGCACCAGGGCCTGCTCTTCTGCAAAGATCCCGATCACATTCATTGCATGCTACAAAAAGAAAGGTACTGAGTTACACAAACAAATCATACTCTTATCAGTTCTTCAAGTCATTCAGAGATAAGCCATGAACAGAATGAGTCAGAGTTCAGGTTGGGTTATAGAGAAAAAAGATGTTGGATGTTTAAGACAAAAGAATATAATTTGGCTTAATATAAATTGATCTGGACCTTGTTGGCAGAGTGTCAAAATGAGTGAGCTCCATGAAGAGAGGTTGGTCTCCATGAAGAGAGCTTCCTCTCTTGGCTATAATTGGAATTGTTCTTAGTCTGCAGTGACTGTTCTTAATCTTTTTTTGTGTGTCATGAACACATCTGGCAGTCTGGTGAAGCTTGTTAGAATGTTTCAAAATGGGTTATGCAAGGATCAATGTTGGAAAAATTACCCATGCATATGCTTTGTAAATAAAAAGCTTTAATAAAAAAAACTGACACTAAACAAGAATTAAAAAAAGAATGTTTCAAAATGCATAAAATATGGAAAATTACAAAGGAAACCAATTATACTGAAATACAGTGATCAAAATTAAAAAAAAAAAAATGTTCAGAGATGCCAAATGAAGAACTCCTATTTTAGAACCTGATATGAGGACTTTGAAAGTAGGAAAGAAATTAATAATGGTGTGGGGAGGAAGCAATGATAGGTATTCCAAGAATTATGTTAATTAACCTTTAACTCTCAGTCCTTCATCCAGATAGGTGAGTGACTCATATGGCCCTTTAAATCAAATGAGAGCTGGCCAAACTACTTTCTATCTTGGCCACCTACTCCCTATGCTTCTCCTAACAAGTCTCTCCAAATCCATAATTAGATTGGTACAACCACTGCTATTGAATAAGGTATGTCAATCGTTTCTCCACTCACCACCCAAGGAACCAAACCAAAGTATTCTTCTCAGGTCACCACTCCCATTTAAGTATAGTCTTCTTTAGGAAAGTAAGCTCCTTGTGAATAGATACTATTTTCACTTTAAAATTTGTTTCAGAAGAATTTAGCACAGTACTCAGCACATAGTAAGCACTTAATAAAAGTCTCTCCACTATGTTCACTATTATTGTTAACAAACTAATCATCAGATAGACGAGAGGAATATAGTAAAAATACATAAAACTGATTGTTCTTTGTAGGTCTCAGATAATCAATTATATCTTAGATATTTGGAAGAGGGGTTGTTTGTAAGGCTGTTTAACCATCTGATTCAGAATAAAATAAGGGCCTGACTAAATCTGAAATTTACTTTCTGGCTGACCTGACCATCTTCACGACTGTAGTCAGCAACATTTCACAAAGCAGAACCCATTTAGTCATGATGTCCATCCATACCAATGTTTCCTGAAATTCCCTCCTGTCATCAATGTCATCAACTTTGTAGGATCCTGAAAGGCTCAGGTAGTAATAGTAGTCCATGCTTGTGATACCAAGGCTGTGTTTTTGCTCTGGAGAAGCACCTTCAATTAGCTGCAATAAGAAAAGGACATGATGGATAGATTCATACTTGAGTCTTAGCAATGTTGTTGACACAGAATCTTAAATCACAGAAATGCTGTCAAAGGCATTTCACTAATCTATACTTGAACAAGAACCCCTTCTGTAATAAATCTAACAAGTTGATCATCCCAGATTTGCTTGATCCAATTAGGAGAAATTCTTAACACCCAGCCAAGGGAAAATATTTCATCTTTGAATAGCTATATTTATCAGGAAAGTTTCCCCTGTATTAAATGCAAATTTTCCTCTTTGCAACTTCTATTGCTCCTTGTTCTGCCCTATAAACACAAGCAGAACTCTCTTATTCTCTTTTTCATGTGATAGTCCTTCTTGAAGATAGCTGTCATTTCTCCACTAAAAATGTCCAATTCCTACAACTAATCTTTATGCAACATAATCTCAGGATCCTCTACTATCTAGCTTATCAGTATCCTGACAAAACCATAAATGTGTTGTATTGTGTCTTTTTAAAGAGTGAACACAATTCTGTACTTGTAATGCCTTCTTCCCTAGCATTTATTGTGATATTTATTGTCTAGATCAGATCAAAGACATGACCCTTAACACTACTAAGTATGGTCTGAACCAGATCAAAATCTTAATTAGGAAAATACACAAAATTGCAACAGTACATAGGTAATATCAATATATAGTTTACTAAGTCAATAGTTAGCCTTCAGGAATCATTATGTATAGGTTAGTGTAGGGCTTCTTAAATTTTTTCCATTTGTGAGAAATTTTTACATGATTCTGGATATATAAGTACATAAAATAGGTATATAAATCAAACATTTATTGATAATAAATTATAATTTTGCTACCCCTATATTCAGTAATAAGACCCTGTATGGGGTTGCAAACAGTTCAAGAAGCTGGGGTTTGGTGGACCATTTGGTGAACACTACTATTCTTCGTCATTCTTTTAGCAAAAAGCTATGCATAGTCTTGGAACATTTTTTTCTACTTTCATTTAAAAGAATTTAAATCTGGAAATAATATGTAGTTTTTAGTATTTGTATTTTGTCAGTACAGCTAGGTGACACAGTAGATAGAGTGCTGGAATTGGAATCAGAAAAACTCATTTTTCTGAATTCAAATCTGGCCTCAGACACTGACTAGCTGTGTGACCATGGACAAGTCTCTTAATTCTGTTTACCTTGGTTATTTTATCTGAAAAATGAAAAATGAAGAAGGAAATGGCAAACCACTTTAGTATCTCTCCCAAGACTAAACAATTTTTATTTCTCCACAGAGTTTATAGTTATTTTAAGGCAAAGACATTCTTATATTCCTTTGTGTTCTCCACCAAGACTTAACATGAGCCGTTCACTTACAAGAAGTGTGTATACCCCATGTATTTGTGTCTGTAAGAGTGCTTGTTTATTGCTGGTTGTATATGCCAGGACCCCTCTAATACTCAAGAAAAATTCATCTGGAAAGAAAAAAGAATTAGGCAGTTTCATTTTTTAAAAAAAGGGTCTAACCTGATAAAATATGTGAAAGCTTCGTTCTCCAGGATTCCTCATCACCACTCTGGATTTTTCCAGAAGGAAGTTGGAGATCTTTCCACCATCTGGTTCTCCACCTGGACTAAACTGGATTTCAAAGTATTTCCCCTGCAATCAAGGATTGTTTTGGATTTTTTGAAGGTTAAATATTATTTTGAAGAACAGAAATACCAAGCACTTAAGTGACTCACAATACAACATAATTTGAGGAAACCGATTAATTTAAAAATACATTTTCCAAGTTACTTAACTCCCAGATCATAGGACAATAGTTAAGGCTGCAAGGGCCTCAGAGATGCAAATTCACCATTTTATAAAAAACCGAGGTGGGTGAATGACACTCAATTAGTTAGGTGGCACAGTAGAGGCAACTAGGTTGGCACCATGGTGCACAGAATGCTGAGCCTGTAATCAGGAAGTCTTGTGTTCCTGAGTTCAAATCTTGCATCAGATACTAGCTGTATGATCCTAGACAGTTCACTGCATCTTGTTTGCCTCAGTTCCTTATTTGTAAAGTGAGCTGGGAAGAAAATGACAAACTATTCCAGAATTTCTGCCAAGAAAACTTCAAAAGGGCTTACAAAGAATCAGACCTTACAGAAAAATGACTGACCAACAAAAAGGATTACCACAACTAACATGGTATCTGAGGAAGAGAATTCAAACACAACTACAATTATTACTCCAATACAACCGGCCTCTCAATTTACCACTTCTATCTGGGATCCCCTCTGAAATAATCATCCATTTTGGGGGATCCCAGTTATAGCATTTTATAATGAGGGATCGATATTCTTTTAATTTAACTGGATCAAATATGTACTGTGCTTATTCACATTATGTATCCCCATTTCTCCTCATTGACATTTCAATATTAAAAAGAGAAAGGGTGGAGAGATCATGGATTGTCATTGCCTGGATGATGGTGAACTCTGGCATCCTGATCAAATGATAGCAGAATTCTCCTTGGCAGACTTTGTGATTATTATCAAGAATACTGCCCTTCAATTTGAGATAAAATAAGAGGCATGAAAAAATGGGAAAATAGTCACTGAGTATGATAATTTATAAAACTGGGTTTCTTTTATTTTATTCTTTTCATATAATCATATCCACCCAGAGAAGTTAACATAAGTAACCTCCATTTGGAATTTTCTTGGCAAAGATACTTGAGTGATTTGCCATTTCCTTCTTCAGCTCATTTTATAGATGAAGAAACTGATGTAAACAGGATTAAGGAATTTATCCAGGGTCACAAAGCTATTAAGTATCTGAGGCTAAATTAAAATCAGATTCTCCTGACTCTAGAGCCAGCAGTCTTATCCACTGTGCCACCTACTTGCCCATACTGCTACTGTATCTGCTTGTATTTAAAAGAAATATACATGGACTGCTCTTAATATGTCAAATACTTTATAAATCTTAAAGCGCTATGTATATATCAGCTAATAACAATAATAATAACATCCAAGAATATATTTGACAGAGGAAAAATGTTCTTTAGTAATGAAAGTGTTAAGCTAATTAGTTTTTAAAATGTACTGGTCAGTTCATTAAGAGAATGGAATTATACTTTACCTGAATCCAGAAGATTATTACTTAATCTTATTGTTATGAGGGAAGTATTCTTTTAGCTACTTAATCTCTCAGAAATGAATCCCAAACATATCAGAGAGAGAAATAATTTTCAGTATTTATTTTCCTTCTTACTAAACAGAAACTAGAATATAAGCTACTTGAGGACAGGGACTTTGATTTTTTTTCCTATCTGTCCTTAGCACCAATTATAGTGCCATGCAAATTTTAAGTGTTTAATATATATTTATGGAGAAAAAGAGGAACCCCCCCCCAACAACTCAGAATTCAGTGAGGCAGCAACTATCAGTCAGACCTTCTCCTTCTTTACTTACCTGTCATTCTATGTAATTTCTTATCTCAAGTTGATGTTGAACAAAACCAAAGAAAATAAGAAACCAGAAAAGAAAATTCATTTCAATAAACTGTCATAATGAATTATAATTATTTCAGGAAGAGACTTTAAAGATTAAAGTTTTTTCCAAGAAAAAATATATCTTGCACTTTTTTTCCCTAAAATGACATGGGGCGAGGGTAAATATGCAAACAAGACTGTCACAGACATTTGGCTACTTTCCTAAGCAAAGTACAATTTACACACTGGGAAAAGAGGAAAGCAGGCTTACTTCATTGATTTTATTGCCAGAGTGATCCCTATGGGGAAGGCAGGCTGTTTTGAAAAGAAAAGTAAATTGTGCAGCCTGGTAAAGTTTCAGCATTTTTTTTTTAAAGACTCGAAAAACATATAATATATAAAATGCAGTATGAGGGAAATTGGTTCATATCCTGGTTCCCTATCTCTCACCCTCAACCCTCACTTCTTTTCCTAACCCAGTCCTGGCCCCCCACTTCCTTCCCTAACCCAGCTCTGGCCCCCTCGAAACTCTCTACATGTCAATGGAGTGCAGACACCAAGCAGAAAAAGAAACATTATGATGTGAGGTAAATATCTCAAATAACACTGGGCTGAAGGGAGTAAAAGGGCATTAGACTGACAGGCATAAATCATTAGGGAATGTGGGAGTTGTGGGAATTTCACAGGGCTCTTTTTTAAAGTTAACTTCCCATTACACTGATTAAAAAAAAAAAAAAAGATTGCTTTTCTCCTTTAAAAGTCTCATTCATTCATGAAAGAGGTTCAGAATGAACCTCATAGTACTTCAATGCCAAGAACAAACTATAGTTTAGATACTATCTAAACCCCAACATGATACATTGATGCTTTTGAACAGAGCCTTCTCTATAAGAGATGACTTCACTTAGGAAAAATCACAATTTAACAGAAAGAGCCATGTATGGCCTTTTCTTGTTAGAAGGCTCCAGTCTGAGCACAGGTCCTGCCACTGAACTTGGGTAAATAACCTCATTTTGCTTTCCTCTACAATGGGGATGATAATAATAACAATGATAATAGTGCACTATTTATACACTATTTTTAATGATTGCAAAGCATTTTTTTGGTACATACTTAGTCATTTAATCTTATACTTCATTTTATACTACCTATTTTAGAGTTTTTGTGAATTTCACACTTTTAGGACCTCAAAGAGCATCTAATCTAGACCCTGATGAACAAGAATCTCTTTTTATGATGATGAATTGACATTTACATACACTTTTAAGTTACAAATATCTCCCTAGATCCTCACAAAGACTCTGGAAGGACGGCTTATTATGGGAGGTGCTATTTTAGAAGTGTTTAAGTGACTTGCTCAAGATCTCACAGCTATTATATTTGAATTCAAGTCCTTTGGACTACAGGTATAGCCCTTCTTCCTTACTAGGTGTCACCTAGCTCGAATTTCTCCATAGGGGGACGTAACAACCTTTAATTAAAAACCTTCAGTAAGGAATCTACTACCTGCAGAGGCAGCCTATTCCATTATGGAAGGGTTCTTCCTTAACTCCAAACTGTTTGCAGCTTCTACTTGCTGCTTTTAGTTCTATCTTTTGGGGCTAAGTGGAACAAGTCTATTCCCTCTTTCAGGGACAGGTTTTTTAAATATTTAATGATAGCAATCCAGTCCCTCCAAATGGATCAAGAAGCATCAAATAAGTGCAAAATAGAAAAGTACTTTGTAACTGGCTTGTTGAGATGTGAGATGCTATTACTTAACAGATTACAAAATGGCAAAGAAAATAAGAGTACTGGGCCTGAAGTCAGAAAAACCCAAGTTCAAATCCAGCCTCAAATATTTGTGAATGGGATAAGTTGAGTGAAGATCTCTTATAGGAATATAGCTTTGAACTATACCCTAATTGTGACTTAAGACTTTACAATAACAAATTAAGTATAGCTTAAAACCTACAGGTATTTGATTATCTGGGATGAACATTTCCCTCTGGTTTTCCACCAACTCTTAATTAGCATATAAGTACTTCTTTTAAAGACAATGATGGCTTTGGGAATTCAAGTAACAGAATTGTCTCATCTGCTTGTATAGCAGTTCTCTTTGAAAATTTGAATTAAGAGTTTCTTATTTACTAACATTATTTTGTTTCTGGGGTAGACTTCGGTGTTTAAAGAGTAAGTCTGGACTCCCCCAGACAATGGGAGAAAAGGCTGGGGGTGAGGTTTGAAGGCTTCTTTGTTCAGGGTCTATTTAATCTTGTGTTTTGCAATTTGTGCTTTGTACTCCTTTATTGACAACACCTTGTCTATTAGAAGTTGTCCTTTCTTGTAAGATCTTAATAAATCCCCTTTTGCTTTTTCTTACATTGAGAGTCTCTGTTTTTGTGATTACTACTGTTCTACATAGTAGCTATGATGCTAAACAAGTCACTTTAACCCATCTCAGTTTGTTTCTTTATCTTAAAAAATGGGGATAATAACAGCTATCTTATAGAGTTGATGTGAGGATAAAATGAGATAACATTTATACATGCCTTGCAAAATTTAAAAGCATTACATAAATGCTAGTTATCCATGACTAATGGAAACATGATTAAAGTGACTGTATATATATAACCTATATCAGATTGCTGACTTGGGGAGGGAAGGAATGGAGAAAAAATTATGAAACTCAAAATTTTACAGAAATGAAAGTTGAAAACTATCTTTACATGTAATTGGAAAAATAAAAATGTGGAAAAGTGTGGGGAAAAACTGGAAAAAATAAATAAAGTTATTAATGAAAAATGCTAATAGTCATCATCATCATTAGCTATCAAGAAAAATAAACCCAAGGGCAAATAAATACCAAGCACTGTGGGTGCTGAGGTCAACATCATCCTGTTGATGTTGAGAAAGATCCACCAGACACCACGACAAAGGAGATCTTCAGTGCTCCCTAAGTAAACTTCTAGGCAGCTAAATCAGTCTGGCTTAGTGATGAAGCTTGAACCTCTGTTCTAATCTTTGTTATAAATCAATTTGGCAGGAAAATCAAAGCTGATTTATTTATTCTTCTCTTCCAGCACAATCTGCTCTCTTCATGAATTCTGATTCCTTTAAGAAAACTTCAGATTCAGGAGAGTCTTGAGAATAATTTTACTTACAAAAGTAAATGCCTACAAATAACTATAATCAACGTGTAACTGAAGCTAGTCAATGAATGGGTCTGGAAAAGAAAGAAATGATCAAAGACAATGCCTCCTGAGAAAATTTTCTCCCAGTTCAGGGAGGTTAGAAATAGAAAGCTGATTTGACAGAATTGGACCATTTGATCGAATGCTTAGGAAGACTTACAAATCTGCTGGAGTTGTTGTTCCGTACAGTCTTCGCATTTCCAAAGGCCTCCAATAGTGGGTTGGATTGTAGGATGATATCCTTTACATGCTAAAAATGGCACACAAAACAAAAAACTTGTCTGTTCAATTCTTTATTATTAAAAAAGGGCTGGTAGAGAAAAAAGAGGGAAAAAAGCAATTGCCTTTTAATGTGTATTTCATTTCCCATTGTCTTAGATGCATCCAAGTCTACACAGAATAGCTTGCTTTCTTTCTTTAAAAAATTTTTTTTAAATCCATAAAAATCCATCCTTACCACTTTGGATAATTGGAAAAGAAAAACAAGATCTTTGTATCAAGCATGCATAATCCTGCAAAATTGCCATATTAACCATGTCAAAAAAAAAAAAAAAAAGTCTCAATCTACATTGCATCACCTCAGTTAGAAAGTAGGTGGAGTATTTCATCATATGTCCCTGGAATTCCAGTTGGTTATTTTGTTGATCCTAAATCTTTCAAAGTTATTTATCATTACAATGTTGTTTCATAGTATAAATTGTTCTTGCTCTTTTCACTTTGCATCATTTCATACACATTTCTCTGAAACCATCCCTTTCATCATCTCTTATGGAACAGCAGTATTGCATTCACATACCAAGGCTTATTGGGCCATTCTGCAATTAAAGGGCATTTCTTCACTTTCTAATTCTTTGCTACCAGAAAGAGTCCCCTCTTCTCTCTATCTTTGATTTCTTTGGTATACAGACCCAGTAGTAGGAATATGATAATTTCTAAATTCATTAAAAAGAATGGTCAGATTACAGACATCTATATAGAATTTATTCTTTAAATCTGAGCTTTCCTAAACCTCTATTTAACTATTTGATCATTCAGTCTCCTATTCAGTGAAAGGTCCACTGGAATAGGTCCCCAGACAAGAAAGTGTGGTTCAGGGGAATGAGTACTGGATTTGTGGGTAGTGGGTCAAAAGACTTGGGTTCAAATCCCAGCACTGTTGTTCCCTACCCATGTGCTCAATTTCTAGCAGTCCATTTAACTTTTCTAGATTTCAATTTCTTTATCTATAAAACAAATGGGTTGGAATCAGAAACTTCCAAGGTCTCTTCTGACTCAAAATCTATAATTCTCCAAAAGAGTAATATACCAGCACATTTCAAGTCTTAGCTGGTAGACCTCCAAGTTCACTGAAACTGCCACACCCAGCTCTGATAGATTTGTTGGTCAGTTCAGTGTCCCCTCCCAATTCTCCCCCAAGAGTCTATCCTGTTAGTAACTACTTGTCCACTCAGTGACTTCACTGGCATCATAAAATAGAAATCCTTTGCACTTAAAGGTTGAGAAGCCACACTCTGTAGAATCTGTAGAAGTTGATCCCAGATTAGGCAAATCTACAAGGGAAAGCTGAATTTGACTTCCACAATACTTTCAGTCTTATGCCAGTCTGCATGCTGTGTAGCCTCCCATCAAACCCATGAGACAGCTTAGAAGACATTAGTTAATACTGATGAGGTATCTGAAACAAAAATGAGTCATTTCTTCTACTTTTAATTATTCACAGGCTATGGACAATTAAGTTCCAGAAATAACAATTTTCTGGGTTATTCTTTCTCTTTGCTACTGGTTAATTCTAAGCCAGGAACTCCACATTATTGTCTTCTTAGAAAAACAGGAAGAATAGAATCTTAAACTATAAGTCTACAGACTAACAACTAACATTAAAATTATTATAATATAAAATTATACTAATAATAGCCTCAAAAAATGACACCAAGGGACATATTGTAAGAGGGCAAAGTGTTCTCAAAGATTATACCTCTTTATCTAAAGATCAAAATATTATATATCTCAAAATGGAAGGCACTTCAAAGGCTACCCTAATTCAACCCTCTCATTCTATAAATGAAGAAACCAAGGAAGATTAAAGATTAACCCATGGTCACATAATTAGTGTTTATAGTGGTAGAACTTGAATCCAAGTCCCACGATTCCAGGGCCAATATTCTTTCCATGATATTATGCTATCTCTCCTTGCTGCATCACTTCAGAAGAACTATGATTTCATCAATATGGGTAGTCACTTCATTGAGATATTGCAAATTCTCCATGACTTGCAAGTTGCTATGGGATAAAAATATCCTAGCTTTCTTTAACATTTTCATACTTCAATGAATTTATGATCTCATCAACAGAACCTAAAAAATTGCTTTAATATTATTTGACCTATTGTATCAGGGCAACTTAATTTTCCATTATTTAATATATAAGACTGATATGCTTCATTCACCAACTTGTTATCTGTGTCTTTCACAACTTTTAGGCCTTCTAGGACTTCATTTTATTATTTGCTTAAATAAAAATACATAAATGATGTACAAAAGGATTTTGCTGTATGAAAACATGGTGAGCAGTACATCACTGACTGAAGTGGGTAAGATGGCAAGTAGAGTGGAAGTGGGGGAAAAAGGAAACTTGGTGTCATAGTGGTTGAAGAATGAGACCATCAAACTTAAAAAAAAAAAAGGGAACAGATACTTAAAGGACGATGCCCAAAAAAGTGAATTAGAAAATGCTAACTTGATGCTCTCACCACTTCCTGGTCATCTCTGCTGAAACATCAATTCTGTACCAGTAAGTCATTGAATACATATTAGAACAGAGGATATGGTACATCAATTTTTAACTTAGAGAACCTAGGTTACACAAATCACATATTTCTTCTGGATCTCAATGTCCTTATATGGAAGAAAATGAGGGATCTACAAGTACATGACATTTTACATCCACTTTAATTCTAAATCTATCTAATCTAAACACGAAGATAGAGAATTAGAAGTATAATGTCCAGATCCTACTTCTTTTCTTGTCCTCAGAGGAAACCATTCCAACTCTATTTGACCTTTCCCTGCATATTCAGTACTTCAGGAAACTATTTTCTTCTCGGTGTCATGTTTTAGTGTCATGGGAATTCCAAAGGTATCTTTCTTTTTCAAAGTCCTTGTCATTGTGCAATTAGTCTCCATTTTAATTCTTGTTTGTCTTCATGTATTGGCGGTGACCTTCCTTGACCAGCAGCTCTTCAGTTCTGCAAGCCTTCTTACTTTGACCTAATTGGATCTCTCTGGTTGGCCCTATTTACCTGGTCCTTATTACTGATGCTCTTAAGTCACTTCCTGTGACCGTTTCCTAGGACCTTGCTGTCTCTATGAGCCTCCCCTCCTTTCATCTTCAATTTCCCTGCTTCTTAATTGGCTTTTTCTCTTTTGCCTACAATATTCACAAAATGCCCTGGTTCACGAAAGAAAAAAAACAAATAAATAAACAAAAAAACCTTAGGTAAACCATGAAATTCCTATATTATTTCTCTTTCTAATAACTGCTTGCTAGTTATAGCAAGTAACATTCCTTCTTCTACCCAGTGACATTCCTGAAGCTGTTTTCTTAAAGGTTACCAATCAACATATTCAGCTGCTTTTGATTCTTCCTCATTCTCCTTCAATTCAATTGAAGTACCATGGTACTTTAAACAATTTCCTCTCTAAGCTTCTATGACAGTTATTCTTTCTTGGGTCTCCTGCAACTTTCCTCATAAATCTATCTTCATTACTAGTTTGGCCTTTTTTTGTGTGGGGTAGTGGTGGTGAATGTATTTGAAGATAAGTCATTGATTCTTCTTTAAAACTCACTCACCTAGAGAGCTTATCCATTTTCCCAATGTTAAATCTCCCTGCTATGTGAATGATTCTCAGATTAGCATCTCTAGTCCTAGACCCATTATTTCCAATGTATACATTATTTCCAATGGGCACCATAGTCAGAAACAGGACTAGTAGTAGGAGTTGCTCAAAGAATAATAATAGAGATACAACATAGGACACATTTTAAAGAATGAATTCATGTATTTTTAATGACAAATTTTTTTTAAAAGACACATAATCTCCTTTTGTGAAATAATTTGTCTTATAGTTCAAAGTTCAAAGCCTTTAATAAAACATGGGACATAATTTTAAAGGCTCCTTTGAGTACACAAAGGCCTTGATTCAGCTCAGTTCATGATCACCTTGAACTTAGTAGGTCTCTTTTGTCTAGATTTATTATTTCATCATTGTGATACCTCTTCACAGACGCAGATGAGAAATTCATGTCTAATGTACAGCTTTACAGAGTTGTCTGGGTCACACAGCTAGTAGTTAAGAGTGACAATGGAATCCAATGCTTAAAAATTTCAAGTCCAGGCCTCTGTCTATTACTATATCATGTTTTTCTTCTTCTGGACCCTCTACCCTATAAAATTTCCCCTTCTGACTTTCCTAATTCCTGCAATCTCTGACTCATTGATTAAAAACTGTTTCTGAAAGATCTTAGACAAAATCTCACCAGAATTTAACCTTCAAAACCATTTTAAACAGAGTACGACAAGATTTTGAAGATATAAACCACAGAAATGTTAACTACTGCTAACTCCCCAAAGTTGCTAATTTACCTTATAGTTGTGCTTGTTTAGAATTGAGCTATTTGGTTACTCATACAATTCTGCACTGAAATTTTGGTCAGAACAAGAGCAAGAAAAAGTGATCTGTAATAATTTTTATCCTTTTGCATTTCTATGTGAAGTCTTACTCTGGCCCTAAGTGACTTCAGTTAACTCACCTGGACTTTGGGACCACCTCCAGAAATTCTGGAGATGTAACTCATGATGTACTTGGCAGCTACAGTCTTTCCAGCACCACTTTCACCACTGAAGAGAGAAAAGCACACAGAAAACATCTATGAAGTGACTCATGACATAACACCAATAAGGAACTGATTAAAAATGTGTGAAATTGAATAGAGAAGTGAGAAACACTAGGGCTCTGCCAAACAAGTGGTTTCCATGAAAAACTTAATAATATATTTAATTGATGGGTAAAACCAAAACAATTCCATCTCTTCAAGGAGACTGAGAAAAGAAATGTCACCCCCATTGGATATATCTGCTATAAAATTCTGTACAGAAAAAGATACTTGCTTTGGGAGTGTGGAATTCATTGCCAATAGAACTGGTACCCTTGTGAATCTTTCTTTTCTTTCTTTTCTTTCTTTCTTTCTTTTTTGGCAAGCGAATGAAAATAAACAAATGATTAAGCTTAAATTTTTTTAAAAGGATAGAAAAAATATCAGATTTCAAGCCATTTGCCTGGAACTGATGTAGGCTTTCTTATTTTAGGCATTCCAAAATTAAATGATGAGGCAATATTAATCACATCCTGAACAACAAAGAACTGCCTTCCTGTTCTTCAGTTTTATGGCATGTACTGCTTTGTGTGTGTGTGTGTGTGTGTGTGTGTGTGTGTGTGTGTGTATGTGTATATGTGAGAGAGAGAGAGATTAAGATAGCATTCTACTCTTCACAATTCTATCCTTCCTGTATAATAATGACATCAGTACAGTACATGCTGAAATCAAGTCAGATATATATTCCTCCTTCCACTGGCCATAGAGTTAACACAATGAATGAGGTCAGGATATAGGGACCTCAGTGACTTAAGTTTAGGCCCAAATTTAATTTGGAAACCTTGATTTGCTCCATGCTTATAAACAGAGTTTGAGATTTTTGTTTGGGAAGGGAGAACAGGACCTATTCTCTTTCAAAGGTTTCCAGATGGAGCTTCTTGCTACTACCTCCATACATATTAGCAGGAAAATTGGAATAACAACAATAACAATCACCACTACCACCTCAACAACAACTGTTAGTGACTGCTCTATCACTTGTTCTTGTTCAGTTATATCCAACTCTTTATGATCCCATTTGGGTTTTCTTGACAAAGATACCTGAAGTGGTCTGCCATCTCTTTCTCTTGCTCATTTTACCGATGAGGAGCTGAGGCAAAAAGGGAAGTAACCTGCCCAGAATCACAAATCTAATAGGGGCTCAGGAAAATGAGTTTTCCTAACTCCAGGCCTGATACTCTAAACCACTGTATCACCCAGCTGTCCCATATACATACATATGTACACATAATAAAGGCTATTTCAAACATCAATCAAGCAAATATTTTTCATTTAAGTCTTCACAGAGTATTTTATCTTTTCGCCAATTACATGTACAAACAATTTTTAACATTTAAAAAAAAAGCTTTGGGTTCCAAATTTTATCCTTCCCTCTCTTTCCTCCCTGAGATGAGAGCAGGCTGAGATGATGAGATACAGGCTACATATGTGCAATCATGTAAACATGTTTTCAAATTCATTATTTTGTATAAGAAAACTTGAATCATGGAAAGAAAGTGAAACTTAGTATATTTCTGTCTGAATTTAGAAGCCATCAGTTCTTTCTCTAGAGGTAGATAGAATTCTATTTCATTATGAGTCCTTTGAGTGAAACGTATATTAAACACCTATTGTACCTAGGTGCTGTGCTCAGTGCTGGAGATAAAATTAGAAACAAAAGACAGTTCCTGCCCTGGAGAGAAGAAAAGAAAAAAGAGGGGAAAAGAAAGATACATGATTATAATAGTTTTATTACATCATTTTAATAGCAAGTTGTACAGAATAGATTTGAAGTTTTATGTACAATCATCTTTTGATTATACTAAGTCATGAAAATGCTTGTTTTATTTCCTAAATTAGAAAATAAAAACAAATCCTGACAGCATTGCTCCCTATTCTTATGACTGTAATGAAGAAAATGAAGGAAAACTTGAAGCATTTTCTCCTTTCCTAAAAGCAAATGAAAACAATCACAATGGAAAGGAAAATAACTGATTTTATACATGAAGAAAGGGCTTCTGGTCTGGAATGAAGACCTCTATAAATGTTTAGCAATTTGTTGTCTCTTTCGGTAGCTTCAGTGGAAATTAGAAATTGTCTAGACATTGATTTGAATTGTCATTATGGGTTTCAATTTACATACACTTTTAAAGAGTATTATTGATTTGAACCGGTAATTTGCTCACAATATTGTACAATGATGGAATGTTACAATTATCTGAATTGTATAGTAAGTATATGGAACCATAATTATACCTGGTGCGCTCTTTGGTAAAGTCAACTGCTTTCCTTCTCTTGGGGATAGCACCAATGAAAGACTAACGCAAAGTAACAGGGAACGGAACATAAAATGATTAACCAATGTCTCAAGAGATTTCAGCACCATCAGCTATGCAATGTGAACTCCCTTTTTCTGACTTAGTTTTCATAAAAAACTATCCTAAGAGTTTATTTTCTTTATGTTTAGAAAACCAGCTGCTAAAATGCTTTGAGACACTTTCGAACAAAAACTCTCACAGATTTCATACAAAATGTCAGTTTAAATAGGAGCATAATTTAACATTTCCGTACACAATCGTTACAGAAATTGGAACATGTGGTATAAATTCAACAAGAAATGGGAAGAGTGCCTTACAAAACATAAACTACTTATAACAGTAATTTAATTATTAGCTCCAAGGACATTTTTTTGCAGCCAGGTACAAGGTCATTCAGCACCAAAGAACAATTAAATGATTTCAATACATTTCTATCTCTGCTATCAAATCCAAATTCATGGCACCACAAAACATTTCTTCTAGTGGAAAACTACAGACTCATCAGGGCCAAGTTCATCTATAGATAAGATGCATCTCCCCTACTTTCCTCTGCCCCCAAGTATTTTTAATACAGGCTTTGCACTACAATACTTAATTTTTATAGCATTTGTTCCTTTTCTTTAAATATAGTACAAATGTGCTCCTTTATTTTTTGGTAAGAGTAAAAGCCTTTTCTACTTAGCTGGGACTCACTTTAGTCAGTCAGCCAATAAGCATTTATTAAGCACTCAATACAAAGTTTGCATTGTGTTAAGTGTATGTAAATTGAAACTTGGTAAGGGAATACAACAAGCAAAAAGATAATTCCTGTTCTCTGGGAGCTTATTTTCTAATGGAGAAAGCAGCAGATAAAAGGAAACTGGAGAGAGGAAGGGAGTAGCTAAAGGACACATTAGATAGGACACAGGACTTTAGAGTCAGAAAGACTCATCTTCCTGAGTTAAAATCTGGCCTCAGACATGTCTTAGCTGTATAACCCTGGACAAGTCATTTAACTCTACTTGCTTCATTTCCTCCATCTGGTGAACTGGAGAAGAAAATGGGAAATCACTGCAGTGTCTTTATTTAAAAAGTCCCAAAGGGGTCACATAGAATAGGACAAAACTGAAGTGACTGAAACACAACAAATAAGGGAGAGAAGAGAAGGTACTCAATAAAGGGACACAAAGGAGGAGATCAGAGGAGTATTATCCGCAGGCTTGAGTATCCTCCTTAAATGAAGGTTCTGGGAGGAGTCATTCAATCAGGGACTTTAGGTGCAGAGGATATAGTTCAGAGATATGAATTCCAGTCTGAAGTTATCTTTCAGGTGAAGAGATTCTGGTGCATGATGGAATAGTGCCTATTCAAGAATCTATAAAAACTCAATTAATAAATCACATAGAATTTTGTAGAGTAGATTCACAGCAAAGACCTGAAGTTGGAAGGGATCTTAGCAATCATCTTACCTGCCTCCCTCCCCACATTTTAAAGAATAAGATAAAAAATTATTATTGTTCTTTAGTTTTTTCAGTCATGTCTGACTTTTGGTGACCCTAACTGGAGTTTTCTTAGCAAAAATACTAGTAGTTTGGCTTGCCATTTCCTTCTCTGTTCATTATGTAGATGAAGAAACTTAGATAAACAGGATTAAGTGACTTACCCTGGGTCACACAGCTAGTGTCTGAAGTCAGATTTGAACACACAAAGATAAGTCTTTCTCTATCCAATGTACCACCTAGCTATCAGAGAATTAAAAACTGAGATCCCCAAAATGTTTAGTGAATTAGCCAAGAAGAAATGAGATGCAAAAGTAGGATTTGAACACAGGTCCTGGGGCTCCAAGTTTAGTGTTCTTTCATTTGTACTATAGTTTCCAGAAACCAGAGGCTGCTCAAAATTAGCTTTTTTTTTTTTTTTTTTTTAAATAGTGAGGGATTTCTCAAGTAAGAATCGAATCAAGTTAATGAAAAATAAAGGAGGCTGCAAATTCTGAGGTTATACAAGGCCAAAACATTGCTGTAACTGATCATTAGTCCAGAAGAAAAGGTAATAAATAATGCCATCAGAAAAGGGAAGATTTGAAAGCTGACCTTGCTGAAGCAATCACAAATGTGAGGAGAATTTGGTGACCCTCATTGGTAAATGACTCTCATTAATTGGAATAAAAATCTCAAGGACTCTAATCCTTTCTGCATCTTTATGCAAGCACATCCTTTTAGTAATCTCATCTTGCCAAAAATATTTGCTATCTCAAACAAAGTCGGAAATAACAAATAATAGCCTTGCACCACGATGATCACAAGACAAGATAATCTCCAGAGAATAAGAAGCCACATCAAAGAAGGGTTCTGGCCAACCTAGCATCACTCACAACTCAGTTCATGCAGTCCCTTCTTGGCAGGGATACAGTATCTGAAGGGAAAATGTTTATTTTTTTCTTCAAAACATCTTTTTTTTTCTTTCTTTTTTTTTTTTTTATAAGATATATGCACGGGTGATTTTTCAACATTGACAATTGCAAAACCTTTTGTTCCAACTTTTCCCCTCCCCGAGATGGCAGGTATAGCAATATATGTTAAATATGCAGAACATCTTTTTTAGTCATTTTGGAGGGAGTGAGGAAGGAGATACACAAAACCCAAACCTTGAAATTGGCAATTAAAATGTAATTATTATGTGTCTACATTGGCAGTGAACTTAAGTGCTTCATCTCCCATCTCTGTACCTGTTTACAGGCTGGCCTCTCATGGTTAGGATATACTCCCTTCTTGTGTCATCTCTTGGATTCCCTGCCCTTCTTCAAGAACAGCCCAGGTGGTGTTTATGGGAAGTCTTTCCTGATCCTGTTCATACTTGACAGACTGCTGGACTTTTGAGGCAGAAACACTTAAAATTTGAAATTTGCCTCTGAAATTAACCAGATATGTGACCTTGGGATGGCACCTATATGGCACAGGGGATAGAGCAACAGGCCTGAAGTCAAATCTGGCTTCAGACACTTACTAGCTATGTGACTCTGGGCAAGTCATTTAATTCTGTTTGTCTCAGTTTCCTTATTTATAAGATGAGCTGGAGAAGGAAATGGCAAAGCACTCTAGTATCTTTGCCAAGAAATCCCCCAGATGAAGTCATGAAGAGTCAGATTGGACAATAACATTAACTTGCACAAATCTCTCTATAAAAGGGAAATGAAGAATGCTTAGTACAACATGAGAGATAATAAGAGCAATAACAATAATAGATAGCATTTTCATAATGATTTAAGATTTTCAAAGAGCTTTAAAAATATTATCTCCTTTGGTCCTCACAACCAATCTGTAAGATTTATACTATTAATACCCCCTTTTTACAGAAGAAGGAAATTGAGGCTGAAAAACTTGTTCAAGTTCACATAATTAGTATGTGAGGTCAGATTTTAATTCAGGTCTTTCATATTCTAGGTCCTATACTCTATCCATTTTGTCCTTTAATGTTAGCTAAATTATTAATCATTCCATCATTATTGTTTCCTTCTCCTCAAAATATCATATAAATACACAAATATATGCTATATCTCCTAGTCAAATTCATTCATTCATCTAACAAAAATTTACTAAAATTTAAATTTGTTATGGAAAGGGATCTTTGTGTCACTACTATTAAATACAATGGATTACATATAATAGCTCTTTAATAGATGCTTGCTGAATTAGGTTGGCAAAATGTAATTACTTGAATGATGACCACAATTTTATTTCTAGCATTTTGAGGACCATGTGCACAAAAATTTTGTCTCTTCCATATAGCAAATAAATCTATATTTAAATCACATTGTCAAACAGGAAAGTCCTACCATTTGATCTTCAGAGAAAATGGACAGCGTAGACATCTTTCTAGGCAGTATTTGTTTGTGGGCACTTAGTAAAACTCCAACAGCATCAACAACAGCTAAATTATGTATGTGGCTCAGTCAAACCCTGCCTCCACTCAAGCAGTCTGTTTGAATCAGATAATTAACCAAGCTCTCTGTTTTCAGTCAAAAGTGAACCAGTTTCCACATTCCTGTTCAAAGAGTTAATAATTTATCATATGGAACTCAAAATTTAAAAAAGAAAACAATGCCAAAAAAACTTTTTTTGGGGAAAAAGAAAGGCCAATATGAAAATAAATTTTGCATGATTTCATATGTATAATTGATATCATATTGCTTGCCTTCTCAGTGAGTGGGGGAGGGATAGAATTTGGAATTCCAAATTCACAAAGAAAAGAATTCTAAAATTTTAAAAAATAATCATTTTCATGGCTTACAGTCAAATTTGGGACATTTCCCCTCAGATGCAAAAGCTTTATTCAGAAATGACTAATTAAATGGTTTTAGAAAAAGCTTACCAAAGCTAAAACAATAAAAATACCCTCCCGATTCATCCTTCCTCCTCTATGTCCTTGTGCTGAAAAGAAGTTGCAAAATGACTGAATCTACAGATACAATTGTCAGATATATTAGTGACTGAATTTTGCTTCAGCTTCAACCAAACAACATCTCACTGACAGGATCTTACAGATACAAAATGAATAAATGATTATTGAACTTAAGTAAATGAAGAAATAATGTCTAAGTTTATGGAAAATTACAAGGCAATATAGGAAAGCATTCCCAGTTCTTTACAAAGACAAGTGCCCTTGGTTTCACTGAAATCTCAATATCAAATTGCCTCCTGGAAGTGAATGTGAAAATTGCCATTTTCTTCTATGAAGACAGTGCTTTAAGGTATAAGATGTTATCTTGTACGGCTGCCTCCTGCTTATACAGTTGGAAAAATTACTGCTTTTTTTTCCTTGGGAAAACTAAATTTCAAATGAGAGTGATATAGTTTGACCTGTTTTTAAGTACTAGTTTTGAATTATAGTAGCTGGGTGACTACTAGGATGACAATAATAATATTAAAAAATGTTGACCTTAAACTTTATGAAATGTCTATTTCTATATCTTCTAAAGACTGCAGTAGATATCACTGAGAAGCCATTATTGTGCAGTAGAGAGAAGTCTGGACTTTGCATTCAGGTAACTCTCACATGCAAATACTGTCTTTAAGCCTCAGTTTATCTATAAAATGGGTACAATACTGACAATACCTATCACAGAGTTGTATTGAAAATCAAATAAGATGAGTATAAAAAGCTTTGTAAAATGTGAGGTGATATGTAAATATTATTACATTATTACAAAGATTAAATGAAATAAAATCCCTGTCCTCAGGGAAATTACAGTCTAATAAAGAGATAGGATAAGCAATAGCAGCAATAGTTTTCACACTGTTCTTTCTGGAGTGTGTGTGTGTGTGTGTGTGTGTGTATGCATATGCTAAAACTGACAGAACCACTTGTGCCTCTTGTCTCTCCTCTTCACTCCTTAATACCATCAAGAATGCTTCTCTTCTCCATCATATACAAGGCACATATAGGGACCTTTACCTTGCATACTTCTTGCAGATAACTTTCTAAAAATCTCTATTTAAAAAAAAAAAGTATATCCAAGAAAGATTTCCAACAACAAAAGGTGAAAAAAAAAATAACCCCCTCAAATACATACTAGTTAAAGACTTTCATTGGTTTTCTTTATGAAAAATTTGTGCTTTCTTTGGAGGATGAATCTAAACACCTGTGTATCCAAGGCCTTCAACAATTTTGCCACACTCTATCTCCTTATTCCAATCCTATTTCCCCATCTATTTAACCCAATCTCTACTATTAATCAATTAAACAAATATTAAGTATCTATTAGATTCGACAGCACCATGTTACCATCTGTGGGAGATATCAAAGTAGTACAAGACATAATCTCTCCTTGCAAGAAGCTTGTAACAGTATTTCCCAACAAAATCCTTCTGCTGCTCCAATCAGTCCTCTTGAAAGTGGCTTGGTGATCCTATGTGCCAAACTTGTGCCCAGGCTAGCCTTTTCCTGCCTTGCCCCAATCCCTCAAAGTTTAGTTGATGCACCCATTCTGTTGCTTACCCGGTTATTATCTCCCAATCACTTTCCCTTCCCTTACTATATAATGAAACCATTCCTTATAACAATGTGCATCTGGACAAAACAAATCAACACCCTGGCTGTGCCCGACAATGTGTCTCATTTTGTACTTAAATAGTCCATTGAGGCACTCTCAGGGATGAGAGGCAATCTTCACCATAGACTCTGGCTATTCTCCCAATGCTCTCCTTCCTAGTTGTCTAGGACTACCCACATTCCACCCTTGATGGTTCTCTTCCTTAAGATCCTTCCTGAGTAGTTTAGCCTACATTTACCTCCCCTTCTCTGAAATCTTATAATCATATACTTTATAGTACATCAGGGACCCTTGTATAATGATTATAGAGGTTTATATTTATTATAGCTTTACTTATATCATTTTGGGTCATAGTTATAATTTATTTGATACTGAGTTCTTGGTTCGGACCACAACCCCCCAATTACAACACTGTTTCCAGGGGAAAAATATAATCCATTTAACCACATGGTTTCTAGAAGTGCATTGTGGCAAGAAGCAAAGACTGCAAGTGTATGGAAATCTGGCAGTGTTCTACTCACACCTGTTCCTCAGTGGATGAGGGCTATGGGGAATTGCATGCCAAAGAGATTAGCTGCCAGGAGACTAATGCAGAAGTGTTATGGGAATGCAGCCATGTCCCAACCTCATGGTAGTCTGGTGTCTTACTATATTTTCCCTCTTCTCTTTCTTGTATATCATAAAGACCCATCATTGGAATCTTCTTTCCTGATCTTTGCCTTCTTTGAAACCTCTGTTAAAATTCTACCTTTTACAAAGTCTTTTCAGGGTCCCCTCAAAGCCAGCACCTTTGATATCACCTCCAATTTATCTTGTAAATATAGTTATTTGCATGTTATTGTTATTTCCCCATTTAGACTGTCAGCTCCTTGAGGACAGAGGTTATTTTTGCCTGTGTTCATGTTCTCAGCACAGTGCTTGATGCTTGATAAATGCTGTGTTGATTCACTCTCAGTAACGTTTAGACTGTTGAGAAGTAAGTCTATAACCTTTGGGCAAACAGCCATTTCCCAAATGATTCTTATAACAATCACACCTGACATTTACACAGAAAGCCTTTGATCTCAAGTTCTGGGCCAACATCTTTGTATTAAATCAGCCTACACTGCCCTACAACTTATGCCAGATAGCAGGAACGCCATTAGATCATGTGGAAAACAGGGAGAGAGAACTCATTGAAGGGATTTCAGTTAGGACTTAAGACAAGGAGGAAACAGTGGAAAGTATGCTTGACTTTTGACTGAGGATGCTAGATCATTGCTTCAGAACTGATAGAAAGGCCACTAAGTCTGAACTCCTCATTTCATAGAGAAGGAAAAAGACATCCAGAGAATGAAAATTATTTCCCAACATCACAACAGATTATTATTGGTTGATGGAGAAGTCTTACGAATCCATAGGATTTATCATTTCACCCTACAGTAACTGTCTCCTAGATAGAGAGGCAAGCAGTATGCCATCCCCTCTTCCCTTTCCCCCATATCCAGTCTCACTTAGCAGACAAAGAATAGGGTGAGATTGGATTTTGGCAGCTCCCAGCATGACTACCCAATCAAACCTAGCCTTCAAGAAACAGTCCTCTCTATTCTAAGTCCAAATATGGTAGCATGGAAATGGCCCTGAGAAGCAACAGCTTTTTAATTCTTGGATTAATTCATTGGAACACCTGGCTAACAGCTGGCAGGAAGCATGATCTTGATTGAACAGAAGCAGCTCCGTTCACGCCTGTTGAAAGCACTTAAAGCCTTATATTAATACACACATTAGGCTCTGAAAGCATATGCTCTTAGTGTGCTGAGCTAATAGTTATTCATATAAATAAGCATTTAGTTATTCAGATACTTAAGTACTTGGTTAATATAGAGATCCATGAATTACTCCTGAGTAATCTTTGGAAAAACACAATTCTTACTATACTACTTCTCTGTTCAAAACATATCAGTGACTCTTCATTACCCTTCAGAGAAATTCCAAATCTTCCACAATCTAGCCTTCCTTTGCAGCTTTATTTCTCCTTAGGGACTGCATACAATCTAGCCAAACGGAGTTACTTACTATTTCCTAAACATATTCCATGTTGTCCTGCCTTCCTGTCTTTGTTCATTCTATTCCCGACTGAAACAGTATCCCAGATCTGTTGCTGGGTCCAGCCTCCTCCTATGTGTTATCTCCAAATTCACAGAGGCAGAATTTTGAGACCAGGTCCTCTGACTCCAGAAATTGCTTTTTTTCTGCCAGTCAAAATTCTATCAAAGGTCCAATTCAAATAGTACCTTTCATAGGTTCATAGGATTGTACATTTAGAACTAGAAGAGAGCTTAGAGGTCAAAGTCTAATCATCTCATTTTTATAGATCAAGAAACTGAGATTTGAAAGAGTTAATTTATTTTTGCCTCCTGCTTTAGCTGCAGGTTCAGAGGAAAAGAAAAGTGTGTAGGAGAGGGACTTTATTAATAAAACTCATCCCCATGACCAACTTCATTCTCTCTTCCTCAAACTTGTCTTGACTTCCTTTCTGTCTAGTAGCCTGTGAACGAACCCCTTTAGTTAATGGGCATGACAGAGACTCTCTTCCACAACTCAATTTAGTTATGATTAGAAATCCTTTTGGGAAGGAAAATCAGAACAATCAATTTTATTGCTTACTGCTGAAAGTTTTAAAAATCCAGTAAATTAATAAGATTCTTTTCTCCTTTATTTTTGTTCATTCATTTTAATTATTATCTTCTGTCCCACGTCTCAAAAGTCATAGCCCTTGACCTTCCTGCTATTGACTAACTTAAGAAGTTTAGAAAAAAAGAATACTGAAATGGGAAGTAAGAGAGGGCAAGCAGAGAAGTTCAACTGTAATTCTCTCATACAATTCAAAGCACACCAGGAATATTCACACTAGTAAGAGACAAAATTCTATTATGAAAAGAAAGAGAAAAAAGGCTCTGGTTGACATGTTAAAGAAAAAAAAAAAACGGCTAGAAATATTCTCAAACTTCTATGTATTCCTTTCTAATCTAAAGGGAAGTTGAAGGTGAGCAAGGAAACTGTCATTTCCAAGGGCAGCTGCTTTACTATTTTAGTGCAAAACATGGCAGGAAGGCCTTTCCTTCTCCTGATAAAAGTAATTTTGGGTTGCACCATGGGACTTGAAGCCAAGAGTCAGTTTTTTTTTTTTTTAACCACGTGAGACAAACACTAATACTACAGAAATTACTTCTGTACTAGTTATTGCTGCTTTTAGGAAGCTAAGATGAAACAGCCAGCAGACTTTGGACTCAACCACGTGAACAGGCTTGAGGCACTGCCTGCCGACATGAAAGCACCACTGATTGACAAGGTTCGACAAATAGCCCAATGGGCGACATGCCCGTGGACAAGATCATGCAATTAAGTGAGTGTTGTAGACATCAACTTTGCTTGTATTCCTTCTGGAGAAAGCATTTGGCGAGGTTTAGTAGGGAGCTTTGCCAGACAGTCCCAGGAATGGAATTTATGAATATCATACCTGATGATGACACATTGGTTTTCTCTGTCAATAATCATATTTCTATACATATTGTCAGCAAGCGCATAGATATGGGGCGGATTTTCATACTGTGCCTGCAGAGGAAGAAAAGGGAAAGGCATCCATGATACATCAATCATAAAAGCAGATTTTAAACATTTGACAGAACCAGAGGCACTAGTAATTTGTCCTAAGGACATATGGTCAAATGGAACAAAACAAAATTACTGTGGAAACATTCCTTTTGAGAACACACCTTTATTCAGGTCAGGTTCTTGTAATTGCAAGTTGTTTGGTCGCTCAATGAAAGGTCAGACTCTGACAGCTCCCTGCTCTTAGTCAACAGGAGTTCCACATGCATTTAAAAGTGGAATTTGACTCAAGGCATTTCTTTTTTGAAAACTGAATGGCAGGAATACCTAATAGGCAGATGTGATTCAGCTCTAGACATGACCATAGTCTTCAGATATTCTAAAACCACACCCTATCACTTAACACCACACCTTGGTGAGAGCTGCCCATTAGTACTGCTCACCTATGGCCTTTGGGCTAAACTAATTTGAAAACTGTAAGTTGTTCATGAGAGCCAGCACATAGAATTTTGACTTAATTGCCACCTGAACTAGAGTTGTTTTTTTTTTTTTTTTCCCTGAAGAGAGGAGTTGAGAACACTTCAAGCCTTGAAGGAGATATGAGGTAGGGGAGGTGAGGTGGGAGTTAGGTGGAAGAGGTGGGGCTTTCTATGAGGAAGAGGGGGTGGTAGTCTGAGGAAACAAACTGGTTTGACCTGTTTGTTTTATCTCTAGTGGATAACTAACAAACAGGACTCAATTGTTTTGTTTCTCCCAGTTTCATGGGACCTCTTTGTTAGCTCTCAAAATAGAAATAACTCAGTTCTCTGTAATCAACCAAATTCTCCTTTTCACATTGACTTCCATCCAGTTTTTGAAACTATCCTGCCCCATCTCTAGTTTCAAACAATACCCCTACTTAATCACAAACTCCCTTTGAATCACAAACACTTAAATCCAGGTCAAGGAAGAAGATTTGGACTAAAAGTCAGGAGATCTAGGTCATGAGCTTTATCAAGGCCCACAAATCCCTCAGATCCCTGTGTCCTCAGCAGTAAAAGATGAATAACAATCTCTGCTCATTTCTCAGGATAGTAGTGAGATTTAAAAAAAAAAAATCAAGAATAAAGTGTAAAAAAAGATAAAGTGAACAGTGTATGTGTTAGTTTGTACTAATGATTTCTTAACTCAAGGGAACTCCCTTTGCTGATGGAGATGGCTGGCTACTTACCAGTAACTTGGTATTAACAGTTTGTCTGAGACACTGAATTGCCGAGGATCACAAAGTCATAAGGACAGAATTTTTAAAGCCAGCCCTCTTTAGACAGCTGAGGTCCCCAAGGCCCTTCATCTATTAACAACTAGTTTGGTTCTGGCTCTAAGTGGAAAGCTCAGGCTTTTGAATGAATTTATGTAGATTATCTTTTTGTTTATTTTTACAAGATCAGGATCAATGAAAGCCCTAGAATTTCTGCCCTAGGAACAAAAAGGAGAGAAAGAAAAAGGAAAAAAAGTGGAGATGGGAGAGAAGAAAATAAGCAGGTGTAAAGGGGAAATGAAAAAGTAAAAAAAGGAATAAAATACATCTCCCCCTTCCCCCCAGGCTATGTCATTATCCACATTCCAATGTCCTATTTATTTATTTCATATTGTATCTTACTCCCCCTACCATTTTAACTGCTTTTATGTGGAATTCAATGGGGAGCACACTTGCACCTAGAAAAAAAAAAATCATCCTTTGTATATGAAATAGGAAAAGAGGAACATTTAAATATAGTCCAATCCTAATCAGAAATGGCAAGAGTACTTTTTTTGTGATTAATTTGGAATTGTGTAATAATAGTATTATTAGTATTAGTATTATAATCTAATAATGCCATTATTAGATTATAGGATCTAAGACTTTTTTTTTTTTAAAGTGAGGAAAAAGGAGTAAATTTTGAATAGGAAAAAAAAAAATCTAAACCAAATGTCAAATTCCACTGAGCTTCTTCAGTTTCTGGAAGCAAGATTGTACAAAAAGAACTCAAAATTTGGAGTTGGAAGGCCTGGCAAGTCCCAAAATCCTAATCAGAAAAAAATGAGGAAACTGTGCCTGATGACCCCTGACATTCATTCTTTCTTAAATCCATTAATAACATGTAAAACTACAACCAAATTGTATACCAAATTAGATAGTCCTGTTTTTGTTTGTTTGTTTCTCATACTATAGAAAACATAGATTTATGATCACTGTCACATAATTGAATTATGCAAGATAAGGTGATATGCAGGAATGTATTTATGTAAGGTAAATATCCATATAGTTAATTTCAAGGAAAAGAATCTCTGTATCATAAAGCTCAGAATATTATAGTCATTTACAGAATATTACTTACAGCTCCTTGGTACATTTCAATTTCCTTATCTCCAAAGTATGGCATCTGTTTGAAAGGGTTGACAGAAATTAATACAGATCCAATATATGTCTGTATTTACATTTAGTTAAGGTCCATAATTATGAAATCTTTAAAGTGAATGCTCTTCCACCCTAAGAACATTATTGATCCAAGTTATTCATTCTTCCTATTTATTGAACACTTTAAAAAAAAATTGAACAGCTGAATTTATTATCACAGAATCAAAGATTTAGATTTAGAAGGAATGCTTGAGACCATAAAGATGAGTAAACTCAAGTTAGAAATTAAATGATTTATCCCAAGGTCACACAAATAATAAAAATCTAAGTCAGGATTTGAATTCAAATTTTTCTGACTCAAAGCCAAGAACTCTATGCACTATGTCATTAAAAACTCTGGAAATTAGCAAAGCTGGGTTCTAGAACTCTGCCATTCATTAATCTTAGATTTACAAATAACAACCTTTATTTTATCAGTTTTTTATTTTATCTTACTCTTCTTCACTTCATAAAATCAGTAAAATTAGATTGTAGGGAAAACACTTTGTAAACTGTAAAATATTATACCATCTCAGATAAAAATAACTTGAGACAAAAGAAAGTCAATTATTTCACGATTAATAGTACTTTAAGGCTATTAGGCAACATCCTTAATGTCCATTCATGCCCCCTAACATGGCAGTTCATATTTATTGCTAAGCTTTTGTCAATTCCCCTGGGCAAGCCAAATGTCTAGTCTACCTCTCTACCTCTTATTAGCAAAATACTTGATTGACCTAATATTAGCTAAGAATATTTACTGCTTTAAGGTTTGCAAAATGTATTACCTTCACAACAACCCTGAGAAGCAGGTATTATTAGTATTCCCCTTTAGGATGAAAAAACTGAAGCTGAGAGATTAGGTTAAATAACTTCCTTATCTAGTTAATGGTCTAGGACCATTTTTTGAATTTAGATTCCCCTGATTCTTGGTCCAGTAGCATACAAACAACGATTATTGTAGTTCAGTTATTTCAGTTATGTCTAACTCTTCATGACCCCATTTAGGATTTGCTTGGTGAAGATAGTGGAGAAGGTTGCCATTTCCTTCTCCAGCTCCTTTTACAGATGAGGAAACTTGGGCAAACAGGGTTAAGTGACCTGGTCTGAATTATACAGCTAAGTATCTGAGGCCAGAGTTGAACTCCCTGAGAGTCTTCCAACAGCTGCTCCCTAAACACTGAGTGGGTGCTATTTAGGGGCTGAGAACATAAACATACCCCCAACCCCCAAATCTGTATCTATCCTCGAAGAATTTTAATTCTGCTGAGGGAGAGAAAATAAAATACATATAAAGATAAGCACAAAACATATATAAAGATAATATCTTAAATCACTTTTCATTAACTCAGATTGAAATGAGAATGGTCAAGCATCCAGAAACTGACCATTAGACATCCCAATGATGAATGAATATAGATGGATAGAGAAGACAGACAGACAGATATAGACACCTATATCTAACTATATGCAAGGATAAGATTATTACTCTGAAATCCTCACAAGACAGAATTTGGTTAGTAACTATGTAGTCCCTATATACTTCAGACTAATAAATGGGTGCAGTGGGAATATGCAGATTTAACAGGGATGAGTTAAAAATCCCACCTTCTCTATTTAGTACTTATATAACCTTGGACAAATGTTTTTATCTCTTTAGACCTCAGTTTCTACAAGAATTAAGTGATAATCATTAATGTTCCTTCCAGATCAGAATCTATGATTCTATGAATATGGGTTATTCTTGTGTTAACTGCCAAGTTAGTTACCAGAATGATTTAGGTAACAACAAAGATAGGATAAGTAGGTCTATCATGCCTACTGGCCTAAGCTTTTTAAGTTGTTCTCCCCATCCCTCACCCCCAGGATAAGAAATCAGTCAATAAACATTATAAGTGATCTAGCTGCCCTAAGACAGGGTTGGTGCATTCAGATGTGCAAAATCCAGAAGAAACAAATAAAAAAAATTGATAAAGTTCTTATTCTCAAAGAGGAACTTACATTCTAATAGAAGACTATACAGAAATGGAATTTTAAGAAGCAAGAGAGTGGGGGCAGGAAATGTATTCTACAGGGGACATAGTGGAAAAGGCAGAGAAGGCAGAGAAAGCAGTGAAGAGAGATTAGAAATGAGGTGTTTTGAGCTGAGCTCCTTCTTTTCATGTTGGTTTTAAGAGTTCGTGGCTCCACTTTTTCATCAGAAGGAAAAAAGAAGGTGGTGATAAGGTAGAGTACTGTAGCTAATGGGATCTTGCAGAATGATGAGATTGTCCCAACAAACCTTTGGCCTAAAGTATTTGTCTACAGATCTAAAGGGGATGCATGAACATAGTCTACCAGTCAATAAGCATTTATTAATCATCTCCTATATGCCAGGCAATGTAAAGGATGGCAAAAACATAGTCTCTGCTCTCAAGGAGCTCAAGGAGTTTATGGTCCAAACAACATGAAAACAATTATGTATAAAGAAGATATAGACAGAATAAAGAATAAATAAATAAACCAGATAATGACAGGAGACAATTCACTGAGGGAAGACAGTAGAATTAAGAGGGATCAGAAAAGATTTTTGGTAGAAGGTGAGATCTGAGCTGGAACTGAATATTCCATCCAGCCTGGGAACATGGAATGGACTGTCTCATGTGCGGAACACAAGATGCTGGTATCACTGTACTCACAAAGTACAGTGGGGGAAGGGAAGAGGAGAGTTGGGTAAAAGAAGTCTGCAGTGGTAGGAAGTCAGGTTGTGGGGACCTTAAATGCCAAAGAGATTTTTACATTTGATCCTGGAGGTGAGAAAGAACCATGAATTTACAGAATGGAGGATAGATACAGTAAATATTAGACTTTAGAAAGATTAATTTGACAATGGAGAGAGAGGTGTAACCAAGGAGACCTACAAGAAAATTATTGCAATAGTTCAGGTGTGAGATCCTAAAAGCTTTCACCAGGATGGTGGCAGTGGGAAAGGAAATTAGGAGTTGTATATGAAAGATGCTGATGGCAAAAAAGCCAAGACTTGGCAACAGGGAAAATATTGGGAATGGAATGAGAAAAGCAAAATGGAAATCAAAGATAACCATCAATATAATCTAATCACTCCCAGGTCCTACTACATAATTCAGGTGGTCCTTCAGAAAGATCCAGTTAATTGCTTCAACCCACTGGTTAACCTTTACCCATATAGGTGTGGCCTAAAAGTGTAATTTTCAAAATGTGTTTTTCTGTGACACAAGGTACACCATGCCAAATGAGAATCAGTTCCAATAAAACTTTTCACTGGAAAAAGAGTATGTCATCCAATCCTCTCATTTTACAAATAGGCAAATTAAGAATGGCTAGAAGGAGTGGGGTATAGAAGAATGAGTCCTGGATTCAGAACCAAAAACAATATGAACTCAGCACTTGCTCTGTTATATAATAACTGGGTCATTTTGGGCATTTCAGCCTTCTGATTCCGCTTTGGGAAATGAGTTAATAACGTCTGCATTATTCAGCTTCCAAAGTTTTGAAGAAACTACCCAAAAACTCTATTTGGATGTAGACTATTAGTATTCCAGATAATAACCCTACATAAGTGAAATGAGTTACCTAAAAAAAATATGACATAGTCCAGTGGATTGAGCACCCATTTGGGACTCAGGAAAACCTGTATTCAATTCCAGTCTCAGATACTTCCTGGCTGTGTGACTCTGAGCAAGTCCCTTAACCTATTTACCATCCCTGGAGAAGGAAATGGCAAACTCAAAGAAAATGTCAAATAGGGTCATCATGAAGGTCCTAGAGTCAGAAAGACTTCAGACACTTCCTAGTTGTATGACCCTGGGCAAATCATTTCATCCTGTTGGCCTCAGTTTCCTCATCTGTAAAATGAGCTGGAAAAGGAAATGACAAATGACTACAGTGTCTCTGCCAAGAAAACCCAATTGGGTCTCAGAAAATTAGATACAACTGAAATGACTGCACAACAACATTACTATAGTCTGACTCCCTGCGCTTTCACTGGCTGTCTTCCATGTTTATAACACCCTCTCGCTTCCATGGATTTCTTAAAGTCTCAGCTAAAGTCTCTCTTTCTGCAAGAAGCCTGTCCTCATCACTTTCAAGAGGAATGCCTTCCCTCTGAGATTAATGCGAATTTACCTATCTGTATCCTGTATGTACATGGCTGCATGGTGTCTCTCCTCTATTAGATAGTGAACTCCTTGAGGGCAGGGTGATTTCTGCCTTTCTTTGTATTGTCAACACAGTGCCCAGCATAAAGTACAGATTAAATGTTTCTTGACCTGTGCACAAAGTCTACAAGCCTCATTTGTAAATATTTCAAAGTGCTAAATATAACTTGGGCTTGGTTAAGTGCAAAAATAGCCTTGAAGGAAAGAAGTGCCGAATATATAACACTGAGTGACTTTCACAAGTAACTGGTGTTTGCAGCCAAGAAGCTAGACATTAAGTCATTTCAAGCATGTCCAGAGAAAGTCAGACAAGTTCAATCTGGGGGAGGGGGATAAACTAAAATATTTCTCTCAGAGAAAGCAGAATTTAAATTTTAAAAAGAGTGACCATTTTCCAAGGAAATATGGAGGATAGAGCATGCTTTTGTGAACATTAACAGCTGAAATGTTGCATTTTGTTAGTAAACAAGGTCAGCATTTTCCTGGTCAACCCGACTTTGATGTAGCCCAAAGAAATGGCCATTCAGAAGGGAAGCATTAACAAATGATTGATTCAAATGTTGATCTTTAATCATTTTTTTAAAATGTCCTAAGAGAGGGGCTGCAGAAAGCAGCTTCAGAATTGAATGTGAAATCTAATACTTTAACAAGAAAGAAAAAGAAAAGAAAAAGAGAAGAGGAAGAGAAGAAAGAAAGAAAACAAGAAGGAAAGAAAAAAGAAGAAAGAAAAGAAAAAATAAAGAAAAGGAGGAAGGGAGGGAGGAAGGAAGAAAATAAAGAAAAAAAACACTATTGCTTAAACTTATCATTTTAATATAATGTTGCTCTATGATTTCCATGATATCTATTACCTTAAATGAAAAGGCAACAAAAACCTCTATGTGAGGAAGATATATACTGCCAAACTTGTTATTATTTTATAAACATCTATAGAAATTATTAAGATAGTATGGACTACGAAGATCTGCATCCAACATCTACTTATTAGCTATGTGATCCTGGTCAAGTCATTTAACATCTCCTGAGACCTGTTTTCTCATCTGTAACTTGGTAAACCTTGAAATGCTATAGAAACAGAAATTATTTTTATTTTCAGAAGGGTTGAAAATTATTTTATGTTGAATGGTTCCTAATTTCTATAGCTGTTAATCAAATGAATGAAAAAGATGGGCTGCATGTTTGTCAAAGCAAGTGGAACTGATGAAAATCCCCTGAGGTCCATGAATATCTGCATGCAACCAGGAGAGGATGAAGAAAGCTTCTACATCATTGGGTGGAAGCCTATAGAGAACTCAAAGGAGAACAAAGATAGAAGTCACATAGGTAGGTCAGCATGGATGGCTTGTGTTCTGTAGATTAGAGGAAACTAGAAGAGGCAATCTTCTCACTTTAGAAATAATTGTTTAGTCATTATTCAGGTGTGTCAGCCTCTACAAGAATGGTTCTTATATTTTTAAAGTCCTATGAATATGGAGGGAGAAACATGATTTGAACTCAAGAAGATGAGTCTTCCTAACTTTAGGTCCTCGTTGTCTCTATTGTGTTACTGGCAGCCCATACAAACTCTTTGAAATCCATAGTGTAACTAATATATTCACTGTTGGAATCATTGTTAGACCATTCTGGGAAATGACAAAAAATCGTATGAAAAAAAAAGAGCCAAGTTGTTCATGCTATTCGACTGAAATGGAAATTTTTTTGTAGTAGTAAAAAACTAGAAAGAAAATGTGTATCATTTGGTTGTAGAATGGCTAATTATACTACATAAATGTAATGGAATATTCTTATCCTGGAAAAAATTCTAACTATGAAGAATTCAGAGAAATGAGAAGAATATGAACTGATACAACAAGGTGAATTAAGAGACAAATACAATGAACACAGCAATATACATTAAAGAAACAATAAAATAAAATTGAATGTTGTATAATTAAATGGCCAGTCTTGGTCCCACATAGAGATAATCATATAGTCCATTTCATTGGACAAATGGATAACTATGGAGAATGTTGCATACATTGTCAGAGTTTGGGTTGATTTTAACTACTTTTTCTTTGTGACAGAGAAGGATCATTGGGGTGGGGGTAGGGTGGGAAGAGAGGAAAGAAGAAAAATGTATCTGAAAATGATTACAATACAAAATTCAAAATGAGTCAGTACAATTCCCCCCTAAGTGTCAATAGTGCCCAAAAAATTCATTCCCTTTTTCATTGAGAATTTAACTCTAACATGGATACACATTGGTGAATACATTCTTAGTCAGCAGAAACTTAGGCAATTAAAACCAAGTTGCATACTTTAGCCCACAGAAATGAATCACGGTTTCCATCCTGCTGTGTAAACTCAAAGAGAATGTCATGATAAACAATCCATCAGGAAATATTTATTGAGAGTTCACAAATTTTAAGGCACTGTGCCAGAAGTTATGGTAGGGGGTAGAAGAGCCATGAAATACAAAGATAAATAATACCAGCCCCTGACTTCAAGAAACTTATGATCTCCTTGGGGGAGATAATTACTGTTGGGAAAGGAGGTGCTACCCCAGTTTCCTTCTCACTATAAGAATAACCATCACTGTGGCTACTGCAGGAGACTGTGGGGGTTCGGGGGAGCCACATATCCTGTCATCCAGTATTCCCTTTTGCTGAGCTATCCATAATTGTAGCTGACATACTGCTTTTATAGCTGTTCTGAGAATTTAACCACGAGAGATATATGAGAAAATGTATTCCCATTTCCAAACAGCTGACTTGCAAATATTCTTTCAGGATACAACACAGAAATATAGGCAAAACTGTAAGAAGACCACTATGTAAGTGGCCAGTATGGTAATATAAACAGGCAAATTTCAGTTTTTTTGTGAAAAAAAAAAAAAAAAAAAAACACAAATCAAGTGGTAGAGCCAAGATAGCAGAGAGAAGCCATTAAGTTGCTTGCGCTCTCTCCCCAGTTTTCTTTGAAAACACTAATTCAAGCTTCTAAATGGATTCTGGAGTGAAAGAACCCACCAAAAGGAGTGAAACAATATTCCAGTTTGAGATAGTTTAGAAGGACTTTAGGAAAGGTCTGTCTTACTTGGGTAAAAGGGAAGCACAGTCCAGTGCAGATGGTGTCTGAGCAAGCCAGTGGGAAGTTCTTAGCTACAGCACAAATCAGCCCCTTGATCCTGGCTCAGCAGGCCAGTGGTGCAGCAGGCCAGTTGTGAGGCCTCTAGCCCCAGAACAGAAGGCAAACTGTGAGCCCCAAAACCCTGGCATAGCACTTCCACACTAGGTCACCCTGGTGTGGAAAGCCAGGGATCAAGTCCTAGACCCCAGCATAAGAAGCTTGGGACAGTGCTCCTTGTTCTCCAGGAGCATATCAAGAAATGGGCTAAAAAAGACTAATAAACAGAAAAGAGCCCTGACCATGGAAAACCGCAAATCAAGACCTAAGCTTGGTAACACCTAGGAAAGAGTCAGGGTGAAATTAAGGACTGATTATCATTAGATTACTTTAAGTTTTTAAAGATCACAGAACCACAGATTAAGAGCTAGAATGGTCTCCCTAATTTTTCAGATGAGGAAACTGGGGCATGGGGGGTGGGACTTATCCAAGATCGCACAAGAACTAAATTAAATTAAAAATCAGGCCCTCTGACTCATCACGTCCATAGCATCACAAGAGAATGAGGTTCACAGAAGATGCAGTGGGAAGAGAGGGCAGCAGACAGTGACTACAAAATTCAGCATGCCATGCCCTGTGTAACACCTTTGACAGGATACCGACATTCCCAACTGGTGTCCCACATGATCTGGTTGTCCAGAGCAGACAGTTCATCCCTCATCCTGGGGCAAGTGGGATCTTGTGACATCCAGATGGTAGCCAGGTGGGCCAAATTAGGGCAGTGAAGTGGGATTGGGGGTTGGGAGGGTAGTCTCTCAGATCTGGCTTTAAGAAGGGATGACCCTAGGGAAAGGAATTGTACCAGCCTGGATGCTGAAGCACATCTGGGACCCAGCCCCAATCCCAGGATGCTAGCTGCAGCTAGTCATCTATCATAATGAAGGTAACCCAAATTTGTATTGAAATTCTACATTGCTTTTACAAAAATTTTTAAAAGTTGCCTTTGGCATGCCCCAAGTGAAATACAAAGAAAGACAAGAATTTTAGGTATTCCTTGGAATACATTTGCAGCTGAAGTTTCCTTAAGCATAATTATGAATGTGGAAAAATTGGCATTTTTTTTTGGTATGGAATAATTTTTGAAAAACTAATCTCCCCAAAATTCCATGCAAATCTGTCTTTTAAAAATGTACATATTTGCTCTTGAACTTAAAAAAAATATATCTGTTAATTCCTTGAAAAATTTTTTTCAAACCTGGAAGGCTATTAACAATGTTATGTCTGTCTATTAGGCAGAAGAGACTGTCCTGATTCCAATATTTTTTTCTCTCCTAGCAGCACTAGGAGAAGGGGAATCTGAATGCTCCTTCATGGGAACATTAGGAAAACACATGACATCTCTGACATGATTCTAAATTAAAACCAGCTGAGATCAGGCTGAAAACAAAGCCTTTGTAAGCTCTAGGCCAAAGCTTTTTGAACTATGGGTCATGACCCCATATGGGGATGTGAACTGAATGTGAGGGGTGTGAAATTATAATTTATTATAAGTAAAAATTTGATTTGTATATTTATGTTATATACCTATATCCTCAGGGTTAAATAAAAATTTCTTGGGCAAAAAGAGGTTGTGAATGGAAAAAGTTTAAGAAGCCCTCAGAATTGATTGCTTTTACTCCCACACCTCAACTTTGAAATGTGAATTTCTTGTGTTTCTTTAAAAAGCTATAAAGCAGAGTAGGAAGTGCCCTGGATTTGGAATCAGAAAATCTGGATTAAGATCCTTCCTCCTTTCATTAACTGTGGCCAAGTCACTTAAATTCACTGATTCTTGGTTTCTTCATTTATAAATAATGAGGAGATTGGTCTTCTGAGGTCTTTACCAACTCTATAGCTATATCCTTGAATTATATTATAAGCCAAATATTAACAGTATTGTGGCAGCCAAAAACTAAAAACAAAGTGATACATATGGATTAAGGCTGAAAAAAATTGGTAAATGAATGCAATGGAACATTCTATTGTGGTGAGGAATAACAAATAAGAAAGTAAGAGAAAAACGAGAAAATTTCTATGACCTTTTGCAGCATAAAACAAGCAGAACCAAGAGAAAAATGCACATAATGACTTTCATTTATGACATAAATGAAAATATTGCTAAAAGGAAGCCTTAAGTCCACATCACTGAAAAAGCAGTGAAGGTCTTTGAGAACAGATAATGAAACACTCCTTCTTCATGGCAGAAAGGCAGAGGACCATCAGGACATGATATTGTACATACATTGGTAAATGTGATCATTGAATTAAAGGTTTTTACTTAATAGCTATTCTTTGTCAAAAGAGAGGTTAAGAGGGAGGGGAGGAATTATTTCAAGATAAAGGGCATGATAAAATGTATATTTTTAAGAAAATATTAGTTTCTTGAGCACTGTTGTGCATAAAGTATTTGAATATTAACATTATACACGTAACTTAACATCACAAAAGTGCCATACAGGGTAAAATTTCTGTCATTAAAATTAAATGAATTACTAAAATAATTTTATAAGCTTGCTTATGCAACTGGTTCCATCACTTCTTAGTAAATAGAGGGAGAAAAAAATGGAAGCAGTGTTAGATCTCTTCTAATATATAGTCTTGGAGTCAAAGATCACTGCAGACAGAGACTGCACCCATGAATTTAAAAGATGCTTGTTCCTTGGGAGGAAATCTATGGCAAATCTGGACAGCATATTAAAAAGCAGAGACATGCTGCTGATAAAGGTCTGGATAATCAAAGCTATAATTTTTCCAGTAGTTATATATATGACTATGACAGTTGGGTTATAAGGAAAGCTGAGCATCTCAGAATCAATGCTTTTGAATTATACTGAAAAGCAGACTTTTGAGAATGCCTGTGTCAGCAAGTAGAACAAACCAGTCAATAATTAATTCAGACCATTAATTAATAATTAATTCATACTATTCTTTTGAAGGACAAATGATGAAATTGAGGTTTAAATACTTTGGCCACATAATGAGAAGCCAGAACTTTTTGGAAAAGATCTTGATGTTGGGAAGATTGAAGGCAAAAGGAGAAGGGGACGGCAGAAGATGAGATGGATAGGTAGGGTCGTGGAAGCAATGAAATAAGCTTGATCAGTCTTTGGGGGACGATGGATGATAGAAGGGCCTGGCATGCTGTGATCCATGGGATCATGAAGAATTGAACATGACTGAACTACTGGACAAATTTTGGTGTAGCACTCTAGGTGACTTCTCCCTGTTTTCTCCTACAGGTTCTTCTGGCCAGTACAATAGTCTCAAAAGTTATAAAATATAAATTTATAGTTATAAAAGTCAACTAAGGTAGGGTGCCAAGAAATCTGTTTATTCGGTTAAATAGCAAGAAAATTGGGCAGAATTCAATATTACCTTCCTTTTTTCAATAGTTTGGACCTTACAATTTCATTTATAAACATTCTGATCAAACCTTCAAAGGATACAAAAATGTAGTCATCCATGTATCTTTTCCTCAAATTCTCTACAATGGAGTCCTCAGTGATTTTTGATAGGAGCACCATGTCATCCACACCACTATGTTTGACATTGTGACTTTGCCAGTGGTATCGATAATGTCCTTTGCTTCCCTGAAAAGACAAGCAGACAACAAAACCAAACATGATTATCAAGAAGGCACATTTTTCTTCTGGAATGAAAGATGTGATCACTTTCTGACTTCCTAAACTTTCCCACAAAGACTTATTTACAATTTTTTAGTGAATGAAATAAATGAATAACAAAAAGCTTTAAGAACTTGCCATGTGTCACTCACTGCGCTGCATAGTTTTGCTATTCTGTTTATCTGTATCTATAACAAGTGTGTTTTATATACAAATATATCGTTTCAGCTAAAAATCATAAGATCTCATGAAAACAGAACAAACATAAACAGTACATGTGTATTTCCTTAAGTATATTACCAATGAGGTAATTTCATTAAATTTCATTAAAAAGTTATCAACAAAGAAATGCATGATTGGAAAAGGACTGAGTGAAGCATTGAAAGTGATTAAGTCTGAGTGGTCCACAGATTTTTTTTTTTTTTAAACTGAGGCAATTTGGGATTAAGTAAATTGCCCAGGGCCACACAGATAGGCAGGGTTAAGTGTCTGAGACCAAATCTGAACTCAGGTTCTCCTGATTTCAGGGTGGGCACTCTATCTACTGCACCACCTAGTTGCCTCGGTCCACAGAACTTTTAAAGAATTGATGAAATAGCTCCAATGTGTTGGGTGAAATCTTAATAGAAGATTTAAAGGTCATGCATGAGAATTATACCACTAAGGTGCAAAATCCACACCGATAGCCTTATATTAGCTCATGGAGAACACATTCTAATTTTTTTTTTAATAAAGCTTTTTATTTTCAAAACATATACATGCATAATTTGACAATATTCACTTTGCATAACCTTGTGTTTCAGATTTTCTCTTCCTTCCTCTCACCCCCTCACCTAGATGGCAGGCAATTCAATATATGTTAAACATGTTAAAATATATAATCTAATAGTATGATTACAACTATGTTTGCACATCCTCTTTCCCCCAGGTAACTCAAACAAATGTGAGTAGAGGGGAGGGGACTATGATTTTGCCTAAACATATATTGAATCCCCTCCTTCACCTGAGGCAAACACATTCAAAGGACAAATTATGTTATAGCAACATAAGATCACCGCAGCTATTACATAACAGAGCATACAGAAATTTTTAAGGCAAATAATGGCTTTTTGGCATGCTGAATTAACCTCTAGACTTAATGTAGATTCTTAACATCACCATTCATGACAGTAACTCACTCCTTCCCTAGGTGCTTTGGAGTTCTCTTGGAGCTACAGAACTTGAGAATACAGGCAATTCGATTTCTTTTTCTTTTGTTATTTCTCTACTAGCATCTCAGCACTTTGGGAAAAAAATTGGAATCCTTATTTTTACCTCTGACCTTGTGGTTTTTTCTTCCTCACAAACAATGCTACCTCATAGTTTTTTAGATAGATGCTTTGATCATATGAAGGAAAGATTCTTTTAATTCTGGTTTTTCATGTTTTGAACACAAATGAGCATTTTTTTGGTCAAAGGTTTTTTATGTTTCTTTTGAAATCCTTGGTTTCAATCAAGGCTCAGCTCAAATGACAGCTCTTACAGAGGCCTTTTCCAATACTCTCAGTTATTGGAACTCTAATTCTAAATCCCTTTTTGTGTAATTTGTATAAATTTGTGTTTACTTATCTTGTCTAGTTTGTCTTCCCTCTCCTCCTCCATTCTGTTCCATTATAAGTTCTTTGATGACAGGGGGCTTTATTTATTTATTTTTATGGCCCCCACAGTTGCCTGGCATGCAGTACACATGAAATCATCGGTTATATGACTGAACACACAATGTAAAAATATAGCTAAATTAATGCAAAAAATTTATATGGCATATTTCCATTGGACTGGAAATAAATGACCATATTTTATGTAATTATAACCTCAAGCAGTGTGAATTCAAATACAAGTAATCATTTTGGGGGATTCATAGTCCTTCTAATTGGGACCTGCCGGTAGCAAATCTATAACATATATTTATTAAATATGTAATAAATACATGATCAATATGTCAAATGTATTCAAAGATCATATTTTGCCTTGCATGTTTCTAAGTGCTTTATTAAAGGTATTTGCTCAATAAGCCTTCCTTACTGTGTTTGTTCCCCAACATCTCTGTAGCCACGTAGTTTCTTCTAGCCTAGACACATCTCCAGGAAGGAAAAAAGGAGCAGCATACTTAGAAAGGTGGGGCATGGGGAAAAATTGGGATGATACTTTTGGGTTTTTGTTTTGAAATCCTGTTATGTCCTTTTTAAAAATGTTAAACTCAGGCTAGAAATCAAGCCTTTATTACAGAACAAGTCCTAAGGAGTTTTCTAAATGAAGGTAAATTAAAAAAGAAGGGAAATGGAATGGCTATATTCAAATTAAGGATGAGTAACACAAGCTCTAGCCTCAGAAGGCAAATGATAAAACGGGAAGTGGAGGTGTAAAACACCTCCACTTTCAAAAGTTTTTCCAGTAAGACCTGCCTTTCTTTTAAAAAATATTCATAGAATTGAATGGGATAGATGGGACCTCAGGAGGGTATAAGTCCAACTCTTTCATTTTAAGGATGAGGAAACTTGGGCTGAGATGATTGGATACATATTTTATTTCCAACTCTTCTTTATGACAAATAATGTTATGAACTTAAAAAATCTTTCATGCTGTCAATAACCTCTTGAATAAAGCCCCACAAGTGAAATTTTGGGGTCTCATAAATTATGAATAATTTAATAAATTATCTTGAATAATTCTAATTAATCATGATCCAAATACATGAATTATTTCACAGCTCTACTTGTGATTTAGTATGTCCATCTTCAATAATCCACATGAATTTTCTTGCCTTTTAGTATCTGTTGTGTTGATTTGTGAAAGTGCTACTTCAAATGGTAGTATGACCTTATATAACTTGCCATTTTTTTCAGGCTAGTCACTGATAGCTTTCTTTCTATTTATTTAGCTGAAGCAATTGAGATTAAATGAGTTGCCTAGGATCACACAGCTAGGAAGTGCTAAGTGTCTGAGGTCAGATTTGAACTCAGTCCTGCTGACTTCAGGGCTGGTGCACGATCCACTGCACCATATAACTGCCCCAGATAACTTTCTTTCTTTTGAAAACCAGGTAGAACCTTTTTACTTGCTTTTCTAATAGGGAGTAATTCAAGATATTTGTGTGAATTTCTTATAGCATTTAAATACTTGTCCCAATTAACTCAAATAATTTCATCTATTTAATTCTTCTGATTTTACCTGTATTAGTTTTATTTGCATGAAAACCTTTTAATTTGATATGATCAAGATTCTCTTCATAGAATCATAAGTGTAGGGCTGTAAAAGATCTCAGGGGAAACTACAACATCTCAAGATCATATCCGTAGCAAATGTCAGTGATGGAATTTACACTCAGATCTTGTGACTCAAACTAAAGCCCTTTTCCCATTTTACCACTCTACCTCCTTACAAATGACAAGAGTTTGAATGACCTATTACTTGTATTTTTTGTATCAATAGTCGATTTACTTATAGATTCTATATTTGTAAGTTCACCTACTCTCTAAAATTTATTTGTAGCCCCGAAGCCAATACTCAAGGTGAGTAGTAGTGATTTGTAGACATGAAGGAAAAATTCTTTTAATCCTGGTTTTTCATATTTTGAACACAAATGAGTATTTTTTTTGGTCAAAGGCTTTTTATGTCTCTTTTGAAATGATAATGTGATTTTAATTTTCATTACTAATATGATTTAAATGTTGATCCATCCCTATATTTTTGATAGGGTCATAGCTTAGTTACAGTAACTTTAAAAAAGACACATTAATATGGTTTCTTTGCTAATATTTTTGCATTAAAATTAATTATTAAATATGTTTTTTTTTGTCTTTTCTGTCTTCATGGTTTGTGATCTTTTAGCTTTTAGTACTATCAATGTCCTTTTTGCAGTAAAATCAGAGAGGAAAAATAATCTGACATAGTGATGAATTTAGTGAAATAGATATATTGAACTCATTCTCTCTTTAACTCTTCCCAGGTTCCCTTTTCCTTAAAATTACTTTTAACATATCACCAATCTGTTAGAAATTATTTAATACTTTCTTATTTCCTTTGACACTGTCTAAATTTCTCTGCTTAGTTTTTGAGGCCCTCTACCATATACTTCACTCATTCTTTCTGGCCTCCTTAATCTTATTTTTCATTACCCCTCCATCATGTACCCTCTGGCTTAATTGTCCTTACCTGGGTCCTGCCTAATGCGTCACTACTATGAGTCAATGTGGTTACTCAAAAAAGTCAGAATTCAAATCTACTTGTTAGTACCTGCCTGATTTCTCAGTTTCCTCATCTATAATAAGAGAAGGAGAGAATGGACTAAATGGCTTCTGAGGTCCTTTCCCATTCTAATTCTTTGATCCTTTGAGGAATTTTAAATCTAGAGCTGGAAGGAAATCACAAATCTCATCTAATTTACTTCCCCATTCTCCCATGTTTCAGAAACTGAAGTTTTTATGCTTGAATTATCTTTTTTTCTCCCTTGTACTTTTATGAATTCTCATGGGCAGAAGGTCTACCTTCTCCAAGACTTTTCCCTTATTATCTTAACTCTGACTTCTCTTTCTTCTGAATTTTTATGGCACGTATAATATATACTATTTAATTTCTCATCACTGTTTTAAGTTTAGTGTAGGGGTAAACAGTCCAACCCAGATCAGTCCAATCCAACATGATGTAATGAGAGGCATGTTCTGTTACTTCTTGAAGCAGAAATTTGGTCCATTATGTACAATATATGGTCAAAATTTAAGGTTGTGAGAAGCCAATACTATATACTTCCCTTAGGGAAAAATGACTCATTTCTCATGAGGTAAGCAGACAAGGACTTTGGAAAGCACCCTCATATAAGAACTTGGTAGATGGAGATGCTTTCCACTTATTCATTCATTAAATATGAATTCTTGTGGGAGGAGAGAGAAGACAAAGTACTAGCTCTGGAAAGAATAATAGTGTGACTTTAGGCAATGGGTAAATTATTTCATTTTGCTGGGTTTTAGTATCTATAACTTAAATGAAGGATAATCTACAACCCAAGGTTTGGAAAACTAAGGCCTGCAGAGCAGATCTGGTCTGTCTTTGATGGCCTTCAAGTGGCTTTTACATTAAAAAAAATTTTTTTAACTAATTATGTAATTTTATAAAAATACAAAACACTTTTTTTTTTTTTTTAAATTTTTTAGCCCATGGGCCATACATATAGGTGGTGAGCAATATTGGGCTCTTAGGCCACGGTTTGTTGATCACAAGGTGATACTATATGATCTTTTAAGTCCCTAATAGTTATGATTCACAGTTGGATTGAAAAGCAAGAAAGGATTATTGCAGGTTGTCCTCTAAAAATGCAGCACAATTAGGCTAGGCATGATGAACAGATAAATGAATCATAGAAAAAAGTATTGATTAAATGTTACTATGGGACCAAGCCCTGTACTAAGCATTGGAATACAAATACAAAAGCAAGACCATTTCCAAAGCAAAGACACTCAACAATTAGTACCTTCCCTGAAATTATCCTCAATTTATTTTACATATATATATATTGTATTATACAGTTGCATGCAAGTTGTCCTATTAGACTGTAAGCTCCTTGAGAGCGGGGGCTTTATTTTTGTCTTTGTATCCTGGCACTTAGCACATTGTTTTTGTTCAGTTGTTTTCAATAGTTTCTAACACTTTATATAATTCATTTGAAGTTTTCATGGGAAGATATGGGAGTGGTTCTCCACTTCTTTATACCAGCTCATTTTACCAACCAGAAATTAATGTTAACAGGGTCCAGTGATTTGTGCAGAGCCAAGCCACAGAGCCAGCTTTGAACTCAAGTCTTCCTAACTCCAGATACTATCTACTGTACCACCTAGCTGGTATTTAAGAGTTGCTTAATCTGTTGTTGGTTGACTGACTGACAAATAAATTGGGGAAAGCCACAGAGATAGGGGAGCAGAAACCAGGGAAGGAAATTTAAAAGATGTTATTTAGATAGGAAACAATATTTGTTACTTCCAGACATCTAAATAGATTCAGGATATCCTGGGATTTTATTTCCCTACTCTATAACTCATCATTCTAAATGTCATTTCTAATTTGTTTTTTAAAGTTTCTTTTTTTTTATTATGACAGTGTCTCATAGGTAATAGTTAATGATACGATGAATCAAATTAAGAAAATCGACTATTTAAATTTAAAAACAAAATTGGAATTGATTATTCATTTACTTAGAGCAAAGGTGCAAAATATTTTGATAACTTAAATTCAACAGAATTGATTTCCTTTATAATCCTTTTTATCTTATTTTATAGCTTTCATAAATTATTTTGAGGAGCCCACAGCCTTGATCCCAAACAGTCCTTGATACACAGAGAAAGCTTAAGAGTCTCTGTCTCAGAGAAAGTATTCAGAACAGAGTTTCTTTGATTAATATATTTAATGCATAACTACACATGTAAAAAATTGTTGATCTCTGGGCAATTCTGAAAGAACACACCTATTACATAAAATGAAGTACAGCCTGTACTCCATGTGAGTCAGTTCTTCCCCATACATTGAGAACAAGCTTTCACCAAGGCATGTAAAGGCAATTGTGGGTGCCCTTAAAATAGAGCCAAAGCCTCTGCTGATTCCCTGGCTGACTTTCATTGGTGCAATGTCACTAAATGGTGTGTGTTTACCAGGGTGTGACCTAAGGAGAGGAAAGGTGAATCATTCAACAAAGCTATGATTATTCCCTCATTGAAAGGATATACTCTGTGCTGGAACTGGGGCAGCAGGAGGAGAGCAGTTACAGAAACCAATACTTGGAACATTCGGACTTCAGCAAGTGTGCGACTACTCTACTCTTCAGCCAGACCCATACACACAGTAATGTGCACTGGCAAAGCTGGTAAATTCTGGTCATACACAAAAAACTTTAAGCCTAGATGTATATACAGTAAAGAGGTTTTCCTTCATGTCCAGAATGAGTTTCCTCTCCTCTTTTCCACTTCTGATTTCCTTGAAACCACTAATTTTGGGTTAACATTCTATTATCTCAGTCCACCCTCACAATTTTAATTAACAATGTTGCCTCAGTAAGCAAAAAAACCAACAAATACTTTTAACTCCCCACCAATCTGAACCTTCATGATCTACAAAGATCAAACTTACAAGTAGTTTTTTTCTTACATCCACAAAAAATTCAAAGCCTAAATGCTACGTCATTATACATTACCATTTCACAAAACTCCAGCTGTTTCAGGTTAAGTGACAGGGTAGAAGAAGTCTTATAGGGCTGTTACTTCCTCTGTGACCATAAAGCAGCCCCAATTTCTCCGCTCTACTCCCCTATTACTTTTTTATCTTACAAAGGCAGGGTAGTTCTTGTTTCAATCAACAAGGGATAAGGCATTCAGTTTTGAATCAAGTTGTTTTCTTTTTTCTTTTCTTTTTTTTTTTTTTTTTTGATTTATCATTTTTTGGATTCAGTTTGAAGCTGATGTGATACTGAACCTGGAAAGAGAGGGGAAACTGAGGCTGGTGACATTGTCCAGCCCTCTTTCACCTACATTCAGTACAACTGCAAGTCATCTTCCTGATTTCCAGGTCCTCTTCAAGAATGAAAAACAAGCAATAACAAGGAAATAACTACCCTATCTGATAAGTGCTTTATGCCTAATTTACAAATAAATTGACAGGGACATGCCCCAAAGTCACCTGGCTAGTAAGTATCTGAGGCACAATTTGAACATGAGTCTTCCTAATTCCAAGTCTGGAGGTCTAATGCACCAACCTGCTTTCTTTGTGGTACTTTCTAATTGCTTTTATGTTGAGCAGTGAGATGTTTAATCACTCTCTTACAATTTAGTTTTAAATTAAATTACTCACAGGGTGAAATATTGCTAACAGTCCTTATTTTGTAGGAGTCTCCTATAAGGCCATTCCACTTAGAGAATTTAGCTTTAAAAAATATTGGGATGTCAAAGTTCCTAAAAGGCTTCCATTCAGAAGAAGTTAAAAATTTTATCCCACTTCCTCAACTAAAATTTCTTGGGATATAGAAGATGGCTTTTCTCTAAGGCTGGGTGAAGTGGTACCTGGGAATGAAAGTTATTCTATCTGGCTAATTCTCCTCTAAAATCTGGGAGGGGCTGAGTGGGAATGGAAGAAAGGAGAGGGGACTCACACAAGGTATTCCAAATTAAGTTGGAGCTAGACTTGAATGAGTCTTCAGGGTCAATTTTTTTTCTTCTCCCCATTATGAGTCAAATTGGTCAAGTTCTTTTCTTCTTTCAACTAGCTTGAATTTATTTATTTGTGACTATGTTGCATTCCTTTTGAATGGAATCTCCCAAAGGAAAAAGATGCTGCTAAAATTTTGTCTTTGTATCTCCAGTGCCTGGCATACCTGGAATATGAGATGTATAATAAATGTTTGCTGAATTGAAGATCAAATAAAAAAGGTATGCACCAATAATTTCCACCATTTCTTTTGGTTAATGAAATTGCAATAGGTATGGGAAATGAGGGAACATTTTTTTATGGTTCATGACTTTATTATTATTATTATAACTTTTTATTGACAAAACATATGCATGGGTAATTTTCCAACATTGTCTTTGATTATGGTTCACTACTTAAAGAATTTTTGCCAAGACAACTGGGATTATATATGGAATATGAGATTACACTCTTCAGAAAGTGGGAAAAATTTTAAACTGAAGGTTGTATAGTACTCTCAGCTCTAGAACACATAGATGCAGGAGTCAGGAAATAATTTCAGATTTATAAACCACAAGAAAGTCTTGACTGAAGAAGTGATTAACAAATATAAGAGTTGGGGGATTCCCCAAAACTGAGATTTATATAGCATTTGCATACGTTATCTAATTATATCTGCCTAACAACATTATAACATGGGTACTTCAGACATTATTAGATCAATTTTACAGATGACTTAACCGAGCCTCACAATTTACTTATGGTCACATAGCTTGTGTCAGAAACATCCTTTGAACTGAGATATTTTCTGACTCTCAACAAATTGGAGGCCCAAGATAAGAGTTACACTGATTCTACAAAAAACATCAGGGTCTTCCAAAAGATTAGAACTTCTAAAAACCCAGTCTGGACACAAAAGAATTGAAAAGGCACAAATGAAATATAAATGCCCTTGAGATTGTCAAATATAGTCTTCTGAGAGAATTAACTAAAAGAAAAAATCTGTAGAAGAAACATGAGATCAGAGAAGGATAGTCATTACTAACAATAAGCAAGTTGCGGATATAGGGATCCAGTCAGTGTCATGGAGTCACCATGAGGTTTTTCTATCTACATTTGACTTTTTTATGAGTCTTATTAGATTGCAGTGACTGGACACAGCCTAGGATCACACTGATTCTACTCACTTTTCCAAAAGGAGCCTGTGGAGTTTGGGAACGACAAAGCTTCTGTTTGCCAACTGTAATCCATTTCAGAACAGAGGGCTGGCTGCAAGATCTAAGCTGATGCGCCCCAGTGGGGTTGACCTACAGAAGTATTTGCAACGGGAGCACCAGCCAAAACTCAAGTGTCTTGCTTCCTGCCAACATGGCTGCCTGAATGGGAGGCAGACCGCCCAGCAAAACTCTGTCTAGGCCTAGTCAAGCCTCTTGGGACTGGATTGCTAGTTCAGGAGATCTCCCCAGCCATTCCCAAGCACACTGGTAAGCAAGGCAAGAAGAAATAACTAGCAAAAATGACATTTTAAATTGAGAAAACCATTGGTTTCACCAAGGATGGCTCACTCAGGTTAAGGGAATGGAGATATACTAAAAAATGAAAACTAAAAAACGTCAAAAAACACAAAGTTCATGAGATTGTTAAGTCCTTGATGGAAGTCAGGTTGTCTGGAATTTTTCATCTTTTTACCCTTAAGAATCAGCACCCGAGAGGCATCTAGGTAGGGCAGTGGATAGAGCACCAGCCCTGAAGTCAGGAAGACCTGAGTTCAAATCTGGCCACAGACACTCAACACTTCCTAGCTGTGAGACCCTGGGAAAGCCACTTAACCCTAATTGCTTCAGAAAAAAAGAAAAAACCACCAGCACATAAGTGAATACTCTGCCTATAATAGACATTTGACAAATATTTACTGAATTGGATTTATTCAAAACTTCCACAGTAAACTATATTTTTATCCTTGCTACAGAAGTTGAATGTTATCGTCTTAAAAACAAAGATTATTTCACTTCTTGTTAGCCCCCATACCTTACAGGCAAAGCACATGAGAGATACTTATGGTCTATTGATTGGTTATAATAAGACCTGGCTACATTTAGTGGGTACTCAATAAATGCTTGCTGATTAGTTCATAGAGGGAACTATGGCACTCTCCCTCTGCTGTCCTAAATCCTGCCTTCTGCAATAGGATCCTTCAGAATTAGTATTCAAGATTACTACAGCACATTTCTTGAAAAAGATTAAAACCTTGTCTCTATTCTTAAGGAAAACAACTTTGTACAAACTAGACATATGTACGGGATAAATTGAAGATGATCAACAGAAGGAAGGCAGAACTTAGCAAAGAGTACCTGGAAATTAGATTATGGATTGCCTCAAAGCAAGACATACAGAAACTAATTTATACCCAAACCCTGACTAATATGTCACCTATTTGGGGAGAAATATTGATTTGGAGCAGAGTGCTCTCTGTTATATATGGAGAAAGGTAGAGTCATAGAATCACAGAATTTAGGAGCTAGAAGTGACCTCAAAGATCATCTGGTCCCTGGGCTCAACATATTGTTTTAGGTCATGGTTTTGTGCCTTTCTCAGAATATTTTTAAATGCATACAATAAAATACATAGGAGTACAAAGGAAAATTAATGTTGAAAGTTATAAAAAATGTTTTAAAGTTCATGGATCCCAGGTTAAAAAATCCTGATATAGTCTAATTCCCTTTATTTTGTATAGCTAAGGAAACTGAGAGCTAAAGAAATGATATGATTGGTCCAAAATTTGTTGCATAGAAAGTACCTATGTGTAACTGATGGCTTATTTTCTTTCCGTCTTTCAGTTGTATGGAATTGCTGTGAAGCTCACATGTGCATTTGCACATTAGGTGACAAACACTGCTAGGATCCAGCACTAGAAACCCACCACAATGACTCCCTTCACTATTTCTCTGAGTCTAGAAAGCTGAGCAGAGAAGGCAAAACAACTCTAGCAGATTCCTTCGAGCTCTCTGCACTGCAGCAAGGTTCTTCACGCTGAATTGACCTGGATCCCTTCCTGGGAGACATGCCAAGGCTACAGATTAGTTACTAATCAAATAACCAACACCCAGATATTTGGGAGTGACTGCACATCAATTAGGGTTCATGGGAATCAGGAATGAAAGGCAAAATGCAAAGGGGAGGAGGGGCAGTCTAACTAATGATTATATTTCCATTTTAGAAGTAAAGGAAAAGAAATATAATTTCATTTTCGAAAACTGAACCTAGCAAGAAAGAAATATTCTGAGGAGACTGAGAAGGTGAAATAGCTTGAGAGATTGGGGAAGATAAAAGACAAATGATTTAAATTATACATGAAGTAAACATTAAAGAAGGAAGGAAATAAAAGCAACCTCGGAGATCTGAGGATACAACAGAGAAAAGTTGTTTGGTTATAAAATAGGCAGTATGAATAAATAAAATAAAATGCCATAAATGCTCTAAAGAAAAAGCAGAAGAGGGAAAAAAATTCTCTTTCCTAGTAAATCTAATGCATTTTAAACAAAACAAAACACACAGATCTTTGGGAGTTGGGACACTGAAGACATTTTTTACTAATTCACAAAATTAACTAAAACCTGGGAAGGTCAGTAATGTTTTCTTATAAGAAACTCAAAAGTCAGCCCAAATTGATTCACAGATAGATCCTACGTATCATTTGGAGGAAATAGAACGTTTTTCATTATATATATATATGGGAAAATGTAATTTTAAAAAAATCTGGAAATCCAATGTAAATTCTGTTATTTAGTTGAAAGAAATTTATACATGAATGCATCTGTACCTTTTTTTTTTGGAAGGTATATATTTTTATAAGACATCCTTTTTAAAAGTCACACAAACACTTTGAATCGAATCTTTGCCCTTTTTTCTTAAAATGTACTTCATTATTTCCCTTGGTTAAGAGGAAATATTGCAAGTGTTATGGTGATAGTTCCATGTAACATACTCTAAATGGGAGGCATGTGAGTTAGGAAGACCCTTAAAGCATATTACTGGAAAATGGAATTAACGTTTGCAATAAGCTTGGACAGTAAGACAAAATGCAACATATGGCATTAGAGGCTGCAGTACAATGCCCAGTTCCTTTCTATTCTATTCCGCCTCATTGTTTTTTGAATAGCATGTTTCACTGCCCAGTTTAGGGAGAGCAGCAATGAAAGGCCCCATTGTAAGGAATATGCTTACCAGAGCAGACTTAAGGTTGCTGTAGTAACCTTCACTATGAATTTCCTGACCAGGGTGATTAAAATCTCAACTGTATTGTGGGATTACTATAGTTGCAAATGAGGCCATAGAAAGTCCGGCTGCAAAATGAACACACGGCCTGGGGGTGGGAGGAGTGTGTGTATGTGTGTGAGGGGCTGTCTTTTCTTAATCCACACACGAGACTACCCCCTTATGATACCTGGGTAATCTGAACTGGCCAACATGCCGGCCCGTTTCCAGGGGCTACAACCAGACGATGAATGAACTAAATAAAATTGGGCAAGATAATGAATTCCTTGTGAGGTTTTTGGCAAGAGTGTTGGATAGGTCCTTCTGGCTGATCCCTGAGAGTGCGGGTCAGGCATGGGGTGGGGCAAAGTATTCCTTGAATTGAATCACAGGATTTTTGGAGTTGGACAGACCTCAGATGTCATCCAAGGCAATATATCCCCTCTCCAGCACACCCAATAAATGGTAATCTAGTCTTTGTTGAAGGAGACCCAAGATTCTACCTTTCTAACAACTCTCATACACTTTTCTCTTCCCTTTCCCCCTTTTTGTGCTATGACACTTCAACAATCCTGCTGCTTTCATCACCTCCTGCTCAGGCTCTTGATACAACCTGATAGTATGTTTTCAGGTGTCAAGCCTCTTCCCATTTCAAGCCTTTCTCCACTCAACTTAAATTGATCTTTCTAAAAAGTAGTAGAGGTCTGACCACATTGATGTAATAGGACTCTGTGTCCCCGTTGATCTTTGTGGAGGGTAGGCCACTTGGCTTTTGGGTGATCCTTACCTGAATCTCAACCCATCTTCATCCTCCTACCTAGTTCCCATGGGAAACACCCACCTTCAATTGATCTGGGAATCACTTTGGTCTGGGAAACAATCACCACCCTTATTGATTTGGAAATTAGCCCATAATTGCTCCCTAACCCCAAACCATAGAAGGCTCAATAAAAATCAAGACTGTATCCCAAACTTTGCTATTTTCTTAATCAGGAAGCGGCCCACTGAGAGAAATAGTTTCCCAGTTGAATAAACCCATTTTTGCCAAAAACCTCCTTGCTGACTGGGATTGTGAATTCTTTCGCAAAACCTGCAACATCAGCCTAGAGACTCCCATTGCTGTTAGGGTATCTTCATCCCTCAACAAAGTCATGTTCTACCCCTTTCCATAAATTCTAGAAATCCTCAATATGATTTTTAAAGACCTGGTCCCTTCCTACCTTTCTAGCTTCCTCTCCCCTTATACTCCCTCCATGCACTGTTCAAACCAGTGACCTAGGTTGCTGTTCTTTCCACAGGACATTTTGTCTTCTGATTGTTCATTTTCACTGGTTATTCCCTATTCCCAGATTTCTCTTCCTTTTAATCTCTGCTTCTGGATTCCCTAGTTTTCTCCAAGTACCAACTAAAATCTCATCTTTAGGAAGTTTTTCCAAAAGTCCCTTAATGCTAGTGTCTTCTCTTGTTCATTACCCCCAGTTTATTGTCTATATACAGACATACCTATGCTTTACAAATATATCTCATTTGTACAAAGTTGTTTTCATGTTGTCTTTTCCATTAAATTGTCATCTCTTTGAGGATGGGCTGTGGTAGTTTTTTATTTTCCTTTTATTGCTTTTCCTTGTTTCCCCAGTGCTTAGCACACTGCCTAGCACAAACTAAAATATTTAATAAATGTTTGTTGACTTGCCCTTCTAGCTTCAGAGGCTGCCTATTCCATATTTGGATAACTCTACTATTTAGGATATTTTCCCTTATATCAAGTCTCAATTTCCTCTTTTTTTTGGTGTAATTTCCACACATTGCTCCTGGTACTGCCCTCTTGGCCCAAAGAAAATAAATATAACTCTTCTTTTAAGGACAGTCCTTCAAATACTTCAAATACATATCTTATTTCTAAGTATTCGTTGTAGGCTAAATGTTTTTTTCCACAGATTCTCATAAGGCATGAACTCAAAGTTTTTCCACTGGATATTCTCTGGTTTATCAGTGTCTTTCCTAGAATGTGATGCTCAGAACTAAATACAAATATTTGGGATGGGATCTAATTAAAGCAGAATATAGTAGGACTATTCATTATCTTTAGTACATAATAGTCTAGATCCCTTTTAACTCTTTCTCATTTTCTTTTTAGAATACTTAGTTCTGGGAGGGAAAAACAACAGTCAAAGATGAGAGGACTGAGGTGTTCATATTTCAAGTGCCAGGATCAAAAAATAAATCTGTTCCTTTTCACTTCCTACTCTGTTTGTATCTTAAGTTCTGAATCTGGACTGAGTTAGGAACAGACAGCTCAGAATTAACTAAGAATGCCCTTTTCCCAAGCAAGGTATTAACAATTCCAACTTGCCAAGACAGACTTGGGGGGAAAAAAAAAGCAATCCTGTTAGATCATTTATCTTATCATGTTGAAAAATGTCACTCTCCAGAGTTGGATAGAAAAAAGCTAAGAGCTCCTTTCAGAGGTCTTGGATATTTGAATGGTAGAAGCTCAATTCCCTTGACCTCTATCTAGTCCATCTACTGGTTTTGGGAAAAAAGAATCCTTTCATTGGACAGGTGAGGAATATACTAAAATCAGAAAGATCTGCGGGTTAAGCAGGGTCAAGGAAGTCTGTTCAACCTGACTTAGAGGTATTAATGCCAAAGAAAAATATTGGACACAAGAGACATGATGAAGTATGCTTGGTGCACAATTTCATCTATGTAAAATAGGTCTAGGATCTTAGACAATTGTTGCCCACATATCAATACTAATGTAAAATAATTTTCTTTGACCTTAGGGAGAATTGTGGTCTCATTCCATATAACTTCTTTTATACCTGGAATTATTTTCAGACCTAGAAAGTCCTAATTTCAAAGTTTTTGAGCTCATGTCATACTTTGTAATTATTATTATTGCCATTATAAATAGCTAGTTTTTAGAAAATGCTTTTAGATTTTCAATTTTATAGAAATTATCTCAAGTTGCTATTATTATCCTCATTTTACAGATGAGGATATCTAACTGACAAATGTTAAGCATCTAGCTCCTGCTATTAAATGTATGAATTTGAACTTACAACCCTGACTCCAAATCCAGCTATGGCACCCAGTTGCTTTAAAACTGCTTTTAAGTCACTTAACTCCAACTGCTTTAGAAAACAAAACAAAACAAAAACTGTTTTTAAGACTATCCCATTTGGGAAAAACAAAACAAAACAAAATAACTTGTTACTGACATTTAGATTTATTCTAAACATTTATTTCACTTCAACTATGCAAAGAACAACATGGTGCTGGGTGAAATGCAACATTTAGATTCCAAAGAATCAGACCAAATGATAAGTATGTATTCTAAGACTTGGGTAGCAGCCTTCAGATTAGAGGAGGTGGAAGCATTGAGGGATTTGTTCAGTAGAGAGCAAGACCTACGTTGGAGTACCACTTTTATGCCTTAACAAGGTATAATGGTAATCCTGGACATTTAGATGTCTTATCACTAGAATTCAAGATCTAGAAGATCCTACAGGAAACTGGAAAGATGTTGAAGCTGGGTGACAGACTGTAAATCTTATCACTTGAGATCAATGCAGCTATTTTAAAAGGTGTTCACTACCAGGTTGGTGCCAGGCTGATACATTTTCCCATCCTCAATAGTATACGATCTACTAAAGAACAGAAGGGACACACTGGAAGCCTACTTGTACAGTTGTCAATCTGGGGCAGTTTCAATGACTACTTCTTATGTCTAAAATCCTCTCCTTATTCACTCTGACTCTCAGCTAACATTGCACCTTCTAAAACATTTTTGTTTTTCTCTAATACAAATTTATCTTGTATCTATCTTGTTTGTATATAATTGTTTTCATTTTATCTGCTTCATTAGATCATGAGCGCCTGGAATCAAGGACTGTCTTCTGTCTTCTCCCCAAAGTTTAGCATAACGCCTGGCACAGAGCAAGACTTTAATAAGACATATTGACTGTTTAATTGACTGACAAATCCTTTGCCACAGAGAATCATGAAGCATAGTGGATACAGTGCTGGTCTTGGTTCCAGAAAGATGCACATTCAAATCCTGACTCAGATACATCCCTGAATTAACTACTTAACTTGCTCAAGTTTCTTTCTTTCCCTGTTCCTCAGTTTCTTCATATGTAAAATGGGAATAATGGTAAGATTGATTTTAGAGGGTTGTTGTGATGCTTATTCAAGATAATTTCTATCAAGAATATTGGAAACATTAAAGTATTCTACAAATGTGAGCTATTATTTTTATTTTTGAATTTCACTATGTTAATGACCCCCAATATTTCATGTCAACCCAAAATGTGCAACACAAATACATCACTACTAATAATAAGGAACAGCTAAGTGGTATAGTGAATCAAGTGACAGGTCTGGAATCAGGAAGACCCATCCTCCTGAGTTCAAATCTACCCTCAGTCACTTAGTAGCTATGTGACCCTGAGCAAGTCATTTTACCCTGTTTGCCTGTTTTCTCAACTGTAAAATGAACTGGAGAAGGCAATGGTAAACCCTTGCAGAATCTACACCAAGAAAACCCCAAATGAGGTCATGGGATTAAGGTTTGGTGAAACTATTTTGTATCTGTTTAAAAACATTCTGTCAAGTCTGGACTTATATCTGGAAAGGTCTTATTAAATGAAAAATAGCTGTCCTCCAAAACAATTTTCTATCTGAAGTTAATCTTAGAGACCTAAACCTAGAAAATAATGGAAAAGAGTTTATAAATTTAGTTGGAATACATAAAGCACAAGGAGATAAATACTGTTCTAGGGTGATGGTCAATCTGAAGGCCTGGACAGATAGAAAGCTGCCTTTGGATAACTTACCTTTAGAGAATTCTGCTTCCTCCTCTATAAGAGGATGGGTGTTAAAACTGGTTCTTTCTAACTCTGATATTTGAACCTATAAACTGCACCTCTTCTATGAGCAAAGATATTTTTCAAAAATTTTGCTAACATTTTATAAGAAACTTATAATTCCAGCAATTCATAACACTGATATCTTTTATGTATGTGCTGTGCCCTAAAACATGATAGGCAATATTTATTGCTCACTTGTGTCTAACTCATCATGACCTCATATGGAGTTTTTTTGGCATAGATACTGGAGTGGTTTGTCACATCCTTCTTCAGCTCATTTTACAAATGAAAAAACTGAGGCAGAGTTAAGTGACTTTTTCAGGTCATACAGCTACAAAGTGTCTGAGACCAAATTTGAACTCACAAAGAAGAGTCTATCTGACTCCCAAGACTGACACTGAACCGCTTAGATGCTCTATAGGTGACATGGTGAATGCCAAAAAAAAAAAAAAAAAAAAGCTTAATAAGTATTGTTCTTATCTTCAAGAAGCCGACAATCTAATTCAGCAAAAGAGGTGAAATGTAAAAAAGAAAAAGAGAGGGAGGAAAAGAAGTAAGGGTTCACAGGTGTAAAAAACTGGATATAGTGCCAATTTTTTCATTGTGAATTTTTTGCTATTTTTTTCTTTTTTAAAAATTATAATAAGTAGTCAGTAGACTAAGTGATGATGATTTTCAACATGCTGACTATTATCCATTAAGAAAGGAACAAGGGGTAGGAAGAGGAAGCCAGAACCAGTCACAGACCCATACTGTTTTCCTGCTAGAAGACAATGCAACAATAGCTTTCTGAATCACGGCTTCTAAGAGTTCTAAAAAGGCATCAGTTGGGGATTATAAGCCTAGCTATGTATGACCCTCTGCAGAAGAAAGGACAGACTTGAAAGGCACAATAATGTAGTCTCAATCACTCACTCAGCTATAGTATGTTGCTATCCAATGCCAACTACAAAGTAAAATGGGGAATTACAGTAATTCTGCCCACAGCTATTTCCCATTTTAACTGATGTTTCCTGTTTTCTATGCTTGGGTATCTTATGAATTTTCAGAACCAAACCCACGATCCACAGGCCATCATTTTACTGGGATACATTCTTCTCTGGTCACTCATCACATTGTGTGCATTTACTACAACTGAAAACAGATCTGTTTTCCTACTGACCTCAATCTGGAGCTGTTATTGCAATCACTGAGCTTGAGTTTTTGGCTCCACAGGGCAGAGATAGGCCTGAGGACTTTAAGTGCTGGAGAGAATGACTGACTGTTCCCTTGATCCAGAAAGAGGAAGGAGCTCTGAGTAGTGGCTAGAGATCATTGGATTTAAGCAAATGACTCAATAAAGAAGGTCGTAAATAAGAAAATTCCTCCCCAAAGGTGGATTTTTACCATCTTTTTGAAGGTATCAGAAAGATCTGAGCTTAGTATTATCATAGGTCAAACCTCTGCTATTCAGATACCTTGAATGACTGAGCAGTTCCAAATAGTTACACTTTTTGAAAAGCTGAGTGTTTAAGTAAGAAGCCTTTCCTGATCTTTTAAAAATACATTATTACCTTTCTTAGCCTCTTAATGAGGTTATCCTGAACACAAATTAGTTGTAAAACTCAACTACTATACTAGACTGTGTACTACCCATCTTAAAATGTCCTCAGGGACTGTTGAAGTTTCTTAAATGAGACCAGGCTGCCATACTTTTTTTGAGTTGTTAAACCTGATTTATTATTGTTATTGTTGTAGTTGTAACATATTACTGCACCTGCCCAGGACCAGCAATGCCCCTTTAAAACTTTCTGATTCTTACTGACTATATTGACTATGTATCTTATTGACTACAGGGAAAATAGATAACCTAGTTATTGGAATACATGTAGACCACAGGGCAAATAGATAACCTAGTTATTGGAATTCAATGTAAATTCAGGCTAATAAGATTAGAGTGAGAATCTGAGGGCTTCTCTTCAGCATACACTTTGTGATACCATTTAAAGTCATCCTCTCAAATTAGCTTCCACCTACCTTCTCCCCATTTCATAATATTAGAATAGATCCACACACCATTCCAATCAAAGCAACCTATATACATCTACCTATCTCCCTCCTTTGCATAAGAAGTTGCCCAACAAAAATATAATGAAACAAAACTGAATGAAGTAATTATAATGATACAGTTCATCCTCAAAGAATAGATTTAAAATTTCCCCTCTGTCCTTTCATTGGAGTTGAGGACAATAGATGTGCAGCACTGTATATATTTGCCAATCTCAGCGGATACATAGTAGCTAATTTTTCTAAATTGTTTTCTTTTTTGGCTTTTTATTTTTCTATTACAAGGATTAGATTGCTGAGTTGAGGAAGAGATATAATTTGAAATGCTGGTGTAAAAACAGCATATTAATAAGTTTTTAAAAATTTTAAATGCTAGTGAAATGTATGAGGAAAAGCAACAAAATGAAGCCAGTGGTGTGGGGCGCCAGGACACTACAGTATTAGACTAAATTGTGAAGTTTGGAAGTTTCTGTTTTGCATGACTTCACACATATCAGTTATATCAACTTGCTTGCCTCCCTGAAGAAGTAGGAGAGAATTTGGAACTCAATTTTTTTATTTTAAAAATGAATGCTAAAAATGTTTGTTTACATGTAACTGAGAAAATAAAATAAATCAAATTAAACATTCTCTTGGGCATTGTACCCCATTCCTCAACAAGAATACTTCCTCCTTCCTGGAGATGGTACTCTTATTTGAAGTTTATGAAATGATCTCTTTCAGAGAGGTTCTTCAAAGTGGATTCTTGGGGCAGCTAGGTGGTGCAGTGGATAGAGAGCATCAGCCCTGAAGTCAGGAGGACCTGAGTTCAAATCTGTCTTCAGACACTTAACACTTCCTAGCTGTGTTACTCTGGGCAAGTGACTTAACCCTAATTGCCTAAACAAAAGAAAAAAAAATTCAAAGTGGGTTCTTATATATACGTGTACACATATGTACATATAAATATATATGCATATATAATAATCATCAAGAGAAAGTTATTATGGGGGTTAATAATAAAAACATAATAAGGAAACAGAAGAGACAATTTTGTGTAGAAGAGTGTCAAACATATTTGGACCATAACACTCCTGATTATGTGTGGATATATGTGGGGAGTAACCAGATAAAAATGTAATTAGGAAATATTTAACAAATTTAAAAGTTTGAAAATTACTTTTTAAAAACTAAATTAATTGCTGCCCACAGATTTTTATGGGTTTCCATGTCTGAGTTTGACAAGGCAGGAATTTGAACCGAGAGCTTTTGAGTTCATATCCAGGGCTCCTCCCAATACAATATGAAGCCTTTGTGGCTATTTCCCTTTCTATAAAGTGTAAACCCTTGCTCGAAAACCTTATTTTTCTGTAGCTTTCAAATTTGGCCTCCCCTAAGGGAATTGCTTGATTGCTGCTGTGACCGACCTCCACCATGGTAGCCTTTTCTGCCAGTTGGAAATCCAACAGAGAAAGTATACAAAGTACTGTGCTACAAGAATTGTTACATCCTTTCACACTTAAGTGTAATAGATGCATAAAGCTGGAATATTTTTCTATATCTATTCATGCCCCAACAAGCAAACACAATATTTACCAAGATAATAAGAAAATAGATTCAGGAATGGAAGGCTGTATTATCTATATCTAAAAAGATAAACCATCTTGCCCTACAAATGTTCTAATCATATTTCCGGTTATACACACACACACACACACACACATATTTAAAGAAGACCTGAAGCTTATTTATTAAGAGAAATTACCCATCAAAATGATAGCTCAATAGCTACCAATAAAACTTTAATGTTAAATGGCTCTGTGTTCTTATCTACATGAATACTCTTTTAAAACCCACAAAATTAATTTGGCTGCTTTGTTAAAAAAAAAAATGCTAACTTTTGCCACTGGACACATATGCATTATAAAATACATTTCTTCCCCCAAAATAAGTTGTTCCCTTCCCCTCCTCCATCGCAGGGACAAGCCTGAGAAGTAAATTCATATAATTAAGAAGTACACATCTAAATATGTATCCATGAGAATTCTATGTAAAAAAGACAATTATTTTAGTGAGCTTAGCTCATTGAGTACTCCTTAAGTTATGACTGAAAATATTCATTGCTTCATTTATTCCTGTGTCTTTTTAAATTGAGCTAATGTCTACAAATAGTGAAAAACTATTTAGAAATTAATGAATTTGATTCTCGTTTGTAACAATATTGTAAAGAATTTTGGTGAAAAGACCAATTCTCTTTCATTATGTAAAAATACTGCATCAGTCCCCAAAAGGAAATGAATAATTCTTATAATTGTGAAATATTGCAGCTTACAGTCAGATAATGACTTTAATAGTTTAAAGAGACTTCAGTTTAAACAAATGATTATAGTTGACAACAGAAACACCCTCCATGATAATAATTAAAGGATTTGGTTATAGGCATTCCCTTTTTAAAAGAAAATCAATCAGAGTTCTGGTAGACCCATTTCTTCCCATAAGGCACCATTTAATCTTATTAAGCACCCATTTAAAACTTTTGTCACATTTAACTTTGGGGATTCTTAATAATCAGTATCTTAAGGAAGTGAAAGGATGTGAAAGATTGCCATTTAAGGTCTGGCATGATTAACCAATGTTTTATCATCAGAGAGCTTGGTTTTTAAATACCAACTGAAGTCCTTTAATATTTAATGCATAAATTTAAGCTTTTCTGCAAACATACTGGTGCAACTCTCATGACAACAGAGTTTTATTGGACCCTCTTATTGTGTCAGTCCAAATGCTTTCCCCTCAGATCACGCTTTTAAAAACCCTGATTACTGCCTATGATCACTGAAATTTTTTTTAGAATTCTTTTAGTTTCAATCACCCTGTAGATAACATAGGGAAAATAACAGCATTTATCTCAGGGGGAGATTGTAAGGAAGAAATGGGATAATGTTTATAAAATGCTTTGCAAATCTATTTGTGCTCCATAAATACTAGCTGTTATGGTTATTGTTGTTGTTCATCCTTTTCAAGATACACCAATGACATCATTGGATGATATCTTGACTCATGCATGAATTGGATTTAAATTAGACAGAGTTGCACAAAGTCCCAAACTTCATTTTCTCTTTCAGTGTTACTGAAGTCCAGCGGCAAGAAAATATTCAAGATGATGTGGATGACCAAATTCTAAGGCTCCTGTTTAATTAAAAAGCTGCCTTCATGGTCCATTGAAAGAAATTATTCTCATCTGCCCATTCCACCAAGATAAATCTTCACATGTTTGGAGAAGACATTTTTCTAACTTAGCAATTACCCTCAAAGTGGTTTAAACTCCTCTGTGCAGACCTTTTATCCCAGTGGGGCTACTGCATATGCTACAGCTTCTTGGAGACACATCTCTCACCCCTAACCTATGGTTATTATGTCTTTTGTAAAGGATTAATCTTATCTCTTTAGTATTCAGTAGTTGCATTAATTGGAATTCATAACTCATTCAAGCAAAAAAAGTCTGCCTTTGAACAATAGTGACTTTTTAGGTTATATGAAGTGCCTAGGAACAGCAAGAAATATACTCCCTGCTCCACCCACTTACAAATTTCCTAAATCACAGTAGACTCCCTGGGGAAGGCAGGCCTCCTTCCTGTTCTCTCCACCTCCAATGTCAAAAACCATAATCCATTTTATATCCAAGTGACATTTATAAGTTATATGTATAAATATGTAATTTGACTCAAATTTATAAGAATTCAAGGCATTCTCCAATTGATAAATGGTCAAAGGATATGCACAATTTTCAGATGAAGAAGTTGAAACCATTTCTAGTCATATGTAAAGGTGCTTTAAATCATTATTGATCAGAGAAATGCAAATTAAGACAACTCTGATATACCACTACACACCTCTCAGATTGACTAAGATGACAGGAAAAGATAATGCTGAATGTTGGAGGGGATGTGGGAAAACTGGAGCACTAATACATTGCTGGTAGAGTTATGAATAATGGATCTAACTATTCTGGAGAGCAATTTAGAACTATGCCCAGCCCAAAGAATTATCAAACTTATTGGGCTTATATCCCAAAGAGATCTTAAAGGAGGGAAAGGGACCCACATGTGCAAAAATGTTTGTGACAGCCCTCTTTGTAGCAGTAAGAAACGGGAAACTGAGTGGATGCCAATCAATTGGGAAATGGCTGAATATATTATGGTATATGAATGTTATGGAATATTATTGTTCTGTAAGAACCGATAAGTAAGATGGTTTTAGAGAGACCTGGAGAGACTTACATGAACTGATGCTGAGTGAAATGAGCAGAACTAGGAGATCATTGTACATGGCAACAAGAAAATTATACAATGATCAATTAGGATGGACGTGGCTCTTCTCAAAAATGAAATGATTCAGGCCAGTTCCAATGATCTTGTGATGAAGAGAATCATCTACATCCAGCGAGAGGACTGTGGAAACTGAGTGTGGTTCACAACATAGCATTTTCACTCTTTTTCTTGTTGTTTGCTTGCATTTTATTTTCTTTCTCATTTTTTCTGGTTTGATTTGATTTTTCTTGTGCAGTGATATAATTGTATAAATATGTATTCATATATTGTAGTTAAAATATATTTCTATCATGTTTAACATATATTGGACATCTAAGGGAGGGAGTGGAGGAAGGGGGGGAAATTGGAACACAAGGTTTTGCAAGGATTAAAGTTGAAGAATTATCCATGCATATGTTTTGAAAAAATAAAAAGCTTAAATAAAGAGAAAACAAAAAAACAAAAAAACCCATATAATGTATAGCCAATATAAAATTTAGAAACAGGGACTGGATCTATGGCTTTAGCTGAGATTTCATTTGTATAGGAAACTCCCATAAAATGGACCAGCTATGTGGCAACATAGTGTACAGAGCGCTGGGCCGGGAACCAGAAAGACTCATCCTCCTGAGTTCAAATCTAACCTCAGACACTTACTAGCTATGTGACCCTGGACAAGTCACTTAGTCCATTCTGCCTCAGTTTTTTTATCTGTAAAATGAGCTGAAGGAAATGGTAAATCATCCCAGTATCTTTACCAAGAAAATCCCAAATAGGGTCATGAAGCATCAGATATCACTGAGAAATAACTAAAACCCATATTAGAGATTATTTCTACCAATGTAGCACCTTCTTTGCAATTTATATTCTTAGAATTGCTTAGGGCACAGGCCTGATGACCCACCTAGGATCACACAGCCAGTAAGTTTCAGAGATAGGCCTTGAACCCAGGTCTTTCTGGTTGTGAAAGCAACTCTCTCTACTCACTACAGTGGTTAGTGATCTCTCTATCCATTCAGTGATTCCCAACTTTTTTTCCCCAACAAACTCTTTTCAACTAAAAAAATAAGCTTTTTATGGTAATTTGTTGTTCATACTATTGAAGTAATATACCTTCTAGGAGAGACAGCAATAATTTTAAGGTCCTTAAATCTTCTGGCTTCGGAATCTGTGATCCTGAGGCCCTTTGATCTAAGAATGCTATTGTTCTATCAATGATTATAAAAGTCCTCTGACCTAGGAATATGATAATATTTCTTTCCTTAAATTTTAGAGAAGATATATTATTCTGAGACTATTATTCTACACTCTGTCAATGATTTCAAGTCTTCTGGCTTTAGAACAAACATTCAACTGTCTTTTAGTCAGTGATAACCAAATTCTTGAGACCACTCTTTGGTTCTACCTGTAGGCCATAAAATTAGCACATCTATAACATGAAAAATTATGTCTCTTTGCTTCTGTTACTTTCCTAAATTCTTTTAGAATTTAGACCTCTTCAATTGGCATTACAACTACAATAAACTTTGTCCCTTGACTTGGAAATAGGTTCAAGCCTGCAATTCTTGAGACACTGGTCTGTGACCCTAACCTCGACACTGTGAGTATAATAATGACCCTATCCAAAGTCCAAATTAAGATTTATAATGATTATAAAACATACAATTTTATTCTATCATAAAAACTTTAATTGTAAAAATTATGAATATTTTGTGGAAAATTCTGTAAGAATTAAAAGAAATAATTCAGCCTTTTATGCTTACTATTATTTATAAGATTTTGCATTAAATTTCTTTTGCAAATTTTGTCAAAATAACATTTTTGATGAAATGAATTACTACTTGAAAAATGTGTAATGTAACAATAATCATATCACCTTAATCTCAATGCTAGATCTTTTGTATTTCAACAAAGGCTTGTGGTATTTGGCTTGATACCATTCAAACATAGATTTGATTTCAGTGTTTTGATTTAAAATAAGAATAGAATAAAAATGATATCTCACACAAATATATAGTGGAAAATGGAAGAATTTTACAATCTCTTGCTGAGATAGAAATTCATTTGTTATTCTTAACCACTTAAGAAATTAGTGAAAATAGCTAGTAATGAATATAAAATATTTATCTTTCCATTGGACCACTGTTGTATTAAGTGATAAAAATCCTTAAAATTTCAAGGTTCAACTGCATTTATTGCTTTATTTTTAACATTTACATGTAATCTAAAGGAACAAATCTCTTTATAAATGATTTTCTTCTCTTCTACCACTGACATACCAGTCATATTCTCATAGAAACTACTAAATGGGAACTACATCAGTACACAAACTTATTTTCACACTCATGCACATAAATGGTACCTCATCTTTCAAGAAAGACTAGAAAACATAATCTTGATATTCCCAATCAATTTATAAAAATCTTTCTCTCCAAATGAAAACACACACACACACACACACTCTTTAATAATTCATGTAGGCTTTTGGTGCCTAAGAGATGTGAATATAAATCAATGACTAAAATCTAAGGTATATATCAGTATGATTCTCCCAAATAGGAATCATTTTTGGAAATTATGTGTTTGTTTCTGAGACAACACCAACATTGTTTCTGTACTGATTGATATTTTAAAAATTTGGTCGCTTGGGGTAGATAACTGCTGAAAAGGAATCCTCTCAGGGTAATATTATTGGGATTAAAAAACATCAACAACCAACAACTGAATGTAATAACACAAGAGTCTGTTTTTTTTTTTTTTTTGATTGAGGCTTGCAAACTGTTTCTGAACAAAAAAGACCCAATTAGAACATACTCTAGAGGTAGCGATCCTCATTTTTGAAGCAAATTTTGAAATTTATTCCACAATACTTCAAAGTCATTAGATATTCTATATTCCCAATCCATTCTGGGGCTTCATTTCATCAATATGTAATGAATGCTGTTGTATATTGCTATTATGCTCCAAAGACTTCATGCATGTAGCTCCATCTCACCAATTAATGATGCAAAAAGAATTTTTTGCATCCCATGCAAGCTAAGCATGATGTTAAAAGCACAGTAGGTTGTTGGTGAACATTTGATTGATAATGCACACATATCTTCATCAATTCCTATCATCCTTTGTATTTTATAGTATCACTGAATGATAGAGCTAGAAGACCTTTGAGATTATTGAACTCAACCTTACTTTTAACACAAGAAAAACCTGAATTAGGAATGTGTCTGTATAATAATAAACTTCCCCCAAAAATTAATGTTTTGAAAATGTCAAATCAGAGCTTGACTTATTATTTTGTAGTTGAGACTTAAAAAAGTGATGAAGAAAACATTAATAATGCATCTTACTTTTAAAACTGTGCCGTGTAGGGACTTACTCTAGCACTCCCTTGCCTGAGACCCAGGGGTAAAGTAACTTGTCCCAGAGATCCCCAAACCTAGGAATGCTAGGGATAAAACCCACATTTCTTGATTTCTAATTCAGTGTTTCTCCATTAAATCAAAGTTTCCAAACTTCTTCTTTAAAACAGTTTTTCTCAAAGAGGAATCATGAAGATTTGATCTGGGTTATTTAAAATGCTCTAATATAATCTACAAAAAAGTCATGTCATTAGTCTAAATCAAACACATTTACTTTAGAAATTCTTCCAGAAATTCTCACATTTTTGTCTCCTAATGTTTTTATTTTTACAGGGAGAAAAAAACAAGGGCAGCTTCTACTCTGTAAAACATCCACTTAGAAACCAAATCTCTACATCAATAGAATTACCACTTAAATATACCAGCTATACATAAAATTAGCAGTTGAAAAAGATTTAGGAGTCAGTATGTCTGCATTTTGTGAGAATCTGGTACTAGTAAGGAAAGAAAAAAAAAAACACAATTTGTTTTTTCTCTAAACTCATTTCCAGAAATGTCATGCTTTCTAATCTGTATCAACTGTCCTTTTGACATTCCCAGGTAGTGAAGAACATATTCTGTCTCCCCTTTAGCATGGAATAGCCCAATTCCTGGAAAAGAGCATCCTTTTATCAAAGGAGAATATCCTATAAAAGCAAATTGTCTTAAACAGAGGGTAAACTTTCTTGCCATAAAAGCAATTTCAATTCAAAAGAACTCAGAAAAATCACTTCAAAAAATTAAGCACCATTTAATTCAAATTATTCATCCCATCCCAAATA